>NC_090445.1:334027537-335277537 GCF_031143425.1 Pleurodeles waltl
GATTCTAATGTGCAGTGTGGATCATCCAAGACTATGGGTGTGAATGTTGAAGCATGTGTTATGTACGGATTCAATGTTACTGTGAGTGAGGAGAACTGTAACAAACTGGCTTCATTTAGCCATTCAAAGTATAGGATGTGCTTTGCTTTTACGTTGAAGAAAAAACCTGAATCAGCAATTGGAGATGACGTTTCCTTTACTCTTTGGTTCTTTATTCTGATTACTGTCACATTGCATGTTAGACACGACCCTCCAGGAGAAGACTGACCTCTCTGCACAGACTTTCCCTGGCATGTGACAGTGTCAGTTTGAGTCAACACATGCATCCACAGAAAAAAAGACGGATCATGCATTTTACAGTGAGCCATTGATAACCCTAAACATATGCAGAAATATACAGACAGCAGGAAGCAACATAGGACACAACACGTTTCCCTCCTAACACTTCACCGGCAATAGGATCCACAACAATGCCTTTTAGCTTCCAACAGCTTTGCTATTTTTCTTTAGCCTGGGTCTCCCATTGTTTGTACTTCAGCGTATTCTCAATATGCACAGGGTATTCTGGGTGTTATTATTGAGGGACCATCCGTGAGTGTGGAGGCTTATTTTGCTGATATGTGTCACACATTAAAGCCCACAAACATAAGTGTGGAGGTTGACACTGTTCACCAACGCTAATGGTCAAAAGGAAGGGTTGCTTTCAGAGGCTGGACATGGAACTCAGGCCTTGTGCCTGGTGTGGATCAGTATGGACTGTTGCTAAGAACCATCCTGGATCTTGATTGATGCATATTGTAGACCATTATGCATTAATGCAGTGCATGTTCAATGAATAAGTTTACCTGATGTGAAAATATGAGGCCTGTTGGTGAAGATTAGGTTAACATTTCAAATTTACTGTAATTGCCTTAATGCAATACCCATAGAATATGCCGCAATATGAGAGATTATTTTATGGGTGTTGTTTGAAGGAATTTTTGTTGTTGTTCTTTTGAGAGAGGGGAACCTACTAGTTTGTACAGTCACCCTTCTATCACTCATGGGTTGTCAATGCTGGTGGCTATGAACCAGAAATATTTTTTGCACAGTACAAAGTAGGTTAAAAAGAAACCTGGTCATGTGTGTGGTTTGTGTATTATCCACACACGACCATACCCACTGCCTTCCAACCCCTGTCTGTCTCTTTGCTGTTGTATGGTATGATATATTTGCTTTTCACTAGTTGGGTATCCCGTTTTGAAGTTCCATCCTCTTCTCTGTCATACTTCTTGAGAGTATTTTCTTTTTTCCTTTTAGCAGGTGTGTGATGCGGTGGTTCAACACTAGGACTTCTCTAAGACCCTACTGTCTTTTTCACCAAATCCTTTCACCTAAATTGTAATGTAGAGATTAACACCAGCTTTTGCCTGTGGGCTTAACAACAGACTTCAGGGAAACCCTTTCTAAATATGCTCCAAGGCCACCTTTTTATGCCTTCCAGGATCTGGTCTTTGAGTTGATAAAGGGATTCTCTGTGCCTAGCCATTGTTTGCTCAAAGCGCTTCTCAGTATGTGTATGCTAGAAATGGGATCTATGGTTGGCAGTAAGTTGGCATTCTTCCAAGCAGGGACCCTCACTCTAGTCAGGGTAGGAAGATACACACCTAGGATGCCCCTGCTCACCCCCTTGGTAGCTTGGCACAAGCAGTCAGGCTTACCTCAGAGGCAATGTGTAAAGTATTTGTACAAACACACACAGTAACACAGTGAAAAAAACAAAAAAGTACTCCACACCAGTTTAAAAAAAAATATCCAATATTTATCTAAATCTAAATCAAACAAGACCAAAATGATAAAAATCCAACATACACAAGCAAAGATATTAATTTTTAATGTGAAAATTCTTAATCCATAGAAATCAATGGATGTGTTATTTTACCACAAAGTACCTCATATGCGACAAAAATAAAGCTGCACGGGCGAGAGTGCGTCAGAAAAGCAAGCAATGCATCCATTCTTTGCTCGCAAGTGAGGCAGTGCTTCCATACTTTCTCCACTGGCAAGCAATACGTCGATTCTTTTCTCGCAGGGAAGAGATGTATTGATTTCCGGATGTATTGTGTGGTGATGTTGCAGGTTTTGACAATGCGTGGAAAATCCGGATTCACAGCAGCGATAAATCTGCACTGACCTGTTGATGCATCGATTTTGCCTGCCATGCACCGATTTTTCAGCAGCGGTGCAGGCGCTGAGTCGATTTTTCTGCCTCTCTGCTCCGGTGCGTGGATTTTCACCTTGGTTCACCAGTTTCTCCTTTCAAGGGCCCAGGGACTGAATGTGGCACACTTGGCAGGGTAGGGGTCTCAGCAAGAGAGCCTTGGTGCTGGCAGATGAAGTCTTTGATGGCCCTGAGACTTCAGAACAGGGGGCAAGCTCAGTCCAGGCTCTTGGAGAATCTTCACAAGCAGGATACACAGCAAAGTCCAGTCTTTGTCCTCTCTGAGGCAGAAGAAGCAACTGCAGGCCAACCCAGCAAAGCACACAAAGCAAAGGGGCAGTACTCCTCCTCCAGCTCTGCAGCTCTTCTCCTTGGCAGAGGTTCCTCTTGACTCAGAAGTATTCTGAAAGTCTAGGGTTTATCTCTATCTGCTTCCAATGGGAAACTGCCTTAAAAGATATTTAAGGGCCGTCCCATTGTTAACCTATGGAAGAGATAGGCCTTGCAATAGTGAAACCCAAATTAGGCAGGGTTTCACTATCAGGACATTTAAAACACACCAGAACATGTCCTATCTTTTGAATACACTGCACCCTGTCCATGGGGCTAACTAGGGTTTACCATAGGGGTGAGTTACATGTAGTAAAAGGGAAGGTTTGGGCCTGGCAAGTGGGTACACTTGCCAGATTGAATTGGCAGTGCAAGACTGCACACAGACACTGCAGTGGCAGGTCTGAGCCATGTTTACAGGAGTTTCCATGTGGGTGGCACAATCAGTGCCGCAGGCCCACTGCTAGTATTTGATTTACAGGCCCCAGGCACCTCTATTTCACTTTACTAAGGACTTACTAGTAAATCAAATATGCCAATCAGGGATAACCAATCATCATCACAATTTAGACAGGGAGCACTTGCACTTTAGCACTGGTCAGCAGTGGTAAAGTGCCCAGAGTACCAAAAACCAGCAAAAACAAAGTCCAGCACACAGTCAAAGACACAGGGAGCAGAGGCAAAAAGACAAGGATGCCAGGCCTAACACTGTACATATAGAGCTACTCATAGGTTTGTATTTTTATATCACTGTTTTATTAGTTTCAAGTTTATATCTCCAAATCTCCCTCCCTTTCAATTTATTTAGTTGTTTTTGAACTTACAGACTACCTTGTACAAAAGCAATTCTGAACTATCAGAGGAGAAAACCTGCAGCAAATGCCAGTGGGATTTAGCGAAGTGGTAAAACATCCAAATCCCACAACACCCCTTTCAAACAATATCCAACTAGAAAGTCAATATTGCAGAAGCCACAGGAAAACAAGCTCTTATAGGTACACAATTCAGTGTATCATCACTCCCATTGAACTTCCATGGCCGCCTTGGTATAAACCCATCTTAAACTGCCTGCATATTTTCTAGAAATTTCTGGGAGATACATTTACAGACTCTTTTTTGTCAAGCAGCACTCAAAATATAATTAGTCGCCGCCTGTGAGTTGGACCCATTGTCCAATCAGGGATTTCCTAATGGCCTGCAGTTCACTGCTGTGCGGAATGGTGTTGGGGAACAGGTTTGATAAAAACATTTTTATATCTGTAGGATATGTTGCATTTTTCAATGCTATTGATTCAAAAAGAGGTGAGCCTGATATTGCACTTTGGCAGACTGTCCACAGGTCTTTTTATTGGAATATGAAGGGTGTTTTCAGTATTTGCTTGAATTCTTTCAGTGATTGGACTGTCATGTTTCACTGGTGCCAAAGTCCATCCTGCCAATGTAATGTATACTGGGGGATCCAGTTAAGCAGTTTACGTCTCAATAGTAGACCTTACTTCTTACACTACCAGGATTGTTTCTTTTCAGTTGTAGTGGCAGCTACTCCACCTCCCAGTCATCCTTAGCCTGAAGATTCACTTGCCTAAGCCTTTGGTCTGAGTTTCCCCTAGAGGCAGTGCTCTTCATGGAGAGATTTGTGATGGAAATCTGGAAAATGTTGAAGTGGTTATCCTCTCAAAATGAGAGAATACCGAGTCCTTGGCTTAACTCTTCTATGTTGTAGGCATAGCTTTAGTCTATTAAAGGTGTGGATTTCATGATGGCACTTGTCTTTGGATTTGCAGTGATGCAAGGGTTGAAGGCCCTCGGTGTGTGAAATAATTATTCTTAACACAAATGTAACCATAAGGTACAAATACCAATTTTCCAGTGCAGTCTGAACAGCCACTTACGTAGTGGTGACATCTGTTCTCTAACCGTATCATGTAGTAGAGTGCCTTAGTAGTACAATGTGGCATAGATCTATAACACTATGTATTTTCTTTCCACTCACCCCATTCTCTAAGAAAAGTTACATTAAAAAGTTAGAACCTTTATAATAATAGTAATAGTCCATTCTTTAGGCATCACATTCTTTCTCAAGCCACGTTATTCATCCCCTTATATCTCTTGTTCCACTTTCATTCGATTTTCTACTCTCAGGTCTCTGGTTTCTCACTTTCACAGTTATACATTCTCTGTAGCCCTAACCTATTTACAGCCTCAACATGACACTGCTCTCTCAGTTATGCCAAGAAAAAGCCTACCTCACATGTTATAATTGATATTACTATCAGCGTCAAAGGAAGACAAATTGGTTTAGTATTCTTCATAGTTCATATTTATAGATGTTTAGCATTGTCATAGACTCCTGTTGTAGTAACAAGACTGATGGATTTTGTGCAGCAGCACCACCGAGTATGGGGGACTGAGTCTAATCCCACACTGTGAAACAACTGTTGGCCTAAACCTTCCGGCTAGCTAGCAGCACCTCACCAGAACCAAGTAGAAGTGATTTGTGGCAGCCTATCACATGACACTCAAACTCCTCAGGGAAGTCGTGGTAGAAGGGATCTTGGTTCTATAGGTTTTATTGAAGCACCTGCATTCTATGTAAAAAGGCATGAATTGCGATTATGAGGATAATGAAACACAACATTATTACAGCAGAGACCAGGAAAGTGAAACACAGGAAGAGTCCCACCACATTGTCACAATAGTGTCCCTAATGTTCCTACCTACACTACTAAGTTTCTACATGAGAGCAATAACAGTGGTATCCTTAATCCACCTATCTAGTCCCGGGGAGGAAGCCTAATCTCCATACCTGTGTTAGAGGTAATTAAGAGGTCTGTTAGTCTGCTGGCAGTCCTCCCATGTAGTCAAAGAGGAAGTGTGAGGTTTCAGCAGAAACTGCAACAACGTGCAGCATGTGATGGCATGCTGGCTGGAATGTCCCATCTGCGTTATTTTCAGGCAGCTTGTTGTTTTATAATAAAACATGTTGGTGTTCTGAGAACTGTCCAGACATGATAATTCGTCTTGTCTGTGTATGGTAGACATTGCACTCTTTGGACTGGCAATACTCAGTAAACTATGGTGTGTGGCGGTGGAGTGAGCAGAGGACGAAATGTTGTGCAGAGAAATGAATAACAATTCTGCATGGAAGGGAAACTGCTATAAAATAATAAAACATTGCCACTAAAATGAAGCCTTGCTAAAATAATAACAGGTATGAAATGGCAAGCGACTAGGTGAGAGGGCACAGGCCTCAGCCCCAAGCTAAAATAAATATGCCTACATTGCGCAAAGGTGTATCCCATCATCAGTTGGCTGCTAGTTTGATTCTTTATGTGAATTAACAAAAATGATGTCCAAGCTATATAGAGCTTTCTGCCAGTTCATAAATTACACTTGGTGTATGTTTTTATCATTTGAGGTCAGTTGAGGTTTACACACCAGTCAAACATACAGGGGAATTAGGGAGGATCGCTAGAGGTGGAAACTCTTTATTGAAGATCTTTTGTATGTTGTCCTGTTTATCCCCTTTTTAGAAATTTCAATGCATTTGGACCCTGGTTTTATTTTATCCTTGACCAACATAGTAATTTTTTTTCTATTTGGGGATCAGTTTGTCCTGCAAGTCAAAGGCACCGCAATGGGTTTTAATTTTGCCCCCGCAAGTAGTCGAGGAAAGATCCATGTATAGGAACAGCCCATTTGCCCAAATGATATCCTTATGGCTAAGGTACATAGATGATACTGGCACTGAGAACGATCTCAGTTTATTGTAGAATGGATGAATCACTGTTCCTAAAACATCAAATTTAATAAGTCTAAAAGCAATACAACTATATTTTTTCTGGGCATATGAGTGGAAGAGATGTACCATTGCCTGTGTCCATCACTAAACAAAAACCCTACTGACAAGAATAATGTTGTAAGATACAACAGCCTACATCCAGTGAGCCTCAGAGACAATCTCTTGGACAGACAGCTCCTGCTGATCTATTGCAATTACCCACACAAAGAAGATTACTTCTATCATGCCACCTTACTCTCCAGCAGATGATTAGAAAAAGGATACCCCCAAAAAATTAGTAAACGGTTCTTTGAAGACAGCTTGGTATGCACCCAAAGTTCTCCACATTCAACCCCAGAAAAACGATGAAGAAAATAATTCATCATAACTGGCACATTCTATTGAGCCTAATCTGTAAACCAGAATACTCTTATTTGCACTGACAACAATGAAGCCTCTGCAATCATCTATTCAGAGCATATATTCCTCCTGATACTGTGGGAGAAAAATCTTTCAGATCATTGGAACCTAAAACCCATCAAAGGGGCACTACAAATGTGGAGAATGCAGTTCATGTCCAAAAACAATTAAATTTAGTTATTTCCCATACAATAACTAAAAATGGAAACATTCTGCCTTCTCAAACAGTAAGACTTAATACTTCACCTATGGCATGTTGTGCCCTTGTGTAAAATTGTGTATTGGGATAACTAACCAAACAATTTTAAAACAAATTATCCAAATCAAATCAACGATTAGATGTGAGAACCGGGCAGCTCCCCTGGTGAAGCATTTTTTTGGCAACTTCCTTAGTAAAACCTATTTGAAATGGACAGTAATTGAAATCCTAATGAAAGATCCAAAAGGGGGTAACACTGAAACACCTCTCCTGAAAAAAGAGGCGAGACTGATATTGCACTTTGGTAGACTGCCCATAGGCCTGCATGAAATGTCTGAAATCCAGAACATATAACTTGATTATGCCTCAGATCTGGCCAAAATGCTCCAATGTGTGCCATTACATTCACCTTCAACCAATTTGTCTTCATCCCAGCAACATTCCATGCACTGAGGTGATACCAATTCAATTTCAATAATTTTCAAACCATCTACATCTGTGCTTTACACCCCACCATGGTTACGAGTGACCACCTAGTTATGATGTCAGCATGCACGCTACAAGAAGAATTCAGCCCTACATTCAGCCACAACAAATGGATGCGCTTTAGACAGAAGTCCCCTTTGACTGCATTACACTCAGAAGTTGAAATCCACAAGCAGGAACCGGATGCTGCTGCTCCGTCCTCGATAAGGCCCAGTTTCCATCAACTATAACCAGACATGACCACTGAATTGTCCAGTGAACTATATTTGCAAATCAGTAGCCTCAGTACCAACCTTACATAGCCCTTGATACAAGCCACTTGCATTTGCACCAACGACCCAAGCTACCACAAATAATTGTGCAGTCTACCTCTTTATGCAGAGGGCACACCTATATAAGGTATATGCTCCTTACTTATTTTGCCTCACAAGTGTATATGTGCCTTATGGCTTTTACTGCAGTGTCCTGCAACTAATACATGTTTATCTTGATACTGTTGTTTCAATTGAATCTAAAAGTTATAATAAGAACGCGCTGATGTCTTGGGTAGTAGACAAGGAACGTCACATTTAGTATTTTCACCAACATAGGTGGCTATAGTTATAGATTCCCAATAACAAAATCCTCTCTATTCTTTCTACATACAGACCCAACCGGTTTCCCGACCCGAGGAGACCCTTAAACAGGAAGAGAGTTGAAATACACTGACATTTCTTACATGGGGATAAATAGGACAATATTCATAAGATCCGCAAAAACCACAATAAATTACAGAGTTCTCATCTCTGACTTTTTCGAAGATACTCCTTAATTCCCGTGTGTGTCTGGCTGGTGTTCAAAGGACAACTGACAAGTTTGGGAAAACGCACACCCAAGTATAATTTCTGAACTGGCATATGGTTTTTTGGTTAATTCATGTGGAAACAGATTCGAGGTAACAGCTCACTGGTGATTGCATACACGTGCACAAATAATGAGTTGTTGTTTTGTTTGTATGTTTGTCGTTGAAATTCAAATGTTCTTTCTTGTATCTTATAAAATGCAACGATGATAATATATGCCGAGGCTAAATATATATATAGACATATAATCAGTAGATTTGTCTTCCTTTGATCCCTGTTGGTAATATCAATCATCACACGTGAGGAATGTTTCTTTTTGGTACAACTGTCTGCTTCTGTGGGTTATCCTCACGTGATTAAAGACCCACCCGCTGGCCTATAGTCAGAGATGTGATACCTTACTTCTCTCCCAGGGCCACCGCACCCTGTGCTTCCATCTCACCTTACCAACTGACTTAAGCAGCTCTCTCACTGCATGTATTCAGCTGTCTACCAACATCCACCTTTTCTGTCTTCTCCTAAACTCTTTGCCTGACTACAATATCTTATTTTTCTCACCCACCCAAGAGCACCTAGAAGCTGAAACCCTCCATCATGAAGTTTTACAGAATTACATCTTCGACACTCTGCTTCAGCTGACTAAACTCTTCCTCTTCTATGGCTCTCCTTCTTTATTTAGATCCCCTGTCAGAGGAAAAGCTTTCTACGTCATACCTTCTCAGTGTTGAGAAGCTGCTTATTATACCTTTGCTGTATCTGCGACGTTCTTGCTTTAAGTTGATGCACCAACAAATCCAGAGCCTCAAGCAAACTGATAAAAATATTGAATTGGTTGTATGCCCTCTAAATAATGTTAACTGATGATAATTTCATTCTTGTTCTTCAGTTGTATTTCACTCTTCGCCAGTCTGTCAACGTTGTCATCCATACCATCTCCACCTGTCCTTTCTTTGGCTTTCCAGGGACTCCTGTGTTAATGCAGGCTGGATTCTTGTCACTTACCAGACTTCAAAGAGACCTTATTCACTTGTGAATACTTTGACCATAAACCTGATAACAAGATATACTAATTAGAAATTATTAATGAATGTTTAAGTAGTTTGAGTAATTAACGTAGAAAAATAATGTGTATGTTTGAAAATGTGCCCTCGAAGAGTGGCTGTCACCACTCACTAACTATATTTAAAAAAGTGACTAAACATGTGAAATGTTGAAAATGCATAGAAAACAATGTAGTAGTATGTCATATTGAGATATATAACATATGTTTTGTATTATATTGTAGCGCTAACTTAGCCGAAGTTGTGGCTAGTTTTCCCAGGCCTTGTGCAGAAGTTGAATATTAACACGCAATGTAGAAAAAGCTAATGTGCTGGACTGACCATGAACCGCTCATTGTTTAATAAAATCTGCTCAACTAAAATCCTATGCGTGAACCACAAACAGGAGATGACAGAATAAAAGTTTGTATCGAAACCAGTGTAAAGCATACTGGATGTACTTTCCCAGGACTTGAACAATGGAGACACTGACTGGAAAAGAAGATGCAACATTTTTGATACCTGAGGAGCCGGACGATGAGGACATCGTACTGTGAACCAATCGACATCCTGAGAACTGTGCAATATTAGGTTTCATAGATTTGGAAAATTAAGATAATTGGACGGAGTCATAACTGGTGATTTCTTTACCATTTAGGAATTGGCGGATAGTCTGTGCGACTTTGATATAATGTCATGACAAAGGGAGAAAACCAGAGAGAGAGAGATGTTAGAGGTTAGGCGTGGATGTTCAAAGAGATTTGAGATTCTGTCATTGGGCTCAATGCTCTTGAGAGCCTGATGAGATGCTGATCGATTGATGACCTGAAGACGAAGACTGATTTGGCTGCTGATCCATATCGTGGATAGGTGGCTATGACAATGTGACTGAATTAACTTTTGTGCCTTTTCTTTCTAGGTACCAACTGCGCTGTCTAATAGTTTTCCCTTTAGCTAGATGTTTTTCCAAATTCATGTTTAAAATTTGTTTTCGCATGAAGTCCCACATGCTAATACTAATCTGGGTTAGGTGAGGTTCCTATTCTAGACATTGACAACTATATTGACAAATGATTGACGGACTGATTTGCTGAAATCTGCTACTCAAGTTGACATGTTCGTTTTTGATTCATATGTTGGCTTATGCTGAAGGGTTACAATGTATTTTGTTTCACGTTCTGATTAGGCTATGTTAGTGGTGGTCACTAACCAATTAATCTTGATTTGCTTTGAATAAAGTTTGAATTAATTCCATGACTTAGTATTGTAACTAATAGGGAAATAAAATTGATACAACGTATAGTGAGCTGTGGTTATTCATGACTAAATGTCATGGTGCGATGTTACTAACTGCTGATTAATGTTTTGCTTAATAGTTATTGATTTGTGTATTGATTATTGATGAACATTGGTTACACCGTAGCTAGGATACTCCATGCGAATCAAAAGGTTCATCGACCTATACACGTCCCCTTATAAGTTTACTTATTGGGGACCGGGCGCGCTAGGAACCTCATCAACCTTTCTTTGCGTACATTGCCCATCTCACACACCTCTCGCCACTTTGAAATGATCTGTTGTGATATTCACATAATTTACCTGCTGCAGCCCCTGCCTGGTAGTAGACACATCAGTAACCACTCTCTAAGAAGGAGTAGTGACCTCAAGGTTTTCTGTTTACTAAGATTTTTCTGATCCCCTCCACATCAAAGACTCTCTGACATGTTTTCCCCTTGCAGATCTTTTCCAGGCCACCTACACAAGTCCTCTCTCCTTTTTGTTTCACATATTCCACTATTTATCTTAAGTCATCCTTACTTGTCTCTGATGGGGCTTTCATTAGGACCTCTGCCTGTCTTCATTTTCATGCCTCAGTTACAGATATGTTACCCAGAGCTCCTCTATTTTAAATTTAAATTGTATAAGTCTTTTCTGTGCAAAACATATATACCAACCCAATCTCTTTTCAGTCTCTTAACCTGCTCGATCTTCCATGCTCATCATCAATCCCATGAAACATGCGCACATCAAATGCTGAACACTGTGGCCACCGTGGCCAGGCTAAAAAGCATCCTTTTAAACTGATAACACCCAATGAGTTTGTCATTTGAAGTCTTTACTCCAGTGCAGTGGTCTTTGATGGTATGCACAACCTATTTCAATAGGTTTGAACACCATTCGTCCTCACACTAGTTCTGAAGTTGCTCATAAATTTTGCAGTATCAATCTATATGTTATAATTCAATTATCTTTCGCTCATATACATTTTGTTTTTGTTATAGGCCTTTTTGACAACCACAAACAAGCAAACCACAAATATGCGACAGTTCTGTTAAACCAGCTTCTTGACAATCTTCTTAGCTCCTCTTACACCTCCTGCGTCAGTGCAAAGGTTATATTTCTTGTTTGCATTTTTTGCCTTTGACTTTTTTGTACCCTTATCTGTTGCATTCAACCCATAGTGCCCCAATTAATAATTCAGGGGTTACCCTCTTTTGGGGTCTATATTCATCCTCGATTTTCCTTGTGCAATCCAAACTAACTCCAAGGGTCTCTTTCATTTTTCCGAACCACTCAATGCATTTAATAGAAATGTTGGCATGGCGTAACTAAGTGTATTAGTGTAAAACCCAATATATATAACAATGCCTTAATTGGTGCGTTTTTGCCTAATCGCACTGCATGCTTTTTCGGCCTCACTGGAGTGGAGAGATCTCGACTTTGGTAGCGTACCAGTAATCTTGCCCCAAATCTCCCCTGTGTCCTGTATTTTATTTTCCTTCTATTTATCCCCTTTCTTTTAATGCTTACGTCCATCACAGTCTACAAAAGAACTGACACTCCTGCCTTTTCTGTTCTTAAACACACATGCTGCAAGGCCCTTATTTCTGCGGGTAAGTGTGCAGTACCTTCACTTCAAGGCATTTCTTACTATACAAAGGAGGCTCTAATAGCATTTCACGGCCCTCTCTTTTACATTCAGTCGTTGTCCTTGCCAAGCATCTAGAACGCTGTGTTTGTTTTGTTCCCTACTAATGCTTTTCTTGACTATTTGTGGGCCATATTCCTCTTTTTACCCTCATCACTTTGACACACCTCCCTGTAATCTGGACCTTGTTTGCCACAGCTATGGCTTTCACTTCACGAACAGCCGTTTATGAACTCATTGATTGCATATTTATTTGATGTGGTAAGTTCTTCCAGCAACGTACCAATCTTGCAATTAACAGCAGGAACTTCCGCAATGGTGACAGGTTTCATGGAAAGCCCTAAGCCTGTCTACTGACTCACAAACCCAACCTCTGTAACATGCATCCCGTGAAGCTATGGCTTTTCTCTGTTATCGTGCCTTTCACATTTCACTTCAGCCCATTACATCGTTCAGCATGGGGTGGTGGGTCAGCCCACTACAGCCATTGGCGAACTTGACTGTGAATTAAGGCATTCTTCCCTCTCACTAGAACATCCACTCATAAAGTAATTCCTTTAATTGCCAGGGGCTACTATGGCATGTCAATCTTTTGAGACTAAAACTATAATTTTGATTTAGCCAGGGATTTTCTTTTAGATTGATGAGGGCATGCCAGCTATAAAATAAAGTTTAGCAAAAACAATAATTAAACAAGATAAGTATTGATAAAGCCAAAATGCTGGCAGCCAAACGCCAGATCTGTTGCTTTGCCAATACTTGTTTGATCCATGCTGTGGCCTCTGGAATGGCAGGAATATTGTTCGATAATCTCTTTTCCCAGATCAAACCTGGGGCATTCAGTTCTCTTTTTATGGGCGAGCACGAAGTGCTCCGTCCATTCTGTTATTTCTCTGTAACCATGCCCATGCCACGTCAGTCACTTACATTGGTTCGTGGGCTTGCCTTTTAAAATCCACTTGCTTTCATTTGTGAAAGGCATGCATACGTCATGCCTTGTCTGGTATTTAGCCCACCTACACAGCACTGGTAAAGTACCAAAAACATACGAGGCTCGATGTTTTCAGCCTGGAGTCCGGACTACTTTATCTGTTTATTTTCCACGCAGCGCGATCGCGCTGCATTTTACATAGCGCGATCGCACTGCGTTTTTTTTGCTTTACAACGCTAATAGCTCTAACTCGAACAAATGCGAGACCTGTTGCATTGAAAATGCTTGTTTCATTGTTGTTTGACTCTGACCGGAAGTAAGGTCTATTTTTACGTTGTACCTTCTTAACACCTTTAATTCTTTGTGGATCCTCATACACCCATCTTCGATTCCTTCCAATCACCTTTACCTGCATGGTTCCTTCTGTAAAATTTTTGGGTGATGTCATGCAAATATTGCACTGCAGCTGATAATTTTGCTCACTCTATACCTTTCTGTTTCATTCATTTTGGGTCACGATTTAGAACACTGTCTCACCGGTACAGTACATTCTAACACACTGGTGTATTTATATGGTGAATCACTATTTTATTGAGTTCCACTTACTTGTACCTCTTGTGAGAAGGTAGCCTCTTTTCTAGCATGGTTACCCCCACTTTTGGCCTGTTTGTGAGTGTATGTCAGTGTGTTTTTACTGTGTCACTGGGATCCTGCTAGCCAGGACCCCAATGCTCATAGTGAAAACCCTATATGTCAGTGTATTTTGCCTGTCTCACTGGGAGCCTGCAGGTCAGGACCCCACTGCTCATAGTTTGTGGCCTAATGTGTGTGCTCTCAGTAAGTGCTTAGCATTGTCACTGAGGCTCTGCTAACCAGAACCTCAGTGCTTATGCTCTCTCTGCTTCTAAATTTGTCATTCTAGGCAAGTGACTTCATTTACCAATTCCAATTGGCACACTGAACCCCCCCTTATAAGTACCTAGTATATGGTACCTAGGTACCCAGGGCATTGGGGTTCCTTGAGATCCTTATGGGCTGCAGCATTTCTTTTGCTACTCATAAGGAGTTCATACAAATCTTTTCACAGAACTACCACTGCAGCCTGCGTGAAATAGTGCACACACTATTTCACAGCCATTTTTACTGCACTTAAGTAACTTATAAGTCACCTATATGTCTAACCTTCATTTACTGAAGGCTAGATGCAAGTTACTAAGTGTGAGGGCACCCTTGCACTAGCAAAGGCACCCCCACACAGTCCAGGGCCAATTCCCCGGACTTTGCGAGTGTGGGGACTCCATTACACATGTGCACTACATATAGGTCAATACCTCTATGTAGCTTCACAATGGTATCCCTGAATATGGCCATCTAAGGTGTCTAAGATCATGGAATTGTCCCCCATTCCAAATCTGGTGTTGTGGAGCCAATTCCATGCATCCTGGGGGCTCCACTATGGATCCCCAGTACTGCCAAACCAGCTCTCTGAGGCTTGCACTGCAGCTACAGCTGCTGCCACCTCACAAACAGGGTTCTGCCCTCCTGGGGTCTGAGCAGCTCAGTTCCAGGAAGGCAGAACAAAGCATTTCCTTTGGGGGGAGGGTGTTACATCCTCTCCCTTTGGAAATAGGTGTTATAAGCTTGGGAGGGGTAGCCTCCCAGAGCCTCTGGAAATGCTTTGAAGGGCACAGATGGTGCCCTCCATGCATAAACCAGTCTACACCGGTTCAAGGACCCCCAGTCCCTGCTCTGGCGCAAAACTGGATAAAGGAAAGGGGAGTGACCACTACCCTGTCAATCACCACCCGAGGGGTGGTGCCCAGAGCTCCTCCAGTGTGTCGCAGACTTCAGCCATCTTGTTTTCCAAGGTGTGGGGACACTCTGGAGGCCTCTGAGTGGCCAGTGCCAGCAGGTGACATCAGAGACCCCTCCTGATAGGGCCATACCTGATAAGGTAGCCAATCCCCCTCTCACGGCTATTTAGGGTCTCTACTGTGGGTTCCTCTTCAGATTCTGCTTGCAAGTTTCCATCAGGAATCCTCTGCAACCACTGCTTCATCCTCTGACCTCGGATCGACCGCAGACTGCTCCAGGAACAGCTGTAACAGCAACAAAGTATCCAGAAGGGCTACTTTTCCTCTGCAGCTTCAGCTCCAGCCAGCAACTGCAACAGTTTCCACGGTGTGCACGCTCTGGGGACTCCCTGTCTTCACTCTGCACCAGAAGGACTGAAGAAATCTCCTGTGGAGTGACAAAGTCACTTCCCGTCTCCTGCAGGCACCTTCTAAAACGACGACCGGTTCTTTCCTGGAACATTCTCCGACTTCTGGACTTGGTCTCCTCTCTTTGTAGGTCTTCAGGTCCAGTAATCCATCAGTTGTTGTTTGCAGTCTAGCTTGGTTTTTACAATAACTCTAATTGTGACTTGTAGTGTGTCCTAGGGAAACTTGTAGTACTTTACTCATACTGTCCTGGGCTCTGAGGTGGGGTATTTTACTCACCTTTGTAGTTTTCTTACTCTCCCAGCGATTCTCTACACACTACACTTGTCTAGGGAGGAATTTGTGATTCGCATTCCACTTTCTTAGTATATGATTTGTGTTGCCCCTAGACCTATTTTCTCCTATTGCATTCTATATCATTTCCTACTGTTTGCACTATCCTGTGTCTAATTACTTACCTTATTTTGGTGTCTAGTGTATATATTGTGTATAATACTTACCTCCAGAAGGAGTATTACCTCTAAGATATTTTTGGCCTTGTGTCACCCAAATAAACTACCTTTATTTTTGGTAACCCCGAGTATTGGCTTTACTTGTGTATAAGTACTGTGTAACTATAGTGGCATTGCATGAGCTTTGCATGTCTCCTAGTTCAGCCTAAGCTGTTCTGCTACAGCTGCCTCTATCAGCCTAAACTGCTAGAACACTACTACATTTCACTAATAAGGGATAACTGGACCTGGTATAAGTTGTAAGTACCCAAGGTACCCACTACAAACCAGGCCAGCCGCCTACATCTCTGTTCCAGGAGACATCACAATGCTGCCACTTTGTTGATTGTGCGGAGTCTCTGTCTTATCCTGTATAAGAGATAAACATCTCTCATTTGTGTTCTCTCTGGAAGGCAGACCATCATTGTCCTTTGAAGCATTTTATCCTCCTTTTGTATGGGCCACCATATTTCAATTTAGATGATTAGTTCCACATTTAATGTCCTCTTACCTTTTTTAGGTCTGCCCAAGCCTATCTCTTGCACACAAGACACACCTAGAGAGGCTGCGGCATCATCGAGTATATTGAAAAAGATCTCCGGCAAAGAGCCCCCCCCTCGGGGGGTGCCCGTCAGACATTGCAGCGCCGGTCTGACGAGGAGCTGTCCGATGATGAAGCATGACACCAAATACAGTGTGTGAGGACTATTGCTCCTGATTATCAGGACTCTTTCTCTTTCCTCTTTTCTTCATTTCGGAACAGTGTACCATATTTTATTAGAAAATATCTGGACAATCTGGACAAGGGTGCTTACATATTACATTGTATTCAGAAGAAAACCAAGTACAATCTCTATTATAGTGGACGTTCTGCCCAGACACTGCAGCATTAAGTGGTAACCCGGAGTCCTTAGCTGTCCACTGTTCAGGCTAGGATTGGTCCAGACATGCAAGAAAAGGTTTAAATTACATGGGTGCATGTGGTCCACTCTTTTGCAGTGAGGTTGTCATTATTACCACATACTTTTACAAAGCTGAGTTCTGCAAATGTGTCTTCGGTGTAACTTAGGATTGGAAGTCTTTTGCAGCTGTCATTGTTTTTTTCCTCTGTGATAGGCGGTCTCGAGTCCTTAGAAGATTCGTCCAATTTCTGCAAAGAATAAAGGTTTAGAATTCGAGATCGAGGTGGCTCATTCTTCTGTTGCAGTCTGTATCAGATGTCATCTATAGGTCTACTGTTTAGGTAGGTCTGAGGTGTGACTGTTTGCCTGTAGAGAAGAGGAGGTAAGACCCTTAACGTGTTTTAAGTTTTTTAGCAGTAGGGGAGGCCTAAAATGACTGGTGCAACTTCACACTTTCTCAATGAGTGAGTGACCGACCAACCTGACAGCCTTCATAATAGTGTACGAGACTGCCCCTTTTGACTCACCTAGTATTGTCACATCAAAAATGGATCTTCTTCTTATGGGGAGGCCTTTGTTGTTGCAATTATAGCATCCACCGGCACTTACAAGGATAATCTGGCTTCTGCTGAACGTTTTATGTGTGATTGAAGACCACTAGTGGCTGATCAGAAGACAGTTCTGGCTAATCAGACAGTGATGTTCGTAATCCCTCGATAGTAGTTAATTGCCAAAATGGAGAGAAAAACCTGCTGTCCGTCAACCAAATGGCTACTCAGGGGTTTTATAAAAATAACTTGTACGGAGAGGGGGTCAGGCACACTCTGAGAGACTGCATCTCTTTGAGTCCATGTAGCCTTCTGCATTTGTTTGTGTGATCTCTCAAAATGAAGATTGAAGCAGATCTTGCAGAGAAGCTGGTTCTCTGGATATTGATTCCTTTTTGTCAATGCTCCCATGGTGAACTAAAAGGTGAGAATTGCCTGGGTGGTTATTAAGTTACACCCTGAGCTCAATGTGATATTTTATTTCTGTTTGTGTCTCATTCCACTTTGAACTGGAAGGGTGTAGCAAAACAATTAGGTGGATGCACAGCTGGACCCAGTAGAGCAGTTGTGAAGGGTTCTAGCTTCCAATTACATAAGGATATATCCAGAAACCCCTTCAGTAGAGGCAGTGCAACATGGGTTGCCCTGCGTCCTACTAAGCCACAGCATAGCCATGCCAGTCCTATAATGAGAGACTCCACTCCCTTCCTGGTGGTGCTCTCTGAAGAGGTATGAGGGGCTAATAGAAGTGAGAGAAAGTCCTCCTGTAATGGTGAGAAAAAAACAAAGCAGCATTTTGTTAAGAAGGATTTCCTTCAGCCAAGTGAAAAAGGACTTATTTGAGCTTGAAGAAGGAAACAACTCTATAAGTGTCTGTTCTGTTGAAGGGAGGTAAGGCCCTCAAGATCCTTCAGAAACGTAAAATGACTTCTCTGGATAGTCTCTATAAGACACCAGGCAGTATAAAATACAGGTTTGTTTCCTTGAATGCCACATTTTGACATTGCAGTCAAAAGTATTGTGCCTGAAATCCATGATGTCGAAGCTGCAGGGTGTAGAAAATGGAGAAAAGTCTGTAGATTGGGCTGTGTCCTATCAGAAGTGTCATAAGAAATTTCTAGCATGTGCAGTGAAGTCCATCTTCAGACATGAAAAAGGATTGGTGACCCTAGAAAAGGTGGAATGGGTGACCAACATCAAAGCTTTGGGGGTGATGTGGAAGTATACTGGACAGACCCAAAGGCTGAACTTGAAAGCTTTTTCAGCTTGCTGATGAATTGTGAAGCAAATGGGCAGGCTGAACTTGTGAAAGGAGAAACTGGCTTCCATCTCACAGTCGAGATGTTCCCCTCAGGTTATTTTACAACAATGTTGTTCATGCTAAAAGTGGGAATGCCTGGAGCAACATTTTAAGAATGGACAATGCAAAGAAATACATTGTACAAAGACAAGATCATCTTATTGTTTCTGGACATAACAATGGAGGTCAGAAGAAGAGTGTCTCACACAAGGAACTGGAGAATACAGGGATTCAGAGTTTGGTCTGATTCCACTCAAAACATGGCGAGGAAGCACACAGGTTCACCAGTGTAGTAGTTGCTGTGGGCACACTGAACCCAAAAAATCATACAGCCCAAAAACACACACACTTGGTCGGATAGAATGGGACTTGTTAACCTCAATTTCATGAAGCAATCTGTCCCAAGATAAGGTACAAAATTAGAATATCAAATATAGAGTCAACAAATATAGGACCAACTCAATAAGTGATTTCTAGGGTGAAATTAGAAATTTTGCAAGATTAATTTGAGAAATTTGAAAGATACAATACGGAATTAGTAGATGCAGATGCTATAAATCTCACTTAAATGTATAAAGTCAATGCTGTGAAGGCTCTCAGTAACAGGGCAATACAGAATAATAGACAAAGTCAAAAATAGACTAAGGGCCTGATTTAGAGTTTGGCGCATGGGTTACTCCGTCACAAACGTGATGGATATCCTGTCCGCCTCATTACGATTTCTATAGGATATTATGGAATCATTATATGGCAGACGGGATATCCGTGAGATTTGTGACAGAGTAACCCCATCTGCCAAACTCTAGATCATTTACTATGCCCCAGAATGCAGAAAAAACAGTAAAAAATCGATCAGACTACATCCCTAATAAAAACCAAAGATCCTCTGGCTCACCTCCAAAATCAAGGACTTATGTAGGAAATTTCCTCGTAGAATAGTATAAAAACTGCAGAATCACTGTGGTCTGAGCAAAGAAATACATTTTCATCAAATCAAAATACAGACTTTAAAATCGTCATACAGCCCTACCATCTAAGTACTAACCAACTACAAGAGTATTGAGTCAGAGCACTGACCTTACGTAATATGAAGATATCAGAACAGCAGTAAACCATTGTGAATTAATGCAATACCACGTGCAAGCGGAACTTGACATTTTTTTTAAACTCAGTAAGGCCATGATAGAGAGTCTTCTTAAAAAAACTGTGTTGTTCAGGAATAAACAAACATGGTTTGCTTGACTATGTGCGCCAGAAACTATAAACAGTGAATGTGACATCCAATTGGAACAAAATGACGTTGAGGCCTAGCTGAGGCCTACTTTGAGTGAGCCAAGAAAATTATCTCTAACAGGCCATATCAAATTTGTTTCAAAAGCATTAGCATCATATCAATGTCCACGTATAATTTTGAATGTTGATTACTATTCTGCCCATTGTTAATAATGCACATTTTTAATGAATGCACTCAAGTTTCCTCACTGCAAAGCAGTTTGTTGCTAATGTTAAAGCCAACAAAGGTGAAGAATAAATGATGTGTAGATACTGTTGAATTGAGTAGTCTTGCATTTTGAGTTAGGTCTGTAAGTGAGCTGAGTTAACTAGTAGCTAATGCTGAGTGGGGGGTTACCTTTTTTTCCCCTGTTTCAGTCTTGAACCGGCAAGGGCTTAGATAGTGACAGGTTGGTGGAATAACCCTGCCCATGTCCACATTTAAGGCCATGCCTTCCACCCCCTCCGAGGTGGTTCATGAGGGGACATTTATAGTTTAGTTTCTATGTAGCAAGATGATGTTTGCATTGCATGGTGATCACGTTTTTTAGAGTCCTTACGTTGTTTGCTAGCATTGATAAAAGTTTGACATTCATTAATGTGGTGAATTTATTTTTGCAACCACCAATGGTAAAAAACAAAACTTAACTGCATGGGACAATTGTTTATAACCACAGAAAGGTTAATGCTGTATGTACTCATTATTAAATGATACTAATCCATCACTAATTCTTGTTGGGTTCCGGAGTAGCGTGCTACTCATCGAAAAGCGCTTCGACGCCTCGTCAGGGGTAGTAAGCGCTATATAAATACGATTACAATACAATACAATATGTACAGTAGTAGACTCTTCTGATAAAGATTCCTGCTTATGAATCCTGAAATGAGTATGCTACGCCATGGATTCCGCTCTTGCGCAGGGATTATAGCTTCTTTTATTTAACTCTGTAGCTCCCTGCAGGCACCATATGATTAACTGTTCACTTTAGTGTTGTCTTTAATATGACCATAAAGTAAGTCTTCTGTTTTTCCTTCAGAAAGTATAAAGAAACTTCTGAACAAGCAGGATATTCAGCTACAACAGCGAGTGCAACTGGAAACAAAACCCAAAAAGTATGAAGACAGAATTTTGGTAAGTTAATATGCTCATTAGACACATACATTGTATCTTATGTGACTATGTTCTGGAATGCTACTTTCTAAAGTAACTTAGAGTCAAGGATAATAGATTCAGCCTGCACAGTTCAGCATTCCCTGAGCCTGTTGTCAGTATGGACATTATGGGGGTCATTCTGACCCTGGCGGCCGGTGACCGCCAGGGTCACCGACCACGGGAGCACCGCCAACAGGCTGGCGGTGCTCCCGAGGGCATTCTGACCGCGGCGGTTCAGCCGCGGTCAGAAAGGGTAAACCGGCGGTCTCCGCCGTCCGCCAAGGTTAAAATCACCCCCTATGGCCAGACTCTGCTTGGCAGAAAAGACAACATGTACCCCAGTGTTAAATAATTCAAGTTTCCAGGACAAGCAGAGGATCCTGAAGTGTAAAAGGACTCCAAAAGATGGTTCTGAGTGCACAAATCACAGTACAAATGCCAAAAGTAAGACAACAAACCCAGCTGTCCTGGTATGACCTTCTAGCCCCTGAGTCCAACACCAATTTATAAAAATAGGAAATATTTTTATGATTAAAATGACACCAAAACGACCAAAAATCCAATGTGGGAAACTAGAGATATGATTTTTTAACCATTAACAGTAAAACTTAGTAGCGAATAGCATTCAAAGGGTTAAAAAAGGTCCTACTGGACCAGGACAAAGTCAAGAGTTCCAGCGGCCTGCGATGTAACACTTTTACACTTACTTCCAGTAGTGCTTCTTGATGCAGGAAAGTGGCCCACAACACCAATCCAAAGTCCCAGAATCTCTTAGTTGCTTCTTCAGACGTTGGGACTACAATTCCCACAATACATCTGGACAAATCCCTAACTGTCCACTGAACGCTGCTAGCTGGGCTCTTCTGGCAGGAGTTGATGCAGGTGACTCTTGATAGCTCCTTTATACCTGTCGCTTACAGGTAGTCCACTTCTGACTTCTTTAGAAGCCAGGCAGTGTCCTCTTGTGTGAATCCCAGAGTGTGCAGCAGGTGCAGCCCTCTGTAGCTCCCCAGTGTGCAGCCAGTGCAGTTATTCAGAGTGCAGTCCTTTGGGGTGAAGACCAGGGTTCCAGGAGGGCAGTCTTTCTTCTCTTTGTAGTTTCAGTCAGGGATCTGAGTTGCTAGCTCTCTCTCTCTCTCTTTGTTTAGTGTTCCTGGGCTGGCAAGCAGGGGACACCCCTGACCAGTGGGGTGTATGGTGCCACCCTCTGAGGTGACCACTTGCTGTGATGTCTGGCAAAAATCAATTCCAGATAGCACTGTTCTTTAAAAATCCAAAATGGAGAAACTTTCTCCTGGAGGTTAAGATCGGGCTAAGCCCTCCCACCGGTGTGGTCAAGTTTCTTTAACACTCTGCTTCCAACCCCTCTGTTAATCATATTATTGGGGCTCCCATCTGGCTGGGGTGACAGGAGGTGGGTGTGTGCCTTTGTCCTGTCATTCCCCCTTTAGAGACCAGTTGCTCTAATCAGCCCCCTTCATGCCTTTTGCTCTGCAGCTTGCAGATCTTAACCCACCAGATGTCCTTTTTGTATCAATGCAGGCCACTTCCCACCATATTAAGGTAGCTTGACTCAGTCTGGCTGAGGCTGGCCATTCAAAGAAGAGCTGCTGGAAGGCTGGATTGTGACTCATCGGAAAAGCAAGTTCTGTAACTTCTTTTCTGTGATAATTATAATAAATCTAACAGTGGCACGTTGTTGGATTTATTCTAATTATTAGTCCGAGAATTACATTTTTAGCTCATTCCTAGCAATAGTTATACTTTAATAAATTATTTGCATGTTAGCCTATGGAGCTAGTGTTCTTCAGTGCAGAAACATTAAATTGTCAGTTTTTCCCTCACCGGGGCATATAAAACATCTTTTATAATGTCCCTGCTTATAGATACAAGGTACCCTGCAACTAGGGCACTTACGGGAGACCTTAGGGGTGACATATGTAAAAATAAGGTAGGCTGATACTTTGGAATTACCTTTACTTCCAAAGTCGAATTTACGTATACATTTAATTTAAAAGCAGGGCTGGCTTTTAAATAGCTGGCCACTCAGCTTAAGTGCATTCAATCTGCTGGGCCTCTATACCTGCCCTATAATGTACTAGGGACTTACAGGTAGGTTATGATGCCAATTCTAATTATGCCTAATTTGCATATGGCCCTGGGTCTGCTTAGCAGAGCCCAGGGCACAATCAGAGGCAGACAATCAGAGTCATAAACAGGGGCAAAAAGTGGGGGAGCACTGCAGAAAGTCCTGGTTTCTTACATTGGGCAAATGATGGTTTGTTTTTCAGCTCAGGGTTACCCTTCCCATTGGTGTTTTTATTTTTCCCAAGCTGTCAACTAGAAATTTATGTTTGACAGCATGTGTGGCTGTAAATACACATGCTCTGCATACTCCTGCCATCTGGTGTTGGGTCCGGAGTGTTACAAGTTGTTTTCCTCCAGCACCTCGGTCGGAACTACTTCCAGCAAACTTTCAGCACTGAACACCTTGGCTCTGAGCTGAATAGCCTCAACAGCTGCTTCGGTACAAACAAAGGGTTACAGACCAAAGCCATTGGTGATGAAGATAAAGGAGCCAACTCCTTCGGAGCACATGGGCTCAAGTCAATCCTCTACTATGCCATCTCTAACTGACACTACATTAGAGACTATGGACGCTAAACAGCACCACCTCCGTATCCAGGAAGGTATGGGGCATATTATTGCTTCCACCCATCACATTCAAGAGAAAGTTATCCTTCCAAGAGGCTTTGGACACTTCACCACCACCAAAAAAGGTCTTTAAGGACAAAGCTACCACTACTTTGACTAAGCCTTTCCTCCACTTCCTCCTGATTCACCTTCCTCACCATCTCCACTTTCTGCTTCTCCTCCATCACCTTCCTCTCCTGATTCTCCTGCCTCTCTTACTGCAGGAGATGTCAGGGCTCACCTTTATTTATAAGGAAATATTTGGGTGGAACACATCACGCTCCAGACCCATGGGATTCATTGGACCCCGATCCCATGATAAATACGGAACCATATTTATACCCTGCAAGACTTTCCCCACCTGAGGACTCTACTAGTTACTAGCAGGTCATAGCAAGGGCAGCTGCCTTTCATAATGTTCAGCTGCGATAGAACAGCATTTTGAGTTTGACAAGTTAACTACCACACATAGGGATGTTCAGTTCCTTCTCATGCTACCTGGCATGATTTGTCATGCAGATGACGCCTTTAAGGAGCCAGTCTGCTCTAGAATTATCACCCCTAGAGTGGACAAAAGGTATAAACTTACTCCTTCTGATCCACTATATTTCAGGTTTCAAGTCCCACAAAGATTCAATAGTGGGCACCACTGCAAGAAAGCAACCCAGCAACTATGCTACAGAGGACTCTCCTCCACCAGACAAGGAGAGCAAAAGACTGGATGCGGCAGGCAAAAGTTTTGCTGCACAAGCAGGAAACCTTTGGTGCATTGCCAATTCGGAGGCCTTATTATCACGGTATGATTGGGCTCACTGGGATGAGATGGAGGAGCTCCTCCAATAACTTGTAGATGAGCACCGCAAACAAGGCCAGCAGATTGTTACTGAAAGACGAACAATCTCCAGCAATTCTATACGCTGTGCACAAGATGCTGCAGAAACAGCTGCATGCGGTATAAACACGAGCATACTGTTAAGGAAATGTGCCTGGCTTAGATGTTCTGACTTCAAGCCAGAGGTACAGCAAGCAGTACTCAACATGCCCTTCGACAAGGAGCAACTTTTTGGCCTTCAAGTGGACTTCACTTTTGAGAAGCTCAAAAAAGATACTGACACCGCAAAGGCCATGGGCTCTCTTTAGCCTCAGGCACATAGAAGCAATTTTATTCACCCTGCATCTAGAGATGGTTACAAAGTGACAACCTTAGAACCATCTACCTCCCAAACTAGACAACCCTCAACCTCATATTCTCAAGGTTTTCTTCAGAGGATCTTATAGAGGCAGAGGCAGAAACATTTCCACCTGTGGCTCTTCCTCAACATCTAAACAGTGACTACATACATCTTCCTCAGCCCCACACCACACATGTAGGGGCGACTTCAAAATGTCCACACATAATAGGTAAACAACATTGGACCAATGGGTCCCTTCCATTATTCAACATGGTTATTGCCTGGAGCTCACTACCACACCTCTAAACATTCCCCCTCGTTGTCCCACGTTATCCCAAAAACATCTCACCCTTCTAAAACAGGAGATACAGTCCCTGCTTCTCGAAGGCAACATAAAGCCTGTTCCATTATAAGATCAGGGAACAGGAATATACTCCTGGATCTCACGCCTATTTTGGATCTCAGACCATTAAACCACTACATTCTGCCAGAACACTTTCACATGGTTACTCTTCAAGGCGTTATTCCCCTTCTTCAGCAAGGCAACTTTATGACGGCCCTAGACTTAAAGGATGCCTACTTCCACATCCCTATCCACCCTGCACACTGGAAATATCAAAGAGTTACAGGAAAACATTATCAGTTCAAAGTCCTGCCTTTCGGAGTCATACCTGCTCTCAGAGTATTCACAAAGTGCTTAGCTGTAGTGGCTGCACATCTCAGAAGGCAAAATATACACGTTTGTTTAGCTAGACGACTGGCTCATCAAATCCAGCACACTACAGCTTTGTCAATCTTACACTCAAATCACAGTAAACCTGCTTAACACGTTAGGGTTCACAATCATCTTTATCAGATCCCATCTACAACCTCTTCAGGTACAGCCCTATCTGGGAGCCATTCTCAATGCATAGTTGGGGTTAGCATATCCCAACCTGGCCTGTATTCAGAGTTCTCAGTCTCTTCTCCCCCAATTTCAGGAGAATCACAAATACACAGTCAGGACTATCATGCGCCTCTTAGGTATGATGGCGCCCTGTATTACCATTGTTCCCCATGCCAGACTCCACATGCATCCCCTACAGCAGTGTCTGTCCATCAGTGATCTTAGTCACAAGATCACCTACATGATCTAGTTTTGTTAGGGTGCCATACTTACCGCTCTCTGCCAAGGTGGAACACCACCAACCTGTTGAAAGGGCAGCCTTTTCTGGACCATTTGCCTCTGCTCATTCTGACCACAGATGCATCACTGACGGGTTGGGGTTCTCACCTTCAAGACTTCACAGTACAGGACCTCTGGGATCTTAGTCACCAGTTCATGCTTATCAGTTATCTCGAGCTTCAGTCAGTGTTTCTAGCCCTGAAAGCTTTTCTTCCTCACCTGTCGCACAAAGTTGTCTTAGTCCGAACAGACAAAATGACAGCCATGTATTATCTACAGAAACAGGGGGAACATGTCATCCCAGTTGTCACAACGTGTTCAGACAATAGAGAAAAGTGGGCTCTTCACCACCACATTCACCTAGTGGCAAAGTATCTCCCAGAAACAGACAATGACTTTGCAGACCTGCTCAGCAGGTTGCCTCAATAAGTCCACAAATGGGAACTCCACCCACAAGTTCTTCAAAAATATTTCCAAAAGTGGCAACTCCTCAAATAGACCTTTTCGCAACAGCAATATACTCAAAATGCCCAAGCTTCACATCCAGGAAGCCACACCCTCTATCTAAGGGCAATGCTCTATGGATGAACTCGTTGAGGATATTTGCTTATGCTTTTCCATCTCTCCCTCTCATTCCATTCCTAGTTCAGAAAATCAGTCAGACATCACTCACTGTGATCCTTGTTTCTCCCACTTGGGCACATTAACCATGGTTCACTACAATCCTGGACCTCTCACAGGTTCCTCAAAAGAAGCTCCCCAACAGACCAGATCTTCTCACACAGGATCAGTCACCCAAACTCCAAGTCACTCAACCTTGCGATATGGCTCCTGAGGTCATAGGGTTTGGTTACCTAGGATTACCTAAGGAATGTATGGACATTCTCAGGGAAGCTTGTAGACCTACAACTAGAGCATGTGATGCAGCAAAATGGAGACATTTTGTTTGCTACTGTCAAACAAAAACAAATTAACCCCATTAGGCTACTGTCCAGGACATTGTTTGTTATTTGCTTCATTAATGCAAAGCAAATTTAGCTTACACTTCTATTCATCTACATCTTGCAGCGATATTTGCATATTTACAGAACAGAGAGCATACTTCCTTGTTTGAAATCCCAGTTATCAAAGCCTTTATGGAAGGCCATAAAAGAGTCACCTCACCCAGGGTTTCTCCGGCACCATCCTGGAACCTTAATACTGCACTTACTAGGCTCATAGGTCCTCCTTTTGAGCCACTTCATTCATGCCCTATTCAGTTCCTTCCTAGCAAGTGCAAATCTTAGTCACTATTACATCACTCGCACATGTTAGTGAGCTCCAGGCCTTAATGTCGGAAGAACCTTTCTTCCAAATACATAGTCAAGGTGGTTCTTCATACAAATCTGAAGTTCCTACCTAAGGTAGTGTCTCAATTCCATATCAATCAATCCATTGAGACACCAGATTTTTCCCACCACCTGACTCAGTTGCAGAAAGAGTTCTCCATACTCTAGATGTCAAACAAGCGCTCATGTACTACATTGATAGGATCAAAGACTTTAGGAGACCTAAACAGCTCTTTGTAGCTTTTTCTCTACCTCATAAAGGTAGTCCAATATATAGAAACGTCAAAGCAAGATGGATAGTTAAATGCATACAGACTTGCTATGCAAAGCAAAAAGACAGTTACCTCTTACTCCTAGAGCACATTCTACTAGGAAGAAAGAGGCCACTATGGCCTTCGTAGGAAACATACCTTTAGCTGTCATTGGCAAAGTAGGAACTTCGTCTACACTACATACATTCACAAAACTTTATTGTCTAGATGTTCTAGTACGTCAGCAAGCCAATGTAGGACAGGCAGTGCTAAGAACACTTTTTCAAACAACTGCAACTCCCACAGGCTAGCCATCGCTTTCAGGGAGGGGCTGCTTCACAGTCTATGCAGAGCATGTGTATCTACAGAAACACATACCATTGAACGGAAAATGTTACTTACCCAGTAAGCATCTGTTTGTGGCATGTAGTGCTGTAGATTCACATGCGCCCTCTCTCCTCCCCAGATGCCTGTGGCCGTTCCACTTACCTTATATTTGTATATATTTGTACTTACGTAGATACACTTGCATGGACATCTCTTTCTCTATACTTCCTCTATTCTCTTTTTCTCATCCTCCTTCCGGAAAACAATCTAGCAAAGGACTTGATGCCCATGCGCACTATCACCGAGAAGGAGAAGTCACTTGATTCCGTGACTCGAAAATGCTTCTTTGAAGAAAAACAACTTGTAACACTCCTGACCCACCACTAGATGACAGGAGTATGCAGGGCATGTGAATCTACAGCACTACATGCCACAAACAGATGCTTACTGGGTAAGTAACATTTTCCTTCTTATTATGTCCTTGATGCAAGATCATCTTAGAGGGAGAAAAACTATGCAAAATTCACAGAGACTGCAGAGGGAATTGTACGACACAAGCTGTGCAGGACTCTTAAGCTAATTGTGCTGTATTGTCCTGTCCTCAAGCATTTTTCTAATGCCACTTACCTGGAGTCATTGACCGTATCATGTGGGTATTACAGGCAATAAGTTGTAGTGTTCGTGGGGCAAGAGAACACCACTAGTAAATTTTAAAGGCTTGAGGGTCAGGCTAAGAACCGATGGGTCCCCTTTCACTTGGTTAATATTGGGCTAACCAGTCCATGCTGAGACAGAGGTATTTAGAACTCAAAGTAAAGGAGACAGGGCAACATAAGAATTATGAAACCCTTCAATTTTTGGCCTGAAAGAATACTACCAGGTGCCTGCTTTCTGAACAAATGTGTAAAACTATAAAATAGCAGGTCTAGCATGCATGCCAGCACACCCTTTCAGATGGAAGTTTTCTGGTTTTTAAAACCAAAAATGACTTTATTTCAGCTTTCTCCCTCCTACAGTTTTCTTAACTCAGTGGTGAAAACAATTTCCCCCATTTTTTCAAACTTTCTTCCTTCTGTATCCAAATGTTAGCATGTATGGGGTAGCACAAGGCTGCTAGTGAAGCACAAATATGGCTGCAGTTAAAAGCCACTGCTTACTCTTACTGGAGCATCAGCACCACAATATTATCTCTTTCAAAATACAAGCTTAACATTTCATTTACTCATTGAAAATGGACCTTTTAAGTATACCGAACAAACTTGCATGCCATTTTATTTTAAATTGTTGTCACTGAGTGACTTAAAAACTTAGCTACTCCTTAATATATGAAAAAGATTTTAAATGGATTTTATTATTTTAATTGTTTTCCCATTTCTGTGATTAATAGCTAGTTTCTCTAGCAAGGAATCCTTGCCAGATTTGTGACTTTAAAGTATTTTCTAGCCACCATACCGTGAAAACACAAAGATATGTTTTGCTCCCTTCCACTTTTTTGCGTTAGCCTTTTAGACCGTTTTAGTCGTCTTGGCAGACTATTGTTTTTAAAAGCAAGCATACATATTATATTTGTGTAGAGAAGCTTTTGGTCATTAGGCATCATGGATTGGTCTGTTAAAATGTCATTGACATTTCGCTTTCTCCCAACTCGGCATACAAAATAAGGTAATGGGTCAGCCTACTTTCTCTATTGGCACCCTTCACTTTGAGTGAATGCACAGAGCCTTTGCATATAGTTCCTTACTCTTCAATGACAAAGGTGGTTCAAAACGTGATTTGTTTGTATTATAATTGTTATAGTAACTGTAAATAGCAGCTGTTTATTTTGCTTGCATTTTGGGTGTCCAGTAATGTTGTCATCAAGATCTTAAGTGACATTTCAACTTTGTAGAAGCCTGAGATTGGAATCCTAGATTAAGTGATATCCCTGCCTCCTGCACAAATTCCAATAATTGAAAGACTTGCAATTAAAATTACAAAAAAATTACAACAGCTGTATCAGTGCTTTTTAAGTTACAAATGTGTTTCAAACATATATATGGCAGTTCTACTAGGTGGCATGTTTTTGACACACGACTGCAATAACACATATACAAAATAACCATTGTACCAGCTTTCCAGGCAAAGGTAGGGCAGATAGGGCAGATATACTGGCTTTGCTAATACTTGTTTCAAATGTTATTAAAAGTGTGAAACATTTTAGTATTTAATGTTAAGACGCCTTCTCCATAAAATTATTTTTCCACAATAAGTGGGGCTTACTTTGAGGTCAATAGATCAGCTGTCAGACAGCCATTTTGCCTCATTTCTTTTCTTTGACTCAGCAGACCTGGAACTACCTTTGACATTTCAATCTTTTTATTTTCTAAAGACATACATTTTGTCCACCAGAAAGGTATTTTTCTGACCTCTCTATTTTTATCTCATCACTTTTACGAGGCAAGTTAGTCTTTTTCCATCCCTCCTATAAGTTAGATGCTCTTGTTGAACTACTTATGCCAGTGTTATGGCAAAATGCCTGGTGAGGGTGAGCATTTAGAGTGTGTACTACTTGCTTCCTATCTGCGATCTCTCGATTCACAGGCACGTTTTAGCAAGCATTAGCAAATTCACACTGTCTGGCCTTTGGAAGTGTCCATTTTTTATTTTTTGCAAACATATTCTACATGCAAGAAATGAACAAAAATATAAAAAGAGAAATTACCATGCTATCCAGGCACACTGGCCGCATTACCGAAGTGCACTAGTTTTCAGGAGACTGTGCACATGTGAACTGGTAAAATGCTATTGCGCACAGTGAAAGAGAAGCGAATACATAAAGTTGACTCACCCATTTCTGTACTCTGTGTTGGGCAGAAGCAAAATTAGAATGACACTTGAGGAGACCATTGGATGAAGAAGTCAGACCAAAAGCCCCTATCTGTATTTATTATAACATTTTTGGAAAACATGAGGCTGGAAAGACAACTAAAACTTTGTTAGACCTGATATGCTGAAGTAGTGGTTCCCGAAACGTTTTTGCTTTTTTTCCTATGGGTTTTGCTGATTCTCTTTTAGTGGCCTTAGGGCCCTGGGCATTTTCCCACTGTAAGTATAGTGTGAAAGTGCATGCACCCTTTCTACATATGTTAGGAAGTGGTGCTAACCAGTATGTGCGTGCTTGCATGATGGTGTTTTCAAACACGTGCTGAGCCTGTCATTGAAGGCCAGTGCGTGCGCGTCAGCACAATGGTGTTTTCAAACATGGGCTGAGCCTGCCATTGCAGTCCGGTGTGTGCGCATTCGCATAGGAGTGTTTTAGCATGTGTTCAGCCTGCCATTGCAGGCCAGTGTGTGTGCACTTGTACCAAGGGTGTTTCTAAATGTAATAGTGAATTTCAGTGGAGCAGCCTCATGATGTTTCCTATCATTAGATTCTCAGTGATAAACTCCTTCCTATGGTAAGGGTGGTTTGGTCATTAAAAACTGGGAAATGCCACTTCTGGAAAGTGGGCACTTCTCTGCCCTAAAGTTCATTGTGTGCCTTTCTGCCTGGCTGCGGTTGACACCGGAGGTTTGGGGAGCACATCTGTGCATTTCCCAGCGACAACTCTAAAGATTAGGCACGCAACTAGAACAACAGACCTCTTGTCATTTGAGGGCCTGATTGGATAGATCGAAGGGAGAGGTTTTGACACCTGGCCTCGGGGAGCCAGACCATGGCCCCACTAAAGATTAAGATCTGCCTTCCACAGCCCCCTGGCAGACAGGACTGAAATGTAGGGGAGACATCTGTGGTTCAAAGAGAGCAACTGCGAACCACCCCCAACTCCAAAGGCACACTACAGTATAACCACTAGTACCATACTGCAGCAGAGTAGAGACACACTTGCAGGGACGTAGGACAGGAAATACTGGAACAGAGGAATCTATGCTTCATAAAGAGGATTACTGCCCTTGGAAGGGAATGCGCAAGCTTAATGAATCGTGGCTGGCCTAGGCAGACTGCCTGCTTCTGTGTGGCACCCTGAAATGTGCTCTGCAAGGGCTTTTCAACTTGCCCCTTGTTTTCTTGTGGAGGTCTCAGGGACATCAAAGACCTCCTGTGAAGGACTCACACTGTCTGGTAGTGACAGTTGGAGAGCGGTGCCTTCATAAGGGCCCAAATTGTCTCCTGGGTTCCAGCTGAGAGCGCGGAGCATGAAACTAAGAATGGTGCCTAAAGACTGGATTGCCTGAAGTTGAGCACCAAAAGTATTGCCTGCATCTAAGGCGTGTGGCCCCAGCATCGTAGGGCTTCAGCACACATAAGTGCCTTGATGGTGGAGAGTGAATTCACAGGTTGCGGGAGCCCACGTGGCCCACTTTGTCAGTCGTGCTGCATCTATCTCATGCATCACGCCTACTTTGTGCCCGGATTGCCGGGGTGCAACTCTGATCAACATGTACCTGACAGGGCATCTCTACCTTCCTTCCTCTGTGTGGTGAACTACCTGCCCTCTCCTCACCCGGCCCGCTGATTTTGTGTGCCAGGTAATATCGCTGAGAATAACTGACTGGGCTGAAGGAATGCTTTCTTCCGAGGGCGAATGGCAGTGGGTCCACTATGGTGCTTTGCAGAACTGGGCTGATCCCATAAGGCACGTTGTGGAATGCTTTAATTGAACAGACTGTTGCCCTCAGCCACTTCTGCTCTGCATCCTGTCGACGAACTTCCTGAGTGGTGGCCAACCATCTTTTGTCTGTCAACTGCCTCCTAATCAGATCTGCTACCTACCCCCCATCTTCTTCCCTGGGACCTCAACTAAATGTGACTCTGACTGAAAGTGGCCGAATCACGGCAGGGAGGGGGTGATCCCTTTCTAATCCATGGTGTGGGGTAGTCAGGTTGAGACGGAGGATGGAGGAGGGTTTGGGCCACAGGGTTTGCATTGTGCTACCAAGTGACCTGCGGGTAATCAGTTGCATCTCATTGCTGTGCTGCATGCGTGTGTGTCTGCTCCATACGGGCCTTTCTGATATCTGTAGCACCGCGTACTGGTGCTGAGTGAAGTGTGAGTGTGGGGGTGCTTGCATGAAGACCGCCTGCTAGTGATTATATTGACTGGTGGTGCTGCTGTACAAGTTGATTTCTTGCCAACTAGGTACAACGTTTGACATTGGTTTTACCCTTGCGGCCTTGGCCCACGGTGCTGCTAAATGTGTTGTCATTATCTGTGTGTGCATATTCCTGATATCGTTGTGGTCTGCGGTGCATCCTATAATTGTGTGGTATTGCATTATATTAATTGCCAGGGTGAGCCTAGTTCTTACAATGTATTGCACCGCATAAGGGTGCTGGGGGGTAACGTAGCATTTCTCCCAAGTGTGCATGCTACTGATGTCATTTTAAAGTGGTTGGACTTAGTACTGCTAGTAATATTACCAAGTGTGATTTATGCCAAGAAGTCATGATGTGCATGTTGTGTTAATTAATGTGGTTGTTGAATACAAACTTTGTTTACCTACCACACATGTGAAGTCTCTTTTGTGATGGTCAGTGTATTTATTGTGTGAGAGCACTCTGCTAATGCTTCACACATTGCCTCAGCGATAAGCCTGACTGCTCAGACCAAGTTACCCAAGGTGAGTGCAGGTTATACACTCAGTGTAATCACCCACCCCTGATGGAAGGGGTGCCACTGCCAACCAGAACGTGCCACCTCCAACAGGCTTTCTCTAAGCCAGACCTAAAAGTGAGAATTGGGGCTCTGGCGAGAGACAGTGAAAGCTGTTTCCTGCTCCACATTACTAGACCTCACAGCCATCTACCAAATCCAGATCTTATAGGGCCAACTCTTGGCCTAGTAGAAATTATCCTCCTATAAAAGAAAGCAAGAATAGCAATTGCTCGTGTCTTGGCGGTGGAACTATTTCAACCCCTGTGATATACAACATACCTCAGATAACCAGGATCCTGATTTTGTTTATTCTAAGGAAGATAACTCACTGCACCACTTTGATTATCTTCAGAAATAATAGGATGGTGCCCCTACTTGCGTCCCCTGCTGCGACGAAGATAATTATCAGGATTTTGAAGTTGTGCCTCAGGACATACCCTTCTCAATTAAAGAATCTCTTTCGTTTGCCAGTCTTGTGAATAAAGCTTCTAATGGTTTTGACATACCGGTGGAGCAGCCAGAGCTTTGGCATTGTTTTTATTTAAGCCTCAGTGGCTGTTAAAGGCTGAAAACCCATGGGTCAAGAGCTCTTATTCTAGGCTAATAGTGTTGGATACAGCTTTTGCTAAAGCAGTTTCCATACTTGTGAAAGTAAAGTATAAATTACAGTGTTTTAACTCAGTTTTTATAAAGAATGTCCTGCACCTGTTTGCTTGATTCTGTCAGACACGTTTCTGAGAAATCTGGTGTAGGAGGCTGGACTGGCTTGTAGTGAGTACCAAGGGGTACTTGCACCTTGCACCAGGCCCAGTTATCCCTTATTAGTGTATAGGGTGTCTGGCAGCTTAGGCTGATAGATAATGGTAGCTTAGCAGAGCAGCTTAGGCTGAACTAGGAGACGTGTGAAGCTACTACAGTACCACCTAGTGTCATATGCACAATATCATAAGAAAACACAATACACAGTTATACTAAAAATAAAGGTACTTTATTTTTATGACAATATGCCAAAGTATCTTAGAGTGTACCCTCAGTGAGAGGATAGGAAATATACACAAGATATATATACACAATAGCAAAAATATGCAGTATAGTCTTAGAAAACAGTGCAAACAATGTATAGTTACAATAGGATGCAATGGGGAAACATAGGGATAGGGGCAACACAAACCATATACTCCAGAAGTGGAATGCGAACCACGAATGGACCCCAAACCTATGTGACCTTGTAGAGGGTCGCTGGGACTATTAGAAAATAGTGAGAGTTAGAAAAATAACCCTCCCCAAGACCCTGAAAAGTGAGTGCAAAGTGCACCAAAGTTCCCCTAAGGACAAAATAGTCGTGTTAGAGGGAAAATGCAAGGAAAACACAAATCAGCAATGCAACAACGATGGATTCCTGACTGAGGGTACCTGTGGAACAAGGGGACCAAGTCCAAAAGTCACAAGCAACTCGGAGATGGGCAGATGCCCAAGAAATGCCAGCGGTTGGTGCAAAGAAGCTCTTACTAGGCTGAAGAACTGTGAATACTGCAGGAACGACAAGGGCTAGAGACTTCCCCTTTGGAGGATGGATCCCCCACGCCTTGGAGAGTCGTGCAGAAGTGTTTTCCCGCCGGATGGACGCCAACAAGCCTTGCTACACGCAAATCGTGCGTTTGGCGTTTTTGGACGCTGCTGGGGCCCAGGAGGGACCAGAAGGTCGCAAATTGGACCTGCAGAGAGAGGGGACGTCGGGCAAGACAAAGAGCCCTCACTGAAGCAGGTAGCACCCGGAGAAGTGCCAGAAACAGGCACTACGAGGATGCGTGAAACGGTGCTCGCCGAAGTTGCACAAAGGAGTCCCACGTCGCCGGAGACCAACTTAGAAAGTCGTGCAATGCAGGTTAGAGTGCCGTGGACCCAGGCTTGGCTGTGCACGAAGGATTTCCGCCGGAAGTGCACAGGGGCCGGAGAAGCTTGCAAAGTCGCGGTTCCCAGCAATGCAGCCCAGCGAGGTGAGGAAAGGACTTACCTCCACCAAACTTGGGCTGAAGAGTCACTGGACTGTGGGGGTCACTTGGACGGTGTCGCTGGATTCGAGGGACCTCGCTCGTCGTGCTGAGAGGAGACCCAAGGGACCGGAGATGCAGCTTTTTGGTGCCTGCGGTTGCAGGGGGAAGATTCCGTCGACCCACGGGAGATTTCTTCGGAGCTTCTGGTGCAGAGAGGAGGCAGACTACCCCCACAGCATGCACAAGCAGGAAAACAGTCGAGAAGGCGGCAGGATCAGCGTTACAGAGTTGCAGTAGTCGTCTTTGCTACTATGTTGCAGGTTTGCAGGCTTCCAGCGCGGTCAGCGGTCGATTCCTTATCAGAAGGTGAAGAGGGAGATGCAGAGGAACTCGGCTGAGCTCATGCATTCGTTATCTCAAGTTTCCCCAGAGACAGAGACCCTAAATAGCCAGAAAAGAGGGTTTGGCTACCTAGGAGAGAGGAAAGGCTACTAACACCTGAAGGAGCCTATCACAAGGAGTCTCTGACGTCACCTGGTGGCACTGGCCACTCAGAGCAGTCCAGTGTGCCAGCAGCACCTCTGTTTCCAAGATGGCAGAGGTCTGGAGCACACTGGAGGAGCTCTGGACACCTCCCAGGGGAGGTGCAGGTCAGGGGAGTGGTCACTCCCCTTTCCTTTGTCCAGTTTCGCGCCAGAGCAGGGGCTAAGGGGTCCCTGAACCGGTGTAGACTGGCTTATGCAGAATTGGGCACCTCTGTGCCCAACAAAGCATTTCCAGAGGCTGGGGGAGGCTACTCCTCCCCTGCCTTCACACCATTTTCCAAAGGGAGAGGGTGTCACACCCTCTCTCAGAGGAAGTTCTTTGTTCTGCCATCCTGGGCCAGGCCTGGCTGGACCCCAGGAGGGCAGATGCCTGTCTGAGGGGTTGGCAGCAGCAGCAGCTGCAGAGAAACCCCAGGAAGGGCAGTCTGGCAGTACCAGGGTCTGTGCTACAGACCACTGGGATCATGGAATTGTACCAACAATGCCAGGATGGCATAGAGGGGGCAATTCCATGATCATAGACATGTTACATGGCCATATTCGGAGTTACCATGGTGAAGCTACATATAGGTAGTGACCTATATGTAGTGCACGCGTGTAATGGTGTCCCCGCACTCACAAAGTTCAGTGAATTGGCTCTGAACAATGTGGGGGCACCTTGGCTAGTGCCAGGGTGCCCTCACACTAAGTAACTTTGCACCTAACCTTTACCAGGTAAAGGTTAGACATATAGGTGACTTATAAGTTACTTAAGTGCAGTGTAAAATGGCTGTGAAATAACGTGGACGTTATTTCACTCAGGCTGCAGTGGCAGGCCTGTGTAAGAATTGTCAGAGCTCCCTATGGGTGGCAAAAGAAATGCTGCAGCCCATAGGGATCTCCTGGAACCCCAATACCCTGGGTACCTCAGTACCATATACTAGGGGATTATAAGGGTGTTCCAGTAAGCCAATGTAAATTGGTAAAAATGGTCACTAGCCTGTCAGTGACAATTTGGAAAGCAATGAGAGAGCATAACCACTGAGGTTCTGATTAGCAGAGCCTCAGTGAGACAGTTAGTCACTACACAGGTAACACATACAGGCACACTTATGAGCACTGGGGCCCTGGGTTACCAGGGTCCCAGTGACACATACAACTAAAACAACATATATACAGTGAAAAATGGGGGTAACATGCCAGGCAAGATGGTACTTTCCTACACAACCCCCCCCCAAACGAAGGACAATAAGACTAGCCATTACCTGATGAGTCTTCATTGTCTAAGTGGAAATATCTGGAGAGTCCATCTGCATTGGAGTGGCTACTCCCAGGTCTATGTTCCACTGTATAGTCCATTCCCTGTAGGGATATGGACCACCTCAACAATTTAGGATTTTCACCTTTCATTTGTTTTAGCCAAAGTAGAGGTTTGTGGTCTGTCTGAACAATGAAGTGAGTGCCAAACAGGTATGGCCTCAACTTCTTCAGAGCCCAGACCACAGCAAAGGCCTCCCTCTCAATGGCAGACCAACGCTTTTCTCTAGGGGTCAACCTTCTACTAATAAAAGCAACAGGTTGATCCTGGCCCTCAGAATTAAGTTGTGATAGGACTGCCCCTACTCCTAATTCAGATGCATCAGTTTGGACATAGAATTTTTTAGAGTAACAAGGGCTTTTCAGGACAGGTGCAGAGCACATGGCCTGCTTCAGCTCCTCAAAAGCTTTCTGACAGTTTGCTGTCCATAATACCTTTTTAGGCATTTTCTTGGATGTGAGGTCATTAAGAGGGGCTGCAATGGAGCCATAGTTCTTAATGAACCTCCTGTAATACCCAGTGAGGCCTAGGAAGGCTCTCACCTGAGTCTGAGTGGTAGGGGGAATCCAATCAATAATAGTTTGGATTTTCCCCTGAAGTGGTGCAATCTGTTCCCCACCAACAAGGTGTCCCAGATAAACCACCTTACCCTGCCCTATCTGGCACTTTGAAGCCTTGATAGTGAGGCCTGCCTTTTGCAGGGCCTCCAAAACTTTCCAAAGGTGGACCAGGTGATCATCCCAGCTGGAGCTAAAGACAGCTATATCATCCAAATATGCTGCACTGAAAGCTTCCAGCCCTTGCAGGACTGTGTTCACCAACCTCTGAAAAGTGGCAGGTGCATTTTTCAAACCAAAAGGCATTACAGTAAACTGGTAATGTCCTCCAATGGTAGAAAATGCAGTCTTAGGTTTAGCATCTTCTGACATTTTGATCTGCCAATACCCTGCAGTCAAATCAAAAGTGCTTAGATACTTGGCAGATGCCAGTGTATCTATTAGCTCATCTGCCCTGGGTATAGGGTGAGCATCTGTTTTGGTTACCAAGTTGAGACCTCTATAGTCTACACAAAACCTCATTTCCTTCTTTCCATCTTTAGAATTGGGTTTTGGTACCAGTACCACAGGAGAAGCCCATGGACTGTCAGAGTGCTCAACCACTCCTAGTTCCAACATCTTCTGAACTTCTTGCTTTATGCAGTCCCTGACATGGTCAGGCTGCCTATAGATCTTACTTTTGACAGGTAAACTGTCTCCAGTATCTATAGTGTGCTCACACCAAGAAGTGGTGCCTGGCACAATGGAGAAGAGTTCTGAAAATTGTCCTAGGAGATTTATGCAATTATCTTTCTGCTCAGCAGTAAGACAATCAGCCAAAACTACCCCTTCCACAAGAGCATCTTGTTCTGTGGAAGAGAAGAGATCAGGTAGAGGATCACTGTCTTCTTCCTGTCCCTCATCTGTTGCCATGAGCAGGGTGAGATCAGCCCTGTCATAGTAGGGTTTCAGGCGGTTGACATGGAGCACCCTAAGGGGACTCCTGGCAGTGCCTAAGTCAACCAAGTAGGTGACTTCACCCTTCTTTTCAACAATTGTGTGTGGACCACTCCATTTATCTTGGAGTGCTCTTGGGGCCACAGGCTCCAAGACCCACACTTTCTGCCCTGGTTGGTACTGAACCAAAACAGCCTTCTGATCATGCCATTGCTTCTGGAGCTCTTGGCTGGCCTGAAGGTTTTTACTGGCCTTTTTCATGTACTCAGCCATCCTTGATCTGAGGCCAAGTACATAGTCCACAATATCCTGCTTAGGAGCTTTTAAAGGTTGTTCCCAACCCTCCTTTACAAGTGTGAGTGGACCCCTAACAGGGTGTCCAAAAAGAAGTTCAAAGGGGCTGAAGCCCACTCCTTTCTGGGGTACCTCCCTGTAGACAAAAAGGAGGCATGGTAGAAGGATATCCCATCTCCTGCGGAGTTTTTCAGGGAGTCCCATAATCATGCCTTTGAGAGTTTTATTAAATCTCTCCACCAGTCCATTTGTTTGTGGATGATAGGGTGTTGTGAACTTGTAAGTTACACCACACTCCTTCCACATGGCCTTTAAGTATGCAGACATGAAATTGCTTCCTCTGTCTGATACTACTTCCTTTGGGAAGCCCACCCTGGAAAATATTCCCAGGAGGGCCTTTGCCACTGCAGGAGCTGTAGTGGTCCTTAAAGGAATAGCTTCAGGATACCTTGTGGCATGGTCCACTACCACTAAGATAAACCTATTGCCTGAAGCAGTAGGAGGGTCAAGGGGGCCAACTATGTCAACCCCTACCCTTTCAAAGGGAACCCCAACCACAGGCAGTGGGATAAGGGGTGCCTTTGGAGTGCTACCTGTCTTGCCACTGGCTTGACAGGTTTCACAGGACTTACAAAAATCTTTTGTGTCCTCAGACATCCTAGGCCAATGAAACAGTGGTACCAATCTGTCCCAAGTTTTCATTTGACCCAGGTGCCCAGCTAAGGGAATGTCATGTGCCAGTGTTAGGAGGAACTTTCTGTACTCCTGAGGAATCACTAATCTCCTGGCAGCTCCAGGTTTAGGATCCCTTTGCTCAGTGTACAAGAGGTTGTCCTCCCAGTAAACTCTGTGTGAGTCACTGACATCCCCATTAGCCTGTTTGACAGCTTGCTGTCTGAGACCCTCTAATGTGGGACAGGTTTGCTGTGCCACACTCAGCTCCTCTCTGGCAGGCCCCCCTTCACCCAAAAGCTCAGCAGTGTCTGCTTCCAGCTCCTCTGGTGTAGGTTCTGCACAGGGAGGGAATTCTTCTTCCTCAGAATTAGAATCCACTGTAGAGGGAGGGATAGTAGGAAGTGGTTTGCTTCTACTAGCCCTAGCTTTAGGGAGCACTTGGTCCATTGTTCCAGGATCCAAGCTTCCCTGTCCTTTTTGCTTTTTGGCCTGAGCCCTTGTCAAAGCAAAAATATGCCCTGGGATGCCCAGCATTGCTGCATGGGCCTCCAACTCCACATCTGACCAAGCTGATGTCTCCAAATCGTTCCCTAATAGACAGTCTACAGGTAAATCTGAAGCTACCACAACTTTCTTTGGACCAGATACCCCCCCCCAGTTGAGATTTACAACAGCCATGGGGTGGCTTTGTGTTATGTTGTGAGCATCGGTTACTTGGTACTGGTGTCCAAGTATGTGTTGTTCAGGGTGCACCAGTTTCTCAATCACCATTGTGACACTGGCACCTGTGTCCCTGTAGGCCTGGACCTCAACACCATTTATTAGGGTTAGTTGCTTGTACTTCTCCAAGTTATGGGGGCAAGCAACCAAAGTGGCTAAGTCAATAGCCCCTTCAGAGACTAAAGTAGCCTCTGTGGTCTCCCTAATCAGACCAACCCCAACTAAATTACCAAAAGTGAGCCCAGCTACTCCCTTGGATTGGCTATTAGTAGGTTTGCTCCCACCACCACTGCTATTAGTAGGGACACTAGGTGTAGCAGTAGGGGTTGTAGTGGTAGGAGCTGTGGTGCCTTTCTTTGGACAACTGGGATCTGTTGTCCAATGGCCTTTTATCTTACATAAATAGCACCATGGTTTCTTTTCCTTGTTCTGATTAAAGGAGGATTTGGGCCCACCACCCCCACCAGAGTGTTTTTGTGGGCCTGATGAAGACTCATTTTTAGATTTGTCCCCACCCTTGTCAGAAGACTTACCATCCTTCTTTTTGTTGCCATCTTTGTCACCCCCTGTATGAACTTTTCTGTTCACTCTTGTTCTGACCCATTTGTCTGCCTTCTTTCCCAATTCTTGGGGAGAGGTCAGATCAGAGTCCACCAAGTACTGGTGCAACAAATCAGACACACAATTATTAAGAATATGCTCTCTCAGGATCAAGTTATACAGGCTGTCATAATCAGTAACTTTACTGCCATGTAACCACCCCTCCAAGGCCTTCACTGCCTGGTCAATGAAATCAACCCAGTCTTGTGAAGACTCCTTTTTGGTATCTCTGAACTTTATCCTGTACTGTTCAGTGGTTAAGCCATAACCATCCAGGAGTGCATTCTTAAGAACTTGGAAATTGTTAGCATCATTTTCTTTTACAGTAAGTAGCCTATCCCTGCCTTTTCCAGTAAATGATAGCCATAGGATAGCAGCCCACTGCTTTTGAGGGACATCCTGTACAGCACAGGCCCTCTCAAGTGCAGCAAACCACTTGTTAATGTCATCCCCCTCCTTGTAAGGGGGAACTATCTTATGCAGATTCCTGGAATCATGCTCTTTTGCAGGATGACTATGGGGAATACTGCTGCTGCCACCATGGGTATCTAAACCCATTTTCTGTCTTTCCCTCTCTATTTCTAAAGACTGTCTATCCAAATCCAGCTGTTGCTTCTTGAGCTTCAGTCTGGTTTGCTCCACTCTCAATCTATTGAGCTCCCTTTCCAACAATCTGTCATCAGGGTGGGTGGGAGGGACATTTCTAGATACAGAGGTATGATGGGAATGAACAGAAGGAGACCTGTCCCTTACAGAGGGCACCCTAACAGCTTGGCTACCAGTATAATGTGAGAGCACATCATCAGTATGATGTGATTCAACCTCTGTACCAACTATGCTAGACTGTCTAGTAATGGGCAGGCTGAGAAGTTTCTTTCCTGAACCTTTTCCTGGGGGAGTCCCTGGATCAGATTGAGAACCATTAGCTACTTTTTCTACAGATTGGGCACTTATGGCCTTATCCTGTACTCTAAGCATATTAATTAACAGTTCTAAGGAAGGATTCTTCCCTACACTCAAACCTCTCTCTATGCAGAGACTCCTTGCTCCTTTCCAGCTAAGGTGATCATATGCAAGTTTGGACAGTTCAACTTTTTGGCCTGTGCCAGACATTTTTTAGAGAGAGTTAAAGTGATAGACAAAGAGAAAAAAGTTTTCAGAACTTTTTGGAAAGACAGAAAAAAACTTTTTAAACTTTTAAGAACTTTTTGAAAGTTTAGAAGTACTTTTCAGCACTTAGAAAAGAGTGAAAAGAGGAAATGCAAAACTTTTTGGCTATGTGTATATACACTGACCTTGTTTTGTATATTTTTCTCTTATGAAAAGTACAATGACAAGAGTGGTAAGTAGTCTCAAGCACTTATCCCACCACTGCACAACCAATGTAGGAGGCTGGACTGGCTTGTAGTGAGTACCAAGGGGTACTTGCACCTTGCACCAGGCCCAGTTATCCCTTATTAGTGTATAGGGTGTCTGGCAGCTTAGGCTGATAGATAATGGTAGCTTAGCAGAGCAGCTTAGGCTGAACTAGGAGACGTGTGAAGCTACTACAGTACCACCTAGTGTCATATGCACAATATCATAAGAAAACACAATACACAGTTATACTAAAAATAAAGGTACTTTATTTTTATGACAATATGCCAAAGTATCTTAGAGTGTACCCTCAGTGAGAGGATAGGAAATATACACAAGGTATATATACACAATAGCAAAAATATGCAGTATAGTCTTAGAAAACAGTGCAAACAATGTATAGTTACAATAGGATGCAATGGGGAAACATAGGGATAGGGGCAACACAAACCATATACTCCAGAAGTGGAATGCGAACCACGAATGGACCCCAAACCTATGTGACCTTGTAGAGGGTCGCTGGGACTATTAGAAAATAGTGAGAGTTAGAAAAATAACCCTCCCCAAGACCCTGAAAAGTGAGTGCAAAGTGCACCAAAGTTCCCCTAAGGACAAAATAGTCGTGTTAGAGGGAAAATGCAAGGAAAACACAAATCAGCAATGCAACAACGATGGATTCCTGACTGAGGGTACCTGTGGAACAAGGGGACCAAGTCCAAAAGTCACAAGCAACTCGGAGATGGGCAGATGCCCAAGAAATGCCAGCGGTTGGTGCAAAGAAGCTCTTACTAGGCTGAAGAACTGTGAATACTGCAGGAACGACAAGGGCTAGAGACTTCCCCTTTGGAGGATGGATCCCCCACGCCTTGGAGAGTCGTGCAGAAGTGTTTTCCCGCCGGATGGACGCCAACAAGCCTTGCTACACGCAAATCGTGCGTTTGGCGTTTTTGGACGCTGCTGGGGCCCAGGAGGGACCAGAAGGTCGCAAATTGGACCTGCAGAGAGAGGGGACGTCGGGCAAGACAAAGAGCCCTCACTGAAGCAGGTAGCACCCGGAGAAGTGCCAGAAACAGGCACTACGAGGATGCGTGAAACGGTGCTCGCCGAAGTTGCACAAAGGAGTCCCACGTCGCCGGAGACCAACTTAGAAAGTCGTGCAATGCAGGTTAGAGTGCCGTGGACCCAGGCTTGGCTGTGCACGAAGGATTTCCGCCGGAAGTGCACAGGGGCCGGAGAAGCTTGCAAAGTCGCGGTTCCCAGCAATGCAGCCCAGCGAGGTGAGGAAAGGACTTACCTCCACCAAACTTGGGCTGAAGAGTCACTGGACTGTGGGGGTCACTTGGACGGTGTCGCTGGATTCGAGGGACCTCGCTCGTCGTGCTGAGAGGAGACCCAAGGGACCGGAGATGCAGCTTTTTGGTGCCTGCGGTTGCAGGGGGAAGATTCCGTCGACCCACGGGAGATTTCTTCGGAGCTTCTGGTGCAGAGAGGAGGCAGACTACCCCCACAGCATGCACAAGCAGGAAAACAGTCGAGAAGGCGGCAGGATCAGCGTTACAGAGTTGCAGTAGTCGTCTTTGCTACTATGTTGCAGGTTTGCAGGCTTCCAGCGCGGTCAGCGGTCGATTCCTTATCAGAAGGTGAAGAGGGAGATGCAGAGGAACTCGGCTGAGCTCATGCATTCGTTATCTCAAGTTTCCCCAGAGACAGAGACCCTAAATAGCCAGAAAAGAGGGTTTGGCTACCTAGGAGAGAGGAAAGGCTACTAACACCTGAAGGAGCCTATCACAAGGAGTCTCTGACGTCACCTGGTGGCACTGGCCACTCAGAGCAGTCCAGTGTGCCAGCAGCACCTCTGTTTCCAAGATGGCAGAGGTCTGGAGCACACTGGAGGAGCTCTGGACACCTCCCAGGGGAGGTGCAGGTCAGGGGAGTGGTCACTCCCCTTTCCTTTGTCCAGTTTCGCGCCAGAGCAGGGGCTAAGGGGTCCCTGAACCGGTGTAGACTGGCTTATGCAGAATTGGGCACCTCTGTGCCCAACAAAGCATTTCCAGAGGCTGGGGGAGGCTACTCCTCCCCTGCCTTCACACCATTTTCCAAAGGGAGAGGGTGTCACACCCTCTCTCAGAGGAAGTTCTTTGTTCTGCCATCCTGGGCCAGGCCTGGCTGGACCCCAGGAGGGCAGATGCCTGTCTGAGGGGTTGGCAGCAGCAGCAGCTGCAGAGAAACCCCAGGAAGGGCAGTCTGGCAGTACCAGGGTCTGTGCTACAGACCACTGGGATCATGGAATTGTACCAACAATGCCAGGATGGCATAGAGGGGGCAATTCCATGATCATAGACATGTTACATGGCCATATTCGGAGTTACCATGGTGAAGCTACATATAGGTAGTGACCTATATGTAGTGCACGCGTGTAATGGTGTCCCCGCACTCACAAAGTTCAGTGAATTGGCTCTGAACAATGTGGGGGCACCTTGGCTAGTGCCAGGGTGCCCTCACACTAAGTAACTTTGCACCTAACCTTTACCAGGTAAAGGTTAGACATATAGGTGACTTATAAGTTACTTAAGTGCAGTGTAAAATGGCTGTGAAATAACGTGGACGTTATTTCACTCAGGCTGCAGTGGCAGGCCTGTGTAAGAATTGTCAGAGCTCCCTATGGGTGGCAAAAGAAATGCTGCAGCCCATAGGGATCTCCTGGAACCCCAATACCCTGGGTACCTCAGTACCATATACTAGGGGATTATAAGGGTGTTCCAGTAAGCCAATGTAAATTGGTAAAAATGGTCACTAGCCTGTCAGTGACAATTTGGAAAGCAATGAGAGAGCATAACCACTGAGGTTCTGATTAGCAGAGCCTCAGTGAGACAGTTAGTCACTACACAGGTAACACATACAGGCACACTTATGAGCACTGGGGCCCTGGGTTACCAGGGTCCCAGTGACACATACAACTAAAACAACATATATACAGTGAAAAATGGGGGTAACATGCCAGGCAAGATGGTACTTTCCTACATCTGGGTACTACCATTGTCTGTGATAGAATGGACAAATGCATGCTTCAGCTAAAGGTTCGCTTTGGAAAGCGTCTTTGGTGCCACTAGTGACACGTGCATTCTTAGTGAGGTGTACAGAAACAGTGGGATACAATACAGAGTTTTAACCATACCTACTCTAATAACACATATGTTTCACTAGCCAACCCAGTTGTTTTCTAGAAGGAAGCAATCTAAAACATGCTTTGAGTTAACTAACTGCTTTTTTGTCCAAGTTCTTTTTACCAGAGCCAAATCCCTTTGCTGACTACAATAGTGATTTAATTTACAAAAACGTATTTAATGCCGGGAGTCAACAATTAGGGGTATATATCTTGAGTACTTTAAATTCCAGAAGAACTTTGAAGATGTCCGACGATCAAGTCAGTTACTGGTCAGCTATGATCAGGACAATATATGGAAGCTAGTACATACAAATAACCTCTCTATTGAAACTGTATCGGTGGCTCTGTATTAAAGCACAATAAAACAAAGCTATGCAGTCACTGAAGAAAGAGCACACCCGTTACAGAAGCCTGCACATACACAAGCACATATGCAGGAGGAGCGCTGTCAGAGAGCGAGAGATGTGCAGCAAGTGCACGGCGCAGGCATAGACAGGCACACAGAGAAACAAGAACACATAGACACAGATGGCACCTGTGGGGCAGAGTGACACTTTCTTAATAAAAGGCACATAGACAGATGGCAAAAAACCCTACACAGATGGGTGAGAGAAACACATACTCAGTAATGATTGCACACAGACCCCCCAACACCGAAGGCCAGAAGAGCTGCGTGTTCGCTAGGGAGAGTGACACCAGGCACAGGAGACCTCGGGCTGTGCCCGTCATTGTGAATAAGTACGGAGCACAGCAGGGCCTGACCAGACGAAGCCCTTGGCCTTCATTTGCTGTGCTGTTATCACACCCGTGCGCAATCCTGGGAATTCTTTTACCGTGGCTTCACAGTTCACCATGGTTTTTTCCGCGCTCTTGAGTATTATGTAATGAAAGGGGACACATCGTGCTCGAGAATCTCGGTTAATTAGGTCACTGTGATTGAGGCAGGGTTACTGAGAAGGCCCTGCAAACTTGAGGACATGTATTTTGGCGGGCATGGCCCCGCACAATTGTAAGGGATGGTTCTGGAGTGGGAGGCAGTGGCGTCTATCTCCAGGAACTGTTTGGAAAAATATTAAATTTTGGTATCATTTTAAACAAGCATTGGCAAAGCCAGTAGGTTTCACCTATGCAGGAGCTATTTATTGCCTTTGCCAGTGTGTTTTAGCCACATGATTAAGCATGGCTAAAAATTAGTGGCATGGAGAAGAGTGGCGTGGAGTGTCGTAGAGTGGAATGGGGAAAAGTGGAGGGTTTTGCAGACTGGAGTTGCAGAGAGTTTTGTGTATTGGAGTGTAATAGAGTGGAGTCACTCAGAGTGGGTACATTGGAGTAACGTTAAGTAGAGTGGGCTGGTGTAGGGTTCATTGGCGTAGAGTGTTGCAGAATATAATGGTGTAGAGTCATAGAATTTAACAGTGTACAGTGCAGCACTGTAGAATGCAGTGGCCTATATTAGAGTGTTGCATTGCAGTGGTACAGAGTGGAGTTGTGCATAGTGCATTGGCATAGAGTGCAATGGTTCAGAGTAGAGCTGAGTGGCATAGAGTGGTGCAGTGCAGAGTGGTGCAGAGTATAGTGCCGTAGAGTGCAGTGGGATGGAGTGGAGTGATGCCGAGTAGAGTAGCTTAGAGTGCAGTGTAGAGTGCATTGGCATAGAATGCAGTGGTGAAAGTAGAGTGTATAGAGTGCAGTGTTGCAGAGTAGAGTGCAGTGGTATAGAGTGACGTAGAGTACATAGGCGTAGAGTGTTAAGTAGAGTGCAGAGGCGTTGAGTACAGTGGTGCAGAGTAGAGTGCAGTGGCATAGAGTCCAGTGACTTGAGTTGAGTGGAACAAAGTAGGGTAGATTGTAGTGGAGTGGTGTAGCATAGACTGGACTGGTGTAGAATGCATTGGAGCAGAGTGTTGCAGAGTATAGTGATGTAGCATGCAGTGGTGTGGAGTGCAGCAGCATAGACTTCAGCAGTGTAAAATGCAGCATCATAGAATGCAGTGGTGACGATTATAGTGGAGTGGTGCGGAGTGAAGTGGTGCAGAGTGGAGATGCTGCCATTACAGACAACACATTTTCAATTAGAATGACTGTTATGTTTGCACAGACATACAGTTTTAGTAATAAAACTATACAGCGCACAAATTATAATGTGTGGAAATGGCATCACATACTGTATTGATTGGTTTTGATTATATTAACGTAATTGTTTCCAGCACACTTTAGAATTAACAAAAATGTGCTTCTTTTGTGCTTTTCTAATTCTGGTATATCCTGAAATACTAGTAGCCTATTTAAATGTTATGTGGAAGGAAACAACCCTTTCATACCCCCAGTATCCAGCAATATTGTCACTTAAATCCTCTCACTTTGAAGACAAAGAAAGAAAAGCAAACACCAAGCTCCCTCAGAAGACAGAGCCTGACATTTGACCTCTCTCTTTGAATGCACAGCAAATGTGACAAGATAAGAACAAGATTTACAGGCCTATTTACTGAAAGGTGCTCTCACAGAAGAACACAAGGAGAGGTTGTGCGAAAAGGCTTTACTCCTTGGCAGAGACAAACGCACACTGGAGCACCTAAAACAAATAAACCCAGCAATAAGAACATCAGAAAATATGAGTTATAAACCACAAAGCCAAAGGTGAGCAACAGACAGAATGCATTCCCAGGGAAGCTTTCTGAATGTCCCAAAGATGTCTGAAGTAAACCAGACAGCCGCACTTTCTGGTACGCGTGGACCTAAAAATCTTAGTTATTTTATTTCATAGTTTTTATCTGTGGAATGCCCACCAAGTGTTTTTAGAGGAATTCGTTGACAAACAGTTGCCGTTAAAAACTGAACATAATGTACAGACAGTTTATCAGTGGGTGGTGACTACTCCCAAAGAGTGCTGGAAACATTTTCATCCAATATTGCAACATAAGCACTGTAGGCAAATATCCTTACATAAAACTGAATAGGATTTCAACCAAACTTTAAAGGAAGTTTGAGGGATCTTTCTCATAGGTCGAGGCAAATGAACGCTTACAAAACACACTGAAGCAGTCATATTAATCTGGCACAACATTTAAACATAATTAAATATGATGCTTTAAAGCCCATTTGGCCAAATGCATCCGAGTACAATAAATGACGTGACCTTGAAAAATATAGATGTTTACAGCTGTTACATATTAGTGCCAGTTCTCCACCATGGGACTCAATAAATGTGCTTGTACCCAATGCCTCAGTGAAAATCCATCTCTAACAAGTTATGTCAAGTTCTTGATTTTTTTCGACAGATCACTGTCAATGCAGTCCAGTGACCAGCATTATGTGCCTGATGAACAAAGTCACTTATCAACGAACAGCAGGCCTGAGTTTAGTGCACTGACCCACAGCCACACCGATTGACGGATACAAACCATGTACTTTAATTAGTCACTGTAGGAAATTATCATTGTTTGCATGGTGTGCCCATAGGTTTTTGCTTTACTCGTTGTAGAACTCTGTACTTTACCCCTGATAACCAGTGATTGATTGCCTGTACTCCCCCTTTCAACATCATGATATTGGTATATGCCTGTTTGGCATATTTAACTTACTTAGAAGTCGCTATTTTTTTTAGAAAATTTTTATTAAGTTTTGTTACACATCTAAACAAATCAGTGTACATAAAGAAGAAAACATAGACCCTCATTAAGACTTTGGGGGTCTTTAAGCGAGAGCAACAAAGCCACGGGTGCCAGAAGACCGTCAGTGCTGGCGGTCTTCCTCCCGCCATATAATGGGTACTGCCGGATTTCCGCCACACTTTGGGTGGAAATCTAGCAGTAGCCATGCTGGTGGACAGTGATGCACTGGCATTGCTACCACCTGCACCGCCCCGCCAGAAGGATGCCGCCAGCCGTATTAAAACCATTAATATGGCCTGGTGGTGTCCTGCTGGCGGGGCTCTACTGCCGGTAGCAGCGCCACTTCCCGTTCCCTGCCGGACGATCTCCTCGCCGGACAAGGTAAGTCGGGTGTCTGACAGGGGAGGGGGATGGGAGGGTGGGGGGTGTTGTGTGTGAGCATGTGGTGTCTGTAAGTCAGTGTGGATGTGTGTTTGGATGTTTGTGTGTATGCGTGCCTGAATGCGTGTGAGTATGTGTGAGTGAATGCGTGTAGAGAAGGTCATTAAAGAGAGGCAGTCGGTGGTTAATTCATCACATCATCGTCCGATACTAACACAGATTCTCGGGAAGCAGTACTTTAAATGGTCCGGTACTGTCCAGTACATCGTACCAGCACTTTTTTTATTTTGAGAGGGAGAGTACAGGGACTTCTCAAGAGGAACATAATCCGTTTATTTGTAGAGTACCAGCACTTCTCAGAAACGAGCAGGTACTCTGGGACAGAGCACCTGCACTTCTATTTTTCCATTTCAAGCACTGTCCGGAAGGGGAGTCATCTATAATTACTCAGCCCCCACATCCCACGCACCTGGAAGCCAGCAGAATGGCATCCCATGCAGATAGTATCTGTACCCTACAGCACCCCCTTGCCTCCTTGCAGTGGATCATCTCCCTCTCTCAGTCTGCCCACTTCGCCAACTCTAAACACCTGCAGTAAACATTCGGACCCTGACCAGACTTCCAGCTCATGGCCAGTTGCCTGTGATCTAGGATCAAAGTCAGATCCAGAAACCTATCAGAAACCTTTCTAGCTGCTGAACATTCATGGAGGCTAGCAAGTAGAGTGAGGGACTCAAAGGAAAGTCTCCATCCGTGCCCCTACTACACCAACTGGAGAACTGTAGTCCAATAGGGTGTTAAACGCGGGCAGGACCAGACCATGTGGAAATAAATCTGCATCTTCTACAGAGCAGCGGTGACACTCCGAGATCGCAGCCGGGAACATTGCGTGAATACGTCATGGAGTCTAATAGGCCCAATGTAAGTAGAAGAATTGAAAGAGTTTTAAAACAGGCATTTTAGAAACCAGTTTCTATAGTCTTCCTCCAGGACGGATCAGAGATAGTCGCACCAAAATCAGTCTCCCAATGTAACTCGTGAGAGCCAGCCGCACACACCTACCCCCATTAGAGCAATGTGAGCTCCTTTGTTCAACCCGAGATAAGGAAGAGATGACGTAAGCAGAAATGCTCCGGGGTTTCGGTGACACAGGCACCCCATCACTCCTGTATATTGCCCACTGGGATATCACAGGACTCCCAGAGATCTGAAAATAGACACATCTCTCTCCCCCCAAGGAAAGATTACCCAGGATGTCAATCCCCACTTCTGGCCACTCACAGAGAACCAGCCAGGCACCTGGGCAACTCCACTCTGCCGACTCACCAAAAGAGGAAGCTTACAGGAGTATTGAGTTGGCGTACAAGTCCCTTGTAATACATGAGCCCAGACGTATCGCAAAATCCTGATCATGATGTTCGAGGTCCATACTCTGGAAGCAGGTGTTGGCCGCAGGAAAAAAACACAGGCAGTCCTTGGAAGGAGAGCCACAATCAGCAGTCACTACGTCCTCCTATAGAATGGCTTGCCAATGTGCTATCCATTGAAGCTGCACCACTAAATAATGTTATTCTAGGTCGCAAACAGCTATGCCCCCCCTGAGCGATGGGCAAACGCACCTTCCATAGGGCAACCTGATAAAATGTGGTGCCTTAGTAAAGTAGGAGCAGCAGACCATCTTCCTCCTGAAAAAAATATTTTGGGCAATTCCATTGGGAGAGCCACAAACAGATAAAGTAGGCATGGCAATATGATCATTTTGGAGACAGCCACGGGATCGCTGACCAAAAAAGGCAATGTATCCCAAGGGAGATGGAGCAACACAGTCCAGTCAACATACTTCTGAAGTTCCCCTCACACACTAAGTCTGGAGAGTGGTAAACAGCCACTCCAAGGTACCTCACCTTATCTTGCTCCTACCTCAACGGTGGCGCTATGGGCATAGGTTCCTGCTCAGGGGCATCTCCACTCGGGGCAGAGGCATACAACTTTTCCCAGTTGACTAAGTTCTGAGTGAGCACCAAAATCTGACAATGCTGCCACTGCTCCTATAATGTCGGTGTCCTTCCTCCCTAAGATACAACAACATGTCATCCGCAGACAGAGAAAGATAGGTGCAGTTAGGGGTGATGCTCAGGCCCTGGTGATCTCCGGTGAAGGGCTCCATGGCTAACATGAGTAACAAAGGTGAGAGGGGGCAGGGGACAACCCTGCTGAGTGCCCCACTCCACGGCAAAGACCTCCCATAATAGAGCACCAGTATGGATCCTAGACAGGGGGTTGGTATAAAGAAGCGTCGTCCACTTGACAAAGGGCAATCCTAAGCCCATGTTAAGCATAATGACAGGAGTTCCAGTGAACCAAGTCGAAGCCCTTCCTAATGTCTACTGAGATAACCAATGCCTCCGAGTGGAGATGCTTCTGACAATCTAATCCCAGGAATAATTGCTGTATGTTGGGCATAGTGATTGGTGAAGGAATGAAGTCTGCTTGATCTGGAAGGACAAAAGGACACATATGAGGAAGTAGTTTAGTCGCCAGTATTTTACTCAAGATTTTGTAGTCTGCATTAAGGATAGGTAGGGAGCAGTAAGAATCAAGCAAAAGAGGGCCCTTATATTTCTTAGGGAGAGACACAGCAGCCACTTCTTGCAACAAGAGCGGGAGTTGGCCCTGCTGCAGAGAGTCATTGAAAAGCACCACCAGTCTAGACACGGTGTCTGATGCAAAGGCCGTGTAAAATTCTATTGGAAACTTGAAGTCGCTAGTTTATGGTACAGAGGCCTGGAAGTTAAATGCCAGCAGTGGACTGCAGCACCTATCGTGGTATCCACTACAGTGGCAGTGCAACAATGGCTTCAAGGCCTACCAGTGTAGCCTGGCGGTAGCAATGCAAAATCTGCAATTCAACCTGTCAAAATCAACTCTTGACAGGTCAAAAACTCCCTTTTAAATATTTATAAGACAACCCCATGTAGGCCTTGTTGCCCACAAGGCAGGGTTCATGGTATTTTAAATAAGGACATGTAGAAAGTTAATATTACCATGTTGTTACAGTGACTACCACTCAAAATCTATTTTTCACTGTGGCCGACCTAGCAGTCCTATGTAGAAAACTAGAGAACATATTAAAAATCCTAATGTTGTAGCTTGAGAATGGGCCTATCTAGGAAAAATAATTAAAGAACTATTTTCTATAGTGATTAAAATTCAATTCAGTGATCAAGGGTTATCAATAAATATTAGGGAAAAATAACTTTTAGGAAGTTAGTTTTTCCCTACCTGAATTTCCTGGAGGCTAATTTAGATTGGCTCTCACACTTCTCTCAGCCACTGATTAGTATTTGAATAGGTGAATAGGTTCATTTGAATGGTATGAGATGCCTCCCAGGAGCAGACAATATGTTGACCTAAATGAGCAGAGATGACTCCTCTGAATTTTCAATAATTTGGAGAGTGGAGCCTGTGAGCATTCTTTTGTATTACAGTGTCAAATCCTGCTTGAGTGTAAAATCCTGCTTGACAGGTCTGCTGGGTTTAGATATAACACTTTGGGGAGCTCTTCAAAGCAAAGGAAACCTGATGCCAAAGCAATTCTTGTGTATCCACTCTCTGGTTGCTGGAAAACCCTACTTTTGTTCTACCAGACGTCTGTCTGTGGGTTTATTGTATAATACCTGGGGCTCACTTGAAAGGAAAGGAAACAGGTTGCCAAAACAACTCTTGTGTACCCACAGTCTAGTTGTTGGACAAAAGTAGATTTTTAGGCTACATGTAGGAGGACACTAGCGTTATCATAGTACACTCCCCCCACACACCCTCAGCCTTCAAGGCCAAGTTTAGTGTGGCCGAAGACGTTTGTGATCTTGAGAATCCCCAACGAGGGTAGGGTTAGCCCCAGGATCTTTTACCCTCTTGGTTAGGGCATGCCCAGGAGACATTCCCACCCACTAGTTCATGCCACGCATAAAGGTGGCACCCACTTAAGTACGCTCCTGGACCTGAAGAAGAACTGAAGAGGACTGGATCAGCTGTCTGTGACCAGGGAGGTGCCCTGAAGGACTGTACTGCTCCCTTTTTACCCAAGATAAAGAAGTGGACTCCAAGGGTCATAAGGTTAACCCCCTATTGAAATACAGAGTTAGAACAAGCAACAAGAAGCCTTTCCTATAATTGCCCAGCTAACCAGTGGCAACTGGATCTGGGCTGAATTCTGTGATTCTCTAAGTGCCTCCACTGAGGTCCTCTGGGACTTTACAGGTGTACTCCTGCAGTTGATTAGGACTTAATAGAATAAGGGCCTGATTTAGAACTCAACGGACAGGTTACTCCATCACAATAGTGACGGATATCCCATTTGCCAAAATCTAAATCTCCTAGGATAGAATGGGATTTAGATTTCGGCACATGGGATATCCGTCACTGTAGTGATGGAGTAACCTGTTTGCCGAGTTCTAAATCAGGCTAATAGTCAGAAACTAAAATCTTTCATAGGGACGGACTTGGTTGGTGCATCAACCCGTGCTTCTTCAAAGCCAGCCTCAAATCGCTGGTCGGTCCTGGTCTACCACTAACATTGACTGTCATTTGTGCTTTGTGCTTTTTTGCTTCTCTATCTACTTAAAACTTTAACATTCCTAACTCAGGTTCCCCTCAGGTCATTTTGTTTCATTTTGTTTATTCAGTTTTACTCCGTTACTCTAAATCATTTTGGGATTTTTATTGCATTTTGACTTTATTGCTATTTTGGTCCCACATAAGTACTTTACATATTGCCTCTAAGTTAAGCCTGTATTCTCTGTGCCATTGCTACAAAAGAATTGATCTCAGGCATAATTAGTGACTTTATTGTTTCATCCTGTCATTGGTTGTGATTATTTCTTGCGGTGGGTGACATCCAATTAATAATCCAATTTCTTACAGTCACATACTTGATAGACCAATTATTTCTATGTTTTAAGAGCATTGTTTCTCATTTTTAGCTCACCTGTGCCCTTGCAGATTTGAAGGCCTACAAAAAAGCATTGCATCCCACACCCATTCCATCTGTGCCTAGGATATACCAAACATCCACGTAGGATTGCATGAACAACAGATGGAGGCAGTCTTTAGGAGAATGATATAAGCAACAGATGTTTCAACCCAGAATGTCTGAGCAGTGATGTCTAATGATGTTGTAAAGTGAACAGACATAAATACCTGCCCTGAACTGAGCAAATCTTCATAGTTTGCTAATCTTACTTTCACCAGGGGTTTTGGAGGGGCCAGGAGTTATGTCTGATATTCCTTTTTTTAAATGAAGAGTGTAATTTTAGGGATCTCAAAGTTGTATGCATACACATCAGAGCCACTGTTTTTGCAGGCTCATACAAAGTGTGATTGCTCAGTCTACAGGGATCTTATTGGTAGGCACAGGTTAGGCTAGTTATTCCTCCTATACTCTCAAACTATAGTGGTGATTATGTTTTAAATATCGCTATAAACAACAAGGAAACCCCATGAATAACAAGGGACCCGGGGTTCACACATAATTATAAAATAAACAATGGTCCCTAAGTAAGAGATGGAAAATAATATAACACATACTGTATAGGAGAACAATCATACCCAATCGCACAGTCCAATCACCACAAAACATATTTTATTAGTGGTTAAATTATACAAAGAAATGTAGGTGGGAAAACATGTTCAATAAGAACAGACTCTGGCAAATTTGTGACAAAAATAAATACATCTGATAAGTTACAATTCAACAAAGACACAACATAGCCCTTATACGTGTATTGAAGAATTCTCATAGGATCAAGGTGTCAACTTTGACATGATTGCTCAGAATATTTTAAGAATCAACAAAATAATGTCAGGGATAACGTTCCAGGGATAGGTACATTGGACAGTCCAGTCACCCATACATATAGTTGTACACACCTCAGTTCTCATACACACATACAGATACACAATACACACACACATACAGATACAGATACACAAACACATACACTCACACACACCCACATATATATGTACACCGTAAAATACACACAGACCATTCAAGACATACACTTATGTAAAACATTACACAGTTTGTTGTGAAACATGAGTTTAATTGTCATAATGACAGCCCTCAAGCCACTCAATAAAGCTTTACCATTGCTTGGACTATTAGGGTTATGTGGCAAGGTTATCTAATTTTTGTGCCAACATTACCCATATTATGTGCCACAAACTTCAAATTGTGACACGTTCTTTGGCAGTAAAATTTTCATCCACTGGAGCTAGAAATACATGTTTTGTGAAATGTGTAATTCTACACATTGTGTGGCACATGCTGTAAATCTGTGCCACTCAAACTACAGCCCAGGGGCTGCATGCAGCCCACCTGACCTTCACATATGTCCCCAGCTGAATGACTGCACCGGGCTGCTGTTTACTTCAGAAAGCACTAACATTCAAAAATATGTTAAACATGAAAATGTTTATTTACAGACTTTAACTGAAGTAAAAGAAATGAATCAAAAGAGGTGCCCCGTAAAACTTAGCTTTGGGAACACATTTATTTTTCAATACATCGTTCAACAAACTTGTAAAAATATGATAAAGTCCTTTCAAAATTCAAAAAGTGTATTTCATTAACATGCATAAGCATTACACCTTAGTACATCAGAATAAATAAGTGAATTCAGAAGTAATTTATTTAAAACTGATCCTTTAAAAAAAATGGGTAGATATATTCATGCCTTCTCACATCCTGAAAATAATGCCAATAGTGAACTAAAAGGCAAGTCAGTGACCACATCGAACCCTCAGGATGGTCAGCATTGTTAGTATACTTGGACAACATTATAGTTTATTAAATCAAACACAAGAGTTATGCACAATATATATCCTAAACTCAGGAGGCAAAGTGGAATTAGGCATGTGCCTAGGATCAAAAGGTTGGGTCAAGAGGGGAAGCCAGGATCTATCCTAGATTTTCTGGCTACGCATTGCGCAATTCTATTTCAGTTCAGTTAAGTTCAATAAACAAGTTACTTCCTTTATACACTTGCCTCTTCCAAGGTAGTGTTAACAAGCAGAAATGCTTACCCAAGGTGCAGTACAGGAACAGGAATTCAGATACAGAATAACACTGTATTGTCAAATCTATGGATCTTCTAGAGACTGGGGGGCCTAATTTAGAGGGCAGTATGGAAAGAAACCCTCAAAATAACTCTTTTGTGATTCACTTCCCCTATGGGCACCTTAACCCCCAACAAAACCCCATATCACTGTGTTGTCATTAATGCGGCCCTCGGGCACACCACAGATGATAGTTTATGGCCCCTGGGGAAATGTTTGTGAGTACCCATGCTGTAAATCCATTATTATGAATTAAACTGAAATAAATAGAATAACTGAAAGCTACTGGCTCTCCTCACCATTGTCCATCTTTTTTTTTTATCAACAGTTTGTTCATGAAAGGGAAGCAAAATCTAAACATTCTAATTCCAAACAGTGCCCATTGTTAGCTGCACTTTAAATAAAATAGCCTTTTCAAGTTACATTTTTCCAAAATTAACATATAATATAAAAAAATATATAACAAGTAACATGTCTAAAATAATCCTACATTGCCATCTAGGGATTCTGGCAACATTCACAAACCACACTGCTTCCGGCCTCGTGCTATGTAATGTCACCACAACGCAGGGTTGCTCCCTTTCTTAAAAAAAGTACTGGCCATTTGTTTAGGTTTTGTTATTCTTTAACAGCAGAAAGCCTGTAGGTGAAAAAGAATTTGTGTAAAATTGTCAGGATTCTTTTGTAACATTTGTCCATGTAGCATTTATCCCTCTTTGATCTCTAATAATCATTCTTAAACTATATAGACATCTCTCAACGGCTTTAAATTTAGTATTTTGTTTCACAAGGGAAAAAATACAGAGTTGTGCTCTTTTCTGCAGTATTTTTATTAACATAGATTTAAAAAAGCAGGTCTCTAAATAAAACACAACCAGGTGGAAACCACGCCAGAACCTTTGACGGGCACTATTGGACCATAAAAACTTGTATTGGCTACGTGTCACTAGAACCCAGATATACTAATAGCATTATATTACATGGTACCCAATGTGAATTTCCTATTATGTTTATTTTGGTTCATTGGCTTTAAAAATTGTTTTGCTTTTTTCAAAGAGGAAAATGTATCTGTGACTGGGGGTGAGTGTTTGCATTGTTCAGCACTCCGTCCATCATCCTTTTGTGTTGCTAAAGTTGCCCTAAGTGGGAAGGGTATGCCCAGACATGGGTCCCTTGTTTGCTGCGCCACTGGATTCAAGCAAGCCTGGCTGATGAAGGGTGATACCCTGAAACTGGTCCTAGGATGCTTCAGTCCTGTCCAGGGAGGACATGGCTTGGTAACTGGGCTTGACTGCTCCCATAGAGAAAAGGGTCAAGACTGATTTGCATATGGCTGGCTCCGGACTACGGTGATGTGGCAAGCAAAATAACCATGGATTAAACCCAGATCTGTGACTGGGGGTGAGTGTTTGAAAAGTTTCAACACTCCGTCCATCATTTTATTTTGTCCCTTGCACTACCCCTGCCCATTTGGTGATTTGAGGTTCATGCCATTGTCCTGCAACAGGTTTAACCCTTTCTGATTAAAAACACCTCACACATCCAGCCTTTTATGAGCTGCTAAGCACTGCTTAAAGGTGGCTGCGAGGGAGGGGTTGCAGCCCAGGAGGGGTCTGCACTAATCAGCTTCAGGAGCAGGGCCATCTATTGAGATGCAAACAGCCCTGAATGTGTCAGTGTGTATGCAAATTAGAGGGGCCTCGCACATTCCCTTTCTGCCCAGCGCCCCCAAAATCTTAGAACTGTCCCTGAATTCTTCTCATTTAAAATGTTTTTGGAAGAACTTTGTTGTGTTTTATATTAAAAAACGTTCTATCTATGGGTCTTGTAAATTCAGGAAATAATCAAAAAGCAGTGCTACGGTCCAGGCGGGCCCTTCCTCTCTTCCCCCCTCCCCCAGCGTGTACACTTTTCTAGTTCAGAAGACGATTGTTTGTATTGAGCAGGTGGCGCACTAATGTATCGCTGCCTCGATTCTACTGTGATAAATGCACACAGGAAGCTAATGAAAGAGTTCCCTCCTGTAGCCGTAGCTGGGAATGCTATTTCTGTACCACTCCAATTGCCAGCTAGTGCCAAGGGACGCGTGAGTCTGGCACTTACAGTCTAGTACGCATGTGAAATGTCTGGTGCTCTCTGTTTCGCCTTTTACCCTCTCTAGATATATTTCCTTTGTTATTTCTTCTCTCACTCCCGCATTCCTGACTCCCTAATAATCTATCTTTAATCCTTCGGCTCACCTTTTTCATCCCTTTCATGATACATCTCTCTCATAATTTCTCCCTCCTTCCTTCACTTCCTTTTCTTCCGCCCTTCATGTTCTTCCCTAATCTGCCTCGAGTCGCTCCCTTCATTGCATTCGTTCCTTCCTTTGTTCTTCCCCTCCTCCTTTTTAGCCCTTTCCTCCCTCCGCGTCATCTTTTCCTTTCTTGCCTAATTCATCCCTCCTTTTGTTCTGCCTCCACTATTCATTCCCTTAATTACTTCCTCAATTTTTCTGTCCCTTCAGCAAGTCTGTCATTCATGCTTACCATCCTGCTAAAAGCGGATTCACGAGGCATAATTCAGTAAACAACGCGCTAATAAATCACAGACATTTTACCCGTCTAACGTGAAGGCGTTGAAAACAGGCGCCTCAGCTTGAGCCGTCCGCTTGCATCTGTTGGACGAACAGGGTTGTGTTGTGTCACTTCTTCCTTATGTAATTTGTGCATACTTCTGTCCTAGCCTAGAAGGTCTTCGAGGCTCCATGCCCAGACTGTGGCTGTCCTCTCTTTATAAGAATTAGTACTTTGTCGTCGTCCCTGCGTGTGTTTTAAGTGGTCTGATGATCGTGTTCATGGTGAGGGCAGGCACAGCGACTCCAGTTAGTTCAGATTGCCTGCTTGCTTGACCCAACCAACAGTCAGCTAAGGGAGCAGGTTGCCCTGTGTTCAGTACGTTCAACAAGCTTCCAGGGTAGTTCTGCAGCTGAAGGTGACTGCAATGCCAAGTAGAGGACTCCAAAGTGAGTCCTGGCTGCCCACTGGCCCAACACAGTCTGGGGTTGAACCTGCTCTCGTTTCATTCTTCATTCCAGGTCCCCCATGAGGCTTTGATCGCTTCAGCGCGCTGCTACTGCATTGTTCTCTTCACACCTCCAGTCATAAGAAAGTAAGGGCTTAATCTGTATGGTGAACTAGTGACCAAGCCTCAACACTAAGCTAAACAAGCAGCATGAAATCAAATAAGCTTGACTTCTCTTTGTTGAATGCAGATACAGGACGAATAATTCATAGTAGTAAATATACAGCAAAAACACATTGAATACAAAAAAGGATGCAAAATATAATTTCTGAGCATTGCTGCAACAAAATGAACCAAACAGGTTTGTGTGCTTGCTGGCCGTGTGAATTTAGTGTTTAACCATTGGTCTGTCAAGAGCAGGGAAAAAGAGCTGCATCTCCACTCAAGGAGACAGTTGTTATCAGTGATGAGGGCAGGTGGTGAGACTGTGACTGAAAGTGCAAACATTGAATACCTGCTGTTTCGATTAAGCCTCCTTACAAGACAGAATGTAGATTACCCATATCAGAAATGGAAACCATATTCGAGTCCCCTCACAATAGAAAGCTTGGAAAGACCTCTGTTCCACACATTGCTGTTGTCAAAGGAAAGCCTATTTATTGCATTTTCAGACAGCTTTTTAGTGTACTGTCCATGTGGGTTTCAGCATCTTCTATTTCATTAGAGCTTGTTATCAAAAGCTCTTTTTTTGACAGAATGTAGGATGTAATTTTTTCTGGATGGAAGCAATAAACAAGCACAGCTCCTTTTCAAAATAAGGGCAAAATCAGGAGAAAGAAGCTATGTCTCTATGGAAGGTATATCAAATCCTATTACCAAGAGGGCCAGAAGGTGAGAGTGTAGGATGGTAACCGAGGTTCTTTATAGTGCTATTGTGCCTAATAAAAACTGCTTTTTCATCAGAAGTTGCCCACAAAAGCCCATCCACTGATGCCTACTGTATATTATCCTGTCTGAAAAGAGAAATCATCACAACTCCACCTTTAAAATCTGATCAAACAAGCCTACCCTCCAATCATGTTAGATTGCTTAGAATGATAGAATACTCCTTGTGTCAGCTTAAAAGCATGCGCACCTATTACCTTTGCATTGCAAATATTTATGAACACATTGCCTACGTGAGACAAAGAATTGGCTATATGAAGTTTGAGTGCACTTTGATTGTTGTACTTTTCAGATGTAAAAATATTCCATTCCTCATGCATCCCAGTGGAGGTGGAAGAAAACAGGCAAACAGCCAAGTAAAAGATGGATGCTGCCCCTGTTGCACTTACTGAGTGAGGAAGGCAGGCTGGCTAGTTACTACTTCTTTAACTCAACATACTGCTCCCTTCACAGGAAGAGGTGACGGGCGATCACCTGCAGCATGGTAGTTGTCTGGCTGCACCCACAGGAACCTCACTGGGACTCAGCTAATGCACCCCGCTGTTGCATTTGTTGAGATGTTCGAAAGGTGGGTCTGCTTGTCACTATAGGCCCAGATCCCTTCTGTCGTGGAGAGAAGAAGCAACCTGCCAGCTCCAGCTGTTCTTGGCCAAGATCTACAACTTTCCTTAAAGATCCGAACTCCTGAGGATGGATCACAACAAGGCTGAACGAAACTGCCAAAACACATCATGGCGGACTGATTTTTAAAACATGTGGATCAGATCTTTAGTGAACATGTTAAAGCATGCATCATAACACCTAGGATAGAGAAAAAATATAAACCTGCACCCTTTGACCCTGATTATATCACCCATCAGGTTCCTCCTGATTCTGATGTAGTTAGTGCTGCCAGGAGGAGAGCAAATAGTCAGACATCAGGAGATGCACCCCCCCCGATAAAGAGAGCAGGAAATTCGATGCTGCAGGGAAAAGAGTTGCGTCCCAGGCAGCTAATCAGTGGAGAATAGCCAATTCGGAAGCACTATTAGCTCGCTATGACAGAGCCCATTGGGACGAGATGCAAGGCATAATACAGCATCTCCCCAAAGAACACCAGAAAATGGCAAAACAAGTAGTGGAAGAAGGACAAGCCATTACAAACAATCAAATAAGATCTGCCCTAGATGCCGCAGATACCGCTGCTAGGAGTTACTATACGCAGACATGCATGGTTCTGATCTTCTGGATTCAGGCTAGAAATACAGCAGGCTGTGTTGAACATGCCTTTCAACAAAAAACATATTTTTGGCCCAAAAGTAGACACAGCTATAGAAAAATTGCGAAAGGACTCTGACACAGCAAAGGCAATGGGTGCACTCTACTCTGCGCCATATAGGGGGTCCTTTCGTAAACCTCAGTTTCAAGGTGGTTTCAGAACACAGCCCTCAGAGTCATCCACCTCACAGAAAAAGCCAACCTACCAACCGCAATACCAAAGTGGTAGTATTAGGGGCACATATAGAGGACAATACCCCAGAAACAGAGGGAAATTTCAGGCCTCTAAGCAGCCTCCACCGCACCCAAAACAGTTACTTTCTTCATTCCCTTCCACTCCACACCTCTCCTGTGGGGGGAAGACTACAACAGTTCCACACAAATTGGCAAAATATTACCACAGACAACTGGGTGCTGTCAATTATCCGCAATGGCTATTGCCTAGAATTGATAAACACTCCTCCAAATATTCCACCATGGTCACACAAACTATCCACAGAACACACGATTCTGTTACAAAAAGAGGTCCAATCTCTACTACTCAAACAAGCAATAGAATTGGTTCCACAGTCTCAAATAGGAACAGGAGTGTACTCACTATATTTTATAATTCCAAAATAAAGATGGCACCCTCAGGCCAACATTAGACCTCAGGCCCCTCAATCTTTACATCCAGTCAGAACATTTTCACATGGTAACTTTACAGGATGTCATCCCACTTCTACAAAAACAAGATTTCATGACAGCCTTAGACCCCAAAGATGCATATTTTCACATACCCATCCATCCTGCACACAGAAAATATTTTAGGTTTGTCATTCAGGGAAAACACTACCAATTCAAAGTGTTGCCCTTTGGAATACCAACAGAGCCAAGGGTATTCACAAAGTGCTTGGCAGTAGTGGAAGCCTACCCAAGAAGAGAACATATACATGTCTTTCCATATCTAGATGATTGGCGAATAAAATCAAGCAGTCATACACAATGCCAAAATCATACGCATTATGTAATATAAACCTTACACACACTAGGCTTCTCAATAAACTACCAAAAATCACACCTTCAACCAACAGTATTTGGGTGCAATACTAAACACTCAGCAAGCTCTAGCATATCCAAATACACAAAGGATACACGCTTTCCAAAATATAAACACACCAATACAAACAAATCAACAATACACTGTCAGATTTGTCATGACAATTTTAGGAATGATGGCACCATGTATTGTAATTGTACCACACGCAAGACTAAACATGCAGCCCTTACAACAGTGCCTTGCACAACAATGGTCACTTCAAGATCTAGTGTTGATAGACCGCCAAATATACAGGTCCCTTCAGTGGTGGAATCCCACAAATCTAAGCAAAGGGCGGCCATTTCAAGACCCTCAGACCATAATTACAACAGATGCATAAATGATTGGTTGGGGAGCACACCTACACAATCACAACATTCAAGGACAATGGGATGTCAAACACAAACAGATACACAAAAACCACTTGGAGTTATTAGCAGTCTTTCTAGCACTCAAAGCTTTTCAACCTCTTCTCACACTGAAGAATGTTCTTATCAAAACAGACAACATGACAACAATGTATTATCTCAACAAATAGTGAGGGACACATTCATCCCAACTGACCCTTCTAGCCCAGAAAATTTGGAAATAGGCAATCCACAATCAAATTCATCTATTGGCTCAATACATTCCAGGAATAGACAATCAGTTGGCAGATATTCTCAGCAGAAATCACCAACAAACTAACGAATGGGAACTTCATCCCAAAGTACTTCAAAAATACTTTCAAAAGTGGGGAACTCCAAACATAGACCTGTTCGCAACAAGCGAAAACACAAAATGCCAAAACTTTGCATCCAGACACCCACATCCAAGGGGAATGCTCTATGGATCAATTGGTCATGGATATTTGCATATGCTTTTCCCTCTCTCCCACTGCTTCCGTTTCTAGTCAACAAGTTGCTTCAAACTTCACTCACAATGATACTCATAGCACCAACATCCACACGTCAACCGTGGTACACAACATGATTAGATCTCTCAGTAGGACCACACTCCAAACTCCCATTCAGATCAGATCTGTTGACAGAAAACAAAGGCCAAATCAGGCATCCAAATCCCAAAACACTCAATCTAGCAGTTTGGCTCCTGAGGTCATAGAGTTTGGATATTTACAAATCCCATCAGAATGAATGGAAGTTATTAAGCAAGCAAGAAAACCCACTACCTGACAGTGCTATGCAAACAAATGGAAAAGGTTTGTATATTACTGTCAATCCAAAAATATAGACCCTCTTACAGCATCAATACAAGATATTGTATGTTATTTACTTCATTTACAAAAATTAAACTTGGCATTTTCTTCAATAACAATTCATCTTACTGCATTTTCAGCATATTTACAAAATATACAACATAGCTCTTTATTCAGAGTTCCTGTCATTAAAGCTTTAACAGAAGGTTTAAAACGCATCATTCCACCCAGAACACCACCAGTTCCTTCTTGGAATCTAAATATAGTGCTTACACGACTAATTGGACCACCATTTAAGCCTATGCACTCGTGCCAAATTCAATTTCTAACATGGAAAGTTGCCTTCCTAGTGGCAATTGCTTTTTTAAGAAGAGTATGCAAAATCCAAGCTGTTACTCTTGAAGGACCTTTTTTCCAAGTACACAAGCATAACGTTGTACTAAGAACAAACCCAAAATTTCTACCAAAAGTTGTATCACCATTTCATATAAATCAAACAGTGGAAGTGCCAGTCTTCTTCCCACAGCCAGATTCTGTGGCAGAAAGAGCTCTACATATATTAGACATCAAAAGTGCTTTAATGTACTATTCAGATAGAACTAAATTGTTTAGAAAGACTAAACAACTATTTGTCGCTTTCCAAAAACTACATACAGGCAATCCCATATAAAAACAAGGTTTAGCACGATGGATTGTAAGATGCATTCAAACATGCTATATTAAAGCAAAAAGACATCTTTTACTTACTGCTAAAGCACATTCTACAAGGAAAAAAGGTGCAACAATGTCTTTTTGTAGGGAATATACCAATGGCTAAAATATGTAAAACAGCCACATGGTCAACACCACATACATTCACTAAACACTACTGTGTAGACGTATTATCATGACAACAAGCCACAGTAGGTCAAGCTGTTCTAAGAACATTATTTCAAACAACTTCAACTCCTACAGGCTAACCACAACTAATTTATGGGAGGACAAACTGCTTTGTAGTGAATGCACAGCATGTGTATCTGCAGCTACACATGCCATCGAATGGAAAATGTCACTTTCCCAGTGTACATCTGTTCATGGCATGTTCCACTGCAGATTCACATGCACCCTCCCACCTCCCCGGAAGCCTGCAGTCGTTTAAGTTACAAATATTTGTACATATGTATATACATTCACATTAGCATGGACATCTCTTACTTTGTACCTATATACTCTATCACTCCTTCCTTTACCCTCTGCGGGAAAAAGTCTAACAATGGAGTCGGTGCCCATGCGCAATAGAACCGAAGAGGAGGAGTCACTCGATCCAGTGACTGGAAAACACTTCTTTGAAGAAAAACAACTTGTAACACTCCGAGGCCAACACTAAATGGCAGGATAATGCACAGCATGTGAATCTGCAGCGGAACATGCCATGAACAGATGTACACCGGGTAAGTGACATTTTCCATATAAAATAATAATAATAATATATATATATATATATATATATATATATCCATATCCTACTGGCAGTTGCCAGTAGGTATTTATAATTAGTAGGACCCAGTTTCCATAGGAAGAGTGTTTTTTTGTTTTTGTTTTGAAAATTACTTTACCCCAGTTTGATGAATCTTCACAACATTTTTAAAAATAGTTTGCTAATCACTTCAGCTGCTGTCTGGAAAGTATAGAGGTGATCCATCAAGCAAGGGCTGAGAAGAAGGGGGGGTCTCAAAACGCATTTTCCCTATGTAATTTCCCATAGGGACTTTAGACGTGAATACAGCCCAAGCTGCTGAAGGGAATTACATCAAATTTGTCAGAAAGCTAGAGCTTGGTCCAGAAAGAGTGCTTTTTTGTAATTTGGTGTTAATCTGTTCAGTAAGTTTGGAGTTGTTAAGTAAAATGATTTATATATATCTAGAGACACGGATCCACCGCGGATCCTCCATGCACAAACAGCAATGCTGGGACTGGCCGGCTATAACCTGAGAGGAAAGTTGAGGCTGCCCTTTTGTGCATTGGGACTTGGTTTCCAGGGGGGAAAATAACATTTAAAAGTGATAGAAGGGATCAGGGCAGAGGTACTCTAACGCCATGGGAATTATACTGATAGAGGGCTCTGTGAGGGACCCCAATTGGGCAGAAAATTGTCCAAAAATGTTTCTTTTCAGAGTGCGAGGCTCTGGGGATCCTCCTTGGAGGCCAGTGCAACCCCCTGTGTACTGGATGGCAGATTTGCAAAACTGGACCCCAATTAAAATAACACATATACCCATTCACATACCCACACACCTACTCGCACACACCCACTTACACACCCACAGAACCACCCACACACCCACTAACACACCCATACAGCCACTTACACGCCCACTTAGTCTCACAAAACCAGTCACACCCACTTACAGACCCACACACAACCACTCACACACCCATACAGCCACTCACACACCCATAAATCCACTCAAACACCCACTCAGCCACTCACACACCTATTTGTTCACCCACACATCCACTTCCACACCTACTACCACACCCACATAGAACTCCCACTCCCACTCATACACCAATATAGCCACTCACACTCACACAGTCGCCCACACACCCACTCACACACAGACAGTGATACACTTATAGAAAATACAGTAGTATATGTTTGTATTAAATGTGTTGCTGTTTTAGTATTGATTGTATCCTTTTGGTTTGAAACATTTCCGGAGATCTGCTCAGGATCACCCTGCAATATAACTGGAAAACCCATATTTGTCCGAGGATTTGCGGCACATGTGCAGATCCATAAAATGAACAAAAATTAAGACTTGATGTATTTCATTGATTAAATTAACTTTTAATTTTTAGTTTTAAAATATACAATAAGTTTGAATTAGTGAATAAAATGTATTTATAAACTTGAAAAAATGTATAGCAGTAAATTGAATTTATGAATGAAATTATAATACAATTTATATTAAAAGATAGGTTAAATTCTCTAAAAAACTAAAGATTTCACTTTACACAGACGTTATAGCTAGGAAATAGCTTTACAAACGTAGAAATTAATTGAAAAATCAAAGGTTACAGGAATGTTATAGTTAGGAAATTTAATTAAAAAAGCCTTAGAAATTCACTAAAAAACATAAAGGTTAGAGGGATGTTATAGTTAGTTTCAGATTTTACACACGCACAAAATCATAGACATACATCAGATACAGTTACCTGAGCTAACTATAACTTGTGACCTCACAATATTACATCACTCATGACAGGGTCTGTGACATCATGGATTACATCTCAAATGGCATTACTAATGACATCATCCAGCAAAGGAAACGTCAATGTACTTTATAAAATGCCATTCACTATTTTTGAAATAAGAAAAGGAGACATATAAGAGACGTACAGTATAGAGCGTACTATAACCTTATCAGCTACTACACTCACTTATCACCCAGGAGAGGGTTCTCAGCGGATAGTCCTCCCTCTTCTAATCCACTACTCTAAACACTAATGACCAAATTAAGACGTTCAACCATCTAGGCTACTCTGTTGCAAACCACAACAGCAGCATTTGTCAACCTGGGAAGAGTTTTTAGTGCAGACATCAGTTTTACACAAGCCACAACAACTCAGACCCATTAGAGAGGTCTTAGCGGACAGGCCACTTTGTCACAAACCACCAGTAAAATTATTCTTCATCCTGGAGAAAGTTGTCATCAGAGCGGTCATTCTATTGCAAACCACTACAACACTGATCCATGACCCTAGAGAGAGGTCTTAGTGAACAGATTAATTTACTACAAACTACTACACTCATTTATCACAAAGGATCTAATTACAGTGGTCAATATGTCATAAAACTCATCTATACTCACCCATCACTGTGAAGTGGACTTTCAATGAGTTTCACTGATCAGCTCAGACTGTCGCAAAGCACTACTGTACACATACATCGGCAGGGGACGTGCAATCGTAGAGACTAGTTCACTAATAAATAGGACACACGCTTTAAAATGGGATTATAGTTCAGATGATTATGTATTAGAAATATTAACACTTATTAATAGTGCAGAAAGAATAGTAATTTAACTTAAGCAGTAGCTCAGTATATATCTTTCAGTGTCAGATACTTTTACGAAACTCATTGGGTGTGCCATCAGTGTGCTTTTCACTTTATGAAATAAATAAACTAATTTTCATTGCTCTACGCCATGTGGAGCGCGTTACTGAAGGAAAGTTCAGAGGTATATATATATATACACACTGCTTTATCTGCAGGATGTTAGTGTGTAGCCTGCTTCCATTGTTTTGTGGTTTTCTGTGAGAGTTTATTGCAGTACCAGTGGTAGGCCATGTTTGGTGCTTGACTTACTCCAAGACAGTGTTGAGGTGCATATACAGTTGTTAGAGATGCATTTTGTGAATGGAACGCTTCGTTCTCGTAATTGGCTGTGTGTTTTGTATCCTAAACTTCCACTGAAATTTCCCTAAACCTCAACCTATTTTGCAGTACTTATTCTCCATTTTCACACCACTCCCCCACGTCCTTCTCAAATTTACTACTAAATCCTGTATTTAACTTACACTGAGAACTCCACCACCAGGGCAGAGCTCTCCATACTGAGAAGATACAAGAGTGGATGTGGAAATGTCTGGCCATAAGTTTGTGAATTACATTTTGTAGTACTTCAAAATGATCATAGTTACATATGTTGCACTTAACATTCAACTTCAAAAGTCTGGCTAGTTGGTATAATAGCTCATATTCTCAAGTCCCAAAACAATATGCAGATTTTTAGTAGTTCACGTGATAATGCACTTCCTTGCACTTCCATGCAACTCTTTACTGTTAGAGTTGTTATAAACATTAACAGTTCATCACATTTTTAATTCAGTGCAATTGCTAATATGTATTTCACTCTTTTCATAGGTGTTCAGAGTAGTGTAGCATTGCCAGTTTGAAAGAAGTTTCACAGCGTAATGCCTTAGTACTTGGTCACTAAACATATTTCCTGCACGGGAGCTTATCCACAGTGCAGCGCCAATTATACGGTCGTAATTCTGGGACTAACTCCTTATGACCACTGACCCTCGGGTAGGTCGCTCCCCTGCTCACGCAGCGCCTCCAGTCCCTGACTGCCTTCCTCTCCTGTGAGTGTGCTCCCCCCTTCTTGCCCGTGTACCCCGAGTGCTTGAGCTTGTGCTGGTGCTGACTGAAATCCCTTTTTTCTCCTTGTATCCCATGCGTGTGCCCCCGAGTGACTGAAATTCCCCTTTTCTCTCCTTGTATCCCGTGCGTGTGCCCCCGAGTGCCGTGCGCCGTCCTCCCCTCTCAGCCCCTCCCTTTAGTAGATTTTAGTAGGCTCTTGTTCCCTTTTCGCCGTCTTGCCGCTTTTCCCGCCGCTCCTACCGCGCTTTTCCCGCCGTTTTTTGCCGCTCTTTTTTGCCGCTTCCAGCTCCCCTGCCCGCCCACCTCCCGCCTCCCAGCTGACCCCGCCTCCCCACCTACCCCTTAAATGGCGGCCGCTGCGAGGCAGAGGTAGCGACCACTGACCCTCGGGTAGGTCGCTCCCCTGCTCACGCAGCGCCTCCAGTCCCTGACTGCCTTACTCTCCTGTGAGTGTGCTCCCCCCTTCTTGCCCGTGTACCCCGAGTGCTTGAGCTTGTGCTGGTGCTGACTGAAATCCCTTTTTTCTCCTTGTATCCCATGCGTGTGCCCCCGAGTGACTGAAATTCCCCTTTTCTCTCCTTGTATCCCGTGCGTGTGCCCCCGAGTGCCGTGCGCCGTCCTCCCCTCTCAGCCCCTCCCTTTAGTAGATTTTAGTAGGCTCTTGTTCCCTTTTCGCCGTCTTGCCGCTTTTCCCGCCGCTCCTACCGCGCTTTTCCCGCCGTTTTTTGCCGCTCTTTTTTGCCGCTTCCAGCTCCCCTGCCCGCCCACCTCCCGCCTCCCAGCTGACCCCGCCTCCCCACCTACCCCTTAAATGGCGGCCGCTGCGAGGCAGAGGTAGCGACCACTGACCCTCGGGTAGGTCGCTCCCCTGCTCACGCAGCGCCTCCAGTCCCTGACTGCCTTCCTCTCCTGTGAGTGTGCTCCCCCCTTCTTGCCCGTGTACCCCGAGTGCTTGAGCTTGTGCTGGTGCTGACTGAAATCCCTTTTTTCTCCTTGTATCCCATGCGTGTGCCCCCGAGTGACTGAAATTCCCCTTTTCTCTCCTTGTATCCCGTGCGTGTGCCCCCGAGTGCCGTGCGCCGTCCTCCCCTCTCAGCCCCTCCCTTTAGTAGATTTTAGTAGGCTCTTGTTCCCTTTTCGCCGTCTTGCCGCTTTTCCCGCCGCTCCTACCGCGCTTTTCCCGCCGTTTTTTGCCGCTCTTTTTTGCCGCTCTTTTTTGCCGCTTCCAGCTCCCCTGCCCGCCCACCTCCCGCCTCCCAGGTGACCCCGCCTCCCCACCTACCCCTTAAATGGCGGCCGCTGCGAGGCAGAGGTAGCGACCACTGACCCTCGGGTAGGTCGCTCCCCTGCTCACGCAGCGCCTCCAGTCCCTGACTGCCTTCCTCTCCTGTGAGTGTGCTCCCCCCTTCTTGCCCGTGTACCCCGAGTGCTTGAGCTTGTGCTGGTGCTGACTGAAATCCCTTTTTTCTCCTTGTATCCCATGTGTGTGCCCCCGAGTGACTGAAATTCCCCTTTTCTCTCCTTGTATCCCGTGCGTGTGCCCCCGAGTGCCGTGCGCCGTCCTCCCCTCTCAGCCCCTCCCTTTAGTAGATTTTAGTAGGCTCTTGTTCCCTTTTCGCCGTCTTGCCGCTTTTCCCGCCGCTCCTACCGCGCTTTTCCCGCCGTTTTTTGCCGCTCTTTTTTGCCGCTCTTTTTTGCCGCTTCCAGCTCCCCTGCCCGCCCACCTCCCGCCTCCCAGCTGACCCCGCCTCCCCACCTACCCCTTAAATGGCGGCCGCTGCGAGGCAGAGGTAGCGACCACTGACCCTCGGGTAGGTCGCTCCCCTGCTCACGCAGCGCCTCCAGTCCCTGACTGCCTTCCTCTCCTGTGAGTGTGCTCCCCCCTTCTTGCCCGTGTACCCCGAGTGCTTGAGCTTGTGCTGGTGCTGACTGAAATCCCTTTTTTCTCCTTGTATCCCATGCGTGTGCCCCCGAGTGACTGAAATTCCCCTTTTCTCTCCTTGTATCCCGTGCGTGTGCCCCCGAGTGCCGTGCGCCGTCCTCCCCTCTCAGCCCCTCCCTTTAGTAGATTTTAGTAGGCTCTTGTTCCCTTTTCGCCGTCTTGCCGCTTTTCCCGCCGCTCCTACCGCGCTTTTCCCGCCGTTTTTTGCCGCTCTTTTTTGCCGCTCTTTTTTGCCGCTTCCAGCTCCCCTGCCCGCCCACCTCCCGCCTCCCAGCTGACCCCGCCTCCCCACCTACCCCTTAAATGGCGGCCGCTGCGAGGCAGAGGTAGCGACCACTGACCCTCGGGTAGGTCGCTCCCCTGCTCACGCAGCGCCTCCAGTCCCTGACTGCCTTCCTCTCCTGTGAGTGTGCTCCCCCCTTCTTGCCCGTGTACCCCGAGTGCTTGAGCTTGTGCTGGTGCTGACTGAAATCCCTTTTTTCTCCTTGTATCCCATGCGTGTGCCCCCGAGTGACTGAAATTCCCCTTTTCTCTCCTTGTATCCCGTGCGTGTGCCCCCGAGTGCCGTGCGCCGTCCTCCCCTCTCAGCCCCTCCCTTTAGTAGATTTTAGTAGGCTCTTGTTCCCTTTTCGCCGTCTTGCCGCTTTTCCCGCCGCTCCTACCGCGCTTTTCCCGCCGTTTTTTGCCGCTCTTTTTTGCCGCTCTTTTTTGCCGCTTCCAGCTCCCCTGCCCGCCCACCTCCCGCCTCCCAGCTGACCCCGCCTCCCCACCTACCCCTTAAATGGCGGCTGCTGCGAGGCAGAGGTAGCGACCACTGACCCTCGGGTAGGTCGCTCCCCTGCTCACGCAGCGCCTCCAGTCCCTGACTGCCTTCCTCTCCTGTGAGTGTGCTCCCCCCTTCTTGCCCGTGTACCCCGAGTGCATGAGCTTGTGCTGGTGCTGACTGAAATCCCTTTTTTCTCCTTGTATCCCATGCGTGTGCCCCCGAGTGACTGAAATTCCCCTTTTCTCTCCTTGTATCCCGTGTGTGTGCCCCCGAGTGCCGTGCGCCGTCCTCCCCTCTCAGCCCCTCCCTTTAGTAGATTTTAGTAGGCTCTTGTTCCCTTTTCGCCGTCTTGCCGCTTTTCCCGCCGCTCCTACCGCGCTTTTCCCGCCGTTTTTTGCCGCTCTTTTTTGCCGCTCTTTTTTGCCGCTTCCAGCTCCCCTGCCCGCCCACCTCCCGCCTCCCAGCTGACCCCGCCTCCCCACCTACCCCTTAAATGGCGGCCGCTGCGAGGCAGAGGTAGCGACCACTGACCCTCGGGTAGGTCGCTCCCCTGCTCACGCAGCGCCTCCAGTCCCTGACTGCCTTCCTCTCCTGTGAGTGTGCTCCCCCCTTCTTGCCCGTGTACCCCGAGTGCTTGAGCTTGTGCTGGTGCTGACTGAAATCCCTTTTTTCTCCTTGTATCCCATGCGTGTGCCCCGAGTGACTGAAATTCCCCTTTTCTCTCCTTGTATCCCGTGCGTGTGCCCCCGAGTGCCGTGCGCCGTCCTCCCCTCTCAGCCCCTCCCTTTAGTAGATTTTAGTAGGCTCTTGTTCCCTTTTCGCCGGCTTGCCGCTTTTCCCGCCGCTCCTACCGCGCTTTTCCCGCCGTTTTTTGCCGCTCTTTTTTGCCGCTTCCGGCTCCCCTGCCCGCCCACCTCCCGCCTCCCAGCTGACCCCGCCTCCCCACCTACCCCTTAAATGGCGGCCGCTGCGAGGCAGAGGTAGCGACCACTGACCCTCGGGTAGGTCGCTCCCCTGCTCACGCAGCGCCTCCAGTCCCTGACTGCCTTCCTCTCCTGTGAGTGTGCTCCCCCCTTCTTGCCCGTGTACCCCGAGTGCTTGAGCTTGTGCTGGTGCTGACTGAAATCCCTTTTTTCTCCTTGTATCCCATGCGTGTGCCCCCGAGTGACTGAAATTCCCCTTTTCTCTCCTTGTATCCCGTGCGTGTGCCCCCGAGTGCCGTGCGCCGTCCTCCCCTCTCAGCCCCTCCCTTTAGTAGATTTTAGTAGGCTCTTGTTCCCTTTTCGCCGTCTTGCCGCTTTTCCCGCCGCTCCTACCGCGCTTTTCCCGCCGTTTTTTGCCGCTCTTTTTTGCCGCTCTTTTTTGCCGCTTCCAGCTCCCCTGCCCGCCCACCTCCCGCCTCCCAGCTGACCCCGCCTCCCCACCTACCCCTTAAATGGCAGCCTAAGGCAAGCCCGTCTGCGCCCGTCCGCGCCTGGACCGCGCCTAGTGCCCGAACCCCTGGCCCCCGGGCCCCCCGCGTGACCTATGACTCCGCCACCCTCGCCAACCTCAACCCCGGCCGCGCGCCGGGCTGCTACCGCGCCACCCCCAAACGTACCCACGGACCCTTCACCTGCAGCAACTGCCGCTTCACCTGCCTACGGACCCACACCGCCACCACCAAGAACGACGCCCCCGGAAGCAACCTCGAATGCATCCTGGTCAACACCCGCTCCGTCCACAGGCACGCCATCGAACTGTGGAACCTCATCAACTCAACGAACCCAGACATCGCCTTCCTCACCGAGACCTGGATGAACCCCTCCTCGGCACCCGACATCGCCATAGCCATCCCCGACGGCTACAAAATCATCCGGAGAGACCGCTTCAACCGCACCGGAGGAGGCATCGCCATCGCACACAAAAGCTCCATCAGCATCTCGACCCACACCGACAACTCACTTCCCGACGCCGAACACCTCCACTTCGCGATCCACATCGACCCCAAGACAACCCTAAGAGGCACCCTCATGTACAGACCACCAGGACCCCGCACCAAGTTCAGCGAAGACATCGCAGACTTCGTCAACCCCCACGCACTCTCATCCACCGACTACATCCTCCTAGGAGACCTCAACTTTCACCTGGAGAACCACACCGACAACAACGCCACCGCCGTTCTAGACAACCTCGCCAACCTGGGACTGCAACAACTGGTCAACACCCCCACCCACTACGCCGGACACACGCTCGACCCCATCTTCTCCTCAAGCAAACACATCACCTTCAGCCACACCACCGAACTCACATGGTCGGACCACAGCTGCGTCCACTTCAGCTTCAAGAAAACCACCGTGCATCACCACACCCGGCAACCACCAAAAAGATACTGGAACCGAATCACCACAGAACAACTCGCAGCAACGCTCTCCCTGAACCAACCCACCAGCACCAGCAACCCCAACGAGGCCGCCAACAACCTCACCAACTGGATCTCCGACTGCGCCAACCTCCTGGCCCCTCTGAAGACCCAAACCAACACCAACAACCACAAGAAAAACTCCTGGTTCACCACCGAACTCAAAAACTCCAAGAAAGAATGCCGCCTCCACGAGAAGACATGGCGCCTCAACCCGACAGAGGAAAACCTGACAGCTCTCAAGGACACCACCCGCCAACACCACCAACGCCTCCGCACCGCACGAAAAACAGCCTACCAGAACAGACTTGACAACAACGCCCACAACAGCAAGGAACTATTTGGCATCGTCAAAGAGCTCTCCAACCCGGACGCAGAAACCAACCCCATCCCTCCCTCACAGGACCTCTGCGACTCCCTCGCGACCTTCTTCCACCGTAAGATTGCCGACATCTACAACAGCTTCACGACCACCAACATGAACCCGCCCCCGGAAGCCGCAAACGACATCTCCACCATCCTCGCCTGGAACCCTACCACCACCGAGGAAACCACCCGCGTCATGAACTCGATCCACTCGGGATCACCCTCCGACCCCTGTCCTCACCACATTTACAACAAGGCCGACAACATCATCGCACCCCACCTCCGAGACGTCATCAACGCCTCCCTCACCACTGCTACCTTCCCTGATAGCTGGAAACACGCAGAACTCAACGCCCTCTTAAAGAAACCTACAGCAGACCCCACCGAACTCAAAAACTTCCGGCCTATCTCCCTCCTACCGTTCCCCGCCAAAGTGATCGAGAAAATAGTCAACGCTCAACTCACCGCCGCCCTGGAAACCTCCGACTCCCTCGACTCCACTCAGTTCGGATTCAGGGCCAACCACAGCACCGAAACCGCCCTCATCGCAGCCACGGACGACATCCGAGCCCTGACCGACAAGGGTGAAACCGTGGCCCTCATTCTCCTGGATCTCTCTGCAGCCTTCGACACGGTCTGCCACCGCACCCTGATAGACCGCCTCTGCAGCACCGGCATCAGAGGCAAGGCCCTGGAATGGGTCATCTCCTTCCTCTCCGGAAGGACCCAGAGAGTCCGCCTCCCCCCCTTCAGATCCGCAGCCACGGAGATCATCTGCGGCGTACCCCAAGGATCCTCCCTCAGCCCCACCCTATTCAACGTCTACATGACCCCCCTGGCAAACATCGCACGCAAACACGGACTCGACATCATATCCTACGCCGACGACACCCAGCTCATCTTATCCCTCACCAACAACCCCACATCAGCAAGGACCAGACTGCACGACGGCATGAAGGAAGTAGCGACCTGGATGACAGACAGCCGACTGAAACTGAACACAGATAAAACGGAGGTCCTCATCCTCGGCCCTACCCCCTCCGCATGGGACGACTCCTGGTGGCCCCCCGCCCTAGGCAGCACTCCCCAACCGACCAACCACGCACGCAACCTCGGCTTCATCCTGGACTCCTCCCTCTCGATGACCAGACAGGTCAACTCGGTGACCTCAGCGTGCTTCAACACCCTCCGCATGCTCCGCAAGATCTTCCGCTGGATCCCCATCGACACCAGGAAGACCGTCACCCACGCCCTCGTCACCAGCCGCCTGGACTACGGGAACACTCTGTACGCCGGCATCACCACCAAGCTGCAGAGGAAACTTCAACGGATCCAGAACGCCGCAGCACGACTCATCCTGGACATACCTCGCCACCACCACATCTCCGGACACCTGAGAAAACTCCACTGGCTCCCGGTCAACAAGAGGATCACCTTCAGACTCCTCACCCACGCACACAAAGCCCTCTACAACCTCGGACCCAAACTCATCAACTCCCGCGTCTCCTTCTACACCCCTCCGCGCACTCTGCGCTCCACCGGTCAGGCCTTGGCAGCCGTTCCCCGCATCCGCAAAACCACCGCCGGAGGAAAATCCTTCTCTTTTCTGGCAGCGAAGACCTGGAACTCCCTGCCCAGTCACCTTCGCGCCATACCCGAACACCTCCCCTTCAGAAGGCAGCTCAAGACCTGGCTCTTCGAGCACTGACCCCCTCCCCCCCAGCGCCTTGAGACCCTTATGGGTGAGTAGCGCGCTTTATAAATGTGATTGATTGATTGATTGATTGATGACATACCCTCCATTCCCTCTTATCCTTACCTGTCAGTAGTCTTGACTAAGAGTTCCTTGCTCATTTTCGATCTCTCTACACATGCTTGTGTACACAGGGATTGCAATTACTCATGGTAAGTTGTTTACTAACCTGGTAAATACAGGGTACAATAAAGTACACAACCCTAGAGTTTTCCTTAGTTTCATTTTGGCATGTCAAAACTGCTAAAATTTAAGTGCAGAAAAATCCCAGTAAGTATTGGGACAAGTGAATTTTGGTGTTATGGAGAAAGCACAGAAATTTGCTCATGGTTTATTCCCCACTGTTAGAGAAAAACTTGTATGAGGCGCTTGTTAGACCTGGCATCATTGGCATAGTCTCCTCTATCTTTTTGCCTCTTCTTCCTATGTTGTGACTCTGTGCTGGACTTTGTTTTTGTTGGTTTTGGTACTCTGGGCACTGTACCACTGCTAAAGTGCAAGTGCTCTCTGTGTAAACTGTATGTGTAATTGGCTTTTCCATCATTGGCATATTTGATTTACTAGTAAGTCCCTAGTAAAGTGCATTAGAGGTGCTTAGGCCCTCTAAAACAAATGCGATTTGGGGGCCTGCAGCACTGATTGTACCACCCACATGAGTAGCCCTGTAAACATGGCTCAGACCTGTCACTGGAGTGTCTGTGTGTGCAGTTTTAAACTGCCAATTCGACCTGGCAAGTATACCCACTTGACAGGGCCAAACCTTCCCTTTTTGTACGTGTAAGGCACCCAGACTAGGCATCTGGCAAGGAGTCTGGATCACACTGGATCTATTGGGAGGATGGCCTCTTCTATAGTGAGCCTAAGGTTGCTGAACCTGGGGCAGCCTGTGTGCTGGTGGTACCCTAGTGCTTCAGAGCCGTCTTACTGGGTTTGGCTCATGATGTGCCTTTGGCAGGACATTTGGGGCAGCACAAAACGTTTGAAAGGATTGTCACCCACTTTTACTGGCCACAAACATGCAGGCACTTGTTAGACTTTTGCAGTGTGGTGATTCTGGGTTGGATGACCAGGTTCAGGGGGTAAACTCTGACCTGGTGGGGGTAGGTGTGCCCTCCAGGAAGACCTGGGTTGCCATGCAGTGGTCCAGTCTGAGGGTACAGACCCTAGATTGGAAGGCCAGGTTCATGGTGTCCCACCTGAACTGGAGGAAGGGGATGCTGCTAACAGTGCCCCTACCATGTTGTCTTCTGGGGGGCACTCCTAGTTGGGGGGTACAGGACCCCAGAAGGGAGGGCAGAGAGGGGGAAGCCTCACCCCTTTGCCCTGGTCCAACCTGAAGGTACAGACCCCAGGTTGGAAGACCAGTTGCAGGTTAACATCCCTGCCCTAGTGGAAGAATTGTGCAGGGCTGCTTTTACAGGCACCCTGACAATTTTGGACTCTGTGAGTGCCGCTCCAGGAGGGAGGGTACAGAGCCCCAGAGAGGAGGGCCAGGGTCAGGTTGTCATCCCTGACCTGGTGGAAGGGAGAGAGGTCAAAGGGTGCCAGGCACCTGGGGCTACCGCCCCACACTCTCCACAGTCACAGTGGTTGGAGAAGCCCGAGTTCGGGCTGTCATCCCTGGCAGTTGTCAGGGGTCACTGTGGCTTGCTGTCCTGGTGGACAGAGTCGCCCCTGGGGGGGGGGGGGGTGAAACGAGAGTCACACCCCCAGGGGTAGAATGAGCAACACCACTGTGTTGGCCCTGGTGGTACTATCTGCCCATTGGGATACATCTGTGAGCAAAATAAAGTTAGGTGCTGCACAGATAGTATATGCAGATGTGGAGAAGGGTTCCCCTTGGGTTAGCTTAGTGGGCCCTGAGAGTATGGACAGAGGGATCCAACTGGAGTCAGGAAGGCATAGAACTGGAACATGCCCCTGCTGTTGTGGTCCTGGGTCCCTGTTCTATCACCCCAATCAGGGAAGTACACCAAGGTATTGATTGTTCTCCCCTGGCTTTAGGCTGGTAGGGGGTCGTGTTAGGCTTTTGCCCTTTTGCAGGGTCATCCCCAATCTTTTTTCCTCCTATTTTTTCTGACCTGTTGCTGTTGGCTTTTGAACTCTGAGCACTTTTACCAGTGCTAACCAGTGCTAAAGTGCATATGCTGTCTGTGTAAATTGTTTGTTTAATTGGTTTATCCATGATTGCTATATTTGATTTACTGGTAAGTCCCTAGAAAAGTACACCAGAGGTGCCCAGGGCCTGTAAATCAAATGCTACTAGTGGGTCTGCAGCACTGGTTGTGCCACCCACATAAGTAGCTCTATAATCATTTCTCAGACCTGCCACTGCAGTGTCTGTGTGTGCAGTCTTAAACTGTAAATTCAGCTTGACAAGTGTACCCACTTGCCAGACCTAAACTTCCCTTTTCTCACATGTAAGGCACCCCTAAGGTAGGCCATAGGTAGCCCCAAGGGCAGGGTGCAGTGTATGGTTAAGGTAGGACATATAGTAATGTGTTTTATATGACCTGACAGTGAAATATTGCTAAATTTGTTTTTCACTGTTGCAAGGCCTGTCCTTCTCATAGTTTAACATGGGACCTACCTTTAAATCCGATTAAAGTGTAGATTCCCTTTGGGAGTGGATGGATATGTGGAGTTTGGGGTCTCCGAGCTCACATTTTAAAAATACATCTTTTAGTAAAGTTGATTTTAAGATTGTGTGCTTGAAAATGCCCCTTTTAGAAAGTGAGCATTTTCTTGCTGATACCATTTCTGTGACTCTGCCTGTTTGTTGATTCCCTGTCTGGGTCAGTTTGACAGATGGGCTGGTAGCACTTCACACTAGACAGTGACACAGAGGGAGCTGGGGTATAGACGGCATTTCCTGATGAGCCATCTGTGCTAGGAGTAGTCAGTTACACCTGAAAGGGCTGTGCCTTCTCATACACAATGCAGTCTCCAACCCCCCGGTGAGTGTCTGGGGCCTGGCCTGGGCAAGGCAGGATTTCACATTCAAGAGAGACTTTGCTTTGAAGTAGGCCTACTTCAAAGGAGAAATTGAGTATAAGAAGGGCACCCAAAACCACAGACTTTAGAACACTTCTGGAAACCAAGAGGAACCTCTGCCTGGAGAAGAGCTGAAGAGCTGAGGAACAAGAGCTGCCCTGTCTGTTACTGTGCTTTGTGGAGCTATCCTGCAGTTGCTGCTTCTGCCAGAGTAGGAGGGCAAAGACTGGACTTTGTGTGCCTTCCATCTTGTGAAGATCTACAAGGGCTTGATTTACAGCTAACCTCCTATTGTTTGAAGTCTCAGGGACATCAAAGACTTCTCTCTGCCAGCACCTGGAGTCTCTGGAGAGACTCCTACTCTGCCAAGTGGTGCCCATCCAGTTCCTGGGACTCTGAAAGGAGAAGCTGGCAGCCTAAGAGGAAGAAATCCATGCACAGAACACTGTGTGGGGAAAAGATCGCAGCTAATCTGATCAATGGCTGAAAAATCGTTGCGCCGCCGGCTTCACTGCTGAAAATCGACGCTCGCCTGCAACGCGACCTGAAGATCGATGCCCAGGGCTGGAGAAACGATGCACAACATCGCTGACGGAGGCTGGTTAGATCGCAACCTGCGCTGCATGGTTTTCAGATCATTGTGCAGCTGCATTTCCGACGCAAGTACCGCTGGGCGTGTAGAAACAACACAAGGCCTGCTCGGAACCGAGAGTACTGACCGGATTGGTGCATCGCTCTCCTCCGGAGAGAAGAAACAACATGCCCCGACCTGACAAAAGGAGAAACGACGCAAGGTCTTGCCTGTGAGTCAAATCGACGCATCGCAAGCCCTTTTTGACGCACACTCACCCGTGTGGGTTATTTTTTACGCACCTAAGGTACATTTTGACGCTAACAGTGTTAGTGTGTGTTTAAAAAACATGAAGACTCCTTTTGCATTTTTAGTGATAACTTGACTTGTGTATTGTGGATTTTTGTCATTTTGGTCTTGTTTTGTTTAGATAAATATTTTCTATTTTTCTAAATCTGTGTTGTGTCATTTTGTAGTGTTTTCATTAAGTTAGTGTGTGTGTTGGTACAAATACTTTACACCTAGCACTCTGAAGTTAAGCCTACTGCCCGTGCCAAGCTACCAAGGGGGTGAGCAGAGGTTAGCTGAGGGTGATTCTGTTTTACCCTTTCTAGAGTGAGGGTTGCTTGGACAAGAGGTAACCTGACTGCCAACCAAAGAAACCATTTCTAACAGCACTCGATTGCATATTGCAGGTCTTACCAAACTTGTCAAGCAAGTGGCAAGAGTGGGGGGAAATGCAAGGCTTCCCTCCAACCTTTTCCTGTGGTCAATACACCCCTTGAGCGGGTGGGGATTGACTTTGTGGGGCCTCTGGATCCCAAGACAGCCATGGGCTACAGGTTTATTCTCGTCTTGGTGGACCATGCCACCCTGTACCAGGAAGCCATCCCTCTTAGGTCAGTGACAGCCCCTGTGGTGGGCCGGGCATTGATGAGGATTTTTACCCGCATGCGGTTCCCCAAGGAGGTGGTATATGACAGAGGTACCAACTTCATATCTACTTATATGAAGTCTCTGTGGAAGGAGTGCGGGCTGACCTACAAGTTTACCACTCCTTACCACCCCTAAGGAAATGGTTTGGTTGAGAGATTCAACCAAACCCTGAAGAGCATGATTTGGGGTCTGTCACAACCCCTGAGGCTTGAGTGGGATGTCCTCTTCCCATGCCTTCTGTTAGCTTACAGGGAGGTACCACAGAAGGGACTTGGTTTTAGCCCCTTTTAACTCTATTACTGCTGACCCCTCTACTTAAGAATCATTCAAGTCTTTATAGCAAGCCTGTTAAATGATAATTTTCTTCATCTGTTCATGGTGTAGCTTTTGTAGGTGTACTTGACTAAGGTAACCTCAAGGCCCAAGCAGGGGCCGGTTGTGTCATGAGCGCCAATATTACCTAGGTAACATATAACCCAATTCTAGAACAGCTAACAAAGATGTCACACTGCCTCAGCTACCATTGGAGGACCTATATAACCATGTGATTGGCTGTCAGCAAACTCCATTGAAATTACAGAAAAACCCTGTCCATTAAAACGATTATCTACAGACAGATGGTCCTTGAAAATAATGGGTAGGTAGTCACCCTGATGCCAGTAGAGGCGACTGGCCATGATCAAAGTTTATTTGTTATATTTCAAGATGACCCCCACATCGCATGAATGACATACTGGAAAGTTTAAGTAGCAAGACTGCAAAAGTATGAGAACTGTCTCAGCTTTCTTAAACACTAAATATGATTGTCAGTCATACCTATCCGAGTAAGAGCCTACCTCACTGAAAACAAAAGAAATGAAACCAGGCTTGGGTTCGCTCTGTGAACAAGGGTTGAAGGCTTTCCGTTGTAAAGCAGTGATTTTTTAGTACCACATGCGAGGTTTTAGGGGCTGTAAACGATAGAAGATGCCCTTGTAGCAGATTTCCTTATTTTAGCTCCAAATCAGTGAAAATATATCCAAAAGAAAATAGCAACCAAACGTTCTCTGGAGAGGTATGTACCTTCTGCAGGAAGACACTTGTAGGCGCAGACGCATTTTAGTTAACACTTGCTCCCCTGTGATTCAGAGCAACCAGAGTCACTAAAAGACTCCAGCAGATGCTAGTGCTAATGAAGGCACTGACCCGTTTTCACTCAACACATCTCTGCTCTTACGCTTCGTGTCAGGGTTATTGGAGCACGATCCCTCCCAGTGCTCCCGGAATGAAAGACGAGGACCATTTCTCATATGCACGTTGATGCATTGTATTCTTAAATATCTAGACATCGAGTACAATTTTTTTCTAGAAAAATGTATTTTGTACCCCTTGTTTTTCTGATGTGGCTAATTGTTCCTGCTCCCGAGATACCTATTTTACCACACTTCTGGGATTTTCCTTACATTGCATTGCATTGTCTTTACGCAAAACATGACAGCATGAAGCCACCGTTTCATGATGCTTCATGGCTTCTGTTTACCCCTGGAGATACAGCGTTATTGTAAGTCTGAAATCTGCTCCCGCCAGTGCTGCCCTTAAATTTGAAGTAAATATTCGACTTTTTTAGTAACTTATAAAGAACTGCAAAATTTATGACAGTCATTGATTTATTCAAGCATCTCAAATGGTCAAAATATACACATGCAGAATTTCCATCACTCGGAAAATTCTGCCTGTGTAATAGTGATAAATGTAAGGCCCTTGTAACGTTTTTAAGCTGGAAAAATACTGTTTAGTACATTGTGCAGCATTTACTGTGACTGTATTTGCGCTGGAAAAACAAATACTGTATTTACTTTCATTGTCAGAGGAAAAATGTCTCTTCATTTTATTATGAACTATTTTGTAACATTGCTTAAAAGACCAGTAATAGGACATTTGTCCGCACAAACGCTGGTCTTCAACACAGGCTTTAATCATATACGCCTTAGGTCCTAATAATACAGTGAAGGCTAGTGTCTGGTTGGCTTGTTATTTGTGCCACTGACTCATTCAAAGTTTATTGGCACAGAAAGTTATATTACTCGCTTATTAGTATCAGGTCATCTTCTTGTATAGTCTCTAGCTAAGCAACAGCTTTGAAACTGTTTAGGCTGGAGACACAGAAATACGCATAATGCGCAAATTAGTTAAGTATGCAATGTGTAAAATAAAGGCTGCATCACATGAAATGGGTAGGGTGTGTTGTTAGACTATTATATTGTTGATTATGTATTGTGAAGGTAAAAAAAAAACATACTTAAAGTGTAATAGAAGCATCAAGATTGTAAATATTCCTTTGTGTTAACATTATTTAGTTGAACAACTGTGTGCCTTAAAAAAGTACTCTCAATTTTTCACACATTGAATGCCACATCCCATGGATGCAATTGTTTTTGCTTTGTTTTTTTACTTCGGCAGACTTTATTTTTAAAGTTTTTGTCTGGGGTCTGAATACAAGCCAAACCTATTGTCTTTGCCAGTGCTTCTTTCGGATTGTGGCGCGTCTGGTCGTGTCTTATTTGATGTTCGGGTGTGTGTGTGACCTTCGCCAATTTTCCTGAATACCATAGCAGCAGAAATCTCTGTCAGTCTCCTCTATGTTTCTGTAAACTATAGCTTTCCATCAGCTCCAAGAGCCTTTTGATTACTCTGCAGATTATACTATAAATAGGCAAAAACTGCATCAGCGCTGCGGATGGGTGTTTGGTATCCGACTTCGCCATCCTCTCCACTGTCCCGACCCCTACCTTTCAGGGGCACCTTGGCAGCACTCAGCTTGCAGTCACATGGGAAATGCCCTACTTCTGTTACCTGTCTACACCAGTAGATGAGGTGTAGATTTGTAGGTCCAAGAGTACTTTATTATTTGAAATATTTAATTCTAAACCATTTTACGTTCATTGATAATAAATAAGCAGGAACATTGCACATATATAAATGACCTTACATGAATCATTTTTTCATAATACCTTTGCCTTATTCAGTCAGCGTCGAACACGTGTTGTAGACGGTATCTGTAATGGGAGGCTCTGGTTCTTTGGTCATACTAGCGCTCGCTCCAGGCGATAAAGTCGGTGATTAATTACTCTTATGGAGTGCATCATTTGGGAGCTGACGTTTCAGGCATGGTTTTAGTGAGTGCTCTTTCACAGATTTTCCAGTTTTAGGCGATATACAATTTACCCATCATGAGAACATATTCCACAGAAGGCCATAATCTGCAGTTTAGGAGAGGCAAAACGGAACCCCCAACATCTCCATTTTATAGGGTATGTTGTCATGACGTGTGAAGTCAGGCAAATAAGAAACGCCCCATCAATCATACTCTGGCTACTCTAGAAGTGTCATTTCCTTCAAGTAGAATCTGGCTCCTGCCTCAAACACTTCTAAATATAGGGACCTTTCCCAGATTAAAGGAGCAGTGACTTAATGATACCGAGTCCTCATGACAGCATTTCATCACCTCCCTCCTGGGGTGTCTGAAGCAGCATGTATACCTCTGCAGAAATGTTCTTGTATAGACCTGCAAGCTAGGAGTTTTTATATCCACACTGTCTTGCTGGTGTGGCCGATCCAGACCTCATACTTGGGATCATGGCTGAAAAAGGAAGGATTATTTTCCCAGGAATACACACACTTTGTAATTTCCTTCCAGGTCTGCTCTGTACACTCGCTTCCTCAGAAAGATTTTTCCCTCCACAACGTCTAGCAATTTTGTCTTCACTGAATGTGCAGAATTCCTACTTTCATTAGTTTTTTTGTGGATTTCTGGTCAGATAGAGCTTTGCATCTGTTACAGTTGTCTGGGAAACTAGCAATACCACACAAAGAAGGGATGGTTGTTTTCACTCAGGCAAGGAGAAACCTACTCTTTCCCTACCTATCAAGTACAAATGTTTTGGGGCGGGGACATGGGTAAGAATACATGCTAGCTGCATGTTAAACATATACACATCCAGCCTTCCCAAACAAGGACCACTATCTATCACACAGAGTCGAAATGGAGCCAAACCGTTCATCAAGAATGCGTGAACCACACAGATCACTTACATACAGACTTAATTTATGCCCCAAAAATGAAGAAGGCAGAAGACCATATTTATAGTGACTGGGTGGAACTTAAAACTTGGGAGCCACTAGTAGGCAGTTTGCATAGGAATACAGGTATGCTCATGGCGTATTTGAGTTCAGCAGAAGGGTGGAATTTGTGCCCATACTGTTGACACCCTACTGTTAAATCCTGCTTGACAGGTTGGTTGGGCCATGTATAACACTTGGGGCATACTTGAAAGGAGAAAGAACAGGATGTCAAGACAATTCTATGGATCCTCTGACTAGTTGCTGAAGAACTCTGCTTTGGTCCTCCCAATACTTCCAGCTCTGGGTTTGTTGTGGGTACAGTGGTTGTCCTAAACTGGAGATTAGTGTTAGATGTTGGGAAACACTAGGATTACCATGGTACACACTTCTCCCGGCCCTCAGAGTCTAAGTTTAGTGTGGCTGAAGACTTTCACAATCCCGAAAATGCCCAAGGTGGGTAGAGCTGGCTCTGGGAACTCTTACCCAGTTGATTAGGGTGTGCCCAGGTGTCAGTCCCACACACTAGCTAGTGCCATGCATAAATGTGGCACCTCCAGGCACACACTTCAGAACACATTTTGGACCTGCTGATGATCACAAGTAGATTGGATCAGCTTTCTGTGACCCAAGAGGAGCCCTGAAGGACTGGACCTAATTCCTCTTGTACAGAGGATAAAGAAGTGGACTCCAAATGACAAAAGGCAGACTTTTTCAAGCTACAGAGATACAAGAAGCCTTTTCTTACAAATACCCAGCTGACCAGTGGCAGCTTGACTGGACCATGCTCTTGATGTCTGCCTGACAACCTGTGAATCTGTATGCACGGGATAGAGGCTTTAGAAGTGTAATTCTTTGGTGGTTTGGGACTAAGCCAAAAGTTAGAATCTTTGACTACGATGAACCTGGGGGTGTATCCAACCCACACCCCATGACAAGCAGCCCCAAATTTTGCCTAGTTAGCTGTCTTCAGAGACCATTGACTATAGTTGGCACTTTGCGCTTTTTTGGCAGTATTTCTATTTAAAACTTTTGAAAATCATAACCCAAGTGCCCGTTGTTAGATGTTTGTCATTTTGTTGTATTTTTGTTTATTACATTTTCTCTATTTTTCTTATTTGGTTTGGGATTGTTATTGTTATGTATTTTGAATTTAATACCATCTTGCTACAAATAATTTACACATTGCCCTAAGTTAAGCCTGTCTGCTTTGTGCCATAACTATCAGGGGTTTGATTGCAGATTCATTCAATGTCTTTGAGAGTTCACTGTGACAAGGGTTGTGATTATTCCTTGAGGTGGGTAGTCATGCACCCCAAATAATAATCCAATGTCTTACCCGATCTAATTCAGTTTCATAGTGTTGAGGCCTGTTTCAGTTACTTTATAGTGAGACAGTGGCGATGCTGTACTCACCCGCATCCCAGGCTCCTGTGTGACTCCCTGAAGCATGGGCTGTAGTCAGCAGCACAACTTAAGTGACAAAATATGGCTGAATCATTACAGTGCAAACAGAAGTTCACTGAAAGCCCTCTAACTACCTCTGCACTATCTACAACACCTGCTATGTCAATTCTGAGCCTAAACTGTAAAATGCCACTGTAAATAGTTGACAGAATTAGTGGCCAACATAAGACACAAATGTTCAAGAACAATACTAGACAATAAGCTATGTCCCGGAATCAGAATTAGATGCTGGTGGAGATCTAACAAGTCACCTCACTCCACTTCTGTGACAATCCGAAGACTGATCTCTCAAGAAACATCAGTAAACCAATCTATTGCAAATTAAAATCTCGCCTTCCTTAAATTACAATGCTTTCGAATTTTTTTTATGTCTATAGAAATCCAAAACTTATATACAGAGCATGTAGATAGTGAGTATCCTCATTTTGTACTTTGGGGGTCAGTTAGGACAGGAAATGTTATTCTCACCGTGCAACTTGGGGGACATTGGCTTCTTCGCAGCTTTTATCTAGCTTTATCTAGCCTGCTTTTTAGTCCAAACGGTTGCGACCCATTGACTGTGGGGAAGGAAAGAGGAAAGGCCAGGCAGTATGGTTCTGACATTCCCTCAGATGTCCAGATTCTGAAAAGCGCACTTGATGGCTGCATTAGAGCTCTCTTGGAGTCTTCTGTTCAATCAAATCTGCGCGTCGTGGGAGGCTAGGAAGTGTTGCTTGAGTTCTCATTTTCAATAAATACAGTGACGTTAATCACCACAAGACGACTCTAGTGCTTTATAAAACTTCTAGATAAATACATATTTTTTTCAGTTCTCCTCTCTTGTTTGTTGAAGGCAGGCATTCCAGTCTTGATTTTATGACTATTTTTGATCGTTTTATTTTGTGCAGTCTGGTTGGCATCATTGAGTTGCCCATGCCTGTGTTTGTATGTTAGGAACCGCTGCTACTTCCTTGGAATACATCACTATGGCTAAGCACATTATAACACCTTTATCAATGTCAATTGGCACATCTGTATTACTTTAATTAGTTGTGTTATCAGCATTGTGGATATATTAAATATTTTATCATTGGTTGTTTAGGTGTTGTTCTCACGTTAGGGATACTATCATGTTTACCTTCTCTGCCCCTAGTTTAATTATCTCATTTGGGTGGAGCAATCCATATCTATGGGAAAGTATGTGAAAATCTAAAGAAACATTTTGAAAGTTCTTGGGAAAAATGGGGTAACATCCAAGTGATCATTTTGAAAATCATGTTATGCTTTCTTAATTGTGTTTAGAAAACTAGATAATTAAAATATGTTAAGCAAGGATGATGTAAGGTTTCTGTCCCCCAAGAGCACATCTCTCTTAATTTGTCAGCCCCTCACACTTCTCCCCTTACACATATCTAGGCTGTCTTTCTTTGCATTATCACATTTTTCCTCTGCCCTTCTTGTTCACATGTTTGTAAACATAACGGTACACATGTGCTTGCTGCATTCGGTTATCATGATTGGAGCCACTGGCTCGGCTTAGTATGTATGTATATATGTACGCAGTTGACCACGGGGAAGCACAGGGCACTGCACTCCTCCCAGCAAACCAAAATTAACCAGTATATGGTGGGACTGTGGACTGCTACATATAGATCAGTAGAGAGGGGCGGATCCGTAGAGAGAGACGGCAGGCCAGGGTAGCCAGACCCTTCAGGCATGCAGATTATTGCAGCAAACTTGGGTCTTCTCTTGGCGAACGTGATGTACACAGTCTTATGCAGACCTACAGAAAGTGAGTGACAGGTTCCTAGCCAATGACGAAAAACTGGGCGCACTCCAGACTGACTTCACTGAAAGGAAGTCCCAAATCCACTCCTTGCTGGAGTAAGCACATCATTTGGAGAATAGAGTGGAAGATGCTGAGGGGTGAGTGCACCAGAGCAAACTGCGTTTAGTGGACTTTCTGAAGTGAGTAGCGGGCACAATGTCAGAGATCCATTACTTCCTGAGGGTCTGTCCAACGTTTTTGTGGTGGAGTGGACACATAGAGCCTTGGCGCCGATGCCACTTCTGGGGTTCCTTCCACTATCTATCATTGACAGGATTCTGAACTATAGGAGCAAGGACATTATACTGCATTGCGTTCCCAGGATTTGGTACCCGAAATTTGACAACTACATAATATGCCTTTTCACGACTGCACACAGAAAGTGCAAGACAATGTATAAATCGTTTGACATAGTGGAACAAAAACTGAGAGCAAGGGGGGTGCATTACATGATACTGTTCCTGGCCAAACTGCGTGTGGTACATGATGACCTCTCACACTTCCTCACAGACTTGGAGGTGGTGTGGGAATGACTTCATATGGGAGGTGGGGCAGGAGGGGGCCCCACAGGCCCTGGAGAAGTTGGGAGGGCAACTCCTTGCAGGGAATTCAGTGGTCCCTGAGATAAAGAAGATCCTGGTGCAGGAGGACAGCGCACTGAGGGTGGCCACACCATAGAAAAAGGACTTGAGATCACCCCTGGGCCAAAGGACTCAGATCGAAAAGGGCTGCACACTGCACAGACGCCAGTGCAGCATGATGACTACTGCACCTACTATGTCACATGCAGGTGGATATAATGATGTCTGATTACACCAGCTTGGGACATGACACAGGAAAAGCCCAATAGTAAAAACCTGAGTTTGATATTTACTACTTATCTTTTTTCCCTCTTCCTGTACGTTATATTGCCATGGACGCTGTGTTATTGATGTTGACACAATGGCTGAAACTGGATGTAACATGGCATAATGGCTAGCACCATTTCCGTTGCTAAAGATGTATGGAGGCTTCAGCCTCCATATTGTGAGCAGCTGTGCGTTATGCCCTCTCGCTTTGGACAGTATTGGACCACTAAGGGAGACACTGGGTACTGGGAATTACTGTGGTGGTACTACCTTGTGAGCGTCCTGGTTTGGTTGGATCCTTCTGCTTTGTGATTTACATTTAGTTCTACTCCACTTCATTAGCATCTCCTCTCCCCTTCTTTATTTTTACCTTCATATGTTTCTTAAATCAATGCTGTGCTGATTGGGGAGCTATAGTTCAGTGATGAATGGTATGGGGACATGTACCTTTTTAGGTCGAGGGCGCAAGCGCTCTGACCTGTTGTAATCTATCTGCCGGCTTTTAACCACGCCCACGCACGCCCATCACTATCACTCGTTCGTGAGCTTGCCTTTCAAAAATCCTTTGTTATCATTGGTAAATGCTTTACGTTTGTCCCTCCTTAGGGCGGTTTGGTTACTGCCTTGGACATCATCCCTGTTACATGGATAATTGCATGATTGCCAAAATGTTTGACTGCAAGCAAACTTCCTTTTCTTTTTGTGTCTCTCCTTCACGCTCATGGCAGCCATGGCACTTTGTATCGTCTCGCTTATGTCAACTATTTTACTTTTCATTTTCAATTTAAGTGGCAAGAAAGTCCAGTTTTCTATGATATGTGTACCTGGTTGAGGCGGGTGAGGAATGCATTGGTGGGTGGGGGCTGATATTTGTTTAACCTTTATCTTGTTTCTTGTGTTTGGTACAGCCTGACAGCTTTTACATCTAATGCATGCATGACAGCAAGAGTTGTGGCCGATATGGTACTCTCCAAGAGCCCCTTTAGCAACCACTCCCCTACTGGGATACCTCCTGGCCTCCTGGCAAACCACTTGATGCCATATACTGGGTCTGACAGGTACCTTTAAGTTGGTGACATGGGAAGTCAGCGGTCTCAGTACCCTCATAAAAAGATGTAAAACACACGCTCTTTTCCGACGTCAATTAATACACTTTGCATTTCTACAGGAAGCACATCTGATAGACACAGAGGTGGACAAGGACCGTAAGAAATGGTGGAATCAGATTTTCGCTGCTACTTAATCATCCTTCATCACAGGGTGTCAATCTGGATACCCCGTGGATACCCTCACCTTCCTGTACCGCAGCACTTGTGCTGAAATTAATGATGATCTATATTGTTGTACAGACTCTTGAATGGCTTAGAGGTCTGTCTCCTGAAGGTATATGCCCGAACATTGGTGACAGGAATTTCTTCTTGACCATTATAAAATTGCTGGTGCCCTATCTGGATGTACCACTTATTTGGGTGGGCGATTTTAACTGCACCCTAGACAGGATGCTTGACCGACATCCACCACGCCCTACTGTGAAGGCACAGATGACGCACGCCCTTAGGAAGATGAGGAACAGGCTAAATTGTGTAGATATATGGTGTGGGATCCATCCATCTGCTCACGAATACTCATGCCAACCAAAGACATATGGGACGTACAGTAGTATAGATTGTATACTAGTAATACAAACTATCACAGAGAAAATAGAAGCAACCAAAAACCACTATTGTTTTTCTCTAATCATACCCCGCTGATTATTGATTACCATGGTGCCCGTCCTAGACCTTGGATGCTACTGTGACACATCTCACAGGCTCTGGTGGGCTCAGAGGCTGTACTTTGCCCCAAGCTGTTTAGGGACAAAAAAGCACTAAGCCAGACGCAAAATAAACTAGATAAGCTCCCACTTCGGTATCAGAGAAAATGGCTCCAGAGAGATGGCTTTTGGAGGAGCAGTTGTAGAACTTTGAGGTGGACGAAACAAAATAAGGGCTGGTGGCAGCTCTGGAGGACATGTCACAGAATAAAACCTCTGTCCTGGAGGGCTCCCCACCAGAATTCTACCACGTGTTTACACATGTCCTCTCTGAGAGGCTACTAGCAGTCTACTTAGAGGCAAAACTGCTGGGGAAGCTACCTGAGATGATACAGGAAGTGATCATTGTATGATACCCAAATCATACAGGCCCCCAGATAAGATGGGCTTGTCTTGGTGTCTCCCCATGACTAGTACAGGTGGCAAGCTTCGGCTAAAGTGCTGGCAAACAGACTTAGGAAGGTCTTGGGTTGCCTAGTGCATGACGATCAGTACAGCTTTATTAGCACTTCAATGAATCTCAGACTGCTAACGAACATCCTACTCTCCACATGGGAGTTCAGCATGGATGGGACCCTGATAGCACTGGATATTGAAAAAGCTTTGGATAATGTTGGATGGTCCCATACATTTGCAGTGCTGAGGCCTATGGGATTTAGTCAGTTTTTTCAGGACTGGGTGAAACTCCTTTATACCGAACTGTTGGCAAGATTGCAAAGGGGGTTGCCACCCCCTCTCCCTCTCTTGGTTAGCCTTGCTTTGAAATCACTAGTGGTCAGGCTTCGGAAGCACTACGGAACTGTTGTATCACAGTGGGTAGGGTTACGTGCATAGTCTCCATGTATGCAGGTGTTGGAGTGTAGCTTTTATAATCAAAAGTAACATGAAATGTTTACGAATCAATGATAATGATGCCGCATAGAAAATATAATAATGTGCTTTTACTAAACGTGTGTTTGAAATGTGCCCACGGGGGAGTGGCCACCAATGTATACAATGATAGATGAAACTAACTAATAATGAAATTTAATGAACTAATGTATGATTTTGTATTAGTATTAAGAGTTATATGTTAAGGTTTTGCTAATTAATCACTAGGCCTTAGTTAGCTTGAGTCGAGGCCTAGCTGTCCGGTTTCATATTAAATGTGTTTTTCTAACGTGCAATGTGCTGACTTGCTGAAGGACATGTAGCCGTACTTTTCCAGAAGACTAGAAGATGTGTGTAACCGTAGTAAATTCTTTCTCATAAGACTCGACTTGCTCAAGGAGACATTCTTGCAGAATGCAACAGTGTAAAATTGCAACAGGTACAAGGTCGCTTAAACTGGTATAGACAATGGAACTACTGACTGGGTCTGTGAGAGGACCGCGAGAACATGAAATTGTACATGACATTCTGCCCGTTGGAGACGTCAATTACAGAAGCCAATAAACTATGTGAGAACTGTTATGAGGTGACAGTCTTAATGAGGTGACAAGTAAACCATTGGATGGAGATAATGGTGCACCAAAACTTGCCCAATTGGAAATTAGGGGACTGTACAACAAGTTTAATATAATCTTTTGACACCAGGAGAAATCATCCAATATGTGCCATTCTTTTGCCATAGCCATTACGTGCCTTTGCTATTGCCTAGACACTTTGTCACTCTGTCTTAAAGTCTCTGCGGTTTATCTCTTCGAACCATCCTTATTCTGCCTTGCCCGATTAATCCTTTCCTCATTATAAGGGAAGTGTCCCTTATTGCCCCGTCTTGCTGAACTTTGCTGTGTTTCTTGGCTGATGGCGAATCAACTGATGTCCTGAGGACGAAGACTGACTATATGCTGACCCATTACGGAGGGTTACTATACAATGATAACATTGTAGTTGTCTGTTTGCCTTTTCTTTTTAGGTACCAACTGCTTCCTTTTGATAGAGACCATAGTTAGAGGTTTTCTAAATTTGTGTTGCTAAATTGTTTTGCATGAAGCCCAACATGCTAATGCTAATTTGAGGTTAGTTAAGGAATTCACTAAACGGACGCAAATAGACAAATGACGGAATCTATGCTTTGTTGAATAATACGCTAATGATACTCTGCTAAGATTAACTCATGTTGACGTCGTGCTTTGTTCTAATGTTTATGATTTTTGCTTTGATGAAATCTTATTTGAGTTGCCATATTATTACTGTGTTGATGTGTTTTCTGGTTTTGAGACTAATAAACTTGCTAGTAGAGTGTAATCAATAGGGAATAAATATCATAAATCTTACAAAATATTGTGTGGTTTTTCATGACTGAGAGGTCTTGGTGTGTTTTGATTCTTACTTATGGCACTATCCAAATTGAATCGATTTGTTATAGTGAATATTGATGATGTTATTGATCTATTGATTGCTACGTTGATTAATTGGAGAGATTTTAGGGCGATATCTGTTCTTTGGGTCAACAGAGACAAAACTAGTCTTTCTGTTAGGTGGACTGGCAAGAGGTTTGTTGGACAGCTTGCCTGACGCAGGCTTGCACTGGAAGGAAGATTAGATTGCGCTACTTGGATGAACAAATTGCGTACAATCTGAAGAAGTAATATGAGCATAATATGGGAGGATATGCAGGGCCTCCGTGGCTCTTTCGCCTTCAGGAATATGTTCCCTCTCTCTCTCTTTCTCATGGGTTGTATTGCTCTTTGAAAAATGGTACTTCTGCTCCAGTGACTTTATCACTTGCAAAACATGCACGATCCACATTCACAGAGATAGACTCCCTACTGGTCCCACTGGTCTGCATGGGAAAAAGAAGCAGGGAAGGTTGGCTGTGCTTCTGCTTGAAAGACAGAGGATAGGCTATCAGTTGCGGATCTGAAATTCTACAATATGGTGTCCCAGCTGCAACTCACAGCCCAGTGGTGCACCAGTGAGTAGCCCCTTCCTATCTCATTGATGAGGGACAGAGGGGTATCTGTTTGTTATTTGCCTTATGGTTGCTATCTGGAAGACAACAACCCGTAAGGTACTAAAATGCTCCCCATTTTCAAGAACATTGGATATCTGGTGGGTACAACCCTTCCGCAAGATTGGCAGAGATATGTCTGTTGCTAGATGTGAGAAAGGAGCATGCTTAACAGTAGAGGATCTATATTAATTGGCAGATTGATGTTGGGCCTGGACATTTCTAATAATACGTCAAGCTGTCTAACACAGCTAGTGAGTTATGGCTAGAGTTTCCACGTGCCCACAAACTTTCTCTGATAATGACCGGAATTATGGAGTTGGGTGACGCTTCACATGCTGTATCTCATTTGTATGGGGTGCTGAAGTTTGACCGATGCAACATGGACCTCGTGGTCCATCCAGTGTGGAACAGACTTAGAGTCACCCCTAACGGATGTTAAATGGAACATGACAGGAGGTCATGTGAAGATGATTTCCAGTAATGCAGGATTTCATCTCTCCCATTTAAATTTCCTCCAACGCATTTATATGACCCCTAGAAAGATGCATAGAATTCAACCCCGCAGATAATCCTTTTTTCCCAAATTTGGGTGGCAAGAGCAGTTTTTCTTCAGATGACATGGAGCTAGAGACAGCTCCAACTTTTTTTGGAACTAGTGAATATTCCGAAGCGCTTTTCCTCTTTCATTACCTCCTCAATCTTATACCTAAGCCAAGGGAGGGATTATTTACCTGTTAATTTGCCACAGTGGGGTTGGTGCTGGTAAAATGTTGTTTCACTATCCACTGGATGAAAACACGTGACTCCTCATTGGTGGCCTGGGAGAGGGACCTGCAGGAGTGGGCTATCGTGGAGATCATCAGAATGAAAATGGCCTGAACGGATCCTAAACTTCAGGGTGATTTGGAATTGTGGTTTAATACGATGTGTTAATGTTTTGGGGGGGGTGAATAGGGGTATATATGGAATTGGGGCTGACTGATTTTTACTGCACTAATCCAGGAATTCTTACTGAGGCCATGCTACTGTGATTTTAAAATGCCACTTGTACTGGCGTTTACATTTTTAATAATATTACAATTATAGAAAAATATATATGTATGCAGTAGTTGCAGGGCAACAAAACAAGGCAAAAGGCAGGAAAGCAATAGCCAGGGTCAAAGGCACAATTAGAGGGAAGCATGGGTTGTAAGTTAAGCTTGTTATTCGGTGTGAGGTATAGTATATAGTAACATTTTCCATCCTGGTACCTTAAACAAATATTTTTTTCGATTGAGCAATCTGAGTTTAAAGCCAATTTCTCACTTCTGTGCACGCTGTACGTGTTAAATATGTGAACCTGAGAGACCAGTTAGTGTACAAAACCTTCACTGACTTAACTGCAGCCTTTGACTTAGTTGACAGACCAAGTCTGTGGAAAAATGTAATGGCCCTTTGGATTCCCTTTGGCTTGTTGCAGCTGATTATTGAATTTTATACTTCCATGCCAGGTGCTGCTGGGTGAAGGTTGCGGCCTTTCCTCAGTCACACACAACAAATGACCTGAAGCAGGGCTGCCTACTTGCTACTCCTTTATTCTCTTAATGCAGTCATGACTTAACATGTTGGTTGCTCCAGGCAGTAGGTTATGCCCCTAAATTGGGTGATCAGGCATTATGCTCCTCGGTATACACATATGATGTGGAAGTTTTTGATCTAACCCCAAAAGACCTCTAAAATTGTCTTGACAGCTTATAGTGATATGCCTCAGAACACTTTTGTGAATTAACATATCCAAATGCAAGATATTAATATTTAGGGGAGAGAAAAACTGAAAAAATATTAAGTTCAGTTCGTCACTAGGATGTGAACAACTATAGGTTGTAAAAATGTATTCTTACCTTGAAAGAATTTTCTCTTCTGATTTAGGTGATAAATATGTTATTTCACATCCAGTTGGTATGGCCCTGTCCCATGCAGATGGGCGACGTGTTTTATACTTTTCTTGGTCACTGGCATATTAATCACTTGATTACCATCTGTCAAACAAAAATACCTTGCATCCTTTCTTATGCAATTAAAACTATTATTTTAGATCTTGTCATTGCATGAACTTTACAAATAGAAAGATTCTGTGTAAACTATATTCTCTGAACACTTTGGTATTGATTCAAGCCATACGTTTGGAAGCACTTATGTGGAAGGACTGACCAGAGTAATTTGTTGGGGGTCTTCGGAGTGTTCCCTAAAGCAGTACTGCAAATGGAGGTTTTGGAACGGTAGGAAATTTACAGCTCTTCCACAAAAAAAATGTTCTTCCACTCTCAGCCTCTTTACTTACTTACTTTAACATTAGCTCAGCTGATGTTAACAATAAAGAAACTGGTCCCTACAGTCAGTATGAAACTTGATCTAGAAGATTATTCTAAAGAGAAATACGTAGTGGTTACTAGTTGTGCACAGATCTAAAAATGTCAACGATTTCTTGAATCAGTCTTGATCTCAGGGTTCAGCGTATGTTCCGACTTTGAAGTGCAAATGCCCTTCGGCTAAGAGTTATAACAGGAACATGGGAACAGTTGCTTTAAAATGAAGGTATTTATACTCTCTTTAATAGCAAGATTAAAGTTGTATAATTGTCGAGCCATAAGATATAATTTGACAACAGTCTTTACTTACTCTTTTCCTTAGGTCTGGAATCGTAAGGGCAAAACAGACACAGCCTTTTATTTTGTCTCCTTAGAACAAAGTAATGTGCTTTTAATATTTTAAAATCATTTTGAAGTTTTTTACCTCTATTATAAACTACTTTTGTTTAAAAGAGAGAGAGATTTGTTATGATTTAATTCTCTCCATAAGTCTTCTTCTCTCCCTGCTTAAGGTTTTTGTTTTACTCCTCTTTACTGTGAGTTATTTATGGTTCCATTCTCTGTTTTCCCTGTATATCTTGTTTTGTTGACCTTTGTTGAGGCCTAAATCACCAATAAAGTTTGATTTCTTTGATTTGACTTGTTATGATGTGTTCTGTAAAAGGGTGTTTCTTCAGCTATTTTCTAAATTGGAATAGAGTTAGGGCATTCCTGATTGTTTCAGGGATGTTGTTCCAGATTGGGTGTGCTTTGTTGCATTTATTTGTCTTCAGTCTCAGTGCGTCATGTCTGCAGGTGTGCCGTGAACCACTAGACGTGGTGAGCCTGTCAGTCAGTTAAGTAGGGGTGCTGGTCATGATGGCTTTGTAGTATAATGTAGCTGGTTTTGAACACGTTGCAGGCTGACAGTTCCATCCCAGTGGGAGTGATGTATTCATATTTCTTCTGCACCTTGATGAAGCGTGCTGCTACACAGGGTCAGTGTGGAGCCTGAGAAGCCATTTAAAGGGGCATAGCCACCGTCCAGATGTGACAGTGTGAAGGCTTGAATTGTAGTTCTGAAGTTGCTTCCTAAAAGAAACGTTTTCACTTTCTTGAGAAGAGAGGGCGGCTACTAGGCCATTGTTGTGTTTTTGAGCAGTTTGTCATTCGAGAGTGAGGTTGGTGTGAGGGTCAATGCAGTGACTTGGTATTCAGTGAAAGTTGGGGTTTGAAGCTGTCAATGTTTGTGATTGAGCCAGGTTTGGAGTACATCTTTTTTGTTCTTGGCAGATACGTTGGATTCTGTTTTGGTGGGATGGAGATTCAGGTAAGTTCAGGTATGTGCTTGGCACCAAAGTCTAGATGAGGTCAAGACAGTGTTTGAGGTGTTTGAATGTCTAGAGTGGAGGAGACTTGCAATAATATTTGGGTGTCATCCAGGTGTTGGGGAAGTTTGATGTTTTATCAATGAGTAGAATACCAAGGAGTTCCACGTAGAGAATGAAGATGACGGTTGGCAACATAACTCTGGGAGACTCTGCAGTTGAAAAGGCTCTTCTGGGAGCCAGTTGGTCACAAGGACAAACTGGCATTGTTTAGATAGGTAGCAGAAAAACCAGTGAAGGATATTGCCAGGGAGTCCCATTTGTGGCTTCAGTATATGGATGAAAGTGGGGTGATCAATGGTATTCAAGCCGGATGAAAGTCTAGCAATGTCAGGAGGAAGGTGTTAAAAATAGGGTCTCTAGTTGGCATTCGTTTGCACCCTGTCCAGGTAGGAACTCTCACTCTAATCAGGGTTAGGGAGTCACACAGCTAAGATAACCCCTGCTCACCCTGTTGGTAGCTTGGCTCAAGCAGTCAGGCTTATCTCAGAGGCATGTGTAAAGCATTTGTACACACACACAGTAACACAGTGAACAATAGCCAATATTTATATGATTAAAACAAGACCAAAACCTCAACAATCCAACATACACAAGCAATGATACAAATGTTTAAAGGTTAAATGACAGTAAAGCTCTTAGAAACACAATAGCTCCAACTGGGCCTATCAATACGTCTTGTCAGAGTTGTACCCCAAAGTCCAATGCCACTCGCGAGCAAGTGCGGGCCGGTCTCTGAGTCGCATGGATTGAAAAATGAGGAACCAAAGATGTTGCATGGAGCCGGGAGTTGAGGTGTCGCTGGAGCTGGTACAGCATTGGTTCGCTATTGCTATTGGGGAGGTGAGGCATCAGTTCCTTAATGCGAGTTAGGGGAGGTGAGGCACCAGTTCCTTATGGTTGCAGGGGAGGTGATGTGGCATCAGTGGCAAGAAGTCGGTTCCTTAGGATCCAATGAGGTAGGTGAATCCAGCAGGTCAAGATGCAAGGCGTCGGCTTCACAGTGTCGTGTCACACCACAGGGCAACATGTGCTACAGGAGAGTCAGGTGTCTCAGACATTGGAGATACGCCACTCAGGACTCAATCTGTGACAAGACTTCGTAGGCACGGAAGTGGCATCGGACCTGTGGCATTGGTCAGCACAACAAAGCAACAAGCAGAATGGCAGTACCTCCTACACCATTCAACTCTTCTTCCTGGCAGAATGTCCTCAGTCCAGCCAGAAGGATTCCAACTTTGTGGGGTCAGAGGTCCAGTACTTGTACTCATTTCTGTCTTTGAAGTAGGCAAACTTCAAAGAGATGTCTTGTACTGCACAAGACCCTGCCTTTCCTGCCCTGACCCCAGACACACTCCAGGGGTTTAGAGACTGCTTTGTATAAGATAAGGACAGGCACAACTGTTTTCAGGTGCAAGTGGCAGCTCCTCCCACCCCTCTAGCTCAGGAAGACTCACCAAGATATACCTGGCACACCTCAGCTCCCTTTGTGTGACTGTCTAGAGTGAATTCACAAACACTCCAACTGTCACCATTACCCAGGTGTGTATTCCACAGACAGGCAGAGGTACAGAATGACTAAGCAAGAAAATACCCACTTTCTAAAAGTGGCATTTTTAAACTTACAATTTAAAAACAACTTCCCCAAAATATGTATTTTTAAATAATGAGTCCAGAGACCTCAAACTCCATATCTCAATGTGCTCTCAATGGGAAATTACACTTAAAAGATATTTCAAGACAATCGCCATGTTACCATATGGGAGAATTTAGCGGTATTTCACTATCAGGACATGTAAAACACACCAATACATGTCCTACCTTTTAAATACACTGCACCCTGCCCATGGGGCACCTTTGGGCCTATATTAACGGTGGCTTACATGTAGTCAAAGGGAAGGTGCACTTGCCATGTCAAAATGGAAGTTTAAAACTGCACACACAGACACTGCAGTGGCAGATCTGAAACATGTTTACAGGGCTACTCATGTGGGTGGCACAATCAGTGCTGCAGGCCCACTAGTAGTATTTGATTTACATTCCCTGGACACACTGTGCACTGTACTGTGGACTTACTAGTAAATCAAATATGCCAATCATGGATAAACCAACCACCAATACCATTTAGACAGAGAAACTTGCACTTTAGCACTGGTCAGCAGTGGTAAAGTACCCAGAGTCCTAAAGCCAGCAAAAATGAAATTCAACACAGGGTCAAAAACAGGAGGCCAACAGACAAAAAGACAGGGGAAACCACGCCAAGAGCTGACAGGTCGAACAGAAGGGGCCAACGTCTATGGTTTATAATGTATCTGTGTCTGTTCTTCTGCGAGCTGGATTCATAATTATGCAGGAGATGGTTGGCATTGACGTGATCTTGGAGTTCTGTGTAGATGGTTTTTTCAATGATCTTTCCCATGGAGGGTAGGTGAGCAATGGTGCCAGCCACTGGCATGGTCATTGGGGTGTGGTGTGAGTTTGGTCAGGAGTGGGAGGATGTGGGCTGAATTAAGAGCTTCTGGGATGATGCACTGACATCTGTGAGTAAGGGTGAGAGACTTTCTCCTGAGAGGGTTTTTATGAATGATGAGGGTAACATAATCGTCATAGTTGGTGGCTTTGAGAGAGCTAGGCTGTCAGCAAGGCTTGAAGGAGACAGGGCTTTGAATCACCATGAACATGTATGATGGGGTAGAGCATGCACTGTCTAAAGCACGTGTTCTATGAAATTCTCTGAGTGCATAAGCTCAAGGCAACCACTGCTGGTCTAAAAAAGAGCAATGGTTGCCTTTGTATGTTTCCAAGGTGTACTCTCTGCAGATTCATGCACAGACTATGAGAATTTTCTCTGCTGTGCGCCAACATGTGTTCATCATAATGGCCTGGATGTTGAGACCCTCAGCGGCCTCAACACTATATTTAATGAGTTCTGATGGGGGAGGTGACAGAATAAGACTACCCTGCTTGTCACTTATACATTATAACTCAAGCCATCTCCAGTCCCCTGCAGTGCAGTGCACTCATCTCGACGTGTAAACCAGTTGCACACAGCCTTGGCGTGACTGAGCAGCAGAGTTGATCCAATATCTACTCTTGTCCCAAATTTTGCCAGAATAACAACCAGTATGGAGCTGACAAGCCTCGGACAGTAGCTCTCACCCAAAGCAGTAGTGCAATTCTGATACCCTAAGCAGCTTATTAAATGTTGAGGTGAGAGAGGCATGAGAAGGGTATACGGTGGCCTCTGGCAAAGGGTGGAACAGGGTGTTGGATGGTGGAAAACTACAGGGTAAAGCGAAAGGTACTTAACACTACGTCCACAGCTACTCTCTGGATTCATTTATGTCATGTGTGACACCTTTAGCTAGTGCTGACTTTTTTGCCCCAACAATTTGCATGTTAGCACTTGTTGTTTTGATGTTCCTATTAGAGCTATGAGCACACAGATCCCATCATGTGTGTACGCGCTGTATGCCTAAAGTGTTTCCGCTAATGGCGCACCCAGGAGTTGGGTGAATCACTGACAGTGTTAAACTCAAATCACGAGGCAATGTATCCCTGAGACAACGTTCAAAACAATATTCAAAATTCAGTCAACTGTAGAGAACGCTGACTGAAGAAGTGAGTTCTAGAGAAGAATTTAGAAAAAACATGAAGGTTTATTACAAAATTCAATAGTAGTACGTACAGAAATTATGAAGTGCAGATCCAGCAAATCTCATTTAAGTGCATTAAATCATTTCCATTAAAGTACTCAGTTATAAGAACAATTCAGAATAATAAAGTTTCAGCAAATCAAATTGCAGATTTTTAAATTGTCACTTAACCCTATCACTCAAGCACTCACCCGCTACAAGAATATTGATTCAGCCCCTCTGATCTAATGTCGTCTGGAGGTGTTAGAAGGTACTAGTTACATAAACAACAGTGAACCATTGTGAAATGGATGCAGTGCTGAATGCAAGCCGCAAGTCCTTGAAAATATGTAACAAATCTAGAGGCCCTCTTCGAGAACAGTGTCATTCAGAAATAAACAAATCCACACCTAGCTACAAGTAGTCAGGCAGAATTATAAACAGAGAATAGATATGATGCTGTGACATCCAGATCGGACCAAAGGTTGTTGAGATCTAACTGAAGCCTAGTTAGCATAAGCCAGGAAAACGCACCAGGTCATAGCAAATTTGTTTAAACTGTAATAGCTTCATGTCAATATGCCTGTATGAATTCGAATGTAGATTAATTGCCCTGTTCACTATTAATAATGTATATTTTGATTTAAACACACAAAGCCCTATCACATGTAAAGTACATTTGACTAAAAAGTCCTTCTTGTGGAGTCTGTCAGCTGATTTGCTTCCTGTGCTACTTGAGTTTTGGGAGCAGCGCGGCGAGCACTTCTCAGATCTGGGCCTTTAAGAGAAAGAGTCCTGTAGGGACACGTTTGAGGGGATGAAGAGAAAGCTGCAAGTCAAGGGAGAGGGCTCGCTGCAGGATGCTGGCCTTGGATAGAGGGGGCAGTCCATAGACAGGGAGTTGGAGCACCAGGAGCCGGGGGTTGGGGCCGGGAGGAGGTGGTTCGCTGCAATAGACTGGTGAAAAGTAGCAAAGCTCAGAGGTCTGGTGAGAGGGAGAGCCACAGAATACCACTGGAGCCTAGACTAGACATGGTGGCATAAAGAGGGTGGAAGGGAAGGAACGACGTAAATGCGCTCATACAGAAGCCGAGAAAGAGTGGTGCAGGAGACTTGGAATGCTGCAGAGGCAGGGTAGTAGGCATAGCTGAAATGACCTGTGTGGAGGGAGGAGCTGCAGGGGTCTGGGTCTGCGGGGCACATTGCACGAGGCTGGTGGACGTACCGCTGGACCCTAAGGGAGGAAGTGCTACTTGACACTCGAGGTAAAAAGTGATAGCAGGAACGTAAAGGAAGGATGACAGGGATTGTGTGTTATCGAAAGAGTATGCAAATACCTGACCGCGGTAGCCACAGTTTCTTCCAAGACATTTCACCTACTGGGGACATTACAACTTTCTGTTTGGGGCGTTTCTTTTGCTTGGGATTCATTCTTTCTGTAGGCGAGGGCCAATGATGTTCCCAATAAGGTATAGCTTATTGCATTTTCCATAAGACACCGAAAAGCATACCTAGGCGCACTGAAAGTATCAACATGTCACATATAAAGCCGGGTTTAGTGAATCCATTCTTTCTGTATCCTGTCCAGCTGCAACTGCTGGCTTTTCTGTAGACAGCGACTCTGACTAAACCTTCTGAGAGGCCTCTTTACAGCTTAATAATTAATTAATTAATTAATCTTTATTTCGGCCAATTAGGCCATAAAAGATGTACACAAAAAACACACATATGAACATGTAAAACCATCAAGGGAAAGTAAACAGGAAACACATCACATAAAAGACCATACAATTAAAATGAAAACTTAAAATTAGATAGGAGCCTGCAACTTTAAAATACGGGTACGAATATGCCAGACATTGTTAAGGAATTTGGCTAGTGCAAACACAATTGGACCTGAAACATCAGTTTTTAAAATTCTGTACACCGGGAGGTACTCCCTAAAACCAAGGTTTCTAATAAGTGGTAGGAGCCAATATTTCCTGGCGGCCTTGTAAGTTGGACAAAACAAGACCACATGCAGATCGCTTTCCTCTGCTCCCACACATGTCGGACATAGCTTGGTAGATGGCAGTGTTGACCAGGAGCAGGTGTAAGATCGCAGAGGCAATGTGCCATATCTCCATTGGAGAAAAAGCTTCCTGGCCAGCACAGGAGACATAGCATCCAGAACCCTCTCCAAACGGTATGAGTCCTTGCTTTGCGCGAATACAGATGTTAATGACCCCTCATTCTTGCAGTCTAGGGCCATAGCTAATTTCTGCTCGTGGTAAGCACTGACCAAAGCTCTTCGTGGGATCCTTAGTGAGGCGTTGGCTGGATCCGACCACAGGTCAGGGAGGCCCAATCCCATACAGGACTTTTTTATATATTTTATCCACGGGATCTGTAGAGCTTTAGGGTGGGTTAAAAACTCCCTCAGTTCCGCCCTATAAGAAGAGAGTTCTTCGGTGCTCCATAGCCTTCGCCAGAAGACTATGGGTCTGAGACCTAAATCATCTGCTATTGGTCTCAGACCCAGATCCATCCTCAGGGGGAGGAGCAGAGTACCCGACGGAAGTGCTACTATCTGTCTGATAAAGTTGTTCTCAGTTATAGACAAACTGCAGGAAGCTGTGTGACCCCACAGTTCCGCCCCGTACATCAGAGCTCCTCTAGCCTGTGCCTTGTATATCTGGATAAGCGGCCCCAGCGGTCGATATGTGGAACTTCTCATCAACCGAGCAATGCCGCCAGTGGTCTGCACTAATTTAAGGTTAACCCTAGTCTGGTGAGTTCCCCAGGACATGGTTTCATTCAACGTTACACCTAGATATTCAAAGGTGGAGACTCTCTCTAAACGTGAAGCTCCCAGTAAGGGGTTCGGGCGTGATCTTGGGGTTGGGTTCATAACCATAAACTTGGTTTTGTTAGCATTGATTTCTAACCCCCTATCTGTGCAAAAAGCCACAAAAGAATCAAGGATCCTCTGTATCCCCATGGGGGTTTTGGACAGCAGCAGGGTGTCATCTGCAAACATGATTGCAGGCACCCTGCTGCCATTCAATTTTGGGGCATCAGTGTATTCAGTTCCATTGAGATGGGCGATTACCCCGTTGACGAAGAGGCAGAACAGGGTCGGTGCCAATACACAGCCCTGTCTAACCCCCCTGTCAACGGGGAATCTGTCTGTTAATTCCCCATGTTTCCCGCACCTGACCCGGGCATAGTTATTAAGGTGCAATCTCTTTAAAATTATCAGGATGTCTGGGGGGGACCCCCATCTCAGCCAGAACACTCCAGAGTTTCCCTCTGGGCACGAGGTCGAACGCAGCCCTCAGGTCCACAAATATAGTATATAAACTACCCCCTTCCAATATTGCTGCCCTCCAATAGATAACGTTCAGACGAAAAACCTGGTCCACTGTAGAAACTCCCTTTCTAAATCCCGCCTGATACGGACTAAGGGCACCCGTTTCTTCCACCCAGTCCTGAAGCCGATTCAGCAGTATCCTGCCAAACAGCTTCTGTGACACGTCAATTAGACTGATTGGTCTGTAGTTGGCTGGGAGCAGGGGCGAGCCCTTTTTAAATATAGGAACCACCTCTGCCCCCAGCCAAGTACTCGGAATTTCCATGCCACACAAAACTCCATTAAACACTGCAGCCAGATAGGGGGCCCAAACACCGGGCTCCTGCTTGAACAGGTCCCCGGGCAGGCCGTCCAATCCTGGCGCCTTTCCAGCTTTAAGTCCCATTAGTGCTACCTTCACCTCCCCCACTGTTATCAAATCCCCGCCATACTCTACCAGACCAGTACCGAAATCAATCTTAGTTTCTCCCTGCTCGGAACTGTAGAGAGACTGGAAGTGTGCCTGCCACACCCCTGCTGCAATATTTGGTTCTATTGCCGAACGGAGGTTCCCCGACCCCCCGTTTACTACTCTCCAAAACATTCGGTGGTCTCTTGTTGCAAGGGAAGTGGTAAGCTCCTCCCACTGGTTCTCCTCCCATTCGGTTTTAGCATGGATGACCAGTTTTTTATAAGCCCGTCTACTTTCTCGGAGCTTCTCTCTATCTGTTCCCTCCTTGATGCATCTGAGGAGTTCTCCCTTTGCCTTCCTACAGACTGCATTGTACCATAAGGAGTTATGTTGTTGGATCCTCTTCTGATTCTGGACCCTGGTAAAAAGCTCAGAGGCCGCTCCCTTTATAAGGTCCTCATGAGCCTGGTATAATTTCTCATAGTGGACTATATTGCCCACATCGTTGGCTAGCTCTCCCACTTTTTTCAAAATGGGGATTAAACCTGCGTAGAGCTTCGAAAGTTTCACTTGGCTCGTAGCTAGTTTATCCCACCTGATTCTTCTCCTGTTATTGTCTAATAGTAGTTCAGGTTTGTACTCCCCCATGGTTGTTATGGAGGCCTTTGGCCCAGGATGGCTAAGATCAAGTTCAAGGGCGTTATGGTCACTATCCAGTCTCTCCACCACCCTAAAGTCCAGGATAGAAGACCAGTTCACTATCTGTACAAGAGCATAGTCCAAGCGGGACTCTCTTCCCACACTATTGTACGTGGTTTTGCTTGGTACATCAGACTTAATACGTCCATTGCAGGCTCTAATTCCATGCTTTAGGGTGAGAGCAGTAATCTGCAAAGCCACAGGCGTCCATGCCTTTGGGGAAGGTGCTACAACAGAGGGTACTGACCACCTGAACTCTTCTTCCATGGGAAATCCCTCTACGAGACCGACCAACGGCTCGAAATGGGAATTTAAATCCCCTCCCACTATGTAAGGGATATCTCTTGGCATTTCCGCTAAATATACTGAAAGCTCCTCTATAGTGGGGGATTCACACGAAGCTCCCACTGGCCTGGAGTAAATATTTATCAGGGCAAGTTTCGCTAGGTTCGGCCAGGCTAATAAAACCACTAGGATATCATCTGATGGCACCGGTAGGCGTGAAGCCTGACATCCTAAGTGGGAAGCCACCCAAGTTGTGAGTCCACCAGAGGGGCGGCCCTTACCCTCCCACCTAGCCGAGATGGAAAATGACTCGTAACCTTGATGGTTGTAGTCTTCCCTTGCCCAAGTCTCTTGGAACATGCAAACATCCCCGGACTCAATGTAAGTTATCCAATCTTGGGTGCCCAGTTTACTGGCTAAACCAGCCACATTCCACCAAATTAGTCTCATGTGCGCTGGAGAAGCCACAGAACAGATTGCAGGGATGGAGTGGGGGGAAGAGCCAGTACCAAAGCCAGAAACTACAACAATTACTCTAACAGGGTCATTTTCAGAAGTGGGTTCAGCCGGATCAGGCAGTTTACTGGGACCATTATCCAATGTCACAGGATTTGAGTTCGGGTTTGGGGGCAGTCAGTCCACACCATCCAGACCCTTCAGACAATTAAAACGATTGTGATCCAAAAAGGGAGTCTCCGATGGTCGATAAACTGGACGTGGAGCATATCCCCTGTGTCTAGATCTTCGTTCCACCCTTGTCCAGTTACCTTGTGACAAGTCATGGTGCAAGCGAATGGGAGGGAAAAAGAAAGAAACTGGCAAAGTCTGTATGGTAGAATCTAGTGATCTATTTGACCCCGCACAAATGTATAGTACTGTTCCAGGGTCTCGAAAAGACACAATGATACAGTCCCCTGCTATTGATTTCCCCGACTTCCCCAACCATGGTACCCTTCTTACCATAATGATCTCATTATTGAGGTGAGCTGGAAGAGGTCTATTCCAATTCAACCATTTAATGGTTTTCCTCTTGAGTGAGTGATAGTTCTCATTTTCACCCAATTCTAGAGAGGGAACACCAGCCAACACCACCATGAGGCTGTTAGCCTCTGGTGGTAAGTCGGGTCCTCGTGGTCTAGGGGCAGGCTTACCAGGGAGTATACGTTGGAGTGCTGGGCCATCTATTTCTGATGGTAGGATGTTAGAGTTAGTAGGTAAAATTGGAACTGGGATAGCCATATGTGGCTGTAAAAGAGGGGCGGCAGTGGTGCCCAATGGAGGCCCCGTGTGGATCGGTGGGTTTTGTATATTGGGGAAGGTTCCTATTAGTAGATTGGACTCAGTGGTTCTACTCTGTTTGTTGTCCAAAATTTTCAGGGTGGTTAAAGTTGCCTCCAGAGTGGTCAGCCTGAATTCTATTTTCTGCAAGCTCTCGCTAATGGGCAACAAGAGTGATCTAATTAAAGATTCAATGCTCCCCAAAGAGCTACCGGGAAATAATGTGTTAAGTGGGCTCTTCCCTTTGTCGCTAATGGAAGCAGTGGTAATAATATTAGTACCCTTGGGGGGAGTAGCCTTCTGCACATTAACTAAAGGCCTGTCCAACATAGGTACAGGCTTGAGTGATTTTCCAAAATCAGAGTGGGGGATCTTTTTCTTCCCCTGACCACCCCTCATCTTCCTTCTGCGTTTATTTGGTGGTAGGTCATACAACTCTGCCACCACAGTTTGCTTTAGCTTATTAATCTTGGTTTTGGCTCTGGTGTGTGTTTGGGTGAATAAGTCAACTGCCGAACTACTGGCAACTAATAGTGGAGTGGCGTCCGTAGTTTGTTTAGGAGGTGGGCCAGAAATGGGAGAACTATCCCGGAGTAATAGGGGAACGTCTTCTTGGGATGAAAGATCCGGGCTGCCATTGAGGGAACCTTCCTCTTGGGAGATAGGATGGGGAGTTATGTCACTGAGGGGCCTATTTTTCAAATGTTCAATCGAGCGACGACGCTCTGTCCTACGCATCTCCAGAGAGGTTTCGATTCCCCCATCACCCTTTACCGATTTAAAGTAATTGTCCAGAGTCCCAGTGTTGGCTCCCCCCTCCATCGCTGCTGTTCCACCTAGGGCTGATGATGGCATACCCAGAACCTTTTTCGCATACCAAGTAGAATCAATGAAATGCAGGTAAAAGAGAGTGGGCCCAGCCCAGCCTCCTGCGTGCCCTGACGGCCACAGACGGTCCCGCCCTTGTCCCGGGCTTATCCCCGGGCGCTCCCGCGACGCGGAAGTAGCTGTTTGAATTTATAAGAGAAAAGTTAAGCTATGAGTGGGGCGGGGCTTGCAGGGAGAGCGGCCAGGTGACAGGAGGGGCGGGTTAACAGGACTGCTGGGAGACGTAGTCCTGTCCCAACGCTCGCAGCCCTGCACTCGCCCAGTCCCTCACTGAAACTGTCCGTAGGTTTTGGACAAGCGGCTCTCACGCCGCAGCGGGACCCGCGAAGCGGGTTCCGCAAGAAGTAGAGGAGAGTCCAAAGGCAAACCAGCAGCAAACAGCAAGTCCGACGGTATCCCAGGGGAGTGGAGCTCAGAAGTGGTTTTTTCAAGCTGTGAGTGGGGCAGGGCTTGCAGGGAGAGCGGCCAGGTGACAGGAGACAGGAGGCGCGGGTTAACAGGACTGCTGGAAGACGTAGTCCTGTCCCGACGCTCGCAGCCCCTGCAGTCGCCCAGTCCCTCACTGAAACTGTCCGTAGGTTTTGCACAAGCGGCTCTCACGCCGCAGCGAGACCCGCGAAGCAGAGGAGAGTCCAAAGGCAAACCAGCAACAAACAAACAGCAAGTCCGACGGTGTCCCCTGGTTATGGTTTCCCAATTGCTTTTAGATGTGAGGCTTGTGCGTTTCCTTGGCCACAGGAGGGAAACTTTGAAACTAATATAATTGACCAGCGTCTCCTGCACTCCGGCTTCCGAAAGACGCTCCGCAGATCCCCAGGGACCAGTACCGGAGTCAGTACTACCTTTCTGCATCAAGGATGTACCCCCGGCATCATATTAGTTGTATTATGCACGTTACAGCGAGTGAAGGAAGCAACGGTACCTTTGCGTCGGTTTCAACCAGATGAGGCACGTCAGACCCTGCAGTCGGGACAGTCTTAATAACTAAGTGTAACTATTTATTGTTTACAATGATGTTTATCACCGCTTTAAATAGTCAAATGATATTGTAAACCCAGAAATTCAAAATATGCCAGTAGATACAGATCTCTCCTGGAGCAGATGCTGCTTGTTCCTTTTTCACACAGAATGTAATATTTTGTTATGTCTGCCCTTAGAGACAGCTTAACTGTTTCACCAGACCTGCCGTCCAATCAGTTCATACATTATATACCTACATAGAAAAGGCTTTTGTTAAACAGGATTCATTAAATGGGCTATTGCATTTCACATTTTGCTTCCAGCCAGCCACATCATACAGCATGGGGCAATTGGCCAGCTCACTTTTCCTGTTGGCGTTCTTCATTTTTGTTGACTATGCAAAGGTTGTGCACATTGTGGGCATCAGCTTAAAAGGACTTTCTCTTTAATAGCAAACCTCTTTCATATTGTGCGTTCTATTTTTTCTTTTCTGTGTAAGAACGGCTTTTTATTCTGCTGTTAATTCAGGTGCTAAACTAGATGGTAATTTAGTTCTTGTCTTCATTATAAAGTTGCTCTTATAAAGAGTTTACTTGACATTGTGACATTGTCGCTGCCTGCAACTTGAGTGCCATTTTGTGTGGTAATTTCTTCTTGTCCCCACAACAAATAATAGCAAAATGCTTGGCAAAGCTAAATGCCTTTTTAAATGAAATATCACTAGTAAAACAACCACATAAATTACTTTTTCAATATTTAAAGTTTTTATTTCAAGTATGTGGGGGCTGCATTTAGGTGGCAGCTTCTTTTAGTTTTTTCTTGTGTTTGTGTTAAATGTTTCCAATTAGTTTTTTTTTAAAAGCAGCATGTTAAGGCAAGATTTATTGGCTTTGCCAGTGCTTGTTTAAAATGCATCACGTTGGGTGTGTAGTTGAGTTTACACAAATGTAATGGAGGCAGGAGGCTGTCATGCAGGACTCCAATAATCTTCCCTTATACACAGCGTCACGTGCTTCTTGATAGATGTGTCCTTGTCTTAGCCTGTCACCCTCAAAGGCTCCCTCGGGGCTACGATAGACATGCGCTGTCTCTTCATATCAGCTCCAAATCCTGTTCTCTGTGAAGGAAGATATCAACCTTCCTTTGTTTCCTACGTGGAGTTGAGTTGCTCCCCTCAGTGTCACGGCCTGCTGCTCTTGTGTTTAACATGTTGAGTCCATCTTACTTATTGTCAGGTTCTCTCAAATGGAGATGTCTTTCTTTTGGGGTAATCTTGATGCCGTGGCATACTTTCTCCCTGTACTAGAGTATCTGCCAAAGAGGTCACTGGCTGTTTCATGCAACACTGCTTACAAGCCGAGAAATGCCATACCCTGTAGTCACCCGCACAGCTGATAATGTCAAATGCCTCCTGTTAGCATCTCCCTCCTCAGGGTTGTCGCCAGCTATAAGAATTCAGACGTACAAGTGACAGATGCTGGCCGGGAGACTCTGCAAGGCATGGAAAAACCCACTCTTCCTTTTGTTGCTCTCAGCGTTTCTTTGTGAATTGCACTCTGTGTGACGGTGACGTTGATTTGCAGACACAACATTAAAGATGGGTGAGTGTTGTGTTGTGTTTTACTTTCCATATGTTCTTTTGTCACTGCTCTACTAGGTGTATACTGCTCAATGGAATGTTGCTATGGCACTTGGAGTGTTGGTGTGATGGTTACACCTGCTGAGACCACAGGCTGAGCAGGGAAATCCACTTCTCATGGTGGGGTATTCTTACTTATACACTTGTAACCTGCAACTGATGTTCTTAATTGTGTCCTGGTCTATGAATTAAGAAGGGACCTGTTTGACTGCAGAGTCCAGATTGATTACTACACACAAGGGACTTTGTAACAGGGAGCCAACAAATTAACAAGGAGAGCTGAGCCAAAGGTCTGGCTTAACTTTAAAAGCCTATGCACAAAAGTAGCCTTGCCATTTTCTGGCATGTAATTCATGCAACATGCATCATGCAAAAATGTTCAAAAATGTATTTCATTATGTGTGGAAGTGTTTCACCTTAGTACATCAGATTGTATCACTGTATTGAGAGACATTTATTAAAAGTGATTTTTAAACATAAAACACTCCTTGCTCTAGCCCTGACGAAAATGTAATTAGTGAACCAGAAGAACAGTTAATTGTCATGCGTATCCCATATGTGATCTAGCTTGTTATTATAGAATAGAGCAACATTATAGTTGAACAAATCGAACGTAGGGGTTTTTTGTACAGTGCATATCCTGAACTCACATATATGTAGGTTCTGTCATATGGATAATTGAAGAAAAAGGAGGAACAGTGAAATAAAATATTTCCCAATAATCAGACACATTGGTCAAGCGGGGAGGCCAGGATTGAGCTCAGGTTTTCTAGGTTCATTTTGTGAAATTCACCCACTATACATATGTATCTTTTATGTCTCCTTTCTTATGACAAGGATTAATTGTTTATCTTTAGTGTTTAGTGCCTGAGGGTAGAGGTAGGTGGCAGGCAGAAACCATATGAAATCTCATCTCGTTTTGGGCTCGAGAGCCAAAATGAAAGATTGGCCTCAAACCGAAAGTTAAGAGAAATTTCCTTCAGCGCCCCTTCTTTGCTTCAACATTCTCTGCTGATTTTTCTGACAATCAGTTCTATAAATGACAATGAATGTTTGAAAGAAAACCAGTAAATAAAAATAATGATGTTAAAATAGTTACATGACATGCCTGTCATTTAATTCAGTGGTAATGCACAACAAGAGTTGAAGGAAGAAAGACTGCACCTACAGAAGTTCTTCCTGATCATAGATACTGAATACACAAAACACAGGTGGAGAAACTAATTTTCAAGTATACTACCGACTGGTTTGCAACAAGTGAGAATGAATATTCACATTTGCTAAATGAGCACAAGTACCCTCTGCACTGAATTGTTTCTATTTTCCACATCGATGTGCCAGTTGGATACACACACACATGTATATAAATGCACCAGTGGATCTGGTGCTACTGCTTTATGACATGATCAAATATGTGTTTGCGATTGTTGTTTATGCATCGCAGAGCTGTTTGGAGGTCTACAGAGCAGGCAGGTGTTACTAGGCCACAACTGTGGCAGCTGAGGCCTCTTACAACTGTGGTCCCATGGTCTGTCCTGCAATGGCAGGTTTTAGGATACAATCCAACCCCAATAACTTTGCTAGGATGGCCAAACTGTTGAGGGACACCACCCATTCCGACCTCACCTATAAAAAGTCTGGAATGTAGTTGGACAGCTCTTTAGCGGCCAATGCCTAAGTTAACAAACTTACCAGCTCCTATTTCTTTATGTTCAGGTCTGAGGAAAATATTGGATCTGCTACCTTTTTCATGTAGAAGAGTAGCAGTCCAGGCATTGATCTCCTCTCGCCTGGATTACGGTAATTCTCTATATCTTGGCTCCCCTACAGCAATCCCAAAAAGGCTACAAGTGTTGCAGAATGCCGCGGCCAGGACCATTTATAAAATACCTAAAGGGTCCTCAGTCAAAAAAGCCTTAAACTCCTTACATTGGCTTCCTGTGGAACACAGAATCAAATTTAAAGTACTATGTATGACTCATAGGGCAGTAAATGGGAAAGGTCCCCGTATGATTAAAGCCCGACTGACAGTGTACAATCTGAGCAGGACCTTAAGATCTTCCAATATGGGCCTTTCATCAAATCAAATCAAATCAAAAACATTTATAAAGCGCGCTACTCACCCGTGAGGGTCTCAAGGCGCTAGGGGGAAGGGGTTACTGCTGCTCGAAGAGCCAGGTCTTGAGTTGCCTCCGGAATGCGAGGTGGTCCTGGGTGGTCCTGAGGTTGGTGGGGAGGGAATTCCATGTCTTGGCCACTAGGTAGGAGAAGGATTTCCCACCTGCCGTGGTGCGGCGGATGCGAGGGACGGCGGCAAGTGCGAGGTTGGCGGAGCGAAGCTGACGGGTGGGCGTGTAGAAACTGAGGCGACGGTTGAGGTATTCGGGTCCCTTGTTGTGGAGGGCTTTGTGTGCGTGGGTGAGGAGCCGGAAGGTGATCCTTTTGTTGACGGGAAGCCAGTGCAGGTGTCTCAGGTGGGCGGAGATGTGGCTGTTGCGGGGTATGTCAAGGACGAGGCGGGCGGAGGGGTTTTGAATTTGCTGCAGACGTTTCGGGAGTTTAGCGGTGGTTCCTGCGTATAGGGTGTTGCCGTAGTCCAGGCGGCTCCTGACGAGGGCGTGGGTCACGGTCTTTCTGGTGTCGGCGGGGATCCCCATTCTATTCAGAAGGTCAAATGGGGTGGAAGATCCTTCTCTTATCCTGGTCTCAAACTGTGGAATACACTACCAATCACTCTGAGAACAAAGCTGGATGAAGTAAAATTTAGGAAAGGCTCAAAACCTGGCTCTATCCTAACTAGGTATGAACTAATTATAGAATGGTAGATGCATGTTCTGGTTCACAGCGCTGGAAAGCATTATGGTACCATGCAGTCTATAAGATTAGATAAGATAACAAAAGATGGCTCAGCCAGCTAAGTTTCTGCACTAGACTTTTAATAGTAGCAAGAGTGAGCATTCCCAGGTTTCCCAGGGATGTTAGTGTGTGGGTTACATGGGCTCAAGAATCAATACCACCCTCCCCCGCATCCTCTCAGCAGTGCAATAAGATCAGTGTTGAGCCCAGTGCTTCTCTTTGTAGAAAATGCAAGTACTTTATTACACAGAAAAGATAGAATACAACTACATATTCATAAATTCACAGATACATAGTTCATGGGTGCACAACAGCAGGATCTCACCGGTAGCAGCAAGCCTCCAGGCCGCATGCAGCATTCTTCTCAAAAGCTGCTTTGCAGCCAGCTGCGTGTTACTCAGATGGTAATGCCAGGAGGAGAGGCTTCTGTCAGGGTCCCTCTTCAAAGTGGAACAGGGACCCTGACTTGATTCTCTGTGTAGCTCACACTGGTAAGTATTTAGCTCTTCTTCTTGAGCATTCACAGGTGACCATTCTTCAGTGTGGTAGTTGCCTACCTTTGGCATACAGTGACTCCCTGGATCCGGCAGTCTCAATTCATGGCACCCAAAGGAACCCATTTGTTCACTTAGGGCCTGATTTAGAGTTTGACAGAGGTATTTACTCCATCATAAACGTGATGGATATCCCGTCCGCAGTATTACAATTCCATTATAGCATATGGAACTTGTAATACAGGTGATGGGGTATTCATCACTTTTGTGACAGAGTAACCCCTCTGCCAAACTCTAAATCAGGTCCTTAGTCTTCCAGGATGGTGCCGACAACAACACGTGTGGCAGTGCGTCTGTCACACAGCCCACTTGCTGGGGCTCAAGGCCCACCAGTAGGCTTTTATCCCAGCTTAATTTGTGCCTACCGCATAGTCTTCCTACTCCCGCTGCCTTGGCAACTATGATAAGATATGTGACGGAAATTGCAGTGCCTGATCCGGCAGTACCAAAATTCCTTTGCTGCTTTTGCATAGCAAGTCTGTTGGAGAAACCGTATGGCAGTCCCTTTCCCAATAACCTGCTTGTGCAGGTTTGTGCTCCCCTCCCTTGCTCACGGACAGGACGGACAGGATGTCTTGGCACCCAGGGCAGTTGATTAGTTCCGCCTTCAGACTGGACTCCAGGCGATGTTCCCTTGTCTCTGGGTAGTTGGCTGTCAGTGCGTCACCAACCATTGACTGCATTGTAGTCCCTGGGTACTCTGTGGAGTACTCCTTCAATAGAAGAGAACAGCGGTGGGTCTTGAGCTCCAATGTTTATACCAATTTCACAGATGATGTGTATTCCAGGTCTGCATCCTTGGAGACGGTTTGGGTTGGTTCCCATTTCATGTATCCAGGCCAGGCCACCTTTCAGGCCTGGCTTTTGTCTACAGAGATGCTCTGAGCAGATAAACAGTCTCTAGGTGAAGTGCCCTTCAAAGATGTACCAGGAGGTGTGAGCTGGCTGCGCCTGCTATTTATGATCCCTTTTCACAGAGATCAGTAAGAGAGACAAGAATCTGTGCCCCTTTAAATGACTCCTTTCCCCAACAACATATACTACAGGCCTCAATCTGTACCTCCTGCCATCTGCCTAATGGCAGCTGCAGTCAGAGTCCTTTATAGCTCTATGTATCAGGAAGGACTGTGGCATTTTTAAAGAAAAACTGAGTCCACTTTCCTCACTATCTTGTCTCTCCACAGGAGATCTCAGCAATACACATATGCTGTTTGGAAAAAGCAATCTCTCCTCCATTTTGCACTCTGGTCCATGCTGTGAGCTTCCAACACAGAACTCACAGACCCGTCTCACTCACGCTTGTAACACTATCAATTGTAGCACATATACACATGCACAACGTACAGGATGTCAGCGTTCAGCATTCCGGGTTCATTGTGAGCAGCAGAACTTTAGATGAATGGGCCTGTACGCTTGCTTTAATGTCTCATAGGAAAAGCCTGTTACTATATTGCCCGAAACATCGTACGTTGGCACCATTGTTCTCCACACGTGAAACCTGTGACAACAACGATAGTCACCTGTTACTATGAGGGTGCACGTGGATTAGGGGACTTTCTCGTCCTGACGGTGCCTATGTGTCCATCACCACTACATCATACGTATATTTTAAACGTATATTTTAAAATGTCAAACCTAACAGCTTTATAAATGCTTTGTGTGTTTTTCCTGAAGTCAATTTTTTTTTTTTAAGTCAAAGAATGTTGATATGTTGGACTGGATGACTACTGAGTGTGCCTTTAAAAAGATTATATATATATATATATATAGCTTTTGTGTTCCCAGAAAGACTAGTTTTTCCTAATTGAGAGGTTTGGGAGTGGTTTAATCTTCCCCGAATTGGTGTGCAGGCCCTATGCTGTAATCTCAATATATGATGCTTAGGGTTGCGCGGGTGCCTCCTTTGTCAAATGAGTACCACAAGGGGTGTGCTGTGCATCTCTTGTCTCTGTTAAAGGCACATTAAAAACCTAGTACCATAAGGTAGATGTGACACGGTAGGCACTGCCCGGATGGGCACTGCTTGTTGTGTAATATCTGTATATGAATTTCAAGGCAGTGCCAAAACAATGATGCCACAGGCCTTCATTTACACTAGGAAAAGTGAGCACCTTCTCGTTGGATAGACAGCAGAAGCCTATACTGATCGGGGTGCAGTGGGCCAGTTACATCATTAGGACCCAGTGAATGTGCTCTTGCAGTGAGAGACACCCTCCTGATGAATAGATAGCAAATGACAAAGCTGATTGGGGTGATGTGGGCTCCTTGCATCAGTAGGTTCCAGTGACTTTGCTATTGCATTGACAGACAGTAGTAGTGTTAAGATGGCAGTATCAGCATAAACAGTGCTAGGATCTGCCGTATCACTGATGTATCGCTATAGGATAATAGCGTTAGATGCCATGTGTTAACTTATCACGTTCATCCTTTATTGCTATTTTAATAATACCTATGAGTGCCATTGTTTAGTTGAAGCATTTATTACCAGGCCTTATCGGTTTATGGGCAGCTCTTGTAACAGCATAGGTATGTATGTAGGAGGTATTTATAAAGTGCATTCCGGCTCCTGAGAGCATCGAAGCGCTGGAATAGAGGTGAAAGTAGCACTATTTAATTAAATTCAATAAATCTTTATTCAGATTTAAAATCACAGGAATGCAATATATTTGTTACATAGCCTTATCGTCATTATAAAAATAAAAGTCATGATTTAAAGTGCATAGTCTTACAGTACAAAATTTTATTGTAAGCAGACAAGAACAGAAAGTTCAAATCAACATCACAATGAGTTTAAAAGCTACATCGAATAGATACTCAAAATCTTACAGTGCATAGTATCCGATGTGCAAGCAATAACAAGGAGTTGGAATAAGGGAGTACACATAATCCAAGAAAAGAAAAGATAATTGCAAACATTATACTTTCCTGCATCGTCACGAAATGCTTTTAGATCCCTTATTCTGTCTCACATGATAATCTTTCTAGGTACATAATAGAGTTCAATCTCTTAATCGCAGACTTAATATATGACAGAATTGCTTCACATGTACAAACATGATCCAATTTACATAAAAATTAAAAGCATTCTGATAATAAATACATTTCTGTGCTAAGAATAAAGAGCGCAAGATACACGTTCTAATGTCCTTATAAAACTTACAAAACAACATAAAATGGAGTGTGGATTGATTAGTTTTTCCATTGTTTGGGTACATTTTGTGTCCATATCTCCATTTTGTAAAAAGCAACCTGATAACGCAACACACCTAAACTCAATCTAGTTAAATAAAAACTATCTTGGGCTTTAGTTACTTTAATCTGGTACCTCTCTTTTCCCTATAAACATCGCTTTCAGTTTTTTTTTTGCTGCATTGTAAGACACTGGTAGGAACCTTAATACTAATGTTTTCATCTATTTCCTATATTAATTTTTTATTTAAATTTGCCAACCATGGGATTTTATCACAATGCTCAAGGTTTAAACAGTCCTCTATTGTGTCCTTGGTAAACTTTGAACCTGTTTTACCTCAAATGCTATGCCAGCTGATAACAGAGCTTAACTGAATTACATATTCAAGGTATGAAACATCTAGTTCTCTGTGGGTGATAAAGGTTGATATTGAGTGTGGGACTTCAAGGAGTCTACATAAAAAGGAATTCTCCTGTGTCTGCAATATCATACCGTTTGTCATGCCCCCAAACTGTTGCCCTGTAAGTGACGGCTGGTAAATATTTGTTCTTGTATAGTTGCAAGATTTCTCTGATGGGTTTTGTGCCTATCTGTTTTTTTTGCAAATCTAAACAGATCTCCAGATGTCCTTATGAATTCATATTTTGCATTTTCCACTTGCAGGCCCCAGTGGCCTCCCTGTGAAAATAGTATGCTCAAGTAACTGGAATTTTGTGTTTCGACTAATTTATGCCCCTTCACATATTGTGTTTTCCTCCTAGTTTCCCCCTTCTCCATACCATTGTAAAGGTTTTCATTTGGTTAAATTAAGTTTTAAATCTGTCTCCTCCATGTAGACGCCAAAATTGTTAATCAAGTGCTGCAGGCCACTAACGGTCATGGACAACAACACCTCATCGTCTGCATAGAGGAGAATGGGAGTTGAACGGGTACCAACTCTTGGTGCATCAGCCTACTGTAAGAATCTATCCATCCCGTTTATATATATTGAGACTGAGAACAGGGCAAGGATGCACCCTTGTCTAATTTCTCTTGTCACACTGAATCTCTTTGTGGATTCTTCATTCATACCATAGTGTACTCGTGCTGGGAGGGATTCGTACATCTGCAAAAAGTATGAAATTATGTCAACCGGTGCTCCCATTTCAACCATAGCCTCCCATAATTTTACATGATTTGCAAAGTTGAAGGCACTATTCAAGTCAGGGAAGCAGAGATGAATATGCCCTTCTCATGCTAGTGCAAATTTACTAATTCTAAGATTCAGATTAATGCATTGCTCCACTGTACCAATGTCCTTTCTGAACCCATATTGTGTGTCAGTCAACACATGATTTTCTAAGGCCCAGATTTAAACCTCTCTATAATGATTCTGCCCATAGGTTTGGGAGATGAGTCCAGTAAGGATATTGGGCGATAACATTTTGTGTCCCTCTACCCCCTTCTTAAATATAGGGACTATTATGCTATCGCTCCAGGTTGGAGGAGGACATTCTTGCGCTGAAGCGTTATGTACTTGTGTCAGAATTGGCACCCATAGTGTGGTACATGTTTTAAAGGCATCTATTGGGACCCAACAGGGCACAAAGCTTTCCCAATTGGCACATTTTTCAATAGTAGAGTGAACTTCTTCTAGGGTAATGGTTTTAAAGCTACAGATGCTGATAAATGTGAATCACCCAAGGATGGCACAATATGACCATTATTTGGACTGAAAATTCCTCCAAAATGGGCAATCCAACTCGTAGGTACAACAAGCACCTCCACTTTAGGTGCTAGATTATCCCTAAGGGTTGGAGTATTTATAGGTTTCCAAAACAAAGAAGAATCTCAATTTTCAGCTGCTTGTTCTAAACTCACCCGCACCTGCTCTTGAAATTCTTTTTTTCTCAAGCCCACCGCTTGCTTATAAGTCAGCCTTAACTTTTAAACCTCCTCTCTTTTTCTAGACGTTGCCTATAATGCTTTCCTTAGATTTTGATTTGCCCCTGAACAATGGTTCATTTTGTTGGGGACCTTACTTGGGGCTCCTAATCTATTGGCAATTGCAGAAGTTATGTTGCCAATAGCTGCCAGCAACCTGCCTGCAGTACCATCCCATTCAATACAGATGATAAAGTCCTCAAAAATGTCTTTCACTATTGTTTGCAATAGAGTGGGTTAATTTATCCCAGCCCATTTAGGGCTTACACCACTAATACCTGTATATGTGCTGCTAATTAGGGCCCCTCCCTTAGATTGGTATTGATGTTAAGGTTGAGAGTTAGCAGGTACTGATCACTAAAAATGAAGGGTTCCACCACAAGCGATTTAAAGAACTCCATTCCGTTAATTTCAGAGTAACATATAGTGAATGGTGGAGCAGTGACCATTACCTTGAAAGGTTGGTAGTGGAGTTGTGTTGATATCTGTATACTGTATATACTGCTCCAGTAGTTCTAAATTATATTTAAAAAGTACTTCACTTATGCTCTCACCATAAGTATTATGTGGAAGATATGACTGCCCAGTCTGTGTTACTATGTAGATGTGTGTTGACATGTGCTGATGTTCAAGTCCCCTACTGAATTATAAATATAATCTGCCATCTTACTGCTTACACATTTCTGTAGCTCATTATCAAGATCCACAACTACCACATGTCTTGTATTATTGAAAAAATGGTTATAAAAATGAATCAATATGATTTTCGTTACAAATCAGTTTGTAGAAATACTAGCTGGTAGTAGGGAGATTTAGCAGGGGCAGCTCCTCCATAAGGGCGGAGGAGCGTCGCCCCCCTCCCCCTCCAGCAGCAGAAGCTGTAAACCTTTCATAACTAAAGGATAATAAACTATGTATATTATCCTTTCGTTCCTAAAGGAGTGGGGCCACAGGGGTGATGTGCACTGAGGGGGAGTGCTCAGCCGTCTTGGGCCAGCCAAACACATATGTGCAGTAAGCTGTCTCCAGCCCGGCAAGACAGTTGCTGGGCTGGAAAGAGCCTGCACAGATAGGGCGCTCCCAGGCAATCATGATGCGGCTTTGAGCAGCGTCAGGATTGGAGCAAGGCAGGCTGGGAGTCTGTGCCTGCAGCGACGTTGGAAAGGACAGCGGCGTGGGTCGGCGGATCAGGTATGTTTTTATTTTAAAAAATGATAATAGTTGAATGTATCCTCCCCGTCACACTGCACCCACCCCTCTTAAGCACTGCGAGCTGCAACAATAACTGGAGCTAGGGTTGCAATAAGCACTGCCAATCTTCCCTTTGCCAGCTACTGGTTGATGGAGTACCAGGGCTAATTATAGGGGCAAAGCCATCAATTTTTAGATTCCGCCTACCAGGTTTCCTGTAGACATGTCAACTGTGCAATGTTTATCAGGCACAACCAATATTTATTTTCTGATTTACTTTTAATTCCAGCTACATTCCAGTATTTAATGACCAAACTGTAGTTTCACTGATTTTTAATTTCTCATCCATTTCATGTTGTTGATCTCTCTTGTCCACCAGACCCGTGTGCCTCTTTCATCCCTACGGACTCCTGCTGTCAGTCCTGTTTACTGAGATTGGATGGGGGGCAATTCTATTAGCAGTAATCACAGATGTGTCATGGCAATGCATACATGAATGATACACAGGTAGATGCCCCAGGTACAATTGCTCGGTTCCCCGGGGTTTCTAAAAGAAGCCCAAAAGTATCACTATTTACTGCACACTTTTTCAATGAGTAGCTCAAGAGCTACTGGTACCTCTCCAGATGCTTGTTAGTAGCTCTCCTGTGTGTAGCCCACTCTACTAAAAAAGAAGCTTTTGCTTTGGTGAATGTATATATGTATCTCAAAATTGAAAAACATGTATTTGAGACATAAATGTGTACATTTTCAAAACTCATAAGCTAATGTTTTGAGAAAAATTATTACATTTCCAAAATATATTCAAAGCTCATGTTTGAGTGATAAATCCTGCAGCATTGTAGAGACGTATTACTAACATTTCCTTGGTGCTTTGCAGCTATGGATGTCATACATCAGCTATGTAGAGGCATTCCAAATTGAAAGCCTTTTTACAATACTGCTGGCAACCCTGCCTGATGCCCTAAGGTCATTGTTGGTAGTTTTGCATGTGGTGCACACTAGTGTAATTTTGTCTGATATGTGGTCACTATTACAATACCACTAATATTAGCTCAGGATCACTTTCATTAAACATAAGTAGCGCTTATTACAGAAAAGGTTAGAGACCTCTGATTTACAGTATCTCTATTTCAGTGGTGGGGGTCTGCGGTGCCAACAAATGCAGTATCAGCATACACTGTTAGAAAAGGAAGTGTCAGGATCTTTGTTGTCAAAAGTGTTGGTTTTAGCTGTTGTTGGAGGGGCTACTGAACCAGAGCGGTGGGGGCAGGGAACCTTTCACTCTGCTGTCCCTGGGCCTGCCTTACTATTGCTCTGCAAAACGTAGTCAAGTACAACCCCTTCAGCACTTGACTCTAAGTGGTAATGATGGGAATGAGTCACAGGCCTCTCAGGAAGTTAGTGTGGGGTTACGGCAAGCTCAGAACTCAGCAGCACAATACCGTTACTGCCCAGCCCAGTGCTTTTCTTTAGAAAAGAAAGGTATTTGATTCAACAAAAAAGCACAATGCCACACAGAATATAACAATGTATCAAATATATGATCTGTGATTCTAATATACTTTAAGATTGGCGCTCCTTCCCATTCTACCCACCTCCTTCTTATATTCTAAATTCTGGTAATGTAGTAGCTAATACAGGTGCAGAGATTCACCTTTGTTAGCATATAGTCTGTTTCTGGCTGAAGCAGCCACGTAGCCTCTCACCCATTCCTTTGGGCAGCAGCAGGCTGCGGTAGGCTTTCTGCTCTAGTATAACTCACTAGAATAGTGCACGTCTATGCAGCAGAACTCCTTAGGTTGGGTGGGTGCAGGCCGCTTACCAGGACCCTGAAGACAGTGTCAGGAGTGGCTGGTTTCTGATGGTGGCCCTTTTGGGCTTCTGACAGTGTCAGCAGCAGATGGGTCAAGCGGTTGCAGCAAGCCTGGTTCCTCCAATCTGGTAAGTCTCAATGGAAGTTGCTCTGGACCTCTTTGGGAGGTGGCAATGTTGCAGTTCTCCTTCGAGGTGCAGAGCTCCAGAGGAGATGTAACTGGCTTGAGGCAGCAAGTTTGTTGTTCACAGTGCACAGTGCATTCAACCGACTCTAGTTCGATGTCGAGCTAGCCCCTAAGGCAGGCCTGCAAGATGCTGTGAAATTTCCACCACAGGTGTGCAGGATTCTTCTTCTTGGGTGGGAGGGACTGCTCGGGCATTGGTCAGTTGGTTGTATGGTTACACCAGCCACAATCACAGCCAAGCAGCAGTTGCCACGGGGAATCATTGATGCCATCTTCAGTTGGGCGGGCCATTCGGGTATACCTGGGCAAGTGCTATAGCTGCAACAACAGACAGAACTGCAGAAACTGTTTGCTCACACATTAGTCACACAAGTTGTGAGCCTCTAGTGCATGGACCTCAGCACTAGGGTGAACAGCTTCTGGCCACACCAACCATGGTGATCTCTTCCTGAAGTATTGGCTCGCTCCTTTGCTCCCACTCAGGTAGGATTCCTCTGGCCTCCAGAACAAGACAGACCATTTTGACTTTAGATCAGGCTCCAAGTGTTGTCCCCTCACCAATGTGAAGTTACCTGTCGGCAGACCCCTGCTCTGGTTGCACAGTAGTTCACTTGATACTCGGGGAGCACCCTCCATTGGTCACCAAGAACTTGGATCTGGAAAAACAAATGGACCAACAGATCCCATTCTTGTTCAGATTATGGCAGGCCGGGGATGTGAATTCTCTGTCTGTCTTTTCAAAACTGCTTTGAGTTGGTTCTCATTTAATAGGTCCTTCTTTTGCTGTCTTCTAGACTCTGCCTTTGTCTAGAGTGATGCTCTTGACAGCATGGTCATCTCTAGGCTGGAGCACCTACAACAAAGGCAAAACGAGGTATGTGTAATGTGCAGCAGACTATCAACAACCACACCTTATGATGAATAGGAAGAGAGGCAAAAGGTAGACCCCCTTCTAAAAAGGATCCTTCCTTCACACTCTGACAACAGGAACTGTAGTTGCATCCTTCATCCCTGCTTTCCACAAATTGGCAGTCTCGGGAATACTAATCAGCATTCCTCTGTATCAGAAAAAAATTAATGGACTATCTAAGGGTAAGACTCACACCTTTTCACCCACTTAAGAGCTTGGGTTCCCTCTCCCAAGTATCAATAATGCCAGCAATGCCCTTCCACTGTCTAGGAGAGCAACCTCATCTCCATCTTGTGCATGTGAACATGGAATGCATAGGCTTGTGTCACTCAGGTTCACTCATGCACTCATGCTGTGTGTAACATGTTTCTCACACAGAACATGCATTCATCCATGCACATGAAATCTTGAACCCTGGGATTTCAGGTTCAGCATTAGCAGTGCAGATTTGTATGCGAAGGCCAGTAGGTTCACACTAGTGACACAGGTAAAATGCAGCTTTCACTCTAGGATCACTTCAGAACAAGCAGTGCTGCCACCACCGTGCGGTAAGCATAAACCTGTGATAGGGGCAGTATTCATTTCACTATTGAGACTTGCTTTGTGCACATTCAGGTCCAGGAAAGCTCCAGTACCAGTTTCATGTTTGGTCAGGCCTATATCTTCATGCACAAGCTAGTGCAAAGTGAGGCTGGAAGCAAAAATCTAGGAACCGGGGCACCAGTTACTCACAGTTGAGCATCCATGGCAGGGGACACGACTGTACGCCATGCAGGTGACATTCCCATCCCAACAGTCAGAAACTTTAATGTCAGGGTATGCAATGTCCACATGCCTGTTAGTGTATGTACTTGTGCATGGAGCTGTGCGTAGGTGGCAGTTTTTATGATTATGCAACGTAATATGATTCAGATCTATCCGCTTTGCCTGTTTTGTTTTTATAGCAGTGAACTCTTTTTCAGTGGAGATTTATGTGAAGAAAGTGAAAGAGTTCCTTGGCGGTTCCGTCCTGGAATGTGACAAAAGACCATGAACCACTTGCTCTGATGATAGATATAGGGCAGCTAACTCCATTGAGAAAATATTATTTATGTATTTGCAGTTTTATATAATGCGAATTCAGCCCTTTATGTGACACCAGATTACTTTACAAAAGGCCATTTTCTTTTTTTTTAAGGCACAGAGAAATGTAGGTATAAGTCCAGAACCACAGGATGTTCAGCAGACACTGAGACTCAAACCTGATGCCTCAGTTCCTAAGTCAACACCTTTGATGATTAGACCACATCTCCTCTCTTCGTCTTGAATTTCCCTTCCATGTTTACGTGTAGGGATCGTTTTCTTGACTGGCCACCTACAGTGTTACAGTTTTTGGTTTGAACTCTAACTTTGATGACGGTGACTACATTTCTTCGTTTGCTACATTATTTTGTTTGGTGACTGTAGAGCTACAGTGAGAATGTTAACTAATTTTCTTATTTTGTCTTTTCTAGTCTCTTCTCATAAACCAAACAAGAAATGCAGCCAATAGTGCCCAACTTATGTTTTTACAAGGTGCCAGGGAATCACTGCAGTGGGATGAATGAGGGAGGAGTTCAAGGCTTACATAAAAGCTAAACATAAACCAGCAATGTTGAAACACAGTTTGGTAGTGGAAAGTACAAGGATACTAAAACATTTACTGGTGTCCAGAACTGAAGAGGTAGTCAGGAGGAAGGAGATGTGGAGCCTTATTGAAACAAGATGATCAGTATGAAAACATGTTGAAGGCAAATGTGTCTAGAAAGAATGATGTAGTAGAAAGACACAGATTTTTCACCAGTGCAAACCTACTAGGTGAGAGCTTTGAGCAATATATGGCAGCAGTGCACACATGTGTTGCGACCTCTGCATGATTACATTATTAAAGATAAATTGTTAAATAGAATCGAAAAGTAGCTGTATGTGAAAGATGTGAAAGAACCATCGCTTAGAAATTCATTAGCATTGTCAAACACATTGGGAATAGTCCTAGGTATTTGAAAGTGTTAGATTTGTGTGCTAAAAAGAGAAGTGCTGAAATCTAGGGGTGTATGGTGTGAATTTTGAAATCACAACATGCTCAAGGAAAATGCTAAAGAAGATGTATATCCAAAGAATGGTGGTGTGAACTTACACTGCTACCATTGTTGGAGTGAAGGGATTCTGTGGTATAACAGGAACTGTCATGCTGTCAAATATGTAAGACATTTTTTCATGTGTGTGCAAAACGTAGGAGGAAAATTAGAAGAATGAACTTTGAAAAGTTTGAAAGTGATGAGGTTGGTGAAGTTCTAATGGTAAATGACCCTAGAGTCACTCCCAAGACACACAGAGTGTGTGGTTATTGTGTGTAGACCACCAAGGTGAACTACTGAAATAGAGGGTATGGAGATGAAGTTGTTAACTGATTCCGATGCATGAATAGCTCAAGTTGAAGAAGTTGGATATCAACCCTGAAGCGGATTGTGGTGTGAAATTAATGCTGTTTCGATGTGTGTTTGGAGTTCAGAAGGATGAAAACCTGAGACAAAGAGTATGTGGTATAGAAATATAGAATATTGGTGTGAAAAGAAGAAAAAAATCATCTCCAGCACCCATCCTTATCCTTATTATGTTTTTGTAGCAGATGATAGAGAAGGAGACAGGTGAAAAAGTTTCCTTGAGTGCTTAATGAGGAACTTGGTGTTCTATGCATTGAGCAGTATTAAATAATGAGGCATTATCAAAGAGCACAAGGCAAGTATTATGCTATTGGCATATGGGGCAGAGACTATACTGTGTTGTCTCCCTTTTGAAAGGACTGTGTTCATTGGAAGGATGCTTGACAATGACAGTCTAACATGAGCATATGAAGGACGCTCTGATTAAGCGGTTGTGGATGAATTCAGCACAGGAGTTGCAGCATTTCCAGGAGAACAAGAAGACTGATGGGGTTTCATTTGAAATCTTGATTCATGTCATAGTGTGTGATTGGAAAGAGTGGATAAAAGGGATAGAAGCGGAGTAGTACCAATCCATTAACCAGTTTATGGTAGTAGAGTGACTCCGGAAAGGGGTGCTCTACCCCACTCAGGCACTACTTTTCTTATTTTACTGAATGGAATCCAGAGAAACTTGTTGTGTTGGCTTGCAAATAATTAGCAAACCAGATGAACATATGGCAGAAGAAACAGGGTTCCTAGTTCAAAGGGCAGAAGACCACTCTCTAGAAGTGTTTCATGCCACTGAAGGTCCAGCATGGTTCCCATAGGTTCCATTCTGGCCAGAAGACTAAGGGGAGTTAGGTTCGTAGTCTGAACCACCAAGGGAACCCAGGGAAAGATATCATTTTTCTGCCAAATGTAGTGATCTGTTTTAGGTGCCACTGGGAAGAACATTAAAAGGATTGTTCAGTTAAAGGCCCAACGCTAGTTGCACCTTGGTAGGCACTGTAATGTTTTTAGAGATGAGTACCAGTGAGCTCTCAGCAGCACTTAACCTAGTTGTGATGCACATCAGGGAGAGGGACCAGATGCTTTTAAACAGATTTACCCAAACACCATGAAGTTTGTCAGTGAGATGTGTATCAATTGGAGGAAGGGCCCTGCCCTAAGCAATACTGGCATTTACAGGACTTTGGTTGACTGTGTAAGCCAGGAGAGATTCTTCCTGGTGCCTTTTGAAATTGCCTGACAGGTAGTGGGGACAACATGGAGTACCCACTTGCCAGGTTTGAGATACCAAGACAGCCAGAGTCCTTGTAGGTGTGTGAAGGAAACAGGTTGATGAGTACTTGCTTGACAATGACCTGATTGTGCCACGGCTATTGCTAGAGCCGTAGGCCTATAGAGCCTGGACAACATTAGCCATGCTGATCAGGGTGCAGGCTGCACATATACTGTGACTCATTTATAAGATACTGGTGTAGCATGTGAAGTGCCAACTGAATTTTATATGCAGTATTATTTTGTGTTTAAAAGTAAAGTACTTTTCCAACTTAAGCACATGCACTGACTGGACATTCATTTATTGAGTCCCTATTCATAAACAACCTCTGTGATTACGCTTTGGACTGTTCAGCTTCACTAACTGGAGGGTTGTGTAATAACGGAGTGTACTACGTTCTCAGTTGTAGACTCAACAGTAGAGGTAGGCCCCAGATCACCAGTGGTAAGAAAAAAGGTACTTACCTATAACAGCAGTTCACTGCTATTGGTATCTTTCATAGATTCACATGCTTGAATCTTTTTCCTTCGCTGAGCTGGGAGTCCTGTGGTGACTTTTCAATATCTGTATCAAAGGCTTTGCTTTCAAAACATTACACAATCTCTTTAGTAGCACTATTACATGACTGAACCAGAATAGCAAGTGGCATTTGACACACTAGTCAATTGTATAATGCATATTGTACTAACATTATGTCTAACCAAAATTACTGAGAAGATACTCATCTTAAAAAACACAGGCTGTAACAGTGCCTGGCCAACAGCTGAGTTTTGTGCGGCATCACTATCCAGGCATTAATGTCTCATTGTGCTGCTTGAAGAACCGGTATTCACAACTGGTGCAGTTCACTGTAAGACCAGCTGCGGGCTTCACTGGCCTCAAGTCAATGACGGGGATAGGGGGTGTAGGACTGGAATGGCAGCAGCATCCACATGGATCACCCCTGGAGGTGCCAAACATCAGGTGTATATAGTTCATAATTGGCCATTTGCAGACTTTATGTCTGCGGGAATATGGATGGCAGTGTTAATGACAGTCAGCTAGTATTTGGATATATGAGTAACTGGTTTGGCAAGTGAGAGTGGATAGATGCGTGGATTACTAGGTGGATTTGTAAGAATGGTTGATTCATGTCTAACGAGTGGATGGATTCAGTGAATGTAAGAGTAAAGGTATGAATCGTTAGAGTAATGTGAGTGGTTGGATGTGTGTATTTATGGATGATTGCCTAAATGAGTTGTTAGATGAATTGGTGACGATGTGGAAGGATTAGTGGATAAATGAATGAGTGTGTAGGTTATACAACTGCTTCCTTCGGAAATGAGATGCTCTCAATAAAAAATGTTTTCACTGCATTTGGCAGTCTACTTTGCTATAAGAGGATCATCTACGACAGTAAAGCCGGAATATTATGCAGCAGACAGGTTTAGAAAGCATTGTATCTGGCCACCCAGACTGCTAGGTCTTTTTCTGAAAAATACACAAAAATCTATCCCAGACCCCAGCGCTTTAGCCTTCCGACATCAGCGCTACAAAGTGTATGTCATGGAAGACGAACCCCCTTTTAAAAAGAGGCATGCAGCAAAGTGCTGCTGTCCCGGCATCACACAGAACATCTCTCCAGGCGCGCGCGGGAGGACCAGAAGCTCCACGATGCTCTCTCTCAGCTCCCGGATACTGGGTGACACACAGAGAGCCAGCTTGTGGGAAGTGGAAGCGGCAAGGATGCAAAAAGCTGGTACGAGCGGCCAAGGGGCAGGGGAAGGTTGAATGAATGCGAGAAGGGAACTAATAACTTGGCAAGAGGAGTTTTATTTTCTTATTATTATTGGGGCAATAGGCAGCCGGAATGCTGTGGAATCTATTTAACAATCAGACGGAAAAGGAAATACGAGAGAATTTCTCAAGTTGCATTTGTGTAGACACAGCGGGTCACTTTCCCCACAGCTGACATGTTTCTCCTTGTGAAATATTGATTTGCTAACAAGGAGTCATGCACCATGCCTGCAGCAATGTGGGCTATTGAGGCGCTTTCTGCAAGAAGACGGTACTTGTGATGTGGTTTGTCTTAACCTTATGGCCAATGTTCTTGTAATACCAATGTAATACGGATAAAGTAACCTCCAGTAATTCAGTCTGAATGACAAGGGCTCCGGTGCCCTTCGTGATGCACCACGACGTACCTTTGATTGTTTCTGTGGAGTCTGTTATAGAGATCCTTTGGGATTTTCCAAGCCCGTGTAATCCTTTTATGGGACTAACATTAGCCTTATATATCAATCATCTCACTAAGCCACATATTTCGCACCCTTCCACAACCATGCCACACTTAGGGCCAGTTGTAGGAAGCCTTTTGCACGTCGCAAACTGTGAAAAACACAGTTTGCGACGTGCAAAAGGCCTTACGCGATGCAGAGTCACATTTTGCAAGCCGATACCGACTCGCAGAATGTGATTCCGACTCGCAAATAGGAAGGGGTGATCCCTTCCTATTTGCGACCGCATCGCGATGTTGAGTTGCTTTGTGACCGCGAAAGCAGTCGCAAACCAACTCGCAGTTACCATCCACTTGAAGTGGATGGTAACTCATTCTCAAAAGGGAAGGGGTCCCCAGGGGACCCCTTCCCTTTTGTGAATGCCACAAAAAATATTTTTCAGAGCAGGCAGTGGTCCTATGGACCACTGCCTACTCTGAAAAAACCGAAACTAAATGGTTTTGGTATTTTTTCTTTTTCAAGCTCGTTTTCTTTAAGGAAAACGGGCTGCAAAAAGAAAAAGAAAAAACTGCTTTATTTAAAAGAAGTCACAGACATGTTGGTATGCTGTCTCCAGCAGGCCACCATCCCTGTGAGTGCCTAGACTCGCTATGGGGTCGCAAACTGCGACCCACCTCATAAATATTCATGAGGTGGGTCTTTGCGACCCCATAGTGAGTCGCAGAAGGTGTCTGAGACACCTTTCTGCATCTCGTATTGCGAGTTGCAATTTGCGAGTCGCTATGACTCGCAAATTGCAAGTCACAATTTCTAACTTACCTACATCTGGCCCTTAGCTCCTTCCCCAGGTCCTTGATAATCCGATGGTGTGGTTGCGCTTTTAAAAGTCAATACTAATAGAGATGGAGGAATGGATTATTGAATGGCCATTCCTTCGCACCATTGATGAGTATGATTAGATAATCGAAAAATTGATCCAACACCCCAAGTCAAACACGTCCATTCTTGTTGTTTTCTGTGTTAAAAACCACAGAGATGTGCTGATGAGGAGGGCTTTAGGACTCCGCACCAGCTGATGAAATGGCAACAGAGCTCACACAAAACAGTGCAGGATGAAATTGTGCAAGCAGTGCAATTAGCACAGACCTTATTGAGCCACGTTTGTGGTACCAAAGGTGGAATTCCGACTTTTACCATTTCTTGAGTCTTCTTGCTTGCAATGTGGCCTTTGATGGGTGCCATGTAAATAACTGTGAATGATAGCAACAGAACTAATTGCTTGTTTTTGTTGCACTGGTTGCTTCAGTGAGTTGAACCCAGTGGCAGACCCGCCCCCATATGTGACCAAAACATTTGCTTTCACATGTTGCAATCACCCATTTCGGGTGATGAGTGATATTTAGAAAGGTCTCTCCAGTTAGGCCATCATATTAGAGACCGCGTTCAGAGGTACCCTAGTGTATGGCCATGTTCAGTTACATTCTTGAACAGATTTGCCATTTCCTGTGATGATGTGACATCACGTGCGCTGGTGTGTCGAGGGCAGAAGATCGAGGGCACCTGCAGATCTGCATTATTATGCATAAGCATGTATTTGAATGCATATATTGGTTGCAGTTTATTTTATTAATTTATATTTCTTTTTGTTTGAGGTTTTATTAAGAGTCTAAAAGGCCAATAACAGATTGCTTTACATAATAATTTGTGCCGTCAGAGTGTGTTAGTAATAAATATACTACACTATGTATAAACGTACAGCGGTCTTAGAATACAAATATACACTAAATGCAAGAAAACTGTTAGTCATCATGAGTATAATGTCAAAATAAAAACGTGTGGATGGTCCAGATGTAGTGTCCGTCGAACAGTAAGTGTACAGTGTAAGTGTATAGTTTATAGTGACTTGGACGATCACTTCAGTATTCTCCTATAAGGCAAGTATTCGGGGGGGTCATCGTAAGAGGGAGTAGAAGGCTGCTTGGGAAAAAAAGAAAAACATAACACTGATTAATTCTTCTTTGTTTTTGATACAGGTTCTAACAACATGGCGGATTTACATCTTGATCGTTAAGATTCCGACAAAGGTACGTGATACAGTAAAAAGCACCTGTAAAGTGTGAATAGATTGGCATGCATGGCAGGGAGAAGGTGGGGCAGTTATGGGAATCTCCCAGTGTTATTTTGCATGCATGAAATGGCCCCAACACTCTATATAAATGTGCATCCTTGTTACTGAACTATCTGGCCCCCTGGGACTATAGTATGCGCTTTTCTCATACTTTGTAGCAAATAGTAGTGTAAGTCATTTGCACCCATCACTTCCCATTAGTGCAATTATTTTGGGATCCTTGACTCCAACTCTGGGTCTCAAATCCCTGTCTTAGTCCTCTTACTAAGTAATGTGAGAGGCAGGTATTTTCCTGTTCTGCTCTAAAGACCCTCTGGTATAGTCCATCTTTTGGCCTTGTCTCGCTAGACCCATAGTGGTGCTGTTCTATACATGCCTCATCTTGTTTTGGGGATACTCTGTGCCCGTTCCTGACCCATAGTGCCTCCTGCTTTGTATCGTATCAGCATCTTTTTTGGCGCCAGCGCTATAGACCCTCGGGAGCATTCTTGTCGGCCTTGTTTTTGGCATCCCCTCTACTTTGACATGCCCGATCAGCCTATCACTGAGGATCACCTCTGTCTTGCTCCCCTTGGCCCCATCATTGATAATTACTGGAAAATCGCAGTAAATGCTTTCAGCAGAATATGGTTACTGTTTGGCCTCCTTTATTGGCAAATCTCAAGGAGAGGGAAGTTTAGAGTGGTACTCTAATGTAGAGTATAGTTGCACTCTTTATGGGAGGCACCTTAGGGACGACATTACCCCTAGGTGTTTTGAATGTTCTCATTTTATCTGCACAGGCGAAAATCTTATTTGCCATATTTGAACTCGTAGGCAGTAGCATAGCACAATCGCCATGGACCCTTGTACAAGCAACGGATATGAGTCTCCACCTCCACTGGATGTGTGGTAAAAAATGGCCATGGGACAATGCTCCCCTGTACCTGCTGCACTGTTGATAGCTACGGCTCCGCTTTCAGACAGCATGATCAGTGCTTGGCCGCTCACTTGGGCCCAGCAATGATGATTCTAGCAGCCTGTTGTCCATTGTAGTGAATGCCTCACCTCTGCGTGCCCCCCTCCTGCCCTTAGCAGTGATGCTGCTCTGTGTCTATATAGCTGTATATCGTGACTGGGAGGTATGCTGTGCCTGTTTAATTTTTGGCCCAGTAGTAAAGCCCTACATGTCTAATCACATTTTGCCCTAGGAATGATAATTGCATCTGCCTTTCTTCCCTGTTTCCCCATGACCTTAATATTGAAGGCACTCTGTACTTAACTTGCCCATTGCCCTAACTGAGATTATTCTATATGCCTGTTACCTTCGCTGCCCTAGAATGGAGGCCCCCAGTGCCTGACCCTATCTTGGTTTTAATAGTGAGTTTCTGTTTGTCACTTGAACCTGGCAAGTAGTGGGTCCCTCTTACTACTTATCTCTTGCTTGGCCTTAGAAGTGAGGATGCTCTTTACGTATCCTACATAATTTACTAGCATACTGGACTCTCTGTACTTGTTCCCTTCTCGGTCCCAGCAGTGATGACCTCTGTCACTGACCACGTCTTGGTCCTACCAGTGAGCCTTTTTTGCTTGTTGTCACTTGCAGTGAGGGTCCTTCCTTAGCTGGTTCATCTTTTGACCTTAGCAGAAAGGATGCTCGTAACCGATCCAGCCCTGTTTCCAAGAAATTAGACTCCTCTATACTTGGTATTATAGATGAGAAGCCTTTTTCCTTGTGCCCCTTTCCTCTTGACCTAACAAGGCTTAGTATTCATAATACCCTTTGACACCAACAGTGTTGGTCCTCTATGCCTGTTCCCTTTGTTTTCCTAGCAGTGAGGGCCCAGTGTCCAGGGTTGGACTGAGATATATGATAGGCCTGGTCACCAAAATAAAGTGGCCCCCATGTAGTGAATTGGATAGCAAAACAATGAGCCCCTATTCAGATGGAAGCAACTCAAAAAATGTTAACATATGCTCTCTCCATGGGCAGTGAGGTTTGTGTGACTGCACACATATGTGCTTGCTGCAGGCAATGTTTATAGTAATGTATTAGGGAAATGCAGCAGTGAAATTCACTATGTTCAAACCCTAGGAAAAAAAGAGAAAAAAGATTAATACACCCCTGTTCTCTGTTCTTCTGTCCTTGAAGGCCTATCGGTGCCAGGGTGGAGGGACACAGGGGGTGGTGAGTGGCAGTATGTTCTGTAGTCATTGGCCCCAGCTAAATAGTAAGTAAAAGAAGTGAGTGAGACCAGCATATAATGCTTTCTGGCAATGGGCAACAGCACAGCAAGTACAGCACCGTTGCAGTCATATGATCGTCATGTTAGAGCTTCCATGGTTCACCAGTCTCCCTCCCATGTGTGTGGCCACAAAACTGTCCCACTGCACCTCAAAACTGGCCCCCTGTCAGACTGCCCTTTCAGACACTGCCAGATTTGTCCAGTGGGCCAATCCAACCCTGCCATTGTCTGTAACCCGTACTCCTCCTCTGTCTTGGCTTAATAGCAGTGAGGGTTAATACTTTGCCTCTCGCATTGATGATTGTCAATGTATGTCTCTATCACATTTTGGATCTAAGTTACTGTGAATACTGAGGTCTTGGTGAGCCATGTGTTTTTATAGGTGTTGCCAGCTGAAAGAGGAAGATGCTGTTTTTCTGGACTTAAACAAAGCTTATATTGTTACCTTCTTGTTTTTAGATTGAGAGCTCCTTCAACGTCCTTGAGATCCGCACACTGAATGCCTTGAGCAAGAACCAGGTAATGTCCTCCATTAAAAGTTTCTGCTATTTTCATTCAAGCCGTTACATTGCATTCACTCTAGCCAAATGGCCTGTATAGAATCTCTTCTCTTCCCCTCATGGGCCATTATTTTTCACTCGCACCACTCCACCGTGGTTCAGCTCTGTATCCACATATGTTAAGGTGAGTTACATTGATTTTCTGTAGTGCTACTGGAAGAGTGTTCAGTGTTGATTCTGGAGGGTGTAATCAATGGCAAGTTTTCAGGGTATCTACTAAGTGTACAAACCATTATCCAGAATGAGAATCACTTAGATATTTTGAGATGGTTAAAATGTGGCATGGGTCTAACCCTCCAAAACAACGTTGGACATTGCAGTGCTACAGCTTCCATAAGGCTTGTTTAGAGAACATGCAGACGAGTAACCCATTGTTCCTGCAGAGTGGTTACTGAATCCTACTATACCTGAAGTTGCGGGTCAGTACATGACCCAAGGTGGTGTGATTTCTGCTGAGAAATCGTTTCAGAGGGTTGGACTTATTTTAGAAAACAACCTCCATAATTTCTTCTTCACTGACCAGAGCTTTGAGATTTCTGGCGGATGAGTCGAGGTTTCTTCTCAAATAATATGCTCCCATGATGGAACACTAGTAGGGACACTCCACTCCAGCTGATTATGACGCTGTCTTCAGCCCTTAACTTTTCATCTACAAATTATTGTTTTCAGTCGTCTTAGACAATTAGTTCAATGGAAGCAGCACACTACTACAACACCCAACATGATTTGGGTTATCCTACAGAAGTCCAGGACTACAGTGTCCATAATGACGTGGAGGAAGATCGGTGCTCTGTGCAACAGTGAAGTAGTAGGCCCTCCATCTGTGTTTCCCTTTGTGGAAGGCATATGGCACAGGCAAGGCGTAGACATCTTGATTTCAACATACCACACATCTGATAGCCACTGAAGCTTTCATTGAACCATTATTCCTTAATTTCTTTATTTCGTACTTTAGTCTCCTATACTCCTTGTTATGATCCTACTGTTCTGTTTGGTTGCTGTTAAACCTGACAGCCTTAGTGTAGTATTCCCCCAAACATTTTGCTTTCACTCCTTCTGCTTTGAAGAGTTTTTTTGTTGTGCTATAAGACCTCTGCGAACTGGTGATAAAGTGCTTGTGCTCTCTCTTACAAACATGGTAGAATTAGTTCACACGTAATTGGCACATTTAATTTACCTGTTAGGTCCTAGTAAAGTTGTACTGCATGTAACCAGGACCTGTAAATTAAATGCTACTAGGAGGCCTGCAGCACCTATTATGCCATCCTCTAAAGTAGTCCCTTAAAACATGTCTCAGATCTGCCACTGCAGCCTGTAGTGCAGTTTTAAAATACCACCTTCACTTGCCACACTCAGCCTTTTGCCAAGCCTAGACCTTCCTTTTTAATACATGTTGGAAAATGACCCTCTCTGAAGGGTCACCCCAAAACGTTTGCCTTCCTCCTCCTCTTTTTCTGACCTAATTTATGCTGGCTTTAGCACTCTGGGCATTTTAGAACTGCTAACCAGTGCTAAAGTGCATGTGCTTTCTCCCTAGAACATGGTAACATTGGCTTATACCCAATTGCCATATTTAATTTACTTGTAAGTCCCTAGTACAGTGCACTATGAGTGCCTAGGGGCTGTTAATTAAATGCTACCAGTGGGCCTGCAGCACTGATAGTGCAACCAACCCACATAAGTAGCCCCCTGACTGTGTCTCAGGTTTGCCATTTGCAAGGTCTGTTTGTGCAGTTTCACTGCCACTTCGACTTGTCATTTAAAAATACTTGCCAACCGCTACACTCCCCTTTTTCTAAATTTATCACCCTTAAGGTAGGCCCTAGGTAACCCATAGGGCAAGATGCTATGCAAGTAAAAGGCAGGACATGTACTCATGTGTTTTACATGTCCTGGTAGTGAAAAACTCACAGAGTCGATTTTCACTACTCCTCTAATAGGTCAGCATTGGAAATGCCCTTATATACTTTTAAGTGGTAGGTTCTGATCTGAAAGGAGTGGCTTTGTCATGTTTGGTATGGACAGAATGGTAATGACAAATCCTGCTTATTGGTGAAGTTGGATTTAACATTACTATTTTAGAAATGCCCCTGTAAAAAGTGGGCATTTCTCTACACTTTTGTACCTTACATCCTTTCTCTATCCACGCCTGGCTGGGCTGGTTGACAGCTCCCCTTGTGCATTCCATCCAGACAGCCATAAGCACAGGACACTCAGCCATATCTGCATTCATCTGCATACTAAATGGGTTTTCCTGGGCAGGAAGGGTGGAGGGGTTCTCACTTACACTTCAAAGGCCAGTGGGCTGATCCAAATCAAAGGACTGATAACCCCCCCCCCCCATTAGGGATCCTGGCACACAGGGCTGGGATTGAAAGGGGACCTTGTGCACTTCAAAACCACTCTTTGAGGTTTCCCTCACTTCAAAGGCATTTTGGGTATAAATGCTGGATTTGTGACCTTCCAAAATCCGACGCTTCTGGACCTGCAACTGGACTCTGTCAGAGGGACTGCCTAGCTGCCCAAAGGACTCATCTGGACTTCTTTGCTGCAGAAGGACTGCTGCCATGCTTGTTGCCCTGCTGCCCCCTGACTTTGCTGGAAGGACTCAGTCTTCTCCACACGTGCTCTCCAAGGGCTTGGATTGACTTACCTCCTGTTCTGAAGTCTCAGGGCCACAAAGACTTCACAAAAGACAAGAAAATCCCAGTGCATCGGAAAATCGATGCAATGCCTGTAGAAATCGACACAGCGCCTGCTTGTGGCTGAAAAATTTCTGCATCGCCAACTGTATTGATGCAGCACCTACTCCTTAGCGTGTCAAGAATTTTCACGCATCATCTCTTGGCGTCAAAATATCACTGAACCACAGTGAGGAACCAAGGCTGCACTCTTGGAAATGGATGCAACACCTTGCAGCATGGAAAGAAACAACGCATCGTCTGTGCCATGATGGAAAATACGACGCAACGCCTTATTTTTCAACGCATCTCCTCCTTTGTGGCCCAGTGCATTAATTTTGATGCATCACAGGCATTGTGTGTTAAAAGGGTACAACCACTGAGCCTTAAGGATTGAGACTCATTTAAAACTTTAAAAAGTGATATCTTGACTTGTGCATATTAGATTTGTGTCGTTTTGGTCTTATTTTATTCAGATAAATATTAGCAGTTTTCCTAAACTGGTGTGGAGTACTTTTTGTGGTGTTTTCACTGTGTATGAGTTATCACACAAATACTTTTTACACAGTGCCTTCTAAGTTAAGCCTGGCTGCTCTGTGCCAGGCTACCAGAGGGTGAGCACAGGGTAGTTTGGATTGTGTTGTGACTTACCCTGACTAAGATTGTGGTCCCTGCTTGGACAAGGGTGTATACCTCTGCCAACTAGAGACCTAGTTTCTAACAGTACGTATAAATCACCCCTAAGAGGGGCCCTAAAAGCTCATTGGGCAGGATGCATTGTAATAAAAAGTAGACTTTTGTGTAGGGGTTTTTCAATGCAAGGACAGGTAAAACTTAAGATCACATTTTTTTACTGTTGTAAAGCCTATCTCTCCCATTGACTAACACTGGGTTATCTTATCACATTCACTAAGTGATAACCTTAGATTGGAGAAGGTATACGCATGCTGTTTACACTCAAAATAATTTTAATTTAAACTCCTCTTTAATAGTAAAGTACAATTTGAAATGACAATTTTAAAAATGCCATTTTTAGAAAGTTGACATTTTCTTATCCTAACCATTTGTGCCTTCTGCCAGTGTCGTGGGTCACATGACTTTGAATAGCTCTGCTGTTGGAGTCTGTGTTTTCCTGCCAGACAGTGACAGAAACTGGATTAAGCGTTGACAGGATGAGTCATCTTGCCAAGATGACTGGGGGCAGAGATTTGGCCTGCCCCATTTTCACTTCAAAGTGCTTGCATCCAGCACACAAATATGATCCTGACACCAGCCTTTTGTCACTCCAGAGTTATTGGATCCTTGACAGGGCAAGGGAAGAACTTTCCAGAACCCGATGTGGGGTAAGACAGAGTGTAAGGCTTGCACCAGGTATAAATATTGGACCTCCTGAGCCACTCATCAATATACTCCTGGACCTGTGAACATTACAGAAGAAGGACTGCCTTGCCACCAGAGAACTGCCCTGCCTCTTGAGGACTGCCTTGCACTCTGAGAAGGAAGACTGGATCTGCTTCCTTAATCCCAGGCTAAACAATGGTCAGTAGGCTGACCTGTCTGAGCTACAGGGACACTACAACCTCCAGAGGCCTCTCTGCAACTGCTCAGCTTACCAGCTGCATTGGACGTGCAACTGGGCCTCCCTGGGCCCTGGTGGCCACTGCTGAAGTGCATCTTGATCCCAAAGAGGTGTAATCCAGGTGCTGGACACTTGGCTGGCACCATTGGAGCCTCTCCTGACAGTAAGGTTAAATTCTGAAGTTTTGGGCTCTTCGTAACCGTGAATGGGCCCATTTGCACCAAGACTGTGCTACCCATGATGACCGGTAACTAAAAGCTCCAGTGGACCTGACTCTTAGCAGAACTGCAATGACTGACAATGCGAGATCTGCACTTGCGCAACAGTAGCGACAGCCAGCGCGAAGCTCCATCAATGACCGTGCGCATTGCCTGACCAACTCGATGCCCTACAGCAATACCACCTTGCACCACCTGGCCTGCTTTTTGCGCTTCAGCAATCTACCATGCTTTCCCTGCTCCTTGTGGCCTCCTCCACCACAAACGAAAGTCTTTCTGCCGGACTTTGAGAATTAACTTTTTCAGTGGGACTAACCTGGTACCCGGATCTGACCCACTCTCCGCTGTGGTCAGCCTGAACTTGTAACCTTCCCCTGGTCTAGCGTGAGCAGATGACTGCCAGTGGCACTTGGTGCTTTTAGGCGTACCTGAACCTTTGAAATTTAGTATCTCTGGTTCTACTGATTGGATTTTTGTCATAAGATTTATTCTATTTTTCTAAATTAGTCTAGGATTTTTGTGTGTGTCGTTGTTAGAAATGGGGTCTCTAGTTGCAGTCGGTGTGCACCCTGTCCAAGTAGGGACCCTCAATCTAGTCAGGATAAGGGAAATACCCGCTGAGATAACCCCTGCTCACCCCCTTGGTAGCTTGGCACGAGCAGTCAGGCTTATCTCAGAAGCACTGTGTAAAGGGTTTTGCGCATAACACACAGTAATACGTGAAAAGACTACAAAAGGACACCACACCAGTTTTTATAAAAATAGGCAATATTTATCTATATAAAACAAGACCAAATACGATAAAAATCCAACATACAGTAAGAAAAATATGAATTCTGCAAGATTTACTCAAAATTACAGTTCCTTGAAGTCCATAGCTCCACCTGGGGCTATCACGGCGTCGTGATCAACAAAACCAACAGTTCAGGCCGGCCGCGGCGTTGCGGACCAGCTATGGTGTCGGGAAGACCCGCAAACAGTACCTTGGATTTGCAGGGCGTCGTGATCCTCGCAGTGAGCTCCGGAGAGTGGTGTCACTGACGTTGCGGTGTCGGTTCCAGAGTCGGTGCAGGAGTCATCAGGCCCTTGTGTTGCAGCTTGAATTCTGGGCTGATGAAGTCAGGTGCGCCGGCGTGGATGGTGTCGGGGCTGTGGTGTGCAGCGGGACGATGCGACGTGCGGTGCCCACAGGTCACAGTGTAGGCAGCTGCTCTGTGACGACACTTAGCGGCGTTGGTGAGACCAGGGCTGCAGTGTGAAGCGGGGCGGTGCGATGTGCAGTGTCCACAGGTCACAGTGCAGGCAGCGGTGTTGTCTTTGCTGAAGCAATGTCGCCGGTAGGCCCAAGTCAGCGGTGCGGGACGGGACGGTGCTTCGTGACCCTCACGAGCGGTGTCCACAGGCCATGGTGCAGGCAGGATGCTTGGTGACGACACAGGAGTCGATGGTGCTGGCGTCGGTGGACCAGGGCTGCAGTGCAGGATGGGACGGTGCTTCGAGTGGTGTCCACAGACCACGGTGCAGGCAGTGGCGCCAGTGTCATTAGGAGCGGCGGCGTCGGGGATGCCCAGGCTGCGGTGTGAGCAGGCGAGGCCGGAGTGCGGGGCCCACAGGTCGTGGTGCGAGCAGCGGCTCGGTGAAGTCGTCCGATGACGGCGTTGGTGAGACCAGAGTCGCGGTGCGAAGTGGGGCAATGCGACTCCGTGTGGCGTCAGCAGGTCCCGGTGCAGGCCAGCGGCGTCGTTGGCGGCGTCACAGTGGTTTCTCCTCTTGAACAGCACAAAACACACAGTTCCCAGTGCTGCAGGTCAAGGAAACGGAAGTCTTTGGTGTCCCTGAGACTTCCAACAGGAGGCAAGCTCCACTCCAAGCCCTTGGAGAATTTTCTCAAGCAGGACACACAGCAAAGTTCACCCTTTGTACTCTTTTCAGGCAAAAGCAGCAACTGCAAGCCAGTCTAGCAAAGCAACACAGCAAAGGGACAGTACTCCTCCTTCAGCTCTTCAGCTCTTCTCCTGGCCAGAGGTTTCTCTTGATTAGAAGTCTGGGGTTTTGGGTCTTCTTCTTTTACCCAGTTCTGCCTTTGAGGTTGGCAAACTTCAAAGCAAAGTCTCAAGTGTTTGCAAGATCCTTCCTTGTCCAGGCCAGGCCCCAGACACTCACCAGGGGGTCAGAGATGGCATTGTGTGAGGGCAGTCACAGTCCTTTCAGGTGTGAGTGACCACTCCTCCCCTCCTCTCCAGCACAGATGGCTAATCAAGATATGCAGGCTACACCCCAACCCCCTTTGTGTCACTGTCTAGAGGAGAGGTGTGAACAGCCCAACTGTCAAATTGACCCAGACGGGGAATACACAAACAGGCAGAGTCACAGAATGGATTAAGCAAGAAAATGCCTAATTTCTAAAAGTGGCATTTTCAAAATAACAATCTAAAAACCAACTTCACTAAAATATGTATTTTTAAATTTTGAGCTCAGAGACCCTAAACTCCACATTTTTATCTGCTCTCAAAGAGAATCTAAACTTTAAGGATACTTAAAGGTAGCCCCCATGTTAACCCTTGAGAGGGATAGGCCTTGCACAGTGAAAACCGAATTTGACAGTATTTCACTGTTAGCACATATAAAACACACTAGTATATGTCCTACCTTAAACATACACTGCACCCTGCCCATGGGGCTACCTAGGGCCTAACTTAGGGGTGCCTTACATGTAGTAAAAGGGAAGGTTGAGGCCTCGCAAGTGGGTACACTTGCCAAGTCGAAACTGCACACACAGACACTGCAATGGCAGGTCTGAGTCATGTTTACAGGGCTACTAATGTGAGGGGCACAACCAGTGCTGCAGGCCCACTAGTAGCATTTGATTTACAGGCCCTGGGCAACTCTAGTGCACTTTACTAGTAAATCAAATATGCTAATCATGGATAAAACAATCAACAGTACAATTTCTATAAGGAGCACCTGCACTTTAGCACTGATTAGCAGTGGTAAAGTGCGCAGAGACAATAAACCAGAAAAAACAGACCTAAAAAAATAGGGGGAAGAAGGCAAAACGTTTGGGGATAACCCTGCAAAAAGGGCCATTTCCAACAGTCGTGTTTTCACTTTATTAGTGTTTGTGTCCTGCATAAATATTTTACACATTGCCTCCAAGTTAGGCCGGTTTTGGTGCCAAGCTACCAGAGGGTTAAGCACGGGTTAATTTAGTTACTTTGTGGTTCGCCCTGAAAACAATTGTTGTTGCCTGAGTGGAGCTTCCACCCAGGTCAACCAGTAACCCAATTGCATATCGCATAAAGTCACCTGAAAGGTGCCTCAAAATGCTTAGCCTCACTGGAGATAAGTAAATAGGGTACAGGAGGGGAAAAAAGAGGTAATGACAGAGAATGGAGAAGGAGCCTTATGAAGTGAGCGATCTCCCACGAAACTATGCATGCTGGATCGATTGACAAAGCATTGTGCATTGTCATCTTTGGATGGCTGCTAGGAAAGAGGGAGCAGGAGGAGAGCAGAGGTAGAATTTATTTGACAATGTGAGGAATCCGCGCCTGACAGGGCTCATAACAGACTGTTGAAGATTGATTGTGCTCTTCTATAAAGAGCTCGGGAACTAATATAAAACAGGGGCAATCCAATTTTGCAAATGACCAGGGTAGTGTGTGTGTGCATAAGGAATACGGTGGTTCGTTCAGGGACATCAATCAACATTCTTTAGTTATTAGGGAATAAATGATGATGGTTAAACCTGTGGGAATTCACAGGCTCTGTGTAGTGGCGAGAGTTCTAAACAGTAGAGGACGCACCAGAAACATAAATAAAAGCTGCATATTCATTGAGTCAACATAGTTCATTATCTAAATGTTATCTCTAGGAAAACTTTTTTCAAATGACAATTGGGTGATATAGTTGTGAGCATAGTGACGGTGCAGTGCTCAAGTGACTTGAATGTGCACGAAGTGAAAAAGTAAGGCAAATTGTGTATAGTAAGGTGGATGTCTAAAGTTACGGTTAAGAAGAAGCAGAGAGGAGTCTTGTCGGGGTACTGCAAAACTGTCCCAACTCAGAATAGTCGACGAGCTCAGGAAGCAAGACACAATGGTGGCAGTCAGAACGTTCTTGTGGCCTTTTTCTATTGAACGCATTTAAGCGTAGCCCACACTTAAAGAGGGGGCTGGAGAAAAGGGGTCTGGAAGGCTTCTAGGTGTGCCGCATATTTCTAGGTGTTAGGACTTCTAAGAGGGTAGAGGAATCTCGGAGAAGCCATACACTGGTGGCTGAGGGCATTTTTACTTGCTATTCTTGAGAAGTCTTGTATTTTTTCCGTCATTTTTTTTACTCTCTCACCACATTTTTTGCCCATCTTTCCATTTTCCTTATTTTATCAATATCCGGTATTTGTAAACAGCAGTATTTATTATTTGCATGGTCACTTGCCTTTAAAGGTGGTTGGGAAATTATTTGTACAATCACCTTCCTTTTCGTACCCCTCCCCCCCTTGTTTTGTTGGTGTTATCTGCTTCCTGTACATCCCTTCCCTCTTCCCCTGCACCACCTGCTCATTCTTCCCGTCTCGCTAGTGCTCCCCATTAGTAGCAAGGGCCATTCTTCTTCTTCTAATTAGCGAGACCTTTCTCGCTGCTCTTTCACCGTTCTGCCTATGGAGGTGATTTATCATCCCCGCTCCAACGACCACACTTGGGAGATTTGAAAGAGACTTACTGAAAGCTAAATGAATGACTAGATCTGGAACTTACATGAGGTGGTGTGGAGCAGGGGCACGTTCAGTATTTTATTCAAAAGGAGGCAGCGTTTGCATACAGGCATTCGCTACAACATCATTAACTGGGGTAACGGATAAAGGTGCATTCTTGGCCCTGTACTACGCGGCCTGAATTCCATGCCTTTATTCTCTCAGATGAATAATCTGAGCTGCTTCATAAATTCACCCTGTATCAACAAACCCCAGTAGAAGCAACTGGATTCGGATGATGCCACTGCATCCTGTGCACAATCGGAGAGAAATGTAGACAGAAACATATGCAATCATTCCTTTTCAGATGGAATTAATCATAGGTCAATGTGAAATCCACTTGCTGATGATAATAAAGAAGAGATATTAACAAAGGAGACCTGTGACTGTGTAGCAAGTTGGAAACAGTCACAGTTGAGAAACCACGATTGTGAACCATGCTGTTTTTTCAAGTTAGCAACACCTAAATTGTAGCAGTCATGGGGTAACCTTCTCCAGGGACCCAGCGTCATTGTCCTTCTCATCTTGCAACTCTGCTTTAAGACCCCTTCAAAAAACAACATTCTCACCTTCTCTGCTAGAGGAAAGCACAGTGGACACCTAGCTACTATAAGCTTACTTAGTAATGCTTCACACAAGTGGAAAATCTGTCCCAGATGGTAGATAGGAGATTGGCAAGACTTTCATCCTCTAGAACATTTTGCAAAGAGATTAGTTCTTGGTGTTTCCTCTTAGTTGAAAGTGGGCATAATCTGTAAAAGATGCTTTGCTGTCGTACTGATTAGGAAACATACATTCACACGTTTTTCAATGAGTCCTCAGATTCTGCAGAAATTAATGAGGTTTCATCATGGAAATCATTCTGATTGATCAGGATTAGCCTAGAAAGTCTTTTAGGGTGTCTTTTTTCTATTAGATATACGTTTTCGGATGCTTCGTCTTCTAGGGTAGCAAGTGGCACGTTTTCAGCTCTCCATTTCGTTGCTGAACTTGGAGGGTTTTTTTTTTAATATGTTTTGGGAGCTGTGCCGATAGCTATCCCACCCTTCATTGTTTATGTTTTTTCCAAACAGTTCTCTTATCTTTCAGTTGATGAACTCTGACCACATTATCCACTAAGGAACAAACTTTTTTTGGCTAATGGAAAAAGTCTAGATTTTGCATTAATGAGGAGGACACCCAAAGTGACCCCTGTCTAATCTGTAGGAAGTTGTCTTCTGTACAGGGATGTAGGAAGACTGTCTCATAAGTGTAAAGTTCTGTGAACAGAGTGAAAAATTATATTGTAGCCATGATGGTAACAAGCTCCAACCTGTCTTTGAGCACAGTCTACACGGTAACCCATGACTGGGGCTTCCGGCCACACTGAGTCGATGTTATGATTAGGTTTACATATGAGCCCTTACACAACAAATGCATACTTGAAGTCCTTGTTAGACTCTGTACTGGCTTGCTGACTTGGTCCTCTGGATAACGTCCCATTTCACCATATAAGAAGTTGTTGTTGAGATGCCTGGTTCATGGCTGAATACACATTTTCCATCCCAGGCCAGTTTACTGCAGTTTGCCTGGGATGGATGTCTGCAAAAATGCCAGCTGCCCTGAGTGGCTGTCCCCTAACATTTCAAATGGAACTCCTGCATAATTGGGTGCTAGGCCCCTATACAGCTCCACGGGCCTGTGTAAACGCTGAAACCAGTACTTTGAAGAGCTACACTCTACCGACCAGAAACTAGAGGTTATCCTCTGTGCCTCCTCCCCCCATGGCTACAGGAGGGACCAAGCTGGCTAAGTTTTGCCCCACACACAAAATTTAAACTTTCACACCTGAAGCTCTGTTTGCCAACCCTAAGCCGCCAACCCAACATTCAGACTTTCTCAAACTGAGTTGAGCCCTCGAACCTTTGAAGTACATGAAGCTGGTGGACATACTAAACCTGTGTTATCCTGTGTCCCCCAAATTGCAAAACACGTAATTTGCCTGGCCTAGTGCCATGCCAGGCCTTGTGAGTCACAATTGTGCTGCAAGAGGTGTTAGGGAACATATGTCCCCACCTTTGACTGGCACCTGGGGAAGAGAGACACTGGCCCCCTGGTGGATAGCAGGCAACTCTCACCATAATCGAAAGAAATCAAAGTAATATCACAAATATCTTTAGTTGCAGATACTCTGGTATTTTGGCATAGGAGCAACAATCACTGCAAAAGGCCTTTCCGATTATATCCTCTCACATCTTGCAGAAAATCCTCCCAGGATTCTATGTTTTATTTTGTGGCTTTATCACCACTTGCCTCTCTGTCTTTGCTTCTAATAGCCCTGATATATTTCCCTGCATATTAAGACTGGGAACTGAAGCTTAAGGGGTTCTGAGACATTGGGATCTAAGAAATCGCAACAACACTTAGTGAAAACTGCCTCATAAGGTGACATAATCCTATTTATTTAAATATGTGTTAGCTACCATCTTTATGTTGTTATATTATTTTATATCTGATTATCACCATACACCTAGAAGTGTAAGTGTTATAAACTTTTAGTTTTAACCATTGTGCATAATTTAATCAGTTTCCTCTAGTGTAAATAAAGGGACCAACACACAAACTGCATTTTGCAGCACGCAAAGTAGTACTACCTAATCACTGCAAAATGAATCCACAAACCTAAGAGTGTAAATTTTCGTCTCAGTCTCCTGTCCCTTCTATGTGATGATCATCACATATGTATGTTTGCTACTTAGTAGTAAATGTGGGAGGGGCAAGAGGGAGTGACTGGAATAAGGGGTATATTTACTAGCAAATGGGAGAGGTTTAGGGCAGAGTAAGGAGGGGTTAAGGCAAGGCAAGTTAGGTTTCTAGGCATGGACATACATCCACCGACAAATGAGAAAGCCTATTGCTATTCACAAGGTGCACTTCTGAAGTTACTACAGCCAAAAACTACACAAAACAGTAGTTAATGTACGCTCAGAGCTGGAGTAAAGTGTATGGCCAAAATTATTTATATTTGTTTAAAATATAATCAATTTTGATTTTGCTACATGTCTAAAAATAAAACATTTTCATAATCTTTTTAAAATAAATACATTAACCCCTTGGGTGCCCTGCACAGATCGGTTACGTCCTGCACAGCACCGCTCTGGTGCCCAGGTCGTAACCGTTACGTCCAGATAGGGGTCCACGGGGGAAGTGCTAGCGCTCCCCCTGGGGGCCTGACACCCCCCTCCCCTGGGCAGGGATGTAAGGGGAATTGCTTCCCCTTTCACCCCTGCTCCTCCCAACCATCCCCCTGTGGCGTCTAATGATGTCAGCACGCAATTGCGCGCTGACCTCATCAGAGGTCTGCCCCTCCGCGCTGGAAGCTCTGCTTCCTGCACGGATCGGAGGAGAAATGCTTTTGCATTTCTCCTCCGATAATGTGGAGGGGCCGAGAAAGGCATCAAAGGAAAGGAAAGGCTTGTTTTTCAGGTTAGGCTGCTCCCCAGAGGGCCAAATTATTTTCAGGCCATTAGGCCGATCTGCCCCGGGGGGGAAGGGGGGAGGCAGAAACCCCCTAGACACCAGGGATAACTTTCTTTTTTTGTTTATTTATTTTTTTTGTATGTGGGGAACGACCCCTTAGGCAAGGGTCGCTCCCCGGGGGGCAAAATTACTTTTAGGCCATTTCTGCCCCCCTTGTGGGCAGATCAGCCTATTTTTATTAGGCCAATCTGCCTCCAAGGGGGGCAGAAACCACTAGACACCAGATTTTTTGTAAGCTTCAAGTGAGGGAAGCGACCCCTTAGGCAAGTGTCGCTCCCCAGGGGGGGCAAATTTGCTGTAGGCCATTGATCGGCATATTTTTGTTAGGCCAACCCACCCCCAAGGGATACAGAAACCACTAGACACCAGAGATTTTTATTTTTTTTGCGTCAATTTCACACAAGGGGCGTGACCTCTTAGGCAAGGGTCATTCCCCTGGAAGGCAAATTTATTTTAGGCCATTTCTGTCCCCGTTGGGGGCAGATCAGCCTATTTTTATTAGGCTGATCTGCCCCTGGGGGGGCAGAAACCACTTAGGCACCAGGGATTGGTGTGTGTGTGTGTTTTGTTTGGGGGGGCATTCCCTTGGGCAAGGGTCGCTCCCCATGGGGGCACATTACTGTTGGCCATATCTTCCAAAATAATAGGCTATACCCCCACCCCAAATAAATGGGGCCAAAGTTGTTGGGCAGATGGGGCAATTACCCCTGATCCACACCCCGGGAGGGGGGGGCAGAATGTCTACTAGATGCCAGGGAATTAAAAAAATAAAAAAATAGTGGGGTGGTGGCTACCAAACAGTATGGGCCTGGTAATGCCCCTACCCCAACTGAAGGGGGTAAAAGTCTTTCAGCTCTCCCCGCACACACTAAAACATCTTATCCCAGGGCAAGCAAGAGAACATTTGATTGTTTTGGGATTTGGTTTTACATTTGGGCCATGAGAGCTTGGCTAGCTCTCAAAATTGTCCCACTTGGAATGGTGAGGGATGCACTTTTTGGACTTTGGGATGGTGCCATGTAGAAAAATCCACAAGACCTAGACACATAGTGGTGTGCTTCACATGCACCCCACACTATTTTCTTACCCACAGTTCCCTGCAAACTTCCACCTTTGCTGGAAATCACACATTTTCCCCACATTTTTGTTATGGAACCTTCCGGAATCTGCAGGAATCCACAAAATTCCCACCACCCAGCCTTGTCTCATCTATACCGCTAAAAATTCTGCTGCACTTGTCAGCCTAAAAATTACTTTTTCCAAACTGCCCTTTTGGACCCTCTTAGGCTCCCCATCAATTTCAACATGTTTTTGGCTCTTCCCTGTGACCGGCACTAGGCCCACCTACACAAGTGAGGAATAATTTTTACCGTGAGACTGAGGGGAACGTTGGGTGGTAGGAAATTTGTCCCGGTGTGGTGATCCCACGCAGAAATGTGGGGAAAATGTGATTTTATTTTTAGCTAAATTTGAGGTAAGAAAACATTGGGGGATCCACGCAAGTCACACCTCCCTGGACTCGCTCGGGTGCCTAGTTTTCTAAAATGTCTGGGTTTGGTAGGTTTCTCTATGTGGCTGCTGAGCCCAGGACCAAAAACGCAGGTGCCACACCCTCTCCCCCACAAAAGTAGGTAGTTTTGAATTTGATCATTTTGATGTGTCCAGAAAGTGTTTTGGGGCATTTGCTTTCGCAGGCACTAGGCCTACCCACACAAGTGAGGTACCATTTTTATCAGGAGACTTTGAGGAACGCTGGGTGGAAGGACATTTGTGGCTCCTCTCAGATTCCAGAACTTTCTGTCACCGAAATTTGAGGAAAAAGTGTTTTTTGGCCGAATTTGGAAGTTTGCAAATGATTCTGGGTAACAGAACCTGGTGAGAGGCCCACAAGTCACCCCATCTTGGATTCCCCTAGGTGTCTAGTTATCACAAGTGCTCAGGTCTGGTAGGTTTCCCTAGGTGCCAGCTGAGCTAGAGGCCAAAATCTACAGCTAGGCACTTTGCAAAAAACACATCAGATGTCAATGTAAAAATGTGATGTGTCCATGTTGCATTTCCTGTCGCTAGCATTAGGCCTACCCACGCAACTGAGGTACCATTTTTATCGGGAGACTTGGGGGAACGCAGAATAGCAAAACAAGTGTTATTGCCCTTTGTCTATCTCTACATTTTTTCCTTCCAAATGTAAGACAGTGTGTAAAAAAGACGTCTATTTAAGAAATGCCCTGTAATTCACATGCTCTTATGGGCACCCCGGAATTCAGAGATGTGCAAATAACCACAGCTTCTCAACACCTTATTTTGTGCCCATTTTAGAAATACAAATGTTTCCTTGATACCTATTGTTCACTCTTTATATTTCAGCAAATGAATTGCTGTACACCCGGTATAGAATGAAAACCCATTGCAAGGTGCAGCTCATTTATTTGTTCTGGGTGCCTATGGTCCTTGATGAACCTAACCCTATATATCCCCGCAACCAGAAGAGTCCTGCAGATGTAACAGTATATTGCTTTAAAAAATCGGACATTGCAGGAAAAAGTTACAGAGTAAAACGTTGAGGAAAATGGCTGTTTTTTTCACCTCAATTTCAATATTTTGTTATTTCAGCTATTATTTTCTGTAGGAAAACCTTGTGGGATCTACTTGCTGAATTCAGAAATGTGTCTACTTTTCAGCAATATTTAGCTGTCTGGGATCCAGCATTGGTCTCACACACATGCCTGTCACTAACTGGAAGGAGGCTGAAAGCACAAAAAATAGTAAAAATGGAGTATGTCCCAGTAAAATGCCAAAATTGTGTTAAAAAATGAGGTTTTCTGATTTGAGTCTGCCTGTTTCTGAAAGCTGGAAAGCTGGTGATTTTAGCACTGCAAACCCTTTGTTGATGCCATTTTCAGGGAAAACCCACAAGCCTTCTTCTGCAGCCCTTTTTTCCCACTTTTCTGAAAAAAAATGAAATGTTTGCTGTATTTTGGCTAATTTCTTGGTCTCCTTCAGGGGAACCCACAAAGTCTGGGTACCTCTAGAATTCCTAGGATGTTGGAAAAGAAGGACACAAATTTGGCGTGGGTAGCTTATGTGGACAAAAAGTTATCAGGGCCTAATCGTGAACTTCCCCTAATGGCTAAAAAAAGGCCTGGCACCTGAGAGAAAAGTCCTGGCAGCTAAGGGGTTAATGTAACAATAAAGTTTATATAGTTAGATTGCTTTCAGTTCTATGCATCACTTTTAGTAATTTGTAATACATTATAACATAATTTAGTTCAATTTAGGCGGGATTTGTCTAATTTAAACCTCAAAAATAATTTTGATTTAATATTTTCAAAATAATTACATTTTAAATTTAAAATTAAGTTAATAGCACTGCAACAGTTTTTATTTTGTGCTACATTAAAAATTGATACATACAATTCGTTTAAAATAATGTTTAACATAAAAATATTTTTTCTTTTTATTCCAAGTTTAATTAACGTACTTACTTTTTCTCCGGCATAATGTAAATGAATGTCATACGGCTGTTTCAAATGTAGAAAATCATTTTTCAAAAACCCAAAGCACTATTAACATAGTGTTGAATTAAATATGTAATTAATTGAAATGTATTAAATTAACGTTGATTAAAGATGTATTATAAAATCCTTCCTGAAGTAAAAACAGTTATATTTATGTATTAGGTATTTTAATATTGCATAGTATTTTTAGATAGCATTAATTTAAAATAATGTGATTGTATAAAAAAAACAAGTTACATTTATTTTTAACCTTAAAAAAGGATATTAAAATATTTTGCATGCAATTTTTAAATTTTATATTTAAAATTGTTAATGTTATTTCCTTTGGAAATCTATTTTTTAACTTCCTGTGTTTATTACTTGCCATGGCAGGGTGGTAGTGGTATCAGTGGTTGGTCATGTGTGGTGCTGGACTAACTACTCTTCCTTTTTGGGAGTAGTAACTTACACTCATTAATACACTTTTGAGAAGCTATACACTCTTATATGGTGACTAGACAAAAGTACTAAAGTTACTCAAAAGGGTAAAAGTAAACCTACATGTGTAACTTATTCACATGTGTAAGTTATCTTTATGGATAGCCCTGAGGATGTTATCTTTTGAAAACAAAACATCTGACTGGCATGTGAACCTACACGATTGTCATATCTAACACCAACCTTTGCAACCTCTTAGATTCTACTGGAGATTCAGTGGAGTCTTTGGTAAACCTCAAAGTATTTTTACCCAGTTTCTTGGGCAGTGAAGAAAACAGACATTTCTTATGTTATTGGTAAGTGTAACCTGTGATACATGCGAGCCTGGCAATGCCCAATTTGACATGTTAGAAGAGAATATTGTTATCTAAATTCCTGCTGTGAAGTATTTCACCAGGGAGAACAAGCACCTTAGGATTTACCTAGGAGAAGAATATTAATTTACTGAAAGCCTTTGTAGTTACGTTCTAGACTTCATCTTTTATTTGACTAATTCAGCAACCATAATAGAAAAGGCAGATTACCTGTTGGACATAGTTTGCAAGCTTGTGTTTTTTATTTGCATTGTTACTGAAACCCATTGCAATAAGATACAACATGCAATAAAACAAAAAATATGCATCAAATTAAAATAATAGGCATCTAGCTGTAGCAGCTAAACAAGACTAAAATGGTTCACCACATCAAAAATATTTTAAAAGTACAGAGAAAGTCAAGTAAAAAACAAACTGGGTGAGCCCCTGTCCCTGGACGATCATATAAGTGTTTCTGAGCCCATGACCCCTTTGGCACAAGGCCCCAGGTGTATCAATGGCTGCATCAACAGTAAGTGCTATCGGTTCTTTAAAGTGTAGGGTGGACAGATTTAGGCATAGCTCCATGGTAGAAAATGGAGAAACATGGCGCCATCAAAATGCTAACCACTTGTGCATCAGTACAATAAAGTGCAGAGGGCATATGATCTAGAGCGCCAGTTCACAGCCAATGCAATTGTTCCACAAGAGATTTGTAACAGCTAAGTAACTTAAAATAGGTCACTTCATAAAAATATATTTAAAATGCAAAGCAGATCGATATAATACAGGCTGGATGCCAGAAAGTTTGAACGCCCCGGCCCCCAGTGGGTCATATAAATGTGCCATTGCCCACAGACTCCTGGACATAAAGGCGTATTTAAACAAATCGAATTATACCTTTTCACCGACGACTAAGGTGTTGAAGTGTAAGTTTGATGGTATGGTACAAACTCCAGTCCACGCACCCATTAAGGACACGTTCTCAATTGTAAAAGACTCTTGCCCTAGCCTTTCTTAAGTTAAACCCTTGGAGCACGTAGTTTCATGTGGTATCATTTTGTTAACATGAAAGACAGCTTTTGTGGTTGTAGCAACCTCTGCTAGTCTCACTTTATCCTCTTTCACAAAGAAACGGAGGTCAAAATATTGCATCTGCCTCTGATCCAAAAAATTTATAAAAATTTTAATTTAATCAAGAAATGTTTGTTATATCCCAGTCTACTTTCAATGCTTTCTTGATTTGAGGACTCCTTGTATAATCTGTTTACCTCAAGTGCGCTGACGTACGTTGATTTCATGAACTCTTTAGCTTTATGCAGGCAAGAAAGCAGTGTGAACATCTGTTGCAAGGTGGTTATTCTCCTCATGTCAACATTATTTGAAGTTAAGGGGATTCACACTTAGGGCCTCATTATGAGGTTGGCAGGCGTCTATTGACGCTGATGGTCCCCCCCCCCCCAGGCCGATTACAAAGTTTCCACTGTGCTGACCAGTGGAAACCTCCAAAATCAGATGTTTCTGCCAGTCAGTCCCATGGAAACAGTGCGGTGGCAATGACGTCACACACAGAGTGTGCTCTCAGCACTCTCCAAGGGTGATGGTCAGGAGGGCCCCTGCACTGTCCACAACAGTGGGTAGTGGATAGTGCAGGGGCTGCCCTGTGACCCCCAGCACTGGCTTTCCACCGGCCTTACCGTGGCAGGGTCCTCACCATGAAAAGGCTGGCGGAAAGATGACTTGTGATCAGCACAACACCACTGAACTCAGAGCTGTGATGGCTGATAACGACTCTGACTGCCGCCACCCCATCGGGAACCATGTTTCTGGCGGCGATCTGACCGCCAGGGTCGTAATTTTGTTGTCAGACTGTGGCAATCTGACTGCCATCGTGAGTCCGGTGGTCTTAAAACTGCCAGACTCACAATGAGGCCCTTAATTCTCAATCCACCATACCAAAAGCAGCACAATTTACCTTTCAAAAACAACTTCTCAGACATTTGTTGTACAGCAACGTGGGCTGATTGTCTAATTTTTAAGAATTACTGTCTTTATGCATCGTTCAGGAAGTATGTCGATTTTGGACTTTTTGCAATCTTTTCACCTGATGCCTGGTGCAGTATGTGTTGTGTCCCTCTATGGAGAAATTATGGGCTATAAAATGAGATTTCTAACCAGTTGAGGAGGGAGAGCTGTATGATAAAGGTAGGAAATAATGTTCTATGGCTATCCTGAAAAACGTAATCCTTACTCTTTCTAGTTCACAACACAAACCCAGACACCACCTTTGATCGAATCCTTTGCTGTAATAATACATGCCATAAAAGTTTTTAAAAATGGGTTGGATGGCTGGGGAATCAGTGGTGAGTGGACTGGCATTTGCGCCGGGGCTCCAGATGGAAACCATTTAAAAGCACTTCAAATGACAGCATTCATTTAAATAAGCTTTTACTGTCCTACCTACATGTGCAGACAAGTCACATCCCGTTCTGACTGAGCAACATCAGAGTACCAGTTTTAGCATGGATGAAATATTTTTCTTTCAGGTCTGTCCTTTGAGATATTTAGTTTTCTTGCCAGATTATTGTTTTTCCTCATTTATAATATATATACATAGACGAGCTTTTGGTTAAGTGAGCTTCATCCACTGGCCAGTTCAGTTGTCACTTATATTTTGCTTACATTCACTGCAGTGTACTGTGTGGGGCAGTGGTCAAGCCACTTTATCCAGTGACTTCATCCACTTTGTGTGAAAGCACAAAGTCTGTGGGCATGGTTCACATTCTTCTAAAAATAGGTCTCTTTCTCTTCAGTTTCAAAGCTGGTTCAAAGTGGGCTTTCTAAATGTATTTTGTTTTCTAATCTAAATACCAGACATTTATTTTGCCCGGACTCCTTTTCAAAATTTGTTATAATTCACTGTCTTTTTTTTAACTAACCTGATATTTGAATGCTTTTCTAAATCTAAAGTTTTTATTGCAAGCATAAGGCTGCCTCACTTAGGTGATGGCATATTTTATGTTTTCCTTTATATTTTTGTGGCATAAGATTGCAATAAAAAAAATAGCCATTGTACTAGCTTGCCAAGGCCAGACTCTTGGATTTGCCAATATTTGTTAGAGAATGAAGTTATCTAACAGTAATTCGATAAGCTCCAACACTTATGTTCTCAACTAGAGAGAAGCCACTCTTTTTTTGTTTAAATGTAATAGTTCTGTCTGTATTTACTCAGATTCCTGTTGCAACCATGGCTTGGTCATGAGGATGACTCAGGCTCTAAAACCAAAAGAACTCAATTGTGTGTTCCACAAAAAAGGTTGTCTTTGAGGCTCATTCAAACATTCCTCCTAAAATCTAACCAAGTGCCATTTGAACTGTTTTCTCCTGGTGTATGTTTTCAGACTAACATTGGATGTGCTCACAGAGTGTTTGATTAGTCATCTATTTTTATTTGGAATAGTCTAAATCAATTGTTTGAGACGGAATGTTGATCTTGTAGGTGATGGAGGCTAACGTCAAGGAAGAAGTATCTAAAGTCTCTGTTGCCAGCTCAGTAGTGCCTTCCATTCTGGAAAGTTGGTTTGTACAGAGACATCCTTCTCCTTTAGTTATTTACACTAATACTATTTGGGGCAAGCCAGAGTAAGAGATTTTTCAGTTCCTGTTACAGTTGTCTTCTAAGCAACCACTTACACTTTATTCAGACATTTTGTTTGAACATCAGATTCATGATCAATGCTTAGTTCAGTCTTCTTGTGGAACATTTGTACATGCAATCTAATGGGTCTGAACTACTGCCTTCCTCAAGTACTGATTTAATGCTTACTCACCAGACAAGTAGATGGATTATGGCCAAATAAGTGCCAACTAGAAGACAATCACCAGAGTTACTTAAGCACTCCTAGGTGTAAATATTCCTAGGCATATCCAACAGAAATCCTATCTCCAGTTTCAAGTTTTCATATTTGTATCATCTGGGTATACCGGGATAAATAAAAATGATGATGGGATGGGTGAGTGAAAGCATAGATTCATATTTCCATATGCAGCTGTGCAGGTGCTTACGTTTCCCGAATGCTTTCTGTTCTATTTAGAGAACATGATTTACTTACACCCTGAATATCTTCCTTTTTTCCATAAAGTATTTGACGAGTGTCTGTCTTTCACAGAGAGAAGTAGATATACTTTAAAAGTTGCTGTTGAACAAGCCATTCTGGGGATTCTCTGTGTAGGCAGAATCTGCATTATGCGTATAGAGTCTGTGAGTCTTACTAAAGACTTCAATTTATCAGAAATATAAATTAATTGTTCTTGTACATATGTTAGACTTGACCATCCACAGGGTCACCTCCAAACTTTTTGCCTTCTCCTATTGAAGTGGTATACCATGTTACCAGGGCTGGTAAATGAAATGCTACTAATGGGGTGACAGCACCGATTGTGCCACCCACTTAAATAGCCCATTTGAACATGTCTCAGACTTGTCCTTGCAGACTATGTGGAATTTTAAACTGCCATTGTGACTTGGCAAAGTAAACCCCTTGCCAAGTCTAAAACTCAATTTTTTATTATTAAATATATGTCACCCCTAATCTAGGCCATAAACAGCCTATTGGGCTCCTCAGGGAGCCAAGGCCAATGCCGTCACACGGAAGGTGCACCCAGCACCCTCAGAATGTGTTTGCTGTAGCAGACAGTGTGCATTCCGAGGGTGCTGGGCAGGGGGGGCCCATTCACTTCACATGACCTGTTCGGTAAAACTGGCATTGTCAAAATTGTAATTAAAAATCTGACTTTAACACTAAAGAGTATATTTAGTTAAAATTATTTAGATCCCAAACATGAAATGTCTACCTGTTCCCAGTCACCCCATCCCCTGAGCTGATGAGCTTATCGACATATTAGGGGCTACCAAGTTCTTGAGGACCTTTGACTTGACTTCCGGGCATTGGCAGATTGCCTTAACTTAGGGAGCTACACAGAGGTCAGCATTTTCCACACCAACGGGCCACTTCTGATTTAAGGTAATGTATTTGGTCTCAAGAATACTCCCACCACCTTCCAGAGGCTGGAGAACCAGGTTTTGACTGGGATGGAGGCGTTCGGTGCTGCTTATGTAAATGAAATAACTGTCTTAAGTAGCAGCTGGGAGGACCACCTCCTTCCCCTGAGGGAAGTGCTTAAGGCTATGCAACAGGCAGGACAGACTATTAATGTCAGTAAGTGCCAGATAAGGTAGGGTTCTGTGCTGTACTTGGAACACCTTTTGGGTGGGGGTAATGAGCAGCCTCTCCAGGTTAGAATACAGACTGTCCTGCTTTGGGAGGCCCCTAAACTCAAACAGAAATGAGGGCATTACTGGGCTTCACTGGTTATTACAGGAGCTTTGTCAAGGGATATGCACCGTTGTTGCCCCCTTGACTGAGCTGACTTTCAAGAAGCAGCTCAAGAAAGCGATCTGGACAGAGGCCTGTGAGGAAAGCCTTTGACTCCTTCAAACAGGCCATGTGCACAGTCTCTGTGCTCAAGACCCCAGACTTTTTCCAAGAGTTCATTGTACATACAGATACCTCAGAGCATGGAATAGGGGCAGTCTTACAGCTCAATGAGGAAGGCCTAGACTAACGTGTAGCTTTCATTTGTAGGAGGCTACTTACCAGGGAAAAGAGGGAAGCCTTCGCTGTGGTCTGGGTTCTAAAGAAGCTGAGACCATACTTGTTTGGGACTCACTTCTGTGTTCAGACAGACTACAGTCCCCTTAGACAGTTCATGCAGATGAGTGGTGAGAATTCAAAATTGTTGAAGTGGTTCCTGAGGTGGTTCATCTTCCTACAAAGAATGGACTTCATGGTGGAACACCGTTGTGGCTCAGACCACTCCAATGCTGATGGTCTGTCCAGGTTCTTCCACCCTAGTGATGAGAACTCCAAGAAGTTTGGATAGTTCTCCCCATTTTCAGCTGGGGGGCACATGTTAGACCTGTCAGCAATAAGGTGGTCCTACCCTAGCATTTTGCCTTTTTCTCTACATTGTTTACTGATAATCTTTTTTGTTGGCCTCTGTGCATTTTATCACTGCTTACCAGGGCTAAAGTGCTTGTGCTCACTTCCATAAACATGGTACAATTGGCTTAAACCTATCTGGCATATTTACTTTACTTATAAGTCCCTTGTAGAGTGGTATACCATATACGCAGGGCCTGGAGATTAAATGCTACTAGTGGCCCTGCAGCACCATTGTCCCACCCACTTAAGCAGCCCCTTAAAACCTTTCAGCCTGAATGGCATCTCAAACTGCCAGTTGGACTTGGCAATATAACCCATTTGCCAACCCTTAAACTCCCCTCGTATTGCATATAGGTCATCCCTAAGGTAGGTCCTCATAAGCAAATAGAGTGGAGTGCATTATAATAAAATAAAAATCCTAGCATTTGTGAAGGGAAGTTTCCATTCTTTTAAGGACACGGAGGCGAGGATTATACTCAACTTTCTTCCTTTATTTTATCTCCAACAGACTTTAACATGTATATGAAACTACCTTTCCCAGCAACCCACAGGAAGGGAACTGCAAATGTTTGAACCAGTAAACAATCCCCCTGCCATTATATGAGTCTCTCCTTCTGTCACTTCCTCTTTTGTTCCTGCGTCATGCTGCATTCCCCTTAGTTTTCTTATTCTCCTTTGGTGGTATCAGGGCTTGAAATATAAAATATGTATTGAACTCAGTATCTCAACAATCACATGAGAAATATTCAGTTCATCACACAAGCTAATACAATAAAACATTCCTTGGCTCCATTTTTGGAAGTAAAAACAATCTGCAACTTCAAACAAACCAAGAAACACTGTATATTTGTACCTTACGATAAAGATTGCACCTTAGCTGAAGGAATCTAGATTCATATACTGTCGTATAAGGGTGGGCAGTATCCATAGAGACCCTGGGTGGAAATGTTCCTCGCCTCCGTGTCCTTAATAGAATTGAAACTTTCCTTCACAAAGGCTAGGTGTACCTGAATACGCCACCGACTGGCAATATGGGGTAGAGGAGGCAGAGCTAGGCGCAATCCCACCTATAACTGAATACACTGTGCACTCCCTTCACCCAGAAGACTTGTCGCCACTGCATTGTCCCTGGAGCCAGCTTGGAGCCAGAGCAGAGTCAGGAAAGCTCAAGCGCATCAAAGAAAAACTTATAGAAACCTCTCCTACTTCACAAAAGGCACCAGGTATAAATATAGGCCTCTCAGACCCACTTTTCAGTTCACATCCTGGCCCGGCGGATGGACTCTCTGAAGGGGGCCTGGTGCTGTGGCCTGCTGTGTACTCCGCAAGACTGGTTTGCTGAACTAATAGATTACTTTGCTGCCTGGAGCGTTCCTTAAATCTCAGAAACCTGCCCTGCTGTGTGAGCACTGCTTTATCACTTGAATCCAGGACTTCCAGAGTGACACCTAGATCTGGTTGGCAGGACTCCTGATCAGAGCCTCAGGGACATAAATGGCTCCAACTGCCTTGAACCTACACCTGGACTCAGCCTGGGTGAATCCTGAACTCCCACGTGGTGCCCCTCCAGTCCTGGACCCTTGGTTGTGGTTTTAGATGTGCCTTGTAAAGGCCTGGGCCTCTACTAGTGGGCCCGCAGCACTTATTGTGCCACCCACTTAAGTAGCCACTTAAAATCTCTCCCATGTCTGTCTGCCATTGCTCCTTGAATGAGTTACGTTAAGCCTGACTACGTTTGTGCTAAGCTACCAGAGGATTAAGCACAGGTTAATTTAGTGTCTTTTTGTGGCTCTTCGTGACAAGTATCGTGGTTGTTGCTTGAGTAGGGTTTCACCACCCCCAACAAAAAAAACACGTTTCTCAGCAAATATATGTTCAAACTGTGTTCTATAATCCTTCCAACTCAGTATGCTACCATAATACTATCAGAATATCATCTGACATACATGCTGTGTCCTATCTATTGTTTGAAAATATAATTCCTTTGAAGTTAATAATATTTTTGTACATAATATTTAGGACATGATATTTATGTCACTCACCATTTCTTATAACTATAGTCTAACATGCAAGACCCAAATTGCATGATAGATTTATATATTTACCAATTTGAAGAAGCTATGCTTGATAGCATACTAGGATTACAGACAAGAAAATGCATTCTGATAGCTGGTGAATTCACAACAGAATTCCTAGCGTCACTGCTCAGTTTGTGCCATATCCAAATTCAGGGCGGTTACTGTAAAGCAGTTGCTGTCCATAACATGTCTTGTAGAGGCTCCTCATCAGCTTTTTGAAGTGGCTGCCATGCCCAAGATCCCACAGCAGTGAAGAGATGTAAAGAACCACACAATAGGCATATGCAAGCTATGCTTTAGTGGGCAGAGGGCCAAAGGAGAACTGTTAGAGGCTTCTCTGGCTTGCTATTGAGCCAAGAAGGCAGAGGCGAAAGGGATGTGGAAGAAAAATGAAGGGTAGACTTTAAAAGTAAGCAGACCTTAGGAACTCCTTTGACAGTAGCTATGCCCTGTGCCCAACATATCTGAGTAAGCAGTTTCCCCTTTTGTCCATGTTGAATCTTTCATAGATATGCATGCTTGAATCATTCCCGTTGTTGAGCTGGGAGTCCCATGGTGCAGTGGTAAACACAGCCAGAAAAGCTTTAACACGGTCACAGTAGGACCCTGTTTCAATCATGTCAAAAGACACAACTTCAGTCAGTCAGCACAGAGCACACCATTCATCATTTTACCATAGCTTAGATTTCTACTGCACGTTGAATGTGAAGGGAGTCCCTTGCGCACTACTCTGTTAGTCACAGATAAGTTGGCTATTTTCCATGGTTCATCATTGCATCATTCTGGGAGGATATCATCATCTTTAAGATTTTTTAAATCTGACAAGGCTAGAACATGTCTAAATCCTCTAAAAAAGTAAATTAGACCATGTGGAACCTATGGCAGTAGCTTCAGTCTGAGGATCCTCACAGGGATTTCGTATATTTTTTAAATAAATACTGACCGCTAGGTAAAGGATTGCAAAATCTGCTGAAAATTTTCTACAAAATCTCCAAATGTCAAACCAGGACATACTTCTGAAGATTATTATGACTGTAGCTCAAAAACCTTGGTACAATTGCAAAACAGGGTCCGCTCACACTCTAAGTGCTTTTAAGAGCCAACATTGGAGGGAAAATGCTCTGATTCTGAGGAACCTCCGTGATAATGTCATAAGAAATTGGCTGAGATGCCGACTTTACTCTTGAGGTAGTCATGCTGGCTGAAAAGAATCCATCAAAGTCAACTCACAAGCCATCCTTTGAAGTGGACACTCCTTAAAAAAAGATTTTTTGAAGAACCATTTCCCCCCAAAAATGTTAACTCTACTTTCATTGAGATTGTGGTTAACAATGTTGGTTCATTATTAATGAGTGCGTCTTGATCATCATAAGAAAACCCAACAACATTGATGGCAACATCATTTGCTAACTACTTCTGCAACAAGGCCATCTACAGTCTCCAAGGCATTGTAGATGACATGGTCTAGATGACCATGACACCATTGACAACAGCACTGACTTTACAAAGAACATCAAAATCCTCCAGAATTGGTTTAGCATCACAGAATAAGGTATCCCCATTTCAATCACTATGATTTCAGAAGGATTGGATGGTGATGATTATGCTGCTAATGACCCTCAGGACCTGCCTAAAGTCCAACACAAAGGTAAAGTACCAATGTCCAGATAAAAAGGAATGTTGCGAGATGGAGATGTGCTTTTCACTGCGCTTGCCACAATGTTTATTTTTATATCAAGGCCTCTTATCAGTCTTTTGAAGAACATCAGGATTATTCTTGCAATAGGGATCTAACCCTTGTGAGCATATTAGGCAACTATCACGAGAATCTATGTGCCACATTCCTATAACTTTAGTAAACAATAAATGGTGTTTGCTTGCAGATTACCACAAACTGGGATCCACAACACCTCAGCCTAGGACACAGCCTTTAAGAACTACGTCTCCACACAAGATTGACAACTTCACTTGCTCTAGCATGTGTGCCTTCAGTACAAGGTCATTAACTCCTTTACCTCAGGACTTACCATTATCAACTCAGGCTGGACCACCAACTCGAGATGGCCCATATTCTGATAATCATATATTACGTTGCCACCATTTCAGGAAATGGCACTCCCCCTATAACAGATTCTCCACCACATTGCAAATTTCGACAATCTCATTGACAGAACATCACAAATGTATGACATAACAGTGCCAACAAAGGAAAACAACTGTTTAATTTGATTTTAAGGAGTCAGCAAGAAAATCAATCAAGGCTAAACCAATAATTGATCATAGTTAGTCTTAAGGTGATGAAAAAACCCAGCTATTGTAGCAATGGTAATCCCCAGATTTGACAAGAATTGTAAGGTGCTTGAAAATACTCCAGCTTGCCTGATCATCCAGAACCTGACATCATCATGCACTGTGACACCTTACAGAAAGGGCAGAGACTTGGCAATGTTGGAAAAAGTTTTTGTGCAATACCCGCTACATGCACAAGGGCCACTAATGCACTGGAAATTCTTGCCTATAATGACTGCCAGATGTGGTTGAATAGTGCGCCATACCAGGAACACTTGTCAAATTATATGAAGGCTGAGGCAAAGGCAATTCTTTAGGAAAGTGAGAAAACATCTTTGGCAGTTATTGAATGTTAGAAATTGTGTTTCTGGTTGGCTATGGTATGCATCTAAATCAGGCAGCTGGCAGGGCAGGTAGGGTGCACACCGACGATAACCTGTGCTCACCCTCTGGTAACTTGACCCAGAGCAGTCTGGCTTATCGTCAGAGGCAATGTGTAAAGCGTTTGTGCTACACACTTTCAAAGAAACACAATGAATACACCATAAAAGAGACTTCACAAAGGATTATGTATATATAAATATATCAAATATATTATGCATGACACAAGACCAAAACAATATGAATCATAAATACTGTGCACACAAGGCAAATCCTGAGATAGTACTCATTAACCTGAAAATGCATGAATGAAAACAACATACATTAGAAAACACCAGGGCATGAAATGCAGCAGTTTGGTTGGGCAAGGAGAATGGAACATAAATCCCAATATTTCACCATAAAACATAAATACTTTGCAGGCAATGTGGTCTTGTTCAGAGACAACCACATGAAATCCACAAAACATAGGGTCTAGCACCTCTGAGTCCTACTGGCAGTATTTCAGTAGATGTGTGAACCTTATTGAAAATTAGAGTATTTATGATTGAAACGTAGGGCTCAGGGATGCCTGTGCACCTACTACGTGTTATATGGTAACTCTGGTCAAAGGAAGATAGAAACGATCACAAGCGGAGATACAGCTCTCATGTTAAGACATTAAGGTGGTCATTCTGACCCTGGCGGTCTTTGACCGCCAGGGCGGAGGACCGCGGGAGCACCGCCGACAGGCCGGCGGTGCTCCAATGGGGATTCCGACCGCGGCGGTAAAGCCGCGGTCGGACCGGCACCACTGGCGGGGTCCCGCCAGTGTACCGCGGCCCCATTGAATCCTCCGCGGCGGCGCAGCTTGCTGCACCGCCGCGGGGATTCCGACCCCCCCTACCGCCATCCAGATCCCGGCGGTCGGACCGCCGAGATCCGGATGGCGGTAGGGGGGGTCGCGGGGCCCCTGGGGGCCCCTGCAGTGCCCATGCCACTGGCATGGGCATTGCAGGGGCCCCCGTAAGAGGGCCCCTACATGTATTTCACTGTCTGCTGCGCAGACAGTGAAATACGCGACGGGTGCAACTGCACCCGTCGCACAGCTTCCACTCCGCCGGCTCGATTCCGAGCCGGCTTCATCGTGGAAGCCTCTTTCCCGCTGGGCTGGCTGGCGGTCTGAAGGCGACCGCCCGCCAGCCCAGCGGGAAAGTCAGAATTACCGCCGCGGTCTTTCGACCGCGGAACGGTAACCTGACGGCGGGACTTTGGCGGGCGGCCTCCGCCGCCCGCCAAGGTCAGAATGAGGGCCTAAATGTGCTACATTAATCTAGCGCCAGGAGTACATTCACTCCTCTGAGTATCCAAACAGTAGTCCTTAAAAAGGCAGATGAACATTCCTGAGGTCAAGACACCCAAGCGCTGTGCCAAACGTCCTCCATGGGGAGGCACAGTACTTTCTACAACGCAGCGGGAGCCTGACCCACTGGGGCTGTCCCATGGGGGTGTCTGTACTGACTGCAAAGGAAATAATGCCCCACAAGCTCTGGGGGGTCTGGCAGCCAGCAGAGCCGCTCAGACTCACACTCTTCATTAAAGAAAACAGGGCTGCCCGCTAAGGAGAACGGGGCAACATTTACTCCTGCTTTTCCCCTAGTCAGCCTACAGTACCCTTGAGGGCTGGGCCAAGTTTGAGGAGCCCAAGGTGCCAGACAGCTTTGGTGGCCTCTCAAGTGGGGCCGACGTTATCCTTCCGACACATGCGCTTGATCCAGGGGGTTGAGGCCTGCCGAAATGAGCTTAGAGTGCCCGGCCTATCCCTGGTTGCTTAGCAGCGTGTGGAGGGCGACCACGATGAGAGCTGCTCTGGCGACTTTTTCCCTTACAGTGGTTGTCCTCAATCTCTACATGCCGTGGCCCATGCCATTAGTGCGGCAGGAGTCGAGATACAGCGTGGGGCCACTGGGAAGCATTGATCTAGGATCGAGTCCCAGCACTGGGCCTCTCTTCCCGGTTTCTGCAGATCCTGGCCACAACACAGCGCTACGATCGGTAGCAGGGTGAAAAGCACCTTCCCTCCTCACAATTATTCCATGATTAGATGCAGTTTCTGATCTTTGCCCCGTTTGGCTGCCGGACTCAAGAGCCACAGAGTGCCACAGCAGAGCAAGGGAATGGAGGTCTTTGCTAATCCAGAGAAGTCTTGAACGGGGGCAAGCCAACCAGCCCTTAGAGAACACTTTGGGTACAAGCAGGCAGCAGGCCAGTACATAAGGCAGATTGTAGTATGGCAGTCCCTTCAGCAGCCCGGCAGGCAGCAGGTCAGCACAACAAAGCAGGTAATCCAAATAGGGGTTCCTCCTGCCAGCACTGCAGTCCTCTGCAATGTACAGTTCATAGTGCCAGCAGCATTTGGTTAAAGTCCACGCAATGTCTAGTGAAACCAACGTCAGGCAGAGGCAACTGGCAGCAGGGCAACAGGCAGAAAAGCAATCCATTGAGTCCTTTGAGCCACCCAGCAAGTCGCTAGCAGCAGAGCAATTGCAGAAGAGCAGTCCAGATGAGTCCTTTGCGCAGCGCAGCAGGCCTTCTGACAGATTCTGTCTCAGTTACAAAAGTGGTCTGAAACATGAGGGCAGAGCCCCTGTATTTATACTCAGAAATGTCTTTTATGTAAGGGGTGACTTCAGAGGAACCATTTCAAGTGTAACACAACCCCTTTCAACCCAGCCCTGGCTCCTGACATCAGTAGGGTAAATCAGCCCTTTGTGTGAGGGCAGGACACAGCCTGTTGACATGTAAGGTATGAACAACCTCTCCCTCCCTCAGCCCAGGAAGACTATCAGTATGCAGATGAATGCAGATGCCTCTCCTGTCACACCCAGCTCCTCTTATGTTGTGGCTGTCTGGAAGGTGTTCACAAAGTGTAGCTGTCACTGCCTTATACGTGGATTGTAGTCATACTGCAAAGCATGTAGAGTTAAAAGCACAGAGAAATGCCCATTTTCTAAAAGTGGCATTTCTAAAATAGCAATGTAAAATCCAACTACACCAGTAATCAGGATTTTTCACTACTATTCCAAACATACTGAACATGCCAACGCTACCCTAATCAGATCAGAAATTACCACTTAAAAGTATACAGTGGAATTCCCAATGCTAACCTATGAGAGGTGCAGCCTTCACAAAAACGAAATGGGCTGTTTGTCACTACTGGAACATATAAAATATAAAATTACTTGTCCTACCCTTTACATACACAGCACCCTGTCCATAGGGCTACGTAGAACCTACCTTAGGGGTGACTTAGGTGAAGTAAAAGGTGAGTTTAGGCCTTTGCAGGTAGTTTGAAATGCCAAGTTAACATGACAGTAAACTGATGCAGTGGAAGGCCTGAGACAGGTTTGACAAGCTACTTCTGTGGGTGGCACACTCAGCAGTGCAGGCCCACTAGTAGCATTTAATTTATAGGCCCTGGGTATATGGTATGCCACTTTACAAGGGTCTTATAGGTAAATTAAATATGCCAAACACGTGTAAGCCAATCATACCATGTTTTGAAGGGAGAGACCACATGCACTTTAGCACTGTTTAGCAGTGGTAAAGTGCCCAGAGTCCTCAAGCCAACAAAAAGGTGGTTAGAAAAATGGGAGAAAAAAGGTGAAAAGTTTGGGGATAACTCTACAGAAAGGGCCATTCGCATTATTGATACACCAATAAACATCACAGTAACTGGATTCACGTAGTTGGTTGTGTCAGCTATTTTAAGCATGCAGAGCTGGTTATGTTTGACTTCTTTCACACTGTTGTATAGCTATTTTAGCCATGTTTTAGACATGTTATTTTAGCAAACTAGACCTGCCGTTGTGCACTTTAGCCCGGTTATATTTTATTCAGCATCGCTTTATTTTTCTAGCATTAGCCACATTTGCTGTATTGTTTTATTTTCTCTATCTAGTTGTTCTTTCACCTAGGAAAGCATTACGTTCTTAGAATAGCATTAATTTCACTTTGTGCTTTCTTCAAGGCTGCAGTCAGATAGGGTTGCTGGCAAAAATGGTATGCTGTGCTTCCGACATTCACAGAAACATACATATCCTTACATGGGGATTTTTTCTTAGAACATCGACTATTTTATTATAAAACACTTCTCCGTCCCATACACGTTAGAGGGAGATTCAAGCCAGATGACCACGACTGTATGCTGACCGCAGAGTGTCTTAGCTACAGCTGCTTGCTTAGACTGCCAAATCTCTGGCCTATATGGGGACGGTGTCTTTTTAGACAGCAGGCTTCCTTGCTCAGGTATGGGGGATGATGTCTTCCCAGGAGGGAAACCTGAAGGGCAGATTAGGGCTGATCACGATGTGCTGTAACATAGCTTAGGTAGGAAACAAGTATGTTATTACCAGTGACAGTATGGTGAGACTGTTTTTGTGTTTCACTTTCCTTGTCACAATTTTGCTTGTAGTGTGTTTTATCATCCCAGTTATTGCAATACATGCCATTTTATCTAAGATGCTGATATTTTAATAAACCTTATTGAACTATACTCTACTTCTGTTTGTCTTTACCTGTGTGAAACTTATGTAACTGAGAGAAAGGGATGAGATCTGATCGACCATGATTCCCCTGAGGAGTCCTCTATGTCATGCGCCTGGTTGCCACAATCATCCCCGCTCGTGGGTGGAGATGAGGCACTGCTAGTTGGCTGGAAAATCCGTATTACGCCGACAGGTGTCACATGGTTTGGGACTGTACTCAGTACCCCATAATTCAGTTGATTCTGCACTGGGGAAGTTTGGAAAAGGTAAAAGAAAACATTTTGTACAGGGTTCCCAACCCAGGTGTGAACTGCATTAAGTGACTACTTCACTGTCACGAAAGATTAAAAAACTGTAGATGAGGTTCTCCAGCACTGGATCTTTCAAATATTCCAGATAACTTTAAATAGCACATCCACCTAAACCTGAACTTCAGCCATTGAGGTGGAAATGCTGACCTCTTCTTCTGCCCATAGAGGCAATCATAGCGCAGATTTCCACTCCACCTGGCAGACAAGATTTGCTCTACTAACCTCTCCGTGACCTTATGCTAATACCTTGCTGGTCTACACTGGACTTGAAACATCCCTATCTTCTGTTTTCAGACACCTGTAAGTTGGTTTGGGGGTACTTTTGTAGACAAATCTCCACTTTTCTTCATCACCAACTGTCGTAACTGACATAGAGGAAAGAATCTCTCTTGAAATCCTGCTCTAACTGTGGACAGAAGATCTATACTGATGGTCCACATGAGAAGTGTATTTATTGCCTTTATTGAGTGGACAAGGCTTCATACTACAATGTGTATAAAATCTTTCCTTCCAAGAATCTAAAAAATAGAGAGAGGAGGTTGACACTATACTTGCTGGAGGGAAGGAAAGAGCACCCATCCCAGGGGTATTCTCCCTCTTCTAGGGATGATTCCGTAACAAGTTCCCCACCAATCTCTCCATAAAGGTGGTGCAAAAAAGGAAATGTAGTTTCTAGAGATGGACTTACTACCTAAAGTGTCTGTAGCCACTTCCACAAAGGCTAAGATTGTAGTGTCCTCAGAAAAAAACTCCAGAAGTGGCCAACATCAGCCTGTGCAAGAAATTGTACAAAAAACAGCTTCCTTAATGCCTTGACGGAACTGATGTTCTCATTGTCGATGTTGCATCATCCTTGTCATGATGACGAAGAAACCTCTGTTGTTGTTGACCACCTCGTTGGTGACGTCATCATTGAAGCCTATGGGACAGGCCTCAACGACAGTTGTGAAGCGATCTTCATTGATGGTGACCACAGTGATGACCAAGCCCTTATTGATGACAGTAGCCACTTCAGTGACAAAACCTTTGTTGATGGCAATACTGTCACCAACCACACCAAGGATATCTCGCCTCCTGCTATTGACCACCTCCTTGTTGACAATCTTTCTATGGCAAGCCTCCTTTCTCAATCAATGGGGAGTCTAGAACTGATTTATACTAACTTAATGGCAACAACCTTGTTTATTATGAAATGTTGTGCTCCATTCTCCGTTTCACCATTGAAGGTAATGGCAAGTTTGCCCACCCAGATTCTGGAATCTGAGCTGGAAGCTCATGTCAGTGACAAGAACATTCCCTCAGAAACATTGTATAGCCCTATGCATATAGATGTGCATTACAAGCCAAAATGTGAGGAAGAACCTTTAAAACAAGAGGAAGACTATGAGTCACATACATTTCATAGCCGACAACCCCCTTCTCCATCATACGGACTGCATGGTTACTACAGAGACGCTTAAATCCTACAAGTGCCTGTTGCGTTAAAGACAAATTTATTTTTCAGAGGTTACTTCCTCAACACCCAGTTGGGCTACGAACAGATTCCCAACTGTCATCACCATCCATGCCTCAATTACTACCACCTCCAATGTTGTCAGAGTTGGACTAGCGCTCCTAGGTGAGACTGCTGGTTTTGGCATGACAGCACTTTTGTTTGTGGGCAACTAGGCCAATCCTACAAGCCACAACAGTTGGCCCAACCCTCCTGGCTCACAAGTAGTATCTCATCAAAAACCCAAACAGTAAAAGGTGATTTCTGGCAGCCTTCATGCATGGACTCTAGATTGCAACATCTCAGGGGAGTCGTGGTGGAATGGAAGTTACCCTTTCTCAAGTTAGCAATAAGTCTCAGTCACACACAGGCAATGAAGAAGATGCAAGAAAGTTTTCAATAGGTTTATCAAAAAGACTGCAATCTACGGTAAAACGAGCTGCAATGATTAGGATAACGAAGAATAAAAGAAGCAGAATTGTGAAAATGAGAGTCATGAATACAAAGACCCCCACCATCTTGCAATAATCATGAAATGCAAAGTCCCTCGCATAGAGAACCTAATCTCTAACTTAATGAGAGCTAGGTGTGATAAACCTAATCTGCCAGAACCATGTCCATGCGAGTGCCTGCTAACCCTCGTTTCCTAGGAATGAGGTCTCTAGGTCACACTCCGTGGTGAAAGGTAGGCTGATTTCTACAGTGAGGTGACGTGCAGCATAGATGGCGTACATGTCATCTGGTAGGAATCTCTAGGATAACCTTGTCTGTGTGAGATGTAGTTATACAGATCATGTAGGACCCCTGATGCAGGTATGTTCCCAAGCAATAGATAAGTGGGCTGACTTGTGGCGGCAATTATGTAAACAATTCCCAACAAGTGTACATTACGTTCCTTTCCCACGTAAGTGAGAAAGGGACATGATGTGTACCTACGTACATCACTTGATTATGACTCTGATAGTGACACCTTCACAGAGTGGCACTGATAATAAAAATCAAACCATTTCTTTAACTATTTACAATAGCAGCCATCTTAAAAGAAGTAATAAAATAAATAGGCTAAGACAGAGCAAGCTAAGTAGGTTAAAAGTCACTAGGTGACGAGGGCACAGGCCTACAAGCCAAAAGGCTAAGCTAACCTCTTGAGTCTCAATAAAAGCTAATATGTATTCATTAGTGGCCCTGCCATCTTTACCTCTTCCATTGCCCTTCCCTCCTGTGTTGCTGGAGACACTGATCGGGGCTGTGTTGCTGGAGACACTGCCCCAGGAATATTCCAGCTCTACCAGTCCCGCCAATCCCCCACAGATACGGGGGAACAAGAGTTGTTGAATTACGACCAGTACTCAGACATGGAGAAAGAAGATTAGCTGTCACAGAGAGATCACAAAGGAAATGAAGAATGAAATGATTAGAGCTTACACAAGGAAGAAGGCAAATCCCCTGTTCACCTGGATTGCCCTCAGGACAAAATAGCCCACCTTGGTGCTTTAATGGAAAAGATTGGTAAAATAATTAGGGGCTGATTAGGATTTTGGCAGACAGAAACACCTGTCCGCCAAACTCCCAACAAAGTGGTCATCACCGCGCTTGTGACCTCCCCGACGGCCCCATTACAACTTTCCCACTGTCCTGACAGGGAGATCACAAAGGAAATAAAGAATGGGATGATTAGAGCTTACCCAAGGAAGAAGGCAAATCCCTTGTTCATCCGGTTTGCCCTCAGGACAAAATAACCCACCTTCGTGCTTTAACGGAAAGGATTGGTAAAAGAATGTGGGGCTGATTAGGAGTTTGGCAGATAGAAACACCTGTCCGCCATACTCCCAACAAGGTGGTCACCGCCGTGCCTGTGACCTCCCCGATGGCCCCATTACGACTTGTGGCAGCATTGTCACCGGGTCATAATAGAGCTGTTGGCAATGCTGCTGCACGCAGGGGTCACCAGCACACTTGAAATGCACACTGTCTGTGTAACAGACAGTGTGCATTTCAAGTGTGCTGGACGGGGGACCCCTGCACCTCCCATGCCGTAGGCATGGGCAGTGCAGCCCCCCCCCCCATACTTCTTCTCCACCAGCCTTTTCATGGAGGTTGAACTGCCATGAAAAGGCTGGCGGAGAACAAGGTTGTAATCAGCAGGGCACCACTGAGTTCAGCACCGCCCTGGCTGATTACAACCTGCCCCGCCGTCAGCCCATCGGGATATGAGATCCTAGTGGGGACAGCGGTAGGTTGGCGGGTCTGCTTGCCAACCTCGTAATGTGGTGGTTGGACTGCCACAGCTGCGGTGGTCCGACAGCCACCTCGAGGCTGTCGGTCTTCAGACCATTAGACTCGTAATCAGGCCTTGAATCTCCTGATAGCTTCAGTGGAACAACAATGTTGCCTCTATGATTTAAGTTAATAGAACTGCAAAGCCACATGGTTAATTCCCATGCTAGACTTTGTATAGCTGGACACTGGCTGCAGTTCCAGTAGTAGTATCACGGCCGGAGAAGAAGAACAGGGCCCTATTGTGGCCCCAGTCTGTTTTACGGGTCACACGTGATTAGATTGTGTCATTGAGTCAGTGGCTGAACTTAAATTAAACTGCCCTATCAAGTCATCAACAGCACCACCTGATAGGGACAGCTCGTGTAAAGATAATGTAGTCCATAGTATTAGTTCTATGGCAGCAACCTCACTCAAACTTACAGATGCTTATCACTGTTGTGCCACTACGACCATCAGATGTTGCATGACATCACACCACTGATTAGCCTCATCACTGACAAGAGGGAAGGTGCAAGGAATCGTAAATGAGGAAGCAAATGCATACACAGACATCTTATGTGAGCAATGGATATGTCCAAACCGGGCTTCCACAGCTGGCAGGTGCAGCAATTTGAGAAAGAAACAGTATGTCTATCATCCTGACTTGTACTTCTCTGCTAAGAAGTACAGGTTAGGGTGATAGACATACCGTTTGATGGGCTTACATTGTTTGTGAAGCACATACACAATGCCCTACAAAACATTAGAACGGATATAGACACTGCAAAATTGATTGGGGCTTTACAGTATGGATGTCCTGTCCCAACTTCTTTTCATGACTCCTAAAGGTCCCACGCTTACGGGTGAGGTTTCAACCAATATGAAAGCGAAAGGTGATGATAATACTTCACTTTTGCCCACCATGCCCAGAAGGACTTGATATGACCAGGGTTACATGTCCAACCAGAACCAAAGGTAAAGCTGTAGCAGATCTTGTGGATGTGATACTGCACCACCCACTTGAGCTCCCAGGGCAACCAAAAAAGAGTTTGACTCTTCACTGGTGTCCCCCTACCATCTCCAACTCATCGGGTCAAGGGGTGATTTTCCTGTTTTGCTAATGTATGCGAGTCCAAAACATCAGACTGACAAGTGTGGCAGATTATCCATTCTGGACACAGTACAGTTTGTATAGAAATCACCTTCCTGCCCACCTAGGAAGGAACAGTGTCTTCCCCTGAGAGACCTGCGACTGGAAATTGTCCTCCTCCTCCTCCTAGAGGGAGCAATAGACATGACTCATCTATCCCTGGGAAACCAGGAATTCCATTCCATAATCTTCCTTATAACAAAGAAAACCAGACAATGGGGCCTATACTAGACCTTCAGGAGCTGGACAGGTCCTGAAGAAACAGTTATTTTACATGGTAGTTCTTCAAGAATTCCTTCTGATGCTTCCAGAAAGATACTACCTGACCTCCGTGAAACTTCAGGGTGTGTATTTACATATCCACGTACACTAAAACCACAGGAAGAACCTCTGCATTTTAGTGGCATGGCAGCATTATCAATTCAGGGATCTCCTCTGGTCTAAAGTCTGCGCCCCAGATTTCATCCCTCATTGGCTGCTGTCTTCCTGAGATGACTTGGGTTACAAGTATACCCATAATAGGATAACTGGCTTCTGAGGGCTCCATCAGGGGAAGAGTCAAAGGCTTCTGTGGCCCCCTGTATTAGTCTATTTCACACTGAAAAATCCTCATTGAAAACAGTGATAGCTCTTGTCAGCAAATCCTTTTGCAAGCAATGTTTTGAAACTTCAAAGATATTCTGTGCCACAGAGTCAGTAATGGTGAGACTGCACGTATCTTTTCTGGGCCTGAGGGCGTCCTGCATAGGGCTGATACCTTTTTGTAGGTTCAGAATGAGACATACAACAAGAACTAGATAATAAATACATAGCTTGATGGACATCACAGTCTGAACCACAAGAAGGCTTCAGCAGGTGCTGTTGTGGTGGAGGCTCCCCTCAAATATCAATGTGGGTTTCTCATTCTGTCATGGTTTCGGGTGGGTCTGATCAGGACTCTGGTTGGGACACCCCTTGAGGTCACCGAAAATCCTAAAGATGTAGTGTACTGGGGCAGAAGAGCAGCTAAAGGCATACACTGAAAGGGCAGCTAAGGTCAGGCACAGGAAACAGGAAAGTAAAAGCAGAGCAACCCTTGTGTGAACAAACAGGAAAATTATTACTAATGGACAAACACGCTGGGTTTGTACACAGAGTAGGGCGCAGAACCTCCCACAGTGACAGGGAATGTCAATGCCTCTGTGCAGTTTGCTCCTACAGATAGTCACCCGGCCAGCCCCATAGAAAGGAGGCAGCAGAAGTGATTCTGTCTCTGGACCCTAGAGCACAAACAAGGATAGTACTTACATACACAAGACAAGCACTTGGGGTCCAGCTGGAAACACAGTGGCGATTCCTGGAAAAACAGCAGTAGCACACTGTCACTGTTAGGCACGAAAGACAATGTATAACACTAGACAAGGATGGGGCCTGGAATTGCCTCCTGGAAACCAGGAGCCAACCCCAGTACAAAGGAGGACACATACACTGGTGAAGACTGATAGAACACTTACCAGACACAAATACCAGGAGGAAATGGAAACAGAAGGAATAAACTAAGAGGGAGAGGCAGGAACTGGGAATAGGCTCAGGCTGAAGCACAGGCAGGTCTAGGACTGGAAAACAGGGTGCAAACCTCTGGCTCGAACAAACCGAGACAGGACTGGGAAACAGAGAGCAGGCTCTGCTGGAACAAGCAAGGACGGGGCTGGAATACATGGAGTAGGAATAAGCAGTAAACAGGACTGGGAAACGGAGAGCAGGTTCAGGCTGAAACAAGGCAGGAGCAGGACAGAGAAACAGGGAACAGGCTCTGGAAGAAACAAACAGGTACAAGGCTAAGAGGTAGGGAGCAGACTCTGGCTGGAACAGCTCTGAGGAGCAGCTCTGAGGAGCAGGTCAGAGAAACAGGAAACATTTAAGCTGGAACAGAACAGGAACAAGACTGGAACAACATCCGATAAAGGGTCTGTAACACAAAGGAATCAAACTCCAATGCACGACAAAGGATCTTGAGGAAATGGCTGCTTATAAGCAGTTCCAAGCTGCAGAAAACCCAAGGTGTAATCACATGACTGGCCTGCACAGGAGAGGTCTCAGGTGTGTGTAGTTTAAGACACTCGCATGTCCTGGAGGAGAGGATCCGGTGAAAAGGAGCAACTGGATTTCTCCCTTAGAAAACAATGTAAAACAGACTTTCCTGACTACCAGGCTGTGCATTATGGGATTTGCAGTCCCAGGAAGCAAATGTAATACTACAAAAGTATACCATGGCGAAAAGAAAAACAAATGGGAGTCAGCAAGGGACTCTAGATAAGTGTTCAAGGCGATTCCCAGGCTTCCGACAGTCCCCTTACAGTGCCCCCTAGAAATGAAACGACAGAGTCGTAACACATTCCAGCCTTCATCAGACAGAATAGGACTGATTATAAATGCCTCCAAGGAGGAATGAGAAGGTCACAATCATGAGCTTATGCCCAGAGACCTCTAGTCTGGGCACTTCACATCAACATCCTTGCACTCTGAGCCATGAGACTAGGCCTTCAATATTTCCTTCTGAGATTAGCCAGACCCCTTAGGGTCTCCATCAAATGGGCAACATAACTTCGATGTTTTACATCACCAAACAAGAAGTAACAAGAACCTGGCCTTTGACAGGAGAGGTGTAGCTATTCTGGGACTAGAACATCTCTACCCATGTTGACATCGTAGTAAGACACCTAGTAGCACACCAAAATGATGAGACATGCATATTTATTTAAGCTCTATGAGCCTGCCACAAGTGGAAGCTTCTCTTATCTTTCACTTTTTGGGATAGTCCCACTAGAACTGTTCGCCACATAGACAGCAGGAAATGCCGGTACGTACAAGCATGTTTGGCAACTAGGAACTGAGGGCAATGTCTTTTCGATCAAATTGTTACAAGTCTTTGTATAGGCCTTTTCTCCATTTTCCCTGATTCCCAGTGAACTAAGAAAGATGAAGGTACATTACAGTTCCTCAATTCTCATCACTCTGGCGTGGCCACCCATCTACTACTACAGCAACCGATGAGGCTCTCCAAAGTTCCAGCAGTGCCACTGAACATGCATTCCAGGCTCCTCCTCTCCAGAGGCAACTGAGAGATACTCTCACAACCTCGAATCTGGCATACTGTTACCAGCCCACCTCGTTTTTTCAAGAATACAAACACGAATATATGAGAGATGCAACGCTAGACAAGAAACTTGCTGCTTGCCTCTAACTCCAGTTTTCCAGCATTGGCTTCTTTCATAGATTCACATGCAACCCTACTCCCTTCCCAGTCAGAGGCTCACTTCTATCTTATATATTCCTCATACTTGTGCTATGAAACTTGAGCTATGGTGGCCTCTAGAGGGAGTAGGAGAGCTCAGTGCTTCCACTTTATTGGCTGAAGTTCAGGTTGTTGTTTTAAATTAGGTGGATGTGCTACTAAATAAACACGCTTGTTGAGGCCAAGGGCCATTTGAGCACTGTTTTCTGCCATTTAAAGTTACTGGGGATTTCCAGCTTTATGACAGGATTGATGCAAGCATGTGAATATTTAAAAGGTACCAACACTGGAGAGTTGGAGGTGCAGGTAAGTAACTTGCAGTTAGGTGACCCAGTATCTAGCAGTGATCTGCTCAGCAACAGCACATGGGGCTGGACAATTTCTTTGGGAAAAATAAGCCAAAACATATGGCATAAATAAGCCAACAGGGTTTATTTCTACTAGCACTGCAAAAACAGATGATTAGACATGGACCAAAACAGAGCATTAACAAGAATGCCCCATGAGCCCATTACTGTGTGGATTCCACCTCACAAGTGCTCCTGCTGTCCCACAGTGTTCGGGTCAGTTACTTTAAACAGATTGGAACTCTTTGGTAGATCAGAGGTGTCACTGAGACAGGATCCTGGTGCTGGACAACAGCGGTGTGCAGTGGTGCAACATGTGAATCGTGAATTTTGCATTTATCAGGCTCTTGCATGCAAAGCATCCCTGGACTAATGAATGTGAATTAGTGGCATTATAGAGGAAGAATGTGCAGTACATAAATTACAAATAGCAATAAAAATAAGTAGGTGGAAAAGCAAGGACATGCTGAAGTGCTCCTTCTCAGGAGCCGTGTCCTTCTGAATTCGCCCTTCATTAGAGCAGTTTGTTGAGTGAGCTCTCACTGTGGGCCTAGCAAGGCACAGAACCTCTACAGGAGTTCAGGTGATTGTTTTCATGGGCTGTCCTGCTAAGGTGACCACCTTTCTTACGGGCATCATTTCCATTCCTGGTCTTTTGTGTGATAGCCTAATGCATTCTGATTATTGTTGTCTTGTTTCCATTTAGTAATTAGATTTACACACTTGAAATCAATTATTTGTATGTGAAATGTTGAGGACTGCAGACAGTTGATAACGACTTAAACTTAGGTGGTCACCATATGGACATAGCGAAGCATTCGTTTCACCTCCAGAAATTCATGTTCTATGCAAGCCAAAATTGCAGGTGTTTGTGCAATAGAGAGATCCACTGCTTTGCTTAAGTGCACATGCATTTTTCAGTTCAAGCTTCAAGTGGGTACAGGAGTATCGGGCTTGCTCATTGGCACTGGAAGAGAATCTCTCTCACTCCACACACACTTTCCCTAATTGGGAAATACAGAGGTCCAGTTTTGTATATCAGGCCGAGCCCAATCAACCACTATACTCAGAGCTAGGTGCAGGTGATTAATTATTTTGTTTGCGGTTTTGGTAAAGTACTGCAAACCACATTGCATAAGTCTCAAAGTTTAAGCAAAGCAAGTAAGATAGTCTTCTGCAGCAGATGCCTCTTGCATATTTGCTAATATTTGGAAAGAGGGAACTTTTGAAGAAAGAATCGGCATACTTTATTTTCCCCATTAAGTTTTATTGAAGTGAATACAATTTGAGGCGAAAGGCAGCTAAAATAAAACTATTTTGTGCTTTACACATCTGGAATCTCCTGCCAGAATTAGGTATGTTGGTATGTAGGCTCTTGTAACTTTCGAAGAGACATTCAGTTTGTTTAAAACCCTATGTTTTATTAAGTCTGTTAATGATGCTTACAGATCTTCATTGAAACAGAAAAGACTCACTGCTCCCTGAAGCTGAATTCGACTGAGAGTGTGGATCAGGTGACCAGCTATGTCAACTTTGCTCTGTCAAAGATCTTTCCAAGCCCTTCCACTGTGTAAGTACCTGGTCAAGTTCTCATTTTCAACCATCCCTCTGTCATACTCTGTCTTTTACAGCTTAGCAGTTACAGACATGTATTTCAATATAATTGCTTAGATCATTGGCCAATATCCGATTGTCTAATGGTTTACCAAATATATACATTTTGGTAAAACTAGTTTGTGCATCGTTTATTGATGCTTTCAATTATATTTATTTATTTCTACTTAAATCTGCCTTTTGAGTCAACTACAGAACTACATAAAAAACATTTAATTGGCAATTCCAGTAGATCCGACTGTGGCAGCCCAGTTATTGGATTCACCTATTCTTGTTTCTTATCAGTTGTTTTTATTTAAGTTTGAAATGGTTTTTGTAAAACATTATCTCAAAAATGGCCATTTGTGCTTGTTTGTGCATTTGTATGGATACAAGGACAGCCATTTGAATTTCTTTAATTATAATTATGTATGTGTGTATGGCTGCGCTATTTGAATAGTGCTGACTTATTCAAAAGGCAGTGGAACACTGTGTAGGGTCAAAGGAAAGCACACAGTCAGTCAGTGTGTGCGCACACAGGCGACCATTTTGAATGGTTTTAAAGTCCATCACTGCTTGCAATGCCAACAGAAGGAGTCCAAGTAATCTAAAAGATCAATGGGCAAAAACAATCCACGAGGGCTCTGGAAGGCCGGGATGACTTTATCTCAGAAGAGGTCAAGCAGTGATCTGAAGATAAACTGGATGAATGAAGCTGGAGTTGCCACCTTGACAAATAATTCAGAAAAGACAGGGCTAAGAAGAGCAGATTGTTTAAGTGCAGAGGAATAATGGAAAGGAAAACAGGCAAGGGTTCTGGAAGAAAGGAATTGCCACAGTGGCATGACACTTCTTAGCCTCATGCATCTTGCTAGTGGACCACACCAGGTAGTACAAGTGGTCTTTGCAGTGGATTCTGAAGTCTCAGTTAGGCCAGTACCAGGAGGACCTGTCAGATCTCATCCTTGTGTTTGGAGGAGACTGCAACATATTGGCAGTGGTGGCTGCTGGATGGCAATTGGACTGTATGTAGACCCCCCCCTGCTACCTTTTCAAGAACTAACTGTTGTGATGGGTGTATCATTGCTGGGTTGGAGAGATTAGCAGGGAGAGGTGGAGATCAGAGGACACTAGTGGAGACCTGACCCCACATAAATCTGCTAGAGTTGTGGTGATTTGACTAACCCATCAGGGAATGAATGAATGCATGTCCCCACAGACACCACCACTTCCATGCGGTGCTGCAATAAACAGGGTGAGGTCTTGTGCCTTTGATTGAGTCATCAGGGCATTTCTCTGGTCGTACAATACCTTTGCTAGGGCGTACAAACACAGTCTGCATTGTCTAGTGGCTCATGCATGGTGAATACACTCAGAGGTGGTGCAGGGTGTCGGTCAGCAATGGCAAGAACGCTGGATGGATCTTTTTGCCACCACTGAGAACCCACATTAGTGCTATAGAGTTCCCAATGTAGTTCTCCCTTGGAATTCCGGTATGTCTTCCATTCTTCCCCTCTCCTGCCCAGGGTTCTAAAGAAGATCAGTAACACCATCCTAGTGGCTCTGAATTGGTATCCAGAACTTCTGTCCATCCACACTTGCCGTGTTGCACTTTTCAAAAGGGCCGACCCACATATTTGTGCCAAAACCTTTGTGATGCTTCAGCAGGACTTGAATTTGGTACTGACAGTCTTGATGTGTACCCCATTTGTACCAATGCACAGCTGCCCTCTAAGATTGTTAACCATGAAGATAGTGTTTCTTATAGTGATCACAACAGCTAATCCATGAGTTAAGTTACAAGCATCATCTGTTCAGCAACTGTATACCATCTTTTTCTCTTGACAAAATACTGCTGAGGACCAAGGCAGTGTTTCTCCTGCAACACGTTTTCATATCTAGCAATGTATTGTCCCACAGGCGTTAGTTGCCCACTCATCCAAGGAGGAGGAAAGATTCCATTGTTTGAGCCAAAAGAGAGACCTGATGTTTTATAATGACCACCCCAATGTCCATCAGGTAGACAATTTGCGTAAAGATCTGCTATGAACTGTCTATGAATCAGCCTCCAGAAAGTCTGCAGGCTCATTTAACCAGAGCCAAGGCTGCTGCTGCTGCTCTGTGTTCAGAGTACCTGTCTTGGACAATTGGCAGGCTGCTGCATAGGGATCAGCTCAATGGTCACTAATCACTTGTATCTGGATAGGTAGTACTGGCGGGAGGCTCATTTTGCCTGTTTAGTTCTGCAGAACTTTTTGATTTGAGCAATTCACAGGCCCACCAACTGGAAAAGTACTGCTGTGGTATCTATTCACAAGGTGAAGTTAGTATCTATCAGAAAAACAAAGTACTTTAACTTTCGTAAAACTCTATCTGGTGGATACTCTATTTAACAGCAGATTCCTCACCAACACTCCCACCTCCCAGTTATGTGGAATAGACTCTTTTCTACATTGAAAATGTCCGAGAAAGAGATCTGCACACTATTGAATCTGATTCACGCAAGGTTCTACATCTGATGGCACAGCAGATATCTGAAGTAAACTGACAGGGGTAGCTTTTATGTGTCCCCAGCACAAGCCGTCACTTCTAGGTTGGAAGAGACCCAGCATGGAGCTGCAGGACATCACCTATTGACATACGATGAAATTGCTGAGAAAAATCTCCGGATCCAGTCTAGTGCTTGGACATATTTACAATGTTGAGGAATCTGCTGTTAGATAGAGTCTACAAGAAAGAGCATTACTGAAGACATGTAACTTGTTGTTCGGGGCTAACGCCTGACCTATAAAGAGATAAATGAGAACACATTTGTAGACTTTGCATTGCTTTTGTAAAGTAAAACATAGCTATGTCATCAGTGGTGTGTGTTGCTGCTCAACTGATCAGTACAGGCAATGTGGGCACTTCCATATATAACAACAGAATGATTGTAGAGACCTGGGGCCTCATTACGAGGGTGACGGTCTTGAGACAGCCAGCTTTGCAGTGGCGGTTGGACTGCCACACTCTAGGTGGTCTGACCGCCACATTACCATCCTGGTCAGACCTCCAGAGGACTGCCGTCCTCGCCAGGAAAATGGTTCCCGACAGGCTGATGGCAGTTGAACATGAGGTCAGGCGCAGTAGTGCTGAGGTGAGCAGCAGCGTGGTGATCACGAGTCCCCTTTCTGCCACCCTTTTCATGGCGGTTTCACCTCCATGAAGAGACTGGTGGAAAGAAAGTGCTGGGGGTTATAGGGAGGTCCCTGCACTGCCCATGACTATGTCTCGCCAGGCTGACTGGCAGGAACGTCATAATACGACTAGTGGTGAAGCTGCTAGTTTGGCGGTCGGCTCATCTGACCACCAAACTCATAATCAGGCCCCTTGTTCCATCCACCGGAAAGCACTATGGTGTGATGTCACATATTTTCTGATAGGTATCAACCCATTTCTGATTGCACACAACTGCCAATGACGTGTCTAATAAAACACACAGTTTAATAAAGTGATATGATGTTGACCATTCTTATGTAAACTCTGCATACTGTAATTAAATGTTACTGTAATTATGTCATCTATAATACTAACTCAAGTAGTATCAAACTTGGGAATCAAAATGTTTAATGTCTTGGCGTTGCCTCTACATTGTTTCGAGATCATGTGCTGCCTTCAGGTACTGAATAAATGTATTTATTTCAATCTCTTATTAAGGTTTACAAACCAAGTACTATACATGTTCAGTTTAAGTTAAATTGGAATTTTTGAAATGGTAAGAATGAAACATTATGTGAAAATTACTTAAGAATGCATTCTCATGTTAAATTTATACTTGTACTGCTATTGTTAATTGTCTGACTAATATTTAGTAATGCCCGGTTGCAAGCTCTTCTTCTCTGGCACTGTCTTGACATAGTTGTGTGTTACGCTTGCCACTAAAAAATTCCTGAAATTACAGTGTTATTTCACATGGCAAAAGTTTAGCTCAGGATCACAGGAACAACGCAAACAATGAGAATGCGAGCAATTGTTGTTCACTGCATGTGTGCTTTTTTGATCTATTGTTTTGAGTGTGAAATGCAAGGTTCATTTTGTGCTAAAATACAGTGCTAATTGCCAGTTTTGCATTTCATGTACCTTCACACATTGCTCAAGAACAAATTACGCAAATTTCAGACACCCATATTCCTAATGCATGTATTAGTAAAATGAAACCAAAACATTTGGGGGCTGATTCACACAGGTAACTTAAGACTTTTCCGTGACATACACTTTTGAGTAAGCTTACTATTTTCGGCTATTTACAAAATCCAAATGTAAAGTTTCTTAAAAAAAAAAATGTAAATTACATGTCTGCCTCCCTCCTCAAAAAAAGAGCGTGGTGCCAAATTTTCAAGGGTAGGTGACTACTGCCATCTAATAGTAAGGACCTCATTACGACACACGTGGACTTAGGATTGCCAATGTTGGGGTAGCGGTTGGACCACCGCACTCCAGGCAGTCCTTCCATCACATTACAATCCTAGCGGTTGGACCCCTAGGGCACCACTGTCCCCACCAGGAACATGGTTCACGATGGGCTGACGGGGGTCGGAGTTGTCGTCAGCCACAGCGAAGCTGAGCTCGGCACCATCGTGAGATCATGAGTTTGGTTTCCCCCACCATGAAAAGGCTGGTGGAAGCACAGGGCAGGGGGCCACAGGGGGGCCCCTGCAATGCCCACACCATGTTGTGGGCATTGCAGGGGCCCCCCTGCCCAGCACCTTTGGAACGCACACTGTCTGCTATAGCAGACAGTGCGTATTCCGAGGGTGCTGAGAGCACCTTCTGTGCAAAGGCATTAGCCTCGGCTCCATAAGGATCAGAGATCAATGCCGCCACACTGTTTCCACTGGGCTGACTGGTGGAAACCTCAAATTTCAGAGAATATCGCTTGTTAGCCCAGTGGAAACCTTGTAATTGGCAAAATCTGGCAAAGGATCCACATGCAGAATAACCTTCACTGTTTAATTCTGGATCTAAGTATCAGTGCATTGTTGCTAGTGTATCTCAAACTTGATCGATGGAAAGCAAGATCTCTCAGCAGGGCTGTCCTCTATCCATTGCCACTTGCACATGTACATGATTCATGAAGTGGAAGCACAAAGCTGATTTTGGTGAGAAAACCTCCTATAGTGAGTCTCCAAGTAAAGGTTTCAAACTGACTAACACTATGGTCTTAAAGACTGCCCTCAAACTTCTTAGCCCTAGTTAACTATACCAAAGTCGAAATCTGAAGTGGATCAGGAGTATTGAGGGTTGCAGAGATGTCTTAATTAGTTTTGGAGTCATCAGTGCTTTTTCAATGAACCTTTTTATGAGCTTCTGAAGCATTTTTGTTTTTTCCCTCTAAGCATACCTAAACCAGCATACATTGAAATTTCATATACTACAGTTTCTGAGACAATTGGTGTTGCAACAGGCAGTGCATTCCCTTTTAATACCATTTACTAATTCTCTACACAGCAGTGTGATTGTTTTTACCCATTTTCAAATAAAAACATAGTAGTTGGACCACATATCTTTGCCTTAAGCAGGTGTCCATATTGGAGGTATTGTGACTTTTAGACCCCAAATGTAATCTGCATGCCCCAGTATATTATGTATGTACTGTATTAGAGCAAGTTTTACATCTGCATTCAGTCGGCATACTCCCTGATTCCATTCAGTAACATCCAGATCCCTGACAGAATTCCCAGATCTCTACCTTTGCGAATCCTAAATGTAGAGTTTTTCAGTTCTCCACATTATGGTTGCCTGTAAAGCCTGTTCTGACTCTAGTTTAATCAAAATTATATTACCCGGGGGCGTAGCCTAGTTGCCGACCGAAATGGCCGAGTAAGCGGCTCCCACACTATCGGCAGGAGCGGCACCCAGAACTTGAAGGCAGGCTGCCGGAGCTCATGAAGAGTGAGGAATTATGGGGGGTGAGAGGCTGGTGGAGGTGTTAGCTGCAACCATGTTATTACGGTGCGTGGGTGCTACTGCAGTATCGGCATTTGTGTCTTGGAGGCCACGAGGTGACAGGTGTCACTCCCCCTGCCCTAGGACCAGCAAGACCACTGGGAGAGCTTTGCTGACTCTCCCGGACCCACGCAACAATGCCCGTATCGCTCCCCTTCATGTGGGTGATCACTTGTGGACGGCGTCCTGAGAGAGGTTTGGCTGCCCGGTGCTGCCGCCTATTTCGGCCATAGCGCAGTTTGGTGCTCGCTATAAAGACTTGGAGGCTGGAGGGTGCTGTAATAGCCTACGCATAGCTGAAGTCGCAGAATCCACCAACTTGTTTGTGGAGAATCTAGTGGTGGATTTTTTTGGGGGGGTGCCAAGTCTCCACCTTGACCTTTGTGGTACAAAGGGCGCATTGCACCTTGGGCCCGTGCGCTTCCCCTGGAGCCCTGCCCGCTTGATAATTGCTCACCTGTTGAATTATAGGGACCGAGACGCTGCCCTTCACCTTGCCAGGGAGAAGGGACCGTTGCAATATCAGGGAGCAGCGGTGTCCCTCTTTCCCGACATCAATCCCACAGTACAGTATGCTAGGCGTAAATTCTCTGTGGTCAAAGCCACTCTTCACTCTCTTGGCATTCGTTATGGCATGTTATATCCAGCGAGGTTGAGAGTGGAGGTGAACAGTAAATCACAATATTTTGACAATCCTAATGATGCCATGGCATTCTTCAAGCAACATCCTGGACTGGGTAGGTCACCTCGTGGTTCCCCACAAAGGTGCGATGGCTTAGATGCTGGGCCCACTTCCAGCATGGAACTGGGACCCCTAGACTAGATGGGGCAGTTTGGTTAATGGATTCCTCCGTGTTTGCCTACACAATGTATTCTTTCCTCGATTATATATGATGATCACTGATTTGCCGCTCTAGTGCCTTAGATACTGTGTTCCTAGACTGGTTGCCCTCTCCTATAGCACTCTGACATTTCGATTGCAGTCTGGGAGTACTCCGTGGATTTGTTGCCATACTCCCAGGGTTTATACCAAGATATTTGATCTTCTGTTGTAATTGTCTCTGTTTAGGTGGGAGGGTTGTTTTACACCTATGGGTTATGCAATGTTATGTTGTTATGTTATGCAATGCAGCTCATATGCATACCTACCTTTCCTACATATGACCACGCATTTCCAATGAGCACGGGCTAATGCCTCTACAGTAAAAAACTCTCTACACCTTACACTCATTTCCTGGAACATACGTAGCCTTAACAACACCCGTAAAGGCAGATTGGTGTTTCAGTACCTCCGCAGACACGCAGTTCATATTGCTTTCCTGCAAGAGACACACCTACCTGATGGTGCTGCACCCTCCTTTGCCTTTGCGTGGGATACGCACTGCTTCTTTGCTAACTGCAGTACCTACTCACGGGGGTTGTATTCTAATTCATGAAACAGTACTGTTCAGGACATTATAAATTAGGGTGGGTGGAGATGGCCGATACCGGATGGTTGCAGAGCTCTTAGATAGCTGCAAGATTCTGCTTGCGAACTTCTATGGACCCAATATTGACGCTTCTGAATTTTTTTCAGTACATTCACTCACATTTTGACCTCTTTGATGTGGATCTTGTCCTGGTGGGGGGTGACTTTAATCTGGCTGTGGACCCAGCATTGGACACTACCTCCCATGCCCCGACGTCTAAGTCACACGCCCTTTGGGCTTTGAAGGACTTTTGCAACACTTTTACTCTACTTGATCTTTGGAGACTGTTTGTCACAGTAACTTGGCTTACACTTTCCGATCAGCACCCCATGGCACCTGGTCGCGTATTGATTACTGGCTATTCACCGGTGCTGCTGTGCAGTTGGTCACAGCTGTTAGGCAGCTACCTTGGACATAGTCAGATCACTCACCAGTGCTAGTTACATTTTCTATTCCTGCCGCCTGTGGTGCCAGGAAGGTTTGGAGGTTCCCGGACATGGCACTGTTGGACAAGCCATTCTTTGCATCCTTAAAGGAAGCAATGGTTGACTTTTTAAAGTTAAACGAGGGCTCAGTGATGTGGGATGCCTTTAAGGCATGCACCAGAAGTATATGCATTTCCAAACATTACGATGTCCTGCATGACATATGGAGGGGTTTAACACAGGTGGAGGTGCAGCTTGCAGATATGGACCACAAGGCAGTGACCACTGACATTACCCCCCTTCTTAGTCACCGCAAGCTCTTGCTTGATGAGTTTAATGCACTAGCAGATAGGGGGGTGCACTACATGGGTAAATATACTAAGGCCCACAGATATGCAGAGGGGGACCGGCCCGAAAGGTTGTTAGCCAGACTGATCCGACCCAGCTGTCATGCGTCCCATATACTTGAAATTAAGAGGTCTGATGGCAGCGCTGCCATCGGTACCGCCGAGGTACAGACGGAGGTTCTTGAACACTATTCCAATCTGTACACAGCGGGTCCTATCCCGCCGTGCCTCGTACTGCAGGCTAGAGCTGGAGCTCTCCCTGAGTCCATGCATGAGGCGGTTATCACCCTTTTGCTAAAACCTGGTAAGCACCCTCTCTAGTGTGGATCATATCCCCCCCTTTCCTTATTAAATTTCGACAGTAAGATTCTAGCCAAAATGGTCGCCACCCTCCTCTCCCTTTTGTTAGAAGAGATCATATCCCCCACTCAGTCCAGCTTTATTGCACACCGCTCCACCTCCATGAAAACATTTGATTCCCCTGAGTGGCCCTTTGTGCATGTTCTCCTTGGTAAGCTCGGGTTCTCCTGAGGCTTTACTAATTTGATCTCCCTGCAGTATTCACAGCCTACTGCTGCTATATGATTTAATGGTGAGCTTCCACATTTTGTCCCCATAACACGGCAGGGGTACCCGCTGTTCCTATTGCTGTTTATACTAGGAATAGACCCCCTGGTGTGCCACCTGGGTAGCGGGCACATACACAGGGGACTGCAGTTTCTCTGTCTGTGGAGCTGTCTGTGTAACCAACTCCTTGTGCATACGAAGATTATGAGGTATGGTAAAATGATCCCTCAATCTTTTTGCAAACATGTCTGTTTCTTCTTTCGTAAGGGGTCTTCTAGAGCAATGCAGCTTTGATGCCATGTGGTTTAAGATAGAAAACCACCATACTTCTCTTTGCATAGTTGTTTAATCCTATAACAGCGAGAAAAAACTAATGCCAAGTATCCAGCCCTGGTGTGAGAGACACTTTGTCTGCTCATATTCCTGTTGATATTTTAACCACAAAACTACCAATTCCCTTGCCGATACCAAGCCCCCTTCCGTAGCTCTCCACTTGGGAAATGTCTGTCACCCATTTGTGACCATGTGCACCTTGACACAAGATCCCCAAAAGCAAACACCATGCAGTTGACAACCCCCCTATAGTGTCTTGGACTTTCTCAGTTAAAAGACCTCATTCAAGAATGTCGTGGGCAGATGTTCTGTGAGCAGGCAGCTGTTGGTCTGTGGTTGAGGTGCCCTTTAATAAAATTATCTTCGTGTACATCTCTGGAAGTCAGTTGCCATCTTGACTGGAATGTGCTGACCTAGAATTTCACCCTGACGATGACAGGAGAAGGGTTCTGGAACCTCAGCATAACCTCCGAGACAGGTAGAGCACAAGAACCCTGTTTCCTTACCGCTGGGAAGGCGAAAAAAGGTGTTGTGAGTGAACGATTCAGAAGTGCATAGCCATTAACTGCTCCAATCTGGTATTTTAGAGGGAGTCCAATAAGAAAAAACGCCAGGTACGCGGAAAATAAATTTTACTTGGTTAAATTGCTCAAACCCATACATTAATATAAAACCCTGCTTTCCAATGAGAAACCAGGTACGCATATGACGTCTGCAGAGCACTAGTCTTAATTAGTCAAGGTGAGGGTGTGAAGAACGGACCTGCGCCAAGGACGGATGGCACTGCGTTCAAAGGAGAGCAAAAGCAGGAGAGATTATTTGCACACTAGTTAAACGCATGTATGTGGGCGTCAACATCTGACATGAAGATTCTTCTGATGAGCAAGACACTCTGTCGGGAGATGGGGGTAAGTTATCTGAGCAGTAACTTCTTCTTACACTGCAGAACGTTAGAAAAGCTCACGTAAAGAGTTTCAAAATAGGTTAAAGCAGGCATTTGTGATTGGTAGTCCTTTTGATGTCAAGAGAGATAAACATATTTTCATAGTAATGAAGGTGTTTGCATTTTATTGAAGTTCATTGGAAGCATGTGGCATGTATGGGTGGATAGTGAAAGACTGGACTTATGCTGCGTTCTCCTGAAGTGCAGTCTTTTAGTCGGCTGCTCCCTCTCTTAGTTCATCTCCACTCACTACTCAATCAATCAGAGTTTCTAAAGCGCAACTACTCACCCTTAAGTGTCTCACTTGGGGCTTGTCCTCTGAGCTTCAGTCGAAGAGCCAGGTTTTCAGGTCCTTCCTGAATTGGGTTAGCAATGGTGACTGCCTGAGGTGCAGGGGCAGGGTTTTCCAGTTCTTTGCTGCGAGGTAGGTGAAGGATCTTCCACCAGCCAAGATCTTCCATATGCGGGGTACAGTGGTTAGTGCTTGTTGAGCGGAGAGGTCTGGTGGGGGAGTAGAAGGTGATGCGGTGGTAGAGATGGGCAGGTGCTAGGTCGTGGAGGGCCTTGTAAGAGTGGACGAGGACCTTGAAGTTAATTCTTTTCTCGATAGGGAGCCAGTGGAGGTCTCTAATGTGATTGGAGATATGGTTGCGGCAGGGAATGTCCAGGATGAGTCTGGCGGAGGTGTTTTGGATGTGCTGTAATTTCTTTAGGTGCTTCTGGGTGGTACCGGCATAAAGGGCGTTGCCATAGTCAAGTCTGCTGCTAACCAGGACATGGGTTACAGTTTTGCAGCAGTCCTTTGGGATCCATTTGTAGATCTTCCAGAGAAGTCGGAGTGTGTGAAAGCAGGAGGATGCAACTGAGTTGATTTGGCACATCATGGTGAGCGATGAGTCCAGGATGATGCTGAGGTTGTGTGCGTGGTTTGTTGGGGTGTGTGTGGGGGCGTGGGGGTCAATGGCCAGCAGGAGTTGGCCCAGGCTGATGTGGAGGGTCCCAGCATGAGGACCTCTGTCTTTTCGGAGTTGAGCTTTAGGCAGCTGTCCTTCATCCATGGAGACGGCGTCCATCCCGTTGTAGAAGTTCTTCTTGGCAGTAGTGGGGTTTTGGTCGGTGAGATGATAAGTTGTGTATCTTCGGTGTAGGAGACGATGTTCAGTCTGCGGTCCCTGACGATGGATACGAAACGTTGAAGAGTGTGGGACTGAGGGAGGAGCCCTTTGGAACTTCGCAGCTGAACTCTGTAGGTTCTGACAGGTAAGGCGAGAGTCTAACTCTCTGTGTTAGGCCAGACAGGAAGGAGCGTATCCATTGTAGGGCCTTTCTATGGATGCCGGCTGCGTGGAGCCTGGAGCAGAGGGTGAGGTCAGTAACCAAGTCAAAGGTGGCCGATAAGTAAAGTAAGGTGAGGGCTGCTGTATGACCACGTTAGAGGAGCGAGCAGATGCCATTTGTGGAGGCGAGGAGGGTGGTCTCCACTCTTGATTGCTTCTGGAGCCTGATTGGGAGATGCCCAGGATGTTGCTGTCCTCATGTGCTTACGGAGCTGAGAGTTGATGGCCTCTTCGATGACCTTGGCTGGGAAAAGCAGTAGAGAGATTGGCCGCTAATTCTTGTGGTCCAGGGGGTCGACTCTGGGTTTCTTTGTGGCAAGGTTGTCGAGCAGGGAAGTGGTGTTGGTGTCGTTTCTGCTGTCAATGTGGTAGTTGAGGTCGCCATGGAGGAAATAGGTCAAGGAGGCGAGAGCGTGAGGAGAAATGATTTCGGCGATAGAGTCCCTGAAGGCTGGCCGGGGGCCAAGTAGCTCGTAGATGAGAGTGCCACGGAAGGTTGACTTGGGTGTGACGTGTATCTGGAAGTGGAGGTGCTTCATGAGAGGGGAGTGTTCTTCTGCGTTGGCTGTCAAGCAGAGGGAGGATTTGGTTATGATGGCCAGGCCACTCAGAGCTCTGATCTCTGTTTTATTCTGTATCATTTCCTCAAGGAATCCCCCAGTAGTCCTTCAGTAATAGTATAATGGAATGAGTAACTTGAAAGATGGAGAATAATTGCACAAAAAGAAACTATTTTAAATAGGCCCTCCTAAAGATCTAAAACTCCTATACTATCCACCAGCTACTGAAAAACCAACATTTGAGACAAGGAGTTGAGGTTTATATTCTTTCTGGCTTTTCATTACTTACCACTACTACTTCGGAGGTTAGAACCATCTTACAACGCCAATTTGCATTCTCTGTGTCTGATGACTCATTGCATACTACATTGACCTTGCCGTTGTAAAGACAAGCCTTCATATTTGTTGGTAAGCTTGGTTACAGTTGTGCTGGCAACTAAAACAAATTTTGAAAAACTGTTAGAAATGGGGTCTCTAGTTGGCAGTGGTTTGTCGAAGTAGGGACCCTCACTCTAGTTATGGTAAGGGAACCACACAGCTAAGATATCTCCTGCTCTCCCCCTTGGTAGCTTGGCTCAAACAGGATTATCTCAAAGGCAATGTGTAAAGTATTTGTACACACAGTAACAGTGAAAACACCACAAAAGTACTCCACACTAGTTTAGAAAAATAGCCAATATTTATCTGAGTATAACGAGACGAAAACAACAAAAATCGAAAATACACAAAGAAAGAGACACATTTTTAAATATGAAATCTCAGTAAAGTGCTTAGAAACCCAAGCTCCAATTGGGGCTATCACAACGTCTTCCCAACAATCTGACACCACTCCCAAGGGAGTGCAGGCTGGTCATGGAGTTGCATGAACCCCAGGTACAGTACGTTTGGAAAATGAGGAAAGAAAGACATTGCACAGTGTCAGGGAGTTGTGGTGTCACTGGAGCCGGTGTGGTGTTGGTTCCTTACTTCTACCGGGGAGGAGAGGTGTTGGTTCCTTACAGTTGCAGTCGAGGTGATGTGGCATCGGTGGCAAGGTGTCGGTTCCTTACAACAAGGCTCGGTCGATGGATTCAGTAGATCAAGGCGCGAGGCGTTGACTTTGCCGTGTCAAAGTCACACCACAGGGTCAGAGGGGCTGCCGCGGGGTCAGAGCTGGGTGTCACTAATGTCGGTGAGTCGGCGCTCAGGATTCACGCTGCAGCGGGATTTCGGAGGTGTCAGGCCTGTGACGTCGGTGGCATTGATGCATTCAGCTGGGACGGCGGCTCATGTGCAGGCAGGGGCACGGAGTTGGACAGTGGCACTGGTCCCGAAGTCACTATGGAGTTGTTTTGCTTGTTTCTTCTGTGTTACTCCAGAACTCACTACCAAGGGCCCAGAAACTGGATTTGGCACCACTTGGCAAGTTAGGACTCTCAGCAAGAGAACCCAGGTGCTTGGCAGATGAAGTCTTTGATGTTCCTGAGGCTTCTTAACTGGTGGCAAGCTCAGTCCAAGGCCTTGGAGAACCTGTCGAAGCAGGACATAGAAAGCCAAGTCCAGTCCTTTTACTCCCAGGACAGAAGCAGCAATCAGCGGGTCAGCACACCATAGCAACAGGCAGAGTGGCAGTCGCTCCTACAGCATCTGGTGCTACTTCCTAATGTCCTCAGTCCAGAAGGATCTAACTTTGTGGAGTAGGAGGTCCAGTACTAATATCCATTTCTGTCTTTGAAGTAGGCAAACTTCGAAAGGAAATCTTTGTAGTGCAGAAGACCCTCTCTTTCCTGCCCTGGCCGCACACACATTCCAGGGGGTTGGAGACTGCTTTGTGTAAAGACAAGCACAGGCCTACTCATGTGCAAGTGTCAGCTTTTCCCACCACTCTATCCCAGGAAAACCTATCAGGATATGCAGGGCACACCTCACCTCCCTTTGTGTGACTGTCTAGAGAGAATTCACAAACAGCCCAATTGTCATCCTGACCCAGACGTGTATTCCACCGACAAGCAGAGGCACAGAATGGTTAAGCAAGAAAATGCCCACTTTCTAAAAGTGGCATTTTCAAGCTTCCAATTTAAAAACCAACTGCACCCAAAATGTATTTTTACATTGTTAGTTCAGAGACCCCAAACTCCAGTTCTTTATCTGCTCCCAATAGGAAATGATACTTAAAAGATATTTCAAGGCAACTCCTGTGTTACCCTATGAGAGAGATAGTCCTTCCAATAGTGAAAACTGAATTTAGCAGTATTTCACTATCAGGACATGTAAAGCACACTAATACATGTCCTACCTATTAAATACACTGCATCCTGCCCATGGAACTGCCTTGGGCCTACCCTAGAGGTGATGTACATGTAGTAAAAGGGAATTTTTGGGCCTGGCAAGTCGTGCACATACCAGGTCGACATGGCAGTTTAAAACTACACACACAGGCACTGCAAAGGCAGGCCTGAGACATGTCATGTCATAGTAGCAAATGGCTTGCCATATTGAAGTGCCAGTGTAGCTTGTTTGCCATAGAGAAACCATATTCGAGTCAGATCTGCTTTGTCAAAACACAGAGAAAAGTCCATCTCTTATTTAGGAGCATAGAACAATGTTCAATAGAAATATGTTGACGACAACAACCGCAATTATTGGTATAGAATCAACTTGTGTCCTAAGAAAAGAGTGCCAGAGATAAAAGCAATATCTCTGGGATCATCAATAATGTATAGTGCACATAGGAGGAAAGGAAAATACTTGCCTATGTAACAACAAAAGAAAACATCTAGATATATATACCGGCCATTGTCAGAGGGCGTCACTATGATGATAGCATATATGTTGACTAAAAAAAACATAAGTTGCAGGGACATTATGGTTAGGAAATAGAATTTAAAAAAAACATTGAAATTCACTGAAAAAAACAAAGGTTACAGGGATGTTATAGATTAGTTTCATATTTCACTATAACCTCTCTATAATCTTTGGGTTTTTTTATTAGTGGAAAAATAAAATATATATATATACAAATGACTTTTAGAAGAACAGCAAATTTAAGGGACAAATTAACACACAGTAATTTCCAAATTAGAAAAGCAAACTGGCTACAGAAACCTGTTTTTTGGAAATGCAGTAGCTGTAAGGCATGTAAAATTGGTGTGAATAAGAAAGAGTACTCAACAAATACTGGCATGGAGAGAGTGATACGCAAGCATTTGAATTGTAAAAGTCTATTCACAGTATATGTGATTGAGTGCCCTTGTGGGCTGCAATACATTGGCAGCACCGTATGTGAGACTAAAAAGCTAATTTTAGAACATATTCAAGCAACCATTAACATAGATAGGAGCTATGCAACAGCGAGACATATGGAACAGAAACATGATAGCAATTGGGAACTCATGACATTCTATGCAATTGATCAGGTACCAAAACTAGAACGTGGTGGTGATAGAGAAAAGAAATTGCGTCAACTGGAGTCCAGATATTTACTGGACATCTGGTCTCTCACTCCGCTAGGTTTAAACCAGGATGAAGAGTTATTTGTACACCTATAAGGGTCTTCGTAGCTAACAAAATGTTGCCACTCATTTAACTTAATTTTACCAATTTCAAGATGTTTCTCTTTTTGGGGTTTTTTGGTGTGTATATATATCTAGTTAAAAAAAAGCTTTATGCCTTGGGGAAGAACCATAGGCTTTTGCCTCACTCCTCCCTCCCTCCTCCCCCCCACCCTCTCTCTCTTTTCTTCTCACCTCCTCTTTTGTCTCTCTTCTGTTGTTATTTTTTAGATAGATATATATTTTTGGCGCTAAAAATAAAAGTTTATTGAAGGAATAACATCTAAATATATTTACATCAGAGGTGTAGGATTTAGTGAGGGCTATTGTTAAAATGAACTTTGGGGATTGTGCCATCTTAGGCAACAAATGAATATGAATCCTATGTGAACATTAATCAAACATTAATGAGGCCCCCTGCAGTTTGTTAATACACCTTGAGAACAGTTTTTATATTGTCTTTCAATTCTTTTTAGTCCCTGAAACAAAATCTAAAAAATATATTTAAAAATCATTTGATTTAAGGAGATGTTATAAACTACATCTACCAGAAGACATTGCAATGTGGAATTCAGTAGAAAAACATTTTGGATTTCTGTAAAAACATTGTTGCAATTTGAAGAATATACTTTGTGATGTTAAGGAGTAATTTTTGATAATTTGGTGTAACTTGAGTATTTTTTCTGTTGAGTTTGGGTAGTTTATTTAAAGCGATAAACCAGTACACAGGAAACACCTGTGAACAAGGTCCGGTGTGACCGAAACGCGTCAGGGGATTCCTGTTTTTTTTGTTTGTGATCTTACTAATGGAATAAAAGTTTAATTATTATTGGCACAACGACAGAGTGTGGTTTTCTCTTGCCAAAGTAGAAAGAGAATCTTGTTTTTGGAATACGGACGTCCTGCCTTTAACCAGCACCACCGGAGAAATTAGTGCACCATAACACGCTTGTCAGGACATTTTTCCTTTTGTATGTATATATATATATATATATATATATATATATATATACACACATATTATATATACGCATATATATGTATATATATATATTATTTTTCCACTGAAAAAAAAACCTCAAAGTTTATAGGGACGTTATAGTGAAATATGAGACTATCTATAACATATACATATATGTATATGTCTCTATATATATATATATATATATAGCCATACACACACATATATATATATATATATATATATATATATATATATATATATATATATATATGTATATATATATATATATACACACACACATATATATATATGTATTCACTGAAAAAACCCAAAGGTTACAGGGACGTTATAGTTAGGAAATGGCATTTAAAAAAAACATAGAAATTCACTGAAAAAAACAAAGGTTACAGGGACATTATAGTTAGGATACCATCTCACACATACAAAAACGTGTGAAATTCAGCAATTATAGTTACCTAAGCTAATTATAACTTGTGCCCCTGTATTGCAGTGCTTATGACCTCACATATTACATCACTCATTACATGGTCAGTGACATCACTGACAACATCACTTATGACATCTCAAATGACATTACTGATGAAGGTATAAGTCAAATCACACCTCCTACCTTCCAAGGAGAAGAAGGAGTACACAGCAAGAGAGGAATACTCCTTTATGAAAGAAGGCATACTAATAGTAATGTGGAAGCATCATATTTACCACCTGATGATTAGAAATATTATGACACCCTGTATAATAGCGTGAATGGAACCAACCAGAGGGACACTGTCCGAATGGAGTACCAATCTTCAGTACTACATAAACACAAGAAAGATGAAACCATAATGTTCAGTGAGCATGTGTAAACCACCAGGTATCCACCTTAAGATAGAATATAGCCATCAATACAGAAAATTAATACATGGTGGTACCTTAGAAGAAATATGTATATAGAAATAGATATCTTTAGGCCTTGGGTGATGTATGTACTCTTGCATAAGAGGTGCTTGTAACAGCAAGGTACAGAACCTTGCTCTAAGCAGTAGGTAAGTACCACATGTCTCCTTACGTAAAGAACCAGTATAATGACAACAAGACCGGCAGTAGTAGTGAAGAGTGCTGTGAGCAAGATCCACACAGACTATGAATGTAGATAAGATGCCATTATCAAAAAAGACCAACATGGTACAAGAATTAATTTTAACCCGGGTACCACCTGTGCCATGCACGGGCAGCTGCAAGACCCCATGCTCTTGAGTGCAAGGACGCCCGGATGTTGAACGGCATTACCACCTGCCCCACTACTCTGTATGAGAAATTACAAGCCTCTCAGAAGGAGACCTTAGAAAGAGAGCCTAAGTAATGATCTAAAGATTAGAGCAAGGGAAGCAAGAGGCATACCGTGATTAAACTCTTATGTGAAGAGGTGAGCTATAGTGAAAGGTTCCCATGGAGTAATTGTCAAAAGCCCCCTATCAGGGATACTGCAAATACCACAAATGTAGTTAAATTATTTTACTTAAGACTAACAACCTGGACAGAGACTTAAACCTTAGACCTTCAAGGTAAAAGTCTGATGATGTACCGATTTAGCTATTCAGGCTCATTTCTTAGTAATACTCATAAGGTAAACTGAAGATGCTCTATGCAAAGCAGGGGGACATACCATACCAGTAACCATTTCTTGGGCACAAAACCCATCTTCAAAGAAAAGACCTGTTTCTCTCAGGTGTTAAACCCACGTAGGGCTACAAATAAAATAACTTTCCAAAGCGGTAACGAAAAGCTGTCACTGACAGGCTTTAATTAAAATAATAATAATACCTGCACAAGCTAGGAACATCAACTGGTTTCCACCACAAGGTGGACTAGGTAGGCTCAACAAACAGCATGGGAATACACTCTGGTATGAGTCCAACTATACCCCTTAGTACTCTAAAAGGTTGGGAGCAAGGGAGCCTGACTGTACTAGCCAAAAACAGATTTAGGAGTCTCTGTCACTCCGACTGTCCATAAAGTGTTGTAATGCAGAATCAGCATGACTGTCAAACAGGTGGGCACCATGGAAGGGCATGTACTGTAGGGTGTTCTAGCCAGCCTCCAAAAAACCCGATTGGCGTAGCCAGGCATGACAGCGCAGCGCAACTGACTGAGCCATAGCTCAACCCACTGAGTCTGTGCTATCCATACCACATTTTATTTTAAATTTAGTTGCTTCTCCCCCATCCTGTAATGTCTAGACAAGTTTTTTCCGGGTTGCTTTAAAAAAGAAGGCAGCTGGCATGCCATCAAATCCCACAATGCATGGGAAAAGCGGCCGAGAATACATGCAGTGTTTAAAGACCGCAAGGCTGAGCTGGCTGAGGAGAAAATATTTCTCCCACAAGTTTCCAGCCATTTGGACTTCCTGTCTTGTGGAACGTTAGGGAGGACGCTGGGGATAGAGGAAGTCATAGTGGCCTGCACCACACAACTTCTTGGAGTTGGGTGTTTGATGATAGATAATGGGTCCCTGGGGGCAGGCCGGTGTCTATAGGCTAAGGGACATTCCACAGGGACCCCCATAATGGGCTTAGCCCAGGCCCCTACCAAAAGGTCGCTCACTATAAGGCCCTGGTGAAGCACATTCACCAAGGGGTCTGTGGTCACCTCCGCCGAGGGCAGCTGCCAGTCTAGTACCTTAGCCCCCCTCCTCAACACCTCAGCAAAAGAGGAACTCACCTCTGTAGCCATGCTGGGTAGTGGGGGGGAGAGGTCTGAAATGGGTGAGGACTCAAGGCTACTAGCCTCACCAAGCTCCATCAGCAATTACCCTCTAAAAGAGGCTGTACAGTCTCGTCCAACGTGTTCCAACACCCCTTGTAATTTCCTTCACCTACAAAAGTCTCTTCCCCTGTAGGAAAAACAGCAAGAGGCTGTATATAAAGAGGAGGGAAAGTGCTTGCTGGTTGGTTCCGCTGGCGCCGCATCCGATGCCATCCGGTGCTGTTGCATCATTGTTTCGGCATTGGGAGGGTGATTGGTTCAGCGCCGATTGGCACTGCTGACATCACTGCTGTTGTTGGGTGATCAGACTCCAGTGTTGCGAGTGGGAACCATGAAGGTCTGTGCACTGGCACCAGCACGGATCTAAGAACGGATCCAGAGGGCCTAAATGAAGGCGAGTCTGCCGGCGTGGATTCAGTTAGGACACTTCTCACCTCCTTGGGGCTGGAAAGTGCATCAGAGGGAGGTTGGGGCCCAAAGATCTCATTCTCCCATATCTGGGCCAAAGTCGCCCGGGCTCCAGGGAAATCAGGGAGGCGTGGGGTGAAAGACTCTTCTGTTGACTCAGCAGCTGAAGACTAGATGTTGGTGTCGGAGACGCAGGGCTTACTTGACAAAGTCGCTTTTAACCATTTGTGTTTTATGGTCTTCCCCTTCAACATTGATGGTGACGGACACTCACGTGAATGGCTTCTGGACCAGTCCTGCGATCGCTTCCAGGACATCGAAGGAGACCTACGACATAGCAGGGACTCCGTCAGGTACGTATCCAGAATCTTCTTGCAACACTCGCTCAACGCTTTCGTGCAAAGACGACGGCGGGAGCCACACTCCTCAGAGTCGTGGTGCTCCCAAAGGCACCACATAAAAACAGTATGTGGGTCTGTAACTGACATCTGCCTGCCACAGGACCCACATGGCTTAAACCCTGAAGACATAAAAAAGCACACTGTTCCTTCGACAAAACGGGGAGATATGCCAAAAACGGCCTGATAACTGATCTGCATTGGAAGTGCGAAGAGAAAAGGGACTGAAGTTGACGTATCAGGGAGAGGATTATATGGGCCCCATCAACATCCCTTCCAGTGGACAACGTCCCTATGGAGTCACGCAATGCCCTCTTCTGACGCACTGAAGTACCAGGGAAAAAAGTTTCCGATTCCAGTCTGGCGCCTGGGGAAGAATTCAAAGGTAAGCAATCTGCGATTAGATGTCTTTATTTGATCTAAGTCTATTTGTAAATTAAGAGCCTTTTTGTGCAGGTTTAACAACTTCAGAACCTTCCATTCCCAGATGAAATGACGAATGCATAGTGTTTTGTTTGTTATAGAAACCAAACAAGTTACTACTGTGTTGACCAAAGCACATTCTACTAGGGTTAAAGCTGTGACCATGCTGCTAGGGTTAAAGCTGCATCCTTTATTTTCTGCTGAAAGGTCTTCCCATAAGAAGACCTTGACCATTGATTTAAGAAAAAATCTAAAATTCTATCTTGATAGGACAAAAAACATTCATAGATCTTTTTCTTTGTGAACTAAGGGCCAGATTGTGCAGGTTTAACAACTTCAGAGCCTTGCATTTCCTGATGAAATGTCTCCTGCATAATGTTTTGTTAGCAGTCACTACTGTTTAGATCAAAGCCCATTCTACTAGTGTTAAAGCTGCGACCACTGCCGTATTGAGAAACATTCCTATAGCAGCAATCTGTAAGGCAGCTACCTGACGCTCCTTCTGCACCTTCAATAGATTGTTTGGATTTTAGTTCCATGGTGGTAGCCCAGGTAGGGTAAACTCTTTGGCTAGAGCATGTTTGTGCTAGGCTTGTTAGTCTAGTCAGTGTCTATCAGTGGAGATCCACTAAAAAGGTGAACAAAATGACGTGTAATCCTAGAATTCCTTCATGGGAATCTCCATTGAAATGATAAGCAGCCCTCATTTCATTCTGGTTAAGGATGCCACAGATTGACTATATATATATATATAGGACAGAGTTGCAAGACTGAAAAATAACTAGAACGGTTGCTATTTATAGACCATGGTGGGATTCTGAGTGTGCTTCCTTACAAGGAACATTGACAGATTTTTACCTCTATGGGGTTGTGTAGCTAGCTACACTCCTTTGGTTTGGCTCACTTTTACTTTAAAACAGTGTTTGTGAAAGAGTTTCCGACCACACTTCATAATATAGCGACTTCAAAAATTAAAATTAGCTTTAAAAAAAACAATGAAAAATGTTCAATACAACCTGCAATAGACATTTTTTTATTGGCCTTTCTAAAAGAAAGTATATTGTATTTTTATTTTCTAAAACTTGCTCCAGGATTCCATTTATGGATAATTCAGGGCATATGATTTCAAAAACCATTCTCATGAAAGAGAATTATAAAAACAAGTATGTATCTTTTCCTTCTTCACAGCAATACATCTTGTATGCTCATGTTGGGAAAAAATATATATGTACAATAGAAACATGAAGCGTTTCAGTTCATTGATTCAAACTGTTCCAAGAACCCAGTAATGTTTTATTTCACTTAGACGGCAAATGAGAAATAATAACATAAATGTGAGTCCTTTATGATTGGCTAAGGGTTGTACTCTGTGTGAAACAAATTGGAACATGATAGTTTTAGACACACAGATATTACTCACTGTTAGGTCACCTCTATGCCATAGGGCATATAAAGACATCAAACACGCATGTTTTATCTCTGAGTCTTGCCAACTAGTTTATTTATTGTTGCATGCCCAAGTTAGAGTTTTTGTGCATTTTATATTTTTACATAAATATTATTATTATCAACGGCAGAATGTGAATTCGCCTTCAAATTTAAATGTGCACATTAACCTGGTGCTATTTCACTTTACTAATTTGTTATGTCTTGTTCAAATGGCTTATGCTAACTAGGCCTCTATTAGGCCTTGAAGTCATCTTGTTCAAAATTTATATCTCCTCCTGCATATTCACTGTTCATCATTTCTGCAACACAGTCAAGCAGTCGTGTTTGTTTATTTCTGTTGATATTGTTATAGCTTGTCTTGAAGAAAACGTTCCAACATGAACACAGTGACTCTACTCTGATTTCATAGAAGTATAATTCTTTTGCTCACACTGTGAGGATTATGCAGAAATTAGTGATTTTCTATGCAAAACAACTGAAAATAAACCCCAGAATTTGGGGATAAGCTATTCTACTAGGGTTGATGCCTAATTTCTTCCTGATGTTGCCGCCCATTTGTGACTTGGATTTTTTTTCTGATTTTGCATATTATTGTGCATTACCTTATTTACTGAGAGCCTTCATGGCAATTAATTCATGCATTTGCTATGAGGCCCTTATAGATACCCTTTCAGGGGCTTGGGTTAAAACTTTGCTCTGGCCCCAGAATCAATCACCAGACAGCGAGACACCACTGCCCTGTCACAGGAGCCCAGCATTTTTATCTCAGCACCCTAAAAGAAAGCTTGTTGGTACAGGTGTCTAAATGTTAATTGAACCGGAGTACCTTTCAGATTACCCCCCTGGATAGGGAGTCCAAACAAGAGGAGACCTTTGGGAAAAGGTTATTTTCTTAGACCAGCTTGTCACTTAGATCTGTAAATGCCAGGCGCCTCCTTGGCCACTGTTCCCATGCTCCTTGGGATTTAGTGGCTCAAATCCTCCCATGTGTCTATGCTGACCTGTTTTCCACTAAGCCGTACAGGACGGTCATGATGAAGCTAACAATTTGTTATGGCTTCGCCGTCACTGATTCCATGCCATTGCCACCAGTGTTGCCATTCGCTGCCACGCTTGGCTGCGATCAACTGGGTTCTCAAGTGAAGTCCATTTGTCCCTTATGGAGATGCCATTTGATGGGACTTACCTGCTTGAGGACAAAGCTGATTCTGTACTAGAGGGTTCAAGGGGAAAATGCCACTGGATGCTGTTTGGGCTTATATGCCCCACGTGACCATTCATATCAGCCCTTCCGCTTCTTTCACGACTTCAGCAGAGGTGCCCCATAGCATCAGCCAATTCAACCTCAGCAAGGTGCACTGCAGTTTTGCGGCCACAGTGCCCACTGTCCTGTGGTCAGGGCCAGTGAGCAGCTCAGTCCACAACCTCCCGCCAATCACCATCCCACCCTCACACTCCCAGACCCACCTGCCAAACCCCAGTTAGCGTGCTGCTATTGGTGCATAGCCACCCAGCCGGAGGCAGGATCCAGTGATTTTTGCTGGGTTGGCAGACTATCAAGTCGAACAGGTGGGTTCTGCAGATAATCCAGAAGGGGTACACCTTTAATTGCCACTCCGCTCCCCCTTCCAATGTCCCCAAAGTGACTAGCAGAAAACAATCTGCTTGTATTATGACAGGAACGGCAGGCCCTTTTGTTCAAACAGGCCATCGAGAGGGTCCCTGGCACTAGAAGTAATCAGTGGTTGTTATTCCTGCTACTTTCTAGTGCAGAAGAAGGATGGATGCCTTCACCCTATTATAGACTAGCACCCTATCAACCCCTTCCTCCAGAAGTAGAAATTCAAAATGCTCACATTTGCCAAGGTCTTGGCTGCCCTCAAACTTGGAGATTAGATGGTAGCATTGGGCCTTCAAGACGCCTGTTTCTATATGCTCACCCTGCAGGCCCATCAGCGCTACTTGTGGTTCGTGGTGGGAAAGCAGCATTTTCGGTTTGTTGTGCTTCTGTTTGGTGTCACCAGCCCCCCTTGGGTGTTCACAAACGTGATGGCGTGGTAGCAGCATACCTTCAAATGTTAGGGGTTCTACTCTTCCCTTATCTCGATGAGTGGCTTTTGAAGGAGGGTTTTCCTGAAGTGGGTTCAGTTGCTTACAAACAACACCACAGCTATGTGGTATTGCAACAAGCAGGGCGGTGTGGGTCTTGGATTCTGTGCCAGGAGGCACTACACTTCTGGAAATGGCTGGACCATCAAAGGATCTTCCTTGCGGGGAACCACATGGCAGGATCTGTGAATGCCAGGGTAAATCAGCTTAGCCATCAATGCCTAGTGGATCATGAGCATCAGTTACACCCACAGGTGCTGCAAGGTGTCTTCCGTAAATAGGGAGAACCTTGGCATGATCTACAAGCCACTGCAGAGAATGCACGATATCAGCAGTTCTGTCTGTTGAAGTTTCTAAGATGCCTCTCCTTAGGGGATGCATTTCATCTACAGTGAAACGTGGGACTCCTTTACTCCTTTACGCCTTCCTACTGATACCACTCCTTGCCCAAGTTCCAGAGGAGAGGATCAGGACCATCCAGGCTCAAGTCATCCTAGTGGCCCAGGACTGCGCATGGAGAGAATAGTATTGTAGGAAAAATCCTTTTTTTTGCATAATCATCACCAAAAGTTTGGACTGATGCTGCTGTTGTTTTAACTCCTTGCTGTTCCCTGGACATGGTAATCAGAGGCTGCACCAAAGACTGGACTGCACCTGCTAATCCTTGGGCTAGCAAAGAGAAGACTGTGCCTTTGGTGCCCAGCAGGAGGAAAAGTTGTCCCCGAGCCATAGACAGAGGAGTCAGTGGCTGGCTTTCTGTTACTGCTACAGGCCCACAAAAACTAAAGAAGCCTGCCCTGGCATATTGGTAGCCAAAATCGCTTGACCGCCACTGACTACCGAAGTGCAGCCTAGAAGACAGGATCCTGATCCTCAAATATTGCACCCAAGTCTGCTGGACCCAGGAGAGTTGTTAGAGAGCAGTTGGCTCACCCAAGACGGGCACTACCCTCAGTTAAAGGAAGCACTGATTTCACTGTAACCAGCGACCAGTAGAATCTCCTTCTTGGCTGGACTACAACTGAACTTTGAGAGACATCAACCCCTGTGGCCAAAGTCACCTCTCTGTATTTGTGGAACGAGGGGTGACCCAGGAAGACTCCCAACAGTGGATCAGCACCCTTCTGTATCCTGTATCCCTTATGTCAGGACTTACTGGTCCCTGTGACTTGCTCCCTGCAGGAGTTGGTCACCCGATGTGGACAGGAATAACCAAACACAACTTCACTAAAGTCTTCAAAAGGTTTCCAAGTAACCAATAACCATGGTAGTTGCCAATACTTCTTTTGAATGAAAAGCAGTGATTTACGATTTACTTAAAAATTCATATCTCCTGATCCCTCTGGTGGATTTTGTTAATTTTGGTGTCTAAAAATTAATAAAAATCAGGGCTATTATTATACGTTGATGTCAGCTTTCTTTGTGTCATGTTTCTTTCTTATTCAACTGTTTTGGTACTTACAAATGCTCAACTTTTATTCCCTTGACAAAGCCTGACTACTCGAAGCCACAGATACCCAGGGTTGATCCAAGATTTTGTGAATGAGCCTGACTGGACCCAACATGGAATTATGAGTTTATTGCCCGGTGAGGTTGCCACTCCTGGAGGACCTGCAGCGTTCTGCACCTAGCTCTTCGAAAATCACCACCTTCATGCATGGAGATTGAGGGGTGACACCTGAATGCCTTTGACCTTCCTCTGGCAATTGTTGTTGTTATCTTGGCAGCCAGGCTTCCCTTATCCAAAACAGTAAACGCCTATTGTTGGGACAGATTTGTGGTTTGGTGCTGCCCCCACTAGATTGCCCTCTCCGGGCAACGTTATCTGTTTCTATTCTTTCTTGGCTGGCAAGACTTTTCTTCGGGCATGGTTATGGGAACCTTTCTGCTCATTTGGCCTTTTTTCACAGTTGCCAGACCAGCCCTCATTGTTTAAATCACCGGTTGTGATGCGTTTGTCTCCAACTCTTGTTTACTCCTTCTCCTTTAATTGTGCCGCAGTCAGACCATAAATGACTTGGTCCTCTCACACTTGATGTGCACCCCTTGGGGGCTGCTTCACAACTGTCTCTTCTGACTCCTCACCCTGAAGACTGTGTTTCTCGTCATCACCTCGGCACAGTAAGTGGGTGATCTTCAGGCCATTTTCTTTTAACCCACTTTACGCCACCTTCATTCAAGACATACGCATTCTGCAGACGTGAGCATCCTTTTTACCAAATGTTGTTATGCTATTCCACGGTGGTGAAACGTCGGTTTTCTGCTCCACCTCACCCCCCTAAGGAGTAATAGACACTCCATTGCTTGGACTCCAAGTGAGCCCTGAGCTTTAGCCTTAATTGTACCAAAGAACACTGGGTGGATGGTAACCTCTTTGTGGGGCTTGGTGGGGGTGAAGAAAAGGCAAAGCCATGCAGAAGAGGACCACTTGTGTTAAATCATACTCTGCACTTTCGTAAAAGCAGACTCCAGGAGGCCTGTGAGCCCACTCCACCGGGGCCAAAGTTGCTACCATGATTTTGGCAAATGAAGTTCCTGTCCTGGGCATTTGCCAGGTGGCCATTTGGGTTTCTCTCCATATGTTCATGAAGCATTACTGTCTGGACAGCCAGGTTTTCCTAGAAGTGCATTTTGTGCGCTCGGTCCTAAAGGACTTTTTGGTTTGTACCAATTCATAGACTCACCTTCTAAAAGGTACTGCTTTGGTATCTATTCAAAAGGTGAGTGATCTGTGGTCAGAAGCCTCTATCACGTACCTTTATTAATGCTCTTTCTGGTAGTGACTCTATCTAACTGCATATTCCTCACAACCCTCCCATTCTCCAAGTTCTGTTTATTGACTCTACCCATTGATAAGATAGAACTTTTAGCACTGGGCAAGCTGGTCAGAGCCAATTTGCTCATGGGGCTCTCTATCTGGGAGCTTTGTCGAAAGCAACTGATTTGAGCATGCAGGAGTGGCATCTATATAGGCCTCGTATGTAATTTCTGGAGGGCAATTGCATCAGTGCAGAATTGCACAGTACGACCTATCTGTGCGCTGAGGTACTGCTCAAAAGTTTCAGGATCCAGTCTGATGCCTTGGACATATTCAAAAGAGGCGCGGAATCTGCAATTAGATAGTCTCTAACAAAAAGAGTGTTATTGTAGGTGAATAACTTGTTCATTCAGTCTTGTTGGGAAATTGGGTATTTGCAATACTTTTTTGTGGTCCTGCTTTTTATGAAAGCCTTTTATGTTAATGTGTCTTACAGGAGCTTGAGTTTTGTGTAAGTTATGATGTTTTGTTTGTTTCTTTGTGGTTCCATTTGTTTGGTAAATGTGTGATTCCTTACATAATGACAGAGGTGTAGTTTCCTGCCTGTTAGGACACCTGACAATGGTTCCTTGACACACAGTGTCACCAGATCTGAGATGGAAGTTACATCTGCTGCTGGTGGAGTCATTAATATATCTTTCTTACTTGGATTAGCCACCAGAGATAGTCCAAAACACAGCAACTCTGCCTATCTAACATCTTCCCCCAGGAGATATTTGACATTTTTAATTAACACAAGAAATAGCCTTTACATGTAAAAAAGGATGAGGCAGGAATTGTTCTTGCAGCACTCATTACAATACCTACTGAATTAATTAATAGGTTGATAAGGTAAGAATGTTTGGCCATGATGAAACTCATAAACTTCTGCTGTCTACCTCTTTGTCTGTTCTGAAGACCCACTAGTCATATCTGATTTTTCATTGCCTCCTTTAGTTCCACCACCACTTTATAAAAAAGGCTCCAAGTAGACATTGAAAGTGATGATGTCGTTTTTGCATCCTGATAGACTATCTAGTAATATTAAGATAAGTATAGAGAACCTGAGTTTAAACCGCAGACAAAAGCTGTTGTTTCTGGCATTTTCTCAAGTGTAACACCAACAGTTTTCACCTCCTTTTAACTGTGACTGTGATTCAGCACTTGGAATGCTTACTGGTGAGAAGTATTGTGACCTCTCCATAAGTTTGAGTTAAATCTGGGTGAAATTTCAGTTACTCTGATAATTCATGAAATATCTTGCAGTTACACATCACTCAGTTTCCTGTGGCAGACTGCTTTGTGCATTGGTGTCTTGCTGTGAGACATTTTCTTTCTCAATCAATCTAATGTTAGTATGGTGAGGACTCTTTTATGGGACGGGCTCCCTCACACAAGATACCAGGAAACCACTTTTCACTGTGAAAGCCTAATGTCTCACATTCTTTTGAGGAAAAAAACTAAGCATTTCCATACCTTAGTTCCATTTCTGACAAGACCAACTCATTGTTCCAGCCATTTTAGGTCTGAAAATTCAGCACCTTTGAAATGAGAAATAATAATCATTATTACTACTTATGGAATCATTTGTGCTTCAACTTGCTTGGAAAGATTACACTATGACTTTTCTTATTAAGGTTCATAATAGAAATGGAAGTTTATCAAATCATCATCTTGTTCATCGTACCATATTCCACAACAATGGTAATGTTGCTCAGATTTCCCACTACATTTTCAAGATTTGGAGAGCTTGTAAACTAGATATGATTTTTACCAGGAAAAAAGTCTAATTGGAAGGATAAGTGTCTTTTCTTGACCAGCAGGTCATTTAGATAAAGCACATATACGCAAAAAACAAAAGCCCAGCTAGTTAGTGGTGGTACTGGGTTTCCAGTGACACTTCAAAATAACACATAATCCAACAGAAGCTTTTAGATAGAACTTTGCATAAGCAAATACCACAGCATGGACATGCCATGCAGTTGTGTGTCAGTGTACTCATACCAACAATGGCAATTAAGACATACTGCACACTACTTTGCAACAGCCGTGGCCTGTCCTTTTGCCCCTCTATTTTGATAGAGTGGCTGTCAGGCGGAGCAAAGGTCAGCCTGACAGACACTCTTCATGTTCATCTCAGGCAGCCAGGAGTGAGGCATGCATGATTTGCGCAGACTCCTGGTTGCCTGAGCTGAACTTTGCTGGGCTGAAGAGGTCACAGCTGCTATGGGCGTGACCTCCTCGGCTCAGCAAAGGTGCCTCAAGGCCCTCCCCCTTGGTGATTGACTCCGACCTGGTCACTTCAGGTTTAAGCCCTGGAGCACCCAGGGCGAGTGTCAATCAGTGACCCCTCATCATAGAGTGGGATGGGGTCAGAAGTCTCACTGGCCCCATCCCACTCTGTAACGAAGTTGGGACTGCTGCCTTCCCTTATTGGCTGACCTAAGGTGAGCCAGAGAGGGAAGGCAGCAGTCCCAACCCTCCTGGGACCTCCGAGCTGATGGTAAGTGTGTGTGTTTTTTAAATTAATGTTTAGTGCTTGCATGTGTGTTTGAATGTTGATCAGTGTTGTGAATGGATGCGTGTGCATGTGTGAATGAATGTGAGTGTGCTTCCTGCCCGCCCTCCTCGCTCCTAAAATCACCAGCCGCCACTGCTTTGCCACACCACAAATTATGACACAATTCTGAATGTACATACAACACAACCTGGATATGCATTTAAATGCCTACTAAGGCACCTAATATCACTGTTACCATCATTTGTTTTACTCTACACGTATACATTTAACCACAGTGGGCACCCTTATCAACCAATAAAATTCATAAGCAATTTGATACAGACCTCCTGGCCTCACCTACCTTTAATAACATTTGTGTGACTTATTGAATGTGTCATACCTGGCCTATTCGTTGTACCGCACCACAAACCAGAATCATACAGAGGTATGAGATAGACGCATTTGGAAAATCATGCCTCAGACTAGCCAAAAGGCTGGGGCATGCCAGCCCAACAGAGTATTGTGCCCTATTTTGATACCAATTGTTAACATTAATCACAAGGTGCCATAATGAGTGAAGCACTTGCTGTTGACTTACTCTGTGACTTGCAGATCATGAAATCAAATCCTGGTGAGGCCATACCAACTTTTCATCATTCTGTGGAGATTACAGTGAGTACAATGGGTGAGTTTAGCTCCTGTCACTTAAAGCAGTGCAAAAAATCAAGTTATTCTGTCCGATGTGGAAAGGCCAAGACTTCCAGCGGGTTTCCATCTGATCAATTTGTCAAGGAGAAAACTTTGGATCTCTTTTAGAGATTGGTGGGAAGAGATGAACTCCATAAATCAGTCGTCCACTTGTCCTGTCAAACTTGCAGTTCATGTTTACATAACAGGAGTCTCTGCGGGTATAAAACCTTTGATCTTGGCAGCACATCCTCCAAAGGAGGCTGGGTAACATTGAAGTACTCCCCACCCTATTTACTGCAGGACTACTGTCACTTATTTTCCCTCCCTGTGACATGGCAGTCTCTGACAGGGAATGCATAGAATGGCTCTCATGAGGAGGAGAAGTACTCCCTATTCACTGGAGGGAACTTTACTTTTTGTACTGAGAAAACATCTCCTGCTTTCGGTGTTTATTTTCTCTAACCAAATAGTTTGCAGAGCAGGTGCCTCAAATATGGCAGCTGCAATGCAAACCTTCAGCGTTGTGAAGGGGTATGTTACCATTACTTCTGATTTTTGCATTCTCTCAAAGGGTCTTTACTTTGTAGGTCCGATTTGGGCTTTTAATTCACAGGTCTTTATTTTGCAGGTACGTTTTAAAAAAAACAATTCTTAACAGTTTCAAGTTACCTTTCCTAACAGTATGTTGTGTATAATTTCAAAGTCTGAAATGACGTTATAGCAAGGTGAAGCTAGCAAATGCTCTGAATTTCACCAGTTAAAGTTATCTCAGGCAACATTAACTTGTGCCCTAAAGTAGGTTTAGCTCGGCCCTCACCATGCACTGCTAATTTCCTCACATATTACATAACTCTTGACATGTTCTATGACATAATTGATAACACCAGAGCAACATCTGAAATGACACAATTGATAACAATACAGTGCATGGTGGGGGTGTGAGATGCTTAAGGAGTTTTTTATGTTTAGGGATAGGTAGTGCTTAGGAATAGTTATGAGCTTTTAGGGTTCAGTGACAGGTGATGTTTAGGGGTAGTGCAGTAGCATTTTCTTTCTCAGGACTGTGCTCGGGGTCAATAGATCTTTTCACCCAGCATAAGAGTGTAGAGACGAGAGCATCAAAGATTTACAATAGTCTGTTGTGTAGCCATTTTTAGCTGTAGTTTCATACATGTTATTTTAGCAAACTAGGCCTGCCGCTGTGCACTTTAACCTAGATACATTTTACTTTAGCTTTGTTATATTATTTTAACATTAGTTACATTTGCGGTCTTGTTTTATTTTCTCTGTCTAGCTGTTCTTCGCCTAGGTCAACACTGCGTTCGTAAACAAGACATTTCTTTCACTCTGTTCTTTTCTCAAGGCTGCAGTAAGAGAGGTTGCTGGCAAACGTGGTACAGTTTGTCTCCAATGTTCACAGAAACATACACATTCTTACGTAGGGATCCTTTCTTGGAACATCAGATGTTTTAATATAAAAACACTACTTTGACCCATGTATGTTAGAGGGAGATTCCAGCCAGATGGCCATGTTTGTATGCTGATTGCTGATTGATTCGCTACAGCTGCTTATGTAGACTACAAGTCTCTTCCTCAGGTATGAGGGATGATGTATCCCCGGGGGGGAACCTGAAAGGCAGAATTAAAGCTTAATATGCTGTGCTCTAACATAGCTTAGGTAGGAACGATCTCTATAATTCTTAGTGACAGTATAGTAGCGTTATTCTTGTGTTTTACTCTCCTTGTCACAATTGTAACCTTCTTGTGCTTCATCATCCTACTTATTGCAATACATGCTTTATTATCTAAGATGCAGTTACTTTAATAAAACATTTTTGAACTTTACTCTGCCTCGGATTGTCCTTGTATACGTGAGACTAATGCAACTGAGGAAAATGGATGAGATCTGAGTGACCGCGATTCCCCTGGGGAATTATGTATGTCATGTGCCTGGTTGCCCCAATCATCCCTGCTCTTGGGTTGAGATGAGGGACTGCTAGTTAGCCGGAACAAACCCGGATTAGACCGACATGTGTCACATGGTGCAGGATCAGACTCAGTCCCCGCAGTACAGGTGATTCTGCCACTCGAATCCAGTAGCCTCATTAGGATAATGAGAACCCACATGACAGTCAATCAAAATAACAGTATGACTCATTTAGCCTCAAGAAGTATAAGCGAAGCTCAAATAAAGTCCAAGGGTATTTATTACAGATTAAGGCTCAGAGTAACATAGATAATTCTCAAAACAAGAGTGTACTGATACAGAATCATAATCAGCTATCCAAACCTTCTAAAGAAATTCAAATGAATTAACATCAGAAATACTAGACATTCATGACCGCAACAAACAATAGAAATAAGAACATTTGAAAAGGAGGAAACAAACTCTGTCTAATCCTTTTAATCATTTAGGAATTCTAATTCAGCAATTTAGCAACCTGGGCAAGGGGAAACCTTACGAATTAGCAAATCCATATTAATATGTGTTGGGACAAGCCCATGTGGACAAAAAGGCAAAAAGGACAAAAAAAAATGGAAAAAGGAAATCTGGGGAAACAAGTGACTAACTATAGTTTGTATTAAGGGAATGTGTCAGCATTCCAGAAGCTTGGTCAAGAGTCATCTTTGGGTCAGGGGAAACATTTCTAAATCTCAGCAAGGCATTTCAGAGGGGGAAGGGTAGAGAGGACTGTACCTCTCAGAGTCCAAAGGGTTTAGCTTCTAAAGGTAAGGCAAGAAAATCTGTTCTGCGGGGTCTGGAATGGGACTCTGCTCCAAATCCAAATGGGGAAGGGTGTTTCAAAGTTCATATGGCAAGATGATTCATCCATCCATCACTCCATGTATCACAAATGGAGTAATTGTCCAGTGGGTAAGTGGTCATACGACATTGACTGCAACAGCATTGTAGATTCCCAGGTTCTTCATGTGAAATGGCTTCCGTCTTAGCTCATCCGTGTGAATTGAAACATTTGTGTACATATTTATTTCATAGTTTCTGAATGTACTACGTCAAGGTTGATTTCCCAAGCCCACTATATATAAAACAACAAAGTATCTATTTCCAAGCTAGCATTCTAGTGAGAACGAAATCCGAAAGGAAAGTTCACGTTAGCAAGAATGATTAAACATTTTTTACACAGTTGGAAAGCAGGGCCTTACAGGCCTCACTTAGGCTGAGCAAAATGAATTTAAAAAGTACAATAATTTAATCATTTAATACACATTTAACATTCTAAACTATAAATTCACTGTCAGTGTTCGTGTTACAGTAAATTCAGAACAAAATTATTCTGTTAACCTATGCATGTAACTATAGTGCAGAACTGCATTTCCTACATTCATGTTACTGTAAAATATTTTCATGAAATGTATTATTGTTTAAGTGCAAACTGTTAACTTACACCATGACTTATAGAAGCAAATTAATTGATTAAACAAAGTTTGAAGGCTATAACACACCACTTTCGACTACTGACCTATAGTGAATCCACATTAATATGTTTTCTCAGTGCACCACTTTACAACTAAACTATTAATACTTTAGTTAACAAAGCACATCAATTGTCCCATGTAGATGATAAATGTGACTTTAGGGGCAGTACTAAAATATCTACTGCATCAGTAGTAAGGTTTTTTTTGGTTCACAGATGGATAGTGTTTGCGGGTGGTCAAGACTATTTAAGTTTAAGTGATTGGTGAAGTTAAATTACATCATATTACATGTAATAACTTAATTTACATTCAATAACACTTTGTTTAATTAGGTGAAGTTAATATAATTGGATTAAAATTAAATTACATCTTAAATAGTATTATTTGTTATTAGTTTTAATAGTTATTAATTCTAGAAAAGAATACTTAACTATATGCAATATAGATTTTGATATAGTATATGTATTATAGATGTGTGGGTATATATATATATATATATATATATATATATATATATATATATATATGTGTGTTTGATGACATGTGTAGCTTCAGATACATATGCTGTGCATATCTCGCCATCTAGTGTTGGGCTCAGACTGTTACAAGTTGTTTTTCTTAGAAGAAGTCTTTTTTTTGAGTCACAGGATCGAGTGACTCCTCCTCTCGGTGATAGTGCGCATGGGCATCATCTTCTTTGTTAGATTGTTTTCGTTCCGCCGTCGGGTTCAGACGTGTTCCCTCTCGCTCCAAGACTTTCGATTCGGAAACTATATATTAACTTTCCTCATACTGTCAGTATTGTATTAGAACTTGGTTTCTTCTGCAATCGATCAGATAGTACCTTCGGGATAAAGAAAACGCACTTTTGCGCGCTTGCGCCCTTCTTGAGCCTGTTCGAGCCTACTGCATTCCGATTCTTTCCTCAGTGTCATGCTAAATTTCCTTATACCGACCAGCACTTGGTCTGTAATCTTTGCCTTTCTCCTGAACATCGTGAGGAAGATTGTGAAGCTTGGAGCTCGTTTCGATTGAAGAAAACACTACGGGATCGAAGGGCACGAAGACAGGAGATGGCATCGAAGCACAGAGTCCACCGACACCCTCGAAGAGGAGCAGGCACAGACTGCAGTTTCGATCCCAGATTCCGATCCGAAAAAAGATCAGAAGACGACAGCCAGCCAAATACAGCGGCGCAGCATGTGAATATACCTGCTCTTACACCCATTTTTAAAATATCAAGCAAAGCCTTGGGTTCATCACTGTTGTCAAGCCATGGTTCCACCCGAAAAAAAACGAATCGGCAACCGGCCCCTGGGTTCAGTGCCGAAAAAGGTAAAAATACACCATCTACAGGTCACGCCTGTTTCGGTGTCGGAGTCGAGCAAGAAAATAAGAAACTCAACCTCTGAACCGAGCCGACACCCACAATCTTTGGATCCGAAATTAATGCGTTCGGCTTCAGAGCTGAAACCTCGGCTAATATCTTTGGGACCGAAACACCCCAGATCCACTTCAGAGCCAAAAACATCATTCTATACAGAAGAAACAGGACTTTTGGCCCGAATTAAACATATGCCCAAAACATCCACTGAATATTCCTCTAAGGGCACAAAACAACCTCTGAACAGCAAATAGAGGATCTGACATTGAACCAATTTTGGAGGTAATGGACAGCAGGCAGAGAAGAATACAAAGCCACAAAAAGACTGGGAAAAGTATTACTTCTTCACCTTCACAGACTAAAAGAAAGCTAGCATTTCAAGAGACTCTTGATACTGCCCCACCACTGGCAAAATTTTTCAAGCGAAAGTAAAAGCCAACACCTCTTCAGCTTTCTCCACCACATTCACCGAAGCTTTCTTTCTCACCACCTATCACTCCACCACCATCACCATCACACTTCCATAATTATTCACAGGGAGACAAGGTATACCCATAGGACATGTATGATTCGGATCCTGTACCGTCTAATGATCCAGATCTCTACCCTACTAAACTAACCCCATCAGAGAATAATACGGTTTATAACCAAGTTATCTCTAGGGCAGCTGCATACCAGGGGGCATGCAGAACCTTTAGAAGAGGATTTTCTTTTTAATACACTGTCCTCAACCCATAAACAATACCAGTGCTTACTCATGCTTCTTGGTATGCTTAGGCATGCAGAGGACGAATTTAAAGAACCAGTTAAAACTAGGGTTCTAACTCCAAGGATTGACAAGAAATACAAGCCTGCACCAACAGACCCAATCTACATTACACAACAACTACCACCAGATTCTATTGTGGTCAGTGCAGCCAGGAAGCGTGCTAATAGTCAGTCTTCAGGGGATACCCCACCCCCTGACAAAGAAAGTAGAAAATTTGATGCTGCAGGAAAAAGGGTGGCAACACAGGCAGCCAACCAATGGCACATTGCCAATTCCCAGGCCCTGTTGGCAAGATTCGACAGGGCACATTGGGATGAAGTGCAAGAATTCTTGCAATACCTACCCAAAGAACACCAAAAGAGGGTGCAGCAAATTGTAGAAGAGGGTCAGGCTATTACAAATAACCAGATTAGGTCTGCTGTAGATGCAGACCTAATCTAGCATCACAATCAGACGACATGCATGAAATACAACAGGCGGTGCTTAATATGCCATTTGATAAACAGCATCACCTCGGACCAGAGGTAGACACTACCATTGAGAAACTCAGGAAAGACTCTGATACTGCAAAAGCCAGAGGAGCCCCTTACACCACACCTTTTCGGGGTTCCTTTCGTACACCACAGTTTAGGGGATGTTTTAAATCACAGACTGCAGAAGCTTCCACCTCCCATTTAAAACAACCACAGCAGTACTATTCAAGAGGGTAATTTAGAAATGTTTACAGAGGACAGAATCTCAGAGCCATAGAAACATTTACAGCCTCAAAGGGCGCTTCCACACCCTCTAAACAATGACTTCCCAAACATCCCAGAATCCCATACATGTCCTATGGGAGGAAGACCGCAGCAATTCCATTCTCACTGGCAGAACATCACCACAGATCAGTCGGTACTCTCAACTATACGCAATAGTTATTGCCTAGAACTCATCTCCACTCCATCAAATATTCCCCCTCGTTCTCACAGACTCTCTCCAGAACCCACTTTTCTACTAAAAAAAGAGGTACAATCTCTATTACTCAAGGGGGCAATAGAAATTATTTCTCTCTCACAGCAAGGGACAGGAGTATACTCGCTATACTTCTTTATACCAAAAAAGGATGGTACTCTCAGATCCATTCTAGATCTCAGACCTCTAAATCTATATATCCTGTCTGAACATTTTCACATGGTCACTCTACAGGATGTCATTCCCCTGCTACAAAAACAAGATTACATGACTGTATTAGATCTAAAAGATGCTTACTTCCACAATCCCATACATCCAGCTCACCGCAAGTACCTAAGGTTCATAATATCAGGCAGCCGCTACCAATTCAAAGTACTAGCCCTTGGAGTAACAAAAGCACCAAGAGCGTTCACAAAATGTCTAGCTGTAGTAGCAGCATACCGCAGAAGACACCACATACGTCTTCCCTTATCTAGACGATTGGTTAAAAAATCCTGCACCATTCTACAATGCCAACAACACATACAATATACAATAGATACCCTACACACACTAGGGTTCACAATCGATTACCAACAATCTCATCTTCAACCAGCACAAATTCAACCTTATCTAGGTGCAATTCTCAATACCCAAACAGTATTAGCATACCCAAATCCACAACGGATACAAGCTTTTCAATACTTCATAGCACAAATGCAGGTTAACCAAACTTACATAGTAAGATTTGTCATGAAACTATTGGGAATGATGGCATCATGCATAGCAATAGTACCAAATGCGAGACTAAACATGAGACCACTGAAACAGTGTCTCTCACAACATTGGTCTCAGGCACAGGGTCAGTTACAGGATATAGTTTTGTTAGACTGCCAGACTTACAAATCTCTGCAGTGGTGGAATCACAACTTAACAAACGGCCGGTCCTTTCAAGACCCAGTGCCACAGACCATAATCACAACGGATACGTCAATGACAGGTTGGGATGCCATATCAACAATCTAACGATACAAGTGGAATGGGACTCAATACAATCAACTTACAACATAAACCACTTGGAATTATTAGCTGTGTTCTTAGCCATCAAAGCATTTCAACCTCAGATCATACACAAAACAGCCTTAATAAGAACAGACAACATGACAACAATGTATTATCTGAAAAAACAAAGGGGGACACACTCATCCCCATTGTCTCTTCTAGCTCAAACAATATGGAAATGGGCAATTCACAATCACATTCACCTACTAGCGGAATATATCCCAGGAATACACAACCAGCTAGCAGACCTTCGAAGCAGAACGCAGCAACAAATACACAAGTGGGAGATTCACCCACAGGTACTTTCAAATATGGGGAACACCAAACATAGACCTTTTGGCAACAAGCGAAAATGCTAAATGCCAAAACTTTGCATCCAGAAACCCACACCCTCAGTCCAAGGGTAATGCTCTATGGATCAACAGGTCAGGGATATTTGCTTACGCTTTTCCCCCACTCCTGTTAATTCTATTTCTGGTCAACAAAATGTGTCACACTTCTCTGATCATGATACTCATAGCCCCCAGGTGGGTACCCCAACACTGGTACACAACACTCCTAAATCTGTCAGTAGTACCCTATCACAAGCTTCCAAACAGACCAGACCTCTCAACTCAGAACAAAGGTCAAATCAGGCATCCAATTTCCAGTGTGCGCAGCTTAGCAATTTGGCTCCTGAAGTCATAGAGTTTGGATATCTACAGCTTCCATTAGAATGTATGAACATTCTAAAACAAACATGTAAACCAACAACCAGACAATGCTATGCAAATAAATGGAAACAGTTTGTATACTACTGTCAACCTAAAAATATAGATCCGCTTAAAGCATCAGTACAAGATATTGTGCGCTATTTGCTTTATTTACAAAAAGCAAACCTTGTTTTTTCCTCTATTAAGATTCATCTACCTACAAAACATACAACATACCTCTCTATTTAGAGTTCCTGTCATAAAAGCATTTATGGGAGGACTTAAATGCATTTTTCAACCCAGAACTCCAGCAGTTCCTGCATGGAATCTTAATATTGTGCTCACAATACTTATGGGTCCCCCATTCGAACCCATGCACTCTTGTGCTATTCAGTTTCTCACATGGAAGGTTGCTTTCTTAGTAGCAATTACTTCATTGAGAAGAGTAAGTGAAATTCAGGCATTTACTCTAGAAGAACCCTTCTTCCAAGTACACAAATACAAAGTAGTACTTGGGACAAATCCAACATTTTTGCCTAAAGTGGTTTCACCTTTTCACATTAATCAGTCAGTGGAATTGCCAGTCTTCTTTCCACAACCAGAATCTACTGCAGAAAGAGCTCTACACACTCTTGATCTTAAAAGAAATCTAATGTATTATGTAGACAGAACAAAGGACTTTAGGAAAACTAAACAGCTTTTTTTTGCTTTCCAACAACCTCATCAAGGTAATCCCATTTCAAAACAAGGATTAGCTAGATGGATTGTGAGATGTATTCAAACATGCTACCTTAAAGCAAAAGGCAGCTATTAATAACTCCAAAAGCACACTCCACTAGAAAAATGGGTGCCTCCATGGTATTCTTAGGAGATATACCAATGGCAGATATATTCAAAGCTGCCACATGGTCCACACCACATACATTCACAAAATATCACTGTGTGGATGTCTTATCTAGACAACAAGCCAATGTTGGACAAGCAGTGCTACAAACACTATTTCAAACCACTTCCACTCCTACAGGCTAACCACCACTTATTTCGGAGGAGAATTACTTTTTAGTCTATGCACAGCATGTGTATCTGCAGCTGCACATGACATTGAATGGAAAATGTCACTTACCTAGTTCATGGCATGTAGTGCTGCAGATTCATATGCGCCCTCCCTCTGCTCCGGGAGCCTGTAGTCGTTGTACTATTTATTTGTACATATGTATGTATATATATTTGTATGGACATCTTATTTACTTCTTATATATCTATAGTTGTACATACACAATCTTTCTCTCCTTACTTCACCCTTCTGCGGGAAAACAATCTAACAAAGGAGTCGATGCCCATGCGCACTATCACCGAGAAGAGGAGTCACTCGATCCCGTGACTCGAAAAAAAGACATCTTCAAAGAATAACAACTTGTAACACTCCAAGCCCACCACTAGATTGCAAGATATGCACAGCATGTGAATCTGCAGCACTACATGCCACGAACAGATGTACACTAGGTAAGTGACATTTTCCATATATATCCATATATAAGAAAAGTTTTTTTATCAATTGGGCAAATGAAAGCTGTATGAAGTAAAAGATTCATGTTGTGACTTAGCTTGTTTGCTTCTGGATTTGCTGTAACTTTTCTGTGTGTAAGAACATATACAGATACATATAAAGATTCTGCTAGTTTTGTACCCCTTAGGGAAGCATGCAATACTGCACTGTGGCTGGCAGGAATGTTTGTGCGTGAATGTTTGTGTGAGAGAGAAACTTGCACACCTACCGACTGTGCTGTACCTCTGCTGAAAAAGTCATATGATCATAGATCGTCTACTCTCCCACCCAACCATTCATTCCTCTCAAATTCAGAGCTATGAACTGACAGCTTCCCTGCACAATATATCCCTCATTCCCAGCACTTCTCTCACTGCCATTCATTCCCCTTGTCCATGTTGGCTTACAGTATTCCCAGGAAGGAAGCATGGCTGGCATCCATGGCCCTGGTTTCTTACAATATAAAAGGGCTAAAGTAGAAATTGATGGACCCAGATTGGCAAAAATATATGGAATGGTTTGATCTGTGCTTGCTCCAGGAAACCTGGTTATTAGAACCATCACATAAGCTAGGCTACAGAACCTTTTTGCGTTTATGCAGTTGCCTCACCAAGATGTAGACTGTCAAGAAAACTGGCTGTATGGACTAAACTTTCTCTCCACATTTCTATTGATGGGCTGAAAATAGCCTCGAGTGACATTTTAGGAGTAAGAATAAAAAACACAGAACCGAACTGAAGTAAACTTGTTTAATGTCTATACCAGACTAAGGATGGCTGATGTGCGGTCCCCAGCGTTGGAAATGCTAGATTATCCTCTTGTTACCCTAAGCAGTGATCATTGTAGGTGGTGGTTATGGGCGGCAAGCCTGTAATGACAGGACGGAATCCAACACTCCCTGCTCATTTACATTTTTAAAAGGCAGTACCCAGTCGAAGATCGACTACGTATTGATTAGTGTGGCACTCTGAGGCAGGCTAACAGATTTTAAAGTAGAAAGCAGGCAACATAGCCGTCATCTCCCATTATGCTTAGTATTTCAGGAACTCTATTTGGGACACGGATTCCTGATACAACTATCATGTTAATTCAACCGTAGCAAGTAATCATAGTTCAGTTAAGTGGTCACATATTGTGACCAAATTAAACACCATGACTTCGATTTACAATGTATTTTCCAACATTTTGTCTCCATTCATAGATCGCCTGCCCTCTGATATTCCTATGATAGATATCCATTGATCTCGAATTGGGAATTTAAAACCACACCTAACTAAGATGCCCTCGAAAAATGTTAAAAGTGGAACATCCAAATGCCCTCCTTGTAGTCCGTGGTACAAGAAGGACTGCAGAGCAGCCAAGAGGCAACTGATAATGGCTTGAAAGACCAAAAGTACTCAGGCAGTGCGAGAAGCCAGAACAGAATACAAGAAAGTGCTAGCCCTAACTAAAAGAATATGGGACGAGGCTAATTGGAACAACCTGATTCTTGCAGCTAAATACAAAGACCACATTAGATTCTAGAAAATACTGGCACATGGTAGTAAGGATGCATATAGAAGCACAGAGCACTGTCTGGATCCTGGGACCTGGAGTCGACATTTTACCCACCTTTAATCTGATTGTATTGAATACCTTCAGGCTCCACAAGAGCCATTTAATGGCCAACTAAACCGAGACATAAAATACGTACCCCATTTTAGTTTAGAAGAGAAGCTATTTACGCCATGAGGCCAGGAAAAGACCCCGGCCCTGATAAAGTACCAGGAGACCTAATAAGGTACGATAGAGATGTATGGGCACCATATGTTAATTTATTATGCAATCCAATGGCTTCAGTAGCCCCAGTGCCCTATATGTGAAGCGGGGCCTATATACTCCCCTGCTAATTATAGACCAACAAGTCTAATTCATTCCCTGCAAAAAGTATTTGCTAAACAGGGCATAAACACACACAGCAACTGGATAGACAAAAATAACATCTTATCACCTTCTAAGGCAGGTTTTAGAACAAATATTAGTAAAATTGATCAGGTATTTAGGCTCTGAGCGGACGTATACCAAACTGAAGGTATGCCACCTGTATGTCACATTTGTCGACTTAAAAGTGGCTATTGATCTTGTCCCAAGGAGCTTCCTCTGGGACTGTCGCATCAAGACAACTATGCCAAAGTTCGCTGGGGCCCAGGTGGTGAACTTACAGATGCTATACCCATTAATACGGATGTGAGGCAGTGATGTGTGTTGGCACTCACCCTTTTTTCACTGTATGTCAACAACGTTGTAAAGCACCTGCAGAAGTGTAACCATGAATTCCCGAAACTCAGCAGAGCTTCAGTACCTGCATTACACTACAAAGGTGATACTATGGCCCTCATTATGGCCCTGGTGGTCCATGGACCACAAGGCCCATCGTGGCGGTCCCACTGCTGAGGGACCAGCAGTGCAGACCACCATATTAGGACCGCAGCGGTTTGGCCACTGCCAAACCGCCACATCCCCGTCCATCCCACCTGCAGCCCGGAGGGAGTCGGATGACTACCGAGGTCATTCTGACTCAGGACACCGCCATCATTTAACTGGCGGTTCCATCGCCACAAAATGCTGGCGGTAGGGTATCCCGACAACAGGAACTTGTGTTCCTGTCACTGAGATACCCCCCCAAATACCTACGCACACACTCACAACATTCACCCCCATAGATACGAATACATATCCATACACATCACACATGCACCCATAATCTCCCACCCCCTCCCTTCACCTACATCAATACATACACACACCTGCGCACACTCACTCACATCTCCCTTCACCCCTTACACATTCATCCATGCACACACCCCAAGCACCTGTCCACATGTATATACACAAGCATCACCATCATAACATTTACACACAGGCACACATGCACGCACAGACCCCCCCCCACATTCATGACATGCATACACACAACCATTCACACGCTCCCTTCCCTTGCGAACAGCATTTGCCTTGTCTGAATAGGTGCTCCTCCTTTAGGGGAAGGGACCGCGGTCCCAACGCCAGCATCGCCACGCCACCAGAAGACCACCACACAGAATTACTGGTTGCAATTCTGTGGGCGGTCTTTTTTCCAGCATAGCGGTTCCGGCAGTGGAACCGCCTTAGCGCCGCCAACCACGGTGATGAATGCTGCCGGATATCCGACCACCGGCAGGGTGGATATCCGGTGGCAGTCATAATACGGTGCTCGGAAGGCTGTCTTCCGGCGGCCGCAGATGTGGTGGTCTTGGCAAAAGATCCCCGCAGTCATAATGAGAGCCAATGTCACTATCCCAGAAACCAAACGGTTTACAAATGTTACTTGATATTATCCCCTACCAAAACAAAATATATAGCCATCAGACCACACAGGACCTTTAGAAGGAATATTGTTGTGCAGTAGCTGGTGTATGTAACTAATTTCAACTACCTTGGCATAATGTTGGATTCAAAACAGTCATGGAGTTCTCATATAAATAAATGTAAAACAGTTCTTGCCCAAAGTTCTATGGCTTGTCATTAGAAAAACATCAAGCCACAACATCTGAAGCAACTCTCTGGCTCTTAAAGTCCACAAGTATAAGGCCCAAACAGCAGCACTCAATGGGGCAGAATTGTGGGGAGTCTGGGTAAACTTACTTTTACCCAGACTCCTTACGTTTATAAGGATGTTGCTATGCCTTCCTAAGTGTTCTCCCTTGATCCCAGTGTACCACAATATATTTTAAAAAATAGAGAATTTAGCAGTCTTGAGACCTTTTCTTTTTTAGGTAAAACTGTGGGTCACACAGGAACTTGCCATTATAGGTAGGGAATAAGGGAACTGTTGGGGCTCGATGGACACCTTACCTTTCCCTGGTGTGGGTATATCCAGACCTAGTTTGCCAAATTGGGCTTAAGTTGCTTCTGGAATGACTCAATTCACTGACCGTCTACTCGAAGAAGCTTCTGAAGCGAACTTAATGGAAGTATGTTTTAAATAGTCTCCATCAAAATCCAAGGCTGGGAAGGCTTTCTGTACAGTTCCTAAGTGTTAAACCGAGTGCAGGCTTTGAATCATACATAGACATTGTCCAGCCCCAATTAGCAAAAACACTGTATATGAAGTTTCAATTTGACATTCTTCAGAGAACATCTTATGTGGTGAGTTAGAAATCTGAACTCTCCGCTAATGGGGAAACTAACTGTACTGTAGGCACTTTAAATGCCAAAGAAGTCTTGCTAGTTATGTTTTTCTCCTCGGTGTATGCTAATCCTAGAAGGAAATGACTTAGGCCAATTTGCTGTAATATGGTGTTTAGGGAACACCTAGATACACTAGTTTTAAAAACATATACATCACCATCTGTAGTTTTCGGCCTTAGTAGATACTTAATTGCAGTAGTGTTAGTACAGAAGAAGAGGAGTCCGAAATTCTAATGTATTGGTGGAGTATGATTTTATTCCATATGTATTATGATTTTACTGTTAATGAGCACACCCAAATGAAATGATGATATATTATGAATATTCTGCCCTCATATATTAGTAATCTGTATTATATAGATGAACACGTTGCATGTGTGATGTTTATGTTTTTTAACCGAATGGTCTTAAGAACGGCCGAGCACTCCTGTGGCCATTCTTGGGACCTCCGGTGCCCAGAATTAGAACAGCCCTCGACAACTTGTGTGTGGTGGGCCAGATAAACGAGAGGGGCCATGTGAGATCGGAGTAATGTGGTTAGACGTAGGAGGGAGCCTGTTATTTAGGCTCTATGGAAGAGCGTTCGCTACACACCATTACCGTCTATGTTGTGCCTGATGTGTGTGTCTGAGGTAAGCTTTAGTTTACAGATGAACATGCTGCTTCGTTTCTGTCTATATAAGGGAATCATTTCCTTCTGTGCTGTGTCTGACGGAACCAGTGTTTCTGCTCGGTGCTTTCTATCGGAGTGAATTGCATTAGTTACTTTTTGATAAATGTTCTGTGTGTAAATAGTCACTGGTCAGGCTCATACTGATATTTAAGGACAACATATTCAGGATATGCACATAGTGTATACTTTGTGTGTGAGGACAGTGTACATAGCTTCTGCTTAAATTGTAGCTGTTCTCACTGGTGAGCAAATAAATTGCCTCTGCCTTTGTGTGCGCGTTGTACACAGCCTTTGTGTAGGGGCTTGCGCTGCTGTTGTCTGTTGTGCACCTTTATGTATGGGTATTGTACTGGTTATGTCGTTTGGTCATAATGTATATGTCGTTTATAGTTAAAGCGGTTTGAGAAATCCTTTTTTCCCAAAGGAGACAAACTCTTGACACTGTCAGTGATTATTGTAACCTATGTTGAATTTATTTATTTTATATGTGATGCACCAAGTGGTGCTATTGGAAGTTGGTTACCCCTTCGCCTTTTATCAAATGTGTCTCAGTCCTGATAATGACAGGTATCATTCTCTTTCTACCGTACCTAAGACAGCAGCCATACTTTCCAGCGATATATGGCCAGGTCGTCGATCTGTAGTACCAATGTCTGGGCCACCTATGTTGTTTAAAGCATTACTTTATTATTTCATTAAGGTGACCTGCCCCTTTCGACCTGGACATGTTCAGCTTCTGTTCTCACCATTTCATTCTCCTTCAGTTTTGAAAACAAAAAGGGCTGAAGGAAGAGCAATACGATTAAATACTGAACATTGACATGGTTAAATCTGCTACTCTGAGTTATTGGTTCAATTTTTGAACCACACCCATCTAATTTTCCCAGGAAGTATAGTCCCAGCTTCTAGATTCTCATAGGACATGAGATGAGACAAAGATTTTGTAGAGAGAGAGCGAACTGTCTAACAATTGGATGGAGGAGTGCTTGAACTGTACATGCAAATTTGCAGCTGCAGCATTTTTAAATATAATTTTCGTCTTTACTTTCATTGGTCCTAAATGGTTGTCAAGCAGGGAGTTCAAGGAGTAGTGTAACCATTATACAGGTAATTACTGTATCTGTTCCCTTCTTTTCTTTTCTAAAACAAATTCGTACCTGCCTTGTGTTCTCTACAGCTCACTTTTCTCTTAAGATATTCTTCACTGGCTTTTCTTTTTTTTGTCTGTAGATGTTCCATACGACGAAGGAATCCAGAGACACCAGAGAGCACTAGAAATCCTTCACCCAACTCTGAAACATCTACTTCGACCACCCATAGTGTGTGCGGTAAGGTAACGTGCACATCTCCAAATAAGAGCACCTGCAGAGAAGCGGGTTTTGCATTGCATACTCCAGTTCTCTTCATAATACGCAACGAATGTCAGGTTTATAGAGGAGAATGAAAAGGTTTTTGACTTTAAGAAGATTTTCAGAAGTGACAGACACTTAAGCGCTTTTATACTTTTACTGATTTTCATGATGTTATTCTTGTTATATGTCACAATCAAACATTATTTAGTGCTGTTGTGTAGACATAAGAAACACCGAGCTGAAGAACTTAAAAAAGGATCTCAAAGGATCCAAGTGCAAAGTCTTAGAAATAAATATTTCAAATTCCAGTTCTAGAAGTCGTGAAAGCCATGGAGCGTTGCACTAAAGGGTATCTTGGATGTGTCATACAATGATGCTCTGTTTGTGAAACCCTTTGTAAGAACTACCCAGAATTCCCTTAAATTGCATCCACAAAGTGATTTGTGTGACCTTTATAGGTCAGACAAATGGGTCACTCATTACTAAGCAAGCTTTTTCCCAATTGATTGTCCACTGAATTAACTTGGTATTTTCTGATCCTTCTACATGCAGATTCTGCACTTAACAAATCCTCTCCAGTAACCAAACTGGATCTGGAAAACTTGCAATAGCTCCACCAGTGTCAGCAAATGGCACTTAATGACTCCGGCAGTGCTACACACCTTATAGAAATGATTTCCCAGTTGATCATAAAATATCACTTTGAACACTATTGCTCATTTCTTTTTTCTGCACCCCACAAAGCAGATCTGGGATGTCTCTCATTTTTTTACTAACTTCATCAGATGCTCTCTTAGGCAGGATACATTTAGGGCCATATAACCCCTAAAAGTTTCATACTTCATACAATTTCAGACCTGTATGAAACAGATGTTGATCCCAGATTTTCACATTTATGGCTCAGGCCAGCCAGAGAAGGGACCATTCCCATCTGCGATCTCCTTTTACACGAGAGTCTTCATTTTGTCAGTCATCACACTTAAACCAGGGACAGATCTGAAAATCTTCAGGGCTGCTCCGCAACTACAATGTCTGCATCATCTTCAGAGCTGGTGTTGGTTTTGGAGAATGTATGCCGAGATCACGTGGCAGCCATATTCAAGATCTTCTGCTCTGGTCTGCCTCACTAAGGTACTCCTTATGGCCCCAAGGAGCCTTCGGGGTCTCCCACCAGGCCTCCGTCAGCAGCTCCTGCCTATGCCATAATGCGGGTTGGCCCAATTCGGATCCCACACAAAGCTGCTTTCAGCACTGGAGGGCCCTTCTGTAGCTCTATCAACAGCTTTGCCAGTTTTCATGGCACCAATCCTGTTGTCAGCACCACGCTGAATGGTGCTGGTTCTGTTGTTGCCTGTTTGTGCCTCCAAGACAGAGAAAAATTTGCCAAGCTTGATGTCCTGTTTGGTTCCTATTCTAGTGTCATTCAGATGCCCACAGTTGTGCCCTCACTGATGCAAGGCTTAGAATCCTCTTCCTTCATTCTTTATAAATGATGGACTCTACGTTTATTTACAGAATACTAGTAGCTGGACACCTCTCAGGAACTAAACTCGAGTTGAAGTGTTCCTCCAGTCCTCCTACTAAGGAGGTTACCTTTTTTAAGGCAATTATCTTCAGTGTCACTGAAGTACGAGTACTCTCCCTTCTTATTGAACAATCCAAGGCTAACATGTTGACCTAGACTTCGCAGCCTGCCTCATCTTCATCTGGGCTGCCTCTGTATTTTAATGAGGCCTCACTGGAATTGGTGTTTGTAGTTTTGGACAAGCCCTTCCTCCTCCTTGTGTGACTTTTCTGGTGAGCAGGTGTCACAAGCCAAAGCCTGGGAACCCAAAGATCCTTTCTGCCCATCATTCACCTGAGAGATTGAATGTATAGGCATAATCGAAGCAGCCAATTAAAGTTTGCATTCTTGACTGAACATGGCTTACTCGATTGCCAGATCCATATACATTTGCATTGCCATTCAATAGCTGGCCTGGATGTGTTTCACCATTCGGGTAACATCCAGGCAAACCTGATGCACATGAGGTTCAACAGCTCCAGACTTTTCAAGGACTTGTCACTGTACCTCTCTAAACAAAGCCACTGTATGGCAAACTCGGTTAAGTTTTGCTTCCCTGGCCCACTAGTTTGAGCAGCAGTATTGAAAGTTCTGGGGGTGTTCTGTGGGCAGCCCTTTTGTCAGACATGTCTATTTCAATGTGTTAAGCAGTTGCAGCAGGTTTTTCACACCTTCAAGAGCCAGACTGTTGCCAGAGGCAAGCACCACCAGCATAGCAGCCCTCCTCCACTGCCTCTGTCATGTCCCGGTCCCAAAACAACATCTCTGGAATATACAGAGGCAAACTAACAACTGGAAAACCATTACTTTGGACCTCTGGGTTCTACACGTTGTGGAGAATGGACATTTCTCCTTACATTGCTCCCACCTGGCACTTTAGAAATGTATGGTCAAATCCTCTTCAAGGAGATGCTGTCTTTTCAGAGCTTAGAGTTGTTTGGTTTCTGAGGCGGAAACATGCCAGGAATGTTACTCACTCTACTTTTTGGTCCTCAGGAAATATGTGGGACTTTATCCCATTTGGATCTTTGAGTCCTAAACTCCTCTGTCTTCAATCAGAAGGTCAAGGTGCTTTCCCTTTCTCAGGTTCCACCGGCGCTAGAGTCTGAGATTTGGATGAAGTTGCTTGATCTGCAATGCATATACTTTCTTATAATGGTGCTGCAGTCTCAGAGAAAGTTTCTGTTGCTAGTGGGTTCCACTCACCACCAGTTTGAGATGCTTCATTTTCGTTCATGCTGGTGGTTGTGGCACACCTGATCAGGTTGGAGATGTATTCTGATACCTCAAAGAATGTTGGAGGCGGACTCACCACAGCTCGTGTCGGATCAAAGCATGATTTCTTTACTGGTGGATGTGGTGTTCTTGGTTAGCTACCTCAAGTCTCATCTCCAGTTCGCTCAGTGCTTTCTTTTAATTTGGGCAATTTGGGGCATAGTGGCTCTGAGGGTGTTGCTCCCTGTGCAATGATTCTGGGAGATTGAAGATATTATCCCAGTTCAGGTGGGGGCTCATCCTGTTGCTCTGACAGTGGTGAAGGCTGCTGGGCTTCCTGAATTCTGCTTGTCCTGCATGCCCAGTGACACGTGTGCATTCAATGTGTCTATGATTTTAAGATCCTTTGATATAAGATTCTGATTTCTCCAGACATGCCCCAGGACTTGTACTGGTGGCTAGTATAGAACCATTTAATCTGTGAGAAGCCAATTTGTCCTCCATCAGCTGTCGTCGGGTTGTGTCATTGTTCTTAGCTTGGTTGGGGAGGTCATTTGAATGCCTTGGAAATTGAAAGTCTTTGATCTACTTCAAAGTAAATATATTTTAACTGCAAGCAATGTGGTAGTCCCCAAGGGTTTTTTACCTTCTGTCCATGTCTGGTTATGCTTGAGGCTAAGTAAAGCAGGTAGTGCCTTTGACTCACCTTTTGAAGTTTTTGATATCCTCCCTTCATACTGTCCATCCAGGGAATCTATTTCTTCAGGCCACTGGTTACGATTGTGATATGGTCTGCTGAGTAGAAGGTGGAACTGCTTGATGGGTGGTTGTCGGATTCTTTTGTGATTTTTACTTTCTTAGACTTGACAAGGCTTTGCTGTGGACACTGTAAAAGGTTATCTATCAGCTCTGTGGCCTGTCTTTCCTGGATTAGTCTTCATTGTTTGAATTACCTGTTCTGATGCAAATTTTGAAGAGTCTGCCCCATTTTATTTATCAGTTCATAATGCTCCAGTGGGATTTTATATGCTTCTCAAGTTTTTTTGTGTTAGTTTGTTCACTATTTTCGGCCATGCAACAGCTGCTGTCTGATACTCCTTTCTCTGAAGATGACCTTCCTTTTTGCTGTCATCTTGGATTGGCAAGTGATCAAACTGTATGCACTTTCAGTTCATCCTCCATTCAGCTCATTCTTTCCCAACAAGTTGATTCTGTCTAAGATGGATGGTTTCTTTATTCCATGTCATCAGATCTAACATTCAGTGGACATTCTTCCATCCATAAAATCCTACCAAGGATGAAGAGAGACTGCAAAGTTTGGACTCTTGTTAAGTTCTGTGCTTTTACATTAACAGAACTTTGGACCATCATCTTGATGATCAGATGTTCATTAGCTTTTCGAGTGCAGAGAGTTTCAAGGCAGTACAAAAGAGCATAATGTATTTCTGGATTATCCTCTGCAATACATTGTGCTATTTCCTAGTCAAGAAAGAGCCGGCTGCAGCTCCACGATGTATTCCAGTTGCGTGAAAGCTGCTTCTTCTGTTGTGTGCAGTGGTGTACCCGTTCTGGGCATCTGTTGAGCTGTGACATCAACCTTGGTCTACACGTTCACAAGGGGCTACTGTCTTGATTATAGGTCTCTGGAGGTGGTCATTATTCTGATTCATGCTGCAAGATATTTTGGGGTAATCCTCTCACCAGCTCATCTCCTTAGGGGCACTCCTTGAAAATTGGTTTCAGTGCAGAATCTTTGAGTACAGCTATCCTTCAGAAGAACAAATTACTTAATTTTGGTAACAATCATTCTGCTGGATACTCTATCTGCCCACAGAATCCTAACTGCAAACCCATTCTAGAAGAGTAATTTTGCAGATTTTGTTAAGAAGGTCTCAATCTAGATCTGTTGTTGTGTACTGCCATCATTCATTCAATCAGTGTCGGTCTCATCTTTGCTTCTAACAGTATAGAATCACTGAAGTGGAACTAATGTGAACCCAGAGGATGGTGTAATATATGGCTCCAGGACATTATATCTGGAGGCTGGTCCATGGCTAGACCCTTGCTTCACCATCTGTCATTGCTTGTAAACTCCTGCACGTTGTCTGGATCCAATCTGGCACCAGGATGGATTTGTGAATTGAGAGATTTAAGGGAAGATAAAGTATCCCTTCAAAAGCATTGTTACCAAAGATAAATAACTTGTTTAGTAAGCCTGCAAATGCTATGGTATGTTATGTTAAATAGACTTGTAACACACAACAGCTACCTAAAACGGGTTTCCTGGCACTGACGGCACTGACTGAGGGAGCTGGCTGAAACTCAGGGTTCTCTGAAAGATATAATCCTATAATTATCTAAAGAGGTGCGTTTTTCATTGCTTCCTAAAACCTAACACATTGTTGCTCAACAGGGAGTGTATTTCTGTAAGCCTAGTAATGCTCATGCTGCAGCATTTTGTATAACCTACAGCTTTTTTATGACTTATGCTGGGCTACCCAGATACAAGGAGTTGCCTTAGTAAAGGTGTGATAGAATTATGCCTTGGACCACTATCCTCCGACACCCCAACGGAAGCCATTTAAGCTTTTTCCTAAGGGATCTTAGCAGCCCAAAGAACATGTCTGATACCTTCTTTGTCTGGGAACCCATGGTCAGATCCTTATCCAGGATAACACCAAGGCTGTTGACTTCAAGTTTAGGAATGGGGGTTCACATAAACGGGGGGAGGGGCATAGGAGTTGGTCCCATTTCAAGGGGTTGTTTCCAACTCCAACACCTCTGTCTTTGCCTAATTAACACTAGGTAGAACCTGTATGTCTGCCAAATCTCCACATGATGTCGGCTTCTTTCATATCTTGAGTAAGCATAGGTATATAGACGTTTAACTTTGCTTGTACATAGGATCATACTAATGTCCTTCAATGAAAGATGAAGTTGAGCTTACTCAGCAAGGCTAAGTGGTGGGTTTCTATGGTTACTTATGTTCATACAATATCCCACAACTTTGATAAAACAATTGTGTTGGAAATACATCTGTTTTAAGACTGGCCAATACAGGTAAGTCGGGAGGTATCTAGGTGTTTGAGTAGGTGCAGAGTGGAATGGCTAGTATGTGACTTTTCAAAGAAGAAAAATATCAAATTAAACTTCTGCTGTGACTTCCTAGATGTCAGTGGAGGGTAAGGTGAGGGTTCAAGAACATACGTCGGTGAAATGCACAAGAAATGTACTCTGTGTGCTATCACACCCTGCAGATTTGTTGTTACTGTTTCCAAGGTAAGTGTAATTACTTCTGAGTGGAATTAGGGAGATGTATATTTAGAAACAATTGTGTGAGAAATGCTGTCGATTTTACTTTGGTGTGTTTTGGTATCTCCTGTGTTGAGCACAACCATGACTGACTTATTTACCTTCTTGATGTTTGCAGGTGGTTTCTCAGAGACTTATGCTGCTTTATGTGATTACAATGGCATGTGCTGTCGAGAAGAGGTGCAGTGGGTAAGTTTGAGAAACTGCGAGTAGAGGAATAGCTGATAGACTCATGTTTAAATATACTAAGTATGCATGCTGCTAGGCAGATGAGAATGAAGGGACCAGGATGTATAAGTGTATAAACACCAACATAACTATTACATTTTAAGCTAAAAAAAATAAGTGGCTCCCTTCTTAAAGAATAAACACATTGACCAAAGCCCAAATTGAAGAAAACAGTAACAAAAAATTTGGGCATGGGTGTTTTGGGGCACAGCTGCAGGATGGCAGGGAACGTAAGGATGTAGCATAAGAAGGCTGTGTGGAGAAAGACGATGGGTTCTTGGGGTTAATCCCAATGGAAAAAGGGGGGCTCAAGAGGGGAGGAAGATCAGAGGCCGTGGGAATTGGTTTTGTACGCCCAGGGGAAAAACATAAGGGCTACAGAGGCACAGGGACAAGGAGGCATGCGGAAGCGCATAAGTAGTAAGGGGAAATGGGTCATACTAAGACTCTAAACAAAATTAGGAGAAAGAAAAAAAATAAAGGGGCTTTGGAGGGGGTGGGGCTCTCCAGAAAAAAGAAAAACGGATGGGAGCTCCTTTCTCCAAGAAAGGCTTTCACTAGGTTATAGTAGTAATCCAGTAAATGTCAGAACATAGCTTTTCACCTACTCACACACAAATATAATGCAATATCAGATGGAGACCGTTGTTCCTCACATGGCTTTTGTTTTTATTAATATTTTTTTTTTCTGACCATCTAAAAAAGCTAATTAATTTGTTAATGGTAATGATTGGTAATGGATGCAGGAGGATAGTGTACCACTCCCTGGTAATTTGATGAAAGACATGTACATCCTGCGTATTTATTTCACCTACAACGTTGTGTGCAGGGTCCAAAAGAAGCTATAATCTTTCCCATTTGTCGCTGTTCCCAAAAATAACAATATATGCTAGGTTATGACGGCCTGAATGGAAGCGAGAATGGGCAAATGGATAAGGATACTGGGGTTAGGGATGTCGGCAGGCTGTAGTGGATCTCTGCTAGGCAAAAATATGGCAAACACTAAACATAACTGTAATTGTGCATAAATATATCTTAGCAGTGGGTCTATGTAACCAACTCTAAGCTTTTATAGCTGGGAAGGTCAAAAAGCGTAACACAAGCCAACATAACTATCTTGCAGAATACATTTACATTCACACCTCTCATTATGTTCAGAAAAACTACTTCAAGCTGCGTCTCTATACACACTTAGCAGTACATACTGAGACTGTAATCTAATGTCTTAAACACAACGCTCTCCATTATGATTACATGTCCCATATACCTTCAGACTCTATCCTATCCTTAATAAAAACTCTTAGCACAACATACATCCCTTGTCTTAAGAATGCAGATCACTACAACACGGGCCTATTCTCACACATAAATCTAAAGGTGTACAAGTAAATTGACTGTTAGACTTTGAAGTACTTTTACAGCTTTTGGCTATTCACAATTTACAAGTGTAAAGTTACTCAAAAGTGAATACTTGCGTGTTTCCCTCTACCTTGAAAGGAGGGGGCAGTAAAAATGTCAAATTTGACCATAAAGTACTATTAGTCGTGAACTTTATAACCATATTTGACATTCTGTATATTTTGCAGAGTCTCCGCAATCGGGCAAAGATCTCTCTTTAGTAAAATATAGGAAAAATTATAAACCGTTATTAAACATTTAAAAAAACTTAGCAATTATTGTTTTGTTAAATATTAATAAACATTAACTTTGAACATTCATTTTAAATATGGAACAATATATAAAATTGCATCATTAATAAACTAATGAAATAAAATATGTAAATATTTTGGAAATAATAAGATAAAATAAAATTATTTTTCTGATGTTTAAATTTTAAAAAATCCCACCTGAAGTAAACATCATAATTTTATGTATTAAAAACGAATGAAATGATTAACATAATAATTAATGAAAAGTAATTTAATTTATTAAAATTAAAAGCTGGCAGCATTTTTACATTTTAAAATAATATATTTTATGTATATGTTTTTATATATTTAAATTCAACGTATTTATCCTTTTAAATAGTTTAGATAATATAATATAATGTAACAGTAGTTCCTATGAGGATGAATTCTAAGTCCCTGCTTCCATTATTTTCCATGTCCGGATGTTTCAGTACCAGTGGTTGGCAATGGTGCTGGACTTACTCCAGCTCCGAGCTTTACTATGGCTTTAGATATTTTTGACTGTAGGAACTATAGAAGAACAATTTGTGAATAGCAATGAATTTACTCTGTTGTGGGACTGTGCATGTCTGTCCCTAAGTTTTTCTCTATCTTCCCTAGACCACCTCCTACTCCTCGCTCTTAGTCTTAAATATTCCCCATTTTCTAGTCTTTCCATTCTGTCCCTCCCACATTTACCACACGTATACTTACATGTGCAGAAATTGCAGTTGTGGCACAGATCTCCACACCTAACAAAGAAGAAGCAGAGGCTTAGATCTCTCTGTATAACATTTTGTGAATTCAGTTTTGGAGTATGTTAGTGCTACAGAATGCAGTTTGTGAATAAGCCCCTTGGACATTGGAGTACAAAGAAATGTGCAAGAAATAGTTAGTTTTCGGTTATAGAAAATGTTTCCAGTACAATCCTTAGGAAGTAAAAGCAATAGATCTTGTCGCTTGAAATCCAACGCTGTAGCAGGGTCATGATTGCAGCAACATTGTAGCACTTTGCCTAGCAAGGATGCCATGCGCTATGAGGAAAGTTATACCTGAAGATCCAAAATGGGTGCCAACTCTCTAGACACACTAGAGTTTGTGGCTTCTGGAAAATGCAGTTCTGATGTATACTTCTAACTAAAGGTTCTTCACCTCTTGAATATTCCCCCAGGCATCAGACTGTGTCCGAAAACTTTAAAAAGAATACTCCTTTGAGCTGGCATTGTCCAACTCCAAGGCATTCCTGGAAGTGACAAGCAAAGCTGCATATAAGTGCCACTTATGTGCCCTGATGCCAGCTCATGTCTTTCTGCGCCTTCAGACGCAGAGCTTTTCTTTGGTCTTTTGACCATTACGCTCTTCTAAAAATTATTCCAGTATGCTAGGGAAAATATCACCCTTCCAAACCCCCAAGCCAACATAGATAAACCATGCAGGGACTTTCACAAAAAGATGTCTGTGATGGACCCAAGCAAAGTCAATACATGGTGTCTGGGGTTGGTGCACGCCCCCAGGGCCTGCCATAACTGCGTCCAGACGATCCTGAAGGCCATATAGGCCTCTGAGGCCAAATGTTACATTGCCGAACACAAAACTACTCAATGCAGTAATCGGTCAAAGTTGAAAGGAAGGTTCTATTCCTGAAGTCATTCCCAAGGCAGATCATTGTTGTGTCAAAGTCTTTGGTTGAGTCCAAGATAAAGCATAATGCGTGAAAGCCAGAATCGCCCCCCTCTGGCAACTCTCGGACTCTAGGGAAGATGCAAGGGCATCAGTGTGCCTCCCATTCTCGTTCCCAGTCTCCATCGGATATGAGCTTGTTCCAGGCTTACCCTGAATTTCAAAGTCTGTCTGCAACATTACAGCAAGTAGAGGCCTCAGGGAGGCCATGCTGTGCACATTCAGAACTCTACCAGCTCCGTCTGATGGTGGTCATGGTTTCATCACTACTGGACTTGGTAGACCACCTGGGAGAGGTGGAGATCAGAGGCCTCTGGTCTCTGGCAGAGACTCAACCCCACATCAGTCTTTTGGAGCAGAGCATGATTCGCTTAGCTGGCTCACCTGGTGGGATCGTTAGACTCCTGGGAGGACAAACTCTGCCACAGGTGCTTAGCAGACTATGAATGGCAGTTACACCAGGAGGTGACAGAGGGCACCTTCCAGCAAGAGGGAGAAACATGCCATATTCCCTTTGCCACTGAGGAGAATGTGCAATGTCAACACTTTTGCACATTCAAGTTTCCAAAGCATATCAGCATCCCAGAGAGTGTGGTACCCAGAACTCTTGGACATGAGCTGATCAAGCTGCCACTTCATCAGTATTTTCTGTTGCAGCTGCAGAGCAGAGTACTGCATCCGACCCACTCGAACTGGATCTTGGATTACCAAATCCTCATCAAATACATGAATATATGGAGGATACATTAATTAATGGTCCAAATATCTCTAATATTTAACTTCTTTATGCCCAGACAGAACACTTTTTAAACGCTACGGGCCTGATTTAGAGTTTGGCGGATGTGGTTAGTCCGTCACAAACATGACGAATATCCAGTCCGTCGTATTGCGATCCCATTATATCCTATGGGAATCATAATACAGCGGACGGTATATTCGTCACAGTTGTGAAGGAGTAACCCGTTGGCCAAACTCTAAATCAGGCTCTAAATTCTTAAAAATTACTGAACTGATTTACACCATCTAAGAAAATACACTTTCTTGAGTAAGGTTCTACTATTATGCCAAGTTTGGGGTAATCCCATTCAGCCATTTTGGGAATTATGAAATGTTATCCTAGTATGTTGGATGTGGTTTCATATATAATGGTGGCTGTGTGGCCAAATGATGGTCCTTGCAAGGATATATGAGCTAGGTCTATGGCCGTATGATGATTGGTTTGTTGGCATTTAATAAAAAGTGTATACCAGATCAACCTTTATTTATGAGAATTGAAGTTTAATGCAAGCTAAGTAAAGCAGAAATAACACCCTCATAACAACTGATTTCTGTGATATTGTTAAATTTGCCCGTGAAGTTGGGTCAGCAGATCTGGATTATACAGAAGTCTCCTGTATGGTCTGATGGCCATCTGTAGTACCACCATTGCCTTGGCCAATGTGGTGCTATTAAGATAATTTTTTCCTGAAGTTTTCTGCACTTTTAATGTTACAGAATAGATTATTGGATATGGTGGAAAGTGGAAAGAGATAGTCTTGGCCAACTGAGCAAAAGAACGTTGCTTAAAGATCCCGGGTTCTGATAATTTGAATGCAGAATCTTGGCATTTTCTCTTTTGTGCTGTTTTGAAGTGGTTGTTCATAGATATTTCCTCACTCTTCTAAAATGTTGTTTATCGGAGACCGATTTGTGAAACTTTATAATAGCAACTGACTAAGGGCCAGATGTACCAAAGGATTTTACCCATTCTGTGTCTATGGGAAAATACTTTAGTACATATGGCCCCAAGTCTCTAGTTGATTCATTGTCCCTGGAATGTGCAATGATGTTAGCATCAGTTTCCTGCTTTGGGCCATCACCAGATTGTCTGAACTTTCATGGCAAGCAGTCTTGATTTGTGACCACCTTGCTGTTCAGGAAATGCTGGATGGCTGATTTCTTCTTCGGGGGATGGAAGAAATGCAGTGAGCACTAGGAAGATCGCTGTCAGCTCAGAATAGTTTTTACTTCAATTTGTTCTTTTAACTACACTAGTGGTCATCTAAGCATTTATGCAGTGATCTTGTGAGCAGCCATGCATATGGGACAACGTAAATACAGGATGCCATCAAGCCTAAAAGGGGGGCAGTTAACTTGCTTTTGGTTTGTAAGTTGTCCACAGCCAATTGCATTTATCCCAGATAGGTGACACACTTTCTTCTATGGTGTCTATTGTTGCACCTAAATAAGATCAGGGGCTCCGCCTCATGTTTTATCTTCAACGTTTCTCCTTCTGTGTGGTGTCCAAAACAAGACTGTTCCTGTAAATGTTAGGGTCATTTTTTTCAATTGTGTCTCTGCCTGTAATGTGGTAAGACGAAATCAGAAGGATCTACAGATGGATACCACATTACAGTATCTAGCGGTGGCCAAATCAACTGCAGTATTTATAATCAGATTGGATACCAGCAAACGTTTGTACAGCATTCCTGCAAAATCTTATTGGTGATGTATAGGAAGGTCATCAATAAAATGTCTGAGGTTATCACACAGTTCTCTTTGATATCGTACAACAAGAGTATTGTAACTGGCATTTTCTGAGTGGTAGCTGAACGCACATATCTTCCCACCTGTCACATCTGGACATTTGCTTTCCTACTTTGAAGGAGTCGTAGTCTCTAGAACTAAAGTTTGTCTGCATGTCACCATAGTCCCTATTACTGAATCAAGCTTCGGTTCAAATTGCAGAAACTCATGATCTTGTTGCAGCGCCAAATATCTGTTTCACAACTCCTGAAGTAGCAGATTTTATAGTAGCATTGCTCTGGATCTTTTCCTCTGAGATATCAGGTAGGCCAGATAATAAAGGGACTAAAGGCAGCTAGGGTTCTGGAGCTGCTCTCAGTTGTAAAGTTTCCAAAATCACCGAAACAACCAGCTGTGGAGTCTTCAAAGGATTGTTAACCTTAGCTTCTCTCCTGGCTAAGACTTGATGAAAGGTTGATATATCATCAGTTGGAGAGACACAGGAAGGAGACGTTACTAGTGAGGATGGCGTACAAGATGAGTATGTATCACATGTGTCTGAAATAGGAGACCTGGAACTAAAGGAGTTCTTTGCTTTTTCTCCCCTGCAGTGAGAGGATGACAGAGATTTGTGTGAAAGAGTTGTTAGAGTCGGTCTTCTCTTTTTTAGTGGAGACATTTATGTGGGCCTCAGCACCATTCTGGGAAGTGACAGCTGTAAGTGTTGGAAAGAAACCTGTGCTGGTTCCTTAAACTGAATGGTTGGTCTTAACGTTCTTAAAGGCAATGGATACAGATGGAGTGATACAATGACACATACGTAGAGGGGGCTTTGAAGGGCACTCTGTACTCTTTATTGGAGTTGGCGATAAGGTGACACACCAAGAGACATGCAAAGTTGGTGAGGAGATGATAGCCATGGTGAATTTATTGATGATGTTGAGGCAGGTGATAGAATCAATGGCAACAGAATAGCCATCATTCTTATCAACAGCGTAGGTAAAGGTGAACAGAATCTTGATATTTTTGTCAGCAATGGGGACTTGATGGTGTCCTGTGTCTTTTCCTCTTGAATCGATCAGTGCGATGAAGAGCGATGTTCTGGCTTCCTTGTCAGTAGTGTTGAGAATCCTGCCAGTGCGAATCAGAATGCAGTCTTAGATGTCAGCAATGATTATAATTTTGTCAGTGTCAAGCTGTGGATTTTCTTTGACGTCGATCAGTGATCTGACTCCAGTGGTGAAGGCTTCTTAGACAGCTGATGTTTCTTATTAGAAAAGTGCTTTCCATGATTTCGATGAATGGTATACCTTAATCCCACCTTTGTTGTAGAGCAGGTTAGGGCTGATGCTCTCGACGTTGATGGCATTACCTTAGACGCTGATCTCGAATGACGTCAAGAACAATATTGGTGGTGTCTTTCTTTTCCATAGGATCTTCTTTCTGTGGATCTTCTCCTATTGGAGTCATTTTCAGGAGCAGGCTGTCTTACAGAATATGCATGAGAAGATGATTTCTTCTGCATCCTTTCTCCTTTCATTCTTCCTCCACTCTCAGTTCTTCTATCACGCTCCTGAGCCTTAAGCCCTCTCAGTCCTTCAATGTCCTTTTGTGTTTACCAAGACACTGCATAGACTTTGTGGGGGTCAGAGTCAGCCTGCTTTCTTTCACAAGAGGGACAAGCTTAAAAAAGAAAAGGCTTTTCTCAAGAAAATTCCTCTCAGAAAACATCAAAAACCTATGTCAGTAGTCAGAATGATGTTAATGACATAGAGTGAAAGCAAAAACTCAAATATTTGCCTACTTTTTTAGTAAAAAAAAAAAAAAAAAAAAGAGAGATGTAAAACCTCACATATGCTCTGAGATCCTACTTCCAGGAGTCACAAAAGAGAACTGGCTCTGTGAGGTAGTTTCCCATACAGTGCATCATGGTAGGGAAAGTTCAATGCATCCTAAGTAAATAGGACACATTTTTAAAAGCTTTACACGTAGTCCTACCAAGCTTATTTTTTCTTCACATTATACACTTTCACCATCTCTTGTATATCAGAAGCTGCAGTGGAGGCTGACAACTGATTGTTTGGGTCCATTAGTCTATATCCAGGAAAAGGTATAGCCTAAGCTATTATTTGATGCTACTCATCATAAGGGCAAACGGACACAAATACCCTGTGTGATAATTCAGTGGACTGTACATCTTTGTGCCACGCACTAAACAGAGGAATTCATCTTACATTTATGATTTCAATAAAGATTCCTGTAATGCACAACTAGCAATACAAGTAAGTAACATTTTCTTGTACTACATAAGCATAAATTTACGTTTAAAAAAAAAACTTTCTGTGAATTTAGGTATTTGTTTATGGTTTTCATCCATATGACTTCAGAGTCTCATCGTAAACCCAACATGCGAATAACTCCTACTGCACATAACCTTCAGGAATGTGTAGCAGTGACTTCCCAAAGGCATTCAACCAACCTTACACCCAAGTGTCAACTGTTAACCCCAGCAGGACCCTCTGGCAGCAGGCTCAGGGAGTCACAGGGAGGCTGCAACAAGACAGAAAAGACGGATGCCCATGTCGCAGGAGTTGCAGAGAGGATGTGGTTCTTGGAGCTGGAGAGTGCTGGAGGCCAGGGCTTCTTGGTGCTAGGAGGTCTCCAGACTGGAGAGTCAACAAGCCTTGGCAATGACAAACAGATGTAGTGTTTAGGGGTTCCAGCCAAGCAGCTCCAGCGAGGGACCACCGACTTCCCAGTTGCAAGGAAAATAGATCAGACCTCAAGAGATCCACAGAACGCTGTGTTGTCGAGCCTTGAAGTGTCCATTGGACAGCAGGATCCTGAGGTGCCTGCAAATGCAGCAGAATGACTCCTTCACTCCAAGGGAGATTCCTTCTTGCTTTCCTAAGTGCCCCTCAGAGTCCCAGTGACTCTGGAGGATGCACAGCCATGAGGTTGCAATAATCGTTGCAGCACTTGGAAACAAAGTTGCAGTAGGAGCCCTCCTCCTTGTTACAGTCTTGCTGCTGGTTCCAGCGAAGAACATCAGAGGTTACGGTGTCCAGATTGCAGAAGGGTCTTGCAGAGAAGACTTGAAGATGTTTCCTGAAGTCTTGCAGACGAATCTGGGGTCCCACCCTTAGGGGAGCCCTTAAGTAATCCAGGAAGGGGGTTGGACATTTACTGCAATGACCCACCTATCAGAGGGGGTAAGGGTTGTCACCCAGCTGGACTAACCAGTCAGATGCTCCCAGGGTCCTCTGCTCATCTTATTTCTAAGATGGCAGAATCAAGTGGCCACCTGGCAGAGCTCTGTGCACCTCCCTAGGGGAGGAGCTGGATGGGGGGTGGTCACTCCCCTGTCCTTTGTGTGGTTTCGCACCAGAGTGGGAACCAGGACTTTCTGCACTGGTGCAAACCAAATGTCCCCTTCAAAGTAATCTGGTGGTCTCAGAGGTACCCCCAGCCTAGAGACACCTACTTCTAAAGAAGATGCCTGGTGTGCCTCTGTCCTACAGGAAATCATATGTTCTGCCTTCCCCTGCCTGAGTTAGGCTCATCAGCAGGAAGGCAGAACAGTGTCTGGGGGTCGGCAGCAGCAGGGGCTGGCATGCAGACCCTGCAAAGCTGTACAGGCAGACAGGGCAATTCCTTAGGGAACCCCCAGAGTACAAGGTATCATGCAACTAGCACTGGAATTGGTTTAGTTGCATGATTCCAACATGTTTTATGCCAAATATGCCTATTTTCGAGGAAGCCATTATGTAGTTGGACCACTCACTTTGACCAGTGACCACTACGTACCTTAAGATGACTTTTGCACACTTACAAAGCCTAGGTTATGGCGTCTGGGGTTTGTAGGGGCACCTCTGCTTATGCAGTGGTACCCTCACACTTAGAACCATACACCCTGCCCTTGGGCTAAGGGTACTACCATAAGGGTGACTTACAGGATCATAGAGCAGGGACCATGATATAAGGCAAACCTTATATCTGGAGTGAAAAGTGCATGCACCATTTCTCAGAGGCTGCCATTGCAGGCCTTTAGCCACAGTTTGCATGGGCCCCCATATCCACATGAGATGCGGCACTATACATGCTGCATCCCATGGGGGACACCTGGTGTACCAATGCCCTGGGTACCTAAATACCATATACTAGGGATTTACATGGGTGTACCAGTATGCCAATTGTGGGGTGTAAAAGTTATCTTACAACTAAATGTAGGGGAGAGAGCACTGGCACTGGGGTCCCGGTTAGCAGGATCCCAGTGTACTACAGTCTAAACTCACTGACACCAGGCAAAAAGTGGGGGTAACGATGCCAGAAAGGTGCTACTTTTCTACAATTTATGCATGGTTGTCAGCCTTATGACTGTAAGGACTCACCGCAACCCAGCATGCAAATAACCCCCACTGTACATAGCCTTCAGTGATGTGCAGCAGTGACTACCCAAAGGCATTCAACCAAACTTGCACCCAGCTGTCATGTGCTTATACAGTTTGTAGGTTAAATGCAATTCTGGTTTGTGAAAATATGTCAAATTAGCAAATTAAAGCTTTTCTGCTCCCTATTTCCAATTGACTGACCCATCTGATCTTCATTTAACCAATTACCCCTGCACTGGGCTTGAAGTGCTATACCATATGCAGAGTTGCCTAATGCTCCAAAGTAGTTAGCAAATAAATACTTCACCTGCCCCCTCCGTACCCCATGACAAACCTGCATTTATCTCAACATAGCTTGAGTAACTTAAACATGAATCTCCAAATGTTTCTGCAAATCTCCGAAACAGGAATAAAGTAATTAGCAAACCAAAAATGTACTAAGAGTCCCCTTCACCCTTTAAGCAGCCCTACCAAGTATCATGCTTCACAAGTTAGACTAACGCATTTTAGTGTGGTGGTCCCTGTAGGAAGCTGCCTCTGTATATACTATATCAAAATGAGATATAGGCCCTCATTATGACTCTGGCGGACAGCGGTATTTTGGAGAAGAGTACTGCCAACAGGCTTGGCGGTACTCTTCTCCAAAATATGACATCGGTAGTTTGGCTCAAGCCAAACCGCCAATTTACCACTCCGTCCGCCAGGCTGGAGACTTCAGTCTCCAGCCAGATGGCCGTTACTGTCTCACCTTCGGGACTATGACCCCACCTACCACCGTGGTTTTCGTGGTTTCCTTACCGCCACGAAAACCATGGTGGTAGGCACTATCAGTGACAGGGAATGACTTCCCTGTCACTGATAGTGGTCTTCCCCGCCCCCTTCCCAGAGTCCTCTCCCCCACCCATACACGCACATTCAAGCACCATCATACACATGCCTACACACACTCATACCCACATTCACACACACACATCCACACACACTTACATATATACACGCACCCACACAACACAACATACATGCACACTCACAACCATGCATGCACAGATACACAAACATACACCCACACCTCCACACACGCACACAACACCCCCGCCCACCTCCCCTGTTGGAGCACCCGACTTACCTTTTGTGAGGGAGTCCTCCGGCAGGAGACGGGAGGGGGCGCTGCTGCCAGCAGCAGCGTCCGCCAGCAGAACACCGCCAGGCTCTATCATGGGTCATGATACGGTCTGCGGCGGTCTACTGGCGTGGCACTGCTGCTGGCAGCAGCACCACCTTACCGCTGTCCACCGCCATGACCGCAGCTGGAATTCCACCATCCTTCTGGCGGAATTCCGGCTACGGTCATAATATGGCGGAAGGTAGGTAGCCAAGGCAACGGTGTTTTCACGGCCGTCACTGCGGCGGTAGGCGGTCAATACCTCCAATGTTATAATGAGGGCCATAGTGTGTACACAGTCCAGGGGTTCCCCAGAGGATTAACAGAGGCTACAGTAGATAATACTGACGCTCTCTTTTGTGGTAGTGTGGTCAAGCAGTTAGGCTTATCAGAGAGTAGTACAAAGCATTTGTGGTACACACAGTCAATAAATGAGACACACACTCAATGACTAACTCCAGGCCAATGTATTTACATAAGAAAAATATAGTTTGTTACTTTATTTCTAGAACCAAAAGGATCTTGTCACAGGTAAGTATATTTGCAAGTAAATATCGACCATATGTATCAATTGCACTTTGAGTTTGGCAAAGAAAATGGTTTACAGGCAAGTAACACTTTTCACTTTAAAAGTTGACAGTGCGATTTTTAACACAGCCCTAGGGAGGAAAATGTGTTAGTGCAGTTTTGCAGTAAGTACTCGACTTACAGTTCCAGTCTCCAGGGGTTAGGATGTCCACTGGTCAAGGTTCAAGATGGCTCCAAACATACACCCCCAGAAACACAGGGCCGGCCGGCTGCGGAGGTCACACTTGGTGTTAGATTTAAAATGGGATCCTGTGGAGACTGGGAGCACTCGGAAACAGATCTGCTAGCAGGTAAATACCCGTTACTTCTGAGGGCAGACCTGAGGGGATTAGATGAGCACCGGGGGGACCACAGGTCAGCACCAAACACACACCCTCAGTTGCACAGGGGCCGCCGGGTGCAGGGTGCAAACACAGCATCGGGCTCCCAATGCTTTTCCGTAGGGGTACCCCAGGGTCATAGAGATGCTGCAGGCTGGGTCCAGGTTGTTGGTTCCGGAAAACCACAGGCTGGACAAGGAGCAGGGATGCCTGCTGAACACTGCTGGACCGGCGGTCAGATTCCCTAAGGCCAGGGGGCTGCGGGTGCATGGGTACCTTTAGGTGCCAGGAATCTTTGTCCAGTTCTCTCGGTGTCAGGGGAGTCTTCTGGATTTAGGCTGCCGTTATGTTGACCAGGAAGAGTCAACCCAGGGTGGACACACTTGGGGACCTGCTGTGGACTGGTGTGCCACCAGGACTCAGGCCGTGGGCATCGGGTGCAGAGTGGGCAGGTCTTGCAGATCTGGAGCAGTTCTGGAGTCCTTTTAGAGGGTTTCTTCTGGACAGGGCCACTGTCTTCTGGAGTTCTTGGTCCTCTGGTGGGCAGGCAGTCCTCTGGGGGTCTGGAGAGGTCGCTGGTCCTGCTGGATGCATCGCCTTTTGGTAACTGAGTCCTTGAAGCTGCAGACAGGCCAGTAGGGCTGGGGCCAAGTCAGTTGTCGACTGGAATCTTCTCTGCTTGGTGGGGTCGGCCTAGCAGTCCTTTTTCTTTATTCTTGTCTTGAGGTCGCCAGGAATCTGGTAAGCTAATTTCAGGGGGGCCCTTAAATCCTAGATTTAGGGATGTTACAAGGGTCAGAGGGCAGTAGCCAATGGCTACTGTCCCTGAGGGTGGCTACACCCTTCCTGTGCCCACTCCCTTTGGAGAGGAGGGCACACTCCTAACCCTATTGGTCCCTGTCTTCCAAACCAAGATGGTTGCATTCTGCAGGGAGGGAGTCACTTCAGCTCTGGACACCTTATGGTTGGTCCTAGCTGGAGTGGTCATTCCTCCCTGTTTTATCAAATGTTCCCACTGGACTTGCCACCAAAAGTCGGGCTTTGTCTGGGGGGGGGGGCGGACATCTCCACTAGCTGGAGTGCCTTGGGACACTGTAACAGGAGGCTTGAGCCTTTGAGGCTCACCGCCAAGTGTTACAGTTCCTGCAGGGGGAGGCGTGTAGCACCTCCACCCATAGGTTTTGTTCCTGACCCCAGAAAGCAAAAAGGATCTTGCCCCATGGGGTCAGAAACTTGTCTGTTAGTGGCAGGCTGGCACAGACTGGTCAGCCTTACACTACAGGGTTGGGTAAAATACAGGGGGCATCTCTAAGATACCTGTTGTATTTACTTGACCTATGGGTCGAATTAGTGTGTATATTATCTTACTCATTTCCCTCATCCATTTTCCTTTCTGCCTCCCCTTTCCATTCTAATGGAATGTTCCCGTCAGTTTAACACACATAGAGATTCTGTTTAGATTGGAATGTGAGAGAGGTTCTTTGACTAAAAAGCTGATGGTGTATTACTAAACATACTGAAGAATTACGAAGCACTCACAATGTCTAAGAATGGACTTGGACACTGTAGGGGCATATTGCTCATGCAGCTATGCCCTCACCTGGGGTATAGTAAACCCTGCCTTTGGGGTGTAAGGCCTGCTAGAGAGGTGGCTCACCTATGCCATCTGAGAGGGATGCTATGTCGACTTTACCTTTTTCTCCCCACCAGCACACACAAGCTGCAATGGCAGTGTACATGTGTTTGGGGAGAGGTCCCTTAGGGTGGCACAATACATGCTGCTGTCCTTAGGGACCCTCCCTGATGACAGGGCCCTTGGTACCACTGGTACGTTTTACAAGGGTCTTATCTGTGTGCCAGGCGTGTGCCAATTGTGGAAACAATGGTACTGTTTTAGGGAAAGAAAACTGGTGCTGGGGCCTGAATGGCAGGATCTCAGCACACTCTAGTCAGCATCAAAATCAGGCAAAACGTGTGGGATATCCTACAGTCCCCATCAGTGCACTAAAATATAGTCATGCATTATTAGCGCCTTATAACCACCTGCACTGAGAGAGAAGCTAGGAGTGACTGCGACCATCAGAAGCTGTATTAACAGCAGTGGGGCTAGTGCTGTGCACACAGTGCTGCAGAGGAGACTTCTGTTCACCTCAGTAGTCTGTGTGTGTCAAGAGTCACTGAACTGTATGTAAAACTAGAAAAGAAAACCTGCGAGGCACATCATTCCAAGACGGACATTTGTTTATAGAACATAAATTTTCCTTTGTCCAGCTCTACGTTTGGTTCCATTTTGCACCAGTCCCAGATGGCTGCAGCCCCAAACCTAGAGACCTACTTGCTATTTCCCATCAACTTTCCGGTTATATAGGGCCCTTTACCCTGAGCTGCACCACAACCCCTAGAATCTTGAATGGAAGCTGCTGTCCCACCAGGAGAAGCTAAAATGGAAAGTCCAAGCCCACAAGCCGCAGCAACTCTTGAGGACGGCTGGGCTTGATGAGGATTGTTAGAAATGGGGTCTTTGGTTAGCAGTCAGGTTACCCCCTGTCCAAGCAAGGACCCTCACTCTAGTCAGGGTAAAAGAGAATCACCCTCAGCTAACTCCCGCTCACCCCCTTGGTAGCTTGGCACGAGCAGGCAGGCTTAACTTCAGTGGGCTAGGTGTAAAGTATTTGTACCAACACACACAGTAACTTAATAAAAACACTACAAAATGACACAACACAGGTTTAAAAAAATAGAAAATATTTATCTAAACAAAACAAGACCAAAACCAGCAAAAACAGAGTCCAGCACACATCAATAACCTGGGAAACAGAGGCAAAAAGTTTAGGGAGACCACGCCGAGGATGAAAAGTCTAACAAGGATGATGACGAGGTTGGGAATGCTGTCCACGGGAGTGTAGGTTCTGTGTGCCACCACAGCACTAGAGGCACAATGCAGTTTTTTGGCAGTAATATACCTGGTACATTAAAAAGACTGTGTCGAGCTGTGGGTCACAGATGCAACTATAGTCCGAGTTCCCCAGTAGTCGAGCAGACTTAAAGGTGCGGTGTTTTGAATAAAGAGTTGTAGCCAGATGGGCAGCAGGGCAGCAGGGCAGCGGCCTGTTTATACATTACACAGCCCAGCCTAGATAGCGGCCGTGAACCAATGAGCATAAGGAGAATAAACTGAGCTGGGACAGGTCATGGGAAGCGGGAGGCCTAGGCAATCTAGGGAGCTGTCTCCACAGCAGGACCGAGGTCGTCTGCTAGACGGGACCATTGCTGCCAAGGTTTCAGATTGCTTATGTGTCACGTTTTCATAGTTTCAGTGTACTTACGAGAGACATTCAACGACTAAATGTGTGACACTTAGAGTGACAGTTTCTTGCAAGCAAAATCACACAATAAAGTCCCTGGAAACAGACAAATATTAGAAATGACTCCAATTTGAGCAACAAAAAACTCCAAGGAAAACGATAGCAGGTGCTTTTAAACCTTGTATTTCCAAATACACGGTATCCTCCACCCCCTCACCTCAATACCAGGTGCAGCTGAATTACAACAAAGCGATCTCTGTGACAAAAGCTGTAAACCACTGAGCTATCTACAAAAAAAACAGTTCTGTGATATGGTGGTACACGTTCTTTGCAGCTAGCATATTAACTCTCTACGCTACTTTATGTCGAGTCAAAACTGCCAGTAGACAAAACTCCGATCTCTCTTCCGCATGAACATGAATCCCCATTGTTATCTTCGACTTACCAAGTCTCACCGCACTGGGAAGTATAAAGCCTGCTGATTGGCACTCCTGCTGTCGCTGTAACTGAACTCTGTGTGGAGTCACACTCACTGGCCGCAGACAGCAGTGTCGCTGTGATGGGGAGACAGGAGTCAGTTGCCAGTTTTGAGAGTGCAGTCTGGCACAGTAAAAGCTGATGCTCCTCTCCGCAGACTGTACAGCACAGTACCGCGTTGCATCTTCTGTAGATTGAGGTCAGGGTGAGAGCTCACGGCGAGGCACCGCCTTCTTGAGAGCTGTGCCGTATGCCTGTTAAAGGCACTCAATGCCTGCTGTCACTGTGAAAAGACACAACCCCATCAACCCCTTTATTTAGCTCCATACACACAACAGGGCAGCACATGAGTGGGAGTTAGGGAGGACGGGGCTGGCCTTGTCCTATAATTTGACTTCAGAGGGCGGCAGCGACACTTCCTAGAGGTCTGGCCTGGCAGGAATTGCCGTCACTGTGGTCAGCGTTCATGCAGTCAGTCAGCTTGCAGCCTCCAGAGTGACCCAATTGTATTCCTCAGGTACTGTTGCTCCCCTCTTATGTGTCTCTTGGTGCTCAACATTAGCACTAGGGCTCCACATTGCTGCACACTGAGCGCTTCACGCACTATTTCAGTGACCCATGTATGTGTGCATGTTCATTCTGAGTTCCCTGTGGTTTGTATCAGCTCTCCTCCGTGTCGACTCTTGAAAAACGGCCTCAGCACCTCACCCTCTCCACCATACACTCCTTGGTGTCCGACCTCACAAGGCTCTCATTTTTACGTGTGTCAGCTGACGCATGCCCACCTTACATATTCCATGGTTTCCCCAGCAAGGCCATGCATATCTTTTCCTGGGTTTATCTCCAATGCGCCCGGGCTATGTTTCCATTATGTAGGCTATCACGGAGTCTGTAAGGCTGCCTCTGCATCCCCTCAGACAGCAGACGAGCACCGCTCACCTTGAATGTGCTGGTCATCCAGTCAGTCCTTTTTGCAGAGGAGCTGAAACTGCCCCTCCCACAGCTCTGACAAGTACCACGCATCTTTAACGTGTGTGTGTGGGTGTAGATACTCATTTGATTGGAAAAGCACAATTAAAGGTTAGCAATTGTTCCGTGAGCCCACACCTGAAAAAATGTAGAAAAAAATAGAAATTTAAATTTGTGATGTACAATGCAGAAAGTTTACCGTAACTGAATGCCACCTGTAATGTTTGGCTCTTAGTAGACAGGCTTTATTTACACATGCCATCAGCAACGTGCATTCCTGGCATTGCGGCATAAGTGAGTTATGGTGTGCGTTGCGGACCATAACTGTGGAACTTTCACTTTGTTTTCTCTGATTTTATTTTTATGTTGTGGCAAATTCACTTGCCTTGTAGCCATTCTGCATGCGTAGCAGGTGTTGGCCAGACCCTCGGTCCGACTCCGCAGCAGATGACTGCTTCATTTGCCATCAAGCTATGGAAAACCTAGGGCCTGGCCTGCAACCAAGGCTCTGTATTCACCAGCCTGTGCAGCCTACCAAAGCCTTCACCCAACTATAGCCATGATTGTTTTACTCATTTAATTTGAAATTAGTCTTAATAAAATTCTTGATTTTTGGAATTCACATTTTTTTTTTAGAGAAACAGGAATTTGAGACAGTGATGCCTGTATTTATCGCAAACTTCCCTTGGAAAATTCATCAATTTTTCAGTTTTTTACTTCCATTTTCCATGCATCTGAGCGCCCACTAGCAATTATTTTGGGTTGCTCAACTCCTCTTTGCTGTAGATGTTGGAAAAAAATATCTTATGGAAGCTAAGATGACAGTCTGTAGTCCATCTTACCAGGTGTGACTTTTAGCCTATTGTGTGAAATCATCCTAACCTGAGCAGGGAGTGAGACTTGAGATCTCTCTTGGGCCCCCGTCAGAACAGCAGGGGCTGAGATGGCGAGGGTGGCTGCATTTACAGTATACCTTCCTGACCTCTCTCGTTTACTCCGGGAGAGGTTGTGTCTTCTTGCTGTAATCCTATTCCACTACGATTGCAACCTTTCTCTGGAAAACATAGCAGCCATTTATAAATGTTTTGGGATACTGGAAGGGCCAGAACATGGTACTTGAATTACAGTTGTGTATTCTTTCTTAAGATTAGAGTTCCTGCTCTGATTGCTTTAGCAGTAAAGGGGGAGGGGTTAATAAGGTGTAGAACTGCACACTAGGACCGAGTGGTTGTATGATGGAAGCAAAGCACACATGCCTAAAGCATGCATGCCACAACAGTGTGGTCTTATGAATGACCGTGGCAAAGGAAGATGTGAGGTAAATTCCCCCCTGCCCTGGGTCCCAATACCCCACCCTTCACCAGCCCTTAAAACTGCCCCTTTCCCCTCCTGCCCTGAGCCCTAAACCACCCCAGCCCTAAGTCCTGAAACAGATCCCGCTCTTCCCGTGACACTACTCCGACCCCCCTCCTAACTCATAACACCTTGCCCCTCACTTAAAACTACCCCGACCCCAGCCCCCCCACCCTGAGACCTAGAACTGTCCCAACCCATAAACTGACCCTTCCCCCAGCCATGAACCCTAAGACTCTGCCCCAACCCTTAAAACTACACTAACCCACCAGCCCTGAGCCCTAGAACCCTGCCCCAACTCTTACAACGACCCTGACCTCCCCCAGTCCTAAGCCCTAAAACCCTACCCAAAACAACTATCCATACCCCCGTAAAAAAAAACAAAAAAAAACGACCCATCACCCTGAGCCCTAAAACTGCCCATCACCCACCCATAAGTGCCCCCCAAACTCAGTCCCAGTACCTACAAACCTGCTATCTACCTGAAAAAAAAGTAACACAACTTCCCCCCGTAAAAAAAACGAACCCAACATCTTCCTCCCAGCTTTAAGTCCTCAAACTGCCCCCCACCCCTGAAAACTACCCCCCCAAAACCCGACCCCAGCCCCACTTACCTCTCCCGTTGCTTCCTCGTCCTGTACTTGGAACAACTAGGCCATGCATTCTGCCATAACCATGCACATGCATTGTTAAGGCAAATGCCTGGTTAAAGCAGACAACACGCCAATGCGTGGTTTAGGCATGTGTGGTTTCGCTTTTGGGGAAGCGGCAGGTGTGGCCCAGATGACGTTGTTAAGGCCATTTGCTGGACGGAGCAACTGCTCCCAGATGTAGCATGAGAGGGAGAGAGTCCTAATGGTTAGAAGTGAGGGGAGGATTACGGGGAAAACCCAAGTCACGAGGGCCAAGAAGGGCTCAGATTTGACAGCAGAACCTGTAAAAACCTACCCAGCATCTGTGGGAACAAACAATCATTGCAGTGCAACACACAAACAAGCTCTGCCCAGGCAGCTGTTTCCCATCATCCAGACTGGATTTCTCATCATCCATTTACACAAGAAGTGACATCGCTGGTTTCCTTTCAGAAATGGATTTAAAAGAAGAAGCCAACAAGACGCCAAGAAAGAGGAGTCATTTCCGTCATCCATCTGCACAGGAAGTGACATCACCAGATTTCCCATCATTCATCTGCTCAGGATGTGACATCACAAGCTTTAACATCATTCATCTGCACAGAAAATGACTTTACTGGATGTCCAAACATCCATCTGCACAGGAAGTAACATCACTCATCTCCCTTCCCAGGAACTACCTAATGGCTGCCACATCGTGGTTGCTCAGAGGACGTGCTGCTGGTGCACCAAAAGCAAGCCTGTCTTCGGCTATCCACGCCAAACGGCAGAATCCTTGGTCCTCCCCTCCTCTTGCACTACCATGCTACAACCCCATGTGTCCTTAACCCCAGCAGCTATTCCACATTCTACTGCTTTGCAGTACCACAGAACACTGAGGGAGGATCCTCCTGCGCTTCCTGCAAGTCTTCATGCACTTTTCCACACCTAACACTTACCCCATCGACAGTTCCCAACTCCCTCACATTCACACAGTTCTGCAACCACTCACACACTACTTCTCACTCACATGCATGCTCCTCAACACCCACTCACTTACCTAACATGCCACAGGAATCTAGGACCTGGACCTGCTGCATGACAACTCCTCTGACCCCGTTTTTGTCACAGAAACCTGGCTGGACCCTCCAACATCACCACAGGCCCCCTCCCCCCCAAAAGCCCCCTACCCACCAGCCACAAGATTGTCTGGCAAGACCAACTTCACAAGCTCAGAGGCAGATTCGTATTCATCCACAAGAACTCGATCAGCTGCACCATATCCACAGACCCATCATCCACTAATATAGAACACTCGTCATTCAAGCTCCATGCACAGCCAGCTTCACCCTAAGCAGCATTATCATCTGCAGATCACCTGGACTGCGCACCGACTTTACTGACACCATTATTGACTTTGTTGCACCACTTACCCTCAGTGCTAGCAATTTCATCCTATTCAGAAGCCACAGTTCAAGGGCACACATTGATGAAAAATCTTAGGGAAGATGGGCTTTTCTTCAAATGCAGCAGTGATCTTTGTCTCAAAATCTGATAGCTATGGACAACTGGAGTCCAACCTGTGTCTCCCTCTATCTGTGCGACCATCCCCAGGGGGCTGCCAGGAGTGAGAGAGACCAGGTGGAGGAGCAGTAGAAGGCCCATGTCACTTGACTGCTTTGAGTAGCAATACCTGTCAACTGGTTATATATGTAAGCATTTATAATGTGAAGTAACTCATATTGTTGCGGGTAAGGTAATTACATTTTTCAGAAATTGTAATTTTCTTTGTGTAATGGTAATAAATTGTAAAGTCTTGTTGGGGTTGCCTAAATCCCATCTCTGAAATAGTCCCATGTCCGAAGATCTCATGCTTTTTCATAATCAGTATTTGCCCTTCCTAAAAGATAATTAACCCCAATGACTACATTTGTGCATATGGAAATAAAGTTAAATTAGTGTTTTCCCCTTCTAATGATTTTGTCTAATCAAGTTTATGGATACTTGTCCTTCTTTTCTACTGAACATTCTTGCTTTTGGCACCAGTTTGTCATACCAAGATCTCTGTTTAACCGCTGTACCCTTAGTGTAAATGAGAAAAACCCGATGTATGTCATCTGGACATATTTCTAAACTGATCACACTAGAGAGGCCTTCAAGACCTCCATTTTATCATCTGTGTAGACCCTTCTCCAGTTCTTATACAAAGCATTCCATCTTTTGCTGAATTTCCTCAACCAGTCTACTCTGTCTCAGGCATTTTATGTACTCCCATGCAACATTGCCTCATCAGGTACTTAAGGGCAGAGTTTGTGGGAGCTCAGGATTGGATCAAGTATACCCAGTAGGATATTTCTGTGATGAAGAAAGGTCAGGTAATGAGAATAGAAAAAATGCTATGCTTTGATGGAGTATTTGGTCCAAAGGAGAACTTTGTAAATTTGATCTGAGGTTCTTTAGGTGACATCTTTGATTTTTCAGTTGGATTTTTCCAGTAGCCACTTTGTGTGCTGGTTCTTTTTTGGAGCTGAAATACCATTGGGTGGATGGTAGAAATGACACCTTGTCTTGAGTTATGTTCCTATAACTTGTTCCTTGGTACTAGTAAGTGAAATGCTAAATTCATGTTTTGGGTAGTGGTCGTGTAACAGGTTTCCTGGTACTCATGGCTGTGTGAACATATTAGTTAGAGTAGTGATCCCTTATCTGGTCCCTGGAATCCTGGTTTCAATCAGCTACTAACCTCATGTTTTTAGTATTTGATGTTTTGCACTTTCCCTGATACTATGGTTTGGGTGACTCATAAGCTCCTTAGGTTAAGTGCTAATAGTTGAGCTGTGTATTGATGATTTTGTGTGTCTGAGACCCTGGGTTGGATTGCTTGCTTTTCATTTAGTTGCAATAGTTATTTTCTAGTTACCTCATACCCTGGGTTGGTCGAGTTGCTGATTTAGGGCCTGAGTTAGATGTTGGCGAACAAGTTACACCATCACAGTGGTGACGGATATTCCATCTGCCGAACTCTAAATCCCATTATATCCTATGGGATTTACATTTTGGCAGAAGGGATAACTGTCACTGTTGTGACGGAGTAACTTGTCCGTCAATATCTAAATAAGGTCCTTAGTCATTTAAAATCTATTATTTGTTTTGCTTTCTGTATGCGCTGTCTTGGGGCAGCTGGCATCCTCGATTTGTATGTCATCCTCAATTTAGATGTGGCTCAGAGGTAGCTTTAGCTGTTTCGCCAGCATCATGTAATAATAAAAACTTAAATAAAAAGTACATACATGTGTACATACAAAGATGGGCTTTGAGCCATCCTTTTTCATCCATCTGGCAGTTCAATTCTTGTTCATTTTGGTTCCACATCATAAGTATGCCACTTTGGCCAGTAGGTCTCTTGCCTATTAGTAGTGGGATTTTTCCATATCATATGCACATCCTCCTAAAGAGAAATGCACGCCAGTGCTAGGGCTGAATACACCAATACTTTACGTTGCCATTGCTTTTATTTTTTCATTATTTATTCTTTGTTTAATTTTTTGCCTCCTTTGTATAATTAAACTTTGTTACAGCAATTCAAAGCAAATAGTGCCTGTTTACACCAATGACATTCATATTGTCTTGTGATGTGCATTGGCCAGTAAGCACACCAGCCTGTCAGGAATCAACCATACTGTTCAATTAAAATGATATGTAATGATTCATTTAAAAAAATGATATAATGCACACATATTGTTGCCATGGTAGTGCAGCATGCTTTGGGGTGTTTCTTATTTTTGTCCCTTTTGCATGAAATAACAAACGAAAACTGTTTGACCATCGCACCAGCTTACCAAGCCTAGACCAATGCCTCCTTATAATTTACTGAAAGCCGTAGTTGAGAAAATGCAAACTCAATTTTTTTTTTTTTAGTATTAGTCATTTTCTGATGCCCTATTACACTGGGGTGCCAAATCCTGGATTTAATTACTACTCCTTTTGCTTACTACTTGATAACCTGGTTTGGATTAGGTGTCAACCCTAGGTGGAGAAGCTGTTTTTTTCTGCCCTTTTATTCTAGCATTTGGCGACATCCATGCCCCTTTGTATGAGTACTTTTCTGTTATTGGTGGCACCTGTTGATTAGGGCTCTAAGCACTTGGGTTAAATACTAGTCTTTTCTATATACACTGATTTATTGGGTTGTGTTTAGGTTCCAACCATTTATAGAGTACTTGTGTTTTATCAGAGTTCCCTAATGCCCTGGAATGGGTAAGGTGCTAACCCCTTGGGACGAGTTTTTGATTTGACTTTTTCAGTCTCCACCTGATTGGAGGTTTTTTTGATTGCCTGATAACCCTAGATTTAGCAGTGTGGTAATGCTTAGTGTTGAACCTCATGTCACTTTTCCTAGTCCCCAGTGATGTTCTAAAGGAGTGTGTGGTTATCTAATAAAATTGGATAATGGTGAGTTGAACATCCTTGGACTCATTTTTGACAGCATATGCTATCCGTGTGTGAAGTTGCACTGTACTGATTACAGTTCTATGCACAGATGGTAGTTACTTTTGTTTTGTAATTCATGGCTGTATTTGAATTATCTATTACTTTGATGGCTTCAGAGGCATTGTTTTCTGTGAACAATATTGTTCTAGAAATTGAAACCCTTCTGGGTTTACACTCTTTTGTATACTAACAAACCTTTTGTTTCTCATTAGGATGTGGACACTATCTACCACTCCCAAGACAACAGGGAATTTAACCTTCTTGACTTCAGCCATCTGGAAAGCAGGTTGGAAATTCACTTTATATATTCTGTTGTTTTCATATTTATGACTGTCTGTGTTAGATAAGATCACCAATATTGAAATGCTGTCATCTAATGAGATTTTTACATTAGGCCAAGGGGTTAGGAGGCATGGACGATTTGTCTTTGGATGGGATATTTGAGTCAGGGTGTTGAGGAGACATTGAAGCTCAGGAGTTGGAAAGCCCCTCACATAAGGATTATATTTTTAGGAACCCTGCCATTGGATGGACCCTTTACAATACTGGTGGGATTTGAGGAGTGGTTGAAGCTCTGTCATTAGACAGAACATGGACATTTAAGTTATGTTGTGACATAGTGGTGAAATGGTGTAATCGGATAGGTTCCTAAATTAGTGTTAGCGTATAAGTAGTTATTTACACTCTGCCACTATATGGGTCCCTCACATTCGAATATGTGTGCAAGGAGGTTTTGAGCTTGTCACTTATCAGTACTCACATTAAAGGGGGCTTAAGGACATGCTGAAGTTGCCATTAGATTGGCCGTTCATGTTGTTGTTAGTGTAGTAAGAGATAGTGAAACACTCAAAGTCTGTGGCTTATTCATATTCTCCTTTCTTACCTTTGTTAATTCAAGTAGTAAGTTCACAGGTTTTAAAGCATAATGCCTCTGTCTCACCTGATGCATTTTCCTTCTACAGGGACTTGGCACTCATAGTTGCTTCCTTGGCATACAACCAGTGGTTTACAAAGTTGCTCTGCAAAGATCTGAAACTGGTAGGTTCTTTAATAGTTTTCCACTTCTTGTCTGAGTCCTCTGTCTCCTTACTTCTCCTCTCAGCTTTTTACATTCAATATTGTACAAATGCATTGCACTACCTTATCTGTTTGTCTTGCCTTTTTGCTGCTGGTATTCAGCATGTGTTTCATTGTGTTGGCTTATATCCTGCATTATCTTCATTTTGTTGCTCTTTTTTTCTCCCTCCTCCTTCCACTTACTAATCATCTTGCACTGTTGGACCCTTTCAAGCTGTAAACAGTCAGCAGCGTATCTTGACAGAAAACCTCCTCCTTTTTTATCTCTCACTCTCTTCCTCACTTTGCTCCTTACGTACTTAATATGTTTTTTCCATGTAGCCTTTAGCTTACCAATAATACTTATTCTAATGGCTGTCTTTTAACTACTATTTTTTCTGTCTGTTGTTATTTTATGTATGTGTTTTGTACTCAGGCATTTATGCACTCATTCATCTAATCAGCAGCTATTCCTTGTTGTTGCTGGACAGATTGTTTGTGCACCTTTGGGTAAGGCTAGTGATATTAGAACTGCCTGCCACTGGGGATGGTTCATGATGGTGGTGGTGATCATGTAGTGTTTTGCAAGTGAAGACAATTTAATTCTAGTGATATATGTTTATTCAAGTGTCTATCTTTCTTTTCATAAATGTGCTCCCAGTCATCTCAAGAAATACATTTTGATGGCTGATTAGGTGTTATAAAATTTTAAATCAGTAAAGTTATAATCCTAGAAACACACCTATGTTTAAACTATCCTATCAGATGTGACCCCTTCATTTTTTCCTAAAGTTCATTGAGCCCTCATGATTCCACTAGCAGTATTCCTATCCCAGGATTGTTAATTGTCCTCCGCCACCACCGTTCAGGTCCACCAGCCGTGTCTTGCCTGTGGACACCCAAATGGGATCTGATAACTATTCCTCTAGCTAAGGTTTGTTTTGTGGTTGCCATACATAACTAACAAATAATTGTTCAGTTTGACTGAGGTATTTTGTCTTGTCTAAATAGTTTCTCAGAGCCCTTTTAATTCCAAAGCATTAAGAGACATTTCAGCTGGGGAGGATGGATCTGAAAAAAAGGTTGTAAATAAAAATAGTTTGATATATGTGCAAACAGGAAACAACTTTCGAAATGAGGCTGGGTGAGTTCTTAGGGCAACCTTACTGTGATAACACATAAGGCTCTTTAGTGTAAAAAGCAGTGATGCAGTAGCCAGAGCATAAGCTACTGCCTGTGATGTGTTGGAGAATCTAGATTCTCCAAATTTGTGATCAGAAAATCGGGATCTCATTAAAGACACAGAGGCTAGCATTATGCATAGGTCTTTTATCGCCACTCTGTGCAGCACTTCAAAGAAATTTTTTTAACCATATTTAAAATTCCAGATTTAGAATGTCTCTAGAGTCTATATAAATCCCAACTCAGCAGCCATCTTCCTCTTTTAAGCTTTTCCGTCGCAATAACATTTTGATGAACTTGAAAACAACTACCAAATACAGAGAACTCCTATGTTTTCTTTTGGCCCAAAACTCTTCCCCTCTATTGAGTATCTGAAAATTAACATCAATAAAATGTACGTTGGATCCAGACTAAAGGAAAATATGCTCATCAGTTAATTCGAACATTTTGTTTACATATCCACTCCCCCTTCAAATAAATCTCACCTGGGAAGGGAGAGAGGGATAATTCTAGCCTCTGTGTCTTTAAGGAAATCCAGATTCTCTCATCACAAACCTGGAGAATCGACATTTGATGTCAAGACCAGAGGCTAGCATTATTCATGTTCAACGCTGTGAAACAGCAACAGATGAAATATGCTCCATAGGTGTTAAATAAAACTTTGCAAACACATCAACATTAGACCAATTTGCAGGCAGCCTTTAATATATCTGCTCCAAGCATACAGTTCCTTACCCACTGAGCTATAGATGCTGAATTTGCTAGATTAAATGGTTTCACATGCAAAATAAACATTTGAGACACTCCATCTTTCAAAAACTCTTGCATCCTACTCTCATACTCTTTCAAACAAAGCACCACACATAACTTAGGATATTCATGAAATCTTGGATAGACTATAGAAGACACAGGGCCACATTAGGATGACAGTGGTCCAGCCACCGCTGCCAAGGCCGCGGCGTAGGGTGAACCGCCACGCAGCTGACGATCTAACTGCCACATTACGATTGTGACGGTCAGACCATCATGGTCTGGCGCCACCACCAGGACCAGAGGTCCTGAAGGGCTGATGGCGGACCCATTTCCAATTTAGCCATGACAGCGCTGAATTCAGCACCCCTGTGCTGATTAGGAAATGGTTTTCCACCAGGCTTTCTGTGGCTGGTTTCCCGCCTTGGAAATGCTGGCAGAAAACCAAAAAGTGGGCTGCTGGGGAGGGGGCTCTGCACTGTCCATGACAATGTTGTGGACAGTGCAGGGGTACCCTATGCAGGACCCATGGAATGTGCACTGTCTGCATTTGCAGACAGTGCACATTCCGTGGTTGCTGCACAGCCCCTATGTGCGGCTGCATTGGGGCATGGGTGTTCCCGCTGCCAGCATGACAGGGACATCCAAATAGGGTGGGGGAAGAGGCAAGCATCCTGGTGGAGGCCTCTCTTCAGCTTTGGCGGGCCACAGAGTCTAAATCGGGGCATTAGTTTTTGTCCTTATTATTTGAAACAGTATGCCATCTGGATTATAAATCGATTTCTTACCTCTAAAGCTCGAACATCAGAAACTCTTCTGAAAGAAATGAAACATAGCAAAGTTGCCAACTTACAAGACAGCTGTTTTACTGATAAGTAGTTATTTGCTGACCAACTCTACTACAGCTTAAAAATCAAGTTTACATCTCACAAACAATTATACCTAGATCTTGGAGGCCTAATGCCCTTCATTAGTCTACAAACAAATAAATCTCCCCTTCTTGATATGCCTACTACAGGACCATGACCTGTGGCCACCACTGACCTATAACAATTAATTGTTCTGTAACTCATGCCTTTTCCATACAAAAATGAATGAAAATTAGCAAGCTGTATGGTAGAAGCCTCCATGTGATCCCAATTCTTCTCCATGCACCAACATACCCATTTCTTCCATGCTCCAACATATCTCTTCCTGGTGCCTGGTGCCCAAGACTCTCTGAGTAACTCCTGAACTTGTTGCAAAAGTCCTGCAAAACTCTCTCCTTCTCTGAGATACTTCAAACAAAAAGTCTCAAGGCTCCTTCCTTGACTAAAGGATGCAGCTTGCCTTGTGGCCCTGTTAGAAGTGCCTCCGAATCTGGAATCAAAAAAGTTTCTTCCATCACTAACTCCTGGAAACCAAAGTTGAGCAGTCAAAAAAGGAGTGACAAGAACTATCTGACATCTCTGTTTCCTCACCATCAACAACACCCTCTGAATCATTGCAAAAGTCGGGAAAACATAGCCTCGAACTTCCTTCGAATCCTGCTGAAAGCAGTCGCGGCTCGCAGGGATTACTGGGGGCGGGGCAGCGCAGCATCTGGGGGGGCAGGGTGATTAATTACATTAAAACAATGTAATACAAAAAACTTACCTCTGCGCCGCATGCCTTCAATCCTGCACCGTCTGCGGGCCGGGCAGGCCCAAGCTCTCAGCCTGTCCTGCAGCCAGTCCTGACGCTGCACAGAGCAGCATCAGGATTGGCTGGGAGCACCCAACCAGGGCGCTCCCAGGCACACTGGGAGCCTGTGCAGGCTCTCTCCAGTCCGGGAACTGTGTTGCTGGGCTGGAGAGAGCCGAGTATGCATGTGTGTTTGGCCGGCCAAAGACGGCCAGCAAAACACACATGCGCTCTGAGGGGAGTGCACAGTGCACTCCCCTCTGCTCGTCACCCCCAATGCCCAGCCCCTTTCACAAGGAAAAGGATAATAAACACAGTTTCCTTGTGAAAGGATTTGCAGGGGGTGCTGCTTGCGGTGGGGGAACGACACTCTTCTGCCATAGTGGAGGAGCCGCCATTGCTGAAAGGCATCCACTGCATCCACTAGCAGATCTGGTCTCCAGCTGTAATACCGAAGTAACTGATACATCAGCCTCAACACAAACAAATCTACCTCTAGGGGTCCCCGCACTTGCTGTATTTTCTGAAATATAGTCTCATTCCGTTTCCAGTTGCTGTAATCACTGAGATAGCTTGAATTCCAGTCTGCTACTTTGTGGCTAGACCTGGAAAATATTGTGCTTGCAACCCTATTTTCAGCTCCAGACAAACATTCCAAATCTTTTTCATAGTCTGTGTCAGATTTCTCGACCTGCTGCCACCCAATCTGTTTATTTACCAAACTGCTGAAACATAGTCCATTTTTAATTAAACATTATAATTCTTCTACGCCTTTCCTAAACTTTGCAGAGCAAAAAGTCATGTGCTCATCTCCAAACCATTTATATGTTCGTGCCTCTCTTACCGAGACCATCTGCCACATGTCTCCTAAAGCCCTAGACAAGCCCCCCATCCAAAAAGGCTTGCATCTGTCTCTATCACATAATCCGGATGGATTGCAAATATAGCCTGCCGTTCCAGACATCCAGATTGTCTAGCCACCAAGCCAACTCCTCCTGAGCTTCTCCTGAAAGTTGAACATGTTTCCCATACCATAATCCTTTCCTCAAGCCTTCAACCTCTGCAGAGCTCTGTAATGATGCAGCCCTGGAAAAACAGCTTGAATTGAAGATGAAAATGAACCTATTATCCTTTTAACACTTGTCTCACCTCTGTCTTTATCTTCACCACCTTTTTCCCTAATAAACTCAAATTCGTCAGATCTATATTCACCTGAAAACCTAGAAACTCCAATTCCTGACAGGGTTCCAACACTGACTTTCCCATATTTATCAGAAAACCTAAAGATTCCAATAGGCCAACTACAAACTGAAGTTGACTCCTTAACTCCTCTTGATCTTGTGGCTTGATCAGAAAATCGTCCAGACACATAATCATATCATTATCTCTCCCTTTGAAAAAAATGCTACTGGTCGCAACAGTTTTGTAAAGCACCAAGGTGCCAAAGCCAGACCAAAAGCTAGGCATGTAAACCGATAAGCTTTCCTGATCACCTAAACTGAAGAAATGTGCAAGACTTTTACCACAGCAATGTAAAATATGCATCTTTTAGATCCAATTTTATCATCCAGACATTCAGTTGTAAAATATCCCTGAAGACATGGATACCCTCCATCTTGGAATGCATGTATACCAAATTCCAATTCAAATTCCGTAAATTGATCATGGGCGGCCAGCCTTAGTCTTTATTCTTTACCAAAAATATTGTGCTCACAAATGTCTTTTCCCCTTGTACCCTTTCAATTGCTCCTTTCATCAACATCTCTTGTATCTCATTTATTACTAAATCCCTCTGTTCTTCCTGAAATACTATCTATCTGTACTCCTTCATCTATACAGGAAACTCCCTGAATTCTATTACGTATCATTCTACAGTTTCTATTACCCATTGTTCCTTTGTTATAGTTCTTCAATTATGTGCAGACTCCTGCAACCGACCCGACCTCTTTTGAGGAAAAAACAACAATTGTCCTAGTTTTTACCTTGAGATCCTTGGGTAAACTGAGCCCTTCCTCTGGTTTGGTGTTGCCTGCCATCCTTGTTGTGGATTGAAGACCTATGAACGTGCCTGATATTGGGACCTTATATATGATCAGTCAGAGAAACGTCCTCTTGTTCTGACCCGATCAAATACCAGGCTACCAAAAACTCTCTTAAGTGAGGACTGAGCCTTATCTAGGCTTGTGAATGTGGAAACATACTTTCCAATGCCCTTTACCAGACCATCTTCAAACAGAAACACCTTCAGATCTTCTGTTAATTCCTTCTTTGCAAAGTCTACACACTTCAGACTTATTCTGATTAAAATGACGTTTTCCCTCTCAGACATTAAAGCTGTATTAGAGTTCCCTAAGAAACATATATCGCTCCCTGCAGCCTACTGTGTAACAACTAATTGTCCACCTGGACCAATTTGGTTTTGTCTTCTCCAGCCATATCTAATATTCTGGCTAAAGGTCCAATTACATCAAGTAATGTTTTATCTTGGCACTGTTTCGGTGCCCGCTCCAGGCCTTTTCTGGGATCACATCCTAATTTAAATTAAAAATTTATTAGGTCTGAGTCCAAATCAGTTATATCACATGCTTTGCTATCCACCTCTGGGCAAGAGCACTCTACCTTCTCTAGAGGTCTTTTTAACTAAAGTTTTATGAACTCACCAGCATGTGGCATAGGCCACCAATCTGCATTCCTTTGGTGCCTTATCAATTCTGGAGTAAACATGTTCATCCCCTATGGATCCTTTACAATCCCTTTCTCCTTATGTATCTTTTCTACTTTATTATAACCCATATCCCAGCCATCATTATCATAATCATCTAAAACAAACTCATCATATCTGTCTTTCTCATCATCATGACCATCAAAATCATCAGGTCTTGCCTAAACCTCATTTGTGCTGCCATGGACACCCTCCTTTGTGTAGCATTGGACACCCTCCTTATCTGTGGTGCCACGTACACCTATTTCCCAAGACAGAAATCTGTCATCCATCTCAGAATTCTTCCTTTTCGTCCTTCTTTTGCCTGATCTTTTTTCTCTTGTCTCCTCATGCTCCTCTAAGGACCAGTATTCATCTCCTGCGACATCAATTGTCTTCCTTTTTCTCTTAAATACTGAATCCAAAACCTCATTTACAGAGTCTCTTACTTCCTGCTGTACCATCATTTTAACGAAACCTCTGCACTCCCTGAAGCCCTCCTTCCCCACACATTGTACATTTTTATGGAACTCTTTCTGCTCTCTTCAGTAAAATTAATTCCTAATTCGTTTTCAAGTATTTGTTTTTTTAAACTTGACCTAAATTTCAAATTTCATAAAAATCCTCACAGACCCAATATATTGATCTATGTAAACGTTTTATGAGTCGAAAACCGTTTCTTGTTTTCAAACCTCTAAATCAGTAGCTGCGTGCTACTCTACTGCACAAAAATGGCTGCTGACACATTCAAAATGCTTTGTTATAATGGGTTGGTAAACCCAAAATTTCCGCCGGTGAACTCGCCTTGCATTGCATCTGGTGCGCGACGCGTGACATAATGCTATAGGCTAGTTGAAGCACAAAGGCTTCAATGCAGCTCAAGCATCTTCCCTGCAAGTATCCTAGAAAGTGAGCATGCTACAATTGAAAAGCAAAGTCCCAGAGACACCTCGCCCTGAGTCTTTTAGCCGCACTAAGATAAACTCCACAAGGTACCAACAAATTATCTGTGTGATATTTAAACTGAAAATAAATACTTCTGAATGTATATACACATTTATATTTAACAAATATAGATTCACACCTTGAATATATTTAATGATTCTCCTGTGAAGTGGTAGCCCAAGCTAAAACAATTACTAAGCAAATGTAACAGTAAAACACCTGAATACCTATACAAGTCATACAAACAAACAACAAATGATCTTATATCTTAAATAAAGCCTAAGAGTATTTACAAGCGATCTAGACAGGATATTTAGCTGTTATGGAGCAGCAATCAAAAGAGAAAGATGGCTGTTGAGATGGGATTTATATAAGCTCTAGAGACATTCTAATTCTGGAATTTTAAGTATGGTTAATGTTTTTCTTTAAAGTGCTGCATGGAGTGGCAATAAAAGACTTATGCATAATGCTAGCCTCCTGTCTTGACATGAAATTGAGTATGCATAGTTTAAAAGGTGGAGGCATACATTTTGAGAGGACTTTGTTGAGTTCTAGCAAGTGGAGGGACACTTGATCAGTCCCCAGACCTTCTTGGGAAATATTTAATTACAGGAATTATGAAAATGTATTCCCAACAAGGTGGAATTATATACTCAGTGATAGCACTTAAATAAAAATCGTAGGCCAGATTTTGTAGAAATATGGCAATTTCAGCCTAATCTATGTTGTATTCATTATCATCGGTTTATTTCAACCAGACAGGGGTGGCTCCTGCACAATGGCAGAGGAGCATCGCCCCCCTGGCCAAGATCCAGGAGATGAAAAAAACGATAGTTGACCATTTTATTTTTCATCTGCTGGAGTGCAGGGAGGGGTGGAGTTGGGTCCTGGGAGGTTGGTGGGGGAGGAGGAGAGAGTGCATCTAAGTGCGCATGTGTGTTTGGCGGGTTGTCTTAAACCAGCCAAACACACGTGCGCACTTAGGTTTCTCCAGCCCGGCTGTGTTGAACAGCTGGGCTGGAGAAACTGCACAGACCCCAGGGCTGTGTCTAAGTGGCAGTCACTGCCGCACAGCCCAATCCTGGCGCTGCTTTCATGCTAGGTTTAGCTCCCTTGTATATATGTGGAACCACCCCTCCTGCCGCCAACTATCAGTTCATTTAGATATGTAGTTCAAGCGTGAAGGAGTGACTGTATGGCACAAGGGAAAGAAATAATCTTGAAGCTTCTCAGCACAATTGAAAGCTGACTAGGTCCAATGCTATGAGGCCTCGTAGGATATAGAAGTATTCCAGGGTGTTTGTTAGCCATTGTATTTATTTTAGCTATTTTATATTATAAAAGCTAAAACAAGATTAGTAAATGCTTGCCTGCTGTACACTTGTTTTTAAATTGAATACGTTTTTGCCAAGAGAAAATATCACTTGGGACCTCACACGTGCACAGACATTATAATCTAAAGTGTATAGCTATAACAGCGAAGTTAAAGTTTCTTTTTTTGTTTGTCGGTGAGCTGCAAGGCACTAGCCAATAGGGCGGGGGAATTAGCTTTTGAAAATTACCGTTACACATTAGAGCTTATTATAAGAGAGGCGAAGTTTTGAATTTGTGGAAAAACTGAACAGATGATAAGCGGACCGTATTAGGAGTACCTGTTCAACACTTCATGGAAGGTGTTGCCTGCATCTTTCTGTTTGAGAGTTTAAATCGGCGATGCTATGTTACTCTAGCTTCAAAGATCTGATAAAGACGATACTTTCTCCCACCTTGCACTTCTGTGTGCCTCCACTATAGAGGAACCCTGTCATATCTGCTTATAGGGCATAATGTGGGTGGAAACCCGCATAGTTTATCTCTGGCCGCAGCAACCTGTATACTGAAGAAGGCCTACCGCCAGACCACTGGCATCCTTTACATGCTACAGTGCTTAGGCTACGGTGGAAGGTGACATCGAGCTTAGAAGCTATTCCTCCTGGGAAACAATGTTATACATTGTTGTTAGGAGTTTGTTGTGCAGATTGTTGCATTGTTCACCATGAAATTGTCAAGCTAACACATCTATTATAAGATGTAAGCAGTGAACTGCTAGTTATTTTCAAAGTGAAACACTGTAACTTATATCTCATGACAGTCTACCAATGTTTCTGTTTGCACATTATACAATCAAAAAATGCAAAGAAAATGAGTCAACTTTATCTCAGTTTTTCTATACACGCTTTTTCGCACTCTTCATATTTCAGCCAAAGAATTGGGTCATTTACTGTGGTACCCATACTACGTCTGTTGAGTGAGAATATCTTTATTCAGTGTCAGGTCTGCTTCCTTCGCAGGGGTCAGAGGTCATTGATCAAGTCCTGCACACGATAAGCAAGACAAGTAGCCTGGAAGAAATTGTTCTGGAGAACTGTGGCCTCAAAAGGTAATAGACACATGTACAAAGAACGATATACACGCCTAACAAATATGCTCAAGCCTACATTCATTTTACTTGTACATACTTTAAAGAGATGGCCTGGGATATTAGAACCATAGAATGAATTACGCTCTCCGCCCACTTGTACAACTACTGTTACACATATATACAAGGGGACAAATGACCATTTTTAGCTTCCTTCAGGTGCCTAAAGGAGATGTCCTGAACAGTGACTTGTTTGTGTATCCCAAGTCATTTTTCTCGTGAGCGGATTTATTCACTTTTGAGTCTGTGGAACTTGTTCCCCAGAGGTAATGTTTAGCTATTTGTAGGTCGCATTACAAGTATTCCTGGACACAGGGCTTCATGTTTGTAAAGTTACAAGATGCTTTTTAAGTTTTCTTCACATTCTTTTTCGTTTTGTCTTTTTGACAGTTTTCCAGCATTCAATCTTTCATATATTTACAAGCATTGCCTGAAGTCAGAGTGCAAGTCCTCAGTCTGACATCCTCGGTACTGTTTGTATAGTACTAGTAAAATGAGTTACTTTAAATATAGTGCATGTGCACCTAAATACTCACTCAAGTAGTTGAATAGACCCCAGAGGGAGACCTCAGATATTTTAACAATTATTTTGTGTGAAGGAATTCCCCAGAACACCCCCGACTTGCTTTCCACAGACAAAAGATAGAGTCGTGCACAAAAAAATGATAGCTTCATCTTCAGGCATCAGATGAGGACATTTCTGTTTTGAGGGGATTCATACTCTAAAATGCTTTCCTGCATGCACATGTGGAGGAAATCTTATGAAGCTGTGGCCAAACTTAACTATATGAGTACCATTAAAGTTTACCATAGAATGGTTAAAAGGCATGTGTTTACTTCTATGTGGACAAATGGAGAGAACCAGCAAGCCCTCTAAAGAGATCTATGCCATTGTTCAAAGGTTTCTTAAGCCTGAAGGCAATTTAAGTCTATGTGGAGCCTTGTATGAAAAAGGAAATAGGTTTACAGATAATTGTATTGAAAAAGTTAACAATATTTATGCTCACTTTTTTGGATGACAGCTCTAGCCCACGCTTCAAATCTTCTAGTCTAATGATCGGTAATCTAAAACAGGATACCAGTCTTGTGGAGTTAGAGCTGTTGAATGTAGATTCTGTTCGCACTCTTATTCGTAAACTAAAGGCAGGCTTCCCTGATGATCTGACAAAGCTTTATATGGCGCTAAATGCTGATGAGATTCTCATTCATATTTTTGTAAGCCTAGCCAGGCTTTCAATCTCCACTGCGTAATGCTTATTGCTTGGAAAGATGCAAAAGTCATCCTACTTCTAAAATAATCTACCCTAGACCCTGCCATGTGTGCAACTTATAGACCCATCTCACTTTTACCCTTCTTTGCTAAAGTGGTGGAAAAACATATAAAAAATCTCTTGGTGGAGTTTTTAGAAGAGTATCAGGTGCTGAATTCATCGTAGAATGTCATTAGACTCGCCAATAGTAGTAAATCTGCTCTTCTTAAGTTGACAGAAGTCGACAGGGGATAGATCAGAGAGGTTCCACAGTGCTTATTCTACTTGACTGAAGTGCAGCATTCGAAACAGTGTTCCACAAGGTGCTCTTGAACCGAATGTATGAGATTGGGATTCAAGGCAACAGGTGGGCCTGGTTTGCCTTTTTTTCTTTACAATCTGTCCTTCCAGGTAATATTCCCACCTTTTGCATCAACCAAACAGAAGATAGGGTATGGTGTCCCACAAGGCTCAGCCCTAAGTTCTATCCTGTAACATCTATGTAAGTCCACTGTCAGAAGTGGGGAAATAATTTGGGATATCATTGGTATCCTATGCAGATGATACCCAGCTTATTTTATCACTGCTTGCAGGGAATGAAGAGGGCTGTGTCAAATCCACGAGCTGTCTGAAGTTGAATGCTAACAAAACTGAAATTCTTCTGCTAGGAAAACACTGCCATGGGTACCGATCACTGATGGCCCAGTGTGCTGGGATCACCCACTAACCCAAATACTTGGGCATATGGTTGGACGATTCTTTATCTTTCTAGCCATAAATCAAATTGTTGACTTCTAGCTTTTCAGCACCCTAAGAAGCCTTAAAACATTATTGGCTTTTTATGCCCTCCAGTGCGAATGATGATCATGCAGTTTCTAATCATTTCTCTCCTTTATTATTGCAATATCTTGTACTTAGGAAAAATAGACTGCAGAATATTCAGAATGCGGCAGTGAGGTTAATATATCAACTTCCAAAATTCTGCCCCATTTCTTACCACCTTCACACTCTTCATTGGCTTCCAGTGTAGAAGCATTTAGTTCAAAGCACTGTATGTGTTTCCCCGTGTCATGAATAAGCTGGGAGGGCCCGGTTTGCTGTCTTTGTTCCAGTCCTATTACCCCACTAGGGTGTTAGGATCAGCTGACCATAATCTGGCTGTGGTTCCCCGCTTTAAACTGGCTAGAAAAGGAGAAAGCTCAGTTTGAGCTATAGCTCCGGTGCTATGGAATAAGCTGCCGATACACCAAATGAAATTATCAAATCACCTCGGCTTTAAGAAACAATTGAAAATGTGGCTGTTCTCAGCCTATGTTTGCTTTTGTTTTGTGGCATTATAGTAGTAGCAGGAGAGTACTTGGAAGCCCTACCTGGAGCAGCTATTTTGTGGTGTAAATCTATTTAACATAAGATGCTTACTAATGAAAAGTTAATTATTATGCTTATCTGTACCTGGAGGACTCACTCTTAAAGGCTTTATTAAAACAGTTGATAGCATCACTTCAGACTGAAATAGTTTGCTTCACTTCCCTATGATTCTATAGAATAAAAGTTAGTTCTGCTTTGTACTAGCTCAAGAATTTTAAATCCTGTGATTTTCCTTCAACAAAGACAAAACCTTTATAAAACTGTTAAAACTGCGAGCACAGGCACACCCACAAAAAATGGAGCAAAATAAACATGTAGGGTTATGGAAATACTAGTTCATAAGAACAGTATCTTTCTATATACTATTAGGGCTCCACTGCAAGCTGGCAACGAAGCCAGTTGAATACAATTGACAGGCAATGGCGATTTACATTAGGCATCTTGGAGTACAAGGTTGGACTTACTCCCAAATTATTCTGGGCCTCACCCACTTTCCCAAAATGTGTCAAAGGTTACAACAGTATATTTGCCTAATGTGAAGGAAAAGGAGATAACTATAATATGAAGGATGGGCCATGAGATTTGTACTCTTAGAGAAGCAAACCCAGATAGTCTACTCTTCCGAGGTGTAGCAAAACATTCTGTCAGGCACTGGCGACACATGCAATGTCAACAGTTGTGAAATACAAGAGTTATTGAGACCACAGCTAACTTTTCAAGTGGCCCTCGTTGGCACTCTACAGAAATAGAAATGACAAGACCTACTAGCAGGCACATTTCTACCAGGATTAGCCAACAGGAAATGACCAGAAATAGCCGACTGATATTACCTGTTCCAGCTTTGTTCAGGCAGTTCCATGGCACCCTAGGGCCATAAAGGAGTGGGAGGTCAAGCGCTTTATAGCTCGGCCACAGGATGATCATTGAGCCAAACAGAAGTCGAGACAGAGGTGGAGGGTGCCAAAAGTCACCACTGTTGTCATTGAAGTCATCCCAGGGGATGCACAAGAAGAAGTGACGCCATGACTGATTTGTGGCAATTTTGAAGCCATTATAATGTTCTCCTCTGCTTCTTGGGACTATTCTTTGGAGCCAGACTAGTTGAGATTCCTTCAGAGGATTCAGCGCATCTGGCGCCTTCAGACCTGATATCGGTGCTTGATCAACTGATGCATTCAGTGCCATCGCCTAGGCCTCATCCCAGTCAGCAATACCCCGACTTCTCATCCCCAGAAAAGGACCCATTCTCCTTCTTAAACACCATGTTTGATGTCTTGCACAGGGCCATGGCCTCACATGGGAGCACCTTTGAGCCCCATGGGTTCTACTGGGGTATGCGTTTGCCACTATGCTGGCATTATATGCTACAGCACCATTTGAGCTGTTCCTTCCATTCCCCTCATAATGCTGGTGCCGATACAGACACTGACTCAAGGTTCGGTGCAACGTCTGATACCTCTCCATATCCAGGCAGCATCACCCTCGGCGGCAGGTCAGCCTTCACCATCGCTATTTGATGCCACTGACGCCCTAGCCGACGCTACCCATGGAACAAGTAATGCCACTAGCACCACAACTAACCTCGCCGTGACAGGTCACTGCCCTGGATCCTTTGCCTATAATGGAAATATCTGCTGCTCAATTCAGATCTAAAAGGGAGGCACAGCTTCTTATGGCGAAGGGACACTGTCCCTTTTAAGTCTGTACACAATATGGGTTGTACACAACTTATATTTAGAATTATTAACCTCCATGGATAGGCTAAGAGTCTTTAAATAACCTCAGTAGTCACATGTCAAGTGTTCGGAGGATCTCTTCTCTAGTAATATTATGAAGCATAAGCAAGGCCCTCACTTTTTTACAAATGTGCATTTAAAGCTGGACATTCCCACACCAGGTTCAAGAACTTTGCATTTATTGAGGAGTGTTACATAAAAACATCAAAGGCATAGTAATTGATAAAGATATATTAGAGTTAATAAATAAGAACCAAAAACATGAAGCTTCATTATTAAATTCTGTTCGAAACCAGCAATTGGGCAAGTAGTAGGTTTGTGAGCCTCTATGAGCACAACCACTGGGTGGGAGTAAAGGGAAGAGAGTGGGAAAGGATATAGGTATGCTTTGATTTGTATAAGATCTAATCTGTTAATTGTCCTAGAGTATAATAACTAAGGTAAAAATGTGATATATACCAGTTTATTTCTGTACTTAATAGATATGTTCCCACTTATCTTACAAATAACAACCCACTGTTGGTCAGATAGGTGGTTTTACATTAGGTACCATTAGAGGAATATTTGTGAATATGCATACATAGAAATGCTGCCATTAACTCTACGTTGAGTGGAATCTACCTATCAAGGGTAGTAGGAATGTAATATAACCAGCAATGTATTGACAAAGGTGAATATTGCTTCAACTATCTTTAATGTGGATGGCGTCAACAGCATGAGTTCAGATGTATCTCAGTATACAGTAGGATGAGTTGTTCTTCAAACACCCTCACATTGACTATTAATGGAAATGGTTGTGCTGAAAATATTTAGCATACAAAAGAGTATACAAAAAAATCTTAAACTTGTGACTATGAACAGTTATACTTTAGTTTCCTGATCTCTCCTGAATGAAGCATGCAGAGGTTCAGTGTCCAACTCAGACAATAAGGTGAAAGAGGGGCACCTCTGCCTAGCACATCTGCTCAGGGACATCTCTCTTGTTGCAGCCCTCTTGGTTAATAGGTGGGTCAATCAATCAATCAGTACTTGGAACGCACAACTTATTACCTGTGGGGTCTCAAGGCGCTGTGGTGGGCCTGCTGATCATTCGAAGAACCAGGTCTTGAGATCCTTCCTGCATTGCTTTAGTAATGCAGCCTCTCTGAGGTTGAGAAGGAGTGTATTTCATGTTCGGGCTGCGAGGTAGGGGAAGGATGGTCCTCCAGCTGTGCTTTTCCGGATTCTGGGGATGGCGGTGAGGGCGAGTTGGGAGGATCGGAGTTGCCTGGTGTGAAAGGTCAGGCAAAGGTTCTTTGATTCTGGAAAGGCCAGTGGGGCCTGGCATCATTTTAGGAAGGAGATGGAGCTGATAATGGAGTCGTAAAGCATGGAGCTGGTAATCCTAGTAACCTTTTGACAGGCATATATCAGTGAGGTGGACATCAAGGTGTGAACCTCTAGCCAATCCCATAGCCTGTATGCGGGGCTATCAAGTTTGGAGTTACTTTTGCTGTGACAGACTGCTTCCTAGACAACTGAAGTAGAGATGAGTGGGCACGTCAAAAGGAGCAACCCCCACATCACAACTCTAAATGGCTTGGGCACTAAATCACATCTGTGTCTAAAAATGGATTATAAAAAGGGCAGCTTGAACCTCCCAAAGTTGTCAAATTGAAGCTGTACATCAGATAGGGAAGTGCAGCCCAATTCTACCTGTTTTGACCTGGACTGGGCACTAAGGCCTGCTAGACTCCCTACTGGGAGAGGGGACATCACCCAGGAGAATCAAGACCACTCTGCCTGTACCCTGGAACACCAGAATCTGCCTGCCGAGACCAGAGGATCCTGTGAGAAGGAGGTGAGTGGCTGGAGGGATAAAAGTCCAGTTGGGATCCTGTTGAGTAGATCCCTGAAGCAGAGTGTAAGATTCTGGGTCCACATTGAAGTTATTGCATTCATCAGGCCGTCTGCCTGAATATTGCTGTTTGCAACCTCCATATGCCAGGTGGGTGCCACAGGGAAGGTAAGTGCCGTTGACATGATGTAGCACTGTGACAAGAAGGAGGTCTGTTGCCCTTGTACAGTGTTGTGACCTGAAGGAGCCATTGCCCAGACTGTGCTGTTCGAGACCCCTGTGTGCAAAGAGCGGACCATGATGAAGATAAGGGCTGTCACCTTTGAGCAGCATACACCAGAGCTGCGTAACCGGCTGCAGGAGAAGAGCATCAATTTTATCAGCCAAATCCAGGAGCACCCAATACCAGGTGACAGACTCAGGAAGACTTAGCAAAGTCAGAGAAGAATTGTGTACCTGCTGACTCGCTCACAGCATCCATACGTCTGCTCACCGCAAGGCCACTAATGATCACAACGTGCAGCTCCAGCAAAGGTGGATAAGACTCATTGCTGGGCCACTGAGCCTGTGGGAGAACTTGCTTTGACTACAAGTGGAAATGAGCTGGGAAACTTTGATCTTGAAAGAGCCATTGAGGAACTTCTAAAACTTGTACATTCTAGGAGGGTCTAAGCTAAGTGATCGCTTCATGTGAATGGAGAATAACTAGTGTTTAGACAGAGAAGAAGTTCTTAAGGACGTAAGGAAGGGCACTAGAGTGCAGGCCTTACGAAGACAATGTGGTTTATATTAGTTGTGTACTATATTTCACTTTGTCTTTGTATATAAATACTAATTTTTCCATTGTAGTGTCTGGCTGGACATTCATGTATTGGAGTTACAGGACATGTTTTCAGTTGTGAGTCTACACAATCAAACATTCAGTGAAAGGTACTGTGTGACCATGGGAACATGGGAACCTGCAAAAGGGGGACAGAGGCCCATAATATCAGGAAGGGAAAAGTCACAGGAACATGGGAACCTACAAAAGGAGGACAGGGGCCCATATTATCAGGGAGGGGAAAATCTCAACAACTGTTGGCGGTCACCTCATAGGACTTTCTGAACCCCATTCTCTCCCACAGCGGAATCCCCACAGCCTAATTAGGAAATTGTGGGACAAGGAGTATCTTACTTGTTTGTCCCATAGGAGTAGACTAAACTATCTCCCTGTTAAATTGTTGGAGGGTATTAGTAATGCTCTGTTCAGATAGATACATCTACCTGTGTGTTCCTCAACTTTTAAGTATCCCAATGTGCCAGCGTTCCACAGAAACTTTTCTTCTTGGCTGTCCACGCTGACAAGGATGTTACAATGTCAGGGCTCTGCATGTGACTCCGTTTGATGTCATTGGAGCCATAAGAAGCCCTCGTCGGCATCAGTTTCTTTTTTCCGCGCCTTCGACGCGTAACGGTTTTCTCATCTCTCCCTTAGGTTACTGTTGGTAACAGTGTTTCAGGTTGGAGAAACAGTGGATACTGTTTCTCTGCTACTATGTCTCAACAAGGAAGTCCTGTTTCAAGCCCTGTTGGGATTGTGATTGTCAGATATTGATCACTGATCCTCATAGGACTGTCTTTGGTGACTCAGCTCGGACCACAACATCAACTCCTGTTCTTCGTGCCAGACGATTAATCCGAAGGCTTTGCAGAGGAGGTGAAGCTCTTCATTGCCAAGACAAGGAAGGAAAAAATAAGTCGAAAGTCTGAACCTCGTTTGGAGTCGTCGTCTCCTCAATCTTCTAAGTCTTCCTAAAGAAAGCACAAGAAGAAGTAGTGTCATAGTTCCTAGCGTCAATCTTCAAGAGATTTGTCTCCAGCATCAATGTCTCTGTGTCCATGGTTGAAGAAAGGCTCTCCAGATCCATCTCCTGTAGCCTGTCCGGCGTTGCCTTCAAAATCCAGTAAGACCTTCGACTTCCGCCGGCACCCTGATCAGGAGTCAGAGGTGATTCCTCCAATTTGTCCACTATCTCCTCATCAGAAGCAAAAGTACTCAGCTTTTCTTGGCTCCAGGAACATATCCTTCCAACTTCCTATATGCAATGTTTAGCATTTTCAGCCGGGCTGTGACTCCACCTGGTGTGCCGACGGGCCCCGTGTGTCCGATGTATTCTCTGGGAGGGTTCCGGGTACAGCACCAACAGGCGCCGTTCCTGCCTTTCATGCCTATGGCCCAGGGACCCAGACCTTCTCCGGCGCTGAGGGAGGTGACTCCTTTACTGATTAAAGCTTGGCATGAGCCAGTGGTGCAGATATCGCCTTCACTGAAGTCGGAATGCTCCATGCCAGTGTTGCATCATTCCACTCCAGTTCCTTTGGATTCGGCTGCTCAGAGATCCAAATCTCCGGAGTCGCTAACAACGTAGTTGGAGCAGATCCACTCTTCTGCAGCATTGCTACTGGACTGGAGGCATAGATCCCATAGGGAAGCTCAGCGTCTTTTGGAGGAGGAGCAATATTTGTTTGCCCAGCAGGATCCTGACCTGGAATAAGGTGGAATTCTTTCTCATGATCCAAATTTTGAGGGACTGGATGTTGCAAGTGTTCACCAGGATGGGAATTGTCGTCGTCAAAGGGTATGCCTCCCAGGATAGGAATTGTTGTTGCCATAGGGTATGCTTCCTCCTGAGGTCACATCATATGCATTGATTAGGAAGGCTGCAGACATGTTGGCATTGCCCATTGCTACAGCAGAACGTAAGTCTGCTATGTTGACTGAAGTTCTGCATTGTGCTTCCTCTGTGTTGAAACCACTATTGTTTTTTAAAGAGGCCTTATCTGAGCCTGTTTTGGACATTTAGCAGAAACCTTTGTCAACTCTGATAGTGTATCAACCAATGGCCAGCAGGTACAAGACTGCTCCAGGGGCCTGTGTTTTTGAGCAGTCATCTGTCACCCAAATGTTTAGTGGTTCAGGCTTCCTGTTCTTCAAAGTTGACCCCTGGGTCCTTTCCAACTTCTCCAGCAGATAGGGAGACTAGGACAATGGAGCAATCTGCTTAGAAGGTAATTTTTTTAGTAATATGGCTCTGAAATCGGCCAATGCTTCATGTCTCTTGGGCTGCTATCTTCATACCTTTATGGATTCTGCCAGGGCAGTGGTTGAAGATGTTCAGGGGCACTTTGTAGAACTGTTAAATGACATCCAGGCAGCAGCAAGACAAGTTATTCAGTCCAGTGTGAACTCGGCTGATTCAGTCACTGGAGCAATGGAGACCTCTTTTGCTACACTGCAACACGCTTGGTTAAGAGAGTCTGGATTCTCGGCTGACGTGCAGTCCATTCTGATGGATTTGCCTTTCAATGCTGTATGGCTGTTGTGTGCCAAAGTGTATTCTGACTTTCAAGGGCAGCAAGGCGACAGCGAGCTCTGTAGGCCTGCAATCTCAGCCCAGAGTCTATAGGTTGTTTCGCGAGTTCTGGGGGTCTGTTGAGAACTATTCCTTTCAACAGCAGCAGCAATCTGCCAATCCACTTTACAAGTCCTACAGAGGGTGTGACAAAGGTAGACCGTGAGGAACTGCCAATCAGCCTTCTTCCTCCTCCTCCTCCTCTTCTTCCCCGGCCAATGTCACAGGAAAGCAGCACTAGTTCCACCTTCTTGGAACACGTGTTTCCACTGGGAGGAAGGTTGTCCCTTTTTCTACCTTGACATTGAACCTCTGAGTGTTGAGTATTGTAGAAAATGGATACACCCTACCCTTCCAGGAATTTCCGTACCCTTTCCTCTCCAACAAGGTTTTTGTTCAGAAGAACATCTTCTGCACCTTCAACAGGAGGTTCAATCCCTACTTCAAAAGGGCGCAGTGAAGCTGGTTCCAGAGCAGGAACAAGCTCAGGGATGCTATTCTTGTTACTTCCTGATTCACAAAAAGGACGGTCGTTTATGTCCCATCCTAGACCTCAGGGTTTTGAATTGGTTCCTCAAGTAGAAAAAATTCAAAATGCTGACCCTAGCAAAGGTGCTTCTTGTGCTAGACAAGGAAGACTGGATTGTGTAAATCGATTTGCAGGATGCGTAGTTTCACATTTCCGCTCTGCAATGACACAGAAAGTATCTCCGCTTCACGCGGGGTCTCAACATTATCAGTTTGCTGTCCTTCCATTTGGTCTTACTTCCGCACCTCGAGTCTTCATGAAGGTGATGACAGTGGCCACAGCACATCTCAGAAAGTGGGGAATACTGGTACTCACTTACCTGAACAATTGGCTGATCAAAGCCAAGTCTCCAGAGATGGTGTTGCATCACTTGCAGTTTCCAACTCAGTTGTTGTACAATCTGGGCTTTCCCATCAATGTGCCCAAATCTCTCCTAGAGCTCTCTCAGCTTACCCTGTTCATAGGGGCAGTACAGGACATTACAGTGAATCGTGCCTACCCTCCTCCTCAGAGGATTCAGGACATTCAGGCAAAGACATAGATGTCTCAGAATGGAGCAATGGTTCCAGTCCTGAAGGTCTTACATCTCCTAGGTCTAATAGCCTCCTGCATTCTGCGGGTCACCCATGCATACTGGCACATGAGGGCCCTCCAGTGGTGCTGCCCTAGGCAGTGTTTTCAACACCACAGAGATTTCAGAGAGATGGCAAAATCTCCAGAGACACTGTAGTGGATCTTCAATGGTGGAGTGTGGACGGCAATCAGTCACAAGGGAAGCTGTGATCATGGGTGCTTCCACTCTAGGGTCGGAAACACATCTAGGTGATCTGGAGATCAAGGTACTTTGGTCTCCAGAGAAACAGTTATTACACGTCACCCTGGTGGAATTGCAGGTGATGCATCTGGCTCTCAAGGCCTTCCTCCCTTCCATTTGTGGTTAATCAGTGCAGGTCTTGTCAGAAAATACAACAGCAATGTGGTACATCAACAAACAAACAGGAAGGTGTAGGGTCATATCTTCTCTGCAGAAAGGCTCTACAACACTGGTCCTAGGCTCAGAACCATTGGATTTGCATAACTTGGCCAGAGTTCTTAACATACCTGTGGACAGTCTCAGTCAGCATTTTTCAGCAGATCATGAGTGGCATCTCCATCCAGAGGTGGTGCTTCACATCTTCTGGCTATGGGGGACTCCTCCTGTTTGCCACTCCTGATACCGCACCCTGCCCGTTGTTCTGCAGCCTCCAGTATCCAATGCAGGGGGTGCCGGGGGACATGTTTCAAGTGGATTGGGGTTCCCAGCTGTTTAACGCATTTCCCTCCATACCCTTGCGTCCTCGAGTTCTGTGGAAGATTCACCAATACCAGGCCTAAGTCATAATAATAGCCCCAGATTGGCCATGGAGGGTATGGCACACAGACCTTCCTCACCTCTCTTTGTGCCCTTCGTTCCAGCTCCCGCACAGGGCAGACCTCCTCTCGCAGTTGCAGGGGCAGTTCAACAGCCCCACCTCCAGAGCCTGCATCTAATTGCCTAAAGATTGAACAGGGCAAACTCTTGTGGTGGATTATTTTATCAGCCATGTGACACTCCACCAAGTCGGTTTATGCTGGCAGATGGGCTAAGTTGGTAAAGGGATGTGAAGAGAATTTAGTTGACATTTTAAAAGCCCATTTGTCTGATATTTTATGCTTTGCACTTTCCCTAGCGCAACAAGGTCGTGCAGTTGCAACAGTAAAGGGCTATTTGTCTGCCCTCCTGGCATTCCTTTGTTTACCAGACCAACCTTCCATGTTTAAGTCCCCTATGGTGCTAAGGTTTATTAAGGGACTTACTAATAAGTATCCTCCCACTCCATTTATCATGCCTCAGAGGAATCTTAATTTGGTACTGACTTAACTTATGGGTATGCAGTTTGAACCCTTCCATAATTGTTCTTTGAGACTACTGACTTTCATAGCTGTTTTCCAAGTTGCTATTACGTCGACTAGATGTGTTAGTGAATTGCAGATATTATGTGTGAAACCCCCTCCACGACTTTCTATGTAGATAAGATGGTATTGAGAACTAGGGTTGCTTTCCTACCAAAAGTGGTTGCTCCTTTCCACTTGGGCCAGTCTATCACCCTTCCTACTTTCCATCCTCCTCCACATCCATCTGAGGAGGAGGAAAGGCTTCATTGCTTGGACCCTATAAGGCTGTTGGCTTTTTTATAGACAGGACATGTAAACTCAGGCTGGACAATGAACTGTTTAATGGCTACATGGGCAAGATGAAAGGAAAGGCTGTGCTTAAGGGGACATTGTCCAGCTAGACCATTCTCTGCATAAAGATCTGCTTTGACATGGCTAACAAAGAGCCTCCTGAAGGTATTAGAACTCATTCCACTAGAGCTAAGTCTTCTACTTCTGCTCTAACTAGAGGTGTGCCAGTAGTTGACAAAAGCAGTACCTTTGGCCTCCCTCCACACTTTTGCAGAGCACTATTTCTTAGACTCCGAGGTTAGGAGGGACAGTCACTTTGCCTGTTCTGTCTTGCAAGATTTTTTGGTATTTGTGATTTGTTCCCATACTCTGTGCCTCGATGCACGTGTCTTGGCTGAGTATACATTTTGCAACAATTGGGTGAAGCTGTTTATTCACTTAGTTAGGAGGTGACAAGGCCATCCTGTGTCTCCTTTCCTTCCTGACACCTTTTACTTCATGTTATGATCCCTGCAGAATTTCAGTTCTTCGCTCAACATTTCATTTTTATTTTTTAGACCTTCCATATTTCTTTATTCAAGTGATACTCATTCTTTCCCTGCTTCCCCTCATTTGCCTCCTCACTGCGCCCTTCCTTACCCCCCTTTTTAATCCTTTCCCTCGCCTCCAGACTTTCTTTGCATCCTTCTCGTCATTCTGCCCTTATCTTAATCTTCCTCTCTCCTAGTGACTTTGCACTGAAGCTGGCCTCTGTTTTTGGCGAGAACCCCAACACAACTCTCCACTCAATCAACCTGTCACACAATCAGCTGGAAGACAAAGGTAAGTTCTTGATCCTACATCCCTTTGAATCTGTGTCTATCTCATTTTCTCTCATTCCCAGATTTTTTAAATGTTACCAAGCTGCCCTTTTCCCTACTGCTTTCATCTAAATCTGTTGCATAACATATCACATGTATTTGTGAATCGCTGGTCGCCCCTTGCGGCATCTTGGCCCAACTAAATGGTACTCATTTTATTTACCTCTGAAGTATGAGAGACCGAGTGGACCCACCGGGATTCCAACATGTGGTGTTAGATAAAACAAGTATTTCTGGAGTGGATGTGTTATTCTGCAGTTCCGCAATAATTCTGTTGTCTCATAGCCTTTTTTCATAATTCATTTTAGCACTCATTAAATATCAATTTTTTGTGTTTCTTTTTGATCCAGTCTGCCATTTCTACTCTTTTTCCTCTTCTAACTCTGAATTGTATTGTCCCCTTCACTTTATCTGCAACCCTCTGTCTTTTCTGCTAGCTCCCTTTAATGCTTCTCAATTCTCTGTACATTCCCACGCGCATCATATTTTCATCCTGACTTAATATTATTTCCCCTGTGGTTTAATAGGGGTGTTCAGTTTAAGCCAGCAGCTGCTTTACTTTCCAAAGGGACTTAAGCATCTGAACCTCTCCAAAACCTCCATAACAGCCAAAGGTAAAGTATCTCTGTGTCTAGATACTTATAATACAATTCATTTCTGCATTTTTATTTTACTTCATAATACATTATATGAACATATGTGACATAAGATCTGTCTGTGTATTTTAACGTGAGTGGCCCTATAAAACATGTAGATATGTAAGTGAATCTGAGTGCTGTCTGTGCCTATGTGTCTAGATGTGCTGGGCACCAGTACAAAAAATAGTATACCTTAATTTGCAAATGCTAAGACATTTCACTTTTGTACTTTCTTCCTTTAATTCAACTGGAACGGACCTACATGAATCATTCAGAAGCAGTGAGAGATTGATTCATACACAGTGCGATGACCCCTGAAGGTTACAGTGTGTTTGTTTGATTCACATAACTGTTTGGTTCGGTGTTATTTCCAAAACATCTGACGGAGTCGGTTGAATCTGCGCATTCAAAGTTTATTTTTGTAAAATCAGTACTCTAACATATGACCCTCACCAAGTCCTGAGGACTGTCCTTTAAAATTACAAGAGTAGAACTGAAACATCGATATTTTGGAGCTCTATAAGGCAGATATAACCGTCTATTGATAGTTTTTTGTGGGAAATCCGAAAGGTTACTTCCAGTCAGGCTATATGGACTTTTGTTTCCCTTGGAGCTCCGCCCTCCTATTGTCGCTTAGGGCCTGATACGACCTTGGCAGAGGGCATTGCTCTGTCACAATCAAATTGATATCCCGTCTGCTGTAGTACAAGTTCCATATCGTATAATGGAACTTGTAATATGGCAACAGGATATCCGTCACATTTGTGACAGAGTAATTCCCTCCGCCAAGGTCTTAATTAGGCCCTTTGTGTTTTTCCCCTTTTTTGAAATATGTGATACTTTGTTATATGTATGTATGTATGTATGTATTTTTAAAGGGGAGGATTGGTGGAGTTTCTGATTGATCTTTGGTACGCACACATATTTTGGCGGATTAGGATTATAAACAATAGAATTCACTGGAAATTAAAAAAAAAATATATATATATATATACACACACATATAGTCAATTGTTGTTTATGGTATCTTACATAAGGGGACTGTTTAACCCATTTAAAAATGATGTAATGTCCAGGGGATATTGCTGTGATGTTATCATCACACTGTGGGGGTCATTCTGTGGGGGTCGTTGGCCCTGGGGGTCATTACCGCCAGGGCCAACGACCACGGAAGCACCGCCAACAGGCTGGCGGTGCTTCCTGGCCAATTCTGACCGCGGCGGTAAAGTCGCGGTCAGAAAAGGGAAACCAGCGGTTTCCCGCCGGTTTTCCCCTGGCCAAAGGAATCCTCCATGGCGGCGCTGCAAGCAGCGCCGCCATGGGGATTCCGACCCCCTTCCCGCCAGCCTGCCAGGAAGAGGCTGGCGGGAACGGGTGTCGTGGGGCCCCTGGGGCTTTCCCGCTGGGCCGGCGGGCGATCTTTTGAAGAAACCTTCACCGCTGGTGTTCCTTTCTGGGCGACCCTTCTCCCGGAATGCTGCACCCAGCAATAGGTAGCGCATTCCCTACATGGATCCCATTGTCCCTCCGAGGTGTGCACTCAGGCGGGGACCCGCAGCACCACCGTAACCAGGAGGAGCCCAGGAGGGTTCCCCTTTCATTCCTTACAGTGCGCTAGCCCCCTTCCTTTCAGTGACATGGCATGGGAGCGGTGGCAGTTATCTTACAGCTCACAGGACACGTGTGTTGTATGGGGGTGCAATCGCTTTATACATTGCCTCTGGGATAGGCCTGACTGCTGGTGCCAAGCTGCCAAGGGGGTGAGCAGAGGTTATCTTGGATGTGTAACTCCCTTGCCCTGACAAGAGTGGGGGGGTTCTGCCTGGCTTAGGTGCATACCCTAGCCAACCAGACACCCCATTTCTAACAGCGTATATTTCTGCTCGAGCACAGTTCAGAATTTCACTAAAAGTATATCACGCCAAACATGATCCAATACAGTGCGGTGAGGCAAAAGAAGATGTAAAGCCAGGCTTGAGGCCTAGTTGCCATTAACTGCTACACCAATCCAAAATGACTTCCATCTTGAACGTAAGAATGAACCACTTTGAATCACATTATATGACACCAAAACATTGTTCTGTTAATGGAACTGATAAAACTGTACTAATGTAATGATTAATGAGGATAAAATCTCTCTTAAGCTTGTGCCTTTAGAGGAACGGTAATAGCACCCTTAAACTAACACGCCTTACCAAAGCCAATAGGTTTCAGCTTTAAGTGGCTGGCCTGCTGCCTTTGCCAATTCTTGTTTGCACTGATATTTAAACACTTGTAAATGTAACCCATTCAGTGACGGCCACCATGAATTATGACACATGTACATGCACCCATCAAGACATATGCTCATGAGCGCATCATGATACATGCATGCATTTGCATGCATCATGACATGTGACATGATGCATATGCATCCATTCAGTGTGGCAAGTGCAAACGGCATGGCACAGTCACCATTTAATTTTCTTTTCCAAGATGGTAGATGTCGATCATGGAGCAGTAAATTAAAAAAGAAAGAATAAAATGTGCTTGAGAACACATTTTAAGTAGAGCAGCCCAACAGGCAATTGCAGATGCTGGGCCCTCCAAAAAATAATAATTGGAAAAAAAATGTTAAAACAACATGTCACAAGGTGGGTGGGGTAGGGAAGCAACAGTAGATAGAGCAGAGGGTAGGGAGAAAACTAAATACTGCAGAGTAGCAAGACCAGAACGGGACAACGGGGGAGCTGCATTAGGAGTTAGGGGTGATATCATATCACAAATAAAAAGCTTAGTGGAGTGAAGAGAGAAAGCAACTTGCGAGCTTGTGTGAGGTGAGAAAGTGAGGGGGACTACCCTGACAGGCTAGAGAGCAAGAAAATGCAAGCACTCAATGGAGTGCCAAAAGTAAGATATAAAGAGTCATTTCAGCTTAGCAAGGAAAAGATAAAACTCATTGAATGCAAGATTGAAATGCCCCGAGGTGGGTCAAACAGAGGAATGGGGAGGAAAGCCGTTGACTCAGGAGCATAGAGGTAGATGAATAGCAAAGCCATCCGGTCTTGAGCAAGGGTGCTGACTCAAAGCTTACTCAAAGTATATTTGCAACAGTGGGTTTAGCAAAAGCCTCATAAGAATTGAGGAAGGCTGTTATTTAAATTATTCAACGGCAGCTGTCAACTTGATAGATAGGGGGAGACTGTGGAAAACAATTAGTGCATAATAAAGTCCTTGGTGAAAAATTGCAGTATTTTTCTTTTAACCTAGATGTTACCATGTCCAACAGAACTAAAAAGTCTATGAGAACCAAAACCAAACTATCTTTGTGCCCTAATAGCTAAATGTTCAAGCAAGCTCCAAGTTTCTGTATGTATAGAATAAACAAATATAGTGTTGAGTGATTGTAACTGATGAGTAAAGGGAAGATGTGAGAGGTGAGTAGAAAGCGAGACAAGGTGCTCCAAAAGTGGCAATGTTTCTAGCGGAAAAAGAGAAGACAACTGACAGCAAGAATAAATATAGGAAGTATAACTCATAAAGGCTCAGGGAGAAGATGGAGATAAAAGGATCTAACTTGGAAAAGAGCTAGAGAAATATTGTCCTAGAAGCACTTTATTGCATAAATGTGTAAAATAATCTTGTAAGTCTGAAATAGAGCAGCCTCTGTACTATGGACGGAACAAAATTCATGGGGAAGAAACATGAGTGTATGGGTAGCAGTTAACCGATTCTGCTGGAAATGCTATATTTTGGAGTACTTTAGAGAGAACATTATTTGTAGGGAAGGAGGCTGAGAAGATCCAAGGGCTGGCTTCTTCAAAAGAGGAAGAATAGAGTCTTGTTGAATGAGGGAACAAAAACAAGAGTTCGGACCTCGTGAGCAGACTTTCAAGAAGTAGGAGCAGGAGTGGGAAGTTGGTTAATTTTCAGCAGCACTGGTTTTTCTGCTCAGTAAGGGCCAGATGTAGCAAAGGTTTTTACCCATTCTGTGTCTATGGGAAAAAGTGTTTGTACATATGGCCCTAAATGTGTATATAAAATGTTGTAATATAATGAAATGCAATCTCATTCTTCCAGTTGCCCAATGACCATGGCAGTCTTCTTCGTCTAATCAGTCCCATTTGTCATTGTCTGCTGAATAGGTTTAGGATTCTTGTGCCAGGCAATTGGGGGGAATCCAGGTTTCGCCAGCTCTCTCCTTCACCTGGATCTGAGCAAAAATTCTGGCCTTCTCGCAACAGATGAAGCGAATGTAAGTTATTCCATGATGATGGTAATTCTACTTTTCTGTATTGACATGCTTTATTTCTCAGTCAAGACTGTGCAGATATTGCCTTCAGAGAGTGTGCTGGGGACTTCTTTGTGTATTTTCACAACTTTGCCTATGTATAGCCTAATTCTTAAATGTAAATACTTGCACAAGGAACTTCGTGTCCCAGATGTTCAATCATCAGGAAAGACTTAATGGTGGAAGAGAATGACATTTGCTATGAGATTCAGTATTAGCTGCCATCCAATCAAAGGGTTTGTGCCTAAAACAGGAATCTGCGGCTTTGCATTAAATTGAATCTGCTTTTTCATTGAGATGAAGGCCCATCAAGTTCAGCTTGATAATTAGTTATTTTGTCTCCTGCACCACTTACATATGTGGTCCTGCAAAATACCAGCTATGCCTATTGTATTCTTTAAACTAAATGTACTGTCTTTGGGTTTTAGATGTTAGTACAGTGAATTAATTCCAAAGCTTTTAACCATTATGAGTTTTTGGGCCATAATTAAAGTGAAGCCTTTAAAGCAAATGCACCCTCATGCTACTCTGTAATGCCCCAAAAATAATAATCTGTTGTTCTACTTTCAAGTAGTATTTTTTAAATTCTTGACAAATTACATGTTTTGACGTATTATAGTCTGCTTGTTTGTTATTATTCCATGTCCTCAGATTCTGAGCACACCCTCTACAGATCGTGCTTACCACACCAAACTGTATCCGAAGCGTTTCAATGGAAAGATTTATCCTAACTTGAAGATGTGCCTCCCCTAATACACTGACCCATACAATAAAATCAGCTAAATCTTTATCAAACCCAAGGGAGGATAAGTTTTCTGTGAGTCCTGGAAGAGAGAATCACACTTAATAGCATGCCTGAACAAATATACCCTTAATCTTACTTGTATTTATAACTCATGAAAAGTTACTTCCAGTATTACTTGAACCAAAAGCCATTATTTTTTCTCCTAGATTAATTCACAGAATGTGCTGCTATGCAAAGTCTTTCAAATCTGTGACTTCCCCTTACCACACAATGTTCATAAAATCTGAGTTATATTTTATGAATATATTAACATTTCTTTTGACAAACGTTTTATTATATTTTGTTCTGAAAAGGTTGGTCTAAGGAGCAAACTCCTTAGACATAGAGACAAACTGGGTATTTATTTAAAACAATGGAGGCCACCCCTTATGGTGCAGAATTTTCCCTGTAAACTCATTAAGAGGACCAGTCAAGATTCGAATCCAGTTATCTTTATGAAATACAACTAATACTGTAATCCCATTTTATCAACTTTGTCCTTAAAGTAGGTCAGTCAGCCCTGATTTTCTGACCTTCTGGCACACAGTTGTGGATCAGGTAGGTGTGGTTTTTCAGCTGTTGGCACATGGTTGTGGGTAGGATAGGTGTGGTTATTCAGATGACAAATTGCTTGAATGGGTGACAAATCTCAAAAGGTTGTGGGTATGAAATTGGGAGATTTGTTTCCCCAAAAAAACAGCAATATTCAGTCCTTAAACTTTTTTTCAAAAGGTAGGAAAAAGTATTTTCTTCCAAGAAATACATTAACATTAGTTATTGCTAAATAGGTTGCTAAAGGTGTAGTGTTCTCATTGTAGGTTCTATTAGTTATATGTGTGTTTTTATATGTTCATTGTAATATACTAATCTCTTTCTTCTTTTATATATCTTATAAGCCTGATTAAAAGTATTTTTTATTCAGTTCAGGAAGAAGTCAGACCTCACAGAATAAAACTGATTCAGAGTAATTCAGACCCCCTGTATGTTTGTGTGTTTCCACTATGTTGCCATTTGAGGCTGTTTATGATGGCGATTATTCTGTGCTTTGCAGTAAATTTAAACACATATTCTACAACTGCCAAAGAGGCTTGGGAGGAGTTGTGACAGTTTTGATATTGATTGCTGCGCCTCCATACTCCTGGTCCATGGAGGCTTAAGAGGCTAAATCAGGGTGAGTGCGACAGTAAAACATAAGAGGCAAAATTAGTGTGACTTCAGGTAGGGAGTGTGCAGGAGGAACCAGCTAAATTCAGAATGTATTCCAACATATTTTTCCCCCAACTGGTGACCCTAGTTAGCCTTGGTTGGTTGTCGAGTCACCAACTTACAAGTAGTAGTTCAAGTGCCTTTGTGCATCATTTGAGCTCTGATGACATCACATAGATTGCCCTTTCTACCAATCTCTGCCCTTCATCACTTTCCTTTTTGCTGCTTTGGTACTGGAGGGATCGATAATGATAGACTTGAACTCAATAAGAAATGTACTATTGTAACCTTTGAATAAACTCTGGATCTAACACATTGTGCCCCTAGTCTCGCCACATAAAAAATAGTCCCACTGTCCTCCCATATACAATGAATGGTTCATTCTTACATCCATCTGTTATGTTCATTGTTAAAAAAACTTTGTTCTAAATGTTTCTTTTGTCTTCTCCCACAGGCACTCTACTCTTTTCTGGCTCAGCCTAACACACTGGTACACCTGGACCTTTCGGGAACTGACTGCGCTGTGGACACTGTAAGCATAAGGCCATATCACACTGTTTATTGTAGACCAGAAGTGTAGGAGTTCAAGAGTACTTTTGTGATGAAGCAGTGTTGGATCATAATAGCCTGCAAATAGGTTAAAACATTTAAATTCCTCAGTTTGGCAGGTTTCCCTGGAAAAAACTTTGAAATAAAGCTTAGTGAAAGATACTATGAGCCAATGAACAATAGCAAAGCAGTCGTTGTGAAAAGGCAATGACTGCTTTACAACACAACCTTAGTTTCCAGTCTAATGGATGTATAGATCTATTGCGGTCCAAAATGACCAGAATCCTGCTCCATTAATATTAGTGAGGCAGGATTTTGTGAATTTTAGTGATCAGCCTGCAAATTCTGGGGACGAGACCTAATGAGCAACAGCAGACTACCACTCTTGCATCCACAATGGTAGAATGCTTATTTTTGTAACTTCAGCTGCTTTCCCAAATGAATATGCCTAAGAAACAAGTTGGACCATATACCTAAAAATGATAAATGGAAGCATTTGCCTCTACGGATGATGCAAGTACAGAACCAGCACTTAGAAATTCTCCTCCAGGTGACATTGGTTAGTTCCATAACTTACCAGACACAGAATTACAGAAACATGGCATGCCGATTGCGCCTACTGAAACATTATTATTCCAGCTTGATTCTAAACTAAGATCTCATGGATGGGGCTAGCCAGACCCCAAGATTGCCCTGTCTGTTGGAGTTCTAGAGTACCCCTATCTTCAGACGGGGCCCCAGCCATTGGCTAGAACGATGGGCTGATCCTTGTGCTGCACCGACTACATGGCTGTCGGACAAAAAAGGTCATGTTGGTCTTGCCAGTGTGCAAAGCACCACAGCTGCTGTGGTGCTGTTCACACTGGTGGTGCCCACTTCAGCTTGCTGATTCACAGTGCCTGTGTTCAAATTGTTTACTGTGTATTGTAGAGGTCCTTGATGGGACCTGGAATCCAGGGCAAGACACCAGATGCTGAGTAGTAGTAGTAGTGGCAGAGGAGAGTGACAGAAAATTGCCACTGAGTATAGCAGGAAAGAAAGACCAAGGAGGATCTGAATCTTTAACTTCATCTGCTCATTTAGTAATGGTGTAGCAAACAGAGAAGTCTTCCAAAGAGAGAAGTCAATGGCTAAAAAAGGAAAGAGTGAATTGTTTGCCTACAATCCTCAGTCCGTGAGGCAGGTGGGGGAGCTGTGAGGGTGCATATGCAATGCCTGATGGGAAAGTTTTTGTTGCTCACTCAATCAGTGTGAGTTCCTGATTAGATCAATGCTCAGGAACCTACAATGTACTGCCTGGAGGATAGGGTCAAAAGAAGTGGACCTGGAGGAATTATTTGACTTAATTAAGACCACCTAGGAAACAAAGAAACAGGCGGAGGCTCTGAAACAAAGGGTCTTTGTATTTCTTTAAATTTTTGTTTCATTGACTTTAGTACATGATAAAGTGAATACATGTATATGATGAATTCAAAAAAGGCATTGTAACCATACAATCTGTATTGCAGTATTAAACAAGTGATTATGAGGTCTGAGGTTCCCAACAGGTAACAACAGCACCCATACTAGCGTATCAACCATGTGTAGCAAAATATGTTAGCGATCCAGAATAGCAGACTGGTTAGGCAGTTGACAGTGTGGTCAGGTGCAAGAGCTGAAGAGTACTCACAGCAGGAGCACACGTCACCCAAAACAAAAAGGCTTACAGTATCTACATCAAAGCCCTTTGAGCGAGCCCCCAAACCACATCATTGTTCAACCATTATAGTCTACAAATGTGTGAATAACTTCCCTCATAAAGTGTAATTAAGTTATCTGCGCATTCTACACACCTCTTCTCTTCTCAGGGCTCCGTCTTCCACTCTCTCCCTATGTTCCACTTCAGTTTAATGTTGGCAGGATCCCACCGGCATTCCATGTGAGAGCCAACAATCTTTTGACAACCAGGAATCGGTTGCCTAGGGTTGGACCGCTGGAAATACCTAATAAACATATCTCAGGTCTACATGGAACCTCCCTATCCAGTGTCCTCTCCCCAAGGGTTGTACATCCTGTTCCCAGTATATCAATTTCCAGGTACAGCTTCCCACTATATCAAAAGGAGTTGTAGTAGATCATGTTGTGGCTGCTCATTAGCACTATTGTTCCAAAGGGGCTCAAATATCCACATTAGTGAACCATACTTCAAAAATTCCCCTAGGGGAGAAATCATATTCTTCTATAAATGTGTTTTGTGGAACAATCTCCTCAGCTGACTAACAACTCTGGACTGTGACTCTCCCATCCTCAGTCTGCTGCAACTTCATCTGTGCCATGAAAAAGGAAACATCCCCTTGTGGAACATCAATCAAGGGTAGAGCAGGGGCAAACAAATACCAGTCAAATGTCCTCCTAACTCAGCACTCCTCACATTTCAGTGAGAGAATCAATGTGTGGCCTCTCGATCCAAACATTCTTTTCATCAATAAGACTAGCTATCAAGGCTCCTTGATTAGGCTCACTCCCCATACGACCAAGCTCCACTCTGCCCTATCCATCCAACCACGTAGCAAGCCTTAGCAGCAGTGCTGCCTAATAATATATTTCAAAATCAAGCATGCTCAAACAGCCTTCTGGAATAGACCTCTTAAGACCTTCCAACTAAACTATTTGACTGTGCCCATCCCAAATAAATTCCCTAATTACTGAATCAACCTGTCTAAATCATCTTATTAAGACTCACACCAGTAGACTGACAAAACAAATCAAGTAGCGTAGGCAGAATAATCATCTGTTCTGTGGGCCTAGGTGTTTACTCCTAGGCTTATGACAGTCAATTACTTTAAATCTTTAACTGTCTCCACTCTGAGGGAGTGTCTTCCAGAGATGAGACTGGAAGAGAATAAACTGTTTAAATATTGATTTGGCAAAAACTAGGTTCTTGTGGTTTATGGCAGGGTGACCACGATATGGCCATCAGATTGGGACCCTCTTCTCTCCTCTTCTGACAAGTGTCTTGGTGACAAAGTGAATGCAGATCTAAAGATGTCAGCCTGAGTCTCTCCTATATGATCCTCATGTACCCTTGCATGCATAAACTTTCTCCATTTCATCACTGCTCAAAGTTGATTGCTGCTAAGCAGCAATATGTGCACGTTGACTCACTCTTTGTTTAGTGCAAAGTCTTATATATTGGCATCACTAGGTCTTTATTACACTGTAAGAAATTGGGTTATTAATTGAGGGGGATGAAAACCCTCCTCAACAACAACCACAATCAGCTCAACTACAAAGGCACTAAATTAACCTGTGCTTATCCCTCTGGTAGCTTGGCGCAAAAGCAATCAGACTTAACTTTGAAGCAATGTGTAATGTATTTTTCTTGCTGCACTAAACAGTAATAGAGTGAAAACACAACACAAGAAAAATCCCAAACCAATTTAGAAAAGTACTAGATTTTGTGAAATCTAGCTCCTAAAAAAGTGAAGTGCTGGTATCTGGTCGCGCAAGACCCGGGCAAATTAAAAAGTTAAGGCCGAATGCGTTGAAGCACATGTTAGATTTGGCCCGGTTTGGCTTATCTTTGGGCTTAGTAGAAATTATGAAGAAAAGTCCAGGTGAAGGTCAAGTTCAGCTGGTCACGGCAGCAGGCTGAGCCCGAGGATTCATCGTTGCTAAGGAGCGCTGGATTAGATCTCAATGAAGCCACTGACAATGGCAGGATAAAGATCTCAGCGGGACAAGCTGGATTTCCAGGCCAAGGAGTTCGTCTTTGATGGGGAGCCTGTCACCACCGAGCCTGGTCATTTTTACCTATGAACTTAGTCTACTTTTTTTAAAGTTGAAAACCGCCCGCAGGACGAAGCTGCAAGCCATCACCAAAGAGGGCTCCACATAGTGGGACCTGGGTCGATTGGCTGGCACGTAGGTCCCGGTCTTCTATCAGTTCTGGCACGTTTCGGTGAAAACGTTCCAAGTCCCAACTTTTGGTGTTAAACAGGAGCAGCACCTTTAACACCACAATCAAGGGTCCAAGGTTTGGGGAGTTAGAACTCACTGCAGCAGAAGCCAGGTGCAGGGTTCAAAGTCTCTGTCTCTAGAGGTTGTTAGGTCCCTGTAGCTCAGACAGGATGCTGGCCAGCTAGCCATTGGAGCTGCTATGGAAGTCTTGGGTTCAAGCAGCAAGACAGGTCTGAAGAAGGAGGGCAGTCCTCTGGGGGCAAGGCAAGCCTCAAGCAGGGCAGTCCTCTAGTAAGCAGCAGGGTAGTCCACTGAGGTACAAGGTAGTCTTCTGGGGGTCCTAAGCAGTTCTTCTAAAGTCTTCCGCAGGTCCAGGAGTGTACTGATGGGAACTTGGTGACAGTCTACGACATGGGGATTCCCTGTACTACTGCCTCATCTGGTTCTGTTAAGTTGCTCCCTTCCCCTGCCAATGCTTCAAGCGATCTGAGGTGGCAAAAGGCTATTGTCAGGTTCCTTTTTGTGTGCTGGAGGCAGGAAACAGCTCCGCCCCCAACCATCCTGGCAGGATGACACATCCTGACAACAACTTGTCCCCTTTTATCTCCCTGCCTAGGAGGAAAATAAACACAATGCCCAACAGCTAAGCTATTCACTGTCATGTGACCCAGGAAATTGGCAGTAGGCACCACATGGATGGGACAAGAAAATACAATTTTTCTAAAAGTGGGATTTTCAGACTTGTGACTTAAAACCTAACTTTACCATTGAAGGAAATTTTAAATTGCAATCCATTTGAGTTCAAATATGATATTCCTACTAGCTCCCCATCGGAATGTAGCACAAATTAAATGCAGTAAGATAACCTGATGTTATCCAATTGGAGAGATAGGCCTTACAGATGTAAAAAACGAATTTAGGAGTTTTTCAGTACCAGGACATGTTAAGCGTACAAGCTTTTGAGGCCTACCATAGGGGTGACTTATAGGTATTAAAAATGAAGGCTTAGGGCTGGAAAAGGTTTATTTTGTCAGATCAAAATGAAGCTACTTAAGTGGATGGCACAATGTGTGCTGCAGGCCCACTACTAACATTTAATTTACATGCCCTCAGTATATGGTATACCACTCTACAAGAGACTTATACAAATTAAATTTGCCAGTCAGGTGTAAGCCAATATTTCCATGTTTTAGGGAGCGAGCATAAGCACTTTAGCACTGGCTAGCAGTGGTAAAGTGCACATAGTCTAATTACAACAAAGTTGAAATTCAGAAAATAGGAGGGGTGTAGGCGAAAGGTTTGGGGCCACCCCAAGAATGACAGATCTAATATACACCATCTTCAATGCCTTCAAGATCAATTGTCAAGACTGGTCACTCTCACCCAGCGTTTGTATGGCCACACCTCTCCTACGTCTACTTCAATGGCTTTCACTCCAAGCTAAGGTCAAATTAAAAACCATATAGCTATTCACCGTAGCACCTCTTCACTCATCTCAACATTCTTGTGATGCTACCGCAGAGTCACAAACCTACATATAGAGGGCAGTGCTTCTCCTATGTAGTCCAAAACCTTGGGATTCTCTTCTATTTGACCACAGCATTGCTGATTTCCCTCTGCCTCTCCTCTTTAATTAACGGTTTGCACGTTTTAACTATCAGTCCACTTTGTCCATCATCTTCCTTCCTAGTGCTAAATACCTTTGATTGAAAGAGAGCTAGAGAGGTTTATAAATCTGCATTATTGTAGTTCATATAAAAGTAATCCATTAAAGTTACAGAAAATACTTTTTCCTTGTGGTAAATGGGAAGACCATCTACTTGCTGCAACTATCAGGATATTATTCATGGTTCACCAATGTGGGCTGGTGGAGACACTGGCAAGGGAGGTCGCGCATACATTTCACCTCCCACTAAGTTGTTTTCCTGTTGGATGCTTAATTTGTGATATTTAAGATTCAGAATACCTCAACCAATCATTGTCTGACCATGCACCCTTAAAAGTGCTGGTTAGTATTTCTGGAGGAGAACTTGAGCCGAACCGAAGCTGATCTGGACATACTGGCATTCATAACGTTTACTGTCACCATTAAAGATGCTATTTAAAGAAGAGGCAGTTGAGAAGGTATGACAGGTTTTTGAAGTTGGTCTTATGAGGGTCTACCTAGAACAAGGAGTCCAGCGGACCCATTTCCACCGCCTGGCATGCGCTCCTAGACCACTTCATACATATCACCTACAAAGATGACCTTCCCTCATGAATCACTGACCATCAGATGCCTGGAATGCCCCCCACAACAGTCGCTGACCCTTCAACTGTCCTAGTATGCCAGCCTCTCCTCTGCTGCCTCTACCTACGCGATCCTCTCTTATGCCCCCACACATGCCCAGCATTACCAGTCCCCTAGCCGCTCCCTCAAACCGCCAGGTCTGCTCTGTGCGCACGCTTACATGCCACACTAGACAACACCCGTGTCTCAGATCGCCACCATCTCAGCTTAAGCACAGACCTCAGAATTACTCAGCCTCTAACCTACCCCCTACCCAGTCATCGTACAGCCACTATTTCTTCAGTGGCTTCAGCAACAATTCCTTCCATATGATACTTCTCCCATGGACTAAATCCCTTGTAATTGTTTGCGTACACCTATTGTCAATGGTCTTCCTCACATCTTTCTGTATTACTTGGGGCCTCTGTTGCTGATGTTCTTGTTAATTGAAAATGTTCAATAAAAACATTCGTAAAAAATGAGGGCCTACCTAGCCACCTAACAACTAAGATTTATACAGTGGCTAGTTCTAACTAGTCACTGAATTACATTGTCTCATCACTTTATTAAACGCTGTTGCTAAGATTTGATCCCAAACAGGTTTGGGTCTTGTTGGAGGAGTCAGAATTACAGTTTTAAATATTAAGGAACAATTTTTCACTTACCTATTTGGGATTGTCAAGGATTATTCTTGTCAACAGTGAGTTGACAATCTAGGTCTTAATCTCATTGTCACCATGTCAACACTAAAGCCAATTCTGTGCATTCAATACCTATGAGCTGGACATGAAAAGAAGAAAATGGACCTTTTGCAGATGAGGTTACTTTGTGTTCAGTAGAAGTGCTGCCTATTTCATATGATCCAGTCTCCTTTAGTCAAACAAATATTGGGGGTCATTATACCGCCAGGGCCAAAACGACGGGAGCACCGCCAACAGGCTGGCGGTGCCTCCCGGCGTATTTTGACCGCGGCGGTAGCGCCGCGGTTGCACCGTCGGGCCGGCGGTATACCGCCATTTTAGCCCCGGCGGTGATAATCCACCAGGGCAGCGCTGCAAGCAGCGCTGCCCTGGGGATTATGACTCCCCTACCGCCAGCCTGTTTCTGGCGGTTTGCACCGCCAGGAAGAGGCTGGCGGTAAGGGGACTCAGGGGGGCCCTGGGGGCCCCTGCACTGCCCATGCACTTGGCATGGGCAGTGCAGGGGCCCCCAGGCAGAGCCCCTTTGCGCATTTCACTGCCCGAATTCCAGGCAGTGACATGCACAACGGGTGCTACTGCACCCGCTGCACATCAGCATTGCCGCAGGCTCAAATACGAGCCGGCGGCAATGTTGATGTGACTTTTCCGCTGGGCCAGCAGACGGTAACTCTGTTACCGTCTGCTGGCCCAGCGGAAATGTCAAAATAGGGAGCCAGCCATACCGCCAGCAATGGCGGTATTCTGGCGCCCGCAACCTCGGCGGTCTGCCATGCATACCGCCGAGGTTGTAATGACCCCCATTGTCTCTTCTGAAGTCTATAACATCATTATGTCAGGTTGCATATGATATTACTGCTGGAGTCCATGGGGTACCAATGTGTCATAAATTAGGAAATTAGGACCACAAAGTTAATATGTTCTCCAAGGTTGTGCATTCACAATGCCCCATAAAATAATCTGCTTGATGGAGTTTCTTTTTATCCTTGCATATCTTTTAAAAAACTGTGTAGGAAAGTCCTCCTTTTTGCCCTGGTCACCCCCAAACCTTTTGGACACATACTGGTGGTTACTGACTCTTTGCCGTACCCTGGGTACTGCTTACTAGTCCCAGGGCCAGTGCTCTGTGTAAAGTGGATATGCAAATTTGGCTAATTATAATTGGCAAACTTAACTTACCTATAAGTCCTTAGTATATGGTAGGGCATGTAGGTTGAGGGACCCCAGCATAGGTGGTGCCCCCATAGGTGCACTGCTGAGGTACCCAGTGTCATTTTAAAGTCAGGCCTGCTTTGCTGGCTGCTTTTAAATTAAAGTAACATGCAAATTCAACTTTGGAATTAAAAGTAGTTCCAAAGTCTTAAGCTACCTTATTTTTACGTAAAAGTCACCCCTAAGGTGTGCCCTATGTGCCCCTAGGGCTGGGTGCCATGTAACTATAAGCAGCGACCTTATAAAAATAGTTGTATAAGCCCTGGTGAGGTAAAACAGCCACGTTCGTTTTTCCCTCATTGTAGTGAATCGCCTCAATAGGCTAGAATGGGGAGACTTTATTTTAATTTGAAAAGTCCTCTTAAGTAAAAGATACATCAAGTTTGGTATCAAATTAATTGTTATAATAAAGAGTTTTAAACTTTACCTGAAAAGTTGCCAATCTCAGCCCTGCAGTGTTTTTGCTGCTTTGCTCTGATTGGCCAGCCTCTGGCAGCCTGGCCAGGCTGCCTTGATGAGGTGTGAAGTGGCCTGGCTCCACACAAAGAGATGTGCCTGGGGGGAGGAGATCTTCCTGCAGCAGATGGGGAACAGGAAGGGGGAGGGCTGCCAAAGTGGTCTTCAAAAGCAGGGAAGGACATTTGGAGCAACCCAGCAACACCCTCACGTCCTGCAAACCTAGACAGTTAGGTGCCCCCTTCATTAGATTTAGGAGAGGGCAGGAGAGGGGTGTGTTTAGGATTTTTAGACACACCAGTGGGTGGGCTCAGCCAGATGTAACCTCCAAAAATCATTTTCAGCCATGATGGATTTTTGAGGAATGTTGTTCCCTGGGATTTATTTTTGCCACACTTCCCAGGAAGTGGTCATCACAGGGGGAAGGACCCTGCACCTGACTGGAGAACCAGCCCCCCCCTGTTTTTTACCCTGGAGCAAGGATAAAACTGGAAGACCTGCTCCCACACCTCAGATCCCTACAAGGAAGACGTACAGGAGAAGAAGGACTGCCCTGCTGGACCCCTGGCCTGCACCTGGACACTGCACTCTGGAGAACTGCACCAGCTGCACACTTGGGCTTCACCGCAAGAAGGACTTTGCCTGACTCCCTGTTTGCTACAGGTGAACACTTGCTAATCAGAGTCCCCTGCACCAACTCCTGAAGAAACCAACCAGCTGATCACTGTCCAGTGGCCAAAAAGGAGTTTGCTCCAGGTGCATTTTGGGAGTTGTAATCCGCACCCTTAAGAAGCATCTCAGAGCTTCTGGAACCTTGGGGTGAGCTTTGGCCCTCAAAAGAACCTCAAAGGAACATCTGGAAGAAGATCCCGAAGTTTGGAGAAGTTTGGAGAACTTTTGGAAAAAAGCTCCCGCCACAGCAACTCTAGCCGGCTTGCCTCAGCCGCAACCCGGCCTGACTTGCAGGTTCGTCCCAGTGAAGAAAATCTCTGAAAAAATGACTACGTCCGAACATAGGAAGTTGACCGGGACCTCCTAAGCAGTGTATCCGAAGAGGGCTTCAGGGACATTGGCTCAAGATTCAGGTTTGCCCCGGTAGAAGGATTTTCATTTCGAAAAAAACGACGTAAGTCCGAAGGTAAAAATCTCCACCAAGGGCTACCGCGACGTGTATCCGAGGAAGAGTTCCAGGAGGTCGGATTGCACTGGCGTCTTGGTCCTCCAGAAGAAAATCTCAAGAAAAACGACTAAGTCCGAAGATAAACTTTTGACCGAGGCCTCCCTTGAGCTGTAGCCGAGCAGGGCTCCATCGCGGTCGGCCTCAAACTTTGACTTTGCCCCAGTCAAAGTGCGACCAAATGATCATATTAGCGCTATTCGTTTCTAAGCGCTAAAAAGCATTAATTCTTTAAATATTCATATCTCCGATTCCCTTTATCTGATTATACTCATTTTGGTGTCATTTTAAAGCTAAAATTATTCCCTATTGTCGTAAATTGGTTTTGGATTTTTAAACAGTTTCCTGTGTTTTATTTAATTACTGTTCTGTGATATTTGAATGCTTTACGCTTTGTCTCCTAAGTCAAGCTGTGCCGCTCGTTGCCAAGCTACCAAGGGTTGAGCTACGTTTAATTTACTTAGACCTAACTGGACCTAAGTGGAGGTTAGTGGCCTATTGCTAAGTGTAGGTACTTACCTGCCCTTACCAATAACCCATTATCCAACAACCAGTGACTGATGTATGGGTTGGCAGCTGGATTGCTCACATAGACAATATCACTACCACGAGTTTGGTCTCCTTTGAAGAAGAAAATGGTATCAGGATGTTGAAATAGATGGAGATTCATCTTCCCCTGAAACCTTGCCTCCCAGTGATTGAACCTAGCCCTGTTGTTCTGCAAATAGAATATACATTCACTACTCATTACTTGAACAAGCAAAGTGGGACGAGAAACATTGTTTTCTCCAGGAATCTAAAATCATGTGGCACTGAATGTTATGAAGGAACATTCAACTATCAACAATGTCTGCTAGGTCGACAAAACTCAAAAGTTCACAAATTAAGCTTTAATCCAGTAGTGCAAAAAGGGGTGGGTCTTAAATGAAGATGTGTTTGCAGAAATCTTCTCATGTTGGTGGGCAACTCAAAGCCAATCTTTGTGCTACAGAAGGAAATGCAAAGTGCCTGCTGAGCCACTAGCTTTTATGAGTCATCAATATATCACTGGAGAATGGTCTTTTGATGACTATAACAGTGGTTTTCTACACCTTTGGTGAAAATGTTCTGGTTCCCAAGGTGATCACCAGGTTGGTCACATCAGTGTTGGGAGGAGATGTTGCCTAGTGGATAGAGCTGCTGAATTTGAAACCTGGGGACCTAGGTTTGAATCACGGCCTCCATGCTTGACGGAACATCATGTGATCCTGGGAAAATCTATTAATCTCTGTATGCCCAACAAAATGTGAAATGTAATGTAATCTCACTTGATGGACATTATCTTGTTCATCAATGTCCATCAATCTTGTCCATCAATGTCCATCATTATCTTGTCCATCAATGTAACATAATCTCACTTGATGGACATTATCTTGATCGTCACCTTACACCCCACATAATTTACTGCACTCCATCGATACCTGGCTAAGTTTGCACTGTATGAAGTACAAATAGATTCATTCATGATATCCAGCTCTTCTGCAGATGTCTCTTCAACTGGCTTCTGAACAGACCAGACCCACTGTCCGGAATGGGTGAAAAACTATTCATTTCAGCAAATTTGTTGCTGCACTTGACTACCTGGCTCCTGGATTCATGCAGTACAGACACATCAACACTTTCAGACAACTGCATGGATAACTTCAAAGAAGCAGCTAGGTGAACTCATTGTATGCTTTAGAGTGGAAGAGATTCTGCTTATAGTGTTATAGTGTCTTATTAATCATTTGATGATACTGCCTTATCTTTGTTAACTGGGGATTTCTGGCTTACAGCTTGGTTGCCATCACTTTAAGTCTCATTTTCGTTCATTTTGTAACCATTGTTTTTGGTAACTTAAAGATTTTCTTCCTTAAGGTACTAGTCAAGGAGCCAGCTCCTCATTGTGGACTCAATAGTATAATGTCTAATTACTTTGGTAATTTGGTGGTTCCCTATATTATTGGCTCATAAATTTGATTTGTGACATCTGACTCGAAAGGTTTTATTTTTGGAGGCTATTACATCAGCCAGAAAATTGATTAAGGCTCTTTCTAAGAACCCTTTACTCATTTCTTCCAAAGGTTATTTCTGATTGCCACTAAACATTTTCCTTAGTTATTTTTTAACTGACTCCCACTACTACAGCAGAACGATCTTTGCATACCTTAAATGTTAAAAGGAACTTGTTTTAATATTTAGTGTAACAAAAGATATCTGCAAAGAACATCATCAGCTCATCCTAACTAATGGCACTATTCATAGAGGTTTACACAGTGGATAGCAAAATGAATAGTCATATGTATTGTCACCTGTATTGCAAAAGCTAGTAGACTTTTACGCAGGCAAACCAGAAATTCACTCTGCAAAAGGGAAAGAGGCCACACCTGCTTTAATCAGAGAGCTCCCTACATCCGACTTTTTAAAGCTGTCACTTTGAGATTAGTCCATACATCTGCTAAATACAAATTCTTGAATTTAGACGAAAATACTTATACTTAGTGTGTAGTGTGGTTAGTTTTACGTATTCATTGCGCTTTAGCTTCAGGCTTTAGGCCTTTGTGCACTTTGCCCTGAATATATTTTATTCATTTGCTGACAGCTTAGAGCCTCTGTGCACTTTGCTCTACATGCTTTTTATTAGGCTTCGTACTGTTATTTTTCAAATAGCCAGTTCTACTGTGTTGTTTTTTTATTCATATCACACTGTTTTGCCTACTTCAGCACTGGAGTTCTCCATAACATATTTACTCTGTGCTTCAGTCAAGGATACAGTCTGGTACATTGCCGATAGACGTGGTAAGAGTTTAGACTTGGCATTCCTGCGTAGGGACATTTTGTGATCACAATGACATGTTAGTTATAAAATCACTTCCTTGTCCCAAAACACGCAAGAGGGAGATTCCGACCAGGGAACCACAACTAGACGCTGACTGCCTCGTTGCAGATGCTGAACCAAGATCACAGGTCTTTGCTCAGGTATGAGGGCTGATGTCTCCACAGTGATTCTAATAGGCAAGCTAGAAGCTTAACATGCTGTGCTCTAAATAGAACAAGCAGAGGGAGAGTAGAAACTGTTTGACAATATGATAGCTTTGTTCTTATGTTTTACTCTCCTGGTGACTATTACAATCCTACTGTGTTGTATCGTTCTGGTTATTGCGGCTCACGCCTTAATATCTAAAATACAGTCGTTTTATTAAAAAACATTATATAAAACTTATACTGTCTTTGTCATTTGTATATGAGATCATATTGGAAATAAGAGAGTTGGTTTGGATCTGAGTAACCACGACTTCCCTGAGAAGTTCCAAAGATGTCATGCGCTCGGCTGCAGAATCATTCCTTCCACATGGGAGAAATGAGGCACTGCTAGTTAGCCGGAGCAAAAAACGGATTTAGGGTGACAGAGTTCTTTACACGTGGGTCAGACTCAGTCCCCCACACCGTTATAGAGCCTGCTACCTAGAAATCCAGTAGTCTCATTTAGAATAATGAGAGCCCACGCGACAAGTGGACTATGCTCCATTACACAGCTGCTTAAACCGTATTGTGTTGTTAAGGTTGGGCTATTTTGGAACTCATTTATGACTATCAGCAGCATTCCCATGGTAAAAATGGAAACACGGATTAGTTGTTATCCTAGTTCTCCACCATGGGTTGCTTTTCTGAATTTCCAAGAAGTCCAGCGTGCCTTCCTGTGTTTCAGAGAGCAGCTTTGAACATGAGTCTTAACAATTCATATTTTCCCTACATTCCAGAAATGACTGTCTAACAGACTCCTTGCTGAACATGATGAGTTCTTTAGGGGACAGTCAGTATGTACTGTTTTACAGTGTTGTCTATTAGGGTACCATTTCCTGCCTTTTTTTAAATACAAGTATAATTTATTTTTTTAAATTTGTCTGACACAAATAATTGAAACCCAGTAAAAGTAGCATATTTTCTAGTTAGATGTTATTATATTTCATTCCTGATTTTACAAAACAGTTTATGTGTGGAGGTAATTAAGTTTAATAAGTTGAAATGTAAGATGCCGGTTGAAGAGCTGACTACAGTGCTAGGACTACACACCTGTTTCCCCTGATTAATATAGATGACATTTTTTGCAGTCCTGCTGGTGGATGCGCTGACCTTGCTTGGCAATGAGGACCAAGCAGGGTTTATACTAGGCCGTAACACCACTCTAACTGGCGAGTTAGATGAAGCCAAGCTGATAATCATGTACTGTAAATCACATAATAAGAAAACATTTTCTATTATAGATTGGTCTTTCTGGTCACTAGTGGTGTAGTTATATGGTTTTCACCGCTAAAGTATGAGGTTCATTGATGTCTTTTATGCTGATTTGCAGGGAAAGGTAAGAACTAATGGAGTGATCTTTTAAAGAAGTACTAGTAAGGAATGCTAACATTTGTCACTGGTGTTTTCCCTGGCGAATGAATCTCTGACAAACGTGAAAGTAAAAACATATGGACCTAACAACAAAATCAGAATCACTGTTGCTTTAATTGCTACTAACTCAAAATCGGCAATTACACCCCCATCCCACCCTCACCCCAACATCCTTTATCTTCTGTGGCTATTTAATCTATGTGTTGTGCATAAGATTGTTTAGGTACCATTTTATTTGAACTTTGTTTTGTTTTCATAATTTTTTCTGGGTCATAGAATTTTACCATATGTTATTGTTTTGATCTTGTTAATTGTAAGATTTAACATGTGTGTTGTATTGTTTGCTGTGCCGAGCAGCTGGACCCCTGAAATTTGTCTTTACATTAGAAACAATAATAAAAATACAAGTTCATCATCTCACTATTTGAGTATGATGTGATTTTGGATGTGCCTAAAGCCACAGACCATAAACCTTGAGTTAACACAGATAATGAGAATTTGAATTGGTGTCAGTTCACAGTCAACCAAGACCAATTCTTCTTTCTTCTATATGGATACACAGTGGCAGAATTAGCTTGGTTGGGGTATTGGTGGAGGCCCATCTATTTAGGTACCTGGGAATTCAATTGAATGAATGGGGCACGTGCAGAGTGAACATATACACATTGATTCTGTTAATTAGAGTTCACAATCTAGTTTAAGTTTTGCTTTCTTTGCCGCAAGGATTCTCCACATCGTTTGACATGTGCATACTCTGTGTCGTATTTAAAATTTGCTAGACTAGATACTCTGCCATAAACATGGTGGATGGCCCATCCACCATATCTCAAATGCATCATAGCTTATGGCATTTGTAATACCGCAGACAGGATATCCACCGGTATCCCATCCACCAAACTCTAAAAATGGCTGTATAAGGAATGTGCCGATTTTGTGAAGAAGGAAGTAACTCATCACTGTATCAGTAGAGTACAGCTAGCTTTATCCCAAGTACATTATATCACCATCCCCACGGCTTTGCTCTTGATTGACTTCAAGAAGGCATTGAGCACTGCTGTGTGGCCTTTTCTGGCAGATGTTCTCTGGAGAGCTGGCTTCGGATCATATTTTCACAAATTAGTAGGCCTTCTATATACCACTCCTACTGGCGTAGTGCGGGTAAATTGAATCCTATCTCACCAATTTCCCATTTGCAGAGGAGCCAGATAAGGATTTCTACTCTCTCCACTTCTATTTGCCCTGGCGATTGAGCCCTGGCATGCCTTATTAGGTGTGACACTCGAGTGAGGGGTTGGTCCTGGGAGATCGGACCAGTGAATTGCGGGTCAATGAGGACAAATCTTTGCTGGTGCCACTTGGGGATGATGCTGGTGGGTTTTCTTGGTGTCTTGCAATCCCAATTAACCGTCTTTCCTTTAAATACCTGGAAATGTAAATCTCTTGCCTTCCCGAGTTGACTTGGGGCCTAAACATTGGACCCCTCATAGTTGGGCTGAATAGGGATCTACAATGTTGGGCGTGTTTACTTCTAAATCCCTTAGGGCGGGAGCATTGTTCAAGATGATGAGTCTTCCACGCTCTCTATGTGTCCTAGCAAATTTTCCCTATCCAAATTCCTAAGAAATGGTTCCAGACAATAACATCAAAGATCGCTGCTTCGTTATGGGATGGTGGTTGAGACTGAGCGGCCTTCGTTAATGGCAGGCACTCTCCGCATGATGGGGGACTGAGAATGGCAGACCTGTATACCTACTATCTAGCTACCCATTCTGTAACCATAAACGAGTGGCTTAACAGAGGCTGGGAAAACTCCACCTACAGATTGGAATTGCACCATCTGGGTCTGTATGGCCTCTTGGGTCTCCTGTATGGGACCCCAATCCCTTGATCCTTCTCTGACTGCACCCAGGTGGCCCTGCTCTAATGGAGACTAGTGCTTCACCTCATTACATGGGATTGTAAACTTACTGGGATGAGCCCGTTGTGGCATGGAACCTGGTTGTATCACATACCTGGTTTGCAATGGTTTATCCAGTGGGACAGGATAGGGATCACCCATCTAGAGGGCGTCCGGCGGGGGAGCACCTTGATGTCATTTCAAGATCTGCAAGAGCACTACTGGCTCTCCCCTACATAATTTTAGCACTGCCTTTAATGACGTCACTCATTATCTGAACATATTCCAGTTAATAAACAAATCACTGACTTCAGTCCCCTCTAGGCTAAGATTTTACTTGCGAAGCTGGGCAATGACACAATTTCTGGCTTTTACCGCTCCCTAATCATCAATGGCCCTGACCATTTTTCAATACTCTGCCATTGGTGGGAGGCTTGGGTGGCAGACTTCGATGACGGCAATTGGCATGAAGCTTGAATGGCCCCCCAGAGAGCTGTCTACCCCCACACGCCTAATCCAATTTCAGCTTAATTACTTTCATGTCACCTGTTTGGCCTCTCCCAGTACTTGCATCGAACAGTAGGGCACCACCAAGCTCATTGGCTAGATGCTGACTGGTTGAAACTGATTTTTTTCCCCAGGTGGTCCGGGCCTGACCTGCAAATGACCCCCTTTAGGGAGGGAATTGGAATTAAATTATGCTCGATCTTGGAGCGCTTAGTGGAACTGACTCCCAGAATGGTGCTTTTGGGCATGTTGGAGGATGTTGGGGACCAGAGAATGGAAAGAACATTTGTGGGAGTTGCCACATTGGTAGCCAAGAGGGACATTGCCTGTAAGTGGAAATTACCAGATCCCCCTTCATTGGCGGAATGGAGAAGAGATGATGATTGGAGTGCTCATCTGGAGCAACCGATCTATGAGGCGAGGGAGTGTCCAGGGAAACACAAGAATATCCGAGCGAAGTGGTGGGGATGCTACTGGTTGGGTGAGAGATCATAGCATTACGCAAGCATGGATTAACTGCCTATTGTATTTTGGTGTAAAATGTATGAACTGTGTCTGTTATATTTGAAAATCAATCCAATTTGTTTATTTAAAAAAGGCAGTATATTGGTTCACATGGATCCCCATGGAGATATATCAGACACTAATGCTCTCACACTGAATGGGAAGTTTGTGTTTCCTGACATCTAAGACGTGATGAATGATTATCATAGGAAGATGGGTTCAAACTCTAATGTACGGTGGTTAAACGCTGTATGTATCCAGGTGCAACCCTCACTTCCAGTTAAAAATACCCATGGACAGGGGGCTAGTTCACTTCTTGAAGTTTGGACCTACTTGACCTCTATATTGACAAGCCTGTAGGTAAGAATTAAAATCATCTACCCATTAGAGAAAAGATTTGAAGTCATTTGTTTTTTCTTTATCTTGTTGGTTTATTTAATACGTGAGTCACATTCTTTTCAGGACATACATAATGGCCCTACCCCTCTAAAGCCATTGAATAAATAGTTGCATGCCAGGACCTAGATCATCCTTAAGCAGGATATTGAAAAACATTTGCTCAGTGTAACTTTATGCATTATTTGATTAACATATCAATAGAGTTACCACACTTCTGCATGTGGCCCCAGATATCACACATTAATTCAAGTTGGACCTTGCACTTTAGATTTGAATCTTTTATAATTCTCATCACCCTTTTAATCACACTATCACTCCCAATACCCTTTGTTTTAATTGTAATCACCCTTTTAATCAGACTATCACTTACAATCCCGTAACATCACGCATGGTGGTGAACACACCTGCTCCAGATGATCAAGCAACTTGCCATCAGTCATACCATTTTTGATATTGCAGCCTTGAAAAAGCCCCAGGCTATCAAGCCACTGAGGGTGGCGAAACATGTATCGACTGCTTACAACATATAAAAATGTATATCTGCAATTATTGGATGTAACAATATATGATGGAGATAATGTGACTCGCCTATCAAATAAAAAGAAACAACAAATTACTGTGAATCTTTTCTCTAATGGGTAGATTCACCCAATTCTTACCTACAACCTAATGAGTGGTGGCCCTGAAAGAACAAATAAATAAGGTACACTGTTCCACAGGGAAACCACAGGTCGAAAGTGCACTCTTAAAAGTAGAAGCCAGGGCCCTCACACACCCAGTGGATGTCATGCTTCATCATAGGGCCTGCTCCTTGTCAGGCTGGTGCTGCAATGTCCAACGGGCCCCTCGAGGGGTCTCTTTGCCAGAGATCTTTTTGAATGCGTGCCGTGGTTGAGTGTAGGGGTAGATTCGGACCTATGAGGGGAAGTGAAAAACTGGAGAGGATGAATTAAAGTTGGCTCTAGACCTTACCAACAGTATGTTTATTCTACGCGAGGGATCTAGGTCAAGGTTAAAATTAGGGGAATGTTAAAGGAAATAATGTTTCTCCACTTTACCAGAAAGAAAGCAGGAAGAAGGATAACTAATCCTTCAACCCTAAATACTGGTTGATATGTTTCACACCTTTATTGTCCATGCGGATCAGATGGCATTTCTTCAGGACCAAAAAACAGAAACTCCTAAGCTACACTAAAGAACTCAAGTGAGTGTAAGGTATGTGAAAGGAATGAAACTTACATAAAGAGTTATGCAAAAAACCTAAATAGCTATGGACCTGTGGAAATACAAGAAAGAAAAATAAATACAATTACTAGTGTCACAACATCAACATACGAAATAGCGTAATGGCACTCAGTGGTTACATTCACCCATGCTATGTGTCAAAATATTATTCTGACTCATCGTAAACCCGCCAACCCCATGTGTAAATCGCCATGAAAAGCTGTAGGTAATTAAGCTTGGTCTCTTACCCTCCTATATTAGGGAAAGGGCCCCTTGGGAAAATGCAAGCCGAGGGACTACCAGGGCCCTTAAATAAACAAAAACAAATGCATAAAGAAATGCATGTTATGTAGGTGAATTGCTATGATTAACAAGGCATCTGGGAGATGTATAATTGACACCCTAAGTATGTAGTATATCAAAAAGACATCGACCACCGTACTAAAGGGGAAGCTGCACTGATAACAACTGGGAGATAAATGATCTTTTATATCAAAATGAAATGTGTGAAGTGATCACTGTCACTATTTTAAAACGAAGAGCCCACTGGGTGGGTGGGTCGGGCATGAGGGTGCTTGGTGGATATTGTAATCCATGTAGAGTGTAAAAAAATAACAGTGGCTGGCATCCACTATATGAACCACATGAAGAAAACAGATGGTGGGTGTAACCCACCGTTAGTCAGGGGGGAAAAGGAACTCAATAACCGGCTCATCGGCCTGAGGGAACAGGTTTCAAAAGAATAAAAAAGAAATGTATGAAAAAACGGACCACAACAAATAAAGGCTGATCAAGAAGAGGGGAGCTCACACCTGAGCGGGTCCCCATAAGCAACAAAACAGACATTGCAGGGAGAAGCAACAGAAAGGTAACCAAAGTTGGTTATCGATTTGGCACATCGCGGTATACCTGTTAGCCACAAACCAAAAAGTAAACAGGATGCAGGCATTGCTGAATTGTGACATTTGTACAGGCTGAGTTCAAAATAGGGAAATGTCCACTAACTGGCCCAAAAAGTGAAATGCACTAAGAGGTTCTAAAAGAGTCAAACCTGCTTCTTCGGCGGGATTGGAAATAAAGGGAACGGGGTTGACACACTGGCACATAAGCCCGGTAGAACAGTTCCCGCTTAAACGGAAAATAAGTTAGACTAGAGCAACCACAATACTCACATTTGCCCGATGTAGCCCCTGCGACCGCAAACCTGGAAGTAACGGGGTTGGGAAAGCCGCCAGGTTATGCAAGTGAGTCGCGCGTGGGGCGGCCAATTAAAAGGCAGCATCTAACCAGGGAGATCACGAGCAGGAAGGAATGGAGCCGCCCATAATTAGATACAAAAAGGGGACTCAAAGCAATGTCCCAAGAGAGCCATTGTTCATCGGCTGCTCGTCTGACCCATTGCTAGTAAACAGCGGAGAGGGTAGGGGAGAGGGCCCAGGGCAGCGTGGAGATGTCTGAAAAATCGGTATTGAGGTGGTCACAAAAGCAGCGATGCATGATTCTGTTCGCTCAAATGACAACAAATCTGTTCTGTGCCATAATGAACTGTAGGAGAACCGAAAAACTGACACACCAATGTTGTTTGAAATTAAATATCATGTTGCAGAGATATGGGGACATCTCCTCGTATACCAGAAAGTAACATACTTAAAATGATTTATAATGTAATCAATAGTTACAGAAATGCTCTACTATGATATGAAGAGGTAGCGAGTCACATGTTGATGAAACAGTCATGTCAAGGGGAGGTACATGTCTAGTTAAGGTTGGTCACTAGGTTAATTAATGGCACTCCCACACGTCTTTAAGTGCTTAAAGGATAAAAGTTCATCCAATGTATATCATCATTTAGTCCAGTAATGTGAGTCTTAAGCTTAAACACCCAACGTTGTTTTCTCTCTAGTAGGCATTTTGGGCTAGTTGTCAGGTGATGTCAGACGGAGCACACTTCCTCAGGATCTGTTTGAAGCTCAACAACGCCCACCTCCAGATAACTTCAAATCTGAATGCTCTTATAGCGCAGATTCTTGGAGCGATCTGATGAGGGGAAGGGTGGGATGGGGTCAGCAGGGAAGGAGACCTGTAAGAAAGAAATATCATACAATTCTGAATATACTCGCTATTCATTCATAGCAATTTGGTAGACTTGTTGATATGAATATCCTGGAGTGGGATTGGTTTGACTTTCCATAAACTTTAGTTTCTGAGAGAGAATATACGTTATCAACAAAAGTATAATTTATGCTGCAATTGCTCAGTGCGTTCACCACACTCGTATGCATTCATATAAACAAACATTCACACTGACAATCTCAAACTGAACCAAAAGGTTCGCAAACCAAGTATGCACGCAACAACAATGCCAAAATGTCAAAGAGCTCAGAAGGTTATGCGTTAGTAACCATTCGTTCTGTAACAACCACTATGCAATTATTAAAACAAACCTTACGAGTGTTTTTTTAGTGTGAGTTAGACACTAATAGTCAATGCGCCATATCGCCAAATCGCCTCACCGTACAGAACACGACCTGTTCTGTGAGTGTACTACATAAACGGGGAGGACCGGGAGAATTAATCTCCTAAAATCCTAAAATCATGTTCTGTGAGTGCACATGAGGGGAAATCAACTTCTATATTACGTTGCGCGCTAGATGAATGAAGAATGATTCTGTCCAATAAATCCGAAATCGGATTACCACAAACACAGTAAAGCTGGTGATGCGAGGAACACTCTTCTCAGCTGAGCCGGAAACAGGAACCTACTGACCTTCGAGAGGAATCCGGAAAGAATAGTGAGCAACATGTGCTGGGTGGGGCTGCTTTATACTTGCTGTCACACCCAAGATGGTGGCTTGTACTGCCTGCTGGGAAATGTAGTTTTCTAGTGACTAAAATAAAACAATAGAGAAAGGAGCAGCACAACTCTAACACACAGTTATGTCAATCAAGAAACTTTTATCCTAATAAATAATATGTTTATCCTGATAATGGAAGGCAACAATATAACTTCGTAAGGTGACAAACAGGTCAATAATAAAACGAGCAATGAGACCACCAGTTGGCTTTGCAGGCTGCTTGATGAGCCTTCCCACAAAATGGTTTGGCACACAATGGTAGGCACGCACGTGCCGGCGACTGAGATGGGGCGGGCCCTAGATTGTGCACCAGCCGAGTTCTGACAGGTGATTAGGTGCCTCAAGAACTACCCACCACAGATTGTCTGGGGTGTGTCTTTTCTCAATGAAATGTACACTCAGTTTGGTTGTGGATCGTGCACACCTCATATTGCTACAGTGTTCATTAATCCTGGTTTTCACTGGTCTTGTAGTCATCCCTACGTAGCGTACGTTACACTGGCATGTAATCATATAGATACAGTTGCGAGTGTTACGGTTGGTATGTTTTGTAAGTCGCCACCTCTCCATTGGTTCTAGATCTAGGGCATTGACTCATCTAGTCAGTGGACATATGTTGCAGTTACCACAGGGATGTTGGCCTTGTACCGGTGGGAGTTGCCATAGTGTGGTCTATCTAAGTTCAGAGCCAACAATCTTGGGCGAGTGTGAACCACCAGGTACTTGATAGTTTTGGTGCGCTTGAAAGCAAACAAGGGTTTGGATATTTCTCCTCCACCACTTCTAAGAATAGACCACCGTTTATTGACAATCTTTTTGATTGCATTAGATTAGACATGTCAGTCGGAGTATCTCTTCGTTTGGGCTCAGTAGGCAATAGAGTCTCTCCACGGTTATTCCCTGCCCGTTTACGAGCTGAATTGATGACCTGACGTGGGTAATGTCGGTCGCGTAATTTCCGTGTGAGGTCATCTGCTTGCGCCTCAAATGTAGAGCTGTCACTGCAGTTCCGATGAAGTCTGAGAAATTGACCAAAAGGTTGATTGTCCCGTAACGGCCAAGGATGATGGCTTTCATATAGGAGTAGGCTGTTACGGTTAGTCGTTTCTTGGTAGGTTCTGGTCTCCAGTTTGCCCTGGTTGATGGTAATCATCAGGTCCAAAAATGTAATTTGTGTCTCTGAAGTGATTTAAGTGAACCTAAGGGAGGGGTCCAGACTGTTAATCAAAGTGGTGAAGGTTCCAACCCTCTGTATACTTCCGTGCCATACGATCAAAATGTCCTCAATGTAGCAACGCCATTGTTTAATATTTTTTGCAAATGGAATAGAGCCAACCAGGATAAATTGTTGCTCAAAATGGAACATGTACAGATGAGCTAGGCTGGGAGCAAAGGTACTTCCCATAGATGTATGTGGTGGTAAAGTTGATCCTCAAACTGGAAGAAATTGTCGGTGAAGGCTAAGGAAGCACACTGCATGTCTTCAACAACCCTGAGAGGGGCTTCTTGAGGTATATTAGTACAGAGGGCTTCAACATCAAGACTAATCAGAGCATTCACTTGTTCAGTTGCATTGATAGAATTGATGAGGTTGAGAACATCTTTTGTATCTTTCAAGAATGTAAGACTCTCCCTCACTAAAAGTTGAAAGAAAAGATCACAGAAAATAGAGAAAAGTGGAGCCTATCCCAAGACAATAGGTCGGCCCGGGGGGAGGAGGGGCAGTGGTTGGTGTAGGGGGTGGGGCCTAAATGCCCTTGTGGATTTTCGGGAGGCAATAAAAATATGGTATGCGAGGATAGAGGGCATCCAAAAATTCCTCCTCAATGGGTTATCCAAGCTTTGGTCTTCGCTTCATTGCTTATGGTCTGTATGGTACAACGTAGTCTCTCTGTAGGATCCTAAGATATAGGGTCATAATAGGATGTGTCGCTCAGCAGGCCTAGACCTTCTTGTCTATATATCTATGAGTCCAAAATGACTATTGGACCTCCTTTGTCCACTGACTTGATGACTTTGCTGGAATCTAGTGCCAGCGTCTTGAGCGCATCATTCGCCCTCGATGAGATGTTCATAAAGGGATGATTGGGGCCCAGGTTACTCACATCAGATAGGACTGCTTTCTCAAATGCGTGGTTTGCATGGCATGGCAATGGTAGGAGGGTAAAGGTGGAACTATTCTTAAGTCCAGTTTCCTCTCGTAACACGCTGTGGGTCTATCCTTAAAGAAAAAGTGCAAGCGGATCTTCCTGAAGAACTGGGATACTTCACAATTGAGATAGAAAAAATCTTCCCCGAAAGAACACCACTGCAGAATTTTCTTTTAGGTTACATGCCTTTTAGGTGATTACAATGGATTGCTTTATATTTGAGTTAACAACTAATGAACTTTGTATATGTATTCCCAGTACAAGAACCTTTTGTGTACTAACGTCTACTAGCTTGCACTAGAGAGATACTGAAGGAGAAAACTTGCCTTTATGAAGTCACTTAAACTTCACCCTCATGTAAACATTAAATGAGTCCAACTGCAAAGGCTAAAGAAAGAAAACTTTTGAGCCAAGTGTAGTAAGGACATGCATTGGAACATTAACAAAAATATCTAGGGGTAAAATTGTGCATACATTAAAGTGTTTTGTATAGCCCATTTTAGATTAATCATGCAGTTTACATTCATTTTCTTTCTGGGTCTTGCCTGGGGTCACAGAATTTTGCAGATTTTCATCAACATTAAATAGTTCTGTCCGTTTATGGGATAACAACCTATCATCTCAAGAGATAATGGGGGTCATTCTGAGCCCCGCCGGCGGCAGATGCCGCCGGCCTGGCGGGAACCACCAGAATACCGTACCGCGGTCGAAAGACCGCGGCGGTCATTCTGAGTTACCCGCTGGGCTGACGGGCGACCGCCAGAAGGCCGCCCGCCCGCCCAGCGGGAAACCCCCTTCCACGAGGATGCCGGCTCCGAATGGAGCCGGCGGAGTGGAAGGGGTGCGACGGGTGCAGTTGCACCCATCGCGATTTTCAGTGTCTGCCACGCAGACACTGAAAATCTATGTGGGGCCCTGTTAGGGGGCCCCTGCAGGGCCCATGCCTATGGCATGGGCCCTGCAGGGGCCCCCAGGGGCCCCATGACACCCGTTCCCGCCAGCCAGGTTCTGGCGGTGGAAACCGCCAGAACCAGGCTGGCGGAAGGGGGTCGGAATCCCCATGGTGGCGCTGCTGGCAGCGCCGCCGTGGAGGAATCCCAGGGGCAGCGGGAAACCGGCGGGACACCGCCGGTGTCCCGTTTCTGACCGCGGCTGTACCGCCGCTGTCAGAATGCCCATGGAAGCACCGCCAGCCTGTTGGCGGTGCTTCCGCGGTCGTTGGCCCTGGCGGTCCATGACCGCCAGGGTCAGAATGACCCCCAATATCTCTCTTTATTTTTATTTTTAAATGTGACTGTAACCAAAGGATCTTTTGGATCAGAATCTCTCTTCTGAAATATTTTATAAAAACGTTTTAGTGACAAGAAAGGAAAAAACTATTGAAATTGCACCAGATATGCAGGAGATTTTTTATTCTGAAATTTGACACTACTTTTCCATCATTGCAAGAAGGTGGAGGCTGAAACACTATAAGCTCTGCATGTGGAAAAGAAAAAAAATATTAAATCCACTATTACACATCCCATGAAAAGAGGTACAGCCAAAAATAAAGTTTAACAGTTGGAGCCACAACAAAAGCAGTATTTGCTCCAGCAAAGTCAACAAAGCATAGAGGGCAGTAATCTTATAAAGCACCATAAAAGCCACCTATCATTGGAAATTTGTGGCTTCCTTTTCCTTTTTTCCTGTTTACCACTGTTGTATAGAGAAGCATCTCCAGTAATGTTGCAGAATCACAAAATAACAGCAAAGACATTTGCTGAGTGTTTTACAAAATACCCATATCTTTAGGTCTTTAGTACTTCCACCAATAGACTTTTTTTCTGAAAAGTCTTGAACTTCACCCTAATTGTACCAAGTTGTCTCTACCGTTAGTGCTGATCTTCTATTTAGATACTAAGGAGGCAAAACAATTTCCTCTCAGTGGAGAGACATCTTTCTTTCGATTCAGACATCTAAGGAAGACTCAGCATACAACGGCATGTCTGATTCCTTCTCTTTTGTACTCCATTCAATCATTTATCTTCAAAATTCCTGACTGAATTTGAGGCGGTTGCAGCAATGCTTTGAACAGTAGCTGTTATCTGGAACCGTGGAGGACAAGCTTTCACTAATTATGGCAGCTCTACAATATTTTCCGTAGTGATACTAATAAAAGAACCTCACCCCGCTCACGTCACGCCCACCAGCCCATGTCTTTAGGTTCAAGCTTTCTCTACTTACATAGCAACCAGAAAGTGGTCTTATATTCAGCAGCTTTATCGTCTAGCACAGGTCAACATGCTGCTGAAACTAATGATGGAGCCAGAAAGGCAAATGGGTTCTCTACTAATATTTTGAGGTTTCCATGCTTACATTATTTTCACTTTTATCTCAGCTCCCCAGATTATTGATGTGTCCTGATGAGACCCTGTATCTTTAATACAGTCGAAACGACATCAACGTTTGAAAAGACAGACCTTTGGTATTGGTCATTTGACACATGGTAATTCCCCTGTGCAACCATTGACACAGGGAAATTACCCTGTGCAACTATTTGTATTTAAACAGCCCAGGATGTCTGTACAACTTTTTGTCTTGTTCTGGTTTTGGTTATTTCCACTTAAGGTGCACTCATCACTATCACTTTCTTCTCCAATTGTGAATGTTTTGTTTCCTTTAGCATATTCTTGCATTTATGAATAAAAACGTTCTTAATTTTCACTGATTATATGCACTGATTGCTTTTTGGGAACTCAAAAATGATTTGTCTGACAGGATGTCTACTGTCTCAGAGCAAATGGTTTACTATTGATTGACTCTATGCAGGTCTTTCTGCTTCATTATAGTTACACTACTGAATTAGTTCCCTGTGAATGGTTTTATTGTGCCACACTTCTTCAAGGTCAAGCATAAAACCGAATACCCAGACATACTAGGTGCCCACCTGTACTAAGTACATATATTTTATTGCTGCCTCTGTGCTTCTCTTGTGGCACTCATAATTCTCTTTTGTAGGGACCATGGAAAGCAATCTGATTTCTATGAATGCTCAATCAGTTCTTGGCGCTCAATTACTGCAATGGAACTTGGACAGACTTGCGTTCCCCAGTACTCTGTATCCATGGGAGCACACAGTTGGCTCACTCTTGCTAAACAGGGCAAGTCCTTCTCTGGTGTTGCACCAGACATCTTCAGTTCATCCTCTGCTAATCCTGTCTTTGCATCTTTGCGGACCCCCTCCTGAGCAGCAGCTCCTTTTGCAGGAGCACCTCTGGTGCTCCTCCTGAACAATGCCTCATCTCCTTTCCTCAAAGTTGGGTCCTGGTAGCCTCTCCGGGAAGTCTTTGTAGAAGATCTGGGGTTTCTGTTTCTGAACCCGGCAAGGGGAGTTGGTGGCAAATACCCCAGCCCTAAAGCAAAAAGAGTTGGTGGTGAATACCCCAAATGTGGAGCAAAGAATGTTTCCCATCTCCACTGATTACGGTAGAGAAATTTTCACCCACAGGTTGGAATGTGGTAATTGTATATTCCAAGAGTCAGCTTTCATACTGGTAGACCAAAAGTGCGTATACATAAATAACAATCATCTTTGCAGCCAAAAAAAGCTCTGAATGACCAAATTCAATTTATGATTCTTTTTAAAAACATCTCCAATTATATTAAAATACTCACTATGGGGGTCATTCCGACTCCCGCCGGCGGAGGTAACCGCACGCCCGGTGGGAGCCGCCGAATGACCGCACCGCGGTTAAATGACCGCGGCGGCCATTCTGGCTTTCCCGCTGGGCTGGCGGGCGACCGCCAGAAGGCCGCCCGCCGGCCCAGCGGGAAAGCGCCTTTAATGAGGAAGCCGGCTCCGAATGGAGCCGGCGGAGTTGAAGGCGTGCGACGGGTGCAGTGGCACCCGTCGCGATTTTCAGTGTCTGCTTGGCAGACACTGAAAATCAATGTGGGGCCCTGTTAGGGGGCCCCACAACACCGTTACCGCTATCCTGTTCCCGGCGGTGAAAACCGCCAGGAACAGGATGGCGGTAAGGGGGTCGGAATCCCCATGGCGGCGCTGCAAGCAGCGCCGCCGTGGAGGATTCCCTGGGGCAGCGGGAAACCGGCGGGACACCGCCGGTTTCCAGTTTCTGACCGCGGCTGTACCGCCGCGGTCAGAATGCCCATGGAAGCACCGCCAGCCTGTTGGCGGTGCTTCCGCGGTCGTTGGCCCTGGCGGTCGGTGACTGCCAGGGTCAGAATGACCCCCTATATCTAGAGTAATAACTAGAAATACCACTCACAAACCTCTTTTAAAAAGGAGAAATAAAGTTAATGTAGGGTAATGCTAGCAGGTAGATTTCACAAGAAAAGCAGTAAGAATTGGCACTCTGCCTTTAATGGTGTCATCCATCCTCCAGTGTGCCATCATGCCCCAGATCTGACAGGTCACTTGGTTTTTCGGGCTCCTGGTAGCAGCATCCTGCAGCACTGAGTTTTGCCATTTTTTTGCATTTTTCTGCTTTAACCCACCTCCCTTACATTCCCTTAGGATTAGAGATGTTTCTACCCATAATTTATGGCTAGGTTTGTTTTGTTTCATGTCAGAATGTCTTTGTGTTTTGTGAAGTGTCATGTTTGTGGCACAACAAAAACCCAGTAAGATCCACATAGTCCCTGTATCGTATTCCTCCCAGATGAACACCATCCTGAGGATGACAGACATTGTCAAAAAAGCCTAAAAAGGACCCTCAAGGATACGCTCGGACTTAACTGCTTGCAAGAGAGACTTCAGGAGGCAGCTCCAGGATATCATGAGAGATGAGGAGGCATATTTCTGTTTACTTCAGCGCCCTCCTCTCACTCAAGGGACTACCCAAGAGTCAGATCTAGAGAAAGTAGAAGAAAAGAAAAAAAAAAGATGAGAGTGATTTGACATTGAGGCCCTCAATGTAAAAAACAGGTACTGTAGAAACATGCTTACTGTCAAGGCATGGTATATCGATGAGATTGAGAGGGCACAGTAGGTTGACGTTGAGACAGCTTTTAATGTCAAGACCACCTCTGATGTCGAGACCACCTCCTTTGATGTCAGTGCCACCTCCATTGATCTCTACACCAAGAAGACCTTCTCCATCATTGTCAAGTCCACAAAAAAATTATCTTCTGCTTCTCCTATGCAGAGGCATTCAGTGGATGAGCTCCATTGCCTTAAAAGGAGTAGATTGCCATGTTCATCAGGCTCAGAGTATTCCAGGGCATTCTCACCCCCAGAGAAGTAACGTCTGTGGTCAGTTTGGAACTTCCCCACCATGATGGTCTGTTTCTCCACGCTTTTCTCCAGCACCACCTGCTACTTCCCTACTGCCCCACAATGACTGAAGACACCAGTGGACCCTCAGATGTCTCTAATAGGATACTGTTCTCCTCTAAGTCGCCATAGATGCTGTAGTGAAAGGTGAAGTTCCTTCAGGACCGCTGAAAAATGTGGCCTCTCGCCTTCTGGTTCATTGTTCACTTCCGACCACTCCTTCAACCTGGGCTACTCACAGTCAGAGAATATCACCAATTCCTTCAATGAGATGTTAGTAAGGAGATCAGCTAAGCTCAACATTTCTATCCCAACTCCTGCTACCGCTATGTCAGTAACTTTTTAAGAAACTGCATCATAGGGCATCATCTAGAATCCTATTTCCCTTGGTACCAGGTCCTTTGGAACCTGCATGGCAATTATTGGTATCACCAGCTTCTGCAACATATGCTTCTACCAGGCTACTGAAAAAATATAAAGCACCAGATAAGGACACTCTCATCTTTAGATCTAGTCCACCTCCGATCTCTGTCATAGCATCTGCAGTGAAGCAATCTCATGCTATTACACTTTCCTCCACTGTTCCTCCAGGAAAGGAGAGGAAACGGATAGATTATGTGGGAAGACAAATGTGTGGCACAGGCTTGAAAACAGCACCTTGCTAGCCCGCTACGATAACTACCTGTTGAAGAGGTTTACAGAAAAGCTACCAAGGGAAGACAGACAGGATTTTCAGGAAATCCTTCAGCAGGGAAAGCAGGTGTCTAAGCAAGTTAGAAGCACTGTAGCAGATTCCTCAGACCTTTCTGCTCATGGGTGTTGCCATGGAATATATATCTTAGAGTTAATGCTTAGTTGAGGCTTACAGGGTTAAAACCAGAAGTCCAAAAGAGAATCCTTAACCTTCTAATTTAAGACAATTCTCTTTTCTGCTATCATGCAGATGATATGGTTTAATCAAGTTGAAAATTAACACTTTAAAGGCAGTAGTTATTGAGAAAAGGAAGGAATTTAAAAAAACAATATAAGCCTGATGAGAGGAGGCATCTCTCACAGAGTTAAAGCCCCACAATAGCAATAGCAACCAAAACAACAAAGGCAGCCTTTCTACCAGTGAAAGGCCAACAAACATCGACTGCCGAAGAGAAGTCTCCACAATCTGTTAGTCATTTTTGGGTGGTGGGTAATGTCACAAACCATCTAAAAGAGTGGTAGAATATATCAAGAGACTAATGGGTATTATGCATTTCTCAGAATGGATATTCCCTCAAGTTCAAGTCTCCTCCACCTACTGTACCACCAAGAAATCTTTCTAACATCAACAAGATTTACTTTGAGAGGAAGTGAACACCTTAATTCAAAGGAATGTAGAGAAGGAAATGCCTTGTTAGCCAAGGGAACAGGAATTGTTTTCTGTTACTTTATGGTAAAAAAGTAAGGGCCAATGCAACAATTAAGACTCAATCTCGATCTAGGGGTAACAAACAAACAGAGAAAGAAAGGTTCAGAATGTTACTGAGCACTGGATATGCACAGTAGATCTACAAAATGCATTTTGCTACAATCTGATCATAAAGAAACTCAGGAATTTCCTGAGATTTGTAATCGGAAAAGGTCTTTACCAACTCATAGTCCTACTATTTGACCTAAAATCAGCTCCTCACACTTTTAGAAAGTGCATGGCAGTACATGGCAGTAGTAGTGTCATATCTCCAAAAGTTAAAGATCTTTGTTTACCCATACCTGAAAGAGTGGTTAATAAAAGAGCTTAATCTTACAAAGCATGGGGTAAAGAATCAATAATTAATCCAGTGCAAATGATTCACTACTTGGGAGTGACATTAAACACCATTGTCGCAAAAGTCCATCCTTCGGAGGTGAGATTCAAATCTATCCCACAGAAATGTTGCTGTCTGATTCAAACATTGCATCCACCTGAACAACACATTTTTTCATTACTAGGGTGGATGGCATCATCCAATTTTCTTACTCGAAAGCTAACCTCTATATGAGGCCATTACAGCAATGCCCAAGAGACCAGTAGAATCAGAAATCGGGAAGCTGGGAGAAGAAGTTAACCTTAGCCCAAGAAGCGCTCCAATCATTCCCTTGGTGGTGCCACAGGGAGTATCTTTTCAACAGGACATTCCATTGCTGACCATAGCAACAGATGTGTCACTACTAGGATGGAGTGCTCACATGGACCGTTTACATGTACAGCGAACATGATCAGCAAAGGATAACTCCTACCATATCAGCCTGTTGGAGTTAAGAACTGTCGATCTACTACTAAAATCATGCTTCTCAATGTTCAGGAGAGTACTCTTGTTCAGATGGACAATACAACTGCAGTGTATTATCTGAACAAGCAGGTGGGAACACACTTGAGACCTTCTTCCCGGGAAGGCTAAACTTTTTTAAAATGGATATTGACGAGTATTCTTCTTCTCAAAGTTGTCCATCTCTTAGGGATTCAAAACTCAAAAGCGGATACTTTCAGTCGACTAATAGAAAAAAAACAAGAGTAAATTCACCATGATGAAGTATTGCAAAGTGTTTTCAAAGAGTGGGGTTATCCAAAATTAGACCTATTTGCAGAGGCAAACAACAAAAAATGGGCAGGGTTCTCCTCAAGATATTACCAACTAAGGTCCATGGAGAATGTCCTTTTGATCGACTGACCAGGGAAATGTCTTTACTCTTTTCCTGCCATCCCACTGATTTCAGCAATATTGATCAAGCTACGATATTCTAGAGCATGACTGGTTCTTGTAGCCCCCAAATGGCTATGGCAGTGGTGGCTCAGAGATCTTCTCCACCTGTCAAAGAGACCGCACATGAGGCTGCTGCGTAGACCAGACCTACTCTCCAAGGCTGAGGGCCAGATCGTACATCCCAGACTCCCATCATTGATCCTACATCATTGAATGTAGTTATCCTACAAAACTGTATGGACATTTTAAAAGAGGCGAAGAAGCATCATATACATTTAAGTGGAAGAGATTCTGTATCTGGTGTATACAGAACAACTATAACCCTATTAGATGCTAAGAAAAGGTGGTTATTCCACCTTTTACCTTTGGCAAGGTGTGACCTTTCTTTTACATCTCTAAAGGTACACCTTGCAGCGAATACTACGTGTAGGGAATCTCCTTGACAAACTCTTGAAAATCCCAGTACAGGGTATCAAGAAGGTTTTCCTAGCAGCCTGGCACCTTCTTCACCGTGGGAATCGAATATTGTGCATTCAGAGTTTATGGGCCCTCCCTTTGAACCAATACACAAGGCAACTCTGCAGCATTTGTCACTGAAGGCAGCGTTACTAGTAGCTATTACTTCTGTGCACAGAATCAGTGAAATCCAGGCCCTGTGTTCACATGAGCGTTACACAGTTTTTCATGAAAACTCAGTGGAAATGAGAACCCACTCTACTTTTCTTCCTACAGAAGTGATGGATTTTCTTGTGAGTCACAGCATTTCCTTGCCAACCTTCTTCTCAAACTCTTCCAACCAATCTCACATTTTGGCAAATGAAACCCTCCTTAGTAAGTCCAAAGCACATTTAACAGAGCTGCAGTGGCTCCAGAAAGAGGCCTTTTTTTATTTGGTCTATATCCATTCAGTAGTTTAAGAGAAATTAAAGGAAATTTAAATTTTTATATGTATAGGAACACAAAGGATTTGCGACCCCTCATGATCTCATGCTGAGATCTGATTGGCTGACATCACTTCAACACGGAAATGTTGTCAGCCATGTTGGGACTTCAGCTTCAGCTCAGTCCATCCAAAAAAGTTATAAATAAAGAAAAGGGGCCATGGTACATTCACTCTGACCCCTTAGCTCTGGTGATGGGGTCCCAGAAGGACCCCCAGGGTTAGGCTAAAAACCTGAGTCATAGTTACCTTAGGGCACAAGTTATAGTTACTTGAGATAACTCTTAACAGGTGAATTTCAATGGTTTGGTACGTTTAAAATGTGAGCCTACCTATATATATGTGTGTATATATGCATATTAAATAAATAATAAATTGCACTGGGATCCCACATACGGGTGGGGCAGTTTAGTGCCTATGAATTTGATAAGGTGTAGGACTTCAGATAAAAAAATGTTTCCTTCTGCTTTATCCAATATATTCATACATAGATCAGACTGCTTCACTGGTATGGTTAAACGTGTCACAGCACTGTCTCATATAAACAAGGACGTATGCATACACGTCCCACATAAGTAAGTATGCAATTCTATACAACCTCCAAGTGGAACAGAGTAGACAAATTTTACCATCCATTTTCTCTATCTGATATAGCCACGCCAGCATTTAAACAAATATTAGAGATGGTCCATGGCAGCTGAGACTGTATTTCACCCTAGGGACACATATTTTGGGAATGCCAAAAACAGCCTGGGATTGACACACCTTTCTAAAACAATAAATAATTTTCCATGTCTATTGTAATTACTCACTCTGAAGAACTATTGTTACAGGTAAGTAACATTTCCTCTTGTAGATTATCTTCCATATAGTTGAGGAGTGAGCCTCTGAAAAAGGTGTAATATGCAGATATATTGGCCTTTGTAAGTAAATAATAACATAATAATTTCTTCCATAGTTATTTGGAGCTTTGCTTCATGGATGTTGCACCCACCTGACCTACCTCAACCTCACCCGAAATGCCTTCTCTCATAAGTAGGTATTCAGATTTATACTCATTCATTTGTTTAAAGTGGCCACTGTATTTCAGAAAAGTGTTCTCATAGGTTTGTCTGAACACTTGAAAATATCATTTTGTTGTTGTGTTGACCTATACAATAATGAGAGTGGGACTTTTAAGGAAGGATTATCTACAAATATCAAGTTTGACCAATATGTCTGAAAATGTATTCAGTGTACTAACTTGTCCTTCAAAATGCATAAAATAATGGCCGTCGGAGTGCCTTTATCAATAAATAAGTCCAGAAGCAAACATTTTACTGTCCTAGTTTCAGCTATTCAAGAGCAGTCCAATACAACTGGCATGATGGTGTAGCAGCCCACTTACCACCTTATGCGATTAATGGAACCTTTGAGCTATCTCTGCAGTAAATCATCAGAGACTTTGCTCAACATACTCAATAAATAAACCTCTAAACATCCTCTTGGACCCTGATTCATAATGTGGCTATATTTTCTTGTATTCGGCACTATTCACAAAGGTAATTGTATACATGCAAATTCCCTCACATGTAATTTTGCTGCTGCACCAGGTGATACATTTAGACTTTTTTGCTATTCTCCATTTCCAAGTTCAAAGTGACTCTTAGGTGCAGACCTGCATGGCTCCACCATCTGGTGGAGCCTCCTACACCAGGAGTTTTCAGTGTAAATTTACTGCTTGTACCTTTTTGCAAGTATGCTGAGACCTCTGCCACCCTGGCCGAGGTCTCCCTGTGGAAAGTAAAGAGAAAATGTAATAAAAAGCTATTAAACATTTCAAAAAAGGTTACAACTATTGTATTGTAAAATATTAATGTAAAATATTTTTAATATCTATTTTAAACCTGGTACTAATGTCTCTGGTAGGTGTTTCTGTGATGTGTATGTCTCTCCTATAAGGCTTTTAATTAGAATTTTATAGTAAGTCTAGTATAGTAAAATCAGTTTTAGGGAACACTCCTCTACTGAAAGTTGTAACAAAGTAAGTGAAGGGTAGGGTACTTCTATTGATAGATCATTCATTAAGACCGTTTTTTGAAGAGATGAAACTAATGTATATCAGCCATAGAATGTCAAAGGAAAGAGGCAGGGGACATCGTGGAAGAAGGTAGTCAAGAAACACTGAAAATTAGAAGATGGCGCAGGAAAGAGATAATAGCCTCTTTGCAATTGCAAGAAACCATAAATGATTTCACAGATGAAATCTGATTGTGAATTTCCCAAAATACAAACTGTCTGTGGATAAATTGAAATTACAAAATCAAAGTTTGTCCTTCTGCCCGAGAAACATTTTGACCATGTTGAAACAAGGTTGGTCACCTACAAATTTGTGCAAAAAACAAGTATGTGGTGATAAAGACTAATATGACCCCATACAAATGGATACCAGACAAACTATTAAACAGGCTCCTGATCTCAAATATGTATTTGATATAATGTATGATTTAAAAGATGAGGGCATGACAGACAAAAGTGTTGGAACACCATGAAATTGACACCAACAGACACAAATATAGTAACTTGAAAATAATTCCAATGTTCTGTCTAACATAATCACCTGGTAACTAAATTGACACTTTCTATGAACTAATAGTAACTGATTCAGACAAACTTAAGAACTTGCGGCAACAAAACAGAAAAGAAAATCTTACTAATGAAAACTGCAAAGCATTGGAAAACCTTGCCAAAATTGATTCTGGGGTTATAAAACCAGCTGGCCAGGATGGCAACATAGTATTGATGGACAAACAAAACTTTATTAATGAAGCCCATTGCCATCTACATGATAAAAAAGCTACAAAAAGCTATTGGGAAATGCCATCAATAGATTGTCCACAGCTTTAAATGTAAAACTGAAACAATGGCACATTTAACTTTTCAATCAATCAATCAAAGTATTTGTATAGCACACTAATCAGCATTGAGGGCATCCAGGCGCTGTGATAGCTGCGTTTTTCTCATTCAAACAGCCAAGTCTTGAGATTTTTTCTGAAGTCCTGGATGGAGGGGGCTGATGTTAGGTAGGGGGGAGGCTCTTCCAGGCCTTTGCAGCAAGATATGTGAATGAGCGACCGCCATAAGTGCTGCGACAAATTTGTGGAGTGGTTGCAAGCGAGGGGGAGCAAAAGAGTCTGGAGGGGTGGTGAAAGTCCAAGCAGTGGTTGAGGCATGCTGAACCTAGGTTGTGCAGAGATTTGTACACGAATGTCAGGAACTTGAAATGGCAGCATTTGTGTACAAGCAGCCAGTGGACGTTTCTTAAGTGCGGGGTGATGTGCGTTCATTTCAGGAGGTCTAGGGTGAGGTTGGCTGCTGAGTTCTGGATGATTTGTAGTTTATTTGTTAGAGCAGTGGCAAATCCGGCATATAGGCCCTCATTATGACTGTGGCTGTCTTTCGCCAAGACCTTCACAGCCGCGGCAGCTGGAAGACTGCTGTATTATGACTGCCACCGGATATCCGTCCCGCCAGCGGTGGGATATCCGGTGGATTTCATCACAGCGGTTGGCGGCGCTTAGGCGGTTCAGCTGCCGGCACCGCCACGGCAGTAAAAGACTGTCCACAGAATTACAACCAGTAATTCTTTGTGGCGGTCTTCTGGTGGCGTGGCGGAGCAGGCAGTTGGAGATTGTTCCCGTCCTCTAATGGAGGAGCACCTCGTCGGACAAGGTAAGTGCCGCTCAAGGTGGGGGGGTGTGAATGGGTGTGTGTGAGTGTGTATATGCGTGTCATGAATGTGTGGGGGTGCCTGTGCATGCGTGCGTGTGTGCCTGTGTGTAAATGTAGTGATGGTGATGCAAGTGTGTATGCATGTGAACGGAGGGTGAGGGTGTGTGCATGGGTGTATATGTAAGGGGTAAAGGGGGTGTGTGAGTGCATGCAGGTGCTTGTATGTATGGATGTAGGAGAAGGGAGGGGTGGGGGTAGTGAGTGTATGTGTGCATGTCTGATGTGTATGGGTATGTATGCGTGTCTATGGGGTGAATGTTGTGAGTACGTGTGTGAGTGGTGGTGTGTCTGTGTGTGATTGGGTGTATGTGGGTGCATGCGTGATTTTGTGCAGAGGTGTTTGGGGGGTATCCTGGCAACAGGATTGCAAGTTCCTGTCGTCGGGATACCTTACCGACAGCATTTTGTGGCGATGGAACCAACCGGCAAGTCGGAATGACCTTGTCGGTTATCTGACTCCCGCCGGGCTGCAGGTGGAAACTCCAGCCTGGCGGGCCAAGGTAAAGCGGCAGGACTGGCAAGCATTGGGCGGTTTGGCAGTGGCCAAACCTCAATTTTCGCAATATGGCTGTCTGCACCGTCAGTCCCGTGGCTGTGAATCCGCTACAATGGCCCTGGTGGTCCATGGAACACCAGAGTCATAATAAGGGCCATAGTGTGTTGCCATAATCTAGTTGGCTAGTTATGAGGGCTGGTGTGATGTACGTCTGGTTTCGTGAAGGTGCCATTTGAAGATCTTGCGGAGGGTAAGAAAACAGGTGGAGGAGATGGCGTTGACCTGATGTTTCATGTTGAGTTTATTGAAGATGATGCTTCCTAGGTTTCTGATGTGGTTCATGGGAGTGGGTGAGGGCCCTAGCATGGCTGGCACCAAGAGGTGTCCCAAGGTGAGGTGGTGTTACCGAACAGTACTACCCCCATCTTGTCGGTATTGAGTCTGAGGCATCTGTCCTTTGACAATTATGTGATGCTGTTCATGCAGTTGTGGAAGTTGGATCTTGTCTTGGAGTTGTCCTTGGAGAGTGAGAGGATGAACTGTGTGTAGTCTTGGTAGGAGATTATGTTGAGTCAGTGATTTCTGACGATGTTCTGATTAATGAAGATGAATACCAGTACTTACAGACTAGTAACCCAGTTATTCCAACCATATACTTTCTTCCCAAAGTTCACAAAACACTGAAGAACCCACCAAGGAGACCAACAGTAGCTGAATGTGGATCGTTATATGAGAAGATCTCTATATACATTAGTCACTACTTGGCTCCCTTATTCACCACCCTCAATTCCTATATTAGAGATACTGGATATTACCTGAGAATATTGGCCAACATTACCTTGTAAGATGTTTATGTATTGATCACCATTGATGTGGTTTCATTGTATGCACCCATCAAGCATGAAATGGGTCTGAAAGCCGTGGAACATTTTCTCAGACAAAGGAATACAGGAGAACTGCAGCACTTGAATATGTTACTCACTATGATTGAGATATGTTTAACCAATAATATACTCTTGTTCAATCATCAAATAATATAACAGCAGTGTAGTACTGCCATGGGAGTTTCCTTTTCCCCCACTTATACCAGTCTTACTATGGTGTTGTGGGAAAAGGAAATATTCTGGAGTCAAGAGAACGGCTCACATCTGGACAAGCATATACTCTGGTCAAGGTATATAGACAACCTATTACTTGGAAAGGAACACAGGTAGAGTTAATGCTATATTTCAATAAATAAAAAAAACAATTAATGTGGCTTTAGCTTTACATACTCCACCAGCAACACCCAAGTAGACTCCGTCAATGTCAGAGCCTACATATAAGATAATCTCTTAGAGAGAATTGCTATATAGCAAACCTACTGCCACCAATAGTATTTTGCATGGCATAGGTTTCCATCTAAAAACCCTCATAAAAATCATATCATGTGGAGAATTCCTGGGGATAAAACAAAATTGTTTAAATGATTAAGAAATGGAAAGTCATTTCAAAGAAGTAAGGCAGATATTGTGTAAGGACAGTATCAGTGGAATTATATCAAACAAGGTCTTGAAAGAGTGAAACTCAAAACCTGCATGCAACCCTCATTACCACAAAGGAATAAAATGAGAAAAGAAGGGAGAATGAGAGTATCAGTTTGATACTTATCTACAGTAAAGAGAGCCAAGAAATATGTAGGATTTTCAACACACATTGAAATCTTATAATCCAAGAACCTGGCATAGGAAACAAAGTGGACCAAAAGACCCAAGATCCAATACAGAAAAGTGCCATCACTAAGAGATTGACTGATCTTCAGTCACTTTTTGTGAGCTACCATCACAAACTTGGTTGAACATCCAAAAAACTGGGTTGACCAAATGCAACAAATGCAAAGCCTGCAAAACTGGTATGAACATGAAACGCATCACTGACTTTAACAATCTGATAATAACCTTCAATCAGAGAATAACATGCAAAACACACTATAGCCCTCATTAAGAACACAACGGTGTTAACCGCCGTGTTCAGGCCGGCAGTAATATCATTGACCGCTAGCCCCCCTGGGACCACGCCGGCCGCATAATGAACATTTTGCTGGGCCGGCGGGCGGAATCATTGTTTTTGTCCGCCGGCGTAGCAGAATGCCTGGCCGAGACATTGCCTCTGTGCGGCGGGTGCAGCTGCACCCGTAGTGCAGATCACTGCCCGTAAATCGGGCAGTGACCTGCGCGATGGGGCACTGCACAGGGGCCCAGGAGCACCCTTTCTGGCAGCCTTGCCCTGGCAGGGGAACCCGACAGGGAAAGGCTGGGGGCAGTAGGGATCATTATCCGAAGGGCAGCAGCGCTGCCCTGTCGGATAATGATTCCTTTCACCGTCAGGCTGCCTGTCAGAGTCAGTCTGGCGGTGGAATGTGTCCATTATATGGCGGTTCAGCCCGCCATGCCGGTGGCGGGCTTTTCACCTGCCGCCGGCATGGCCGGCTGAACTGCTGGGGTTCATAATGACCCCCTATGTAGTATATACCATTGAATGTGAATGTGGTTTAGAATTTGTACCTTTTGCTCCCTAAAAAAAAGAAATCTTGAAGGTATATACAGAGTAGAGATAGTTGCTACACCGTTGTGAAACACTACGTATGACCTAACAATAACAAATGAAGACCTATGAGATACCATGGCATATCAGTAATCAAGAAAAATGACGGAGGCAGAGGCACAACACAGGAACTTTGCCACCTGGAATCTAAATTTATAATAAGATTGAGAACTAAAATCCCAAATGTATTGAATGCGGTAAGGAATTGCATGTACATCTCTATAGATAGACAATGATTATGAATTGAATACATTCCATTGTCTTTATGAGCTCACCAACAATTAACATTCAGTAGGGGAGCACTCCCTGGAACTGTGATTTTATTAAGCTACCCTTACTCTAAAAAGGCTTGTGTTCTAATTGCAAACCTAATGTGAGAGACATAAAAATCACTGAGACACTGACCATGGGGATCAATATTTAAATGTGCTTAGTAAAAATCATTGAGCTGTTACACACATTTTATGACAACTGTAGTCGATGAGATCATATCAGAGTGCTTTGTACCAGCAACAACAGGCAGTGCCACACCGCAGAGAGTACTGAGCTTATATCTACTCCCTTAGCAATAATGAACATGCAAATGTGGCTTGAGCTAACCAGTTCGATATGGTGAAAAATGCACTCATCCCATAGACATATGAGATACAGTTATCCTTAGCAAATGTGCCTTAATTTGTTGCTGTTTAAAGTTGTGTGTAATGTTGAATTTCATTCCATTATTTGGTTTATACTATCTTTCCCAGAATGCGTCATTACAAACTGGACAGGCGTCTATATACAAAGAGAAATAGATGATGAACTCACTAACCCTGATAAGGACCATGTTGGTCGAAACTCCTCAGTGTTAGTCTGAAGAATTCATTAAAATATCTTGAAATGTTGTACTTCCCGGAGTGCAGTGTTTTCCTTTTGTTGAAAACGTATGGCAAGGCTGGCCTACCTTCCTAGCTAATAGCAGCAGCCAGAGCACACCACCATTATTGAGCTCATCGCGAGTAAAAAAAAATATATTTTAAAAAAAAGTTAAAGTAATTTAATTTATTTACTAAAAGTTACTATGGGGATGCTTCCTTTGTTTTCTGTAATAGTGTATTACAGTTTCAGTACCTGTACCAGTGGTGGTGGACTTTCCCCAAGGCTGGGCTGGAGCACATTTACTAATGTTCTGGGCCCTTTTTGGCTGCATTAATTGTAAAAAGTGTACTTTGTGAACAACAATGTTTTTACTCATTTGTGTGTGGGTGTTTGTATTTGCCAGATCCTCTTTAATCCCCCCCTGACTGAGGTGTAAGTATTCTCAATTTCCCAGCCACTTCCTATGTCCCTCCCTGTTTGCTTCAAAAGTGGCGGAGGCCTCTGCACAGTAAAGATAAGAGTGGTGGAAGTGGAGGTCTCCACATATAGATCAGTGAATAGCATTTTGTGGTAGGTGAAATACTTCACATACACAAGTACTAGAAACTGGTAAACTGGGCCCACTGTTTTTGTGCTGTATTTGTTTTAGAAGTGAGTGTATGACATTTATTGTCCATAACATATCTTTGTATTTATTAATATTAAGAATATTGAAAAGGGCATGGTTTTAGGTCTCAGTTGTCACTATCCATCGCAATCTACACATATGTTTTGATGAGTGGGTATAAAAAATTTGTCTTTTGACATATGTTTATCTTTCCATTGCAGGAAAGGAAAGGATGCCCTCCCTTCTTTCAGACAGTTTTTTAGCAGTACATTTTCCTTGGCTCACGTTAGTCTGTCTGGGATCAAACTACCACTTGATGCCTTAAGGTATAGTACATGCATCAGATGAATGAGGTCCTCTAGTTGGGAATGCAAACTTTCTTAGTCCTCCTTGTTTGATTGATTTGTATGCATGTATTTCCTTCTGTCTCAGTTACCATTGCATACCAATAAAACCTTCCCTTGTCGGTAGGAGAATGTCATGACAGACAGTAAACCTTCTTTGTTTCTAAATTCACATTGCTGTGCAATTTGATATTAGTCCTATAATTTTGAGATGAATTCCACAACTATTCCATTTAGAAAGTTCCCAGATGCCGTGTTAGGTCTGACTTGATGGCCCAGCTCCTGCCAGATCATCTGTGATCAACAAAAACAAACTTTCAGAGTACTACTAAGGGGGTGGTGGGGGGTCAGGGGTTTAGCCCCACCCACGTGTTGATTGCACTGAGTACAATATTTGATTGGGCCAAAATTGTTTGCTTCCACTGAAAAGATGGCTAATACTGCACTTCTTGTCTTGTGTCAAAGCTTATACTCAACAGAGTTCTTTATAGTGGCAAGCCATTTGTATGCCTGTAGGCTTGATCTGTCTATTATCAAATGTTACAATAAAGGCAGTAGATCTGACATATGTTTTGTGAAAAGGATATGTTAACATGAATTGTTATTACTCTGTGTAGAAAATGGCCATCTTTGCTTGATTGCTCAACAATGTTTGCCCTATCTGTTTTGCTGGACTTAAAACTTTATGCACATTACCCCTGCTAACCAGGAGTAACGTGCCTGTGCTCCCTTTTTAAACATATTGAAACTGGCTTAAGCTTATTTGGCATATTTAACTTTCCTATAGGGCTATAGTACATGGTGCAGAAGTACACCCATGGCATAGAATGTTAAGTGTCACTTTTGGACTGCAGCACTGATTGTGCCATCCACTATAGTGACATAGAAAATATCATTTCAGGCCTACTCTGTGCAGCCTAAATTCAGCACAGACCTCTCAACTAACCCTTTCTGACAGGTGGGACTCCTTTTATTTTTTAAGTCACCTTGAAGTACACTTTGGTGTCCACTAGGTAGTGGAACATGTACAAAATTAACATAGGCATGCTGCTCCAGTGTCTAGGAGCCAAAACCCATTTTCACTGGTGGGACTGTAGCTGAATCCTATAAAATGTCACAGTAAAAATTATAAACTTTAACTTTGGACAGGAAACTGCTACAAAAATAATTCAAAGACTAATTTTAATAGTTAATAAAAGTCCAGTTTATTGTTGAAATTACAGTTTTGATAAACATTTATAAAAATAGCTTTTAGAAAGTTATTTTTTTCTCCTCCTGCAGGGTATTTTTCATTAAGTCTTCAGCAGCTTCCCAGCCGATGCTTGGCCTTAATGAAGTGTGAAACCTGCTTCTGGAGCAGGAACAATGGCCTTGGTGTGGGGAGCTGTTTTTCATTGAGTTGCAGGTAGACCAGAAGGGTGTATACCCTAAGTTCAATAACTTGTAAAGGGGCCTGTTCTTTCACAAATACATTTAAGGTGAGACCTGCAGAAGGCAGCACTTCCCCCCCAGTCAACTTGGCACCAAACCCAGTTTTAGGAAAGCTACCCCAGAACCAGTTTTGAGTAATCACAGAGGACGGGACTCCTCATTTCCCTAGTCACACCTCTTGGTGGGCACACAGGCTCTGCACAAGGGAGGACCAGTTTCTCGAATTTTTAGGGTAAAGTGCACTGTGAGATTGTTTACATTAGGGCAAACAAGAACTGCTCCAAAGTGGGTGTGATCACTCCTTGGAACCTTCACCCTGTTAGTCAGGGAAGGACTAGAAGTGACCCCCCATGCACTAGCTGTGCCAACAAAACATGTAGCACCCTAAGGAAGGTACCCACAGAATAATCTTTGAACCAGCAGAAGAACAGAAGAGGACTGCTGTGGCCTGAGAGGAGCATGCTTCCTCCTGTACCCAGGACAAATAAATAGACCCTAAGGATCAGAAGGCTGATCCGCTGTGTGGCGACAGGGACTCAACAAGCTGAAAAAACACTTTTTTCCTGATAGACCATTGCCCAGTTCAACCTGCCCTGAACCTAGCAAAGCCTTGGCAGGATCAATCCATAGGTAAAAACCTGAGGGAAAAAAGAGACTGACGCCTGCAAAATTGGGAATTAAAAACCTTTTTTTGGACTTCCAGACCGCTAGAGAACCAGGACAAACCACCAGAGTCAGTACTGCAAAGGTGTGACTTCCTGGGTTGAAGAAACAGGTTTGTCCTGCATGGAACTTTTCCTCAGCAGCAAATCTGTATTAGGGAGACCTTGATGAGAAGGTAGACCTGTGGAAACTTGTTCAGATCTGCCGCCTTTCCTCACTAGAGGAATCCGAGTTCCAAATAAGATACTAAAGGCCTCATTACAGACTGCCACACTTGCACTGACAGTCGGACCACTGCACTCGGGCCGTCCAACTGACCAATTACAACCCGGGTGGGCGGACCCAGTTCCTGACGGCATGACAGAGGTAGGAGTTGTACTCAGCCAGGTGGCGCAGACCTCACCGATGCCTGGCTGATTACAATTCCCCTCACTGCCAGCCTTTCTATGGTGGTTTCACTGACATGGAAAGGCTGGCAGTGAGGGTGTGCTGGGGGTTCCGGGGGGTGGGGGGACTTTACTGCCCATGGCACAATGGAAGGACTTTGGGATGCACAATAGTGAAATATCCAAAGCTCACTATGCAAATAATACCTGCAAAATAGGGATGGGGGCATCAGGGGCACTCGGGGAAGGATGTTGCCCTGGGACACATTACACTTTGCACACGCCCCTAAAACAACATTTGCACAGGAACTGGCCCTCCAGGTATCTCAGGAAAAAACAAAACTAGAGACAAGTGACATGCCTGTCTGCATAATGTGGAAGTGCAAGTCAAGAAAGCTCATGGGCCATACATCTAGATGAAATACTTGCAAGGTGCACACAGCAAAATGGACACATGCACAGTCAAATGCAAAAGAAGCTAGCATAATTGAACACCCTCTATGTCTGCACAAAGACTGCTCAAGCTGCTACTCATGAGACAAATGTATAATCCAGATCAGGGGGACAAGTCTAATGCATACATGCAAGCATTGGACACAGAATATTACATATTTACCATACCCAACAGAACACAGTGCAATGACACCCAAATTGCATTAACACCCACATATCCATACAGTCAACATCAACCTTTGTTACGGGTGACACCCCAGTGGCATTAACACCCACATATCCATACAGTCAACATCAACCTTTGTTGCGGGTAACACTAGCACTGCCCACAAAGTCAGATATTGCAAATAACAGCAAATAGAACAGCAAGCAGGTTGAAACACACACAACTGTAGGCATACAACACAAGTTACTCAGGAGAAAAGGAATTGCAGGACAAATGTGTACCCATACCCACTGGGTTTATTGAAGTCAAAATGCATAATAGCAAAGGCCATTGGCCAGTACATTTTAGAGTCTCTGCACACACTTGACTCCTATCACTGCCAGGGAACCTCCACAAGAAGGGTCATCAAGAGGACAGGCAGACACCTCAGGGATCTTCCTTGGGAGGTGGGGGTCATATTTGGGATGGATGGGTTTGGGAGGGGTGGACTATTTCTTAGAAGCGGAGGGCTTCTTCTTGGGGGAGGTGTATTGGCTTTTAGAGTGCAAGGTGTGACAGGGGAGGATTTGGATGTGGAAAGGATAGGTTGGGATATGGGGGAAGCCTCTTGGGTTTAGGAAGGGGTGTGGAGTTATCAGGGGAAAGGGCAGGCTCAAAAAGGAAACTCTCCTTCAGAATGCTGGTACTATCATCAGAAGGGGTTGGGGATTTGGAGGTTGAGGGAGTGGTCGTCTGGTGTGTGGGTGTAGATGTATTGCATGTGTGCAGGTGTGAGGTATGCTTTTTTTGGGGAGGTGTCTGTTTTGTGCGTCAGAGTCGGCATTTGCGTGTCTTGGGGACTGGGAGGTGAAAGTGCTGGGTCATGTGGAAGTGGCAGATGTTTGTGTTTCTGTTGGGGTGGTGTCTGTGGGTGTGGTGGATGTCTGTTTGTGGGGTGTCTGCAGGTATGGTGGATAGATGTTTGCCTGTCTGTTGGGGTGGTGCCTTAGTGCCTGTGTGTCTTGTGGTGGTTGTGTTTATGTGTGCTGCTTGTGTGTGTTCAGGTGGGTGCATGCGGATGTGTCTGTGTGCTTGGGATCGATAGTGGAATGGGGAATTTGGATTGGGAAGAGGGAGGTTGGGGGGAGGAATGTGGGGGGGAGTGGTTGCTGTCATTGAGGAGGTCAGAGCCTGAAAATATCTTTGTAGGCCAGATGTGGCAATATGAATGCCTTCCAGGAAAGAACAGGCCTGCTGAAGTTGGCTGCCCAACCCCTGGATGGCATTCACAATGGCATTCTGACCCACAGAGATGCTCCTCAGGAGGTCAAAAGCCTCCTCACTTAGAGTAGTAGGGGTAACAGGGGCTGGGATGGAGATGCCTGCCGCAAAGGAGATGCCCATTCTCGGGTGACCGGGCAGGGCTAACTGGGTGGGGAGCAAATTGGAGGGTGGCGATAGAACTGGGGGTGGCGGACAAAGATGGTACAGGAGTAGATCTCAATGGGTCCACCACCACTAGGGAGTAGCCATTGGAGGTTGAATCCGAAGATGAGGATGTAGATCTGGTCTCCTCCATGGCACTCCCCTCACCCTCCGGGCCACTGGGTCCCTCTGTGTTGGTGGTGTCTTGACTGGAGGTACCGTGGCCAGATGCTTCCCCACTTGGTTTTGCCCTGTCTCCTTTTTTTGGCTGGGATGATGCTGCAAATACAAAGAGAAAAAGGGTCACCACATGTTTATGAACACACTTGAACAACAGCTGTGGTTAGCAAAATTTACCATGACGTCAAGAAGGCACCAGCAACAAACTACATCAAAGTGGCTACTACGCGTACCATACCATATGTATGATTGCCATCTGAACTTGAAAACTTCAAAAGTTGCCCACAGGAAAATCAGGATCTCAGACAACTAAAATTAAATGGCTGTAGTAGTGCAATCACAGTAACCATTGAACGACCTTCAATGCTTTGGCCTATGAAGCATACCTCAGTTACCTGTTGTCATTCAATAGTAGCCCAATGCCAAGTTCATTCCCACAAATCCCACACAAGGTCATGCAGACATCTATTTGTCACACACACAATAACACAACAATGTGAAATGATGCTCCCAGAACATGCCATGTTGCTGACAACAGTACAGTACAAGGAGAAGGTGACATGGAAATACTCATGTCAAACTGGAAACATATCAACAATACACACTTCACCAAGTGAAATTTGTCCCAGTGGAATCAGGGAGGCAGTACTAATGTTGCTCAGATATGCCACACATCTGGCATGTAAATGTACACTGTAGACAAAATGTGCAAATTGTCAGGCAAATGTGCCCCTAAAACCCACAACACAATGAATCAGCAAGCCCCAGGGAAATCACCACCGTCTGGCACTCCTTAGAATGACATACTCCGATTGCATCAGTAGACACCATTAGTCCTATGTATGTTGGAGAGGCACATAGATTTGTATGTACTTGTAGAAGGCCCTCAACACGTTGCCCAGTGGGAAGCTACATCACTCCCTCCATTTTGGTCTTGCAAACCCAGATGTCTGTGAATGAATGGGTGTACCCAAACACATATGATTCCAAAATATCTGCAAATCACTCCATGATGCATGCCACTAGTTAGGTTACAAACCTTCCACATTACACACGTGCAGCACACTTTCACACATGATGCCACATCACTGGCAAGGAAATGCACATTGTGGCTAAAAAATCTAGTCCTACATGTCATGCACCTCATTGCTACTGCAGTTGTACATACCAAATGATATGGAGTGACGGTTGAGGGTATGTGTCAGCCAACAATCAATGGTGACACACTCCTGTCTGTGGCACCACATGAAATGTGCCCCCATTTCAAGTGTCCTATTCCCAATACAGGTTGGAACGCACATATATGTGAAGGAATACAGAAATCATCCCATTAACACAGGTAGACCATGCATGCAACAGCAGTGTACACATTTTGTCAAAAGAGTAAGGTACCAGCATCTGTCACACGCTGAAGACAAGTAGTCTCTGGGTGGCAGATGCCAATACACTAGGTTGACCAGACACATGGCTGAGGATAGTGATACATCACTTCCCTTTCTTTAGCCTGTAACACTGAGAATAGTGGTCTGTATCATAGAATTTACACCCGCAACAACAACAAACATTACTTGATTGATCAATGTACACAGCCATGTGTTGTCCCAGGAGAGCAAATTGTTTGTGGATTGTACCCAGTTGTGTCTTTAGTCCCTGGGCCAATATGCAAGACACATCAGAATGCACCACATGACATATCTACACAAATAGTCACTCATGTACTGTGTCACACATGGCTCATTCCTAATCGTCAGGGGGAGATGTCAGAACCTAACATATAAACTTGGCAATGGGACAGGCAGGTATAGGCCCTATACTCACCCCCTTATGGTTGTTGTGCTCCCCACAAATGCCCATCAAGGTCTGGGTATGCCACTGCCAGGATGAAGGACCTTAGGGGGGTCATGGTCTGACGTGCGCCCCACCCACGTTGGAAGGACTGCCCCAGCTGGACTGCCGCGATCTTCTGGACCCAGCATCTCAGGTCCTCCCACCTTTTCGGACAGTGGGTGCTCCACCGGCTGTGGATCCCCAGAGTCCTCTCCTTCTGGGCGATAGCTTTATATCTCCTTCTTATGATGGGTGTTTACTTGCATGTATGGCAAGAGACAAATCAAGAGATAATCATCAAAGGTTTTGGCACAAATGGTTGAGTCACACACTGACAGTGATGCAAAATGCACATATGGACTACTTCTGGGATGTACCTCTGTACCCATTCCTAATCTAGTCAATGGACTGAGGCATTTAGGGCAGGTTGTGCCTCTAGAGCATCATACTGTCCACATGCCAGGATCTGCTGGTGTACAGGGAGTGGGCACAGTGCCACAGTTGCATAGATCCCATAGCCTGGACTAGGTCCCATACTGGGAGATACTGGGAGATACATGTGACAGGTCATGGACCTAAGAATGCTGAACCTACATGTCACTCCCATTTCCCGCACTTCCATGCATGACAGTACCTCATGTGGCCATCAGCAGTTTGGCATGTGGTTGTGTGGCAACCTGAAGGGTAGAGTGAGTCAGGATAGGCAACAGTTTGGGTTGAAAGATCTGTGGTACTACACTCATTGCTTCCAAGATCATCAAATGACTCACACAAGGTGCATGCACAGCTCATGCTGTCATGCACATACATGTTGTCTGACTTTTACAACAGTCATGAAGAAAGAGATGTCATTGGTTGGCAGTAAAGTATCCCTGCCTAGTTATGTGCATCCAACACAAGGAGGATCTAGGAGCACAAAAAAACTTGAACAACGCAATGTGAATGAACTTAACATACGGTACTGACCACCAATACCGGCACAATGTACATCCCATTTATGCCATACAAACTGCAACAACAAGCACACAAGAAGTCTGACTGGCACACTGTGGCCTTTGAGGAGGGAAAGGATGGTGTCGAACAGTGTCAATTGGGCCAATGAGGTACTTACCCGCTTTTCTGGTGAACCATAGAGCTGGCCATGCAGGGAGAAGGACCTCATTAAAAAGCCTCTCCAGCTCCTCTGGAGAGGAGACAGGGGCCCTATCACATGCTGGATGTGGCTTGATTGCTCCCAGAGGTGGGACACAGCAGCGCAGGTAGTGGAGGTGTTGGTGGTAGTAGTGTCAGGAATCAAGTGAGTGAATTTACATAAGATGGCGGTTGCATCCGCCACATATGTGGTCATCACCACGGACAGAAACAGCAATTGGGCCGGCACCGCCAGAGGCAACAACGTTAACCTATGGCTGTGTCTGCCACGGTTGGAACCGCCTACTGCCCGACCACTGGTCGTTCCTAATGTCCAGTGGTGTAGGTCAGGCATTGCTGTTTTAGCAGCCTGAAATATTGTATTTGGCTTTCTGAACTGAGTCATACTTACAATATATGTGTTGTAGCATCACAAACATCCTTATTCTGTCTTGTCATGAAGCTCCTTCTACACAACCACCAGTGTAGTGTGTTGCAGGGCACAGATGGTATTTGTCAGCAGTGCGCGGTCCTCCACCCCGGGAGTCTTTTTGGCAATTTGGAAAATACAGTCCCATTTCAAGAGGCAATTCTGTAGCAGATAATTGAGTTTCCATGTTGTGGACACGTGTTGACAACCATGGGAGTCACATGTGAGCCTTGTGTTGTTGCCAGCTGGGATGTGTACTGGGTGTCATGTCTTTCCAGTCAGAAATGCTTTGTCACATGATATTGGCATGAATCATGTATGTTGCTGTACACACGGATTAATGTTACAAATCATGTCTTATCACACAGTGGTACCCTGGGAGAGGGAGGATGCAACAACCTCCTATCTACTGTCCACTGCCAGACCTTCTGACCATGGAGCAACGGCATATAATTATGTTATACCACCTGGATAGGCAAACAATAGTGGACTTATGCTGTCAGTTGGAGCCAGATCTGATGCCAGCTATTAGTTATCCAACCTGCATACCATGTCATGTCAGTATTGCACTTCATGGCCACAGGGTCCTTACAACATACACTCACCCTATCTGCTGGTACATCCCAACTAATGTTCAGTCTGGTGTTGAAGGATTTCCTCTCTGCAATGTTGAAACACATTGACAGCTAAATCAGTTTCCCACAGCGTAAGAATTTAGCCAATGTGAAGGCTGACTTTTAGGGTTTTGCCCGCCTCCCACATGTGGTGAGGGCCATTGGTGGCACACATGTTGGCCTGGTGCAACTGCAGGCCATTAAAAAAGTCTATTGCAACAGAAAGAACTTCCATTCCATTAGCATGCAAATTGTCTGTTTGGTGGATCTCTACATCTCATATGTGTGTGTCTATTATCCGGGATCAGCACATGATTCCTTCATAATGCGGAACAGCACCATACCCCAGCTGATGTCACAGCTGCACCCAGAGAGGGCCAGGCTAGTTGGTAAGTCACAACTGTCGTGATTGTGTGTGAGCAGTTTCAGGTGCTACAATCCTAAAGTGAGGGACTCATTATTTCACTTATGTCCCATTACTTAACAGGAGACTCAGCATATCCGAACCGTGCTTGGTTGTTGATGCCGATGAGGAATCCAGCTACGCTAGGTGAAGTCCGCTTCAATGAGGCCCATGGAAGAACACGGAGGCCAGTTGAATGGGCTTTTGAGCTCCTGAAGGCCAGATGCAGGTGTCTGGACAGGACTGGTGCAGCCCTCCTCTACTCATCTGATAAAGTGTGTCCGATCACTGTCGTATGCTGCATGATCCACAGCATCGCCCTACGGAGGAATATCCCTTACATCACAGAGGAGGGGGAGCCTGCAGTGGTGCAGGATGAGAATCCTGAAATGCCAACTAAAGATGACAGTGGTGAAGAGGAAGAAGCTGACTTGCAATAAGATCCCATCTACAGCTACTTCTCATGAGTGTAAGTATGTCTTGTGATGTCATGCCTGTGACTGTACAATGAACTGTAGTTGTGAGCAGGTATGGAGTAAAGTGTTATAGATACAGCTAGGGAGCTAATACTCTGCAATAATCAGTCAAAGGCTGCTTGATGAGATAGCTTTTGACACATCCTAACCTTGATGATGTTGGTTTGTTTCTGTCAGTTTCCTTGCAATGTACTTTGTTTTCCAGATGCTTGCTATGTGTCATGTGTCATGTGTGTGGTTTCAAGGCTATACTCCTTGTTTGCTCATTGTACCTTCACTATGACATCTTCATGTGGGCATTTCAGAGTTGTGTCATTGGCAGGTATGTGATGCTGTTCTGGCATACAAAGTGGACTTGGATTGGTCCAGGAAATGTAGGTCACAGAGTCTGGGTGTATGAGACCTGTGACAAGACAGCTTGCACAATGTTTGAGTGGAAGGTCTGAAGTGCCCATTGGACTTGTTTTGTGTGCTGTGGTGGGCCGATTATATTGTGTGTGTCATCATGTGGGCATGACCAACAACCAAGTCATTTTTCCTTCACATTGCCTCAACACACTTTTTGTCTGACCTGTATCTAGCTGTAGATGTTTAATCACTGTAGGCCACAGGTCCTGTGCCACCACAATGACATATGTTTGTGTCATACCACCAGATTCATGAGCCTTGGATTATGATGGTCCTATTATCAGGGATTGTTGTACTGCCATCTGTCTGTATCTTGTATTATGTGATGTTGGATTACTTTGGTGTGGCATGTGATAAGGGTCAAGCTGCTGACGCCAATGTTTGCCTATTTTACAGGACAACGTCTGACAAATCCCTTCTGACTGTGGTCTAGAGATCTGTACTTGTCAACATGTTTGTTTACTCAGTATGAACCAATAATTCTTTCCGATAGTCCTGACAGATTGACAACCTATGTGCTGCACACTGTATTAAAAGTTGTAGTTTGAGCAGACACTTGTATGTATGTGTTTGCGTGGAATGTTTTTAATCCTGAGATGGACACTTTGTACATACAACATATCCCATTTTGGACAAGTAGCTTGGATCTTCATTGTATGGTTCACATAGTCTGTCATATCTACATGGCTAAATATGAAATCAAAATCAGCAGACAAAGAGTCAGTGAAGGGTCATTTTATTATGCAGCTACAGAAAATATATGTGAAATGACTCAACAAAACATTAATTGTGAAGGAATCAGTCATGGTGAATGAAATTATTGGAATAGATGCCACACCATTGGGAGTTCAAAGTCCAGAATACTCCTCCTATTGGAAGTGGTAGGTGGTTCAGGATCAGTCCATAGTGAATGTGTAACACACAAAGGAGGTCCTTAAGGAAGCGGGTTACTACTGGCAGTGGTGGGTGTCTTGGAAGCCACACCTCCTACATTCTTTGCTGGACTCCCCTGCTTGCGTTGGTGGGTGGGGGGTAATCTGCTGGTACAGAGGCAGGGGTGTCTAGGCCTTGGTGTTCCTTTGGTAGGGTCTCCCTTCCAGTGGCTGTCACCAGTGTTGCTGGGCCTGCTGTTGATTGGCCAAAGGAAGGGGTAGACTGATGTTAAAAAGCCCTGCTCAGGTTGGTATGTATGTCCCTCAACACCCCTGTTAGGGAGGCCATGTTGTTTTTGTGGGCCTCCATCTGTTCCCTCATGCCTCAATGCATGTCCCTCTGTAGCTGCTTGATTTCCTGGAGTTCAGTCAATACCTTGCCCATAATGCCTTGAGACTCCTGATAGGCCCCAAGATGAGGCTGATGGTGTCCTGGTCAAGAGCAGCCTCAGTGGCCTCACCCTGCTGGCCCACAGCATCCATCCTACGCACCCTACCCCCACTGGCCTGTTCCCTTGCCAAAGGGTGCCTCTCAAACTTGTTCCTGGACCTGCACCTCAGGATCCAGGACTGGGGGACACAAGATGGTAGACATTGTGCTTGGGACACAGGTTGGGGACGAATGGTTGCCTGTGATGTTGAAGCAACAGGGCTGGGATGTGATGTTGTGGGCACAGTGAGACTTACTGTTGCCGTCTGACCAGATGGGCCAGAGCCATCCTCCACACTCAGACATCGAGGAGTGTCACCTTCTCTGGGGGCTTCAGACAGGGGCGTAGTGGTAGTCTGTTCCGTGGCCTCGAGTGCCTAGCGGCAGATACACCTTTTGAAGTAAAACGAACATTGTTACTGGCTGTATTGTGAAATCTTCCTCCACAGGTTTAGAGTTACAGTAAGCAGAGAGCTTGTACAAAGTTAAGTTGTAGTTAATCCAATTGTGGCAAGTAACCATGGTATTGGGTGTATTGACATGACATGTGTGAAGCATGCCAACTCATTTAGGCTCAAACAGCTGTTGAGATGTGCAGATCACTTGCACTTGGGAGGACGACCTGAAAATGACATCTTACCACCAGTGAAGCCAACACAGTGGAGAGGCAGCATATGCCTTTGACTCTTTGGAGGCCTAGTTGAGTGGGATGACCCAGGACTTGGTTGCATATATAACTGAAGTCATCATGTGCACAGTGCTGGGTCAATGTGTCATTGGCTGCTGCCAATCTGGTGATGCAACTTGAGACCTTAGGAGTACTTCTTGCACACACTGGGTAAGCTGTCCTTCCTGTCCTCAATAGTTTCATCTTGGGTTAGCAAGTAAAGATAAAGCTAGGTAGACAGACGAGTCTCTGATTAGAGCATGATCTGTGCTTGCTGACTCCCAGGTGAGTACACTTCATCGGTGAGCTGTCAAACGGGGGTCTTTGGATCAGAGGATACTGTGCTGGTGGTTGGATTTGCTGAAACAGTGCCTCCTGGGAGTTGGAGTCAAGTCACTCCCTTTACTACACTCCCTAGACCAATGTTATCCCCCCAGGTGAATACACTTCCTTTGAAAGTTGACAAACATATGGTTTGGGGCATGTGACCACTGTGCTAGTGGTTGGAGTAACAGAAACGGGGCCTGCTGGAAGTTGCAGTCAGGTCAGTCCCTGTACTACACACACTAGACCAAATGTATCCCCCAGGTGAGTACACTTCAATTGAGATTTGACAAACAGATGTATTGGGGCTTGTGACCACTGTACTGATGGTAGGAGTAACAGGCATCAGGGCCTGCTGGGAGTTGCAGTTAGGTCACTCCCTGTACTACACACACAAGAACAATGGTATCTCCCCAGGAGGGTACACTTCAATTGAGAGTTGACAGATTAAGTGGGGGATGGGACCACTGTGCTGGTGTTTGGAGTAAGACACAGGGCCTGCTGAGAGTTCCAATTAGGTCACTCCCTGTACTACACACACTAGACCAATGGTATCCCCCCAGGTGAGTACAATTCAATTGAGAGTTGACAAACAGATGTATTGGGGCTTGTAACCACTGTGCTGGTGGTTGGAGTAACAGAAACAGGGAATGCTTGGAGTTGCAGTTAGGTCACTCTGTGTACTACACACACACTTGAAAAATGGTTTCCCCCTCAGGTGAGTACACTTTAGTTGAGAGTTAAGCCACAGGGGTGTTTGGATAAGTGAACACTGGGCTGGACTTCGGAGTTACAGACATAAGGCCTCCTGGGAGCTGCAGTCATGTCAGTTTCTCTACTACACACACTACAGAAATGTAATCCCCCTCCCCCCCAGGTGAGTGAAGTTCATTTGTGAGTTGATAACATGGGTCATTGGACAAAAGAACACTGGGTTGGTGGTTGGATTTGCTGAAACAGTAACTCCTGGGAGTTAGTCAGTTCATGCAGTGTACTGCACACGCTTGACCAATGTTATCCCTCAGGTGAGTACACTTCATTTGAGAGTTCACAAACAGGGTTCTTTAGACAAGAGGACACTGGGCTGGTGGTTGGAGTTGCTGAAACAGGACCTGCTGAGAGTTGCAGTCAGGTCACTTCCTCTACTCCCAAATATGTTGTCAACTGTTTTGTTTTACATATCTGGATCTGGCTGCAGTTATATGTGTGCATACATTGTCATTTTGGGACATGCTATGGATCCTGGAATGTGTTTCTGTTATTGTGAAATTTCCAGGCACCATTTGGACATGTGGCATGTGATGGGCCTAGGTAACTGTGATGTTGGGCCCAATGATACACACTGACAGTGTTAGGACTCAGATACTCTGGGTATTGAATGTTGGTGAGGTATATGAATGAGACAGTGGGAAAAGCTGAGTTATGAGCATGCTTGACAATGCATTTTGGTGACATTGTTGGTGTTGTGACTTACCAGACTGCACTCCCCCAGGTATTCCTGTCAAGCCCTCAGGATGCAGGATGGCCAAGACCTTCTCCTCCCAGGGGAAGAGTATTAATGGGGCACTGGGAGGGCCACAACAGTCTTCTTGGCCTGCAGCTGGTGCCTGGAGACCAGGTAATGGGCTTTGCCACCTCAGGTCGTTCCACCTCTTCCTGATGTCGTCCTTTGTGCACATGGTGGTACCTACAATATTCACTCTGTTGACAATCCTGTCCCATGTTTCCATTTTCCTACTGAGAGGAGTGTGCTGGACTTGGGCTTCAAACAATTGTGGCTCTACTCTTATAATTTCATCCACTATGACTTTTAACTCATCTTTGGAAAAACAGGGATTTTTGGAACGTGACATGGTGGAAAAAAAACGTAGTGGGGGTGGCAGGGGCTTCATTAACAGGGGAAGTGCAAAAGGGTGCGAATGGACAAAAGTGTGTGCAGAGTGTTTAATGAGATAGTGAAAAAAAGGGACGGATTTTGGTTGCTCATGCTTCTTTTGGCTTGCTGTGTAGGTGCATAGGATTGTGGTCTGTGAAGGGGTGTGTTTTATAGTGTACTTTTCAGTTGTGTCCACTTGGCCAATGTGCATCAGCTGTGTTGTTTTTGAATTTATTCAAAGTGCAGTTGTGTGTTACTTTCTGACCGCAAACCTCTGTGGTCTTGACCTCAATTGGCTGACCACCATGAAGGGACCGTCACAGCGACTGTGTGCTTGTAATGACTGCCAAACTCGTAATGATGCCCTCAGACTATCTCAGATTTATTCAAATAATTAGACAAAAGGACTGAAATTTGTACACAGATCATCAGATTCAGTTTCTCCTCTTTTGTATTGTCTCAACTGAAATTGTTGTATTCCTTCACTTGTGCGATTTAATCTCATTCAGCGCTTTAATTCACCTTTGTAGTGGTGAATGGTTGCACTTGATGGGGTTGGGTAGTTTTGTGAGGGGACTCCCATTCACCTTGGTGTGATCCTTTCATGTCGCAAACCAGCCAGACAAACGGTGCAAGGGTTTTATTGGCACAAATGAGGTAACACTGGATGGTAGGAACTTTATGGACTCCTGCAGATTCCGCAAGTTTCCATCACAAAATTGTAAGGACATTTTGTGATTTCATGCAATGTTTGAGGTGTATAGGGCATTGTGGGTGTGAAAACCTCATAGGATCTGTGCAAGGCACACCACCCTGGAATCCCCTGGTTGTCTAGTTTTCAAAAAAGTCTGTAGTTTTTAGGTTTGCATAGTTGGCGCCGCAGCACAGTTCCAAATACCACAGCTAGCTCTTTTGCCTATTTATTAATGTAGCGCTTTAGGGCCTTTCATGTCGTGGTCACTTTGTTCACACACACACAAGTGGGGGTACCGTTCCTATCGGAGGACATGTGGGCACTGAGGATGGTAGGAAATTTGTGTCTCCCCACAAATTCCAGAACTTTGTGCCACTAAGATGTGAGGAAAATGAGTATTTTATACCAAAGTTTGACGTTTGCACTGGCTTCTGAGTAAAATTACCTAGTGAAAGGCATACAAGTCGTGCACCCCTGGACTCCCCCAGTATCTAGTTTTTAAAAATGGACAAGTTTGCTAGGTTTCCCTAGGTGCCAGCTCATCTATGGCTCAAAATCCGCAGCTTCTCCCTTTGCAAAAAAAAGTCTATTTTGAGTGGAAAAATGTGGTGTATCCATGATGTATTTTGGGCCATTTCCTGTTGCAGGAAATAGGCCTACCCAATCAAATGAGGTACCATTTTTATTGGAGACTTGGAGGCGTGCTGCGTGGAAGGAAGTTTGTGCCTACTTGCACATTTTAGAACTTTCCATCACAGAAATGTGAGGAAAACGTGTTTTGCTAGTCAAAGTTTGAGGTTTGTAAGGGATTGTGGGTAAAAATAAAAGCTGGTGAGGGTCACACAAGTCACCCCACTCTGGATTCCCCCAGCTGTCTAATTGTTAAAAAAAGTGCAAGTTCTCCAGGTTTCTCTAGGTGCCGGCTGAGTTAAGGCCCAAACTGCACAGCTACCCACTATGCAAAAAACTGATCCGTTTTGAGTGGAAATATGTGATGTATCCATGTTGTGTTCTGGGCACTAGTCCTACCCCCACAGGTGAGGTACCATTTTTGTCTGGAGACTTGGGGAGTGCTATATGGAAGGGAGTTTGTGGCTCCCTGCGGATTCCAGAACTTTCCATCACATAAATGCAAAGAAAATGTGTTTTTATAGTCAAGGTTTGAGGTTTGCACAGGATTTTAGATTAAATAAAAACTGTTGAGAACCTTGCAGGTCACACCACACTGAAGTTCCCAGGTTTCTAGTTTTCAAAAATATTCAGGTTTGTTAGGTTTCCGTACGTGCCAGCTGAACTAGAACTCAAAATCCACAGCTACCCATTTTGCTAAAAAAGGATAAGTTTTAAGTGGAAAAATGTGATGTATCCATGTTGCTTTCTGGGCTGTTTCCTGCTGTGGACATTAGATCTAGCCACACAAGTAAAATAAAATTTTTATCAGATGACATATGGGAGCATACAACAGAAGAATGTTTATTATTACTGATTGGATTTTGCTGTGTTTGTGCCTTCGAAATGTAAGCCAGTGTGTGGCAAAGAAGCTATTTTGAAACATACCCTTTAAATCATAAGTCAGTACGGCGATGTACAAATAACACTGCTCCTAAACTCCAAATCCTGCCCCCATTTCAGAAATACATAGGTTTCCTTGATACCCATTGTTCACACTACATATTTTATCATGTGAATTGTTCTATACTCAGTACACAAAGAAAAACAATTGTATGGTGCAGCTGAGTTGTTGGCATGGGGTTCTTCTAGTACCTACAAATCCTATGTATCCCTACAACCAGAAGGAACTAGCCAACATAATGGTAAATTGCGTTTGTAAATTGCCCATTGTGACAAAATGTTGCAGATTAAAATCTCACAAATGGTTGTTTGTTTCTAGTCATTTTCAATATTTTGTTTATTTCACTGCATTGTTCTTTGGCAAAACCTTACGGGGTCTACTTATGTGACCCCTTACTGAATTCAGAATTTTGTCTAACTTTTAGAAATCTATAGGTTTCCTGGATTTCCCAAGGTTTTCACACAGGTTTCCACCACAAACTGGAAGTTGGCTGAGGGCACAAAAAATAGAAAATATGGGCTACCCAGGTGCAAAATATCAAAACTGTGATAAAAATATTTTTTTTTTATTCAGCTCTACATGTTTCTGAAAGCTGGGAAGATGGTGACTTTAGCACAGCAAACTATTAGTTGATGCTATTTTTAGGGGAAAAACACACAGTTTTATCCAGAGCACTACTTTTCCTATTTTTTTTCTCCAAAAACCTAGCTCTATTTTGCCTGTTTTCCCAGTCCCCTCCAGGGGAATCCACAAACCTTGAGTACCTTCAGAATCCCCAAAATGTTGGAAAAAGCTCAAATTTGGCATGGCTAGCTTATGTGGAAAAAGTTATGGAGCCCTAAGCACGAACTACCCCAAAGAGCCAAAAAAGGGGTCTGCACTGGATGGGTGGAGGGGAGGGTTGGGGAAGCAGTTAAGGGGTTAGCTACAAACATTCAAACAACCTCCTAAATATAAATAATACATACATATAAATTAAATTATATCAACTGTATATCACACATTATAAATGAAACTTAAATTAGTGTTTAATATAAAAGGACATAACTCATACAAAAATCAAAATAAAGTAAACCAACCAGTTAAATCACAGTATAAACAATATTAACCAATAAAATAAAACAATTAAAGCAACAATCTAAAAGGCATACTAATATAAACAACTACTTCAAAAACGACAACTGCTCCAAGATGAGTATACTCTGCATTCCATGTGACCCTTTCTCTAAACCAGACGGGAGCATTAATTCAAAACATGGTAGCCATCCTGGAATAAAATAGCAGTAGCCTGTGTACAATACCACTACAACACAGACTTCAGCTGCTATATTTAGTTAATTGCAAGCATGTGCCCACCATGTTTAGATGGCAGTATGTTTACTTTTTATATATTTGTTTTCTTTTATTTTGTCTTGCATATGTTGTTGAGTTTGTATTTTATTGTGGTTTAGGTGAGTGTAGGAATTATCCAGGGGCAGGATGAATAGATGCATGAGTGTAAAAATGAGTGACAGAGTGTAAATTGATAACTTATTGAGTAACTAAACCCATCAGTGCACAAAAGGCCCTTTCATTCATATGCCAGACGTATGCCTATTTGCAAGCTTGTTTTTTATGGCTGGTAAAGAAATGGTTGTGGCACACATGTAACTCTTCTAAAGATGCATTTCTGGAAAAAAAACATTTTACCTGCAGTGTATTTGCCTGTAATTCTTGTGTGTCAACATTGGTATCCTTTATAGATTCACATGCAACCTGCCCTTCTTGCTTTTCTTGAGGTTTCAGAAATTATTTCCTCTTGACAAGCACTGAAAATCTGAGCAGTTTGGTCTTTGAAGGGAGTTGAGCTGTGTGGTTGAAGTTCAGTTCTCATAATGACATGTACAGAGTATGTCACATGTGCCTTATTGTTAATTGAGTGTACATATACACTTTCTTACTGTACGTGGAATCATGCACCACTCTTGCATGCTGACGTCCATTCCTTTCTTTCAGCACCTAAAAATGCGCTTCTCCACCAAACAGATGTCTGTGACAAATCATTACTAAGTATGTATATGGTATGGGTTGAAGCACAATTCCAAGGCCTGTGATGACTGTGCCTTGATGAATATGGAGGCAATATAGGACCATGAGGCACAGTTGTACATTGCCAAGCCTCCATGCAATGATTGACCGAAGGTGAAAGTAAGGTCCCATTTCCGAAGTCAGTTGTGTGGCATATCATCATCGCACTCGAAAATCTAATGGAAAGCACAAAATATTGAAGGGTAAGGGGCCCCTTCTCGCCACTCTCAAACTCCACAGAGCATGCAAGGGTGCCAGCGTACCACCTGGTCTCACTCTCAATCTCATGAGAGCCGATTCCGGGTCTATCTTTGATGCACTCTGAATTTCTTGATCCGTTGGTGATGTTACAGCAAATGGAGGCCTTTAGAGAGGTCATGTTGTGCAATTTTGGGCACTTTACTGGCTCCCTCTGCCACTCCTTTGGGTCCCATGTATCCACAGGGGCCTCCAGTCAGACTTGTGCTCTCCGTGCCCCTTGAACGCACTTTGGATTCAACTAGCTCCGGTGTCGATTTTGGTTCCTGCATCACCCTCTGTGTCCATTCCCTCTGCATCAGCGTCGATGACAGAGGATCATTGCAGCTCACTATGGCCCTCATTATGACATTGGCAGCAAATTCACACCTACCGCCACGGCGACGGCCGCCAGCATACCGTCGCCATGGCTACCGACCGTCCATGGCATTATGATCATAGCCGGAATTCCGCCAAAAGGCTGGTGGAATTCCAGCGATGGTCATGGCGGCAGACGGCGGTATGGTGGCGCTGCTGCCAGCAGCGCCACACCAGCAAAACACCACCTACTGTATCATGTTCCATGATACGGCCTGGCGGTGTTTTGCTGGCGGACGCTGCTGCTGGCAGCAATGCCGCGTCCCGTCTCCTGCCGGAGGACCCCCTGCAAGCAGGTGAGTTGGGTTCTCCAACAGGAGAGGGGGATGGGATGTGTGTGTGCATGTGTGAGGGTGTGTATGACTGTGTGTGAATGTGTGCATGCGTGTGTAATGCGTGTGTGCATGAATGGGTGTGAGTGTACGTGCATGTTGTGTCGTGAAATTGCGTGTGTGCCTGGATGTATGTTTGTGAGTGTTGCTGTGAGTGTATGTATGAATGTATGAATGTGTGTATGCGTGTGTGTACGTATGTGTGTAAATGTGCAGGGGTCGGGAGTGGGAGAGGGAGAGGGAGGGTGGGGAAGGACTCTGGAGAGGGGGAGAGGGTTGGGGGAGACCACTATCAGTGCCAGGGAAGGAACTCCCTGGCACTGATAGTGCCTACCGCCATGGTTTCAATGGTGGTACAGAAACCACTGAAACCATGGCGGTGGGCGGGGTCATAATGCCATGGGCGCCTAGTGACGGCCGCCGTGCAGGAGACTGCGGTCTCCAGCCCGGCGGTTGTTACCACCGTGGCAGTGGGCGTGGTACATTGGCGGTTTGGCTTTAGCCAAACCGCCAATGTCATAATAATGGAGGTAGGTACCGCCAGCCTGTTGGAGGTAATACCTCCACTATACCACCGACCACTGGGGTCGTAATGACCCCTTATGTCTTCCAACTCTGAGCAGAATCAACCTCAACCAAGGCCATGTCATACTACCACCAAAGCAAAGGCATCCAGTGATTTAAAACTTACCCTTACCACGTGATAGGGCTCAGAATTTACATAGTCTTTTCGCTACCTAAATGGACTGTGACAGTTTTGTGAAGCGGTTGATTTTGTCCCCCAATATGGTGCTGAAAATTGGAAGGAACAATAGGATGCCAGTGGCCTGGATACTTTCCCAGTTACTGGCCTTCTTCCTCCTCCGGACCCTGGCACCAAGGAAAGCCAAGGAAAGCACCTCTTTCACATGCGTCAGACGTCGGAAGTACTAACCCTTCAATTCTCTCGTAGGGGATTTTCATGTATAGTCATAAGCGCTGAATAGTTCTGCCTGCCTGTGGGGACCCCAGAACACTTTTCTGAAAATGTCTTCTCAAGTGTTGATGTTCGCCGTTTTTTAAGAAGGCCTGCAAAGTCACTTAGGAATGTCATTATGCAGCCTAAAGGAGAGGCTACGAAGGCCAAAATTCTTCATTCTGTATGGTTGAAAAAGGTCCTGTAAGGCAGATATGCATTCAAATGCATGAATATTTTGAAGATTTCACAGAAAAAATCTTTCACAAACCTTTTTGTAATATTACATATGGATGAATGAGTCCAGGGCAGTGAAGCCCATAGGCTGCCATTATATATACTAAAAAGTAAAGCTGTGCCTTTAAGAGCAGGTGGTCCTTCCATATCACATCATGCTCAGCAAGAGGCAGTGAACTCAGTTCTTAGTTCCGAGTCCTGCTGACAGGACTGACAGGACCCTGAAGCATTGAGCTCTACCTATTTAGAGGTTTTTTCACAAAAAAATTATAGTGAAATACTTTTGCTAATGCTTTCACTCGATGTTTTTCATCTTGCCTGACTATTTTCTGTCATTTAAAAAATTCTGACAGAAATGTAAGTTTTTTTTCCATCCAAATGCCTTCACTTTCTGTCAAGTGTCCTCGCTGTGGCAGGAAGAAGGCCAAAACAGACCCACACGAGGTCTGTATTATCTGCCTTCCGTCTTCACATGTACCTGATACCTGTGACATATGTAAAAACTTCTCCAGGCGCACTCCGCATGATAGAGTGAAAATTTGTCTCCAAGCCAGAGAGGACAGCAGAAGAAAAACGCAGCCTACCGGTAGGACCTTAGAGCGAGGGGAAGGTCAATCTTCCACCAGGGCTCTCCCTTCATCGGCCAGTGGACCCGGAACGTCCCAGAAGCGCAGTTCGGGCCAGAAATGACGCGGGTCCCGGTCGACGTTGAGGACATCAACATCGAGGCAATCAACAGCACCGACATGTTCACCGTCTAAAACAAGTTCGACAGAGAGGAAGCGACACCACTTGGTGTCTCGACACTGGTCAACGTCAAGAGTTTATACGCTGTTGAAACGTCATGGAAAATCGACGTTGAGAAGTACCTCTCTGTCGAGGTCACCATCGGAATAGCATGGAAGATCGATGTTGAGGGACACCCGCCGTCATGAAGGTTTGACGTCGAGAGGAACACGTCGACATTGCACATCGACATCCAGGAGCTTATCAACGAGAAGGTCACCAAGGAAGAGGAGGAGGATTTACTCCACATCTGAATCTTCTCCTTCTCTCGAGATATTACCTTACCACTCACTTCTCCTCAATTATCTCCTCCTCCACATACGACAATGCCTTCACTGGTTTCACCACCTCCACCACCTCCTCTTGCTCCTGTAGCCCTCCTCTGGTACCACCTTCTGAACCGGCTCCTATGACTCCTGCAGGCTCCTCAAGACATTCACACCATCAATCATCTAGACGCTCTTCTAGATCCAGACATCATCACCGTCATCACTCTAACAATAGGTCTAGATCTCGATCCCACCGACGTCATTCCTCATCTTCTACTGGAGACTATTTTCCAACTCTATCTGACTCTCCAACACCTCAAGTCTCTCCGATTGATGACGTAAACACCTTTGAGTAAGTCCTTGTCCGAGGTGCTGCAAGAAATAATAATCCTATGGCGGCACCTACGCCAACAACATCTGTAATCTTCGTAACCTCACACCAATGTTCTTCCGCAAGGCCCTTGCTTCCGCTGGTCCCAGGTCTCCCAGAACCGGTGATGGACTTATTCCTGACATCAGCCACAGCCACGCCCACGCCTTCTAGGCTCCAAAAGAAATATCGTCCTCCAGAGCAGTATCCTTTATTTCTAAGGGCAGACCCAGCACCAGATTCTGTGGTTATTGTAGCCACTAAGAAGTTGCATTCTACTTCTACTTCATCCTCCTCTACACCAGACAAAGAGAGCAAAAAGCTAGTCACGGCAGGTTGCAAACTTTGCTCAACATATGCCATTTCCATGAAGACAGCCAGTGTCACATCCCTCTTTGGCAGATATGACCCTGCTCTTTGGAACTCCATTCTACAATTTGCTGATCATCTTCCCAAAGATAGAAAAGAAGATTTCCTTGAAATCATGAACGAAGGTGCTATGGTTTCTAACCAGATCATAAGTGCAGCAGCGGGTTCTTCTATATCAGAGGAGCATGGATATTGTCATGGAATATCCCTGAGATGGCACTCCTGGCTCCGTCTTACTTCTCTGAAGCCAGAAGCACAGCAAAGAATACAGAACCTTCCATTTACAAGTTCTACTGTGTTTGGTTCTCATGCCGATGATCAGATGTCTAGAATTAAATCAGAACTAGACACTCTTAAAGCTGTAGGCATTGAAAAACCTGGAGAGCAGGGTAAGTTGTTCCGTCCTTACCACCGCAGGTTTTTCTCACAAATATTCCAAACTCCGCCGTGGGTGCCACTTAGATCTCAACAGCAACAACAACACCAAAATTCATACCAAACTCAGCGCGAGCAAATGCGAGGCCGTTCCGCTCAACAAACCACCCAAGGAGTACGTCAACCATCTGCATCTAAGCCCTGACCCTTTCCTTCCCCCTCTTCTGTTACCTACTCCGGTAGGGGGAAGTATCTTGCATTACCTGACAGAATGGCTACACATCGCATCAGACTCCTGGGTTCTGAATATTGTGCAAGATGGTTATTGTCTCAGGTTTACCAACCCTCCGCCTTCTATTCCACCGAAGCCCTCCATGTCCCATCTCGATTCTTTCAGGGCAGCGGTCAACATCCTATTACAAAAGGAGGCGATAGAACCAATTCCCACTGATCAACGTGGAAAAGTGATTTACTCAAGTTATTTCCTGGTACCAGAGAAGGACAAGCACAAATTCAGACCTATTCTCAATCTAAGAATAGCCAACAAATGGATTTGAAAGGTGAAGTTCAGAATGCTGGCTTTACATCAGGTATATCCCCAGCTTCATCAGAGAGAATGGCTCTGTTCCATCGATCTTCACGATGCACACTTCGATTCCCATTGCCAAGAAGCATCGGAAGTTCCTAAGGTTTCTTGTGGGACAACACCATTACCAATTTGCAGTGCTCCCATTTGGAGTCAAGTCAGCACCCAGAACATTCTCCAAATGCATGGCTGTGGTGGTAGCCCATCTAAGAAAGCATTGAATCTTCATCTGTCTCTATCTAGACGATTGGCTCATAAAGGCGTCCACATCTCAAGAGGCTCAACTACATTTCAATTGGACTTACCAACTTCTTCAACAGTTGGGCCTCCTGGTCAACCTCGTCAAGTCAACTTCATCACCTGTCCAGAGGTTACACTACTTAGGCGCAACCATCGACACCATTCAAGCAAAGGTGTTTCCTTCGGAGGAGCGACGTTTATCGATCCTTCTGAAATGTCAACTCTCTCCCCACATGCAACACGGTCCCTCAAGTGGTGGTGTTCTCCGAACAATCTTCTGAAAGGGATGCCCTTCCTCCAGCAAGTCCCCACACAGATGATAGTCACGGATGCATTGTTGCTAGGATGGGGTGCCCATATTGATCATCTACTGATTCAAGGCTCTTGGTCTCAGAAGGAGAGTTCATATCACATCAATCTTCTAGAGCTACGTGCAGTTCATCTGGCACTCAAAGCCTTTTTCCTGGCATTCACCACAAACACTCTGCTTGTTCAAACGGACAATACAGCCACCATGTATTACCTGAACAAGCAGGGGGCCACCAGATCCAGAACGCTTTCGCTGGAGGCACAGACAATATGGAACTGGTTCTGGCCAGGAACCTAACAATAACAGTGAATCACCTCCCTGGCGTAGAGAATGTTCAGGCAGATGCTCTCAGCAGAGTGCTGGACGAAAACCACGACTGGGTGCTGCACGACAACATTGTATACATCTTCTCCATGTGGGGAACCCCTTCTATAGATCTGTTTGCAACAGCAGACAACAAAAAATGCATAAACTTCACCACCTGATACTACCATCCAGGGACTTTGGGGAATGCCCTATGGATAGACTGGTCAAACAAATTTCTTTATGCTTTTCCACCACTTCCCCTGATCCTGGTAGTCCTGATCAAACTTTCCAGCTCTAAAACGAGAATGACCCTCACCACTCTAGAATGGTCACGGCAATGGTGGTTTCCAGACGTTCTTCACTGGTCACTCTGTCTACATCCCAGGCTGCCATGCAGGCCATACCTTCTGACGAAATTCGAAGGTCAGATGAGACACACCAACCTCTCGTAGTTGAATTTGGCTGCATGGCTCCTGAGCTAGTGCAGTATGGTCACCTTAATCTCCCGCAAGACTGCATGGGCGTTCTAAGAGAGGCAAAGCAACCATCTACCAGACAAGCATATGCCTTAAAATGGAAAAGATTTTGCATTTGGTGTTTGGACCAGAACATGGATCCCACAGCATGTGGAGAAGATGTTATTCTTCCATACCTATTGCAGCTAGCAAAATCTGGCTTGCAATTCTCGTCCATTAAAGTACACCTGACAGTTCTCACTGCATACAGAAAAAGTCCTTCAAAAATCTCTTTCTTTAAAATTCCAGTCATTAATGACTTCCTAGAAGGGTTGGAGAAAGTATTTCCTCCTACTAGACGTCCATCCGTGCCATGGGAGAATAGTTCTTTCATGTCTAATGCAGCATCCTTTTGAGTCCATACACAAGGCATCTCTCCAACATCTCACTTGGAAAACTGCCTTCCTTGTAGCAACTCTTGGAAAACTGCCTTCCTTGTAGCAATTACATCAGCTCACAGGGTTAGTAAGATCCAGGCCCTTTCTGCTCAGAAACCGTACACTGTTTTTCATTCTTCCATGGTTGTCATGAGAACACATCCAAATTTCCTACCAAAAGTTATCTCTGACTTTCATGTAAACCAGACTGTTTCTTTGCCAACTTTCTTTCAAAACCCATCTACTCCTACAGAGAGAACACTTCACTCTCTAGATGTGAAGAGGGTTTTATAATTTTACTTAGACAAAACTAAATCCTTTCGCAAGTCACAGCAACTGTTCATTAACTATGGCCCAGTTCTAACAGACCTTGCTACCTCCAAGCAATCTCTTTCCAGGTGGATTGTTTTGTGCATTTTGCTCTGTTACCAGCTAGCCAGTAAGTCCCTTGATGGCATACCTAAAGCACATTCTACCATGGGCAAAGCAACCATGATTGCTTTGATGAGAAACATTCACTTAGCAGTTATTTGCAAAGCTGCTACATGGAAGTCTGTCCACAACATTACTAAGCACTACTGTCTTGATTCAGATGTGAGGACAGATGCTCAAGTAGGACAGGCTTCCCTTAGAAATCTCTTTGCATAAATAAATATCTCTCAATCGTTCTATCTACTCCACCGCTCTCAGGAGGATGGGCTTGCTACTCTATTCAGCGCTTATAACTATACATGGAAATCCCCTACGAGAGAAGGGATAGTTTCTTACCTGTAACTCCAGTTCTCTCCTAGGGGTATTCCGATGATAGTCATAAGTGACCCTCCCTCCTCCTCGGTGGAACAGACAAAATAATAATTCAAAGACTTTTTCATATCAGCGAGTAAAGCCTACAAAAATAACTGAGGTAACTGCCTCTTGCTGAGCGTGATTGGATATGGAAGGACCACTTGCTCTTAAAGGCATAGCTTTATTTTTTAGTCTGTATGATGGCAGCCTACGGGCTACACTGCCCTGCACTCCTTCATCCTTATGTAATATTACAAAAAGGTTTGTGAAATATTTTTTCTGTGAAATCTTCAAAATATTCATGCATTTGAATGCAAATCTGCTGTACTGGCCCTTTTTCAACCAAACAGTATGAAGAATGTTGGCCTTTGTAGCCTCTCCCTTAGGCTGCATACTGACATTCTTAAGTGACTTTGCAGGCATTCTTGAAAAAAGATGAACATCAACACTTAAGAAGATATTTTCAGAAAAGTGCTCCGGGGTCCCCGCAGGAGGGTGGAACTGTTCAGCGCTTATGACTATCATGAATATACCCCTACGAGAGAACTTGAGTTACAGGTAAGAAGCTATTCCATCCCTATTATCGAGGTGAAAACTAATGTCCTGATAGAGGGACCCCAAATTGGTCAGTACCTGCTCTTACCATTTGATGAGGCCATCACGGACACACTTTTTGGTACTTGGGTGAAAATCAAGTTCAGGACTACCAGTTAGTAGGCAAATTGCATCTAAAAAGATCCCTGTCTAGAGACCTGTTCATTGAGTATGCCAGACTGCCGATAGGCTCGGTGTCTGAGGCGAGGACAGCGTAAGAAAGCAAGTCACGTCAGTGTGCATGGATAGTGCATGGATATGCAGCTCCGCTTGTCACCTCTGAGAAGAATGGGGGGCCACATGGGGCCACCTACTGGTATGCATGAGTACTGCTTTGAAAGTGTTTGGTTCCAGTTTAATGCCTGGGGAACTATTCACAAGGGGGGGAATATCCACCAGAAATATTGTTACCAAAGGTAGGCACCTTGTTCTGTAACACTATGTCTAAGTCAATGTAGCCAGATTTTAAAATCCTTCAAAACTAAAAGATCCAAGAGCCTCATGTCGCCCTAAAAAGTAAATCAGAAAACAAGTTAGTGAATCCCTTAATTAGAAACTTGTGGGGGAAATGGATGAAGAAACTGAAAACTGGTTTAGTTGCATATTCATTTATTTTGGGAAGAAGTATTAAGGGCAGGATATTGTGAGTCTCCAGGAATTCAGCTCAGCTAGTTCTAAAATGCTGACTCACCTTGTCTGTTATGAGTTTCTGGTATCGTCCTTGCCACATGCCCACCAGGATTCATACTACAGGGAAATTCATCATTTAGCTGTACTTCTAACGGAATTAAGCACTCTAGGGTAATTTTTAGAAAAAAGTGATATATTTAAAATGCATTAGAATCTTTGGCTAAAGCATTCAATTAATGAATGAATGAATTTGGTATACAGTTAATACCATTATGGGGGTCATTACGACCCCGGCGGTCCCGGACCGCCCCGCCGGCGGTGTCGACCAGCCGTATTATGACCGTGGCAAATTCACCGCGGTCATACCGCCGGCAACGCCAGGCGGCAGCCAGGTGGTCGTAATCCGCCAGGGCAGAGCTGCCAGCAGCGCTGCCTTGGGGATTATGAGTCCCCATCCGCCAGCCTGTCCATGGCAGTAAATGCCGCCATGGAAAGGCAGGCGGTAAGGGGGACTCGGGGTGCCCCTGGGGGCCCCTGCACTGCCCATGCACTTGGCATGGGCAGTGCAGGGGCCCCCAGGCACAGCCCCATCGTGCATTTCACTGCCCGAATTACAGGCAGTGAAATGCACAACAGGTGCTGCTGCACCCGCTGCAAATCAACATTGCCCCCGGTTCCATTACGAGCCGGCTTCAATGTTGTTGTGACTTTTCCGCTGGGCCAGCGGGCGGAAATGCTGTTTCCGTCTGCTGGCCCAGCGGAAAAGTCATAATAGGGCGCCAAGCGGTATGTTGGCGGTATGTTGGCGCCCGCGGCTTCGGCGGTGAAGTCGTAATGACCACCTATGTATTTTATTACATAAGAGTTTATATAAGGAAAAATAAAGAATTTGTCTAGACTTGTTTTCAACTCAACATTGTGATAATACAAAAGTAACAGGAGACATAAGGAGGCACTAAAATAGGATCTGACTGAATTGTACACCAATACCTTTGCAAACTTTAACCTGGGACAGTTATCTATTTACTGGATGGACTGCAATGGATAGCATGACACATTACCCATCACTCTCTGCCTGAACAAGCCCAATTAATTTTCCATTTAGACCTTTTATTGGTCTGTAATGATGTTATTGGATTTCTTACGGCACTGTCCTGTGAGGTGGAGTTATGTTATAAGTGAGCTCAAAACTGTCAAATACATGATTTCACCAACACAAGATAAATGGAGATTACAAGGTTAAAAAGGACACTGGAAGATGCTGGGTGACTGGGGCCCACGATAGCTGCACCAACAGGGAGCTACTAATATGTTCCCCGTTCTCGTTATTGAGCTGTGACTCAGTCAGTCCGACTCAGGCCTCTAAATGGTGCAGTGAAATAGTGAGTGTAGGAAGCTGTCTCTGTATATACTATACCAAAATGAGGTATAGTGTGCACAGAGTCCAGGGGTTCCCCAGAGGCTTAACAGAGGCTAAAGTAGATAAAATGCTCTCTTTTGTGGTAGTGTGGCCGAGCAGTTAGGCTTATCAGACGGTAGTGCAAAGCATTTGCTGTACACACAGAGTCAAGAAATGAGGCACACACTCAGTGACTAACTCCAGGCCAATTGTTTTTCTAAAGCAAACACATATTTGGTTACTTTATCATTATAACAAGAAGGTATTTGTTGCAGGTAAGTACAGTTGTCAATAGGTATCAAACATATGTATCAAATGTACTTTGTTTTTTGCAGATAAAGCAGTTTACAAGTAAGTAACACTTTTCTATTTTAAAAGATAGTGCAATTTTTCATAGGAGTCAATAGAGACCTGGGGGTAAAAAGTGTTAGCAGGTACAGTACATGACTTACGATTCCAGTCTTTGGGGTTTAGGATGTACATAGGTCAAAGTTTAGGCTGACTCCAAAAGTGCACCACCTGCAACACAGGCCGGCTGGGTACAGAGGTCAAAGTTGGTGTTGGGTTTACAATGGAATCCTATGAGGAACTCTCCAACCCCAACGCCAACGTCAACAACATCCCTCCATCCCAGAAACTCTGTGACGATCTCTCCACCTTCTTCTACCAGAAAATCGCAGCCATCCACAACAGCTTCAACACCTCACCTCCGCCAGACCCCACCCCCAACAACTCCTCCCACGCCGACCACATCACCACCTGGACCCAAGTAGACGACGCCAAAACCCTAAAAACCATGAACTCCATCCACTCAGGATCTCCCTCTGACCCCTGCCCACATCACGTTTTCAACAAAGCCGACGTCGCCATCGCCCCCATACTCCGCAAGATCATCAACCTTTCCTTCAACACCGCTACCTTCCCAGACAGCTGGAAGCACGCAGAAATCCAACCTCTCCTCAAGAAACCTAAGGCTGATCTCAACGATCTCAAAAACTTCCGACCAATCTCCCTCCTCCCTTTCCCAGCGAAAGTCATCGAGAAGATCGTCAACACACAGCTCGCCCACTACCTTGAAGACAACTCCATCCTAGACCCCTCCCAATCCGGGTTCAGACGAAACCACAGCACAGAGACTGCACTCCTCGCCGCCACAGATGACATCAGACTACAAATGGACAACGGCGAAACCTCAGCCCTGATCCTCTTAGACCTATCAGCCGCCTTCGATACAGTCTGCCACCGCACCCTACTAACCCGTCTACATGAAGCCGGCGTCCAAGACAAAGCCCTCAACTGGATCTCCTCCTTTCTCAGAGGCAGAACCCAGAGGGTCAGACTCTCACCTTTCCACTCCAAAGCCACCAACCTCATCTGCGGCGTCCCTCAAGGCTCCTCACTAAGCCCAACGCTATTCAACGTCTACATGGCCCCCCTCGCACAACTGGGCCGCCAGCACAACCTCAACATCCTCTCCTACGCCACCGACACCCAGCTCATCCTCTCCCTGACCAAAGATCCTCACACCGCCAAAGCCAACCTTCACGAGGGACTGAAAGCCATTGCCGAATGGATGAGCAACAGCCGCCTAAAACTTAACTCCGACAAGACGGAAGTCCTCATCCTCGGGCGCACCCCCTCGGCCTGGAATGACTCGTGGTGGCCCATCGCCCTGGGCCCTCCACCCACCCCAGTCAACCACGCACGAAATCTCGGCTTCATCCTCGACTCCGCCCTCACCATGTCCAAACAGGTCAACGCAGTCTCATCCTCCTGTTTTAACACCCTCTGTATGCTCCGCAGGATCTTCAAGTGGATTCCAACAGGAACCAGAAAGACGGTAACCCAAGCCCTCGTCAGTAGCAGACTCGACTACGGCAACGCACTCTACACAGGCATCCCAACTAAAGACATCAAACGACTCCAACGCATCCAGAACGCATCCACCCGCCTGATCCTCAACATACCCCGCCGATGTCACATCTCCCCTCACCTGAGGGACCTCCACTGGCTCCCCGTGGACAAGAGGATCACCTTTAAACTCCTCACCCACGCACACAAGGCTCTACACGACACCAGACCCACCTACCTGAACACCAGACTCAACTTCTACGTTCCCTCACGTCAACTACGCTCTGCCAACCTTGCCCTCGCCATCGTCCCCCGAATCCAGCGCAAGACCTTTGGAAGCAGATCCTTCTCCTACCTCGCCGCCAAGACCTGGAACGCACTCCCAACCTCACTACGCCAGAACCAGGACCTCCTCACCTTCAGGAGACTCCTCAAGACATGGCTCTTCGAACGATAGCAGCACCCCTCCCCCCCCCCCAGCGCCTCGAAACCCTAACGGGTACATAGCGCGCTTTATAAATTATTGATTGATTGATTGATTGACTGGGGTGCTTGGTAGAAACAGATTGCAGGTAAGTAACCGTGGTTCCAGGACACAGGCCTGGGGGGTTTAGGTCAGCACCAGGGGGGCTGCAGGTTCACACCCAACACACACCCTCAACAGTACAGCGACGGCTGGGTGCAGGTTGCAAACACAGAGTTGGGCGCCCAATGCTTTTCAATAGGGGGACCACAGAGGTCACAAAAGATTCTGCAGGCTGGGTCCAGGGGGTCAGTTCTGGGAAACAAAGGCTGGACAGGTAGAGGAGGCACCTACTGGACGTTGCTGGACCATTGGTCATATTTCCCAAGGCCAGGGGGCTGCGGGTGCAGGGGTCTTAATGGATCTAGTCGTGGTAAGGGGGGCCTCTGGATAAAGGCTGCAGACATAATTGGGTTGGCCAGGAGGGGTCAACCCAGGGTGGACTTGAGGTCAGAATTGCCTGGATGCTTTCTCTGAATCAGTGGGCCACATGGACTCGGGCCGTGGGCGTCTGGTGTAGCGTGGGCAGGGCTCGCGGATCCGGGGCAGTTCTGGAGTCCTTTTTGGAGGTTTGTTCTGGACAAGGCTGCTGTCCTCAGGAATTCATGGTCCTTTGCTGGGCAGGCAGTCCTCTGGGGGTTTGTAGAGGCCCCTGGTCCTGCAGGGTGCGTCACCTTCTTGGAGCAGGGGTCTTTGAATCTGCAGACAGGCTGGTAGGGCTAGGGCCAAGTCGGTTGCCTTCTGAAGTCTTCACTGCTGGGGTTGGATTGGCAGTCCTACTTTCTTTTTGGCGTTGACAGGAATCTGGTAAGTAAGGTTCGGGGGTACCCCTAAATACTAGATTTAGGGTTATTACAGGGGTCAGAGTGCAGTAGCCAATGGCTACTGTCCCTGAGGGTGGCTACACCCTTGCTGTGCCCACTACCTTTGGGGCGGGGCACATTCCTATCCATAATGGTCCCTCTCCTCCAAACCAAGATGGAGGATTCTGCAAGGAGGGGTCATTTCAGCTCTTGACACCTTAGGGATGGTCCTCGCTGCAGTGGTCACTCCTTGTCCATTGTACAATAAATCCAACACTGGCATCAGTGTGGGTTTATTGTGCTGAGAGGTTTGATACCAAACTTCCCAGCCTTCAGTGAATCCATCATGGAGCTGTGGAGTTAGTAATGACAAACTTCCAGCCCATGTTCTTAATGTGGCCACACTGCACTTACAATGTCTACGAAAGGACGAGACACAGTAGGGGCATATTTCTCATGCAGCTATGCCCTCACCTGTGGTATAGTGTACCCTGCCCTAGGGATGTAAGGCCTTCTAGAGCGGTGACTTACCTGTTCCACAGGCAGTGGTTGGTGGGCATGGCACCCTAAGAGGGATGCTATGTCGACTTTACCTTTTTCTCCCCACCAGCACATACAATCTGCAATGGTAGTGTGCATGTGCTTGGTGAGGGGTCTCCTAGGGGTGGCCCTTAGGGACCCTCCCTGGTCATAGAGCCCTTGGTACCACTGGTACCTTTTCAGCTGTGTGCCAGGGATGTGCCAATTGTGGAAACAATGGTACAGTTTAGGGAAAGAAAACTGGTGCTGGGGCCTGGTTAGCAAGATCACAGCATACATTTAGGGGGTCATTCTGACCCGACCGCGGAAGCACCGCCAACAGGCTGACGGTGCTTCCTGGCCAATTCTGACCGCGGCAGTAAAGCCGCGGTCAGAAAAGGGAAACCGGCGGTTTCCCGACGGTTTTCCCCTGGCCATAGGAATCCTCCATGGCGGCGCTGCAAGCAGCGCCGCCATGGGGATTCCGACCCCCTTCCCGCCATCCTGTTCCTGGCGGTTCTTACCGCCAGGAACAGGATGGCGGGAACGGGTGTCGTGGGGCCCCTGGGGGACCCTGCACTGCCCATGCCACTGGCATGGGCAGTGCAGGGGCCCCCTAACAGGGCCCCATAAAGATTTTCAGTGTCTGCTTTGCAGACACTGAAAATGGCGACGGGTGCCACTGCACCCGTCGCACCCCTTCAACTCCGCCGGCTCCATTCGGAGCCGGCTTCATTGTTGAAGGGGCTTTCCCGCTGGGCCGGCGGGCGGCCTTCTGGCGGTCGCCCAACGGGAAAGTCAGAATGACCGCCGCGGTCATTTGACCGTGGTACGGTCTTCTGGCGGTGCCCGCCGGGGTCGGAATGACCCCCTTAGTCATGTTAGCATCAATATCAGGCAAAAAGTGTGGGGGGGTAACCATGCCAAAAGGGGCACTTTCCTATACAGTCCCCTCCCAAATTAAAGAGGATGAGACTAACCTTTCCCAAGAGAGTCTTCATTGCCTAAGTGGAAAAACCTGTAAAGTCCATCTGCATTGGGATGGGCAGTCGCAGATGTATATTCCACTGTAGAGTCCATTCACTGTAGGGAGATGGACCACCTCAAAAGTTTAGGGTTCTCACCCTTCATTTGCATTAGACATCTGAGAGGTCTGTGGTCAGTTTGAACAATCAAGTGAGTACCAAACAATTATGGTCTCAACTTCTTCAGGGACCAAACCACAGCAAAGGCCTCCCTCTCAATGGCAGTCAAATGCTGGTCCCTGGAGAGTAACCTCCTGCTAATAAAAGCAACAGGTTGGTCATGGCCATCATCACTGGTCTGAGACAGGACTGCTCCTATCCCATGTTCAAAGGCATCTGTCTGCACAATAAATTGCTTAGAGTAGTCTGGAGCTTTGAGAACTGGTGCTTAGCACATTGCCGCCTTGAGGGTGTGAAAGGCCTTTTGACAAGGAGTCCAGTTTACATTCTTAGGCATCTTGTTAGAGGTCAGTTCTGTGAGGGGGTCACAATGGATCCATACCTCTTCACAAACCTCCTGTAATAACCAGTCAAGCCAATGAATGCCCTGACTTGAGTCTAGGTTTTTGTAGCTTCTGAGTCCAGAATTGTCTGGATCTTCGGCTGTAAGGGTTGCACTTGGCCTCCACCTACAAAGTGGCCCAAGTATACAACAGTGCTCTGCCCTACCTGGCATTTGGATGCCTTGATAATGAGGACTGCAGATTGCGGAGCCTGTAAAACCTTCCTCAGGTGGACCAGGTGATCCTTCCAGGAGGAGTTAAAGACAGCAATATCATTTAGATATGCTGTGCTGAAGGACTCCAAGCCAGCAAGGACTTGATTCACCAATCTTTGGAAGGTGGCAGGGGCATTCTTTAAACCAAAAGACATAACAGTGAACTGATAATGCCCATAAGGTATAGAGAATGCAGTCTTTTCTTTTCCTCCTGGTGCCATGCGGATCTGCCAGTACCCTGCAGTTAAGAAAAAGGTACTGAGAATCTTTGCTGAACCTAATTTGTCTATCAGCACATCGGCCCTTGGAGTAGGGTGAGCATCTGTCTTGGTGACAGAGTTGAGACCTCTGAAGTCCACACAAAATCTAATTTCTCTCTTTCCATCCTGGGGATGAGGTTAGGGGGCTAAGACCACTGGGCGAGCCCAGGGACTGTAAAAGGGTTCAATAAACCCTAAATCCAGCATCTTGTTGACTTCAACTTTGATGCTCTCCTTAACTCAGTCAGACTGCCGATAGATCTTGGATTTGACAGGGAAGCTGTCTCCAGTGTCCACATCATAGGTACACCAGTGTGTCTGTCCAGGGGTCAAGGAGAAGGGATCTGCATACTGCTGCAAGACTTGCCTGCAGTAAGCCTGCTTTTGGGCAGTTAGGGTGTCTGAGTAGACAACGCCATCAACCAACCCATCTTTTGGGTTGGGAGAGAGAGGTCAGGGAGTGGTTGACTCTCTGCTTCCTGTTTCTCATCAGTAAACATCAGCATGGTTACATAAGCCCCGTCACAGAAAGATTTGAGGCGGTTCACATGGATCACCCTTTTGGTTGTCCTGCTAGTGCCCAGGTCTACAAAGTAGATGACCTCACGTTTCTTCTTTAGGATACAGTAAGGGCCATTCCACTTGCCCTGAAGTGCCCTGGGAGCCACAGGCTCCAGAACCCATACCTTCTGCCCTGGTTTTAAACCAGTGCAGCCTTTTGTTCATACCACTGCTTCTGGAGCTGTTGGCTGCCCTCAAGGTTTTTGGATGCTTTTTCCATGTACTATGCCATCCTAGCACGGAGGCCAAGCACATAATCCACCGCATCTTGCTTAGTCTCGTGTAGAGGTCTCTCCCAATCCTCCTTAACAAGTGCAAGTGGTTCCCTAATACGGTGGCCAAACAGATGTTCAAAGGGGGAAACCCTATTCCCTTCTGAGGCACCTCTCTGTAGGTGAAAAGCAAGCATGGCAGGAGGACATCGCATCTCCTTTTGTGTTTTCTGGGAGCCCCATGATCATACCCTTCAATGTCTTTTTAAACCTTTCAACAAGTCCATTGGTTTGCGGGTGGTATGGTGTGGTGGACTTATAAGTCACCCCAACACTCAATCCACATGTGTTTTAGGTAAGTTGACATGAAGTTGGCACACCTGTCAGAAACCACCTCCTTAGGAAACCCTACCCTGGTAAAGATACCAATGAGGGCTTTGGCTACTGCAGGAGCTGTCGTAGACTTAAGGGGAATTGCTTCAGGATACCTGGTAGTTCAAGTGGACCCACTATGTCCACACCAACCCTCTCAAAGGGAACCCCAAACGCAAGGAGTGGAATTAGGGGAGCCTTTGGGTGGCCAGCCGCCTTACCACTGGCTTGGCAGGTGACACAGGAGCTGCAAAACTCCTTCACCTTTTGAGAAATGTTGGACCAGTAGAAATGGCTAACAAGCCTATTCCAAGTTTTAGTTTGGCCCAGATGCCTAGCTAGGGGATGTCATGTGCTAAAGTGAGGATGAATTCCCTAAACTGCTGATGTACTACCAATCTCGTGGTTGCACCAAGTTTTGGGGTCTCTGGCCTCAGTGTATAGGAGTCCTTACTCCCAATAGACCCTGTGGGAGCCACTCACATCTCTCTTCTCCTGTGCATCTGCTTGCCGCCTCAGGCCTTCGAGAGGGGGACAGGGCCCAAGAGCTCTACCTGGTAAGGATCAAGCTCCATGGGCTCAGTTCCCTCAGAGGATGTTAAGACTTCTTCCTGAGAAGAGTCTTGGGCTTTTAGCTGTACGGAAGCTGGTCCCCCATGCTTGCTGTCCCTTCTCTTGGAAGGTTGGGCCATTATACTATGCTCCAAGACTTCTTTTTCACCCTGTGCTTGACTCTGTGCTCTAGTCTTCACACACAAACACCATCTCAGGGATTCCCAGCATGGCTGCATGGGTTTTGAGTTCTACCTCAGCCAAAGCTGAAGACTCCAGGTCATTCCCTAGCAGACATTCAACTGGGATTACATAAGAGACCACTGCCTGTTTCTGGCCAGTAACCCCTCCCCATTCTGAGGCTACCATTGCCATCGGATGGACGTTAGTCACATTTTCAGCATTGATGACAGGATAAGTTTGTCCAGCCAGACACTGTCCAGGGGAAAACAGTTTTTCTGTCACCATGGTGATACTGGCAACTGAATCGCTCAGGACTTCTACCTTAGTCCCATTAATCAAGGGAAGCTGCCTGTATTTGTTCATGTTAAGGGCCCAGACAGCAAAAATGGCATCTACCCCAACTTCAGAAACGCAAGTAGCTTCAGTGTGAACCCTGATTTGCTCTGGGCATACTGTTGATCCCACCTGGAGACTGGCTACACCAGTGCTAGCTGGTGCATTACTAGGGGGATTCTTTTTGGGACAGGCCAAGTCTCCATTTTGGTGTCCATTCTGCCTACAATTGAAACACCAGGCCTTTTTGGGATCAACGTTTTTACCCTTGTACCCATGCGAAGATTGTGAAGAGGCTCGGGCCCACCTACTTGCTCAGGTTTTTAGGGGCCTTTAGAAGGCTCTTTACTTTCATCCTTAGGTGTCTGGCCACCCTTCCCCTGGAGAGGCATTGTAACCCCTTTCGTTTGGCCACCCCCAGTGGAAGTCTTGGTCGCCTTAGTCTTGACCTAATGGTCTGTCTTCTTTCCCAATTGTTGGGGAGAAATTTGACCTATGTCTACGAGATATTGATGCAACTAGTCATAGAAGCAGTTACTTAAAGACGTTCTTTCATAGACAAATGATAAAACCCATCATAGTCATGCACTCCACTTCCAGTTATCCAACTATCTGGTGTTTTCACTCACTAGTCTACAAAATCAACCCAGGATTGGCTTGATGTTTAATGAACCTCCTGAACCTAATTCTATACTTCTCAGTGGTGATTCCAAAGCCCTCAATCAGGGTAACCTTCATGTGGTCATAGGATTTAGCATCTGCACCAGTGAGTATGAGGGGTCTATCCCTACACTTACCAGTGAACAGTTCACAAAGGAGACTTTTTCAATCTTCTGGTTACACAAGCCCTCTTAAAGGCTGTGAATCACTAGGTGATGTCATCACATTCCGCATACTTGGGGACAATCCCTTTGGAGATTTTAGGGGCATCAGAGGGGCTCTCTGTCCCTAGGTATTAAGGTGCTGCCACCATTAATGGGTGCTAAGCCCATTTCTGATCTCTCCTTTTCTGTAGCCAGGAGCTGTCTCTCCAGAGGTAATCTTTTGGCCATCCTTGATAAAAGGAGGTCCTCCTCACTAAGGCCGCCCTCAGTGTTCCCAGAGGAACTGGACTCCCATGTGGAAGACCCAGGTCCTGTGAGCACCCTCCTTGGAGACAGGGCCTTGGGGTACCAGGGTATGGAGTTCCGCTGGAGAACAGGAGCCACGGCTAAATTTAGCATGTCCTGGTGGGATGGATGGGCAGAGTGAGGGAGTAGACAGCTGCCCTTGACTTGCGGACTGTGGCCTCTTAGACACTAGGCCAGCAAAAAGAGCTGTGAGCAAAGCACAGGAGAGCATTCCACCTCAATGGTGACCCCCTATTGAGGTGCGACCTAAATGGCAGAGTTTGAATTGGGAACAGCATGTGAAAGTGCTTCACTGTACAAGTAAGCTGAAGTTCACTGGTGCTGAGTTGTTCATTGGACCTGGGTGATTCCCCTTTTGAATCTCCCTGCATTCGGCCCTGTTTTGTCCCCATTGTTTGTTATACCCTGTAGACTACTGTGATGGCTGGGAACAAGAGAGAAATTGAAGACTTCTTTGGACCTTGTGGTGCAAGAACTATGGAGGGGAAGAGCAGCTTCCTGGTGGACAGTTGTGAGAAGCAACCAAGGGGAGGGAAGAGGATACTGCTGCACTACCTCAGTGCCTTGTACAATGATCTGGAGAAATTGTCATAAACTGCATAAGGGAGAATCTGAAAGGCCTGACTATCAGGGTTTTGAAGGCAGAACAACAGTTGGAAACCACCAAGAGAAATGTGCAGTAGAGGTGACCACCTACGGCTGAGGAGATGCTAAGCCACCTGAATATGTTCAAACAAAGGCAGTGGAGTCCAGGGATCCCTAGGAGGGGAGGATTGAAAAACTGAGTCTCAGCAGAGGGGCACCCACTTAAGGGTGCTTTGTGTGTTGCAGAAATCCCACATGAGGCCCTTCTAGACATGATGAGAGAGTTATTGGAGGAGATGTAGGATCTAGTGAGAGGTAGAGGACATGGCGAGGAAGACCTACAGACGTACAGCCAGATGGCTAAAGGTAGATTCTTTCTCATGCAGTGCTAGTGGTGCAGACCGAGGGCTGGCAAGAGTGGAGTCTATGTATTGCAAAATATGAAAGAGTTGTAGTGCTGGGAGACAGGCAACTCCTGTTTTTCCCTGATCTGAACCTTCACACCTTGGCCCAGAAACATGCATTGATGGCGATCAAGCAGAAGCTGCATAAGATGTCTATTTTAGCCCCAGTGGCTGGGCAATGCTGGGCGATTAGGCAGAAGTACGGTCAGCTGACACCCTTGAAGTGCTGTCTGGTGATTGGAAGCAGCTGTCAGCTGACAGGCTCAGTGATCTTTGGCTTGTACGAATAGTACTGGCTGCAGTCTCCAGCTATGACCAGTCAGTCCCAGGCTACCCAGCAGCTGCTCCAGGTTCGGAAAGGGTGACCAAGAAGGTGTCGGAGGCCCGAAAGAGAAAGAGCAAAAGACTGAAGCAAGCAAAAGAGGAAGCTCAGGATGAGATTGAGCAATATTGTCTGCAGAGAGAGCAGGAATTCAGAATAAAGGAAATTGCTGCTTTGGGATCACACGGAAGGCACAGCTCTGACGTGGGCATGGGTACACTAGGGAGGATGAAAATTATACAGGAGAGCAACGAGAGCAATAAAGAGATGGTGTTGCAGAGCCTGTTGCAATTGTTCTGTGAAATCAAGCCGGAAATCCACATCAACCACCGCTTCTCTGGCTAGACAGTTGGATTAAGGGCTCCATTCCCTGTGTGATAGCAATAGGAGCCAGTGGTCACAGGGAGCCTAGAGTTTGTGATCAGGATTTATTCAGGTGTATATTTTTCAGCAATATTCATATTTTTAAAATATATTGATCCTTTAGAGAAAGAAGTCCCTGAGTTTCTCTCTGTCCTGCCTTAGATCGTCCCTAAATATTTATTAGCAGTTTCTAAAAACTATGCAGGGCAAACAAGAGAGAGTGATAATTGAATGAATAGTGAATGGAATTGCACCTGGCCAGAGATCAGGGACTGTTGTCTGTTGCCCTCCTACTGTAAATGTGGCACTTCAGTGACTGATAACATTGAACACAAGGCTCTTTGTGACTTTGCATCTGTATTGTCATATTTGTGAGTGGATGAGTGATTTGTGATTTGGTTGCCTACCTGCAAGTGCCTAGAAACGGCAGCACTTAACAGGACAGAGTTTTACCTTCCAGTCCCTGCTGCCTTCTGTGTATTCCCAGTTCACGTCCCAGAGAAAGTTTTTAGTTGTATTATTCATATTCACAAATAAACATGTTGTATATTTTAGCCCCTGTGGATATTGTCAAGGAATCTCAATTTTTCACTAGAACAACCTATGCCTTTAAAAAAATAGGGAACAGAATATCCCCAGAAAGGCTTAAAAAGCTATCATTTCTAGAAAGAGGTGTATGCCAACTTGTTTTCACAGGTATTTCCAAAAGGCATGTTGCACAGAGAAATTGGGAGAACAACATACTATATAAGGCCTAGGCTGACTGGCTTCTTAGATGAAGGAAGAAAATATGTTTGGATTGTATTCAGTGGAGACCACAATGACTAACATGTAAAAGTTCGATACACCTTTTACACATGCCTGATTTTTAAAGTCGGTAGGGCTGTGCTAGTTAAGGATAGGCATTAAATTGGACGTGGTGGTCACTTCCTGGAGAGACGATTTGAAAGTGGTGTGCTTTTGGTGTAGTTTTGCAAGTTGAAAGGGTGGTAATGCACCTTGGGGGGCATTCCAGCGTAGCTAGACCAAGAAGCTGCATATTGGAATCGGGAAGCACGCATGAAGGCTTAGGCGTTGCAGGAGGTTTTTACTGGCTGCATAAGGTTTTTTTGAAGGAGGTGGTGAGATTGGAGCTAGCGGGACACTAACAACAATGGTGTGTCAGTTTTCAATTTTACTCACAACTAATGTATTGGTTATGGCCGATGAGTGAGTGTACTATAATGAGCGATTGTTATATTGGCATCTTAACAGCCACTGGCTCCAGTGGGGATCGAACGGATGCTGACAGGGTGCTTTGCGGTGGAGGCTGGGAAATAATGTATTTATATTTATGACGAATTTAACATGAGGGAGAAACTGCATGCCAGTGATGAACTGCAGTGAGGCAGTCAGAGATCAGGTAACGTTCTTAATTTTCATTAACATTGCTTTGTGATAAAGTAGTCGTATTTGTAGTTTCTCTTCATGTACCCCTTCCTCGTAATTTGTAAAACACCGCCCCATTTCCTAGTGTATCAGCGAAGTAGTTGGTTTACTCTGTGCTTCAAGCAGAATTGACAATGCTCCTAGAGATGAATGCTTTGTGTGGGATTATTGACTTTCTGCTTTACAGCAACAGAACCGAGACTCTCTAACCATTAAAAAAATAGTATTTGCTATCTCTAATTGTTTGTTCCAGTCCGTTTAGCCTGCGGAAAAAATCTGAAACGGTATGAATACAATGAAGCTACTCACAACTTCATTACAAGCAATGCATTTTTCCTTTGTGTTCGTGGGTAAGGCTTACTTTATAACTTGCTTTGTGCTTGATGATGTCATTAGAAACTTGATTATTTGAGGTTCATTGCTTTGTAAAAAGTAGATGCAATTTGCCTGGTCGTTTTCCTTGAATATGTGATGAACGGTCACTTTGATTTCATCGTGGGACTTTTTTTTAACTCCTCCTATTTTGTTCTTTTCCTCCACAGGGCGCTCTTATACGGCCTGTCAACCAATACTCACGTTAGTGACCTTCATTTGGACCTGAGCAGTTGTGACGTAATTATCATTTGTTGCTTACTTTTCATGCATGATATCATGGCAGCATAAGAGCCACGCAGTGGGTATGCTCGTAAAGCGCTGGTGCGAAATGGAAGGAGCAAACACAAATATGTTAAAGAAAGTAAATAGAGTAAAATAAAAACAAAGGCACGCCTATATCGTTCCCTGAATCTTAGCACACTCGACTGCAGGTTCTTTTAAACGTACTGTCTTTTTTGTTTAGGCGTTTCTCCACCATGTGATCTTCCATAGATTCCTCTACTTTGAATATTCTCCATCATCCAGCCTTGGTTATTTATTTTATTTTATTTTATTTGTGGGTTTTGTAAAGCCTTGCATAGAAGAATCATAAACTGTACAATATATCTCCTTTTCACTGACTATTTCTAGTATTTCAGAATATTCTAATTTAGAGAAATATGTTTACTAAAAATATTCTTACAACAGACACGTGCACCAACACATGGACACACACGCGCACTCACACAAACACACACACACACCCCTTAAGTATGGAATGAAAACTAGTTTTAGCAGTTAGACTGCTGAAGCTATGTAATGGTTTACAGCAGTGGTTCCCAACCTGTGGTCTAGGGACCCCTGGGGGTCCGCGAAGCCTTCTCAGGGGGTCCGCGAGAGCCTGGAAAATTACAAAATATTGACAAATATTGACAAATTTGGTCCCCAGCTTCCAGTAATGACTCAGGCGGGGGTCCCCGGATTCCCATGATGATTCAGTGGGGGTCCCTGGGTTCCATTAATGTTAAAGTGGGGGTCCACAGAAATCAAAAGGTTGGGAACCACTGGTTTACAGTAATCATTATGGCCTAGTGAAGTTCCAGATTACCAAATAGGCGAAGAAGGCACTGGCCTATGTGCCCCACCCCTTTTTGGGGTTCCCTCTCTGTCATACACATTAGGACATTGTTTGTGGTACTCTGTAAAATGTAGTGACTCTAACCTCCAGAAACAAAGCTTTCTGTGAGTTAGTGTGTTGCAAGTTTTCGTCGATTCCAAACCCTAGTAGAATATTCACGAATAGAAGCTTAGAGAACACCAGCGTGTTTATATACCTGGCGTCTCATCTGCATTGGTAAGTTAGCTTTTCCAAGTTATAATAAAGTTTTATTAACTTCAAAGTCTAATTTCTACCGTAACAGAACAAATCTATCTTGTTCAGGCACTTTTACTCATTTTTAGCTGAGACTTAAGATTTCTTTCATTTTCTTGAACAAGGTGTAAATATTGTTTGAAGACACTCTTTTGTAGGACCAGAATGTCAGCTCTTAAATTTGTTGGTTGATACATTTAAAAATGTATTAGGAGATCATTTGCGAGGGGGGCCATGGGCCCCAACATTTCGACTGCCTAGGGGCATCCTCAGGGTTTAATCCTGCACTGGCCTAGTGCGGCATTTATTATTACCCATCCTTTTGAACATTTAAGATCAAGTCAAAGTGTGAGGCAAATAGATTTGCATTTTTTGCTATTGATTGAGAGCGAGAGAGCAATGCAAGTGTCATGGTCTAGAAATGGAGCTTAGTGTACCCATACCATCTCATCATGTTTGACGGGGTGGATTTATTCTAGTCACCCTCGCACACAGGGAATAATGGTTTACCCCAGTGTGCGCCGGGAAGTTAAAAAAGAGAGCCTGGTCGAGGCTAGTTAGTAACGGACGGGCAGAACACACAAATCATGCTCCTTTTGACTCCTGCTGTACGCACACAGATTTCTAGGCCCAGCGCTCCACTTGTGCACCCAACACACACATTACACTGGCGACGAGGCCGGCGTGCGAACCCCGCCTGCTCTTGTGCACCGCAGAATTCGCACAGCTGCGCTTAGCGGCACGCCGCACCTGCGTTAATAGAACAGTGTGCTCTGACATGAGCAACGCCTGCTTAGCTTCAACATGTGCATGCCCTCAGCCCCGACGACCTGCAACACTGACACCAGGGAAAGAGTCTTAAAAAAAAACATAGGAGAAATGATGAGTGCATCAACGAAGGGCCACAAATACAGAACGGTGAGAGTTTCAACCCATATTTACCCTGCCCTGGGCCAAGGGACCCAGTTTTGGAGCTGCACTGGTTGCTGGCCAAAAGGGAGGGAGAGGTTGCCTCAAACAAAAGGTGCAGAGAGACTTTGGTCACTATACTCCTTCATTCATGAGCACTGCAACTCAGGACCCAGTGACCCACATAACAGACCAGCACAGGTGTTATAGTCAGACACATCTCCCACACCACCTAACCAGCACACCAGATGCCCAGCAAGGCAGCATAGCGACACTCATCTTGGTCTGGCAGCTGTACCATGTGCCAGGAGCGATAATGTTCATGCCACGAGAGAGAGGAATCAGCAAGTCACCCTAGATTGCAACCATACATACAGTGCCATAACCACAGCCTGAATACAGCTGAGAATGTTGTCAGTCCCTGCCATAGAGCCTTTCATTGTAGACGGGGCACCTTTGGCATTTGCGCCAAAATGGAAAGACTGGATGGAGCACCTTCAGTTTTACTGCAAAGGGGTGGACATCCCAGCTGTGCAGCTTAGAGCTGTGATACTGCATTTAAGTAGGAAGGACATTCATAAAATATATAAAACTTTAGCAGAAGACACGCCAAGAACATACGCCACCCTGCTATGAGCCCTGAGCTGACACTTGAGCATATGTCCAACAGAGACTAGGAGTGGTTTGTGTTCCAGCAGGCTCGCCAAAAAACAGAAGAGTCTCTTGATGCATTCCACAGTCTACTGTGCTGACTCGCACATGCGGCTTCACGGACGAGCTACAAGAAATCTGTGGCCAAATAATACAAGAGTGTTCGTCATAGAAGTTAAAGGAGGCAATCCTTCAGGAACTGGGAAAATCACTACAGAGCATCCTGAACCCGGGGAGTTCAAAAGAATGATCAAAGGTCAGAGCCTCCCACATGAAAGCTGCCCTCTATCAGCCAATCAAAACAGAACAAGTTAATGTCTTCTGAACACGGGTAAACCCTCAGCCCCAAAATGGTCGGAAGGCAGGGGCAAAGAATGTAGATACTGTGGAGGAACGCCCCATAGACTCAATAAGTGCCCAGCAAAAGGTAAACACTGCTCTGCGTGTGGGAAATATGACCACTTTGTTAAGGTTTGTCGATCCTGCAAGCTCAAGCGTCCCCAAGGAATTCGAACAACCTGTCTCAGACACTCCCAACATCACAGAAGACATGGATGATGACCCCGAAGAGTATGTGGTTCAATCAATCAATCATATTTATAAAGTGCAGCTATTCACCAGTAAGGGTCTCAAGGCGCTGAAGGGGTCGGTCCTCTGTGCTTCAGTCGAAGAGCCAGGTTGTAAAGTCCTTCTTGAATTGAGGCAACGATGGTGACTGACTGAGGTGAAGAGGCAAGGTGGTCCAGCTCTTTGCCGCAAGTTAGGCGAAGGTTCTTCCTGCAGTCTAGATCTTCCGTATGCGGGATACGGTGGCTAGTGCCTGTTGAACAGAGTGGAGAGGTCTGGCAGGGGAGTAGAAGGTGATGTGGTAGTTGAAGTATGTGGGTCCTAGGTCGTGGAGCGCCTTGTATGCCTGGATGAAGAGTTTGAAGTTGATCCTCTTCTCAACAGGGAGCCAGTGGAGGTCCCTTAGGTGTGTGGTGATGTGTTTGCGGCGGGGGAAGTCCTGAATGAGTCTGGCGGAGGTGTTTTGGATGTGTTGAAGTTTCTTCAGGTTCTTCTAAGTGGTGTCGGCATGGAGAGCGTTGCCATAGTCGAGTCTTCTGGTGACCAAGGCGTGGGTTACGGTTTTGCAGCAGTCGTTTGGGATCCATTTGAAGTTCTTCAGGAGAAGTTAGAGTGTGAAAACAGGAGGATAAAACCTAGTTGACTTGACGGGTCATGGTGAGTGATGAATCCAGGATGAAGCTGAGGTTGCGTGCACAGTTTCTTTTGGTGGGAGGGATGCCGAGGGAAGCAGGCCACCAGGAGTCATCCTAGGCTGATGTGGAGGGTCCCAGGATGAGGATCTCAGTCTTGTCCGAGGTAAACTTGAGGCAGCTGTTGTTCATTCAGTCAGTGAAACTAAGCCGTCTGTGCTATGGGAGCCACCCAGTCTGGCTGTCTACCCTTCTTGAAATGCCAGGTCAAAGTAGGGAACCAAGAACTCACAGGAAACATCAACACTGGGGCATTCATCGAATTAATGTCAGGAAGCGTTTACCGCTCCCTCAACAACCCTCCTCTGTTAGCTAAAGTGAAAATCAGAGTGCTCATGTACAGCCAGACACAACCAATACTTTTATGCACCATGTCCCATGGAAACTTCAGTGTTGACACTGTAGTCTACGTGGGCAAAGAAGGACAAGGCATGCCGAGCAGGAGACAGATGGCCGAAACTCTCAAACTGGTTTCATTCGCATTAGGCGTGCAAAAAGAAGAGATATCTGATCTCCTGGAAGAATTTGCAGACTTTGTCAAAGGCATTGGCTGCCTCAAAGGAAAGGAACTCAAGCACATATCGAGCAATCCATTCAACTGATTGCTTTGTGACACCAGTGCACAGCCTTCCATCTTGGGCCCAAAGTGGAAGAAGAACTGAACAATTTATAGCGGCCCGGCATCATTGAGAAAGTGACAGGACCTGTGCCTTGGGTTTCACCAGTCGTGGTCACTAAGAAACCTTAACAACCAGGAGAAGGCTGCATCTGCGTGGACATGAGACTCTCCAACATTGCCATCTAGCGGGGGCGGCTCCTAACTCCCACTGTAGATGGCATCCTTGGTGAACTCAGCGGGGTCCAATGGTTTTCTAAGGTCAATCTTCAATCAAGTTACCATTAACTGCCACTCCATCAAGAATCCCGTTACATAACGACCTTCTCAACCCATATGGGCCTACAAAAATACTGCAGTCTCAACATTGGCATCTCCAGTACTGAAGAAATTTTCCAAAATACAATCCGGGAGGTGCTAAGCGAACTGCCAGCTGTCTTCACCATCAGCGATGACATATTCATCTACGTCAAATCAACACAGCAACATCATACACACCTGTGCAGAGTCCTTCAGAGGATAGAAGATGCCTGCCTCACCCTGCACAAGGAGAAGTGTGAATTTCTCAAACAAAAGATAAGCTTCTCTGGATACACCTTCTCTGCTAAAGGCATAGCACCAGACCCAGACAAAGCGAAAGACATACAGGGAGCTCCAGTGCACACAAACAGACAGAATTAAGGAGCTTTCTGGGAATGGTTAACTTCTATGGGTGCTTTATTCTGGACATCACAAGCCTCATGCAACCTCTGCAATAACTCATCAAAGCCAATGTGTCCTGGGTTTGGGGTCCTACACAAGAGGATGCCTTTAAAAAGACTAAGGAAGCGCTGTCAAAGAGTACCACCTTGTCCTTCGTCAGTCCTCCTAAACCAACATATATTTCAGTAGATGCAAGCCCAAAGGGATAAGGGGCAGTACTCATGCAACAACAACCCAACCACGACTCGGTGCCAGCTGCATATGCAAGTTGATCACTTACAGAGACAGAGCAATGATATTCACAAATAGAGCAGGAGGCTATTGCCATACACTGGGCATGCCGACATTTCCACGTCTATGTCTATGGCCACCCTTTCTTTGTCACCCCTGACCATGAGCTATTGATACCACTCTTCCAAAGGTCAACGTCCAAGCCCGCGGCACGCTTTGAAAAGTGGATGCTACAGCTCCAGGAGTATAACTGCCACGTTGAATTTTGGCTTGGCTTCACCAACCCAGCCAACTATCTCTCTAGCAGGAACACCCGAGGAAGAGGAAGAAGTGAAAGCGACAGAAGCCTACATCCACTACATAGATGAACAATCTTGCCCACTTCCCATCTCTTTGGAAACACTATAATGGGCAACCAAGGAAGATGAATGCTTACAGCTCGCACTGGAGGCATCATATTGGACAACTGGAGACCCCTCAGGGTACATCAACCAAAAAGAACCCTGGAAGCAAGGAAAACACTACAATTATTGATCCATGTTCGCCAAGAGCTGTCCACTGATGATAGTGTGAGTTTGTTCAGAGGGCCTTGTCTGGTCGTTCCTGCTAGCCTGACCCAGCATCAGTTCAGCTGGCCCGTCACGGACATCAAGGGATCACTAAAATAAAGAACAGACTTCACACCAAAGTCTGGTTCCCAGGCATGGATGATCTGGTAAAAGCCACAGCAAAATCCTGCCATTGGTGCAAGTAACGGGATCATCCGAATCACCCCCACCGGTCATCACTGAAGATGGCCTGCACGTGCCATGGGACTGCGGTCACATCCCAGATGGGAGGCATGTCCATCTGGGAGATCATAGATCATAGATTATTACACCAAGTATCCAGAGGTTAAAGTTGGCCCCAAAGCCGGCCCCAAAAGTAATCACAAAGCTGGAAAAGGTGATCGCCACACATGGCATAATGAAAGTCATGAAGACAGACAACAGGCCTCCCTTCCATGGACAGGAATTGTAGAGTACCTTAAATCCTGGAGCATCCAACATCGGAGGATAATGCCAAAATGGTCTTGGGCAAACAGAGAAGTGGAACGGTTTATGAGAACCCTGAACAAAGTGATTTGGATCGCTATCGCAGATGGCCAGCAGGTTTAAAGAGCCATTTATGGCTTCCTGTGTGAATACCTCCAAACCCCTCATTCGACAACCAGTTGAGCTCCGGGACACACAAGTATGGGCCGAGTAGCTGCCCACTCAATTCCCCATCTTCCCCCATTGTCCCCACCTGTGATCAATGATGTGGAGGTCCTCAATAAAAGAAAAGCCAATAATCAGAGGGCTAGTGCCAAGAGGAATGCTCAATTAGTGAGATTCAGCCAGGGCCTTGGGTATTTGGCAAGGACTGGTATTCTGGTAGTAGGTTTGAACTGCTAAATGAACAGAACCTGTGTAGGAATGTCAAAAGAATGGGTACAATGGTCACGGCACATCAGGGTGACGATACCGTCACAAGGAATGTGTCGTTCTTCAAAAAGGTTCAGAGATATCTTGGAGATCTTCTAACTCCTAATGACAGCGAGGACCTCCCAGAAGAAAGCCTGATTTGGACAACCCTCCCCTCCAATGTCTCCTCAACGTGGAACCTCACCGGACTGTCAGTCACCCTGAGGAGTTTCACAGGCGTCTGCCAGTCGGACCAAGAGATCTCTGCCGACTCAGCCAGAGAAGGAGATCAGCAGCCAGAACACAGAGTGCCAAGGAGCACACCGACGATATCACCTGCGTCATAACCCTCCACCATCGTCCTGGCTAGCGGACTTCCTAGGGTGAACACGAAGCGGGGAGTCGCAATAGGAGACATGGTAATGTTTATATTTGTGTGGACTGCGTTTGCCTTTTTTCTTTCATTGAATAAAGTTGGGGAGGAATGTACCATACTACCTTGTCATGTTTGACGGGGTGGTCTTATTATAGTCACCCACGTATGCAGTGTATAATGATTTGGTGCACAGGGGAGTTCACAAAGAGTGCCTGGGTGTGGCTTGTAAGTCACGGACGGGCAGACACCACAACTCAGACTCCATGTGGTTCTTGCTGCATGCTCGCTGATTTCTAGGTCCAGCGTGTGCACCCGACAAAGACACTACATTCAGGTCTTGTACCTTCGTCATAATGTGGAATGTACAGTTTTTATTGCTAGCCCTGTTAGAGAAAAATACGAACTTCATGGAAACCGCTTGAGATAGGCATTGGGTGTAAGTCTGTGCATTTCAGTGTCAGTATCATATGCTGACTAGCTGTAACAAGTCACCAGTTTCAAAGTACCTCAGAGAGTCACGCATTTTTAGTCTTCTTTCAGATATTTACTGTATCAGACCCATTGTCTATATTCAGGATGACTGCAGCAAGTTTTTCTTCTCTCATCTAATCTCTTGCACAGTACTGATAGATAAAGCAGTTAACTCCTTTTCAGAACAGGAAAGGGAAAATAGGAGAAATTGTCAATGTCATGCACACCAAATGCATACATCTAGTGTACTTTGTGGTGCAACAACTATTGCTGGGTTGATGTCTAGCTTAATTTTACAAACTGCATTCTGAGAGCCGTAGTTTTTATTTACTTGAGTGGAGTTACCACACCTGAGAACAAGTATTTGTAAAGGGAAAGGCCAGAACCAGATGCACGATGTTTGGTGTACATGGAGAGATCTGGCAAACTTAAGAGTATCCTGTTAGTTCTAGACAAAAGAAGGAACTTAATTGCAGTGTTAAATCTATATAATTATAATAAGAAACTCCAACAGTCGATCTAAGACTTCAAGAAAGCATATTACAATTTCATTAAGAGCTACAAATTCTGCTTCAGCACACATCTCCTTTCCTATATCCCTCAGTCAGCCTGCTACTCCACCACTTGTCAGTTTCATTGTGATTTGTTTTAAAGATCTCCCCTAGTTTCTTTCAGTGACTTCTATTTTAGGACTATCTACCTTTGCACCAACTATGGTGGTGATGCTGCTACTGGTTTTTGTACAGACTTTTGTGTTTGTTCAGTGCAAAGATTTCTTAAGATCCATGTTTATCTTCAATGTATGTAAAGAGGTCATAGATGAGATGCGCATGCAGGGTGTGCTGTGTTGATAACAACTGGTGATCACTATGAAGAAGACAAGGATTAGTTAGTTATGGAAACCTAAACTCTCTGTTACCCACAGAATTAACTGCTCCAAGGAAAAATAAAGGACTAAATAGGCTCTGACACTCTGTTTCATTCTCCACTTCACTGTTGCATTCCTTTACAAAGGGCAAAGGATTCCTTGGGCAGGAAACCTGTATGTATCCATCCTGTCCAGTATCCATCTGTACCTCATTCCTCTGTCTGTCCATCTATGTGTGCCTACTTGTGTGCTATCTGGCTTTGTGTTGTGTGGGTATATAATGGTATCTGCTTGGGTGTTATATATGATTAGGAGCTTTGTGCTGATCTGTTTATATGGGTGCCTGTATGCCTAGTGGTGTCTGGCATAGACATCTGCGTCCCTGCAGATCTGTTTGCATGGGGCTAGTCTCTTTGTGGATATTGTTGTTGTCTTCATCTATAGGTGTGTTGCTGTCCCTAAATATGACTATGTGTGTGAGCAATATGTGCTAATGTATGTTTTGCATACCTGTGTGCAAACGCAGTACAAAATCAATTCTGACTAGTGTTTTTTATTTGTCACTTTAACAATGAACAGAAAGTACATCAACTGATGGGCTGAAGATACAAAGAAAAACAAATGAACTCTTTCAGGCAGTCACTATGCTCCAGCATTCTTCAGTGACTAATGTTGACATACTCATATTTCCTTGTTACATATTTGCATTATGTGGAACAAGATTTCCCAGTTCATGGACTTTGCCTTTTATATAAAAATGATAAGAAAACTATTTATGTTTTTAAAATCATATATTGTAAGGATAATCTTCACTTCTGACCTCTGTATTTTTTCTCACCACCTTTTAGTCACCATTCTGGAAATTTTTGACAGAGACCCTTCTCACTGTGGAGACAAGTCAACATGCTTCTCCATAGTTTCTCTTCCTAACAGTGACACCACAGTGCGGAGAGCAGACGTTTGCAGGACAGGCTGAATATCCTGCTAACATGCTTCAGATCTCCATTAGAGAAGTGTACTCCTTCCGGGTGATCAGTAGCCTAATTAAGAATAAAAAAGCCCAAGTGGATCTGCCCAACCTTAAATCTTTTGAGCACCCACAATGACAAGGCCAGCAGACACAGGCTAATGGTACCTTTGCCAAAGGTGTTCTAGTCATTGTCTTGAGGGGCCCCTGCTGGTGAGCTTATCATCAAGGGATCTTTCACAGTGAAGCTTCATTTTATTTTAACAGCAATGACATCAGCTGACGCGTGCCAGTCACTACAGGCTGTTCCTATTCTTCATCTTGGAAGGGGAAGACCAACCATTTCACTTTAAGCCTAAGGGCCATCGTGGGAAACCCTAGGCCTATTCAGAACAGGAAGGCGTTGCCTTGCAGAAATTGATCTGTTAGAGGATTGAGGGGTCTTCCTATGTCGTCTAAGCTTCAGGCACATCCATCTCCAAGAAGATACCCTGACATACATTGACCTACCTCTTTAAGATCATTACCGTTAAGGATGCTACCAACAGGTGATCTGACGTGACATTCTGAATAGAGCTTCCATCAAGCACATCCCAACTATGACTAAGGAGCAAGCACACACCTTTGTCTTCCTGTATGTTATTCAGCTTCTCACACCTTCAAAGCCTTCCACTTACATAATGCAGGCCTTTTGGAGGAAGCAAATGATGCATTATTGAGACCAGATTCAGCTAAACCACAGAAGTTGAGGCAAGAGAAGAAGTATAAACTTTGGATTGAGATCCTGTCTCCCTAAGTTTTAAACCGCCTTCAAACTCTATGTTAGCTTCAGTGATACACACAGAGTTTCCTCTTCCTCCTCATTATCTTACACCTTTCTAGATATGGAGAGAGCATGCATGGATATCTAATTTATTAACAAATGTGTTGTCTGTGGCACATCTGCAGACCCCCGTGATGTTTTGCCTGGTGGTGCCAGGGAAACAGGAGAGTGAAGGGAGGACCTTTGCTGTAATATGCCCCCTTTTCAGCAAGTTATATGATGCTTTACTGATGTGTCAAGGAGTACCCCTGAATTATGTGGAGGTTCTAGTAATTCTGAATCACAATGCAGTTTTATGTTAACACAGCATCCATGCTACACCCTGGACAATTATTTGGATTATGCTGGATGTACTAATGTGTCACAGTGCAAAGGAGTTGCATTGCAAAACGGATACTAGTGCCCCTAACCATTCCCAAAGCTTTCACTCCTAAATTGTAAACTGTTTACTGACAGCCTATGTCAGTTAATAGCCATTCAATGCTTTTTAACTGCTAGAGTGTTCTTAAAGCATTGGTACATATCCTTCCTTACCAAGGGAGGTCTGTGAACTATGCTCTATATTGAAAAGGAATACAGCTCAAGTGTGGGATTTTTTTCCAGCTCATCTGTATATTTCTGATAATCCACTATACGGGCCTACTTTTCTGGTATCCTTGGTGTGAAATTAGAAACAGGAACCATCCAAGAACAACCCCAGAAAGGTGCACTTGGTCTACCAGTGTTTGAGAAGCTGTGATTGCCATGATTCTGAAATTATCACTGATCTTGCTTGCTAAATGTTTTTCAAAGCAGAGGAAATTGGAAAAATTAATGTGGAAAAAGAGCAATGATATATGAGAGGAACAATAAGTTGATGAAGATGAACTAACTGTAGTTTAATAAATTCATGTTTAAATATGGTCATTTCAATGTGTTTTTAATAGAATAAATATGTGTATCGGTAATGAAGGATGGCATTGAAACAGGGCAGTAGGTGCATGGGAAATAAATCGTTATGGATAATGAAGAAGTCACTACTCCTGTGCAAGTAAAATCAGGAACACAAGGGAGTTAGCAGAACTAGCAGTTCTTCTGCTTATTGTTATTTATTTCAAGTATGTTACTTTAAAGTGTGATTTTTTTTTTAGCCTATGTGGGTCTATTTACTCCTTTTATATCTGTTGTTAGACCATTTCTTTGGGTGATTCTTGTAGAATTTGGTATGGACTCTGAAGTGTGAGACTCTCCTACAGCTTAGACCGAGGAACTCTCGACATATTCAGTGTGGACAGAGAGGTAGATTAACCACACTACTTGTAGGTGCCTCTGCAGAACTGGGTGTACGTTTTGACACCTAACCTTTTTAACTTGTTTATTAATTGCTTGCTATTCAGTGTGGCCTGGGCTGAAAATGTTCTGTCTTGGTTGGGCACAAGAAAGTCCTTATTGTCTAATTCAAGGACAATGGTGTTCTCCTTGGTTGCTCTAAAATGCATTCCACATTGATTTTCTCTTAGTATTGGCAAGAGAAAATACCAATAATGAATGCCTAGCAGTGCAATGCAATGGTTATGTGTGTTATGTGTGTAGTAAGGGGAATTTTCTGGGTTGTCCTGATCTCTTAGAAGTAATGAGGCAATTCCACTATAAAGGTGTTAAATTTGTTGTAAATGGTTCAAGGAGATGAGCAAAAGTGCAACCTCATTATCCCACTTTGTAGGGAAGATTGTAAGATTCTTATAGCGATTTGGTCACCTCCTGCTACTTTGAACTTTGCATGTGTAGTTTACAAAGGCACTATTAATAGCATTACAGTGTTGAATTTTAGGGACACATAAACTACTTTGGTTGGTCAAAGAACATACATTATCCTCTCAGAACTGGTGTACACCTTGTGAAGGGGATTTACTAGGCAGTATTATTAGAGATTTGTCAGTGGGTAAAACCCTGTGTGACCCTATTTCTGAGGCATCTCCAGGAAGTGTGTCCCTTAGAGCATGCAAGATGCTTGCCTTGAGTCAACATATTAAAGGCACTTTTAGAATCCTGGGGTAAATATAGTGCATTCACCAGGGAACAGACCACCTTGCGATATGGTGACTGTTGAGGAGGCAATGTTGGCAGGATGTTATGTTAAGTCTATTGATAATATCACACAAACACCATAGGTCTCTTGGGGGGTCATTATGACCCCGTCGCTGAGTTTTAATGTGGCGGCAGTACCGCCAACAGGCTGGCGGTACATACTGCCACATTATGAGAATGGCTGGTTGGCTGCAGCCAACCCGCCACTTCTCCACTCATACCGCCATGGTGGTATCAGCTGCCAGGCCGGAGATGTCAATAGTACTATGGCGGCAGCATTTTGAACCAGCCTACCCCCATGGTTTTCGTGGCGTTAGCAACGCCACAAAAAACATGGTGGTAGGCGGCTCCCCCACCCCCCTCAACACCCACTTGATGTTCCTCACCCCCCTTCTCCATCCAAACTCCCCTCCTTCCGATCCTCTCACTCCTCTCCACCCCCTCCAATCCTCTCACTCCTCCCCATACATGCATACACCCGCAGACATGCACCACGCATACACCCAATCATTCACAATGGCATACACGCATTCATACACGCATACTTCCAGTCATGCTCGCACACATTCTTACATACATTCACACTGACATGCAGACACGCACTCACTTCACCATTCTTACACACATTCACTCACATGCATACACCCACGCAAACAACACTACACACACAGACGCATTCACGCACACATTCACACATTCATGCACACAACCACACTCACACAACACCCCCACTAACACCCCTGTCAGAAGCCCGACTTACCTTGTTCCAGGAGGTCTTCTGGCAGGGAACAGGAAGGGGCGCTGCTACCGCCAGCAGCGCCCGCCAGCAGAACACCGCCAGACCGTATCACAAGTCATGATACGGCTGGCGGCGTTCAACTGGCGTGGCGGTGCTGGTGGTAGCAGCGCCAGCTTACCACCATCCACCAGTATGATGGCCAGCCCTTCTTGTGGTGGAATACGGCAGTGATCATAGTATGGCGGATGGATGGTAGCCGTGGTGATGGTATTTTGGAGGCCGTCACCGTGGCAGTGACATAATGACAGCCGTGGTGCCTTATCCTGTGAGCTGGAGAAAGAAAAATAGGAACTAACCAGCAAAATAAAAATTACCATTTTCCACAGATGTCAATGCCCGGGTAATCGGAGAATTGGCACCTGAAGTGTTCGAGGGGCTTCTGTATCTCAGTGACTTGGAGAGCTATGCTGGCGGGAGCTTAGTCTCCTGGCAGAGCTTCTCAAGCTGCCCAGGTCAAAAGGGTAGAGACCAGACGAAGCGTGATTCACTGGTAGTCCAGTTTGGGGGTTGGACAAAAAGCTTGCAACCTTTTACAATGAAAAGCATCTGTTATGAAAACAGCCACAAGAGCCACTAAATCTTCTGATTACAAGGGGCTTCCAGAGTCTGTGCATGAGAGATGTATGATTGACAGTAGTCAACAGATGATGGAAGTTCTGAGTGCCAAGTGCAAGACTAGAATCGGATTCTGATATGTACTCACTATGTATGACACAGGGAAGTTGGCTCAAGCATCATGTGAGATGAGGTGCTACAACTTACACATTCTGGGGTCAGCGAAAGTAGGTGGACTGGATCTAGTAGAATGAAAACCACCACAGGAGAGAAGGTAGTGTGCTCTGGAAAGGACAGTGACCAACATCATGAAGAAGTAGCCATCGTTCTGAGCATGAGGACACAGAAAAGCCAGCTTAAAAGGCAGAGACATCAACACCACCATTATCCAGTGCTACGCACCAACAAATGACACAGAGGAGGCAATCAAGGACATACTCTACCAAGAGATGCAAGCTGAACTTGAAGATGTGCCGCGCCACGACTTGAAGATTATGAATCTTGAATGCTCAAGTGGGAAATGACAGCACAAACCATGACAGAGCCATAGGAAAGGAAGGTTTTGGAACAACAACAATGAATAAAGACTGTTAATTTTTTGCCACAAATGATCTGATCATAGGATGGTCTCTCCTTCCATGCCTTGATATTCGCAAACTAACTTGCAGCTCATCCAGTGGCAGTGACAGAAAACAGATTAACCATTTTATGATGAGCAGCACCTGGAGACACTCCCTGCAGGATGTCAGAGTGAGGAGGGAAGCAGATATCAGCAGTGATCACCATAGAGTGACCACTCCTGTGAAGCTGAAGCTTAGAAAAACTAAACCCAAAACATCAGAATGAAAGCACTTTGCTGTGGCAAAATTACAGGACCCCTAAGATCTAGAAGGCATTAATCTTACATATGAAAAGCAGGTTCCAACTCTTGGCAAACACAGAAGATCAGTCTGAGCCAGCGCAGACACAGTCAACAAGAAATGGGGACAGGTAATTTCAGTATATGTGAAGAGTAATGAAACATGCCTGGGGACCAAGACAAGGAGGAGGAAAGAATGGATAAGACAAGCCAAATGGCACGCTTTTGAAGACAGGAGGGCAGCAAAAAAGAAACTCATTGAGGCCAAATCTGAGAGGCTGAAGGATAAGTACAAGCAGCAGTGCATAGAACCAAACAGAGCAGTCAAAAGAATGACAAGAGCAGAAAAGTGGTTGTACATGGATAACCTTGCCAGTCAAGCAGTGGAGGCAGGCAGTATTAGAGAATGGGGGAAGGACGTTAAGATCACGTAGATAGTCAGTGGTAAATTTCATGCAACATACAATACCCCTATCATGGACAAGCAAGGCAGACTACTCACAATAGTGAAAGAGCATGAAGCATGGAGTGCCAGGCAATTAAAATAAGTCTTGAACAGGCCAGTACCAACAAGCGAAGCAGACATCCAAGAAGGATAAATACATTTGGATGTGAATACTACCCAACCGCAGAAAGAAGAGATCTTCAAGTCTGATCCTGAAGCATAAGCTTAACTCCTCTAACAACAGTTCACATCAATTTGGGAGGGAAAGAAAGTAACAGATGACTGGAACCAAGGCATCACTGTCAAGATTCCAAAGAAAGTAGCATTGAATAAATGTAATAACTAGTGTGGAATCACCCTTTCATCAATTCTGAGTAAAATGCTGGCAAAAATCATTATCCAGAATATTTCTGATGCCGTGGACAAGCTGTGAAGAGAAAAGCAGGTTGGGTTCTTGGGCACAGGGTGTGTTGATCACATCCTTACTCTGCGCAACATCATAGAATAGTGCACGGAGTTCCAAAAGCAACTATACATCAACTTCATTGATTTTGAGAAAGCCTTTGACAGTATCTACTGTGACAGGTACTGGCGTATTCTGAAAGTCTATGGCATACCACAGCAGATAGTTCCCATCACAAGCTTCCATGATCATTTTACCTGCAAGGTGAGAGATAGTGAGTATAGCTTTGAAGTCAAGTCAATAAAGTTGTATGCAATATATTTGATATGTAATGTTGAATAAAGATAAAATAGGAAATTCAAATGTTCAAGAGTGACAAAAGCATGTTTGTGTTATGTGTTAAAATTATACTTGAAGACAGAGATTACTGTTCCCATGAATCAGTGATACAGTAGATGTCAATACTTAATAAGGACCTCATTACAACCCTGGTGGTTGGTGATAAAGCACCGGTAATACCGCCAACAGGCCGGCGGTAAAAAAAATGGGATCACGACCATGGCGGAAGCCACCAACATAGACAGCCACTTTAACACTCCAACCGCCAGGGCGGTAGCAACAAACACCGTGGCGGTCACCGCCAACAGACAGGCGGAAGACAATGTACCGCCCACGCTATTACAAGGCACCAATTCGCCAGATTTCCAGGGCGTTACCAACGACATCCAAAGCACGGCGGAAACAGTCTTTAGAAGGGAACCCACTCACCTTTCAACACTCAACAAGGAACCAGGACACAGTGGAGCCCGAACTACAGGTCCTACCGATGCTGGTGTATCTGCTAATACACCAGGGATATCAAAGAAGGCGGTGGCGACAACCACGGTGAGTACTGCACCTAGCACACAGGGGAGGGGGGAAAAAAAGAGAGTGACACACACATGCAAACCCGCAACACCCCCACCCCCAACCTCACCCACAACACCATACACACAAACACATGCAGCAACATTACATGTACACCCCATAACCCCCTGGAAGAATGCAAGGACAAAAGGAATTGAGTGAAACCAGTGATATTTAGAAAATGCAGATAAAGTTAACGATTGTAAACAACAGTATATACAAATATTTACAATATGTATAGAGGGCCGTACACTGACCTTTGCAAATGTCCGTGGACCAGTGGGCCAAAAAAACATGGGCGAAGTCCACACTTGACTCCTGCCTCAAAACGGAGAGAGAACACTGCAGGGGCATCAGGTCAAAAACACACAGGCACCTCAGGGGGAAGGGAAGGGGGGCACCTCAGCCGGAAGATGGTACTATGCCACTGCTCCTGGAGGGGGCAACATGCCCACAACAATGTCCTGGGGATTGCAAAGACAAAGGGGGTCATTCTGACCCCGGCGGTCAGAGACCGCCGGGGCCAGGGTCGGCGGGAGCACCGCCGACAGACCGGCGGTGCCCCGCAGGGCATTCTGACTGCGGCGGTTCGGCCGTGGTCAGATGCGGGAAACCGGCGGTCTCCCGCCGGTTTCCCGCTGCCCTGCAGAATCCTCCATGGCGGCGGAGCGCGCTCCGCCGCCATGGGGATTCTGACACCCCCTACCGCCATCCTGAACAGGATGCCGGTAGGGGGTGCCGTGGGGCCCCTGGTGGCCCCTGCAGTGCCCATGCCAATGGCATGGGCACTGCAGGGGCCCCCGTAAGAGGGCCCCACAAAGTATTTCAGTGTCTGCTATGCAGACACTGAAATACGCGACGGGTGCCACTGCACCCGTCGCACCTTCCCACTACGCCGGCTCAATTCTGAGCCGGCGTCCTCGTGGGAAGGTTATTTGCCCTGGGCTGGCGGGCGGCCTTTTGGCGGCCGCCCGCCAGCCCAGGGCAAATCCCAAAATACCCTCAGCGGTCTTTCGACCGCAGAGCGGTATTTTGGTGGGGGAACTTTGGCAGGCGGCCTCCGCCGCCCGCCGAAGTTAGAATCACCCCCAAAGTCCCTCAAGAGGGTGGTTTTCCCACTGCTTGGTCCTGAGGAATGCAAAGCCACAGTCTCTCAAGTGGGTGGTTTGCTCATTTCTTGGTGCTGGGGAGGGCAAAGCCACAGTCTCTCAAGTGGGTGACATGTTCCACTGGTTCTGGAGGGGGCCTTGTGCCCAGTCTGCTTCATCCTGCCAAGAATAGGGGGACTGGATGCATATCTCCAGTGGTTCTGGAGGGGGCCTTTTGCCCAGTCCGCTTCATCCTGCCAAGGATAGGGGGAGTGGATGCATATCTCCACTGGTTCTGGAGGGGGCCTTGTGCCCAGTGATGCTGCACCTGGGGTGTGGCGGTTCACATTCCCTCACCTGGGTGTCTGAGGCACGAGCTGTGTAGGGAACAGGTAGCATTATACTCCATGGAGGCAGAGCCAGACTCCATCCTGCGGCGACTTAGGCTGCAAATGTAGTGGCACTGGCTGGGCATGTGGCGGTGCATATGGCGGTGCAGGTGGCGGTGCCTGCGGCGGTGTCTGCAGCGGAGATGCTCCCTGTGCTGGCCGTGGTGCAGGTGCTGGTAGTAGTGGAGGGAGACACCAGCCCGTCTCCAGCAGCTTCGGACGGCTGCCCACTGGGGATGATGCTGCTGACTGTTGTTGTGGCAGCGGTGGTGCAGGTGGCGGTGCAGATGGAGGGGCAGGTGGCTGTGCTTTCCGCGGTACAGGTTGCTGGCCTGTCAGGACTAATGGTGGTCACCAGTCCCTCACCTGGAGGCTCCGAGCCCTGAAGTGCCTTGCCTTTGTTTTTTTTGCCCTTCCCCACCTTGGCAGACGCTGCTGGGACCTTGGCACTGTCCTCTTGAGTTTTGGATGAGGCCTTCCTGTGTGGGTCTTGCGTCTTGTCCGTGCTGCATGCTGGCCCCTTCTTCACCTTGGCAGGTGGCGGAATCGGTTGATCCTTTGCATTGTTCGGTGGCACACTGCCAGCCCTGACGGGTGCCCCCTTTGATCCCCTGGGACTTGCAGGTACTACAGCGGACTCCGACTCGGTGGCTGAGGTGCTGGCCTGGGATCTTGACACCCTGGCCCTAGGGGAAGGACGGGGGGCGTAGGGAAGAGGTCAGTGTTAGCCAGGAAAAGTTTTTTAGACACACTGGGACAGGAAGATGGAGGGGGTTTGGGAGTGGAGGAAGAGGGAGTGGTTGTAGGAGGTGTACGTCTGCTGAGTTTGGGTGAAGGTGCATGGGCTGGATGCTGTTGTTAGGTGGATGGCTGTTGAGTGGGTGTGTGCCTGCGTTTGTGTACTTTGGGAGGAGGGCTCACAGACACACAGGGAGAGGAGACAGGGGACGTGTGCATGGTTGTGAGGGTGGTGACTGGCCGTGAGGGTTGTGTAGTGATGTTGGTGCTGGTGATGGAGGTAGTGGCTGATGATGTAGTGCATGCAGGTATGAGTATAGACACTACTGGGAGGGAGGTGGACGAAGAGGAGGAGGGGGACACAGTGGAGGAAGTGGATGTTGGTATGTTTGCATGGGTATGGTGCTTGTGTGAGTGCCTGTGAGATGATGTTTGGTGCTTATGTTTTCCTGAGCCACTTTTGTGTGTTGATCTGTGCGCATGCTGGTCTGAAGGTGTTCTTGGGATAGGGTGAGGTAGAAGGGATTGGGTCTGGGTAGTGGAAGTTGGAGGGGGGAGGCTGGACACAGGGACAATGGCTGCCATCAGTGCTGAGGCCAGAGCTTGAAATGCTCTCTGTTGGGACGCCACGCCAGAATGAATGCCCTCCAGGTACGCATTTGTTTGATTGCAAATGCCTCTCAAACCATGGATGGCATTCAGAATGGTTGACTGCCCAACAGAGAGGGATCTCAGGAGGTCAATAGCCTCCTCTCTGAGGGCAGCAGGGCTGACTGGGGCAGGGCCTGAGGTGCCTGGGGCGAAGGAGATGCCCACCCTCCTGGGTGAGCGGGCACAGGAAACACGCTGAGGGGCTGCTGGGAGGGCAGTGCTGGTAGGGTGGGTGGCGGCTGTACCTGTTGTTGGGGTGGGCACAGAGGTGTCCACCACCGCCAGGGAGCTTCTATCAGAGGAGGATTCGCTGTCACTGGTCTCCCCTCCTGTCGCCGTCGTGGAGCTCCCCTCGCCCTCCCTCCCACTGGTGCCTTCACCCTTGGTGGATTCGGGCTCCAGGCCCATGTGGAATGCAGCTCCCTCCATCGCCAGTGCCTCAGCTCCTCCTCCAGATGATGCTAATGCACACAAGGACAGGGTGACTAAACAAAAAGGGGGGAGAGACAGAGGATACAATTGGTCAATGCCAGCAACAACACTACAGTTGGCTGACACAACACACAGGGAGCAGCCCTATGCACTAGGCCATGCGCAACTAGTCACTAAGGTAGTCACCAGCCCATGGGGTACAATGCCTAACCCAGCATTTGCACACCTGACACCCACAGCACCCTGCCCAGTAGTAGTTGGCCACTTGTACTATTGGGGTAGGAGTGCTTCAGAGCCTGGACATAAGGGACCTACCCTGCCATAATCGCCCTGGCCTAGGGGCACCCGCCGCCCGCCATCCCCCACCCTGCTAGCTTCTAAAGCGCGCAAAGTCAGGATTCAGAATCTGTACTCACCCCCTTGTGTCTGTTGTGATGCCCTCAAGCACCCATCCAACTCCGGATAGGCCACCACCAGGATGCGGAACATCAGGGGGGTCATGGTGCGACTGGCACCCCTTCCACTTTGGGAGGCCAGCCCGAGCTGGGCCTCCACCGTTTTCTTCATCCAGCGGTGCAGGTCCTCCCATCTCTTGCGGCAGTGGGTGCTCTGCCTGAGATAGACCCCCAGGGTCCACACCTCCTTGGCCATGGCACGCCAAATACCCTTTATCTGGTGGGCGCTGACCTAGTGGGAAAAGACAGCGGAAAATGTAATTACTCACTCGTCTGGACCGTCATACTCATTGCCCACCAGTTCCCACCCATGCCCTGAAGCTCATACACTGACCACCTCTCATGCAGCGCTCAGGCCAGGACGCCTTAGCACCCCCCAACATGTGGCTTACATCCACACCAATCCAAACAGGCATTGCCCACACATCATGCTCACAGTGTACTCACCTGTTTGTCTGGAGGACCGTAGAGTAATGTGTACTGGGGTAGGACCCCATCCACCAGTTTCTCCAACTCCTCTGCAGTGAAGGCAGGGGCCCTTTCCCCAGACACTCTAGTTATTGTTGCTTCCAGACTCAGGTCACAGCAGCACATGCAGTGTATGTTCTCTCCTGTTGATGGTCAGGTAGCAAGTGAGTGAAGAGATAAAAAATGGCAGTGACGTCAGCGGCGGTGCGTACCGTCACCACCGGCGTACATCGCCATTGGCTCCTGGGACCCATAGGGCCCAATGATAACCAATGTGAAGTTGTGTGGCGGTCATCGACCACCTACCACAACGCAGCACAACGCCAGCGCACTTACCTCATTTCCCCTTGTCCCTCCTCACGGTCAGGGAGCCGCCATTTCAGGGGGGCACATGGCATTGCACCCAGCTGCGTCACAGCACATATTGATACATCTACTGACTCTCAAATTCACACACTGCTTCTGTGACATAAATTAAAAAACAGTTGTGCCATCTATGTGGAAATATGACCTTCTGCTCACCGTTCTCCTCCATAGGCTACAACCGATGATGAGATGGCGGCATCCTCCGGTGTACAGACCCCTGGTGGACCTGTCGACATTGGAGGACAGACACATTATCATCACATACAGACTTGATCGTGCCACAATCCAAGAACTGTGTGCCCAGTTGGAGCCAGACCTGATGTCAGCTATCCGTCAGCCCACAGGAATACCCCCTCTAGTGCAGGTCCTGTCAGTGCTCCATTTCCTGGCAAGTGGTTCCTTTCAAACTACAGTGGCCATGGCATCAGGGATGTCTCAGCCCATGTTCTCCAATGTGTTGTCTGCCCTACTGAAGCACATGCGCAGCTACATCGTTTTCCCCCAGGTGGATGATTTGGCCACAGTGAAAGCTGACTTCTATGCCCTGGGACATATCCCAAACATCATTGGTGCCATTGATGGTACACATGTGGCATTTGTCCCCCGCAGAAATGAACAGGTCTACAGGAATAGAAAAAGCTAACACTCAATGAATGTGCAAATGGTGTATTTGGCGGACCAGTACATCTCCCATGTGAATGCCAAATATCCTGGCTCAGTGCATGACGCCTGTATCTTGAGGAATAGCAGCATCCCTTTTGTGATGGGGCAACTCCAGAGGCACCGGGTGTGGCTAATAGGTGAGCCCAAGGTCCCCACACAGTATAAGTTGGGTTCTGAGTATGGGGTTGTCCATAAGGGGTGGTGTATGTCTAACAATTGTCCCTCGATATTTGCAGGTGACTCTGGTTCCCTCAACCTATCTTGGCTGCTGACCCCTGTGAGGAATGCCAGGACAAGGGCAGAGGAACGTTACAAAGAGGCACATGGGCGTACAAGGAGGATTATTGAGAGAACTTCGCCTCCTGAAGGCCAGGTTCCGGTGCCTCCATCTGACAGGTGGATCCCTGTACTACTCACCCAAGAAGGTGTGCCAGATCATTGTGGCATGCTGTATGTTGCACAACCTGGCCTTGAGACGCCAGGTGCCTTTTCTGCAGGAGGATGAGCCTGGAGGTGGTCTGTGGCAGCGGTGGAGCCTGTGGACAGTGAGGAAGAGGAGGCAGATGAAGAAGATGTGAACAACAGAACAAACATTATACAGCAGTACTTCCAGTGACACACAGGTAAGAGACTGTAAGTCAAATTTACATTACAGTTAACTTTTGGACATTGTACATGGCTGCCTCTTACCCTCTGTCTATGGACACTGAATGTTCCCTTTGGAATCTCTATTTTCAGATCTGTGTACCCCATTCTGGCTATTGCTATATGTACTGCTGCCCACCAAAGGTCATCCTGTGGTATATTTCACTGAACATAAACGTTGCATTGCTTTGATAATGTTGTAATAATACATCTTTCTAATCATTACACTGACTCCAGTATGGTTTCTGTTTCAAGGGTGTTTATTTTTTGTGCAAAATAGTATGGGGGTAAGTGCAAGGGGCTGGGGTGATGGTGGAGGAATGTCCAGTTAGAGTCCAGTCTATTGGTATCACAGGTGCATTGTCCAATGGGGCATTGGAAGGGGAGCAATGGCAGTTCAAGGTTTACAGGGTGACATAGTGGGACAGAATGGTGACAATCAGGAGAGTCTTATTTCCTGGCGGGGGTCTTGGCAATGTTCTCTGTCTTCTGCCTGGATCGCAGGGACCGTTTGCATAGTGGTTCTCCTTCTGCAGGGGGTGGGGGTGCTGGTGGCCTGTTGGTCTTGTGGCGGTTCCTCCTGTCCACTAGCGCTGGTGGAGGTGGAAGGCTGTTCCTCGGTTTGGCTAGTGTCAGGGGCCCTTTGTTGTGCCACTGCATCCCTCATGGTCTTGCCCATGTCAGCCAGCACCCCTGCAATGGTGACCAGGATGGTGTATATTTTAGTTAGGTCCTCCCTGATCCCCAGGTACTGTCCCTCCTGCAGCTGCTGGGTCTCCTGTAACTTGGCCAGTACCTGGCCCATGGTCTCCTGGGAATGATGGTATGCTCCCATGATGTTTGAGAGTGCCTCGTGGAGGGTCGGTTCCCTGGCCTGTCTTCCCCCTGTCGCACAGTAGTCGCACAGTAGTCCTCCCAGCTTCCCTGTTGTCCTGTGCCTCTGTCCCCTGAACCGTGTGCCCACTGCCACTGACCCCAGGTCCCTGATTGTCCTGGGTTTGTGGGGTTGACTGGGGTCCCTGTAGTGGTGGACACACTGCTGATTGACGTGTCCTGGGGACAGTGGCATGGGCTGTGCTGTGGTGGTGTGTCCTTAGGGGGGAGGCTCTGTGGTGGTTTGGGACTGTGGCAGGGGAACCGACTGTCCAGAGGTCCCTGATGGGCCAGGTTGGACATCGTGATTCAGGCGTGCAGAGCTGCTGTCATCACTGTGGGCCTCTTCTGGGGGTGGGCTGGATATAGCTGGCACCTCCTCTCCGGTGACGTTGGGTAGGGGTCCTGCTGGGATGCAAATGCATTGTTAATGTATTTGTGTGTGCCATCTTGTGCAATGTTTGTGTTTTTCCCTGTATGATTGTGCTTTCTCTGTTGGTTTGGCCTTGTGTGAGTGGTGATTTTGTGGGCTGGGTGAGTCTCTCTATTAGGCATCCTGGGATGATGGGTGTCCATGCAGGTCTGTGATGGGGGTCCATGCATTGTTGTTGCCTGCAGGGCTTGGTATTGGGATGGGGGAGTTGTGATAGTGGGATATATGTGAGGTGATGGAGTGATGGGTGTGAGGGTAAGGGTAGGAGTTTGTGATGGCATGCAGTTAGGGTGGGGGACATAGTAGTAAAGATATGACTTACCAGATTCCAGTCCTCCTGCTACTCCTGCGAGGCCCTCAGGATGCATAATCGCCAAGACTTGCTCCTCCCATGTTGTTAGTTGTGGGGGAGGAGGTGAGGGTCCACCGCCAGTCCTCTGTACAGCAATCTGGTGTCTTGAAACCACGGAACATACCTTCCCCCGTAGGTCATCCCTTGTTCTTGGGTGCTGTCCCACGGCGTTGACCCTGTCCACGATTGTCCGCCATAGCTCCATCATCCTTGCAATGAATGTCTGCTGAACCTATGATCCGAATAGCTGTGGCTCTACCCGGATTATTGACTCCACCATGACTCTTAGCTCCTCCTCAGAAAACCTGGGGTGTCTTTGGGGTGCCATGGATTTGGTGTGAATGATATGTGTGAGGATGTGTGAGGTGATGTGTGGGGTGATATGTTGGGGTGTTTACTGTGATGTGTGTGGATGGTGTATGGGTGATGGTGTTCTGTGCCTCAGAGTGAGTGTGTGCTCTTTGCTTGTCTCTCTGTGCTTGGTCTTTGTTTTTTTCGTTGTAAGGGGTTGTGGGTAATGTGGGTGTGTGTTCTATAGTGGTATGAGTGTGAGCGTGTGGTGTGTGTATGCGTGTAAAGTGTGTGTATTTTGAATTGTCCAATGTGGTGTGGTTTTGTAAGTGTGTGTGTATTTTGAGCGTGGCGGTGTGTACCGCCAATGGTTTACCGTGGTTGAATAACCACCACGTTGATTTGTTGGTCGTGATACTGTGGGCGTATTCCTGTTGGTGTAATGGTGTGGCTTTTGCTATCGCCAGTTTATCACTGACCTTTGGTGTGGCGGACTTGTGTGGGTGTCTGTATTGTGGCAGATTTCTATGTGTGAGTCATAATACTCGTGGCGGATTACCGCCGCGGTCACGGTATCTTGGCGGCTGTCAGCACGGCGGTAGATGGCATTTACCTCCAGGGTTGTAATGAGGGCCTTTGTGTCTTAATTTTCTTCATTAAACAGGCCAACTCCGTATCAGGCATTCCTACTTAGGGTACACCGGATTATAGTTCTTCCTTTTTTTGTTATAGACATGAGGAGCCTTAACGACTAGCATGTCAATTTTATCCTTACAAATTACAGTCGTCCTGTTGCTGAAGCTGGCTCCTTCCAAGATGCTTCGGATTATTCAGGACCCCACCACTGGTGCTGAGAGCAAAGGTGGCGTAGGAATTATTGTGGACCTGCATCCTACAATGAAATACTTTGAGGTCCTCTCAAAGGGAACTGCCCATTTACTCTGTGTCCCTCGACCTGAGAATATGGCCAATTATGCCCTGGTGGCTACTTTTCCATGCACACTTACGTTATAGGTCTGGAAACAGATGTTGGTGCTATAGGGGCTGACAGATATTTCTGAGGCATTAAACAGCTGTACGATGACTCAGTCAGTGTTACTGGGATCCAATTTGTTTAGTAATCATGGCAAGCTATAGGTTTTCTCTGTTGTATGAGTTTGTTTGAAACACCAAGCAGTATACAAGTGAGGGGGACAAAGAACGCTTAAAGGTCTAGCATACGTGCACCAAATAATTCTGAAGTAACTATAAAGGGGAGTATGCTGTTAAAAACACCACCTTGTTACCCAAAGTCTTTGAAAAAGAGAACAATTGTATGCTTAACCTGGGCAGTGAGGCAGCAGAGAAGAAACTGCTGATGCCCTGACACTCATCGATCAGGCTTTTTGAGCACAGAGCATACTTTTTTTGCTTTCAACAAAAGTTATAGTTGATCGGACTTGGGCTTAGAAAAATGTGAGCAGTATTCTGTTTTTGGGAAGAATTTTTATTGATTCCTTGATCAATGAGGTTCTCTAGCTTAACAAGACAGGAAAACCCAAATCAAGCTGCTGAACTCATTTTTGCCACATTCATCCTACTAACCACACTTCCTCCAGTCCTTTCTCCCATCCGACAAGGACGCCTTCTTATGGAAGAGCAAGCCTGATGCTCTGAACAGCCAAGAAGAAGCCAGTAAAGTTGCTAACTCATCCATTCACATGAAAAAAAAAATCTTTACAAAATGTATGAAGGAACCAGAATTCTAATAGGTGACAGCATTTGGAAACTATTTTCCTACCCTTTTGGTTATCTGCAAAGAATACCTACTGACAGATTACTGTTCTAGCCGATAAGGGTCATCTTTTCATTATTTGCAGCAATGCAAGGACCACACAGCAATAGTTGGTTTCTGTCTTGAGGAGTCCTTGTTGTATGCAAGGGATCAAAATGATTAAACATTTTTCAATCAGAGGATGCAACCTGAGGACACTTAGCTCTTAGGACACAAGATGGGAAAACAAGTACTACCAGTGCCTCCAAATTCCAATCAAAAGAGCTGGCCCAAAGAGCCAGATAATGTAATAGGAACTTAAATAGAGGAGGGCATCAATGTAAACATTCCCATAGTTATCTTTATTTTTTCCTATAAAGAAATCAGGGCAGACCTTCTTTTAAGAATTTATTGACTTGTGGTTTTACCAACAAAAATGACAATTCTGCTACACATCCTTTTTCTGATACTGGTTTTATTAATCCTAATTAATTGATTGATCTTTGTATTACTCACAATGGTTGACCACAATTGCACTTATTTAGCATTAAGATTAAAATGCCTTTCATTACATCTTAACATATTATTCCAAAAGGTAAAACAAGCACAGGTCTGTGCAATAAGAATGTCAAGAACCATGAAAAAGCATAGGCTCATGCAAAAGGTAATATTATGCATACAGCTCAGATTATTTGCAGATTACTAGATATACTCGACTGATTCTCCCGACTATCTAACACATGCAGTGACAATGCCACCACCAGCGTGCTCTGGGTGCAGCCTCATGTGCCTTACCACACCAATGTGTCAAACATGTGCGTTGAAGAACTCGTAATGCATTGGTTGGAGCGGGCCCTAGACAGTGCACTACCCTAGTTCAGACAGTACTCCCCTCTCCCAAGCGCTGTTTATGGCCTGGCTTTTGGGGATGGTGACAATGGAAATAACGGATTCTTTGGGGCGCATGAATATTAGTGACAGGTTCCCAAGAATTGTTTTCAGGTCCATATCCTTTCCAAGAAACCAAGTACGATAAAGTGCATCATCTGTACTTTGAATCCAAAATAGCTTGTACTTCGTACTCCCAATCTCCATATACCAGCATAGGCACAGGGAGACTTGAACTATGATTGTTAGCAGGTTTAAGGAGTGAAGTGTGAAAAACTGGATGAATACAAAGGGAGCCGGGGAGTTTTAGTTTATAAGTTACTGGTTTCACTTGGCGTATTACTTCATACGGTCCTATATATTTCGGATGAAATATACTTTTGTGTTTGAAGTTAAAAAATTTGATTGAAAGCTATACGTTTTCTTTTGTCTTATATGTTGGGCCCATTCTGTGATGCTTATCATATTGGAATTTATATATTTTTTTTTGCCATGTAAAGACAGGTTTTGATCTGCTTATGTATACCCTTGCATATGGACTAAAGTTTCTTTTACTGCTGGTCTACTTATTGTGTTTGTAGGTAAAGTAATGTGCAGCGTTTTTGGATGATAACCATATAATCCAACAAAGGGTGTGGTGCCAATAGAAGAATCACAGGAATTATTGTAAACTAATTCATCTAGCCATAGCAACTCTACCCAGGATGTTTCAGCGTCATCAGCATGACAGCACAGATATTGTTTGAGGGTCTGATTTAATCTTTCCATCTGACCGTCCATTCAAGGATGATAACTGGTTGATTAACTGGACGCCACTTGCAAGGATCGACACCATGTTTGCGAGAATTTTGATGAAAATTGAGAACCCTTATCGGATAGAATTATTTTAGGTAAACCATGAAAGTGTACTACTTGCTGTAGTAAAATCAAGGCTAGTTGATCTGATGTGGGTAGGTCTTTACGAGCAATGAAATGAGTATACTCTGTTAGACTATCTATGATTACCAATATAACTGTGTGTCCTTATACTTTGGGTAACCCTGTGATGGAGTCCAAGGTAATGTGTTCCCAAGGGGTTGATGGGATTGGAAGTGGAAGCAAAACCCCTTTAGGTTTACTATGATTTGAATCATTTCTGGCACAAGTTTCACAGTCCCAAACGATTTGTGTAACATCTTTTTCCAGTGCTGGCCACCAGAAATATCTGAACATTATTTCTACAGTCTTTTGTGGCCCTGGATGTCCTTCCATAGGATGTATATGTAGCCATTGAAAGGCTAATTTTCGAAGTTTTTGTGTGGGAAGGTATACTTTACATTCATGAGTAGGTAATCCTTGAACTGTCGAGTTTTTTGTAATCCAGTCAGGCCACTCAGTAATAGGAAACTGCTTTTGAATGTCCTCTAAAAAAATTTCAACCGTGGATATACAAACCACTTTATAAGGAGCAATAATAGGTTGTGGTTCACCAATGGTGTGGTTTGTTATGGAATTTTGCGGGAAAAAGGCATAAGCTTTTCTATTTTCTTGACCAGGTCTGAAAGTTAAAATTAAGTCATAGTCAGCAAAAAATAACATCCACTGGAGTTGCCTAGGTGTTATTGGTCGAGCTGAACTCATGAATTGCAGATTCTTATGATCTGTGTACACAGTTATTGTATATTTGGCTCCTAAAAGATAATGTCTCCATTTGTGAAAAGCGTCTCTGGTGGCCAACAGTTCCTTTTCTGCAATAGTATAGTTTTGTTCTGCTGTATTTAATTTTCGGGTCATGTACGCTACAGGATCGAGTTGTCCAGATTCACTGTGTCTTTGTGACAATATGGCTCCTATAGCTACGTCAGAAGCATCTGCTTCTACAATTAAAGTTTTTTCAGTATCTGGATGTGCTAGAATCGGGTCATAAGGGAAAGCCTTTTTGAGTTGTTGGAATGCATGATTGGCTTCTTCTGTCCATTCAGATTTGACTTTCTTACGTAATAATTTGGTAATTGGTGCTACTGTCTTGGAAAACTGTTCAATGATTCACGGATAAAAATTCGCAAATCCAAGGAAACATTGCACATCCCTAACTGATGTTGGTGTTGGCCAGTCAGATACTACTTTAATTTTTTGTTCCGCCATTTGCATGCCCGAAGGTGTTAGAATGACCCAGAAACTCAACTTGCGTGACATGAAATTCACATTTACTCAGTTTACAGTATAGTTGGTGTTCCCGCTAACTGCTTAATACCTGTTTTACGTGAGTTTAATGAAGGTTCTCAGATTCAGAGTATATCAAAATATCATCGATAGAAACTATCACAAATAAGTCGGAATATTCACGTAAGACATCATTTTAAAAAAAATTGAAATGCGGCAGGTGCATTACAAGGACCAAAGGGCATTACAAGATATTCAAAGAGGCCGTATCATGTTTTAAATGCAGTCTTCCATTCGTCCCCCTCTTTGATTCCAACTAGATGGTATGCCCCCTCAGGTCCAGTTTTGAATAAATTACAGCAGATTTTACTTGATCTAAGAGGACAGGGATTAATGGAAAAGGATATTTATTCTTAATTGCAATCTTGTTCAATGCTCTATAGTCAATGCAAGCTTGTAATTCTCCATTAGCCTTTGCAACAAAAGAAAGAGGGGATGCGGCTGGTGATTTAGAAGGACGGATGAATCCATTATCTAAATATTGGTCAAGATATTGACGTAGGTGTTTATTATCTTTCTCAGACAATGCATAAATGCAACAGTTTGGTATGCTGGACCCTGGTACTAAATCAATTTGACAATCATAACACCTATGTGGGGGTAATACTGCAGCTTGTGTTTCACTAAATACATCTGCAAACTGTTTGTACTGTATGGGTAGTTCAATCTCCTTTTCTGCCGCTGTGGCGATTTGACTTGTCAAAAAAGAGTCTGACTGGGTTTTGTCTGATGTCTCTGGATAAAGTGTAAGACAGGTTGAAGAGGAAAAAATTAACGTCTGTTTTTGCCAATCTATGATGGGGTTATGGTGTACTAGCCATGTCATTCCAAGAATGAACCCATATTGAGGGGCTTGAATTACATCAAATTGAATGCTTTCTGTATGTATTTTGTGCTCCCAATCTTCACAAACCATGGAGATAGGTATGGTTTGCATAGTTACTGGGCCACCTGAAAGCATTTTCCCTTCAACAGTTTGTACAATCTCTGGTTTTCCTTTCTGTATGCAAGGCATATGTAACCTCTGAGCTGTTTCATAATCCACAAAGTTCCCTGTAGCACCTGAATCCACTAGGGCTAGAACAACAATTTCATGCCCTTCCAGCAAGAAGGATACAGATAAATGAAAATGAGGTTTAAAAGTAGTGGTGCATGAGTTGACCGAAGGGTAGGTAAGAGTACCCAAGAGGTCCCCTTCTCTACTTCTTGGGTTTTTTAGTTTTCCGATCCAGATTCTAATACAGCTGCATTCTTTTTCAGTGGCAAGACTTTAGTTTTAGGTTTGGTAGGACAATCTTTAATAAAATGGCCTTTACGGCCACAACACAAACACTGTCCATTGCGTCTTGGAGTTTCTTTTTCCTCCTTCGACAAAGGGTGATGGATTGTGCCTATTTCCATAGGTTCAACAGAGGATTCCATCGAAACAGCCTGCACTCTGGGCTTCTCATTGCACCATCCTGATTTTTCTGGTCTTTTACGATCTCCTTTACGTTTAGCTAAGTGATGATCAAGGCGTAAAGTCGGTTTAATTAGTTCTGGACATGAGATTGGCTGAGGATCAATAAGAGCCACAACATCTTTTAGCTCATCCTTTAGCCCTTGATAAAATAAAGCTGACCTCTTCTCTTCTGGCCAAAATGCTTCTGCAATCAAACGATTCAAGTGAGCCAAATAGGTCATTAGGTCCTTATTCCCTTGCTTTAACTCCAATAGCTCTCGATCAGCCGAGAAAGTTACTGAACGTCTATCAAACCCCTTTTCAAATTCTTCCACAAATCTCCACCAGGTATATAACAAGGGGCTATCTTGACGAACTAGCGGAACAGACCATGCTGGCGCGTCTCCCGAGAGATACGAGATCAGGAAAGCGATTCTTGATTGAGGGTCTGGGAAGGCACTTGGTCTACAAGTAAAATGCAACTCTACTTGAGTAAGAAAGATTTGTACCGCGGCTGCCAGAGGGATTCGAGTAGGAACGTTGACCGATATGCTAGTGGGAGATATTGGTTGTTGAGCCCCTCTTGGCAGGGCTTGAACTCCAGTGGGATTAGGTATCCTGCCTTTTTGTTGTTGCAACTGCTCAACTTTATCTGCTAGAGCAGCAGTTGCATTTTTAGCATCTACTAAATCACGCTGCATTTGTGTGGTAACCTTTAAAAGATCATCCAAGGTGGCCATGGTAGAATATCGTACAGACCGGGAGGAAAATGTATTCGTGGGCTCACTATTCTGTCAGAGTGAAGCTCCTATTCCTCAGGACCTGTACGAGATGACAAGTTAGGCCCACCTCCAGGCACCTCCAACTCTTTGTAGCACAGAGTATTAGAGTGGCCAGGTGAGGGGAAGGGAATTAGGAAGGGTACTGCCAGGAAGGAGACCTGCAAAAAGAAATAGCAATACACACAGCAATGAAATCTTATAACTATTTATAACATTGTTATAATCTCTCAGTCATGAGTTTGTTTTCTCTCACCAAAATTTGCTGAATATCACACCAAGAATATGATGACCAAAAAAAAAAAATGAAACAAAACAAATACCCCCCAAGCTAAGTGTTCTAAAGATATTGTTAAAGCTGATATTCATTAGACAATTCAGCAATATTCTGCCTTCTAAAATATCCTGTCTTAAATAAAGAGTAATCTTCCAAAAACATTTACGTTAGTATCCTCTTTGCAAAACAAAAATATCTTTACATAGAAGAAATAATTTCCTCTGAATTTTCCTTGCAATACAGATACACAGATAAAAGCAAACACTTTGTTCTATTCACAGTGTTCCTTTAGTTATGTAGCTTCATATCTTTAGAAACAGGAGAAGAGCAATAAATATTGCACCTGGCAGTCTACCAGCAAACTCCAGCAAATGCCCTTTGTTTATCTTCTTAAGATAAAATCTCGCCACTTCAATAAACTTCGAAATCAACCTCCAGAAAGCACTCTCTCAAAGCTGAGAGAGATAAGGCCTGCTACAGCCAGACAAAGGACCAAACCCGGAAAGCTCTGGAGGAATAGTGAGCACCTGGGTACTGGGTGTGGCAGGCTTTATAGTCTGGACACACCCAATTTGGTTGCTATGGAAACCTCTACAGAGAGCATAAAAAAACAAGCACAAATCTGTGTAATTACAATGTCAAGGACAATCAACAAGCATAGGCTCATGCAAAAGGTAATGTTATGCATACAGCTCAGATTACTTGCAGACAACAAGCTTAGGCTTATGCAAAAGGTAAAAGAAGCACAAGTCTGTGTAATATTATCAAGGACAATCCACAGGCATAGGCTCATGCAAAAGGTCATATGCATGCAGCTCAGATTATTTGCAGAATACTAGATATACTCGACTGATTCTCCAGACTCTGTAACACATGCAATGACAATGCCACCACCAACGTGCTCTGGGTGCAGCCTCATGTGCCTTGCCACACCAATGTCTCAAACATGTACGTTAAAGAACTCATAACGCATTGGTTGGAGCGGGCCCTAGAAAGCGCACTACACTAGTTCTGACACTCAGTCTGCCCACAGCAGAACAGATAAAGGTAATTGCTGTCCTCTACATGTTAGAAGACATCCAAAGCTCTTGACAGGTCTTGGAAAGATAAAAGACTTCACAGTACAGCTGCACATAAATGAATATGTTGAAGCGGTAGCCGAGCCAAGCAGCACAAGAAAACACATTTTCACATTCAAAAGGCTATCACAGAACTAGAAGAACTCTTAACTGCAAGGACTGATGGGTATCCACAATGGTAGTGGTGCTAAAACACAACACTGGTGGCAGACTATGTCTCTGCATTAACAATAGGCTACCAAACACAAATATTCAACGTGACCAAGAGCTACACCTGACAGACTTGGTAATGCTCCTTAATGAAGTACGAGGAGCCTCCAATCCGGAACTCAACAAAGGGTGTCATCAACTGGAACTCCATGACAACTCATGGTACACCACGAAGTTCACCACAGACTTGGGTCTGTTTCACTACAAATGCATCAGCTTCAGAGTGTCATTAGCCAAGGAAATTGAAGTGATGTTCCAAAAACCTAACCAAACCTATTGACGAAATGTAACTGGGTAAGGAAGGGATGTCATAATTTAAGGTATGGGGATATCATGGGGCGGGCAGATTGCAAACATGCCTGCAGAGAAAGCAGATGAGGGCCAGCACTTAAACAGAGGCTTGTCTCTGCTTCCTCGGAGGGACGAGAACAGGAAATGGGGAGGGGACAAGAACATACTTGGAGAGAACAAAAGACACGTGGGAAGCTAGCTACCTAATGATTAGGACGTGAGTAACTAGAAAAGGGACCTTTAAATAAATGGCCACTAAAGGACCTCAAGAGTTTAGTGTGTCTGTATGCTGCGTGGGCCCCTGCTTCAACAGAATTGATCTAAAGTTTCTTTAAAAAACACCTCCTTCTCTTTAGAAAGAACAACACTCACAAGCCCAGTGTGCAGAATGGTATGTACAGTCTGAATGCTCTTAGACACACACAGAGGACTTTGCTGCAATTACAGTGAACTTTTGAACAAAAGCACGTTTGTTGGGCTAAGCTAAATCAGAGAAATACTTCATGAGTGGACTGGTGAGAGTGCTCTAAGTAGAAGGAAGATTTAAGAAGCTTGGTCTGTCCCTCACTAAGTAGCAACTAATTATAAAATTAGTTGTTACTTGCAGCTTAAGGGGCACCATTAAACTGACTTTATCCTTTGTTGCTTTGTTTCAAACAATAAAGGTCTAATGACCCAATATACAGTTTGGTGGACAGGTATTCAGTTGAAATGGAAAAAAAGTACCATGTCCACCAAAGTTTTGAGTGGGGTGGACCACCTGGTTCAGGCCTATAGAGTAATATTTACTGCATCAGCGCAAACCTTCCTCTGACGGCCCATGGGTGTATGAGAGGTCAGAGATAAGCCATCTGACTGCCCTACTTAGAGTGCAAGTTGGTAGGGATGTCTTGCCTTTACCCATCCCTGAAACTCACACTTTAGGAGTTAGTTTCTAGAAAAGTAAAAACTTTTAAATGTTTGGTGTACCAATGGTGGATGCACACGTAACTTTTAACCCCTTGTGTGCATCGGACGGCTGGGAGCCATCAGACACCACAGTGCTTGTGTGTGTTGGTTGGCTCCCAGCTGTCCATGCACATGGCACAGGAAATCCCTTTAGTGTGGGCACCAGAGGGATTTCCTTTCTACAAAAACAGCCTCTGGAGCTAGGGAATAGCTTCCCCAGCTCCCGTGGCTGTTTTGGGTTTTCAGTGACTTGACGATCAGCGTGCTTGGCGCCTCGGTGCTCACAAGGCTATCTGAGCACCCCCGAGCACCAAGGCAGACGAGAGTGGTATCATTGGAAAGGGGAGAATCTTACCTTGCCAATGGTACCCCTTCCTAGTAGATGCCTGCTTGGGGATCACCATAGGAGGGCGATCCCCAAGCAGGGATCCACCCAGGAGACACCAGGGAGGAGGGAGCTGCCCCTTGGACAAGGATTTTAGCTCCTGCCCTCATTTTCTGGGCCAATTCAGTCTTTCTGCCCCCTTTGGGGGACAACTAGGGCAATAGCTCAAAAATTAAATAGGAACAGTCTTTCTTCCCCCGGGGTATATGGGGATTTTTACTCCTGATCTGTCCCCTAGGGTACGTAGAAAGCCAGCTAGACACCGGAGTTTTTTTTAAAGAAAAAAGTGGTGGAGGCTGCCCACAATAAACAAGGCCATGCCCCCATCATATATATAAATTGGGATTCAAGTCTTTCTGCCTCCCTGGAGGGGCAGGTGGGGCAGTATCCCGCATCTGCTCCCCCCCAGTAGGGGTGGCAGAAAGCCCACTAGGCACCAGGGATTTTTTTTTAATACGTAAGGGTGTGCGGCTGCCCAAAATGGGCATACCAGTGTCCCCAATCCCCCCCCACAAAATGGGAACAGTTTTTCCTCCTTTTTGAGAAGCAGATGGGGGTCATTACCCCCGACCTGCCCCCCCACCTCGAGGGAGGCAGAAAGCTCAATAGATACCAGTGTAGGGGTGGGGCTGCCCAGAATGGGCATGGCAGTGCCCTCACCCCTCTCCCCAAAAAAAGCCCACAGACTTTCTGCCCTGGGGTGGGGAGGGTAGATGGGGATTATTACTCCTGATCTGCCCCCATGGGGGGGCAGAGAGCCCACTAGACACCAGGGAAGATTTTTCTTTTTTTTTCAAAAAGGGCTGGGGACATGATCTTTCTGTCTCCATGGGGGCCAGATGGGGTAATTACTCCCGATCCTCCCCCGGGGGGGGGGGGGGGGGCACACAGACCACTAAATGCCTGAGAATTAAACAAAATAGAGTGGTGGGGGCTGCCCACCGCTATGGGCATGATAATACTGCCACCCCAATTGAAGGAGGTAACAGTCTTTAAAACCCCTTCCCCCCTGCGGGCTAAAGCATCTCATCACAATGACAAGCAAGAGGACATTTGACTCTGTTGAGTTTTGATTTTACATATGAGCCAAGAGAGCTTGGCTAACTCCTAATATCGTCCCACTTGCAATGGTGAGCATCTGCACTTTTTGGACTTGGGTACACTGGCACCTGGAAATCCTACCAGACACATCTTAAAACTAAACTTCTGGGGAGTCCTTGGTGGTGTGCTTCACATGCACCCAACACCAAACAAAATCACACATTTCCCTTATATTTCTATGATGGAAACTTCCGCAATCCGCACGAATCCACAAAATTCTCACCACTCAGCATTTTCCCATCTGTACCAATAAAAATTATGCCATATTTGTGTGGGTGCCCAAAGCAGAGTCAGCCTAAAAACTTATAAAAAATGTTTTTCCCTTTAGGACCTCCTTTTGTTCCTCCTCAATTTCCACACGTTTTTGGCCCTTCCCTGTCGAGGGCACTTGGCCCACCTACACAAGTGAGGTATAATTTTATTGGGAGAACAAGGGGAAACTGGGTGGTAGGAAATTTGTGGCGCTGTGGTGATCTCACACAGAAATGCAAGGAAAATCAGATTTTTTAGCTAAATTTGAGGTTTGCAGGGGACTCTTAGTAAGAAAACATTGGGGGATCCACGCATGTCACACCTCCCTCGACTCCCTTCAGTGTCTAGCTTTCAGAAATGTCTGGATTTTGTAAGTTACCCTAGATGGCCGCTGAGCCTGGGACCAAAAACACAGGTGCCCCCCTTGCAAAAACAGGTCATTTTGTGATAGATAATTTTAATGTCTCCACAATACATTTTGGGACCTTCCCTGTTGCGAGCACTTGGCCCACCGACACAAGTGAGGTAGCATTTTTATCGGGAGACCTGGGGGAATGCTGGGTGGTAGGAAATTTGTGGCTCCCCTCAGATTCCTGAACTTTCCACCACATTAACGTGAGGAAAATGTGTTTTTTAGACAAAGTTTGAGGTTTACAAGGGATTCTGGGTAACAGAACCTGGTGAGAGCCACACAAGTCATCCCATTCTGGATTCCCCTGGGTGTCTAGCTATCTCAAATGTATAGGTTTGCTAAGTTTGCCCAAGTGCCAACTGAGCTGTGGCCCAAAATCCACAGCTAGGCACATTGCTAAAAAAAGGAGGTCCATTTTGGAAAATGTGATGGGTCCACGTAGCATTTTGGACCATTTCCTGTCACGGGCACTAGGCCTACCCATACAAGTGAGGTACCATTTTTAAAGGGGCACTTAGGGAAACACAGAATAGTAGAACAAGTGTTATTACCAATTGTCTTTCTCTGCATGTGCCCCTTCCAAATGTAAGAAAGTGTGTAAGAAAGAAATCATTTTGAGAAACACCCTCTAATTCACATGGTCGTATGGGTACTCCCAAATTCAGAGATGTGCAAATAACCACTGCTTCTAAACTCCATATCATTTCGGAAATACATAGGTTTCCTTGATAACTATTTTTTACTCTTTATATTTTACTAAATGAATTATGTATGGTATACCCGGTACACAAAGAAAAAACATTGAAAGGTGCAGCTTAGTTATTGGTTCTGGGTACCTCAAGTTGTTGGTGAACCTACAAGCCCTAATATCCCGCTTCCAAATGTGTCCAGCAGACTTAACAGTATATTGCTTTCTGTAATCTGCCATAGTTAGAAAAAGTTGCAGATGAAAATGTAGACCCAAATGGCTGTTTTTTTTCAACTCAGTTTCAATTTTGTTTTGTATTTCAACTGTTGAACCTTGAAGGTTCTGCACGAATGACCCTTTGCTGAATTTAGAATTTTGCTGCATTTCAGAAATGTATAGCTTTCCGAGATCCACCATTGGTTTCATACCCATTTCTACTGTTAACTCGAAAGAGGTTGAAAGCACAAAAAATTTGAAAAATGGGGTATCTCCCAGTAAAATGCCAAAACTGTGTTGGCAAATTTGGTTTGCTGATACAAGTCTGCCTGATCTTAAAAGCTGGGTAGATGTTTATTTTAGCACCACAAATCCTTTGTTGATGCCATTTGCAGGGAAAAAACAGCTGTTTTTTTCTGCAGCACTTTTTCCCCATTGTTCCCAAAAGACCAAAAATGTAGCTGTATTTTGGCTAATTTCCCTCTAGGGGACTCCTCAAACCTGGGTACCTTTAGAACCCCCAAGATGTTGGATAAAAGGATGCAAATGGGAACAAAAAAGCTATGGGGGCTTAAGCTGGAACTACCCCAAATAGCAAAATAAGGCTTAGCACTGGGCAAGTGAATACCCAGCAGTGAAAGGGTTAAATCGCTTTCTATGAACCACCGTGATGGCAGTTCATCCAGACCCTTAGAGTTCACTACCAGGCTGACAGTGTACTCTAAATTTGCTATGTGGATTAAAGGCAGCAGGACATTATTTCTTCCAATCTGACTGCTTTTACTGCACGTGCCAAATTATAAATTGGGGCCGGCTCTTTTTCAAGCTGGTACAGGATTTAATCATGGATACTCTTCGTTACTTGAAATTGAATTGCCTAATCTCAGCACACTGAAGAAGGAGCAAGACAGCTAAATCAGCTCTGCGTGTAATTCTTCCCTTCTGCAGATGTATATAGTTTCACTGTACATCCCCACTTCAGTTTGGATACAAGAATGAAAACCCACTTTTCTCTGTGTACCTTAGGAACGTGTTACAGCAAGAAAAATGATTTTACCACCCACCTTCTGAAATAAATGTTGTTTGGTAATATATTCAAAGCTTGTGAGTCACTTACTCACTCTCCAATACTATAGAAGATATAGTTTACTGGCTATTGCTCCCGCTGTGGTATATTTCATAGACACATAGATGCTAATGGGTAAAATGCACTTTATGTGCTCTTAAATTGTAAGATAGTCTCCAGAGTGTAGCATAATCTCTAGCCACTCATTGGCAGCAGCTGGCAAATCCCAAAGTTTGTATAATGGACTCCTAACTTATTGTTGTTGTTATTGTTGTTGTTAAATTGTTATGTAATCTAGTACATCGAGGGTTTCCAACTTATCAATGGTCACAATTGAAATCATGTGAGTCTATGAAAATACCAATAAGGGAGAAGAGTAACCTTTCCTTACATTGAGGAACCTTAGAAGCAACCAAGTGTCGCCATAGACCAAATCTTAAGACATGGCGTTTCTGATGGATACATCTACCTGCAGATTCCTCACCTTTGAACTCCCCTTACGTCGTCTTGGACCAAAATCTTTTAAGGTAGCTCTCCCACACCAGCAGGAGGCGCCTGTCCCATCCTTATTCCGCATTGTGTAACATCACTGGAGCCTTAAAGGACCCCTGTTGGCTAATGATGCCAGTTCTCTTTTTCAGTGCCTTAAGCATGTTCTGGAGCTTCTCAACTACCCTCAGGAGATCAGCCATTTGAAAAATATTTTTTAGTGCCTTTTCTTGTGTCATGTCACTGCGGAGAAAGTCAGGTTTCAAACCATGTTGAGACTGTGAGGGTCAGATGTCCGTCTCTGACTCTCACTAAATATGTCTTTGGTGCATGGGATCTGACCACTACGTCGGCGCCTGTCAAGACAAAAAAATAGATCCCAAGGCTTTTAGTGTGCAAAGCCAAAATGTTTGTTAGGAGCCCAGGATGAAAACAGAGGTCGGCGAAAATCCCGGCCAAGATCACCATCTCTCACTCGTCCACGAAGTCTTCTAAGAAGAAACTTAAGAAGCACCTCCATGAATCCCAGTTTTATTCATCCAAAGACAAACCACTGACGTCAGTAACCTCTCAACCACAGTCGTATTAGGATCACCAAGAGGTCACCCTGACACCCACTCCAATGACTTCATCTCGACTGGCATCTTAGGTACCATCTGATCCATTGCCTGTGACTTTGTGTCCGCAAGCTACTCCATAGGTGTCAATATTTCTTGCAGTGTTGTTTCCTTAAACCTGAGGATGACACTTCGCATCCTCCTTTGCTGACACCGGACAAGGATCCGAGACAATTTCTGAATGCCATGTTCAGCATACTCAATAGAGCCATGATAACATCTGATGCCCTGCAAGCCCCATGGGTCCACTGGCCTACACCTTTGAAGGTGTTTCTGCACCAGCACCCTTCCTGCATTTATGCCGCTGGTACAGTATCCCTGGCTGACTCTGGTTCCTACGCCCAAGACTCCGGTGCTACTGTTGACATCACCTCAGCTACTTCTGCCATCATCCTCATTAAGAAAATTCTCTCCGGTGCCACAGCTGAGGCCACTGGCACTGCAACCTTCTCCATTGACACCACCGGCACCGCCGCCTTCATCCATAGAACCACCATTTCCAGAGAGAGGTGCAGAGATTGAATGAAAAACGTTTCTTCTTTGGAGAAGGTGACTCTCAGGATTATGGTAACTTCTGTCCCCTACAGGTCTTCTACCTCCAGAGGGGACTTCTTATCATTCAGTGTTGTGCAAGGCAGTAGAAATGTTAGACTTACCACTTCCAACACAGAATTGAAAGCTAGCATTTTGACTAAGGTTCTGCACTTCTCCTCGCAAGCCTCAGAACCTCTATTATCCTTTAGTGAGCTCCTGACAGACCCCCTCTTAGCTACGTGGGACAAGCCTACCATCACCACAGCTGTCTCCACACTGAGATGGAGAAGATGTGGTGCAACATCCTGAGCTGCCGACATCAGAGCCGGGGGAAGTCAGGTTCCAGTCCCTGCGTCAGCTCAGCATCCTGTGATTCTGGGGAAACCACTTAATCTTCCCATGTCTACAATTCAGTGCCTTGAGACCCTCACAGGTGATTTTCCATGCTTTACAAATCCTGGATTTTATTTATTTATCTATAGTCAGACGCACTAAGCCCATTCCTGGAGACCTATTATTTCTATCATCACATCCTTTGCCAAAATGTTTGGTTGTCCAAGCCTATTGCTCTTTGCAAATTTACCCCTTGATTCTTCCCATCCACCGACTTGGACAGAGAGTCTTTGAAAATGGAACAAACAGCAAAAAATATTTTTTCAACTGGTAGTATGGCACAAAATCAGTGAACACCACATGCCTACTTGGCAGATATATTCATGCCCTACTCGATTCAGCTCAAAATGTCATCCCTACGTTACCACCAAATGGCCATATTCACGTCACGGAACTGTCTAATGACGGTCAAGCAGCAGCTCCACAAGTCATTTAATCAGGCCTGGTTACAACTGACTTATTCGCCAGTGCTATAGGCCCGTCAGAGTCAATCCACAGACATGTATGTTTAAGACACTCTGGCCCTCATTACGACCTTGGCGGGCGGCTGAAGCCGCCCGCCAAGATCGGGCCGCACCCCCGCCGTGGCCATTTGGAGATCCCCGCCGGCCCAGCGGGGATCTCGCCCGCAACACAGGAGCCGGCTCCAAATGGAGCCGGCGGTGTTGCGGCCGTGCGACGGGTGCAGTTGCACCCGTCGAGCTTTTCACTGTCTGCATAGCAGACAGTGAAAAGCTGCACGGGCCCTGTCAGGGGGCCCCTGAACTGCCCATGCCAGTGGCATGGGCAGTGCAGGGGCCCCCAGGGGCCCCACGACTCCCCGTACCGCCAGCCTTTTCCTGGCGGTTCAAACCTGGATTACTACCGCTGGGCCATTGTGGCAGGAAACCGCCGGCCCCGGCGGTGCGACCGCGGCGCTTCCGCCGCGGTCGTAATGACCTGGGAAGCAACGCCAGCCTATTGGCGGTGCTTCTGTCATAACAGCCCTGGCTGTCTTGTGTTTTTCATAGGACGTACAAAATACCCTCATGAACTTGCTGTTTGATGGCAAGAAAAGTTTTAGAACAAAGGTGGATTCAGCACTAAAAAGTTTTTTTTTTAAAGTTAAACCACGGCCCATTCACTTGGCCCCTAGTCACAGCCTAAAGACTACAAGCAATTTAAAAGATTGTGAGGCTTTATTTAGCAAAGGCTTTTCATCTCAAGGTTTAAAACAATATTCTGCAAAGCCAAAACCAAAACAGCAGTCAAACTCCCTTTACAAGAGGTCGTACCAGGGGGAGACAGTGAGCCATACCACTTGCTCCTTCCTCTGCCTCTTCCTTCTCTTCCTCAGCCAATGCAGGAAAGCAGCCATAGGTTACCCTTCTTAGAGAACATTTACTGGTAGGAAGAAGGAAATCCTATTTTCCATCCAATGGAGGTCCATAAAATTGGACATCTGGGTATTACAAATTGGGGTGGTGGCAGTGGTAGCGGTCCATCTAAGAAGGTCGGGAATCTCAGTCTTCCCTTACCTAGATGATTGGCTCATTAAAGCCAGTTCTCCAGAGATGGTGTCTTCCCAATTGCAGACAGCAACCTTTCCTCCTCCTCAGAGGGTTCAATATATTCAGGCTATTCTGATGTTTCAGAATATAGCAACTATTCCAGTCTTGAAGGTCCTAAGCTTGCTTGGTCTGCTGGCTTCATGCATTCTGTTAGTCATCCATGCACGCTGGAATATGAGAGCCATCCAGTGTGTGTCTGTAGATGGTGGTTCCAACACAGTGGAGATTGTCAAGCTTCCATCTGGATCTCCAAAGACACTACAGCGTATCTTCTGTGGTGGTAGGTGAACGACAACCTTTCTCAAGGAAAACTGTTTCACCTTCTTCCTCCAGTGGCAACTAATCACAGATGCCACCACGCTAGGGTGGGGAGCTCACTTGGAGGAACTGGAGATCAGAAGACTCTAGTCATCAGAAGGACAGATTGTGCACATCAGTCTTTTACAATTACGGGTGATACACCGAGCTCTCAAGGCCTTTCTCCCTTCCATTCGTGGTCAGTCTGTTCAGATTTTGACAGACATGACTGCAATGTCGTATATCAGTAAACAAGGGGGAGGAAGTTTGTCTCTCCTCTGCAGAAAAGCTCTGCGACTCTAGTCATGGGCTCAGGAGAATCAGATTTGTGTGAAAGCAAATCACTTGGCTGGAGTGCTCAGCATAAGAGCGAATGTTCCCAGTTGGCATCATCTAGCCAATCACGAGTGGCATCTCCATCTGGAACCTGTGCAAAATATCTTACATCTTTGCGGGACTCCTGAAATAGACCTTTGTGCCACTCAGGAGAATGCACACTGCCCAACATTCTGCACCCTCCAGTATTAGATGGAGGGAGCATTAGGGATGCATTTTGGTTGAGCTGGAGCTGTCAGCTGCTTTACACATTTCCTCCCATACCCTTGAATTTTTAGGTCTTGAGGAAGCGTTACCTCGACTGGGCCCAAGTGATCTTAATAGCCCCAGACTGGCTGCAAAGTGTGTTATAGCTGACTTCATTTGCCTCTGCCTGTTCCCTCTGCTCTAGCTCCCTTATAGGGCATACCTCCTCTTGCAGATATAGAGTCAGCTTCTACAACCACATTTCCAGAGCATGCTCAGAGACTGAATGGGGCAACCTGAGTTCATTTTCTCTTCATCTGTAGTGGTGGACTTTGTTAGAAATTGGGTTGTTGGTAGACTGGGGTGTAAGCCCTAATCAAGCAGCAGCCACAATCCCAATCAGGAAAAGGCATAAGCAAACCCTAAATTAACCTGTGATCACCCTGTGGTAGCTTGGCCAGGCTTAACTTAGAGGCAAACACTTCAGATGGCAAAACAGTGAAAACACCACACAAAAAGATTTCACACCAGGCTAGAAAAATAGATTTGAGTTTAGTAAATAAAACAATACCAAAACAACAAAAAACAAAAACCTAGTAAGTAGAACTGGAGGTATTGAATTTCAAAGTTTTAAGTAAAAATAGATCCAATTAGCAAGATTGGGGATATCTGGTTGCACCAGTCCGAATGTTAAAAGTTCAGGCCGACCCCAATGTAGCACAGGCTGACTACAGGGACCCAATTAGGCCGGCTGAACTAAAGTACCTTAAACCCTGGTTGCGGAGCTCTGAGTGGATCCACGTCGAAGATGCGTCATGCAGCCGAGGCAGTGTCAGTTCTGAGATGTAGCAAGGATGCGGTGTGAGGTCCTGTTCTGTCGAGGATCCTGTCTACGAGGCTTGTGATTTGAAGACTGGTGTTGAGTAAGTGCTACACAGTCGAGACGATGCGTTGGTTCACATGAGCAGTGAAGCTGTGATGTGAAGTTTAATCGTTATCAAGGCTGCCATCAATGGTAGATGTGAGGAGTTTGCATCAGGAACAGTGTTGCACAGTGGTGGTTTTGAAGATGATGCATCAAACCCATTATACCGTATACCACAACAGCAGCAATGCGGGTCCAGTCTGCACAGCAGTGACGATGCATCAGTTCTGTTTGAAGATGCACTGCTTAGCCAAACAGATGCATTGGTTCTACTCAGGGATGCATTGCTCGGGAGAGAGGATAAATCTGTTCTGCTGACAAGCATATTTGGCACTGCCAAGGGTCCAGAACTGTGGTAGCATCTATTGGCAAGGCAAACTCATGCCTGGCAGAGTCCAGGTACAGAAGCAGGGTGGTTGGAAGTAATATATGTCCCTGAGACTTTAGATCAGGAGGCCTGCCAAATAGCCCTTGGAGTAATTCAGAGGAGTCACCCTGAGTTCTGGGGTAAAGTGATGCAAGTCCAGTCCTTCTCACCCAGGCAGAGGGCAGCAGAGCAGGGCAGGAATCCAGCAGAGTGGCATTCCTTGTACCAGCACAGCAGTCCTTCTTCCTGGCAGAGTATCCACAGGTCTAGTAGTGTACTGAAGAGGTCTGGTGCTTATATCCAGTGGTGCATTTGAAGTGGGGGAGACTTCAAAGACTTGCCTTGGAAGTGCAAAGAGGTCCTCCCATACTGCCCTTGCTCCAGACTCAGTACAAGGGTGGTATGCAGCCATTTTTGCGTGGACCGGACACAACCTATTCAGGCGTTAGTGAGCATGTGCCCAGCCCCCTACTCCCATTCTGCCAGGATGGCCATCAAGTCACACCTGAGCTCCCTTTGTGTGTGGCTGACTAGAAGGAATACACAGAGTACAACCGTCACTCACCCCAGACATGTGATCAGAGTCAGGTAGCAGGCACCAATTGGCTAAAGTAAGAAAATGCAGTTTTCTGAAGTGGCATTTTCAGAACTGAAATTCAAAATCTGACTTCACCATAACTTTGGATTTTAAATTGTGAATCTAGAGATGCCAAACTTGAAAAGTCTTTCTCTTCACAAATGGGAATTACACTTACTAAATTTAATAAGGTAATCCCAGTGTTATCCTATGGATCCTATGGGTGATATAAGCCTTGCAGTAGTGAAATGCGACTTCGGGAGTTTTTCACTACAAGGACATGAAGAACTTAAAAGTACATCTCCTGCCTTTTAAATACATTGCACCATGCCCTCTGGGTTGTCCAGTGCCTATCTTGGGGTTGACTTGTATGTATAAAAAGGAAAGGTTTGGGACAGGCAAAAGGGTTATTTTGCCAGTTCGACATGACAATGTATAACTGCACACAAGACATGGTTAAGGAGCTACCTAAACAGATGGCACAATCAGTGATGCAGGGCCCCTAGTAGCATTTCATTTAGAAGCCCTGGGTACACTTATTACCACTTTACTAGGGACTTATAAGTAAATCAATATTCCAATTAGGTATACGCCAATATAACCATGTTTAGAGGAGAGAGTGCACTGGTTAGCAGTAGTAAAGCGCACAGAGTCCTAATACCAGCAAAAACGAGGTCAGAAAAGTGGAGAGGGTAGGCAACAAATGTTGGAGGGAAGACCACCATAAGGCTGTCATGTCTAAAAGATGTTATTTTATCTTCAAGAAAGACACTCCACCAAATTCATTTATGGTAGCAGATGGACTAAATTTTCTAAATGGTTTAAGGGCAATTCCTTGGATCCTCTTAAAACTCATCTATTTGACATCCTTTGTTATGCTCTTTATTAACTTGTCAGGGCTGCGCAGTTGCTAAAGTTAAAGATTATTTAAAAGCCCTTTTGGCTTTTACATGTGTGCCAGATCAATCATCTGTATTCAGATCTCCCATTGTCTTGAGATTCATTAAGGGACTTACAAACAAATTTCCATCCACTCCATTTATTATGTCTCAATGGGAATCTTAATTTAGTTCTTACATATCTAATGTGTTTCCCGCTTAAACCCCTTCACAGTTGTCCTTTATGGCAATTTACTTTTAAGGCGATTTTCTTAGTGGCTATCACATCTGCAAGGCGAGATGATGAACTTCAAGCCTTGAGTGTAACACCCTCATCCATCTCTTTCTTCCCTGACAAGTTGGTATTGAGAGCCAGGGTTGCCTTCCTGCCAGAAGTGATCACTCCATGTCACTTAAGTCAATCCATTACTCTTTCCACATTTTATCCCCCTCCACATCCTACTGAACAGGAGGCAAGACTTCACCACCTCAACCCGAAAAGAGCTGTACGGTTCTACCTGGATAGGACATGTGTATTCAGACTGTACAATCAGTTTTTCATAGTGAGCGTTAGAAAGATGAAAGGCAAAGCATTACACAAGCAATACTGTGCATCAAGATCTGCTATGCCATGGCTTACAAAGAACCTCTAGAACGTATTCATGCTCATTCTACTAAAGCAAAATATTCTACCTCTGTACTGGTGAGAGAAGTACCTGTAGAGTTTGTATGTAAGGCAGCTACTTGGTCTTCCCTTCACACTTTTGTGAAACATTATTGCTTGGATTCTAAACTGGGGAGAGATGGATACCTTGTACACTCTGTTTTATAGGAGTTGTTGGTATAGACAGACATTCACCTACCTCTTGGCCTGGGACTGCTGGAGTGGTCTATTCAATAGGTGAGGATTATTTAGGTAAATGTATCCATTGGAAGAACACTTAACTTAGGTAATGCTTTTTCTGATGGATACAGTACCTACTTGGAGATTTCTTAACCGATATACCTCGTGGCATAGCAAAACGTAAGGGGGCCCACTGCAAAGCACCTGTGGGGGTCCTTCCCCCCTGGACTTAGTCAAAGGTCTGCCACCTGTGTACAGTGTAGTGTGCTGAGGGGGTCCTCTGGAGCTCGGGCCCCCTGCACTACAGGGTCCTTTGTTACACGTCTGGACCCACCATCCTCCCTGATCAAAGCCTGGAAATACCAAACAATCCTTGACATTAATTAATCCGTTCATATGTATATTTCTGCAAAGAAACTGCATATACACTTTTGATGTGTGTTAGTTTCATCCATTCGCCTCAAAGGTACTTTAAAAACAGAAGCTGTAAACTGACGTCATTACACCCATGTGGGTTCTTTATGGCTCCAATTATGTCACACTGTGCTGCATGTGGAGCTGTGCTGGAGCCTGCGCCCCCTACCAGCGTGGGAGAGCTATCAAAGAGTTTCCGGTCCAATCTGCTGCATGGGGACATTCAAAAAGTGAGGAATCTGCAGGTAGATATCCACCAGAAAAAGCATTACCCACTGTAAGTAACCTGGAACAATGTGATGTGGACTGAAGAGAGAAGGGTAGGCAAGATATCAAGAGGCATTGGTGTGCAAGGAAGGATACAAAGAGTGCAGAAAGTGAGATAAAATGTTTTAATTTGTCTGTTTAGATTAATGACTTATCTTGTTAAGTGACCACTTATTTATTTCTTAACTTTTTCATTCTCTTCCAAACATTGACATTATATTTCTCAATTCACTGCTCCCTTCTTTTTTCCCCTCATCTTTCGCCTCTCCTTATATTGTACTCCTTGTTGTTCACTCTCTGATGTTCCCTCACTTTCTGAACAACTTGCCATCGTTGCATTTAATCCATGCTATCCATTGTTGACCCTCTTCCCCCTCCTTCTTGTCCCTCTTTCCCAGCTACGGTCAGCGGGGGCTCAGATTCTCCAGGAGCAGTTTTCTGCTGTCAGCGCGGTTGGCAGCCTGGATGTGTCGGATAATGGTAAGGGCGCTAGGGCAGGCCATGGACACTTCTCTGTCTTATAAATTGTACATGGGGTTTTGATTTCTCCTTTGTGTAAGTACTGAGGGGGACCCACGTAATAAGCTGAGTGAATTCAATGGCGGGGAAGCTGAGATGAGCAATCGAAATCAGCTTGAGAATTGATTTGAAAAAGGCAACTGCGAATGTACATTGTCCCTCAGAATGTGGTTTACGCAATCACAGGTGATAAATGTTTACCTGTTAGGGTATGGTATTCACCAGGTGCACAATGATGTGTTCTTAACCCTTTTTGGACTGCTCAAACATAGACTGTGGGTTTGTGTTTTTTCACACAAGTCTATCAACTTTCATTATACTGTGGGGAAAAAAACATTGTGTGTTGTATTTCCCATAAAGGTTAGAATCCCGATTTGTATGCAAACTCCTGATAAGGCCCGAACATTATGATGAGGGTGTGTGTGAGATTGGAGATCTAAAAGAATGAGTTGTGAAGGGGTAATTGACTTGTAAAGGAGGTATGCATGTAGGTATTGGAAGGCCAGCTGGCACTCCATTATAGCATTGCAATTTGCTTGAGAAGCTTTGAGAAAGCTAGATTGTTTTCATAAATGAAAGTGCTTCTTCATTGATTGGAAGGTTTTGAGTGCGGGGGTGAGGATGAATGATTGGATTAGATGAATGAGATGAATGGTTAAATTAATTCATGGGTGAATTGAATGATTGAATGACTGTGCGATTGGTTTCATTGATCAATGCTGAATGGGTTGGTGAGTGTATGAGTTAATGAATAGGCAAATGAAACGATGAGTGGGTTAATGCTAGAGTTTAATACGTGAATGCATTGACTGATGGATGATTAGGCTATGCATCCACCTGCATCTGCATTAATCACCCAATCTGTCTGTTCATGCATCATATATACAGTGATGCAATTAGAACGGCTTAATGATACAAATTCAGCCCATTTCAGGCTTATTTTCAGCCTACAGCCATTTGCAGCCAACACGTGTTTCGTCAAGGGAAGTCTCCTTTTGAAATCCCGTACGACTTCTTCTATCAGCTTTATGATAGAGTAGAAGTTCAAAAGTAGCCTACTCTATCATAAAGCTGATACGGCGACTTCACTACCTATAGGTGAGTTGTGAATGCTAAATTTAATTACTCTCTGTCAGGGCTGTGCACGCTTACTAGCCTGCTGCAGTGCGCCATTTATGTAGGTTTTCTACATTTAGAAGTTTACTCTCCCTTTTTCGTTTTACAGTTTCAATTGAAGACGGATCATAATGTTTTAGGACGGAAGGTATTCTATTGGAAGCTTTGTGGCATTTTTCTTGATTTTTTGAAATCTGAAATTTATGGATAATTTAGATTGTACTGAATTTTAATAGGTCACTTGGCCTTTTTCTTTTTCTTTCTCTTTTTCATCCATTGTATCAGAGGATTTGCATATGGCCCTTAACAGTTACAATGTTCGACTAAGGTTATAGTTTTGGAGATTGGTGTAAATACGAGGTATTTGCAGAATCGTTTGTCCTCTATTTGAAATTAAAATTCTGGACTATTAGGGTTGTTTTTCAAGTTGTCACTGTGGTTTTTCCTTGATATATATCAAACACGTACACTTTGATGGTGGATGGTTTAAAGAGCACTTTGGAGTGTTTTTGATTTGTTTTGCTGCATGTCGTTTGATCACTTTATATAATTTATGTATTTTATGCATGTGGTCATCTCAGCTTTTGACAGAGACTTTGGTGATTTTTTTAGTGGGTTTCCCTTTTCACAATTTGGACATATCAAAGTTGGAGCATTTTGGTTCTCATGTTTTACTTTGTGTTTATAAATTGTAGCCCTGAAGAAGTCGTACGGGATTTCAAAAGGAGACTTCCCTTGACGAAACACGTGTTGGCTGCAAATGGCTGTAGGCTGAAAATAAGCCTGAAATGGGCTGAATTTGTATCATTAAGCCGTTCTAATTGCATCACTGTGTACATATGATACATTATGAAAAATAAATTCAATTATTTTTTGTTTACAATTCTTTGCAAATTTTCATTGTGGCTGTATTCTAACTGTCAAGTCATATCGATATTATTTCGGTCAGACTTTTTATAAATATATAAATCAAAAACATATTGTACATTGACTATCGTATCTTTAACAAACTGTGGGCTGATATTCCTTTGGAATGAGAGAGCTGCAACACATTTCTGTTCTTATTCTGTCGGGTTTTATGACCTTAGGGTTTGGGTGTTTCCCTGGTGTTGGCACCTCTCTTTCTTGAGTTCTTTACTGCTTAATAAGGGATCCTGAGCGCCCATTTTTACCCTAACTTAACACCCCTACATTTAAGACACTGTCTGTTCATGCATATACATTCCTCCATCATGGCACACAGTAATCCATTCATAAAAACCTCAGATCATCAACCTAACCACCAGTTATATCTAAAGACATTCTTACATTCATCTAGTCATCCTTACAGTCACTCACACATATGTTTCTATTGAACATCCACCCATGTAATTTTTCATTGCACATCCACTTGTGCGTGCATGGGTGATTGTAAAAATGTGGTCTACGGTGTGTGTATGTTGTCGGTGCTTGTTCCGCTCTGTAACTGTTTGTAAATTGATATCTGCAGGTGTGTTGGTACTTTTTTGTGTGCCTATGTGTGCCTATATGTCTGTTGGTCTGTGTGTGTTGGTTATTTTATGTATGTTGGTTAGTGTATGCATGCATTCCTGTAGGCAATTTGCTCTGCCCCTGAAAGTGAAAATGTATGTATGTTTTGTCTGTGTCCATACATACACGTGTAATGTGCGTGCTCGTTTGTCAGTATGTGTGTAGAGAATACATATACTTGTCTGTTTGTTTGTTAATATGTGTGTTGGGAATCCATATACCAAATACAGATTCCCATGCATAGTTGCTCTCTGAAGGGTCACCCCAAACTTTTTGCCTTCCTCCTCCTCTTTCTCTGACCTCATTTTGGGTGGTTTTAGGACTCTGCACACTTTACCAGTGCTAAAGTGCATGTGCCCTCTCCACTAAACATTATAACATTGGATTCCTACCCAATTGGCTTTATTAATTTACCTATAAGGCCCTAATAAAGTGCACCACATGTGCCCGGGCCTGCAAATTAAATGCTACTAGTGGACCTGCAGCACTGATCGTGCCACCAACCTAAATAGCCCGTAACCATGTCTCAGGCTTTCCATTGCAGGGCCTGTGTGTGCAGTTTCACTGCCACTTCGACTTGGCATTTAAAACTACTTGCCAAGCCTTAAACTCCTTTTTTTCACATATAAGTCACCCCTAAGGTAGGCCCTAAGTAACCCATAGAGCAGGTTTTTATGTAAGTAAAAGGCAGGACATGTACCAATGTGTTTTACATGTCCTGGTAGTGAAAAACTCAAAAATACATTTTCCACTACTGTGAGGCCAGCTTCTCTCATAGATTAGCATTAGAACTGCCCTCATATACGCTTACGTGGTAGATTCTGATCTGGAAGGCATAGCCCTGTCATGTTTAGTATTGCCAGAATGGTAATAGAAAATCCTGCTTACTGGTGAAGTTGGATTTACTATTACTATTTTAGAAATACCACTTTGAGAAAGTGGGCATTTCTCTGCACTTACTGCCATCTGTACCTTACAGTCTGTCTCCAGTCCACATCTGGTATGTTCTGGTTGACAGCTCACCTTGTGCATTTCCCCCAGAGAGCCATAAACACAGGACACTCAGTCACATCTGTATTCATCTGCATAGTGAAAGGGTCTCCCTGGGCAGGAAGGGAGGAGGGGCTCTCTCTTACATTTCAAAGGCCAGTGGCCTGCCCTTACACAAAGGACTGATAACGCTCCACAGGGATCTTGGCAGACAGGACTGGGCTAAAAGGGGAACTTGTGCACTTCAAAACCACTCTTTGAAGTTTCTCCCACTTCAAAGACATTTTTGAGTATATAAACTGGATCTCTGATCCCACCACATGAGACACTTCAGGATCTACACCTGAACTCTGTCCAATCAGCTGCCTGCCCCCCCAAGAAAAGTCATCTGGACTGCTTTGCTGAGAAGGTCTGCTGCCCTGCTGTTGCCCTGCTACCTGCTGGCCTCTGACTGTGCTGGAAGGACTCTGCCCTCCCCAAAAGTGCTCCCCAAGGGCTTGGATTGAGCTTGCCTCCTGTTCTGAAGTCTCAGGGACAGCAAAGACTCCATCTTCTAGCTTTTAGCTAGTTCTCAGACTTCAGCAACGTCTGGACTGACTTCAGGGACACCAGCACTGACAACGCACCCTTCTTCAATCTCGTGGACCTCGCTCTATGCAACGACCACAGCCTGCAGCGCAAGTCCGACATTGCCGCTGACGCCCGCAGTGTTATCGTAACACTCTGAAGTCAACACAGCCTGTCTTGACCGACTGGATCGATCGACCCCGCCGGGTCCCAAGGAACCGATGCCTCGCAACTCCCGCCTCGAAGTGCAGAACTGATGCCTCACCTCCCCAGACGTCATGAAGGGACTGATGCCGCACCGTCCCCAGCGACGCCTCACCTCCTCTACTCCGTGCGACGTCTTTGTTTCTTCGTTTTCAAAGGTTTTGTACCTGGGGTCCGTGCGACTCTGTTACCGGCGCCTGTGGCGTCGGTCTATTGGGAACGACTCTGTCAACAACGCCGTGATAGCCTCAGTTGGAGTTAATGTGTTGCTAAGCTCTTTAATGGGATTCAGTATTTAAAAAATCATAACTTTGCTTGTATACATTGAATTTTCATTGTTTCTGACCTTAATATATTCAGATAAATATTATCTATTTTTCTAAATCTCTGTGGTGTATTTTTGTGGTGTTTTCACTGTGTTATTGTGTGAGTTATTGCACAAGTATTTTTACACATTGCCTTCTAAGTTAAGCCTACCTGCTCTGTGCCAAGCTACCTGAGGGTAAGCACAGGATAATTTGAGTTGTGTTGTGACTTACCCTGACTAGGATTGTGGTCCCTACTTGGACAAGGGTGTATACCTCTGCCAACTAGAGACCCAATTTCTGCACAGTTGCCATGTGGCCCAGAATTATGTGGGACAAAATAGGCCGCCCCTGGCTATTTTGCAATATGTAATATGTCACCCCTGAATACTTTGTTTACACATACACAAAACGCAAAATATTGCTTTAACTGTGTGTGTTCCTTCACATAAACACTAGTGTTTATGTGAAGGAAGACTGCAATGCTACGGCTTTTGCAGTTCATTCTCTCTGCTTAAGTGAATCTTGTGCTGCTGCTGCCCGTGCTATACTTCTTTTAGTAAGTCATGCAGTGCCTCTGCCTATTCTTTGTCTAGTCTGTTAGGGAAACTTACATTGCTACTGCTATTCTGTTAATGCTCTTGTAGTGTATTCGAATGAGGTTTTTCCATTTCTACCTGTGGTTCACCTATTCTCTGTGAGGAGGATTTTAATGCTACACTCTGATGCACCTCATCTCTGTGTTCGAAGGCGGATTGCACTGATTCCACTTACACTGTATGTTATGTGTTTGAAGGAAAGATGCCCAGATTCTGCGTGCACTATAACTTCTGTGCGTTAAAGGGATATTTGCATTGCTGCTAGTTGTGCTATGCCTGTTCTCTGTGTGACTAATGTTTGCTGTGATTTTACCTGTACTGCACATGTTTTTGTTTGAGGGAGGTTTGCTGCATGCTGCACTTCTCTGTGCGAGGAAGGCCTGCATTTCTGTTCCAGCGCTGTGCCAGATCTGCCGTGCTACTGCCTGTACTGAAGTGCTTAATTAAAAAAAAAAAAGAAAACAAGTTCCAGAGCCCTTCTCAGGAGGCCACTGCAGCTTGCACCAGCCAGTGGCCCTGCCAGCGCTGCCAATGGCAGTAGAAACACAGCTACTAACCATCACCCTCCTACAAATGTGACAATTCAGACTATTCCAGACCACCTCAATTTATAACGAAGGCGTGGGTGTCAGTTATTATTCTTTTTTTAATGTATATTCAATTATTAAACACAGTTGTGCTTATCTTAACATTAGATCGCACCACCATGTGGTGGACTGTCAATAGTGCTGTGGGGGAAATTAACCGTTGGTGCCGAGCACCAGAAACCACAGTCTCAAATTAAGCACTGTTGTACTGTTCCATGTTTTGCTCCATTCTGCCTGTGTCAGTATGTGACTATTGTAAGCTCACATTGCTGTTCGTTTGCATTACTGTTCTTTTGCTTTACTAACTAGTGCAACCACAGCAAGTGCTGTACTTTGAGCTGCAGGTCATTCCTTATTGAATACATGTCCAGAGAAGGTGGTCTGCAAGGGAAACAACATATCACATCAACTTTTTGGAAATTGAAGACTACAAAGACCTGGTGCAGACAGACAATACCATAGCTTTATATTACTAGACCAGGCAAATATAGTAACATAAACTAACTTTCCAGGACTTTACTGTCCAAGGATCAAATCATATTGCATGGCTGATGGTCAAGAACCTTATGATTACGGATGTGTATCTGCAAAGTATGCAAAATACAGTGGGGGTGCCTGAAAGAGGATGTTCCCTTAAAACCACAACTGGGTTCAATAAGTGTGTCTGATTGTAATTAGTCATATTTACTAGGACTGGAGCTATCCTCGGTTGCAATTATTCTCGAATGCAAACAAGTAATTTCCCAGATTATAGAACTAGGTACCTCCAACCAGTGTCCCCCGGCCAATGCCGTTTTATTGAATTGCCCAAAAAAAATCTTAACACATTTTTTTGCTTTTATATGCAAGACTTTCAGTTCAAGAATGATTGGTTACTCCATGCAGGCAATGGCAGTTATGGTTCCCAGACTTCCTTCTGACCTCAATACTATATATCATTCTGAATGTTGTTCATATGGAACTTTTTCTGAGAGAAAAGAAAAATTGCCTAATGTAAAGTGCACCACATTTTGCAAGCTTGTATTGCAGGGCTCCATTTGGTGCGTATTGGTAATTTAGGTGGTCATTACAACCCTGGCGGTCGGTGTTAAAGCGGCAGTAAGACCGCCAACAGGCCGGCGGAAAAAAAAATGGAATTACGACCATGGCAGAAACCGCCAACAAAGACAGCCACTTTAACACTCTGACCGCCATGGCGGTACAAACAAACAGCGCGGTGGTCACCGCCAACAGGCAGGCGGGAGACAATGTACCGCCCACAGTATGACAACCTACCAATCCGCCACCTTTTCCGGGGCGATTCACCGCGAACAAAAACACGGCGGAAACAGGACTTCGAAGGGAAAACGCTCACCTCTGCACACCCCACAAGGAACCAGGACACCATGGAGCCCAAGCTCCACATTTTACCAGCCTTTATCTTCTTGCTCCTCTACCAGGAACACGAACGCCGGCGATGAAGACCACAGTGAGTACTGCACCTACGACACAGGGGAGGGGGAGGGAAAAAACAGTGACACACACACGAAACACGCAACACCCTCACCCACGACAACACACACACTAATACATCATGATACATTACAGTTACACCCCCCAAACCCCCTGGAAGAATGCAAAGACAAAAGGAAATGAGGTGAACAATTGTAATATATTAAAATTCAGTAGTCAAATAATATACATACACTATTTACAAATATATACACCAAGAATATTAGTCCAGGGTATTCCACCCTTAAAGTCCATGGACCACTGGGCCCCAAATGCATGGGCGAGGCCCACACAAGATACCTGAACATGACGGAGAAAACACTGCAGGGGCATCAGATAGAAATAAAACAGGCACATCAGGGGGAAGGGAAAGGGGGGGCACCTCAGCCGGTTGAGTGAACAATGCCAAATCCACGAGGGGGCCCCATGCCCACTGTTCAATCCTGGGGAGTGCAAAGCCACAGTCTCACAAGTCTCTACAGTGGGTGGGTTGCCCACTGTTCAATCCTGGGGAGTGCAAAGCCACAATCTCACAAGTCTCTACAGTGGGTGGTTTGACCACTGTTGAATCCTGGGGAGTGCAAAGCCACAGTTTCACAAGTCTCTACAGTGGGTGGCTTGCCCACTGTTCAATCCTGGGGAGTGCAAAGCCACAGTCTCTCAAGTGGATAACAGTCTCCACTGGTTCTGGAGGGGGCTTGGTGCCCAGAGTGCTTAGTCCTGCCAAGGACAGAGGTAGTGGATGTGATACTCCACTGGTTCTGGAGGGGGCTTGGTGCCCAGAGTGCTTCATCCTGCCATGGACAGAGGTAGTGGATATGATACTCCACTGGTTCTGGAGGGGGCTTGGTGCCCAGAGTGCTGCCAAGGACTGAGGTAGTGGATGTAAATCTCCACTAGTTCTGGAGGGGGCTTGGTGCCCAGAGTGCTTCATCCTGCCAAGGACAGAGGTAGTGGATGTAAATCTCCACTGGTTCTGGAGGGGGCTTGGTGCCCAGAGTGCTTTATTCTGCCAAGGACTGAGGAAGTGGATGTAAATCTCCACTGGTTCTGGAGGGGGCTTGGTGCCCAGAGTGCTTCATCCTGCCAAGGACAGAGGTAGTGGATGTGATACCCCACTGGTTCTGGAGGGGGCTTGGTGCCCAGAGTGCTTCATCCTGCCAAGGACAGAGGTAGTGGATGTAAATCTCCACTGGTTCTGGAGGGGGCTTGGTGCCCAGAGTGCTTCATTCTGCTCGTGGCGGCCTCAGTAGCGTCAGTGTTTTTGGCGCTCATGGGCCTGCGGTGCTTGTGGCGGCGGTGTCTTTGGCAGCGGTGCTTGTGGCGGCGGTGTCCTTGGCAGCGGTGCTTGTGGCAGCAGTGTCCTTGTCAGCGGTGATTGTGGTGGCGATGTCCTTGGCAGCACTTCAGCTGCTGGCGGTCCTGTCTTGGGCAGCAGAGCTGCTGCTGGCGGTCCTGTCTGGACCAGAGGGGCTACTGCTGGCGGTCGCCTCCTGGCCAGCGGGGCTGATGTTGGCGGTCACCTCCTGGCCAGCGGGGCTGATGCTGGCAGTCGCCTCCTGGCCAGCGGGGCTGATGTTGGCGGTCGCCTCCTGGCCAGCGGGGCTGATGCTGGCGGTCGCCTCCTGGGCAGCGGGGCTGATGCTGGTGGTCCTGTTTGGGCCAGCGGGGCTGATGCTGGCGGTCGTCTCCTGGGCAGCGGGGCTGATGCTGGCGGTCGTCTCCTGGGCAGCGGGGCTGATGCTGGCGGTCGCCTCCTGGCCAGCGGGGCTGCTGCTGGCGGTCGCCTCCTGGGCAGCGGGGCTGATGCTGGCGGTCCTGTCTGGGCTAGCGGGGCTGATGCTGGTGGTCGTCTCCTGGGCAGCGGGGCTGATGCTGGCGGTCGTCTCCTGGGCAGCGGGGCTGATGCTGGCGGTCGCCTCCTGGCCAGCGGGGCTGCTGCTGGCGGTCACCTCCTGGGCAGCGGGGCTGATGCTGGCGGTCCTGTCTGGGCCAGCGGGGCTGATGCTGGCGGTCGTCTCCTGGGCAGCAGGGCTGATGCTGGCGGTCGTCTCCTGGGCAGCGGGGCTGATGCTGGCGGTCGTCTCCTGGGCAGGAGGGCTGCTGGCGGTCGCCCCCTGGGCAGCGGGGCTGATGCTGGCAGTCCTGTCTGGGCCAGTGGGTCTGATGCTGGTGGTCGCCTCCTGTGCAGCAGGGCTGCTGCTGGCGGTCCTGTCTGGGCCAGCGGGGCTGCTGCTGGCCGGCTCCTGGGCAGCGGGGCTGATGGCAGTCTTCTCCGCCGTGCTGATATTCCCAGACTTGCCGGGTTTCTTGTGCCCCTTCCCCACCTTGGAAGGTGTTGCAGCTGACTCCACACTCCCACCTGTACCCCTGTTTGCTGGCTGGTGTCTTCCCCCTCTCCCGCCGGGCACTGGCCAACTTTTGATGCTTGACAGGTGGGGGAACTGTCCGTGCTCTGGCTCCTTGCCACACTGGCTGCCCTGCTGCCTGGTGCACTCCAGAATCCGGTGACTACTGGCACCACTGGTCCCGCCGATGTTTTGGCTGAGGTGCTAGGTTGGGACCTGGAGAATCGGGCCCTAGGAGACTGACGGGGCGGGGGAGGTGAGGGAAAGAGGTCAAGGGTGGACAGGAAAAGTTTCTTAGGAACACTGGGACGGGTAGCTGGAGGGGGTTTAGGAGTGGAGGAAGAGGTTGTGGTTGTAGGAGGTATACGTTTGGTGACTTTGGGCGAAGGTGCATGCGCTGGAGGCTGTCGTGAGGTGGATGGCTGTTGGGTGGGTGTGTCTGCGTTTGTGTACCTTGGGAGGTGGCGTCACAGACACACTGGGAGAGGACACAGGGGATGTGTGAATGGTAGTGGGGGTGGTGACTGCACGTGAGTGGGGTGTGGTGGTGGGTATGCTGGTGATGGAAGTAGTGGCTGTAGATGTAGTGCATGCAGGTGTGAGTGGAGACGAGACAGGGAGGGAGGAGGGAGACGAGGAGGGGGACACAGTGGAGGCAGTGGATGTTGGTATGTCTGCATGTGTGTGATGCTTGCGTGAGTGCCTGTGGGATGTGTGCTGCTTGTGTTTGCCTGAGCTTCCTTTGTGTGTTGAGGTGTGTGCATGCTGGTCTGATGGTGTGTTTGGGGTAGGCTGAGGTACAGGGGATTGGGTCTGGGTGGAGGAAGTTGGAGGGGGAGGCTAGAGACAGGGACAATGGCTGCCATCAGTGCTGAGGCCAGAGTCTGAAAAGCTTACTGAAGGGCTGTCTGACCAGAATGAATGCCCTCCAGGAATGCATTGGTTTGTTGCAACTGTCTCTCTACACCCTGGATGGCATTTAAAATGGTAGACTGCCCAAAAGTGAGGGACCTGAGGAGGTCAATGGCCTCCTCACTGAGGGCAGCAGGGGTGACTGGGGCAGGGGCTGAGGTGCCTGGGGCGAAGGAGATGCCCACCCTCCTGGGTGAGCGGGCATTGGGCAAAGGCAGAGGGGCTGCTGGGAGGGCGGTGCTGGAAGGGGGGTGGCGGCTGTACCTGTAGATGCGGGGGTACAGATGAGGCCGCCACCACAAGGGAACTCCCATCAGAGGACGAGTCCGTATCACTGGTGTCAGCTCCTGTCCCCGCCATGGAGCTCCCCTCGCCCTCCGTCCCACTGGTGAAATCAGACTCCGTAGTGTCGCCCTCCAGGACCATGTGGGATGCAGCTCCCTCCTGCTCCGGTGCCACTGCTCCTCCGCCTGATGATGCTAATGCACACATGTACAGGGAGACCACAAAAAGGGGGGGAGAACAGAAGAAAGACATTTTGAGTGCATGAATTACCGCTACGGTTGGCGGACACGGCAGACACAGAAGCCCCCTGCACTACGCCGCGCACTTGGGGTCCACTATTCAATCCCTGGGACATGGCCTACAAGGCTATGGCCGATATCTGCACACATGGATGTCACTGGAGCCTGACTAGGTGTAGTTGGCACTGTACCCAGGTGGGGTGGGGTGCCCCAGGGTCTGCCTGAAAAAGGGGACTTAAGTAGCACTCTCGCCCTGGTCTAGGGAACCCACAGCCCACCTCCCCCACCCAGACCCCTCCACTGCATGCTGAATCAGCAGAATGAGAGTGTACTCACCCCTTTGTTGCTGCTGTGATGCCCTCAAGGGCCCATCCAACTCCGGGTAGGCCACCGCCAGGATCCTGAACATCAGGGGGGTCATGGTGCGACGGGCACCCCTCCCATGTTGGGAGGCCATCCCCAGCTGGGCCTCCGCCATCTTCTTGCTCCAGCGGCGAATGTCCTCCCATCTTTTACGGCAGTGGGTGCTCCGTCTGTGATAGACCCCCAGGGTCCGGACGCCCTTGGCGATGGCACGCCAAATATCCTTCTTCTGGTGGGCGCTGACCTATATGAATTGTACAGGGGAAAAAGAGAAGTTATTACCAACTGCACCGTCACAGTCATTGGCCCGCATCCCTATCCTTGCCATGTGGCACGTACACTCACCGTCGTTTCATGCACGCATCATTCTCCCCCCCCTATCTTTCATCCAAACCACTCCACACAGGCATTGCCCATACAGCATGCTCACAGTGTACTTACCTGTTTGTCTGGAGGACCGTAGAGTAGCGTGTACTGGGGGAGGACCCCATCCACTAGTTTCTCCAACTCCTCCGTGCTGAAGGCAGGGGCCTTTTCCCCAGACGCACGAGCCATTGTCTCTTCCAGACTGAGGTCACAGCAGCACTTGCAGTGTAGGTCCCCTCCTGTCGAAGATCAGGTATCGAGTGATTGAACAGATAGAAAATGAAGGTCACGTCCGCACCGGTGCGTACTGTCACCGCCGGCGTACATTGTCATTGGCTACTGGGACCCATAGGGTCCAATGTTAACCGAAGCAGAATTGCGCCGCCGTCTTCGACTGCCTATCGCGACGGTGTACAACGCCAGCGCAGTTACGTCACATCCCATTGTCCCACTTTACAGGTCAGGCAGCTGCCATTTCAGGGGCCCACATGGCTTTATATTTAACTGCGTCACACATACCCAGGCCTTGCCTCAACACTCATACAGGCAAAATTCGGGTTATGAATGTTTTTCTGAGTAAGCTGTGTTTACGTACCTCTGAGTTGGTTGACTCTGTGCTCGCTGTTGTCCTTCATAGGCACCGTCCGCTGGGACATGTGAGGAGATGGCGGCATCCTCCGGTGCACAGACCGCTGGTGGACCTGTCGACAATGGAGGAAAGACGTGTAATCACCTACAGGCTTGATCGTGCCACAATCCTGGAACTGTGTGCCCAGTTGGAGCCAGACCTGATGCCAGCTATCCGCCATCCCACATGAATCCCCCCTCAAGTGCAGGTGCTGTCAGTTCTCCATTTCCTTGCAAGTGGGTCTTTTCAAACTACAGTGTCATTAGCATCCGGGATATCCCAGCCTATGTGTTCCAACGTGTTGGCAGAGTGTTGTCTGCCCTGCTGAAACACATGCGGAGCTACATCGTGTTCCCTCAGGTGGAGGATTTGCCTACAGTGAAAGGTGACTTCTATGCCCTGGGACATATCCCCAACATCATAGGTGCCATTGATGGGACACATGTGGCCTTGGTCCCCCCTGCAGGTGTGAACAGGTGTACAGAAACCGGAAGAGTTACCATTCGATGAATGTGCAGATGGTGTGTTTGGCCGACCAGTACATCTCCCATGTTAATGCCAAGTTCCCTGGCTCAGTGCATGACGGTTACATCCTGCGGAATAGCAGCATCCCTTAATTGATGGGGCAACTCCAGAGGCACTGTGTGTGGCTATTAGGTGAGGACATGGACACAATACAGTGTGACTAGGTGTCTGGGTCTGTGGATGTCCCTAAGAGTTAGTGTGTGTCTAACAGTTGTCCCTCGCCATTTACAGGTGACTCTGGGTACCCCAACCTGTCATGGCTACTGACCCCAGTGAGGAATCCCAGGACAAGGGCAGAGGAACGCTACAATGAGGCCCATGGGCGAACTAGGAGGATTATAGAGCGGACCTTCAGCCTCCTGAAGGTCAGGTTCTGGTGCTTCCATATGACAGGTGGTTCCCTATTCTACTCACCAAAGAAGGTGTGCCAGATCATCGTGGCCTGCTGTATACTTCACAACTTAGCTTTGCGACGACAAGTGCCTTTTCTGCAGAAGAATGGTCCAGATGGAGGTGTTGTGGCAGCTGTGGAGCCTGTGGACAGCGAAGACGAGGAAGCAGAAGAAGAGGACATCGACAACAGGAACTCTGTGATCCTACAATACTTTAGCCTGGGTTCCCTGAAGTGGTGGACAGACTGCTGCTTGACGTGTCCTGGGGACAGAGGTATGGGCCAGCTGGGTGGGTGCTGTGCTGGTGTTTCCAGAGGGGGCAAGCTCTGTAGTGGCGTGTGCCAGTGTGAGGGGAACCGACTGTCCCGAGGTCCCAGATGGGCCGGGCTGGTCATCTAGATCCAGTTGGACAGAGCTGCTGTCATCACTGTGGGCCTCTTCTGTTGGCGGTGTGGACATGTGTGGACCCTCCTGTGCGGTGACCTTGGGTAGGGGTCCTGCAGGGGTGTAAAAGCATGATTATTGCATCTGGGTGTACCATGGTGTGCAATGGGTGGGTGACCTTGTACCCCAGTGCTTGCATTCATGTGGGGGACCTTGTGTGATGATGGTTTAGGGGGGTGTATGGGTATGTGCAGTGGCCATGCATTGGTGATGGGTGTCCATGCTTTGTTGTTGCATGCAGGGCTTGGTGTTGGGATGTGTGGTTTGTGATATTGGGACATTTGTGAGTAGGAGTGATGGGTGTGAGGGCGAGGGTGGGGGTATGTGATGGCATGCAGGTAGGGTGGGGGATATAGTAGTTAAAGTTTGACCTACCAGAGTCCATTCCTCCAGCTACTCCTTTGAGGCCCTCAGGATGCAGAATAGCCAGTACTTGCTCCTCCCATTTTGTTAGTTGTGGGGGAGGAGGAGGGGGTCCGCCGCCAGTCCTCTGAACCGCAAGGTGGTGTCTTGAGACCGCGGTACGCACCTTCCCCAGTAAGTCGTTCCACCTCTTCCTGATGTCATCCCTATTTCTTGGGTGTTGTCCCACTATGTTGACCCTGTCCACTATTCTTCGCCATAGCTCCATCTTCCTAGCTATGGAGGTGTGCTGCACCTGTGATCCGAATAGCCGTGGCTCTACCCGGATGATTTCCTCCACCATGACCCTGAGCTCCTCCTCAGAGAACCTGGGGTGTCTTTGCCGTGCCATGGGGTGGTGTGGATGATGTGTGGGGTGGTGTGTGTTGTGATATGTGGGGTGATATTTAGTGGTGTGTTGTGTGAGGTGCATGGATGTTATGTGGGTGATGGTATTGTGTGCCTGTGGCTGCTTGGTTGTAGATTGTAGTGTCTCTCTCTGACCATCTGTCGCAATTGTGGTCGTAGGGGTTTGTGGGTGATGTGGGTGTGTGTTTTAGATGGCATTGGGTGTGTGGGAGTGGTATTTGTATGTGTATCAGGTGTGTGTATTTTGAATTGTCCAATGTGGTAGTGTTTTGTAAGAGTGTGTGTATTTTGAGTGCGGCGGATTCATGGGTCGTGATAGTGTGGGGGTATTTCTGTTGGCGTGATGGTGGAGGTTTTGTTTTTGCCAGTTTATCACTGACCTTTGGTGTGGCGGACTTGTGTAGGTGTCTCAATTTCCGAGCTATCGGACATAATGACCGTGGTGGAATTCTGCTACCGCGGCGGTGTGTTGGCAGTCTTCTGCATGGCGGTAAGCGGCTTTTACCGCCAATGTTGTAATGACCCCCTTAGTGTGTTTTTTTTACTCAGTTGTTAGGGAGAAATTAAGGAAAATATCACTGTCTGACGTGCATGTGTGGTTTATGTATACATTTATACATACGTTCCTCTGCTTGTGAAGAGCAGGAAAATTCAAAAAAACTCTGATTGGTTGATCTCCGAAGTTCCTTAGGAGAAACAGAAATTATTAGCTGTAAAAGGCCCCATGATTGGACTAAAACCCCATGAAAAAAATCATCTGGGGCAGTCATTTTGTTTCCCTCTCATTCAGACACAAATGTAAAAAGTTTCACAATCAAAATGTTGTCAGATCTCTAACTGCATTTAACAGTTTAAAATCTGTAATTTTACTAGTGCCATAGATTGTCATGTCTCTTTTTTATTTGAATAAATGACTCACAAAGAGTGATTTAGAGTAAAAATAGAACCTTCTCATTTTGCTCACTTTTTAAATTTAACTTCTGTTTCATACGTTTGCTCTGTAGGGAAGGTCCAGGCTCAGCTAAGCTATTTTGCAAAACGTTTTTGTTGCTGTGTTTTCTAAGTTTTCACTGGGTCGGTAAAACCCCCTATAGAGTTGATCAAAGCTGCATTCAAGAATTTGTATCCCTGGCACAGTCCCTAGGCCTTCTCTGTTTCTTCTTCTCCTTTCCAGACAGCAACTAATGAAATGGGACTCAGATGGAGTACAAGACTTCTTGCTGAGAGTTGCAAATGTTCACTTTGTCTCTGGCTCGCACATTGCCTTGGAATGCACCAAGGAACACACCTGAGGCTGTGGATATCTCTAAATTTGGAGTACAGTTACTCCGTCTGGACAATGCAGTAACATTTTCTGTACCCCTGACAGAGCAACCACATGGTAAATCATAGTCAAAACAAATGGAAGATTTGGGGAATTTAATATATTCCTCGGCCATTCTGTTTCTCCAGCCAATCAATGTCGGCTGCTTGCTGAGGAGATACATCCGTACTCTATGGGACATGGTTGGTGAGATCTTGCCAGCAGTTTCTGTGGTTTTACCTGCCAATCTGGTTTAAACCATCCAGGATGGTCAGGATGCTGTAAAGTACATCATCCAGTCTGGGCTGGACACTACGAACTAAGTGGGCAGAGAACTTGGCACAAGCATAGTGCTGTAATAGCACATTTTGATGGCTTTTCAGGTGACGTGCAATTCTTTTCAGTGGGCGTACCATTCAATGGGTCTCTCCTGTTTATGGAGAAGGCCTACTCAGTGTTAGAATACTTTAATGAAAGACAGGCTGCAGTGCGTTCCTTAAGCCTTTCCATCCCAGCACCCCAGTAATACAGTACAATTAACTATTTTGCCCCTTTGGAGGCCATTCCAGAGGGTTGGGATACTGGCTGCTCCAAGGTCCACTTCTCCTGCAGTAGACGCCCCAGTCCTTTCCGGAGAGGGCATCAAGCAGGCAATGCCCAAGCCACCAGGGACCTGCAGCATCAACCTCAAAGCTGTATTAGTTTGCCCTTTTTGGCACATTACTAACCTGTGGGAGGCAGGATCAGATATGTTCTCCCTGGTAGGTCCTGGCGATCATTTATCAAGGCTATGTCATGCCATTCCTTTTAGATCTGTGGCACCTCTTTCCCACATCAGGATGACTTTCAGAAGGGCACCTGTGCAACTTGTGCCAAAAAATGAAGGCCAAGGAGCCATAGAGAGGGTCTTAGCCTTGGAAATAGGGACTGTTTGCTACTTCCACTATTTCTGCGTGACGTAGAAGGAGGTCTTTGCCCTGTCTTAAATCTCCACTCTCTAAGCGCTTCTTGCAGGAGGGCAAATTCAAGATGCTCACTCTTGCCTATTTTCTGTCTGCCCTAGGACAAGGTGACTGGATAATGGCTTGGGAACTGCTGGTTGCCTACTTTGATATACCAGTCAGTGTAGTCCCACAGACGCTACTTGCAGCCCAAGGTGGACCAGGAGCATTTTCAGTTTGCCGTGCTCCCCATCAGCCTCACAAGTGCCCCTCAGGTGCTGACGAGAGTGATGACAGCGGTTGCAGAACATCAATGGAGATTGAGGATTCCAGATTTCCCCTACCTTAATGACTGGCTGTTCAAGGGTGACTTGGCAAGGTCAGTCATAGACCAACTCCAGGTGACAGCAAACCTCCTGACATCACTGAGTTTTACTGACAACATGCCAAAGTCACCCCTCACTCCTTCACAGAGACTATCTTTTATTGGAGCCATCTGGGATATGGTGCAGTTTTAGGGCTTCGCTCCATCAAAATGAGTCCAACACATTCAAGCCATGATCCCAGCATTTCAGCCTTGGTCCTGGGTTTTGGTAAAGGTGGCTCTCTGACGTTTGAGTTTCTTGGCATCCTGCATCCTTCTCAAAAAGTACAATATTTGACATATGCATACGGGCTCTGCAGTCCAACCTCACATTACAGTGGGCACAGCACCAGGAAAACTTGTTTGATTCCATCCATGTTTCTTAGGAGACTACAAAAAAATACAGTGGTGGCTGAACCTAAATTGGACCAGTGGCTGACCCCTCTCCGTGCCCCATACAAAACTGACTGTCGTGACAGATTTGTCACTACTGCAATGGGGAGGTGAGCTGGGAGAGGTGAAGATTAGAAGACTTTGGTCTCCAGCGGAGACACTTGTCCACATCATTCTGTTGGCCTAATGGCCATCCGTCTGACGTTGAAAGCCTTCCTACTGTCCATCAAAGGGAGGCTGGTTCAGGTTCCCTGGGTCAACACTACTTCCATGTGGTATTGCAACAAGCAGGGTGAGATGAAGTCCTGAGTCCTGTGCCAGTTTGCATTTCATCTCTGGACTTGGCTGGAGGGCTAAGTCTTCTCCCTGGTGGTAAACCACCTGACAGAATCTTTGAACCCCATTGGAGACAAACTCCTCCAGTGGCGATTGGTGAATCACAAATGGTAGCTATACCCCGAGGTGACAATGGGCATCTTGGAGCAATGGGGAAAACAATTACTAGGCCTTTTCACCACAGTGAAAAACATGCTGTGTCAAACCTTTTTCATGCTGAAGTTTCCCAGAGACACATTCCAGATAGAGTAGGGCATCAGACTCCTCTAAGCATTTCCTCCATTGCCTCTCCTTCTGAAAAATATGATCAGTAACAACCTAAGTCATCCTAGTGGCTGCAATTTTGGCAAGGAGTGTGGTATTCAGTACATATGGGCATAAGCATTTGTCTTCCAAACAGGAGAGGGCGGACCTCTTGTTGCAGTAGCAGGGCAGCGTCCTGCACTGAAACCTGCACAATTTACACCTCCATGTGTGGAAATAAAGTGGTAGTAATTGACTGTATTCAGTGTTCCTCCCAAAGCTGTGGATGTTATGCTGGCTGCCAGACATCCTACGTCTGTCTATGCCGGGTGCTGGGACAGGTGTGTACCTTGGTGTGCCACCCACAATACTGATCCTTTGCTGGCAAAACTGTTGGATGTTCCCTTGTTTTTTTAATCTCTGGCCCAGCAGGGACTTACACTTTGCCTGGCTAAAGGTTATCTGTCTGCCCTTTTGGCCTTTTTTCATTTACTGGACCAACCGTCCTTGTTCAGATCACCTGTTATGATGAGATTTCTAATAGGTTTGACTCATTAATTTCTTCCAAAACCCTGTGTAGAGGGTGTGGCTGAGATGGCAGACGGGTAAGAAGAGAGTCACGCTCCTTTCCCCGCTTGACAGCTGACACCAGGCCCGGTACACATTAGCAACCCTGGCATTCGGAAAGAGAGGGAGTCTGAGGAATACCCCCCACCCTCAGTTGGTCGGTGATGTCTCTATGTGCCTCAGACAATGAGACCAAGAATTGGCTGCGCAGCATCCAAAATGGTGGGCATGGTCCTTCAGCAGTTCCGCTGAGCTTACGAGTATGGTGGCATGTGTAGCCCAGCGGATTACAGTGCAGGATAGCTGCTAGTATTGGGGGGCCTACCTCTTGGCTAGAGGAAAGACAAGAGAGTCCAGAAGGGGAGCCATGGTGTGGAGGGATGTGGCCTCTCTCACTGACTAATCTGCCTGACCTCAACAACAGTGAAGGCCTTGGTGGGAACTCAGACCCTGGCGAACAGGAGAATTTTGCAAGAGGGGCCTGCCCCCCCAGGCTTTCTGATTGTCTCACAGGGGGAAGAGTGAGCAGTTGCTGTGTGCCCCTACCCATCCTGAGTGCTGTCAAGAACCCACTGCGGGACTCACTGACAAGCAGCTCACCGCTGACTCCTACCATAAATGAGAAGGGTGGATATCTAGGAGGCTGCAGTGCATGACCCCCAGTTTTGACCCGGGAAGCACTGCCCAGGGGCCATGTAGAGAGGGTGGTTGCCATCCAGGTGGGGCCCAGAGTGGATGATATCTGGCCCCTAACATCTGGCGTGATTATGCCTCCTGATCACTGGGCTACCAGCTGGGGCCTAAAGCTCCTTACCTCAAAGCACTCACCTACACCTGGTATAAAAACCAGGACACCAACCCTCTTGGCGTTGAGCAATAGCAAAAAAGACTAGCATGTCCAAGACATGCTGACAAGATCCACAAGCGCAATGAAAGAAGGTGCATCACCGCAAAGGAGTCCCCCGCATGAAGATTCCAGAAAACAATCAGTTCCCAGTCACAGAGGAGTTTCTGGAGTCCCTCTTTGAGGCGCTGTATACTGACATTCAGTTGGTGAAACACAACTTGCAATCTGGGAGGTGTGGCAAAACCTGGTATCCCTGCAAGACAGAGGGGGTCATTCCGACCCCGGCGGTCAAGGACCGCCGGGGCCGGGGATGCGGGAGCACCGCCAACAGTCTGGCGGTGCCCCGCAGGGCATTCTGACCACGGCGGTTTGGCCGCGGTCAGACCAGGAAAACCGGCGGTCTCCCGCCGGTTTTCCGCTGCCCTGGGAATCCCCCATGGCGGCGCAGCTTGCTGCGCCGCCATGGGGGATTCCGACCCCCTCACCGCCATCCTGTTCCTGGCGGTTCCGACCGCCAGGAACAGGATGGCGGTGAGGGGTGTCGTGGGGCCCCCGTAAGAGGGCCCCACTTTGAATTCGCCACTGCACCCGTCGCACATCCTCCACTCCGCCGGCTCCATTCGGAGCTGGCTTCCTCATGGGGAGGGGTTTCCCGCTGGGCTGGCGGGCGGCCTTCTGGCGGTCGCCCGCCAGCCCAGCGGGAAAGCCAGAATGGCCTCCGCGGTCTTTCGACCACAGAGCGGCCATATGGCGGCTCCCTCCAGGCAGGCGGCTCCCACCGCCCGCCGGGGTCAGAATGACCCCCAGAGTCTCCACACTGGAGGATCCATCGACGACCAGAGATGAGGAGCTTGAACACTTGCAGCAAGAGGTATTGCACCGACATGAGAGACAGGCAGACCTGCAGGCTTATACTGGGGACCTGGAGAATAGCTCTAGCTGCAACAATATTAGAATCCAATGTGTTCCATCAGGCGCAAAAGACTCAGATATTGCAGACTACGTAAGGGCCCTGTTCTGCCATGTTCTAGCACCGGACTGTACAAGGGACATCCAACAGGATGGAGACCACAAAGCGTGCCGCATGGGAGGAAACAACAATAGAGTCCCGCGAACCTTAGCTTGCATCCACAACTTCTAATTGAAGGAGGAGATCCTCAATAAAGCATGAGACAATCAACCGCTCCAATTCCTTGGCCGGACAAACGATCACTCCAATTCTGTGGCCAATCAGTGGTGCTGTTCCAGCACCTCTCTGTGATTATCTTATAGTGGCGAAGAGACTTCCGCCCCATCACTGAGTTTATCCAGAGCAAAAGCGTCTCCTGCAGTTGATGGTACCCATTCTCCGTTATCTTCCGATGGGAGGCACACATACACCAGACTAGGACACCAAGATGTACACTGGGTTCTGGACATTTCCACACCTGTATCATGAGAATAGGGGGAGAATCGCCAAGCTGGCTGTACCAATGGCAGAGGGTGCTTCGCCCATTTCAAAAGATCACAGCCAGACCCAAGCACAAAAGCACAGGAACAACATTCGGCTTTGGATAAAGTGGTAGAGGAGACTGGCTGCTGCTAGAGTTATCTGCATGCTGACTATGAGGGGCTAATGCCCACTGAGACAACAGCCTGGCTGCCTGCATGGACCGAGTAAGACTGGTGGGGTTGGGTGGGCGGATTGGTAACACATCACTATGTGGAGGGTTGCCCATTCCTTAGTCCGGGTATGCCTCAATAGATTAAATCCTATCACTACCATACTGTATGTATTTGTTAACCAATAGTTTGTTGTTGTGGTTTTTAAGTTTTTTTGGGGGGGTGCTCTCACACTACAGCCAGCAAGATTCGATACGTCCCTATGCATAAGCTTTTGGCCTCTTGTGTGGGATGCGTACCAACATGTTTATTGGCTTTACTGACATCAAAATTGTTAGCCTCAATGTGCGAGGCATCAATCACCCAACTAAAGGCAGAGATCATTTCCATGCATGAGCAAACAGAGAGGCATATGTTTATTGTAAGAGACTCACTTCCTACCATGTTGTTGGAAAATGGGTTATTGGTAAGGGCAGGTAGGTACATACACCTAGCAACAAGCCACTAACCTCCACCTAGGTACAGTTAGGTCTCAGTAAATTAATCCCAGCTCAACCCTTGGTAGCTTGGCAACGAGCGTCAAGGCTTAACTTAGGAGACAGTGTGTAAAGCATTCAAATATCACAAAACAGTAATTAAATAAAACACAGGAAACAGTTTAAAAATCCAAAACCAATTTATAAAAATAGTTTATATTTTTATCTTTAAAATGACACAAAAACGAATAAAATCGGATAAAGGGAACCGGAGATATGAATTTTTAAAGAATTATTATTTTTCTAGCGCTTAGAAACAAAAAGCGCCAATCGGGTCATCTGGTTGCACCTCGACCGGGGCAAAGTCAAAGTTTCAGGCCGACCGCGATGGAGCCCTGCTCGGCTACAAGTCGCGGGAGGCCTCGGTTAAAAAGTTACCTTCTGACTTAGTCTTTATTTTGAAGTTTTTCTTCACCGGGACGAACCTGCCAGTTGAATCCGACCTCCTGGAGCCCTTGTCCGGATACGCGATGTGGGTTTCCTCGGTGGAGACTTTTACCTTCGGACTTAGTCGTTTTTTCGAGATGAAAATCCTTCGACCGGGGTAAACCTGGATCTTGATCCGACGTCCGTGGAGCCCTTCTCGGATACGATGGCTGGGAGGTCCCGGTCAACTTTTTACCTTCGGACTTAGTCTCTTTTTCGGAGGTTTTTCTTTACCGGGACGAACCACCAAGTCAGGCCGGGTCGCGGTTGAGGCAAGCCGGCTAGAATTTCCGCGGCGGGTCGGTCCCTCTCTGGAGATTTTTTACAAAATTTTTCAAATCTTTTCCAAAATTCTGGGGCTTCACCCGGATGTTCTTTTAAGGTTCTTTTGGGGTCCACAGCTCACCCCAAGGGTCCAGAAGTTCTGTGATGGTCCTTGGGGGGTGCGGACTTCAACTCCCAGAATGCACCTGGCGCAAACTCCTTTTTGGCCACTGGACAGTGGTCAGCTGGTCACTTTTCAGGAGTTGGTGCAGGGGAACTCTGGATAGCAATTTTTCACCTGTAGCAAACAGGGAGTCCCTCCTTGAACCAGTTGAAGCCAGGCAAAGTCCTTCTTGTGGTGAAGCCCAAGTGTGCAGCTGGTGCAGTCCTTCTGGGTGCAGGTTCCAGGTGCAGGCCAGGGGTCCAGCAGGGCAGTCCTTCTTCTCCTTTAGTTCTTTTCTTCTTGAAATCTGGCGGGGATCTGAGGTGTGGGGGCAGGTCTGCCAGTTTTATCCTTGCTCCTGGGTGAAAAGCAGAGGGGTCCTGGTCCTCCAATCAGGTACAGGGTCGTCCCCCTGTGATGACCACTTCCTGGGAAGTGTGGCAAAAATCCATCCCAAAAGGCAACAGTCTCTAAACATCCAACATGGCTGAATCTGATTTTTGGAGGTTACATCTGGCTGAGCCCACCCACTGGTGTGGCTAAAAATCATAAACACACCCCTCTCCTGCCCTCTCCTAATCTAATCAAGGGGGCACCTAGTTGTCTGGGGTTGCAGGGTGTGGGGGTGTTGCTGGGTGCTCCAGATGTCCTTCTCTGCCTTTGAAGACCAGTTTGGCAGCCCTCCCCCTTCCTGCCTCACCATCTGCTGAGGGGAGATTCTCTCCCCCAAGCACATTCCTTTGTGTGAAGCCAGGCCACTTCACACCTCATCAAGGCAGCTTGGCAAAAGCTGCTGCAGGCTGGCCAATCAGAGCACAGCAGCAAAAACAATGCAGAGCTGAAATTGGCAACTTTTTAGGTAAAGTCTAAACTTTTTTCCTGAACAAGTTATATTAAATCCAACAACTGGAAGTTGTGGGATTTATTACAACAATTAATTTGATACCAAATTCTTGGTATGCAACATTTAAGGAGACTTTAAAATTTAAAATAAAGTCTCCCCATTCTAACCTATGAAGGCCATTTACTTCAATGAGGGAAAAACGAATTTGGCTGTTTTTACCTCACCAGGGCTTATAAATCTATTTTTATAAAGTCCCTGCTTATAGTTACATGGCACCCAGCCCTAGGGGCACATAGGGCACACCTTAGGGGTGACTTATATGTAAAAATAAGGTAGTTTAAGACTTTGGAAGTACTTTTAATTCCAAAGTCGAATTTGCATATAACTTTAATTTAAAAGCAGCCAGCAAGGCAGGCTTGCTTTTAAAATGACACTGGGCACTTCAGCAGTGCACCTAGGTGTGCACCACCTATGCTGTGGTCCCTTAACCTACATGCCCTACCATATACTAGGGACTTATAGGTAGGTTAACTTAGCCAATTATAATTAGCCTAATTTGCATATCCATTTTACACAGAGCACTGGCCCTGGGACTGTTAAGCAGTACCCAGGGCACAGCCAAGAGTCAGTAACCACCAGTACCTATCCAAAAAGTGTGGGGGTGATCAGGCAAAAAAAAAAGGAGGACTTTCCTACACTGCCCCCCCCCCCCAGATGAAAGGTGATGGGTACTAACCTACACCCTGGTAGTCCTCATCAGCTAAGTGGAAAAACCTGGAAAGGCCATCTGCATTGGCATGAGCAGTCCCAGGTCTGTGCTCCACTGTGAAGTCCATCCCCTGTAGGGAAATGGACCACCTTAACAGTCTTGGGTTCTCCCCCCTCATCTGCATCAACCACCTGAGAGGTCTGTGGTCAGTTTGTACACGGAAGTGAGTGCCAAACAAGTAAGGCCTCAACTTCTTCAGGGACCAGACCACAGCAAAGGCCTCCCTCTCAATGGCACTCCATTTTTTCTCTCTGGGGAGTAGTCGCCTGCTGATGAAGGCAACTGGGTGATCATGGCCCTCTTCATTAACTTGTGCTAACACTGCCCCAATCCCTTCCTCTGAAGCATCTGTTTGCACTACAAACTCCTTGCTATAGTCAGGGGCCAGTAACACTGGTGCTGAACACATAGCCTGTTTTAGGGTGTCAAAAGCTTTCTGACACTCTGGGGTCCAAATGACCTTCTTGGGCTGTTTCTTGGAGGTAAGCTCAGTCAGAGGGGCCACTATGGTCCCAAAATTCCAGAGCAAACCTCCTGTAGTACCCGGTCAGGCCAAGAAAGGCCCTGGCCTGAGTCTGGGTTTTTGGAGCCTCCCAATCCAGAATAGTCTGGATCTTGGGCTGGAGAGGTTGTACATGGCCTCCACCAACAAGGTGGCCCAGGTACACAACAGAGCTTTGTCCTATCTGGCACTTGCTTGCCTTGATAGTCAGGCCTGCTTGAAGCAGGGCCTGAAGCACTTCCTTCAGGTGGACCAGGTGGTCCCTCCAGGTGGAACTAAATACAGCTATATCATCCAGATAAGCTGCACTGAAAGATTCCAACCCAGATAGGACTCTGTTCACCAACCGTTGGAAGGTGGCAGGAGCATTTTTCATGCCAAAAGGCATCACCTTGAACTGAAAGTGGCCCTCTGGTGTGGAAAATGCTGACCTCTCCTTCGCTCTTGGACTTAAGGCAATCTGCCAATATCCTGAGGTCAGATCAAATGTGCTCAGGAATTTGGCAGCCCCCAACCTGTCAATGAGCTCATCAGCTCTAGGTATGGGGTGAGCATCAGTCCTAGTGACTGCGTTTAGACCTCTGTAGTCCACACAGAATCTCAATTCTTTCTTCCTACCTTGGGGATTAGGTTTGGGCACCAGTACCACTGGACTGGACCAAGGACTATCAGAGGGCTCAATTACCTTGAGGTCCAACGTCTTAGCCACTTCAGCTTTGATGTTGGCCTTGACCTGGTCAGACAGCCTGTACAGCTTGTTCTTGACAGGCAAGCTGTCACCAGTGTCAACATCATGGACACACCAATTGGTGAGTCCTGGGGTCAGGGAGAACAGACTAGCAAACTGTCCCAAAACTTGCTTACAGTCTTTTTGTTGCTGATCTGTCAATTTGGGAGAGAGTACCACTCCCTCCACTGACCCATCTTTTGCCTTTGAGGACAGGAGGTCTGGCAGAGGTTCACCCTCCTCCTCCTTCCCTTCATCAGTGACCATTAGCATGGTCATGTCTGCCCTGTCCTGGTGGGGTTTCATCCTGTTTACATGCAGGATCCTGTGAGGATTCCTGGGGGTACCAAGGTCCACCAAGTAGGTGACCTCACCTTTTTTCTCTAGAATTGGATAGGGCCCAGTCCATTTGGCCTGAAGTGCCCTAGGAGCCATGGGCTCCAAAACCCACACCAGCTGTCCTGGGTGATACTCAGGCATGGTAGCCTTTTGATCATGCCAGAGCTTCATGAGCTCCTGGCTGGCTTCCAGGTTTCTGCTTGCCTTCTTCATATACTCAGCCATGCGTGACCGCAGGCCTAGCACATAATCTAGCACATTCTCCTTGGATTCTTTGAGAGGCTTTTCCCAAGACTCTCTCACCAAGCACAATGGGCCTCTTACAGGGTGCCCAAACAGTAACTCAAAGGAGCTGAATCCAACCCCCTTCTGTGGCACCTCTCTGTAGGCAAACAGCAGGCAAGGGAGGAGGACATCCCATCTCCTCCTGAGTTTGTCAGACAAACCCATGATCATGCCCTTCAGGGTCTTATTAAATCTTTCCACCAGACCATTGGTCTTTGGGTGGTAGGGGGTGGTGAACTTATAAGTAACACCACACTCATCCCACATGGCTTTCAGATAGGCTGACATAAAGTTTGTGCCCCTATCTGAGACCACCTCCTTTGGGAATCGCACTCTGGTGAACACACCAAGTAGGGCCCTAGCCACTGTGGGAGCAGTGACTGTCCGGAGGGGTATTGCCTCAGGGTACCTGGTGGCATGGTCCACTACCACCACAATGTACCTGTTACCTGAAGCAGTTGGTGGGTCTAGGGGACCAACAATGTCAATCCCCACCCGCTCAAAGGGAGTCCCAACCACTGGCAGTGGTATCAGGGGAGCCTTTGGTTTGCCTCCTGTCTTGCCACTGGCTTGACAGGTGACACAGGAGCTGCAAAACTCCCTGACTTTTTCTGACATTTGGGGCCAATAAAAATGGTTGACCAGCCTGTTCCAGGTCTTGGTCTGTCCCAAATGTCCAGCTAAGGGGATATCATGGCTTAAGGTAAGGAGGAATTCTCTATACTTCTGGGGGACCACTACTCTCCTAGTAGCTCCTGGTTTGAGGGCCCTTGCCTCAGTGTAGAGAACTCCATCCTCCCAGTAAACCTTGTGGGTCCCACTGGTATCCCCTTGTTCTTGCCTGGTAGCAGTCTGCCTCAGGCCCTCAAGAGTGGGACACTCTCTTTGTCCCTGGCACAAATCTTCTCTGGTGGGCCCACCTGCCCCTTGCAGTTCTGCCAAATCAGGCATAGTTTGCAGGGAAAGTGTCCCTCCCTCAGAGTTCAGATCCTCCCCCTCAGGGTTGGATTCTTCCTGACCCTCTGTACTTGTTGGGGCTGGCAATCCAGACCCAGTGCCCTTTCTCTTTTTCTTGGAGGCTTGGCCCATTGTTCCAGGGTCCAAGTGCCCAGCATTTCCCTGTTGTGCTGCCTGTGACCTGGTCACAGCACACACCCATTCAGGGAGGTCCAGCATCTGTGCATGGACCCTTCTCTCCACTTCTGACCATTCAGATGCTTCAAGATCATTTCCCAGCAGACACTCTACTAGGAGGGCAGGAGCTACAGCTACCTTTTTAGGGCCAGTCACACCTCCCCATTCCAGACTCACCATAGCCATGGGATGGAGTTTGGTTCTGCTATCTGCATAAGTCACCTGGTGGAAGACACCAGGTAAGACCTGTTCTGGAGAAACCAGCTTTTCTGTGACCATTGTCACACTGGCTCCTGTATCTCTCAGAGCTTCCACTTCAGTCCCATTGACTTTAGGCCTCTGCCTATACCTCTCCATGATGGGAGGTAAGGTGGCCATAGTTGCAATGTCCACCCCACCCACGGATACTAAGGTGACCTCTGTGTACCCTGATTCCACCCCTGGGCCAACTTCCACCCCCAACCCTACACTAGCAATCCCCTGGGATTGCCCACCAGTGGGGGGCTTCTTGGAGCAGATAGCATCTCCTCTTTTATATCCAGGTTGATGACAATCAAAACACTTGCCGGCCTTAGCAAGCTCCTGAAACCTTCCTGCTTTAGCAGGATCATAATTCTTTCCCTGATACCCTTTCCCTTTAAAAGTGAATTGGCTCGGGGCTCCCCCTCCCTGAGAAGTTTTTGGGGACTCTTGTGAGGACTCTTTGGGCTTTTTATCATCTTTCCCCTGGTTCTTCCCCTGAGAAGAACCATGTCCTCCCTTTTTCTGATCACCCCCTGGGGGTTTCTGGTTAACCCTAGTTCTTAACCAGTCATCTGCTGCCTCCCCCAGCTCTCTGGGGTTCGTCAACCTAGAGTCAACTAGATACTGGCGGAGCTTCTCTTGGACACAATTAGTTAGAAGGTGCTCCCTCATAATCAAATTGTACAGCCCCTCAAAGGTACTTACCCTGTTGCCCTGTATCCAGCCCTCCAGTGCCTTTACTGAAATGTCCACAAAGTCCACCCAGGACTGGGTGCTTGTCTTTTGGGTGTCCCTAAACTTGAGCCTATACTGCTCTGGGGTCAGACCAAACTTTTTAGTCAAGCAACTCTTCATACTGGGGTATGAGTCTGCATCTTCCCCACTCATGGTTAGGAGCCTATCCCTCCCAGAGTTGGGAACTAACTCCCAAAGAAGTGAACCCCAGTACTGAGGCTTGACTCTCCTCATCTGGAGGGCCCTCTCAAAGGCCCCCAGCCACTTATCTATGTCATCCCCCTCTACATAGGCAGGAACCACCCCTTTGGGTAATCTGGGGGAAAAACCCCCACCCAGGGACACCTCAGCTTCTTTATCGCTGCCACCATCTCTTTTTTCTTTGTTTGCCCACTTTTTCTTTTCTAGGGCCAGCTTATCTGCTTCCAAAGCTATGTATGCTAGCTGGGCCTCCAGCTCTCTTTCTCTGATGGATGGGTTCTCTCCTCCTGAAAGGACCCCCTTCCTACCACTAGCTTTGGGTCTGCCCCTAGTGACTGTATCTACTGAGGACCGTTCTTCCTCATCCTCACTTGGGCTCAGATGCCTTCCCTCCCCTGAGAGGTTAGAGTTAGCATCCTCCCCTTTTTCTTCCTCCTCTGGAGCTTCCTCTGTGCCTAGCTCTTGGGCCTCAGCCCATGCTGTCAGGGATTTAATCAGGATTTGCTTCCTGAGATCAGTGGTTGCAGGCAACCCTCTTTCAATACACAACCCCCTAAGCTGGACTACTGTCAGTGTGGGTAGGCTAGCCAGATCAAGCTCCATGGTTCCCTAGTTTTGTGTCAACAAAAACTTTTTGCAAAAATTGGAAACAAGAATTTAGAAAAATTACAAAAATTCAATAATTGAAATTAATCCAAATTAATAAAAAAAAAAAAAAAAAAAAAAAAAAAAAATTATTTTTGCACTAAGACAATTTAAAGGATTTTTAATTTGTTTTACTCAAAACTGTAACGTGATACTGAACACAAGTACAGGATCCCACCGCTGCCACCAAAAATGTTGGAAAATGGGTTATTGGTAAGGGCAGGTAGGTACCTACACCTAGCAACAAGCCACTAACCTCCACCTAGGTACAGTTAGGTCTCAGTAAATTAATCCCAGCTCAACCCTTGGAAGCTTGGCAACGAGCGTCAAGGCTTAACTTAGGAGACAGTGTGTAAAGCATTCATATATCACAAAACAGTAATTAAATAAAACACAGGAAACAGTTTAAAAATCCAAAACCAATTTATAAAAATAGTTTATATTTTTATCTTTAAAATGACACAAAAACGAATAAAATCGGAGAAAGGGAACCGGAGATATTTTTTTTTAAAGAATTATTATTTTTCTAGCGCTTAGAAACAAAAAGCGCCAATCGGGTCATCTGGTTGCACCTCGACCGGGGCAAAGTCAAAGTTTCAGGCCGACCGCGATGGAGCCCTGCTCGGCTACAAGTCGCGGGAGGCCTCGGTTAAAAAGTTACCTTCTGACTTAGTCTTTATTTTGAAGTTTTTCTTCACCGGGACGAACCTGCCAGTTGAATCCGACCTCCTGGAGCCCTTGTCCGGATACGCGATGTGGGTTTCCTCGGTGGAGACTTTTACCTTCGGACTTAGTCGTTTTTTCGAGATGAAAATCCTTCGACCGGGGTAAACCTGGATCTTGATCCGACGTCCGTGGAGCCCTTCTCGGATACGATGGCTGGGAGGTCCCGGTCAACTTTTTACCTTCGGACTTAGTCTCTTTTTCAGAGGTTTTTCTTTACCGGGACGAACCACCAAGTCAGGCCGGGTCGCGGTTGAGGCAAGCCGGCTAGAATTTCCGTGGCGGATCGGTCCCTCTCTGGAGCTTTTTTACAACATTTTTCAAATCTTTTCCAAACTTCTGGGGCTTCACCCAGATGTTCTTTTAAGGTTCTTTTGGGGTCCACAGCTCACCCCAAGGGTCCAGAAGTTCTGTGATGGTCCTTGGGGGGTGCGGACTTCAACTCCCAGAATGCACCTGGCGCAAACTCCTTTTTGGCCACTGGACAGTGGTCAGCTGGTCACTTTTCAGGAGTTGGTGCAGGGGGACTCTTGATAGCAATTTTTCACCTGTAGCAAACAGGGAGTCCCTCCTTGAACCAGTTGAAGCCAGGCAAAGTCCTTCTTGTGGTGAAGCCCAAGTGTGCAGCTGGTGCAGTCCTTCTGGGTGCAGGTTCCAGGTGCAGGCCAGGGGTCCAGCAGGGCAGTCCTTCTTCTCCTTTAGTTCTTTTCTTCTTGAAATCTGGCGGGGATCTGAGATGTGGGGGCAGGTCTGCCAGTTTTATCCTTGCTCCTGGGTGAAAAGCAGGGGGGTCCTGGTCCTCCAATCAGGTACAGGGTCGTCCCCCTGTGATGACCACTTCCTGGGAAGTGTGGCAAAAATCCATCCCAAAAGGCAACAGTCTCTAAAAATCCAACATGGCTGAATCTGATTTTTGGAGGTTACATCTGGCTGAGCCCACCCACTGGTGTGGCTAAAAATCATAAACACACCCCTCTCCTGCCCTCTCCTAATCTAATCAAGGGGGCACCTAGTTGTCTGGGGTTGCAGGATGTGGGGGTGTTGCTGGGTGCTCCAGATGTCCTTCTCTGCCTTTGAAGACCAGTTTGGCAGCCCTCCCCCTTCCTGCCTCACCATCTGCTGAGGGGAGATTTTCTCCCCCAAGCACATTCCTTTGTGTGAAGCCAGTCCACTTCACACCTCATCAAGGCAGCTTGGCAAAAGCTGCTGCAGGCTGGCCAATCAGAGCACAGCAGCAAAAACAATGCAGAGCTGAAATTGGCAACTTTTTAGGTAAAGTCTAAACTTTTTTCCTGAACAAGTTATATTAAATCCCACAACTGGAAGTTGTGGGATTTATTACAACAATTAATTTGATACCAAACTCTTGGTATGCATAATTTAAGGAGACTTTAACATTTAAAATAAAGTCTCCCCATTCTAGCCTATGAAGGCCATTTACTTCAATGAGGGAAAAACGAATTTGGCTGTTTTTACCTCACCAGGGCTTATAAATCTATTTTTATAAAGTCCCTGCTTATAGTTACATGGCACCCAGCGCTAGGGGCACATAGGGCACACCTTAGGGGTAACTTATATGTAAAAATAAGGTAGTTTAAGACTTTGGAAGTACTTTTAATTCCAAAGTCGAATTTGCATATAACTTTAATTTAAAAGCAGCCAGCAAGGCAGGCTTGCTTTTAAAATGACACTGGGCACTTCAGCAGTGCACCTAGGTGTGCACCACCTATGCTGTGGTCCCTTAACCTACATGCCCTACCATATACTAGGGACTTATAGGTAGGTTAACTTAGCCAATTATAATTAGCCTAATTTGCATATCCATTTTACACAGAGCACTGGCCCTGGGACTGTTAAGCAGTACCCAGGGCATAGCCAAGAGTCAGTAATCACCAGTACCTATCCAAAAAGTGTGGGGGTGATCAGGCAAAAAAAAAAGGAGGACTTTCCTACACATGTGATGAGCATAGAATGAGATTCCGACAGTTCCCCAGCAACACTCATCAGCGGGTCCTGCCAAACCCGAAGTGGTGGCACTGCTTGTCTCCCAAGTTCTGAGGAGAGGTAACAAGATCGGCAAGCGAAAAGGGTGTCTCCTACTGTACCACTTCCCTACTGTTACAATGATCTATACCCCCAATGAGTACCAAGAGGGCTTCCTCCGTAATGCTTTCCCCGAGGTGCTACAGACCCCAGACGCAGCCATATTGGTGAACAGTGACTTTAAATTAGTCATGAATAATGACATAGGTAGATCAGATCATATGCTCATATTGATTACTTCTTTGGTACCCCCGGCTACAGTCCTTAGTTCAAAGCATACATATTGATCATTCCCCAATTTCCCGGATGGTGGGGAGGAGGGCACGTGTGGGCTCATGGAGGTTATGCAGTCGGATTACCTAACATACTGCCCACATCCAAGTACTCAACACAGCCCTAGAGAACAAACTACGGAGCAGTAATACAGAGGATATTGGGGATGCAACTCTATCGAAGGCACTGAAGACATTGAGAGTGGGGCGGATTGCGATCTCTACAGATGACAACCAACTTTTCAGAGTTGAGCGTGCACAGTTGGAGAGGAAATTCAGGGAACTGGAAACTATACATTAGTTAAATAAAGGAACTGGGGCCCTAGAGTCTAAAGGGCCCTGAACAAGGCTAAATAAAACACAGCTTAAGGTCGTTTGATCTAGACAAGGCAGAACATGCTGCATTGTCTTTGAAACAAAAATTTAACTTGGGAGAGTAACATAGGTGGGAAAATGCTTGCACACTGCTTATGGTCTCAAATACAAGCTGGTAGACTCTGTATCACATGAGGGCAGGGTGCCTCTGAAATTACCGGAGACAACTCAATACCTCAGGCATTTATGGATTTCTATGTGCACCTATTCCACTCAAGACTCCCGAACCAGAGATCCCTCAGCATACCTACAGAAGGTACATGTAACACAACTCACGCAAGCTCAAGCAGAATCAAGAGAGAAATCCATTGACATTTCAGAGGTAATATCAGCAATAGCGCGTTTAAAACCTTTGAAGTCTCCTGGTCCAGATAACTTTATGCCACTGCTCAATAAGATTTTCTGACATACTCTTGCCCCTTTCACCAGCCTTTTTAATTCTTTTGCCGACAGTGGGACGCTTACACAATCCATGCAAGAGGACTTCATAATAGTAGACCCATATCGGTATAGATGCAAAACTATTCACTAGTGTAGTGGCCCATCAATGCAATGCCTACATATCATACCTCCTTGACCCTGACCAAGAGAACTTTATCCTGACTAGTAGCAGCGGGGACCGTACTAAACACCTTCTACAGCTCATCGACAAGGTACAGAGATCCAAGCGGGAGGCTTTATTGTTCTAGATAGATGCTGAAAAGACATTTGACCAGGTGCACAGGCCATATCGCCTGGGTACATAGAAGCACTTTGGAATTGGGGAGAGGTTCTGCCACTGGGTGTTCTGTGGATACAGCTCACCAAGGGCTTCAGAGAGAGTGAATGGAGTGGCTTCACAACCTTTTTCTTTTTGCAGGGTGACACACAGGGTGTGCCTGATGTCCCTTCTTCTCTTTGCTTTAAACATGGAGCCCCGGTCCAACCCATATGCCATATGCTCCACATGTTACAGGGGTAACATTTGGGAGACACTCACACACACTATTAACGTTTATGTCGATTACGTGAATGTGGCCCTATCCGAGCCACTTACTTCTTTACCGTCAACACTGCAGGAACTAGAGATTTTCAGGGATGTCTCTGGGTTTAAAGTTAACCTTTCTAAGTCACACATAATGACTCTCATGATGATGCCTCTACAGCAGGACCAAATAAAGGCCTGATTCCCAATCACATGGTCCTCCGATCCCCTTCCTTATCTAGGAATACAACTCACTCCCTTGGCAGCTATAATGGCAGAGGTTAACTGCTCATGTCTAGTAAGGCAAGTGAAATCTGAATTGGGGTCGTGGCAGCATTACTGGCTGTCATGGCTGGACTGCATTTCAGCAATTAAAATGACCATACTGCCCAAAATTGTATTTACATTCCAAACCTTGCTCTTAAGACCATCCCATAACACACAGCAAACCTTGCAAAAGTTGGTTAATAATGTTGTGTGAAATAGGTAACGACCTTGTATGACACTCCATCTTACTCAATCAATCAATCAAATGATTTCTTAAGTGCACTACTCACCCATTAGGGTCTCAAGGCGCTGGGAGGTGGGTGCCGGTTACTGCTCAAAAAGCCATGTTTTAAGGTGCTTTCTGAAGGTTAGGAAGTCCTGGGTCCTGCGTAGCTTGGTGGGGAGGGAGATCCAGGTCTTGGCAGCGGGGTGGGAGAAGGATCTGCTGCTAGAGTTGGTGCGTTGGATGCCGGGGACTGTAGCGAGGAGCTGTAGAGTTGGTATGTGGATGTTTACTCGTTCGTTGAGGTAGGCTGGTCCAGTGTCGTGGAGGGCTTTGTGAGCGTGGACGAGGACTTTGAAAATGATCCTTTTGTTGATGGGCAACCAGTGTAGGGATCTGAGGTGAGTGGATATGTGTTTGTGGTGAGGGAGGTTGAGGATGAGACGTGCTGCTGCGTTCTGGATTCTCTGGAGTTTTCTTTGAAGCTAGGCTGTGGTCCCTGCGTAGAGGGCGTTGCCATAGTCCAGCAGGCTGCTAATGAGGGCGTGGGTGACTGTTCTTGTTTTTAAAGGAATCCATTTGAAAGTCTTGCGTAAGGGTGTTGAAGCGGGAGGATGATATAGCGTTGATTTGCTGGGTCATGGAGAGAAATGAGTCCAGAAAGATGCCAAGGCTGCGTGCGTGGGTGGTGGGTATTGGGGGTGGTCCGAGGGTGGTGGGCCACCAGGAGTCATTCCATGCTGTCTTGTTGGGGCCGAAGATGATGATCTCTGTTTTGTTTGAGTTTAATTTGAGGTGGCTTGCTGTCATCCATTTGGCGATGTCAAGGAGTCTGGCGTGCAGGTTAACTTGGTGGTGGCTGGGTTCATGGTGAGGGAGATTATTAGCTGGGTGTCGTCGGCGTATGAAATGATGGTGATGCTGTGTGGGCGGAGGATGTTGGCGAGAGGAGCCATGTAGATGTTGAAGAGGGTGGGGCTGAGGGAGGATCCTTAGGGGACCCCACAGATGATCTTGGTCGCTGTAGACTGGAAAGGAGGGAGGCAAACTCTTTGGGTTCTTTCGGAGAGGAAGGAGGTGAGCCAGTCCAGGGCCTTGTGGCGAATTCCGGCGTCAAAAAGGCGTGCATGGAGGGTTTGGTGGCATACAGTTTCAAAAGCTGCAGAGAGGTCTAGGAGGATGAGGGCGACGGTCTTGCCCTTGTCCACTCTGGTCCTGATGTCGTCTGTGCAGGCGATGAGGGCGGTCTCAGTGCTGTGGTTCTTGCGGAATCCGGACTTGGAGGCTTTGAGTATATTGTTTTCTTCTAAGAAGCGAGACAGTTGTGTGTTTACTATCTTCTCAGTGACCTTTGCGGGGAAGGGGAGAAGAGAAATGGGTCGGTAGTTTGTGAGGTCTTCCGGGTCTGCTGTGGGTTTTTTGAGAAGAGCGTTGACTTCGGCGTGCTTCCAAACGTCTGGGAAGGTTGCGGTGCCGAAGGAACAGTTGATGACGGCACGGAACTGGGGATGCGTTGCCCAATGTCTCATGCTTTTTCCAGACTCAACAACTTAGGTTCCTTGTGGAGTGGAGTCACTCTGAATCTGAGAAGCACTGGTGCTTCATGGACCAGGCTATTTCAGGCATTCACATATGGATGATAGTATGGTTACTCTGATGGAGTAGGCAATGGGGTTTGTATTTCTTTCCTATTACACAGACCACACTAGTAGTATAGGATTGGATGTTGGAACACAAGGCTCTGATGACCTATCCTTCTCCACTGACCCCATATTTTCAAACCGAGATTTCACAAAAGGTATGGGTAAAGACCACTTTGAACATTGGACACTGGTAGGCTGCAGACAGATTGGCACCCTATTTGACTCCACTGGGAACATTGCATAGTATTTTCCAGATAACTAATACAACAGAAATGATTCACAAAACCCTTGGTAATGCCACAGTTGGTCCTTACTTTCCTCATCTGCATGCAGTTTGAATTAATGCACAGCTCCCCACCCTGTCTCCTGACTCTGAAGACTTTTTTGTGGTCACAGTGACTTTGGCTCCTCATGTTAGTGAACTTCAAGCTCTTTTGGTGCAGCCGCTTTACACCACCTTGTTCCCAGATAAAGTGGTGATGAGAACCAGGGCAGCTTTTTTGCCAGAATTTGTGAATGCTTTTCATGTTGGGCAGTCCTTCAAACTATGCTCCCAACACAACATTCTTTGCTCCACCTCACCCCTCAAAAAAGGAGGAGGGACTTCATCTGCTGGACCTCAAAAGATCCTTAAACATTTACATTGATTGCACCAAAAACATTGGTGGATGATGACCAGTTTGTGAGGTTCTGTGGGGGAAAAAAGGTGAAGCAGGGCAGAAGGGGTCTTTGTGAGGATGGATTGTCCTCTGCATTAAGATCTGTTATGCGTTGGCCAAGAAGCAGGCTGCGGAGAGTTTATGTGCTGACACGTGGAGTGCCTGTCCTTGATATCTGCTAGGCTGCATCATTGGCATCTGTACACACGTTCACAAAGTACTACTGCCACCAGGAAGGGCTTTTCACCCACATTGGAAGGTACTGGTATTCTAACGGTAAGGAATCTGCATTTAAAAGTATCAATAAGAAGAACAAGTTACTTAATTTCAGTAACAGTCTGTCTGGTGGGTGCTCTGTCTAGCTGCAGATTCCTCACTGCCCTCTCACCTCCCTGTTCTGTGAATAAGGTCTGTTTTTTCCATCACAATGACCTGAAAGAGGGGTCTTTAAAGTCTTTGTAAATTGTTTATTTCCCTGGTGGCTCAGGCCAGTGTGTTGTACTTGGCCATGCTTAAGTAGACAAAACGTGAATGTTTGGTCAATACAAAGCAACCTTTTCATATCCATACTATATGAAGAAGAAAAAAATGTCTAACACTTAATGATAATATTAAAATTATTGGTTGCCTTTTCTCACACTGATATCCTTCTTGATCTTTAGTTTGCCATTCACTACTTTATGTTTGATGTTCTAGGGTTGAGTCTTCATACTGGGGTTTGTGCCTTTGTCCAAGTTTTGTTGTTCCTCCATATAAAATCTTTGCCTCCGCAATATATCCCTTACAGTGATGTTTTATACATAGGGGTGCTTGACAGCCCTCAATATCAACTCATTGATAATTATCACTGGCATTGTAATATCCCTGACCTTTTTGCTGGAATTTTGTGGCAGCATTAAAGTGTAATGGTTCTCTGTTTCATTTTCATTTTCGCAAAAAACAATAAAAGATACTTGCTGAAAAAGGAAACATTACTAATGATAAGTAATTTGCCCAAATGCTCCCTTTTACCCTTGGACAAGGCCAGATAAGGAGGCGTGATGTCACGTCTCTCTCTCACCTTTGTGCCAACAAGATACTTCTTATAGGTGGGTTGGAGGGGCAATCAACCCTCCCTGGCCCTTAAAAAAGGCTAAGGAGGGGGTGATGACAAATGCCTTCTCTCTTTGGAAACAATAGGGTGGTTTATAGAATTGCAAACATGATTATGTAATTGCACCAAGGGCTTCACCCTTTGCCCATTGGCCAACATGTATAGCTAAGGGCAGGTGCAATGGAGCCATGGACACGTAGAATCTGTGTAGGCAGTGACAACTGGCATAAGGCTACAAACTACAATAGTCGGGCAGTGACATAATCGGGTGTAGGCATATAAGCGATTTGCTGTGGCAAAAACATAACATTAACTGGCAAAAGTAAAACAGAAAGCTCAAATGTATTTGAATTCTAATACTTGGAATGCCTTTTGCCACTCATTTAAAACAGTTACAGTATTAAAAGCCAGACCAGAACTTAGACAAATATTTAAAAAGAAATTCTTGGGAGTAGTATCTCCTTTTAGATTTTGGACAACTGGGTTTTTAACGGAAAACAGGGGGATACATGTAAATTCAAGATGGGTGTAGTGTGATTGGGAGTTTGAAGACTGGATGCAGGGCTAAATGGCAGTGGATCTGAGCTCTGAGAGAGGGAAATTCAAGCCAAATCACACTAAGCACTAAACTTTAAGTTACAGTTCTAAGCTCTGAAAGTGCTAGTCACCTGTTGTCCACTACCATCTTATCAGTAGTCTTTAAGTTTATGGTTTAAGGACTGACTAATTTAAGGTTTGGCAGATGGATTAAAGAAAGAGAGACCGTGGAGGACTTTACATCCACCACCCTGCCTTTAATCTGTACGTCAAAGTGAGAGCTGTCTGTCAACCCACCGATGTCATAACAATTCCTGTCAGTGTTGGAAAAGTTTGATAGATGGCATCACCTAACACGACGACCAACCATCCAACCTTTCCGAAGTTTTACATTCTTCAAAAACAAACTCCCAAGGCAGTAGTTTGCTTTTGAAAAATGTAAAACTAATGTCCCCTACACCATGGTAGTCTTCACCCATGGTGCGGGGGTATTTATTTTTTTTCATTTTACTCTCCCTCACTGCCAGATATAAGCTTGTGGTGATGGGCAGCCAACAAAAGCCATCCAAAGGCCCACTCCAAACTATACGGATGGTTAGATAACTTACCTCACCTTATTCTGTCAGACTGTCGGAGGAGTATGTCTGTAGTAGGGTCAACATCAACACACTGTTGATCCACCTAGCCCTAAATTGGGAAGGCGAACTTAGAGTTTGGTGGAGAGCATACCCTGCCACCATTATGACATAGTACCCTATCCTCCAAACTCTAAAGCAGGCTGTAAGAGTATAGGAGTCAATTCTTTCTAAAACATACTGTTCTGATGAATAATTTTACCTTCAGATTCTTCACTTCTTGAATATGCCAAGTGCCACATTGAGTGCTGAATCTTCTGACATAGCTCTCTGATGCTAGTAGGGGGCAGTGGCTCCATCTTGACACCAGAAGTGGAGTTGTGGTGACATTACTGGAGCCATATAATGTCTGCCCTGGAATCAGTTGTTTTATTTTTAATGCCTTACAACGTGGGTCCAGAACTTATTTCCTCATGTTCGAGACAATTTAATAGGTCTCTAAATAGTTTTCCTACTCTTAGTACAGTGTGTTAGGGATGTGTCCCCCCCACTTAAAAGAAAAATCTGGATTTAAGACTTGTTGTAAGTGCAACAGCCATATGTTGATCACAGACCAACCATGACAACTGCCGGTGGTGCCTGGGTTCAAGACAAGAGTCCAGATCTTGTGACGTCTGCCTGCAGATGAACCCCTATCACCATCAAAGAAAGGGTAACAAATCTCTTTGTGGTCCATGCCCAAGACGATTGTTGGAGTCAGCTTCCATGTAGATCTAGGTCCAGGTCTAAGTCTGCTAACCGCTCTTCCCCATGATACAAGTCTTCCAGGGTCAGGAGGAAGAAGTCCAAGAAAAAGAAGAAACACACAGACTCCTCTAGGAGGTGGCCAAGGTTGAAGGGTAAGTCGCCATTACACTCTTACCATCCGGCTACTCCATCACTTGAGGTGGAATTGATTGAGGTTGTTACTTCCCAGGAGGCCTGCTCAGAGCTGCCAGTGCCATCTATGGTGCCTCTGCCACTGCTGGTTCCTTTGATCACAATGATACCAGGCTATCTCGGGGTCCTGGCATTGGGATCAGACTGAACCACATTCCTCCATGCAGGAATGGAAATGGTGAGATTGACTTCGGTTCCGTCTGGAAATCTCTCAGACCCCATGGTACTGTACTGGGGTGCTTTCAGAGGTCTGTTGTTGGGTCTTCCTCAGCACTAAGCGTCCCTTTGGTTCCACTAGCTTCTTTCCAGATGCTGCATGTTCTTTGCTCAGCCCTCCATAATTTCTGCCTCTCAGCTTTTCTTCAGACCCTATATTTGGGTACTTCTTTTGAAATCTATTCAATATGTGAGAAATATTCAGGTAGACGTACCCATGAGATGAAAAAGTTACTTACTTTTGGTAACAATCTTTCTGGTGGATGTCATATATAACTGTAGAATCCTCCCCTAGTCGCCTTCCTCCCTGCTCGGAAGGAAGGTTGTAAGCCTGTTAATACCCTTCCAAATTATATTGTTTCCCATATTGCTATCCCTGTGGATGTCTTCCTCATCTCTGCCTTGAATAATGCTGTTACATGCAGACAAGAACTGGTGTCATGGTGCCGAGATAGGCTCTCTATGTCTCTAATGACATCACCTCACTGTTTCTGGCATTGAGGGGGAGAAAGGACCCCCCGGGGAGACGGATGTTTTCAGGATCACATCTGGTGCCAAGGGGTGAACAATAGGCAAGTACTTAGAGTATCCACCAGAACTGGAGTCTCCAACCTTTTATGTAACAAGAGCTACTTATATTTAGTAAAAATCATCCTGAGCTACAAATAATATTTGTATTGTAATCATGACCATGTCAAATAAGATTCCATCACTGGCCACCACATGCAAGATTATGAACATTGATCACCAAAGTGCTTCATGGTAATACATAATAGCTATGGCTGTGATGCCCCTGGCACTAATGAAATATTATTGGTAATACGTTTCCCCAACAGGGCATGATTTATCACTCAAATGGCAGCTTTAAACCCATTTTTCTCCAAACAGAGTTCTGAAAATACACAGATTTTCGACTTGTAATAATACTTTTTAATCTTGACATGCAATGGGTAATTCCGCCAAGCAAAACATCTAATTTAGTGGGCTGGACTGCACACAAGAGAGTACTTAGGTAGCTTTGGATCTACCAGTAGATCACGAGCTAATCATTGGAGAAACCTGCACCAGAAAGATCATTATTGAACGTAAGTAACTTTTTTTTTGCACCTACAGTTTGGTGTCAGAGTACCTGACCAAGCTATACATGTATAGAAGTCTAAAATGTGAACTTGAATTTATAATTACTTCTCCATTCACATCTCTTTTTTTCTACCAGGGTTTGACTATGACATGATCACACTGGTGCCTGCTCTTGGGAAGAACAAGTCTTTGAAGCACCTTTTCATTGGGAAAAATTTCAATGTGAAATCAAGGTGAGTAACATGTCCACAACCTGTTTCTATGGCATTTTTCCTCTTCCACAGTTATCATCCTCTATCAGGTAGGTGCATAAATCTATTAGCTTAAGGACTCTATTTTAAAAAAAAAGTTATATTAAAACATACTTATGCATAAAAAGTGACTTGAAGGAATGGAAGTGGAGCAAAGTCTTAAGGATCATTAATGACAAGGGACACCAAATATTTTTCCTACTTAGTCCTCCATAGGAAGTCGGGGAGACTAGTATCAGAGAGGGAATACTGTTTGGCCAGACAATGAGTTTCCTTTTTTGCTGCATCCGGGATTACACTGCACTGCTTCACTCAGATATACCACCTGCTCAGAACAGGTTCTAAATGTGATCAGATTTGTCCCTGCAATGAGAGTAAAGCATGCAGAGAAGGACCTAATATTTAGTTGTCCACATGTTTAGTCAACATTCCAGGTCCAAAATTAATGATGGCTGGATGTAAATTAAGAGAATAGTTATTTTTGACCATGGTGTCTCTGATGAATTAATTATTTATTGTTCAATTAATTAAAATCATCACAGTGTACCTCATGCAAGGGATATAAATACAATAAAAGAAAATGTGAAATAAAATAAGGCTTTTTTAAAATCATAACTAAAGTGCACTTACCAGCTGGCAACAGAGGCTGGTCTCAGGCAAGTGCATATAAAAAAGGTGTAGGCCACATCTAGGCCCTCATTATGATACTGGCAGTAAAAACCGCCTTCCGCCCCAGCTGCGAAAAGACCGTCGCCGCGGCTACCAGCCATCTGCCGTATTATGACCAGAAGGATCCGGCTGTGGCCATGGTGCTGGATGGCGGTAAGGTGGCGCTGCTGCCAGCAGTATTGCCAGGTCAGTAGACCGCCAGCCGTATTATGACCCATAATACGGCCTGGCGGCCTGGCGGCCTGGCGGCCTGGCGGCCTGGCGGTGTTCTTCTGGCAGACGCTGCTGCTGGCAGCAGCGCCCGTCCCGTCTCCTGCCGGAGGACCCCCTGCACACAGGTAAGTGGGTGCTCCGACAGGACGGGGGGGTGTTGTGTGTGTATGTTTGTATGTGCGTGTATGCGGGTGTGGGTTGTTTGTTGGATGCAAGTGTGCATATATGAAGGTGGGAGTGCGTGTATGTTATGGTGAATGTGTGACTGCGTGCATGTTTGAAAGTGTGAGCGGGTGTGTGTGAGTGGAAGTATGCCTGCGTGGATGTATGTGTGTGTGTGTATGTGTATGTGTGTGTGAAGGAATATAGAGGGAGTCATAAGAGAGGTGGGGGGGGTAGCTGGAGAGGGAAGGGGAGGGTGGGAGACCCCCATCAGTGACAAGGAAGGAATTCTCTGTCACTGATAGTGCCTATCGCCATGGTTTTCGTGGCAGTAAGGAAGCCACGAAAACAATGGCGGTAGGCGGGGTCATAATCTAGCGGGTGGAACAGTGATGGCCGCCGGGTTGGAGATAGGTATCCTCAGCCCGGCGGCTGTCACCGCCATGGCGGTCAGAGTGGTAAATTGGCAGGTTGGCATAATATGGCGTACCGCCATATTTCCACCGACCGCCGGGGTCATAATGACCCCCCCCCTAGTGTCTTGGAGCCTGGTTACGAGTTTGGTGGACTTAGGACTGCAAACCCACGGGGGTGGCCAGATCACCACACTTCTGGTGGTCCGACCCCTAGATTATGATCCTGGCGGTCGGACCGCCAGGAGACTGCAATCTCCGCCAGGATCAGGGATCCCGACAGGTTGACAACAGTCGAAGTCGTGGCCAGCCACAGCAGTGCCCATGGCGACACCGTCGTGCCTAACACAACTTCACTTTTCGCCAGCCATTCCATGGCGTTTTCACCACCATGGAAATGCTGGTGGAAAGCCATTGTAGGGGGCCACAGAGGGGTCCCTGCCAGCAGCAAAGCAGACAGTGCACATTCGGAGGGTGTTGGTGTGCAACAGCATTATCCTTGGCTTCCTAATGTAGCAGAGGCCAATGCAACATTTCTGCTGGTCCGCCCGGTGGAAACATCATACTATGACAGAGGTGAGGTCACCTCCTTGATGGTAGTCCCACCCCCTCAGTATTGATAGTCTTGCGTCAAGATCATAATTAGGCCCTTGGAGTAGTAGCAAATCTACTGTGCAAATTGCAAAAAACCTTTCATAAGCAAACCCAGCATCAAAAGCAATGAGAACACATTAAAACAGCATATGAGATCAACTGTTGATTATCAGAGCAAGCATAATGCATAAAATTTGTCTACAGTACATTCACGTTTTTGAGTCCAAGGCCATACTGGGGCGTAATCAATGAAGTTGTGACTAGTAATTGTGCTCCAGATGGGAACCGTGATCTAATCCTTGAAGAAAGTGCTTGTGCAAATAGAGTACTTATGCAAAAAATAGTTTTGAAGCAGCAGTTGAAGATGATTGTCTTATAGTAGTGCAACGCACAAGAATAGCTTACCCCGAGTGCATCTTCTTGAGCATTTTCATCTTACTAAGCTTGGGTTCCTCACCTTCCCTTGGGCTCTTTTCAGGCCTTGAAAGAGAGGGCGGTGCTCAGGAGGTAAGTTGAAATGCGATTGAGCAACCTCTGAGAGCCACTAGATTGTTAGCAGATGCAGCTAGTTTGATATCAAGATGGAGGGCTCAGGAGACTCAGGTTGGGTGATTTGGTTCAGTCTGGTCGGATGCCGTCTTTAAGGCCTTTTCAACCTCCTGGAGATACTTCACATTTTCAGGAGATTAATTGTGGATCACCTGAATTTAGGCAGGCAAGTATGGCTTGTCTGCAGGAGTGCCCCCCTGCTTGATTCCAGAAAGCCACAGCCAGCAGCAACAGAGACTTAGAATAGACTTGCAAAGGCTGATAGTGTTTATTGCTTCCTCGTTTGGGTGACCGCACAACCTGCAGGACACTTCCCTTTCTGCCCTCGACCATGGGGTGGCGTGTGAATTTGATGAAAGAACCCCTAGTCTGGTGACTCTGTTACCTCCATCCACCCATCCAAGTTTGGTGGTAAATGTCTCATTACACAGAAGCATTATGGGAAATGTTATCACAGAGAGCTTCTGGGGTGAATTTTCCCCTGAATACTACAGGGAAACAAGATGGGGTCAACACTTTGGCAGCTGACCCTCAGGCACCTTGATTTTTGTTAGCAGGGGAGATCTGTTGTTGTTTTGTGCATTTCCCGACAGCAAATTTCCAGGTTCATTGCTTAATCTTGTGCAAAAAGCTCTAGCGTTAGAGGAGCAGGACCATCAAACTGCATCTCATTGTTTTGTGTCATAGAAGCAATCACTGTAAAATTAAAAGTATCTTTGCTGATCAGTAACTTGCTTGTATGATCGATACCAAGCTTGCGGTCTGGCCTTTGCACTATGTTAGATATTTACTATAGTACAACATACTCTCATTATGTATACCCGTTAAATGTGCACAAAGTTATTATGTGCTTAAGTCATTGTGTTATATGGAACTCTCAGGAGGCTTTGAAGTTTGTCAGGTAAAACCATTGTCCTGCCGCCCCTGAGTCGACCTGGGTGTTCCTGCTGTTGTGGGTCTGTAACTTCTGTATTAAAGTTGGCCTAGTACTACTTCTTGGATTGTGAAGTCTTTCCTTTACTTCGGCAACTACACTACATATTGGTACCAGGAGTGGGGTAGTTCAGACGTAGGCAGCCAGACTTCTCATTCGGGCCCATCAAACAGCAAGGGCAAGGAAAGATAATTATGAAGATTTGTGTGCAGTACTAAGCTTCAAACAGACTTTCGGGATGATAGAGAATGATCGTTTTGTTCAGCGATGGGAAAAAAAATATATATATATTTATAATGTAATCCTTACCATTGTAAAGTCAATGGCCTTTGCTGCTTTCGTCATCATATTGTCCTCTACAGCATGTGAGGAGTTTGCCTGTGTCACAGCACATGAAGCGTTCTCTGCAAGCAGCTTTCCCATTCCAGAGGCTCTACTGAGAAAGCTTTGCACAAGCGTAACAAGACTCTTTGTAGAGGATGTGAGTGTGCCACGCCTGAGACATGCGTCTGATGTTAGACACCAGTGGCCATTTTTGTTTAGGCTTTTCTTCATTTACAGTAACTGGTTACACATGCAAACTTGTGCCACTTCAGATAAACAACCACTCAGGAGGTGTTTTGTAAACCTGACAATCTGCACTTTCTGGTTGGTTTTCCGGTGTCAGAAAGTCTAAGGACCCCCTTCCTTACTGTTTGATGCTCAGGTGGGACTTTATTTTTTTAAATCTTATATTTGGTTATGGCTACAGTTCAAAGAGCTGTGCAACCACCACCATTTTTACAAACAGCTAGGAAACCAAAATTAAATGTAGGGAATGGTTACAAATTTCTGAGAACTACATTACTGCAATTGATGCTAATGGTTAGGCACCTGCAAGAAAAGTAAACCTTTTATTCAACAACTTAGGAATTGTTGAATAGAGGTTTTGACAATTTGCCTAGAGCTTCCACGCCTTCTGAAGAAAATGCACCTTGAGAAGTATGTTTGGAAGCAAAAGAAAGGGTACGTAGACAACATACAGAGGAATCCAGTGTGCTTTCGAGACACACAATTTTTTCAAGGGCAATTAATCAATTGACAAATCTGTTGAGGAGTATATTGCCACATTAAGGGGTTTAGCCTCTAAATGCAAATTTGAAAACAATGTAAATATTTACACAAGAGAGCAATTTGTGTTTAATTGTTTTTCAAAGAACATTCAGGAGAGGTTGACATGCAGAAACACTACACTGATTGAAACCACAGCTATTGTGAAAAGCATTGAAAGGTCTATTATCACTTGATGTCCCATCAAGGAGTTAATCAAGAAGGGAACCAGAGAGGGACCATTGTGCCAGGCCACAATTAATAATAAACAAATAACTAGTATGGCAGATTCAGGGGCACCTGTTACACTTAGGCGGACACAATGGCGGTCATTCTGACTTTGGCGGGCGGCGGAGGCCGCCCGCCAAAGTCCCGCCGTCAGAATACCGATGCGCGGTCAGAAGACTGCCGCGGTAATTTCGAGTTTCCTGCTGGGCTGGCGGGCGACCGCCAGAAGGCCGCCCGCCAGCCCAGCGGCAAACCCCCTTCCATGAGGATGCCGGCTCCGAATGGAGCCGGCGGAGTGGAAGGGGCGCGACGGGTGCAGTTGCACCCGTCGTGATTTTCAGTGTCTGCTTGGCAGACACTGAAAATCTTGGTGGGGCCCTGTTAGGGGACCCCTGCAGTGCCCATGCCAGTGACATGGGCACTGCAGAGGCCCCCAGGGGCCCCGCGACACCCGTTACCGCCAGCCAGGTTCTGGCGGTCAAAACCGCCAGAGCCAGGCTGGCGGTAAGGGGGTCGGAATCCCCATGGCGGCGCTGCCTGCAGCGCCACCATGGAGGATTCCCCAGGGCAGCGGGAAACCGGCGGGACACTGCCGGTTTTCCGTTTCTGACCGCGGCTGTACCGCCGCGGTCAGAATGCCCATGGGAGCACCGCCAGCCTGTTGGCGGTGCTCCCGCGGTCGTTGGCCCTGGCGGTCCATGACCGCCAGGGTCAGAATGACCCCCAATGTTCTTTAAATTGTGGTCCAGCAAAGTATCTCTTGTTCCTGTTGACATAAACCCAAAGGCCTTTGGGGAGCAGGACATTGAATTGCTGGGTTACTTTGTGTCATCTCTAAACTGTCTGGGAAGATAGATTTCAACTTAAATATATGTTGCCGTTAAAGGTCTAGTTGTAATTGGTGGACGGATTTGGCAGGATTGGGAATTTACTTAAACCCAGGGCATGAGGTACCAGTAGTTCTGGGAGATATGCCGATCTTCTCAGTCATCATAGAGGAGGATGTGAAGCAATTGATGATTTCCAAATCTCCTAATGTCTTTAAAAATAGCATTGGCATGGTCAAGTGATTTGCACATGAAATTAAGCTAAAGAAAAATGCTACACTGTTAACATATAAGGTGAGGCCTGTGCCCATTAGTGTAAGAGATGATTTAATGGTGCTTTTGGGAAAACTCACACGTGAAGGAGTTATGACATCTGCTGATTCTTCAGAGTGAGTCTCTCCAGTGGTTGTAACAAAAAACACTCTAGGGAATTAAGATTATGGCCCTCATTATAACATTGGCGGTAAAAACTGCCTACCGCCGTTGCGACCAGCCATCCGCCATATTATGACCACATCTGGATTTCCGCCACTCCGGCTGTGGCCATACTGGTGGATGGCGGTAAGGTGGTGCTGCTACCACCAGCTGCGCCACGCCAGTAGACCGCCGCCAGCTGTATTATGAAAGCGGTAGCAGCGCCCCATCCCCTGCCGCAGGACCCCCTGGATCCAGGTAAGTCAGGTCTCTGACGGGGGTGGGGGTTGTTGTGTGTGTGTGGGGGGGTGAATGTATGTGTGTGCGTGAATGCGCGTGTGTTATGATTGTTGCATGTACGGATGTGTGAGTGCGTGTATGTTGTGAAATGTGAATGCGTGTCTGTGTGTACGTTTGGAAGTGTCTGCGGATGTGTGTGTGATTGGATGTATGCATGCGTGTATGTTTGTGTGAATGGGTGTGTGTATGCATGTGTGTGAAGTGGGGTGGATGCTGGAGGGGTGGAGGGGGTTTGGAGAGGTGGGGGCAGGGGGGTTTATTGAAAGGTGGGGGTGGAACCCCTATCAGTGACAGGGAAGGAATTCCCTGTCACTGATATGGCCTACCACCATGGTTTTTGTGGCGTTACGAACGCCACAAAAACCATGGTGGTAGGCGGGGTCATAATCCCACAGGTGGCACCATTGCGGTCTGAGTGGTACATTGGCGGGTTGGCTTCAGCCTGTTGGCAGTACTTACTGCCACATTATCGCCGACCGCCAGGGTCATAGTGACCCCCTATGTGTTGACCAAAGTTCTATCAATCACAACATGATATGAGATTGTCATCCATTGCCACGTACCCATGAAATGATTGTTAACTTTGGGGAAGCTAAGTCTTTCTCCACAACAGATTTGCACGCCGCATATCATAAGATTCCATTAGGCAAAAATTCACAGTCACTCACAACTTTTGTTACCCCTGATGGAGAATATAAATACCTACTTTTGCCATTTGGCTTAGCCTCAGCAGCTAGTGTATTTCAGAAAATGATGGACACAATTTTTGGTAATTTGCCCCTGGTGCAGGCATTTCAGGGTGGTATATTGGTCTTCTTGAAGAGCAAAGAGGAATATATTGAAGTTCTTGAAAAGGTATTGTGTATTCTGGTAGAAAGAGGCATGGCAGTGAAACCAGAAAAATACAACTTGATGGTCCTACAAGTTGAATATTTGGGTCACACAATCTCAGGGGATGGTGTTAAACCTTAGTTGTGTAATATGGAGGTAATAAAGAAAGTACCACCACCCATGGATAAAGAGTCCCTAATGTAATTTCTAGGTTTATGCAAGTACTATGCTTGTTTTGTGCCGGCATATGCTCTTACTGTACAACCTTTAAGATCCTTGCTTAAAAAAGGGGCAACATTTGAGTGGTCAGCTCCTGCAAACTAGACATTTGAGGACATGAATAAACTAGTGTTGAATGCATCATCTTTACATCCATATGTTCCAACAGGTAAATCCTTCATCACAGTGGATGCAAGTCTTAAGAGATTTGGAGCTGTGTTTGGACAGTGGAGAACCTGAAAATAATGTAGCTTTTGCTTCAAGGGCATTAAGTGATGAAGAGGCAAATTATAGCACAATTGAACAAGAGGAAGTAACGTGTGTAGTTAGTGGACAAGTATAAGACATATATTTGGGCTACAGTCTTTGATCTATATACTGACCATAAGCCACTACTGTATTTCATTAGCGGTAATGGGTTAGGCAAAGCATCAGCACTTTTGGTACGACTGTTTTCTAAACTGCAGAAATATGAGATAATGGTGAAATACATACAAGGGGGGCAACATTTCCATGCAGATTGTTTGTCCCACTTGCCGTTACCATTGCTGGATTTTGAACACAAGATGGACAATGAATGTTTGGTGGTTGTGGTAGATGCCATTTCCATGTGCAGTGGAGTTATATCTGAGGATGAGTGGGTGACAGCACCAGTAAATTATTACATTTTGCAGAAAGTGTTTTAAAATATCAGGGTAGGGTGGCCATCTGATCTGAGAAGAGTTTAACTGAAGAGTTAAGAATGTTGTCCCAAATCTGAATTATCATGTGAAAATCCAATTTGCCTAAGAAAGTGTTTATTTGTTTCTCCTTCTAGTTCACATGAGCGTATAGCCGGTGAACGACATGAAGGACATCTAGGGATTTCAGCCACCTGTAAAAAGTTCTTTAAAAAAATTGTGGTGGCCAGGTATGGACAAATCAGTCTCTGTTCCAATTGGAAAATGTCCTCAATATATAGTTTCAGACAAAAGCTGGAAAACAACTAGCAAGGCCTTGGTTCCAGTGCTGCTTCTCAAAGGTCCTTGGAATAAGGTAGCTTTGGATTTTTCTGGCCCTAAGTGATTGTCTCCTGACAAAAGGTTTCTAATTGTAGAAATAGACTATTTCTCACAATTAATTTGCTCCTCATTTGTACATTCTCCCAAAGCCTAAACTGGAGTTGATTTCTTGCAAAAAGTACTTTTGATTGAGGGTTGCCCACAATACCTAGTAACAGATAACGGCATGCATTTTGTATAGAAAGAAATGAGAAAGTTTATAAAGAGTTGAGATATGCAACATTTACAGATGGCTTTAAAAAGTACTTCTTCTAATGGCCTTGAGGGCATTCAAACTACACGTTCTGCTATGTTGCTCTACAGAATTGTGATATGAATGTTAACACAAATTGTGGGACAAATTGTGGGACAGATGAGGAGGAATGCTCATTGAAGAAAAGAGTGTTCTTGCAACAGATTCTGCATGAACTATTTTATGACAGCAGGAAAAATGTGAAGAATGTTGTAATTAAAGCCAACAATTGGGTTCTGATTAGGAAACTTATTATGGTTCAAGGTAGTTAAAGTTAGTAAAGCTTCTGTATTGTTGCAAGGAGAAGGGTGGTGAAATAGGGATAGTATGGTTCCCATTACAAATATCCAGGTGGAAATCTACCACTACACAAATCTGAGCAGTGGGGAGAGTGATTTAATGTTATCTACTGATTTGCCTTGCCCAGATAATAGGAGTACTGAAAAGAAACAAACACATGTTGATAATGTTCCTACTTTAAACATTGAGCTGGGAAATTGTCATGTAGTTCCTTGCACTAGAATGCCAAAACTTGCAGTTCACAGGTTGTGAGTCTGCCTTCTAAGTTGCAAGATTATGAGCTGTTGTGGGAAAACAGGGCTGATTGCAGAGGCCCCCTAACTTTTTGCCCCCATTTTCCACTTTTTGCTGGTGTTTTCCTGACTCTGATGGTGCCCTGGGTACTGCTAACCAGTCCCAGGGCCTGTGCTCTGTGTAAAATGGATATGCAAATTAGGCTAATTATAATTGGCTAAGTTAACCTACCTATAAGTCCCTAGTATATGGTAGGGCATGTAGGTTTAGGGACCACAGCATAGGTGGTGCACCCATAGGTGCACTGCTGAGGTGCCCAGTGTAATTTTAAAGGCAGGCCTGCCTTGCTGGCTGCTTTTAAATTAAAGTTATATGCAAATTCGACTTTGGAATTAAAAGTAGTTCCAAAGTCTTAAACTACCTTATTTTTACATATAAGTCACCCCTAAGGTGTGCCCTATGTGCCCATAGGGCTGGGTGCCATGTAACTATAAGCAGGGACTTTATAAAAATAGTTTTATAAGCCCTGGTGAGGTAAAAACAGCCAAATTCGTTTTTCCCTCATTGTAGTAAATGGCCTTCATAGGCTAGAATAGGGAGACTTTATTTTAATTTTTAAAGTCTCCTTAAATTATGCATACCAAGAGTTTGGTATCAAATGAATTGTTGTAATAAATCCCACAACTTCCAGTTGTGGGATTTAATATAACTTGTTCAGGTAAAGAGTTTTAAACTTTACCTGAAAAGTTGCCAATTTCAGCCCTGCATTGTTTTTGCTGCTGTGCTCTGATTGGCCAGCCTTGAGCAGCTTGGCCAAGCTGCCTGGATGAGGTGTGAAGTGGCCTGGCTTCACACAAAGGAATGTGCCTGTGGGAAGGAATCTCCCCTCAGCAGATGGTGAGGCAGGAAAGGGGAGGGCTGCCAAACTGGTCTTCAAAGGCAGAGAAGGACATTTGGAGCAACCAGCACTCCCACATCCTGCAACCCCAGACAACTAGGTGCCCCCTTGATTAGATTAGGAGAGGGCAGGAGAGGGGTGTGTTTATGATTTTTAGCCACACCAGTGGGTGGGCTCAGCCAGGTGTAACCTCCAAAAATCAGATTCAGCCATGATGGATTTTTATAGAATGTTGCCTCCTGGGATTGATTTTTGCCACACCTCCCAGGAAGTGGTCATCACAGGGGGAAGGACCCTGCACCTGATTGGAGAACCAGGACCCTCCTGCTTTTCACCCAGAAGCAAGGATAAAACTGGCAGACCTGCACCCACACCTCAGTTCCCTACCACATCCAACAAGGAAGAACAACAGAAGAAGAAGGACTGCCCTGTTGGACCCCTGGCCTGCACCTGGAACCTGCACTCAGAAGGACTGCACCAGCTGCACACTTGGGCTTCACCACAAAAAGGACTTTGCCTGGCTTCAACTGGTTCAAGGAGGGACTCCCTGTTTGCTACAGGTGAAAAATTGCTAACCAGAGTCCCCTGCACCAACTCCTGAAGAAAGCGACCAGCTGACCACTGTCCAGTGGCCAAAAAGGAGTTTGCGCCAGGTGCATTCTGGGAGTTGTAGTCCGCACCCCCCAAGGACCATTTCAGAACTTCTGGACCCTTGGGGTGAGCTGTGGACCCCAAAAGAACCTTAAAAGGACATCTGGGAGAAGCCCCAGAAGTTTGGAGAAGTTTGGACAACTTTTGTAAAAAAGCTCCATGGAGGGACCGACCCGCCGCGGCAACTCTAGCCGGCTTGCCTCAACCTCGACCCGGCCTGATTTGCTGGTTCGTCCTGGTAAAGAAAATCTCAGAAAAAGAGACTAAGTCCGAAGGTAAAAAGTTGACCGGGACCTCCCAGCAGCGTATCCGAGGAGGGCTCCATGGACATCGGATCAAGATCCAGGTTTACCCCGGTCGAAGGATTTTCATCTCGAAAAAACGACTAAGTCTGATGATTCCGAGGATTCCAGCATCACGTATCCGGAGAAGGGCTCCAGGGGGTCGGATTGGACTGGCAGGTTCGTCCCGCTGAAGAAAATCTTCGAAAAAATGACTAAGTGTGAAGGTAAACTTTTAACCGAGGCCTCCCGCGGCCTGTAGCCGAGCAGGGCTCCATCGCGGTCGGCCTGAAACTTTGACTTTGCCCCGGTCGAGGTGCAACCAGATGACCCGATTGGCGCTTTTTGTTTCTAGGCGCTAAAAAAAAAAAAATCTTTAAAAATGCATATCTCCGGTTCCCCTTATCTGTTTTATTTGTTTTGGTGCTATTTTAAAGATATAAATATAATCTATTGTTATAAATTGGTTTTGGATTTTTAAACAGTTTCCTGTGTTTTATTTAATTACTGTTTTGTGATATTTGAATTCTTTGCACTCTGTCTCCTAAGTTAAGCCTTGACGCTCGTTGCCAAGCTACCAAGGGTTGAGCTGGGTTTAATTTACTGAGACCTAACTGGACCTTAGTGGAGGTTAGTGGCCTATTGCTAAGTGTAGGTACCTACCTGCCCTTACCAATAACCCATTTTCCAACAGCTGTCATGAATTAGTTGTTGTAATATTTGTTTTACACTGACCTCTAATTTACCTGTTTCTTGAGGTAACCTTTGTTTCTATAGGTGTAAATTGTTTGAAATGTTCATTTGTTTATACAAAGCTATTGTTGTTTGATTGCATAAGTACAACATACTCTTATTATGAATGTTATTGTGTGCTTCAGTCGTGTTCTATGGAACACTCCGGAGATTCTGAAGGTAGTCAGATAAACCAATTGTCCTGCAGCCCTTGAGCCAACCTGAGTGTTCCTGCTGTTGTGGGTCTGTAACATCTGACTTCCAGCTTCTGCAGATTCTAGCTGCAGATTCTTTACCTTTGAATTTACCAGGCATCAGACTGGATACCGAAGATTTTCATGAGCAGTGTCCCTGCACGCCGTCAGGTGGCATCGATCAGCTCCAAGTGCATCATCCGCACCGGAAGTAACATCACAGTATCTATGTAGGCGGCACCTAGGTGCACTGACATCAGTTCTTTTCTTTCCACGCCAGCCAGTGCTGATCTGGAGAAGAGCTACCCCTCAGTCAGTTTCTGACTGGACTTTTTCAACTTTCTGATCATCCAGTCGAGAGTTTTAAATGTCTGGTTATTGAGAAGGTTCCACTCTACCCCCAGGGTAGTAATGTTGCTATCATATTGAACCTTCGTGAGTGTAAATGCATACCAATGTGGACACATTATCTTGTGGTCTGAATGAGTGTGAGGAAGTAGCTAAACACAGGTGTCTACTCTGAGTAATGGTTGACATTTACGTTGTGCACTTTTTTTTATGTTTGACCCTTACTGTATATACCATGAGTGACAAGTCTTTATTGCATAATTGTTTTAATGGATTGCTATACAGGGACTATATAGCTGGGATCCTGGCCCCTTGTGGTTGTTTGAACAGTTCAGTTGAAGGCTATAGTCACAAGGAATATTGATATCCTTGTTGTTAATTTTGTATTTTCTCTCTGATTAGTTAATTTAAACTCATGAGATCTGTGCAATATTGGCAATGTTTATATCTCAATAGCATGATTTCTATCATGTGACATTTATATGTTTAATATATATCATCTTTTATGATTGATATTCCTATGTGATGTTTATAATTTCATTTATTGAGAAATTGTGGGCAATGTTGTTTAAAAAAAAAAATCATTGCATTCTTTTCCGAAGTAGTACATTTAACACTCTTATCACGGTAGGGTCCTTTTTTGGCCACATTCCTTGGGATTTATCTTTTTGATGGTTCTCATTTTAGAAGGCGCGCTGGCCATATTGGGATTGTGCATGCATGCGTTGAGCCGCTCCTTATCTCCCCCTTCTCGGGACTGCTCACTGTTGTGTAGCCAAGAGGGAGACAGTGATATTTTGCATCTGGAGTGGTAATTGAAGCTCATTGTTCTTCAGAGCTTTTGAAACTCCAACATTTTTTGACAATGAGATTACTATGTGGTAATTTCTTTTTTGTATTATTGCACCTTGCAGCTTATTCGATAATTTTTAAACAAAGGCTCTCCCACCCTGAATGGATTGATTTAGTCAACATTTTGGGTGAGTACTTTCACCAATTTTTATGGGGTCTTTTGTTTAGAATTTTGCTTAAGGGAGCCTACAATTCATGTTTTGGCTTTCTTACATTCCTGATCCCATCATCCTTTTAGAAAGGAGTTCTACTTTTTGATGCCACATTTATGGATAATCTGTATCCTTTTTGAGCGAGTGAACTATTGAAATGAGTCATTAACTTGGTTCATCCATAGTGACAATTTGTATTCACTAGTGGTATTTCTTCTTTCCAAAAGACAGTAAATGCACTCGCCCCTGACGAGGAACCCATATGCCTTTGTTTCATGACAATCCCACCCTCTCAGCCAAGGGTAGAGTAGGGTACGAATCCAGGTGAGTTTGTGCACTTGGAGGTGAGAGCTAAGTTGTTAACAGCACACAGGACGTATCTAACTGTTTGTATTCCTACATAGGTTGCGATTGACCTCATCTCTTTTGTTGAAACATCAACTGCCTCATTAGCTTAGCCTGAACTGAATTCATATCCTTTAGGGAGTGGATTGATTTAAGCACACACCTCCACTTTTAGGAATGTCAGTTGGGTTATTTATCTTTACCAAAAATAGGCAGCATGCAGTTGACTGTGTGCACTGCAAATTGATTTTAGCTTTTCATTGTTTAAAAGATTTTCTGTAACTTGTCACTTTTGCACGAACACTTTTTCCAGCACTTTTTGCACAGAGTGGAGCAATCTTTGCTTTTGTAATTATGTGTATATATTACCAATCTTCAAAACATTATGAACTGTTTTGTATATGTTTGGTTCTATTGCAGTATATTTTTGTTTCTCTCTCTTTCATGTTTTGATCACTTGTAGGATCTAGATACATAGAGTAATTGTAGGAGGCCCGCCTGATTTGTGATGGGTACCTATGGTACTTACACCTTATAACAGGTCCAGTTATCCCTTATTAGTGAAATGTATGCAGTGTCTAAAAGCCAGGCTCTCTAGGGGTAGCTGTAGCTGAGCAGCCAAGGCTTATCTAGGAGACATGCAAAGCTCATGCAATACCACTGCAGTCACACAGTACTCACACACATAATAGAAAATACCCAGTGTTACAAAAATAAAGGTACTTTATTTTGGTGACACAAATGCCAAAAGTACCATAGAGACTATACTCCCGAAGGAGGTAAGTAATACACAAATTATATACACTAGTATTCAGAAATAGGCATAAAAACAGTTAAACACCAATGCAATTAGTGAAAATCACAATAGTTAGAAACGGGCTGGGTGAACACAAACCATATACTAAGAAAGTGGAATGTGAATGTCTGTTTTCCACCTCAGCAAGTGTGTAGAGGGGCGCTGGAAGTATTAGCAAACACCAAAGGTAAGTACTAGAAACCAACCCAGAGCCCAGGAAAGCAGGAGTAAAACACAGTAACTTTCCTAGAACACGCAGAAACACGAGAAAGAAGAGATGCAAGACCCAGAAGAGACTGCAAGACATCAACAGTGGATTCCTGGACCTGAAGACCTGTGGAAGAAGGGGACCAACTCCAAGAACCACAGAAGAGTCCAAGGAGAAAAGAAGCCCCTGCTAACCAGGATGAAGGTGCAAAAGACGAACCACCGGTGAAGAACAAGAGTCAGTACTGCACCCAAGAAGACTGATGCGGGTTAATGGTTGATGCAGATGATGTCCCACTCCAGATGGAAGATTGCAGTCTGGTTTGTGTCGCTGGAGTCCGCAACAAGCCTTGGCACACCCAAAGCTCATGGTTAGTGGAAAATGGCTCTGCCCGGGAACAGGAGGGACCTGGTGGACTCTACCCAGGAGGTGGAGTCAGAGGGGGCTCTCAGCATGTCAGAGGACCAGGCAGTGTGCACAGGAGTCCCACAGCATGGGGACAAAGGAGGTGCAAAAGGAAGCCCACGAAGCACCACAACAAAGGATCCCGCGCCGCTGGAGGATCAGTCAGAGAGATGTGCATCACAGTATAGAGTGCTTGGGCCGGAGCTGCACGGTCCACGAAGAACTTCGTGGAAGGATGCCAACAAGCCTTGGCAACTGCAAAACACACGGTGCACAGGGGTACTGTCTTGCGTGGGGAGGCAATTTCTTACATCCACCAAAGTGCGACAGTAGGACATTGTAGGAGGCTGGCATGGTTTGTAGTGGGTACCTTGGGTACTTACACCTTATACCAGGTCCAGTTATCTCTTATTAGTGAAATGCAGTAGTGTTCCAGCAACTTAGGATGATAAAGGTAGCTAGAGCAGAGCAGCTTAGACTGAACTAGGAGACATGCAAAGCTCCAGCAATGCCACTTATAGTTACACAGTACTTATAAACAAGTAAAGACAATACTCCATGTTACCAAAAATAAAGGTATTTATTTGGGTGACACAGTACCAAAAATATCTTAGAGACAATACTCCTTCTGGAGGTAAGTATTATACACAATATATACACTAGACACCAGAATTAGACAAGTAAATAGTCATAGAACAATGCAAACAATAGGAAATGCTATAGAATGCAATGGAAGAAAATGGGTCTAGGGGCAACACAAACCATATATTAAGAGAGTGGAATGTGAATCACAAATTCCTCCCTAGACAAGTGTAGTGTGTGCAGAATCGCTGGGAGAGTAAGAATACAGTAAAGGTAAGTAAATTACCCCACCCCAGAGCCCAGAAAAGCAGGAGTAAAGTACTGCAAGTTTCCTTAGGACACACTACACCTCGTTTTTGGGAATTTGCAGCAGCCAACCAAGTCTGCAAAGAATAACTGCTGGATTATTGGACCTGAAGATCTGAAATGGAAGGGGACCGAGACCAGAAGTCGAAAGAAGTTCCAGGAAGGACAGGAGCCCCTGCCAAACCAGAAGAGGGTGCAAAAGAAGAGTCCACAGTTAGTGAAAGACTGCAGAATTGCACCCTAGGAAGACGCCAGCTCGTTCCTGCATAATGCAAAAGATGTCCCAAGGCGTGAAGATCGTTGCAGATGAGATTTCGTGTTGGAAGATGCCAACAAGCCTTGGTTACGCCAAAAGTGAATTTTGCGTCAAAATGACGCTGGATGGACCCAGGAGGGACCTGGGGGCCTCAACTCTGTGCGAGGAGGAAGAGGGGATTTCACTTCACTTCACAGCACAGCACTTTAGATAGCCCTCAGGATAAAAGCCAACAACCCCAGGAGTCACAGGATCCGGGTTCAAAGGAGGTGCAAAACATGGTTGATGCAGCACAACAAAAGAAGGTCCCACGCCGCCGGAGAACAACTCAGCGAGTTGTGCATTGCAGGATGGAGTGTTGGGGACCTGGGCCAGGCTGTGCATGAAGGAATTTTGAACTCCTGGGGAACTGGGCTGCCCAGACCCCAGGAGGGCAGAACCCTGTCTGTGAGGTGGCAGCAGCTGTAGCTGCAGTGCAAGCCTCAGAGAGCTGGTTTGGCAGTACTGGGGGTCCATGGTGGAGCCCCCAGGATGCATGGAATTGGCTCCCCAATACCAGATGTGGAATGGCTGGAGAATTCCATGATCTTAGACATGTTACATGGCCATATTCGGAGTTACCATTGTGAAGCTACATATAGGTATTGACCTATATGTAATGCACATGTGTAATGGTGTCCCCGCACTCACAAAGTCTGGGGAAGTGGCCCTAAACTATGTGGCGACACCTTTGCTAGTGCAAGGGTGCCCTCACACTTAGTAACTTTGCTCTAACCTTCAGCAAGTGAAGGTTAGACATATAGGTGACTTATAAGTTACTTAAGTGCAGTGAAAATGGCTGTGGAATAGTGTGTGCACTATTTCACACCGGCTGCAATGGCAGTCCTGTGTAAGAGATTGTCTGAGCTCCCTATGGGTGGCAAAAGAAATGCTGCAGCCCATATGGATCTCCTGAAACCCCAATGCCCTGGGTACTTAGGTTCCATATACTAGGGACTTATAAAGGGGGTCCAGTGTGCCAATTGAAATTGGTAAATGAAGTCACTGGCCTACAGTGACAAATTTAAAAGTAGAGAGAGCATAAGCACTGAGGTTCTGATTAGCAGAGCCAAAGTGACACAGTTAGGCACTACACAGGCATACACAGTAGGCCATAAACTATAAGCACTGGGGTCCTGGCTAGCAGAATCCCAATGAGACAGGCAAAACATACTGACATATAGGTTTTTATCTATGAGCACTGAGGTCCTGGCTTGCAGGATCCTAGTGACACAGTAGAAACACACTGACACACACTCACAAAGAAGCCAAAAGTGGGGGTCACCATGCTAGAAAGAGGCTATTTTTCACAGAAGTCAGGACCATCGGGACCACTTCAGTCCCCCACCTGTGATGCAGGATCCACACAGCTCGTCAAGAGTAGTGATCCACGTAGCCGGTCGTTGATGCAGTGAGTTGCCTGCGGAAGCGGGGAGTGACTCCTTCACTCCAAGGGAGATTCCTTTGTTCTTCTGGTGTAGGCTGAAGACAGGCAATCCTCTGAGGATTCACGATCAGGAAACAGTTGCAGGTGCTGGCAGGAGCTGAAGAAACAATGTTGCATAAGTCGTCTTTGCTTCTTTGTTGCAGTTTGTAGAGTTCCTGGAGGGTCCAGGCGCAGTTTCTTTGGTGAGAAGGTGAAGTAAAGGTTGCAGAGGATTCCTGCTGGAGTCTTGCAATCTGAATCTGAAGAACCACCCAAGAGAGAGACCCTAAATAGCCCTGAAAGGGGGATTGGTCAGATAAACAGGTAAGCACCTATCATGGGAGGGCTCCGATATCACCTGCTGGCACTGACCACTTAGATTCTCCCAGAGTTCCCTGCCAACTTGGAATCCAAGATGCCAAAACCCAGGGACCCTCTGGAGGAGCTCTCAGCACCGCCACTGGGATGGTGATGGACAGGGGAGTGGTTACTCACATTTCCTTTGTCCAGTTTCACACCAGAGCAGGGACTGGGGGAACCGGTGTAGACTGGATTATGCAAGGAGGGCACCAAATGTGCCCCTCAAAGCATTTCCAGTGGCTTGGGGACGCCACCCCTCCTTAAGCCTGTAACACCCATTTCCAAAGGGAGAGGGTGTAACACCCCTCTACCGAAGGAAATCCTTTGTTCTGCCTTCCTGGGCTTGAGCTGCTCAAGCAACAGGAGAGCAGAAACCTGTCTGAGATGTGGCAGCAGCTTGGGCTGCCTGGAAATCCTCAGAAGACTGGAATAGCAATACTGGATGTCCTCTAAGGAGCCCCCAGTGTGAATTGAATCATACAACCAATGCTTGCAAAAGCCTTGGGATATGATTCCAACATGTTTGATACCAAACATGCCTATGTTCAGAGTTACCATTATGTAGCTGGACATAGGTAGTGACCTATGTACAGTGCACAGGTAAATTGGCATCCTCACACTCAAGAAGTTCGGGAAAATGGTCCTGAAGGTCGTGGAGCACCTCTGCTAGTACAAGGGTGCCCTCACACACAGGTGCTCTGTACCTTGCCCTCAGGGCTGGAGTACCTGCTATAAGGGTGAGTTGTAAGTGACCTGGTGCAGTGTAAATGGTAGTGAAAGGTTGTATGCACCTTTTCAAGCAGGCTGCAATGGCAGTCCTGCAGAAGCCTTTGCTTGGGCTCCCTATGGGTGCCAAAAGAAATAGTGCAGCCCATAGGGAACCCCTGGAACCCCAGTGCCCTTGTTACCTAAGTACCATATACTAGGGACTTATAGGGGGCACCAGTATGTCAATTTTGTATGAAATACTGGGTTACCAGTATGCAACAACAGCATTTAGAGAGAGAGCATAATCTCTGGGGTCCTGGTTAGCAGGATTCCACTGAACACAGTCAAGCACACTGATATCAGGTAGAAAATGGGGATAACCGTGGCAAAAAGAGGGTACTTTCCTACAGTATTACTGTATATTCTGTGGGAATTTATTTCTCTTCAAATTTACTCTTGGGACCGTGTTGTTGTTTGTGGCAAACCATCTCACAACTGGATGAAGGAGGATCATCACTCCCTTCTTCGCGAGGAAGTTACAGCTTTCTTGGCCAAGGGAGCTATAGAGAGGGTGCTGGTGCCAGAAGTAGGCTGTGGTTGGTATTCCCACTACTTACTGGTTCCCAAAAAGGACAAGGGCCTTCACCCTATTTTGGATATCTGAACCCTCAACCTCTTCCTCAAGAAGGATAAATTCTAAATGCTCATGTTGGCTCAGATTTTGTCTGCCCTAAACCAAGGAGACTGGATGGTAGCGTTGGACTTGCAGGATTCATATTTCCACATTCCCATTCTGCCTGCCCACAGACGTTACGGTTTACGGTAGGCAACGAGCATTTTCAGTTCACCGTGCTTCCCTTTGGCCTTGCCAGCGGCTCTCGGATGTTCAACAAGGTGATGGCTGTGGTTGCAGCTCATCTGCAGAGTTCAGGGGTGCCAGTCATCCTCTATCTCAATGACTGGCTGCTGATGGTGAGCTCGCCCCAGGCTGTCATCTCCCACCTCCAGAATATGGTGGACCTTCTGTATTACCTGGGGTTCTCTGTCAACATGCCAAAGTCACACCTGTCTCCCTCTCAGATGCTCCCTTTCATCTGAGCTGTTCTGGAAATGTCCTCCCGAAACAGAGCCTAGGATATTCAGGCTATGGTACCAGTGTATAATCGTCTATCCTGCATTTCGGTGATACTGACTCTGAGGCTGCTAGGCCTCATGGCTTCCTGCATCCTGCTAGTGACACATGCCTGCTGGCATTTGTGGGCCTGAAGTTCTAGTGGGTGCAGCATCAGGAGAATCTCTCCTACATAGTCCAGATCATGGAGGGAAAGGCAAAAGACCGGCAGCAATGGCTAACAAACCTAGATTGGGTCAGAGACTAGTAAAACGGTGTATGCCTGCTGTTGGAAGAAATTTGTGGCATGATGTGCATAGAAAAATGTTGATCCTCTTTCTGCCCTCTTTCTGAAGTCTTACTCTTTATTCTTTTTCTTGCCCAGTGGGGCTCTTCTCTAGGCACTCTGAAGGGTTATCTCTCTGCCTTTTCTGCCTTCTTGCGGCTGCATGACCAACTCTCCTTTTTCATTGTACATAGGATACTCAAAGGTCTTGTTCATCTGTTCCCTCGTTCGCCATTTATAATGCCTCAGTGGGATCTCAATCTGGTCTTAAAATTTGTAGTGTGTGCTCCCTTCAAGCCTCTCCACAATTGTCCCCTCAGTCTTCTGTCACTGCAAACAGCCTTTCTTGCGGCAGTTACATCTGCCCACAGAGTAAGTGAGCTGCAGGTAGCATCTAAGCTGCCTTACCTCTCTGTCTACCCTGACAAAGTTGTACTTAACACAAGGGCCTCCTTTCTGGTGAGAGTTTTCACCCCATTTCATGTAGCCCAATCAATCAAACTGCCTACCTTTTTCACTCCTCCACATCCCTCAAAAGAAGAGGAGTGACTCCACTGCCTGGACCCAAAAAGAGTGTTGTCATTTTACATTGACCGCACACAAGAGTGCAGGGTGGACGACCAACTCTTTGTGTGGTATGTTGGTGTGAAGAAGGGTCATGGGGTGCAGAAGCAGACCATATGTAGATGGGTCGTACTTTGCATTGGCTAAGAAGGAACCTTCAGATGGCATGCAAGCTCATTCCACCAGAGCTAAAGCTACGACCACTGCTTTAGCACGCAGGGTTCCGATCCTTGACATGTCCCAGGCCACAGCGTGGGCATCTCTGCACACAGTTACTACACTGCTGCCTGGACAGTCAGGTCCGTAGAGATGGGCATTTTGCCTGTTCGGTCCTGCAGGACTTCCTGGTTTGAAATTGGTCTGAAGACCCACCTCCGGGAAGGTATTACTTGGGTATCTATTCAAAGGTAAGGAATCTGCAGCTAGAAGGCTTTATCAGATGAATAAGTTACTTACCTTCAGTAACGCCTTATCTGATAGAGGCTTTATCTAGCTGCTTATTCCTTACCAACCCACCTATCCTCGCTGCTCTGCAAACGGATTTCTGGGGATAGGGCTGACCCCCTTCAGAGCCCTAGTTGTTCACACCAGTGGTCGGTGTACTTCATGGCTCAGTGCTTCTGGTGTGGAAAGTTGTGACAAGTAATTAACGTCAGCGCACCTGGGTGGCATCTATATAGGTACCCCGACATGACTTATGGTATGGATGACGCAGACGATGCATGTGGAGTTGAACAATGCCACCCGATGGCGCGCAGGGGTACTGATCATGGAAATATTCCGGATCCAGTCTTACGGCTGGAAAATTGAAAGGTAAGGAATCTTCAGATAGTTATAGGGACTGATTTAGAGTTTGGCGATGGGGTTACTCCATCACAAAGGTGACGGCTGTCCCATCCGCCGTATTACAGTCCCATTATATCATATGGGAATTGTAACACGGCGGACGGGATATCCGTCATGTCTGTGACGGAGTAATATGTCCGCTAAACACTAAATCAGGTCCATAGTCTCTACCAGATAAAGCTTTACCAAAGGTAAGTAACTTGTTTGTCTGGATTAAATTTGGCCTACTACTACTACTTCTTGGATTGTGGAAACTTTGCTTGTCTCGTCCCCTACACTACAGCCTTGTTTTATTTGGCCTTTATTTGAATGACCTCCCTAGTTTTCTTGTTTTTTATTCATTGCTGTCTCTCGTCTCCCAAGTATCTGTAAACCAAATCTTTTTTCTATTTCTTTCAGCAAATGGCCTGATTATCTTTGATGGCGGTCAAATGTAATTGCAAGGTTTAATTACGAACAAAGGATATGCACAAAATCAACCTAAATATAAATAAGCTCTTCTTAGACCAGAACTATCGATTTGTTAGTGAACTTTGCATGTTGGTGCAATAGTAGTCCTCATAAATGTGTCACATTTTGCTACCATTGCGGAGTGGCTTTTTTTATTATTTGTTTAACATTGTACTCTATAGTCCAAAGTTTTTTAAGGAATTCAGTCACTTTTCTAACTGAAGATGGCACTCTAGTTCAGCAAAGTCAGAAATCAGTAGGCCAGTTTTAGAAAATGCCTGGGATTCAAACCAGAGCAACAATCAGTAGCATGTCAGTCTGAGATGCGTCAGTAACTGTCATGCCTTCTTACGTGTGGTCCTTGAGTGTGGCTCAATTTAATAGTCAGACTAGTCAAGAACTCTCTGCTTGCCCGTGTAACGTCCTTCTGGATGTGGCTCTGGCTCATGGGAGAGATACTTGCTATAAAAGCAACAACTGGTCTAGATTTCTGTGCTTGAGACTTGTCGAAAGACATCAGCAGCATCTATCTAGGCTTCAGCCCTTCAGCCTCCAAACCAGCTAATCCCAGCAGTTTACCAGTGTTCCCGGAGTGCTTCATTGCGCTCTCTAGTGTACGGTTAGTACAACATTTTTTGAGTGTTTTCATTTTCCTTTTATCTGTTTAACTTTCTCTGGTGAGCCTTTTTATACTTAGCTCTACTTTTGGCTCCGCACCTGCCTCCCGCATTCCTCGCTGGTTTCTAGGCGAGAACTTTGCTCGTTAACTCTCGGGGGCAATACCTGTATTTTTATCAGGCGCTCGTTGCGAGCCAATCACTACCACTTAGCTCTTTTCTTACAGGGGATTGGGCCTGATAGAGCCCTTCCGTTTTGGTTTTGGGCAGTGGCCATCTTGCGGGTAAAACAGTTCAGCAGGTTAGCTGCTGACCTGTGGTCACGTGATGTTTAAGCCCGCAGTTGTCACCGGGGGTGATGCAGCCGTGCTGCGGGTGCACCAATGGCGTGCCTAAGGCAAGCCCGTCTGTGCCCGACCAGGACCGGGGGCCAGAGGCTCTGCTCCTTCTGAGCAAACGTTAGCTCGTCTTTTTTACTCTTCTCATGCCCTTCACACTTTAGCAGAGAGACATTGTGTTCAAGTTGCCCCAGATCATTAGGTCGAGTTGCGATTATTGCAATTGGACACCCGGGACACCATCTTGCACCGCTCTCCATCACACTCCTCTACAGGATGTAAAGCGAAAAGGTCGTCAGTACTAACTTCATGACCTGTGCCTTGATTAATGCCCGCTCCCTGGTCAAACATAAGACCGAAATAGAAGATCTGATTGTCTACCAAAATTTAGACTGCCTTTTCATTATTACTAAAACCTGGGCCAAAGAAGACTCGGGCCCTGATTTTATAGCAGTCTCTCCACCCGGCTATTCATTCCTCAGACTTGATAGAATTACAGGTAGATTAGGTGGCCTGGCCATCATTTGTAAGTCCATTTACTGCTGCCATTGGGAAGCCATAAATGTCACATCAGAGATTTGTGAAGGTGCCATCTATAATTGAGCCTATAACTATGACTTCTAAGTGTATTGTACTGGGGGACTTCAACATTCACTTTCAACGAGTTCCTGAACCTCATGACAAATTTTGACTGGAAGTTAAAAGTCACGTCAGCCACTCACCGGGCGGTCCATTTGCTGGACGGTATAGTTGCCCGTCATGACAATTGCGTCCTTCTGGAGAATAGGGTCCTTGACTGGACAGACCACCATCTCCTCACTTTAGGTTGACAAAACATTTGTCCCCTCTGTATCTCTGCACCTCCCTAAAGCCTAATAGACATTGGAACAGAATTAAGGAACAGAAACTAAGACCGGCACTGGTTCTAGGTTGGGAAGCAGCAAAGAAACTCCATCTGTCGGCTACCAATAGATTTTCCCTTGGGGTCAAAATAGCGATTGACCAGTTGGTCCCTCTTAGGACACCCTGCTTTCTGGTCGAGAAAAAAGCTAGCTGCCCCGGTCTTACCAATGATCTAAAAAAAAAATGGATGAAACGGCGAATGATCTTAAGAATCTTTGGCCCATCACCCTGCTACCTTTCCAGACTAAAATCTTCAAAAAACATATTAACGCATAATTAACTAAATTTCTTCAAGGCTCTGGTGGCCTAGATTCCTCTTAGCACGGCATCAGGAAAGCCCATAGCACTGAATCCGCCCTCATTACCACATCGGACACTATTTGTAGACTAGTTGATGAGGGGTACGGAGCCATCTTAGTGCTATTGGACCTATTTGCCGCTCTTGACACCATCTTGCCACACATCATGGCACACTGACTCCATCAAGCAGGTGTTGGAGGGACAGCTCTGAATATTCTGAAGTCCTTCCTAGGGGAAAGATCGACCACGGTAAGCTGTGGTGACTTCAGAGCACCTGCATATCAATTACCATGTGGAGTCCCTCAGGGCTCCTCCATTAGACCCACATTGTTTAATTTGTAAGTAGCCCCATTGGCCAGACTCATCCTGTCATTTGTTTGTTTTTTTGGTCACATCTTATGTGGACGACATTCAACTAGTTATTCCTGTTCATAACAACTGGGAGGAAGTTGCGGATCGATTCCGTTTCTGCATGAGTGAGATTAATGGATAGATGGGTTTTAACTGGCTCAAAATGAACGGCGATAAACCAGAGATTTTGCTCTTTGGCTCTAGATGGGAATTGTGGAGCTCACGATGGTGGCCTCCGTCGTGCGGCTACCTGCCTGCCCCCATAACCTCCACCAGAAATTTGGGAGTCATTTTTGACAAAAGTCTCAAGCTATCTCTACCATCACAGCTTGTTTTTGGACTCTTAAAATCTTGAATTGTTTTTTCCATCTTTACAAAAGGAGCTTAGAATCATGGTGTCCCTCACTTTGGTGATCTCCAAACTGGACTACTGTAATGCCTTGATGCTAAACGTTGATAAAGACTCGCTCGGTAAACTGCAATTGATCCAGAATATGGCTGCTTGTCTAATATTAGATCTTCCCTGCTCAGCTTCCGCTAGTGGCAGTCTCAAACAGCTACATTGGTTATCTGTCGGGAAGCGCATCATTTTCCAGACTCCTTGTATGGCACATAAGTCCCTTCATTCGCTAGGATCTGAATACCTTTCCTCTACGCTACGGTGGTACATGCCTGGTCCTCAGCTCAGATCAGCAGGATCTTACCTGATCAATGTCCCTCACACTCGTAAGGCCAGATGGGGCGACAAAGCATTTGTAGTGGCCGCCGCCAAACACTGGAACATGCTCCCCTTAACTATTAGGAAAGAACATAACTTTTTGGCCTTTAGGAAGCAGTTGAAAATCTGGCTCTTTCCTCAGTACTTCTACTATTTCTCCCTCTTGTTATATTTTTTGTCACTCTACTTACTGTTGCTTAGCGCTTTGATGCTACGACCAGAATGTGCTTTACAAATACAGATACATACATACATACAGCTGCTAGAACTCAACCTCAGAATTCCAGTTCCAGCACCTGCTTCACAATTCTTTTTCTCACTATCTGCTGGATGACCAAGGTTCAAGTGAGATTAGATAGTCAATGAGTTAGGTATTCAGTTTGTGTGCTTTGCACAAATGTTGCAGTTTCACATCTGAAGACTGCTTTTGGGACTGATTTGTCAGCATCAGTCTTTGACCTACTGCTACACGGCTACATACAAATATGTTTAGTTGAAGTTTGAGCATTACCAAGTCTATGTCTTTGCAACAAGTAGAAGCTCAAAATGCAAGGATTCATAATTTTTGACTCAATGTATGACTAAATGAATGAAGGCAAAGGGATTTTTACAACCCACAACATGAATGCTTACCATGTTTGCTGCTCGAACCCCTTCTGTTTTTCTTTAGAAGAAAAATTACATAGATTCAAGTTTATTCCTAATTAATTTGACTGCAAGTAATTTCTCTAAAGGCTTCACCCTTGCTAAAGTACATATATTCCAGGTGTTGCTTCCAACATATGTGATTGATTTACATCTTGTGGATACCTCCCACTGCTGTCTAACACATATGGGCTTGCAATTCTGTTCAGTGTACAAAAGCATTTTTTTCACTCCGATGTATAACCTGGTCCCTGACAGGGATCTCTTGTCTACTGGTGTAGCAAAGGCATTACTATGTATTTCTTTGGTTTTAAGGGAATTTCGAAAGGGGAATAAAGAGGGCTAAAGTGGCACAAAGAGAGTTCCTCGGGCATTAAAAAGGATGCTGCATGAGTACAAATGCTAAAAAGACAATTTCTGATGGATGCTTTTGAATATCCTAGGTTTCAATCTGGAAACCTTCCATAGAGCTTCCATGCCAGTATGTCTCTGGATTGAAGCCAGAAGTAACATAATTATGATTTCATCAGCGCTATAAAGCACCCACTTGAGCATGCCAATGTCAGTTCCTTTTTTCCGTGCCTTTGATGTGGATCCAGAGTTGCTGTTTGATAAGCCTTTCTGGAGCTCTTGAGAGAATTTCCCTTCTCAAAACCTACGGTGCAGTGTAGAATGTTTACCCCCAAATTGTCAAGATTTAAACAGTGCAGAGATTTTGGGAACCAGATGTCAATGACTAAGCCTCACAGCATCTGCCTTTGACATCTTGGCTCTGGTCACAACTTGAAGTCTTGTGAGTCCTGCCAAACTATGCACTCTAAGTCAATAAAAGAGTGGAATCTAAGCTCTTTATGGCCAGGGCAAAGGATGACTGTGGGGGAAAATGACAATCCTAATCGCATTTGAGGTCACCATTGTCCCGGCCTCAATGTTGACGGAAAACTAGAATAAACATAACAAGAAGAAGAGACATGACGAATACCTGCGAAATATAGGTACGTTCCCATACTACTCTCAGACCCCAACAAAGTCATCATAAGCGATGAAACTGGTGAAGATTTCCCATCCAAAGATGTTTCAGCTAGTGGCAACTAACCTTGGCCTGGTGCTTTTGCGTCCTCCGCAACCATGTCATAGTTCCCCCTACAGAAACTTTACCATTGCAGTAATGAATCTGAGCTCTTCTTGAATGCCATTTGTTAGGTGTTCAAAAGAGCAGAGGTCCCCTCTGGAGCACCTTTGGCCCAGTGAGACCAGTTTGAGTGTTGTACGGACCTACGCTGCTAGGCTTCCCTCACCGCCATTCACCCTCTTCCTGCCTCTGGCCCTCTCCTTGGCACTGCATCTGGCTCAGACACCACCTGCCAGGAAGAACAGGTGTCTACCAAGATCTGGGTGAAGCCAGTGGAATAGATACTCGCTGCAGAATTGGAGATGTTGAGAACTTCAGGACCGCCTCTGCCCAAGTTGGTGTATTCCCATGCAGTGGTCAAAAAGGCCTCTGAGTTATTAGAGCTTCGTCTTTCCACTGTGGAGGTTAGATCCAGCATTCTTACTGAGGTAATCCTCTGCTCACAGAGCAGAAACTCTCCTACCATTCAATGATTCCCTCTTAGAGACTGTCTTGGTTGTTTGGGAGAGACTGACTTGGCCCCTGCCTTCCTGTCCAGAACATTTGGATTATCCACAAATGTGCAAGCTATCCTTACGACCTGCCTTTCAACAGCTCCAAGTAATTTGGTAAAAATGTTGATTCAGCTTTACAATAGTTCAAAAGAAGCAGGACAACTGCAGACACCCTTGGCTTACAGTCCCATCAACAAGACTATAAGCAGTTTCATAGTGTTTGCTCAGTTTAATTTCCACCAGTGTCCCCCACAGCAACCACAGCAGCAGCAATCCCAGAGTCCTTTAATTAGTCAGTATGGGGGTTGTGGAAAGGGCCCAATCCGTTCCACTCAACAACAAGCTTCTTTCTCCTCATCTCCTTCCCCACCTTCTCTCCAGATAGCATATCTACTGAGCCCTTGTGGGACAATTTGAGAGTGGTGGAAGGTTGTGGTTCCTACTTTCTACAGGCCCTGAAGGCCATACATTTGGAACAGCGGGTCCTCCAAATTGTGGAAAGGGTGTATGCCCTACTCTTCCACCAGGCTCCCCCTGCACCCAACTTCCTGTTCTTGTCAGACAGAAGAGCATCTGTGCATCTGCAAGCAGGAGGTGGCAGTTTTGCTGAAGAACGGAGCAGTGGAGTTGGTGCCAGGGTGCTACTCCCAGTACTTCCAGGTTCCCTAGAGGACAATGGTCTTCGTCCAATCCTAAACCACAGGGTCTTGAGTCTTTTTCTCAGCAAAGAGAAATTCTATATGCCAGCCCTGGCTCAGGTTCTTTTGGAGCTCGAACCACAGGACTAGATCATATTCTTAGACCTGCAGGTTATGTATTTCCACGCAGCGATCCTGCAGTCTCACAGGAGGTACCTGTGTTTCGCCAAGTCTCTGGAGATGGTGTTGCACTACTTGCAGTCAACTGCATCCTTGCTGTTCAACTTGGATTTTTTAATTAATGTACCCTCTCAGCGCCCCCTGTTTACAAGGGCTATTGTGGATACCATATCCAATTGTTCAAAGGATTTGAGGACATTCAAATAATGATCCCATTGTTTCAGGGAATGGCTCAGAGTCTAGTCCTGATAGTCTTACGGCTGCTAGATCTGCTGGCTTCTTGCATCCTCCCCGTGACAGGTGCACCCTGGCACATGAGGGCCCTCCAGTGGTGCCTCTGCAGGAGTGGTTTCATCATGGGGATGACTTGTTGGATGCCATATCAGTCTCCTAAGACAATGCTGTGGATCTGATGAGGTGGGGAGGAGAACTTGGTACAGGGATGCAACTTCCAGCCATCATTGATTGTGGCCACGGTGGTGACAGATGTTTCCACCATGGGGTTGGGTGCACCTCTGGAAAAACTGAAGATCAGAAGCCTTTGGTCTTCAGAAGTGTAGCTTTTGCGATGTGCTTGAACTGAGGCCGAAATGGTTGATAGTCAAGGCCTCCCTTTTTTCCCTTCTCAGCCTTGTGGTCCAGATTTTAACAGACAATATGACATTGATGTGGTACATTAATGAACAGAGGATCGGGATCTCGGCTTCTCTGTTGGTAAGCCCTGCCCGTTCGGTCTTGTGGAGTTTGACTGGAAGCAAACCACATAACAGATTCTCCGAACTACAGATCCAACCCCCTCAGGCAGTGTCTTGCCGACTTTGAGTGGTGTTGTTCCCAGAGGTAGTTCAGAACATCTTCAGTTGGACATGTGTGCCACTCACATTAACACACATTGCCCCATGTTCATGTGCCTCCGGTGTCTGTTGCAAGGAGCCTTTGGGGTTGTGGGAGGTTGTTTTGGTTCAATTAGAATTTTCCTCTTCACTAGGCGTTTCCTCCTATACCCTTAATTCCACGTGTTCTGAGAAAGGTTCACCATGATCAGGGCCACATCTTTGTGCCAGACTGACCAAGAATTGTTGTGCAAATCTCCTGGGCATGTCCCTGTTCCCCTGGCTTCATATTTCTCTCAGTGCTGATCTTCTCCCCCTGTCGAGGGAGGAGCGGGGCAGGTTCTATTCCTCAGCCTTCACCTTCATGTATGGAGAATGAGTGGGGCAATTTATCTACATTTAAGTTGCTAATGGATGTGGTAGATGTTATTCTATCTGGTTGGCATTATTCCACCTAGAGAATGTACTCTGGAAAGTGGAATAGGTTTGTCGCTTGCTGTGCTGAGAACAACATGGATCCCTTGAAGACCCATTTGTCAGACATCCTGACATTTGTGCTGTCTTTAGCAAAACACACCTGTGAAGGTATATCTAGCAGCCTCTTTGGATGTATGCTTCTAACCGCAGATTCATCATCTTGTAAATACACCCAAGGCTCCAGACTAGAACCTTGAGAATGTTCTCAACAATTCCTTTGTCAGTCGGTATGTGGCATCAGATGGCACTGCGCCGGGTCCATCCCCATCCAACTCTAGATGTAATGTTGGGCCCCTCTGCGAGCTGATGTCTTTTCCTTTCTTTTCCTTCTCCTGCAAATCCAGAGTACACTCCTTCTGTTCTATCAGAGCTTGACAGAAAGTTCTCTCTCCAAAAATCTTTTGCTGTTCAAGGGACATGTCCTACGAGAAACAAGAGGTTTTGAAGCGTGTAAGTACTGCTATAAGCAGATGTTGGTGACTATTTGGGCTTCAAGCATGATTCAAAGTCATGTGACAAATGAACAAAGATAATCTCAAAGAACATCTGAGACTGCAAAGCCAAGCTGTACATCACGGAACAACATTAGATAATGGAAAAAACCCAGTCCCGGGTCAAAGTCGAGGAAATAGACTCACTTTTGTTCCTGGTGCCATCTCATGATCAATCTTCTTCAAGGTCAAAATATTCAGGTAAATCCAAAAAGAAAAAAAAAACAGGAAGTCAAACCATGGATATTCTTCATCTCGCCACTCACAATATAAGGAATTGTGTGACATCTGGGATACCTCCAGGCATCAAACTCCTCCAGATCTTAGGAACTGATTCTGACTCTCATCATGATGCTCCCCGATTTTTTGGCTCCATCATTGGTGCCACAGCTCTAAGTCAGATGGTCTTTATGGCACCACAGCTGATGGTGCAACCCTGATTGTTGACACAGAGGGAGCAGCAACAGACTCTGAGAAAAATACCCTGAGATTTACATCTACATCGCACCTCCCTTGACCACTTGCCCACTCTGACTTGCAGACAGCTTTATAACAATACAATATTCCAGATGATTATGATGAAAGGCGACTGACTACATGATTACTAAACATATTGTTCGACTGTGATGCCAGTGGAATCAGTAGATACTGGCCTCCATTCACACACACTGGTGGCAGGCCTTCTTCCTGCGACATCTTAAGTGATTTCACTGAATTACTCATCGCTCATCTGGACAGGAAGTAACATCTTTGGTTTTCTGCCAAAACAGTCCTTAAAAGAAGAAGCCAAGCAAGAGGACTTCCTTTCCCATCATCCATCTGCACAGGAAGTGACAGCACTGGTTTCCTGCCCATGGCACCCTGCTCTCGCCCCCTCCTTGGTGGCTCTAGTGCCTACGTTTGCCAAGGACACCCTAAAGGCCAGCTTGTTTGTGCCTGTCTGCTCCTGGCTCTACCTACCCACTGGTACAGTGGTTCTTAACCTTCTGCCTTCTGTGGACCCACACTTAATCATTATTGGAGCCTGGGGACCCCAACTTAGTCATTACTGTATGGCAGGGACAGCTGCCTAAGCAATTTCGATGATTTGAACTGCAAATTTAAAATACAGAAACGAGCATTCATCAAATGCACACATGAGTAAATATTTTATTTTAATTCCCAATCAAATAAATACAAATCTAGATTTGAATTTAAACAGGAAGGTTGGAGCTTTTCTAAATTCAGTTGTGGCCACTCATCGTCCATACTATGTTCTGTTTGATGCAGTTGTACTGCTCCAAAAAATCAATCTGAGGATAGTAACTTAATTTTTAGCCTCCAGTTTTGAACTCCTTCACATTTACAGAATCTTTTAAAATTTAGAGTTTTACATTTTGCTTTTTTTAGTTATATACACTTTATTAATCTGTTAATGTTATTTAATTCTGTAAGCAGCCGCGGACTGCCTGAGTATGCTTTACAGACCCCAAGGGATCCTAGGACAACAGGTTAAGAACCACAGCAGTACTACACTTCTAAGCACCTTAGTGCTTTCAGCCCCAGCTGCCCAACTGCTGTGATACAATACCACACAACAGAGATGCTCCTCCTGCATGTTCTTAGGCACTCTCCCACAACCTACACCAACAGATTCTGCACTCTGTACCCCACTCTGTCACTCTTTCACACAGCAGCCACCTCCTCACACAGACCAAATACCACCCACATAACATGCCACCCTTGCATGTATGCTCCTTCACACCCGCTTTCTCACTAAACACACTGTGGAGATTTAGGACATACTGTACAACCACACTCCAGACCTGCTCTTCCTGGCATTGCTAAACTCAAACTCTGCACCAGACATTGCTACAGCCATCCCGTGGGCTACATGACTGTCAGCACAAGCATGTGTAAGTGGATTTGCTATCATATTCAAAGCTACCATCAGCTGCACCACCAAAATGGATATCCCTCCCAGATACAGGAAACACCTAACATTCAAATTCCAGCAACAACATAAACTTTATCACACCCCTCAGAATCAAAGCCAGCAGCTTCATCCTCATGGAGACCTTAACTTTCATCTAGATCACCGCACTAATTGAAACTGTACAGCTCTTCTAGAACACTTCAGAAACGTTAGCCTCACCAGAACGCTGCCAGACACCTATTGGACCTTATTTTCTCTCAATCAGCAGCATAAAAGTTACTAGGGCAGCAGCTATGACCTGGACAGACCACTTACTAGTCAGTTTCAGCATACCCATCATGCACAACCACAGACCTACCACCACCAGAAATGCCCACTGCAGCTGGAAAAGCATCAGAGAAGAGAAGTGGGCTTCTGCATTCTCCACAGCCCGCCTGAGCACATCAGCAACTTGTCAAAAGTCATCAAAACCTCAACAGTTGGATAACTGCAAGCGCTGTTACCCGACTCTTCTCAAGCATAACCCGGCGGCAAGAGCCCAACCACAGGCCAGTTGGTACATAAAGTAACTCAGGCCACACCACTGCAAGCAACTTGAGCACAAATGGAGAATAAGTCAAGACACCACAGACAAAGACATTGTGGTAAATAAAGGTAGATTATAGGATGAAGGTGTATTCAGCGTAGTTACAGGCCCCACCAGGAGCAGCATCTTTGCTGCTCAGCCAACTCTCACCAACTGGCCATTTACACCAACCAGGCACTCATCAACATTTTGTGGCCTCACACACACTGGCTGAACAACAGAGAACTGGTAACTAAGGAGAGAATTCATATCAACAGTTCAAGTCAAAACAGATATGTTCAAATCAGCTGTAAGGTGCTATTACCAGCAAATATGGAACACCAAGGTCTCAGCTTTTGCACATCGCATTGATGCTGGAACTAACAGCAGCAAGGAAATCTGCCAACCTCCTTCTACCTGAAGCAACATCACCTCTTCACAAGACCTTTGAAACAAGCTCTTAGAATTCTTCTGTAAAATAAATGATCTCCATATAAAGCAACTTCGACCCTCAACCAGACTCAGTCACCACGTCTCAAGTTCCCACAATAACCATTCAATTCTATTCTATTCTATTCAAGGGTTTTTATTGAGTGCATGGCTTCCTGAGGCGGACTTCCCAGTGCTAACAGCCCTTGCTTGAGTAGCGAGATATTAGATGAAAAGATGCGTTTTGAGTTGCTTTCTGAAACTTAGAAGGTTATTTTTTGTCCTAAGGCTGGTTTGTAGGGAGTTCCAGAGTTTCGGAACAAGATAAGTGAACAAGCGACCTCCTCCTCTGGCTCACTTGATTCTGACTACAGTGAGGAGAGATAGGCAGTTTGATCTTAGTTCTATTTTGGCACTGCAGGGGTAGATGAGGTGACGTAGAACGTGTGGATCAACTTTGTGTTTTGCACAAAGTGCAATACACTGTGCTTTGAACTGTATTCTTTTATTTATTAGCAGCCAGTGAAGTGTGGTGAGAGCCGGGCAAGAGGACTGAGCCGTCGGGTGCCATAGTTCGGATCCGCATGGGGTCATCGGCGTTGTTGTAGCCGTCTGTGACGTCATGGTCGCCTGTAGAGGCACCAACCCGTTCTTTTCCTTCAGCGCTGGTTAAAACACAGATCTGGAATCAAACTACCCACTGTCTTTTTTGAGAGGCCTTTTTTCAGCTTTTTGTTGAAGATTTATCTTGTCTGTGCTAAGAATGACATCTCGGATGACGGGGTTCAACCTGTGCGGCGCCTCCTACTGCGCCATGTTGGTGACGTAACCCCATTAGGTATGTCTCTGGTGTTTAGACCAAGACCACAACTCGAAGTCATGTTACGCCTGCTGGCGTATGCTTTGAGAAAGCGGTCCCTGAAGCTCATGGGGGCCTGGCAGTCGACATCGGCTGGTGCGACTCTTCAGAGGTCAAGGTCCGGGTCGAAGAGGAGGTCGCGGGACTGCTCCAAGCACCCCAAGTCCTCTTCGTCCCACTCAAGGATCTCCGGGCCCTCGGGGAAGAGGCACAAGAAGAAGTCCAAGCTGACTTCACCTTGCCCGTTGGCTGACGAGGTGAGTTGGGGATGTCGATGTTCCAGGCACAGTTCCGCGGAGCCATTGCCACCGCCGACTTTGAGCCTCCCCCCTTTTCCAGGAGCCAGAGCGACTCCCACACAACTCAAAGAGTTGAGTGGCCATGTGTCTCTTATTTGAGTGGGCTGGCCTCACCGGTGTGCCTTTGGGCCCATTGGGTTGACAGGGTCCCCATCAGGTTCCACGATGACTGCTGCTGCCTCTGTGCTGATGGGGACTCTTGGATCCGATATCAGATCCGGAACCACGCCTAGTTCACACCTCCTCCCGATGTCGTCCCTTACTACGCCACCAGCGCCCACCAGTAGCGCGAGCCCCATTATAATACCCGATGAGCTGGTGCCAATGGCGCCAACAGGTGCCAGATCATTGCCTGCTGCCAAGTTTACTATCAGGTGTGGTTTGGACATGACGGACTCACATGGTAGAGCGATTTCGACAATGGTGGCCCGTCGTCGCCATGCTTGGACTCGTACATCTGGCTTTTTGGGGGATGTTCAGGCAAACCTTATGGACATGCCCTTCGATGGGTCCCGCCCATGTGGTGAAAAGGCAAACTCGGTGCTGGAGCGCTTCAAGGACTCCCAGGCTACAACCAAGTCCTTGGGCCTCTCGTCAACCCCTCGCCAACAATCTGTCTTTTGCCCCTTTTGAGGCTTTGGAAGAGGGAGGTACCACACCATCCAAAGACCAGCCATGTGTATTTTCACATCGCCATCCTGCCTGCCGACAGGCGATACTTGTGGTTCAAGTTGGGCCACAAGCACTTTGTTTACCATGCTCCCTTTTGGTCTCAGCAGTGCCCCTCAGGTGCTCACCAAGGTGATGGTGGTGGTAGCAGCTCATCTGCGCAGGTTAGGGATTTCAGTCTTCCCCTACCTCGACCACTGGCTGTTGAAGGCTTTTACATCCCAGGCTGTCGTCACCCACCTTCAGACTATGGCGGACCTCCTGCATTCACTGGGGTTCACTATAAACGTGCCAAAGTCACACCTGACTCCCCCTCAGAAGTTCCCTTTCATCTGGGCTGTCCTGGACACAGTGCAGTTTCAGGTTTATCCTCCCGAGCAGCGAGTCCAGGATATTCAGGTTTTGATACCGATGTTTCGGCCTCTATCCTGGATTTCGGTGAGACAGACTCTGAGGCTGATGGGCCTCAAGGCCTCCTGCATCCAGTTAGTCAAATATGCCAGATGGAATTTGAGGGCTCTGCAGTGGGACCTGAAGTTCCAATGGGTATAGCGTCAGGGGAATCTCACCGACACATTTCATTTCTTGGAGTGAACTACAAAAGATCTGCAGTGGTGGTTAGTGAACTGCGATTGGGTCCTCCCTTTCCCATCAAGATTTCACAGATGCATCACTTCTGAGATGGGGCGGCCATCTGGGAGAGGTGGTGATGAGAGGCCTCTGGTCACAGGTGGAATCCAGACTCCATATCAACTTACTAGAGCTCTGTGCAATCCAACTGGCATTGAAAGCATTTCTTCCTGTTGTAAAAGGGAAGATGGTTCAGGTGTTCACGGACAACACCAACACAATGTGGTACTGCAATAAATAGAATGGTGTGGAGTTGTGGACCCTTTGCCAAGAGGTCCTGCATCTCTGGACATGGCTGAACAGCAGGGCATAACCCTGGTGGTTCAACACCTGGCAGGTTCTATGAACACCGGGGCGGACAAACTCAGCCGTCGATGCCTAGCGGATCACAAGTGGTATCTCCATCCGGAGGTGGCTCAAGGACTCTTTCAGCAGTGGAGACAGCCTTGGTTAGATCTTTTCGCCTCTGCAGAGAATGTGCAGTGTCAGCAGTATTGTGCATTGGAGTTTTCAAAGCAGCATTTTCTCGGCTCTGCTTTTTGTCACAAGTAGAGTTCAGGTCTCCTGTACTCTTTTCTGCCCATACCACTCCTGCTGAGGGTTCTCAAAAACTGGGTCGAAGTCATCCCAGTGGCTACGGATTGGGCACAGAGAGTCTGGTATCCCGAGCTTCTTGAAATGAGCATCAATCCTCCGGTCAGGCTGCCCCTTATGGAGGATCTTCTGTCGCAGCAACAGGAGAGGGTTCTCCACCCAGACCTGTCAACTCTGCACCTTCATGGGTGGAGATTGAGCGGCAGCAGTTGATGGCTTTTGACCTTCTTCCTGAAGTCTGTAAAATGGTATATGCCTGCCGTTGGAAAAGCTTTGTATATTATTGTACAGAAAGGTTTATTGACCCTCTTTCTGCTTCTCTTTCTGTTATTCTTCTCTTCATTCTTTCCCTAGCCCAGCAGGGTTCTGCCTTGGGGACTCTCAAGGGCTATCTTTCTACCTTATCAGCATTTCTTTGGCTGCCTGATCAGCCTTCTCTTTGCAAATCCCCATTGTACATAGATTCCACAAAGGGCTTGTACATATGTTTCCCCTATGCCCTTTTTTATGCCCCAATGGGACTTAAATCTGGTCCTCACATTTCTTATGTGTGCTCCCTTCGAGACTTTGCACAACTGTCCCCTCCGGCTGCTCACCATCAAGGCAGCCTTCTTAGTGGCAATGACATCTGCCAGTAGGGTGAATGAGATGCAAGCCCTGTCATCAAAGCCACAGTATCTCATTATCTATCCAGGCAAGGTGGTTCTCAGAACTCGTGCCTCTTTCCTCCCAAAGGTGGTGACCCCATTTCATCTGGGTCAGAACATCACCCTGCCACCTTCTTTGCTCCACCGCATCCCTCTAAAGAAGAGGAGCGATTCCATCGATTGGACCCAAAAAGAGCGTCATTCTCCCTTGACTGCACAAAGAGTTCTGGGTGGATGACTAATTCTTTGTGGCGTACGTTGGAGCAAATAAGGGTCGGGCAGTGCAGAAGCAAACTATTTCGCGCTGGGTCATTCTCTGCATCAAGATATGCTACGCATTGGCCAAGAAGCAGCCTCCTCAGGGCTTGCGAGCTCATTCTGCCATGGGCAAAGCTGCTACCACTGCGCTAGCTCGAGGCGTACCAGTCCTGGAGAACTGTCAGGCGGCATTGTGGGAATCTTTGCATACGTTTGCAAAACATTACTGCTTGGACAGTCAGGTACGAAGAGATGGGCACTTTGACAGGACTTCTTAGTGTAAGGGTAGTATCTGCAGCCCACCGCCAGGAGGTTATGGCTTGGGTATCTATTCAAAGGTAAGGAATCTGCAGCTAGAAGTCTCTATCCGATGAACAAGTTACTTACCTTTGGTAACGCATTATCTGGTAGATACTCTATCTAGCTACAGATTCCTTACACCCACCCATGCCTCCCCACTCTATGGATATGTCTAGTAGGGTTAGGGTTTATCCCTTTTCAGGGCCCTAATTTTGCACAGACAAATGTTGGTTCTGTCCATGACCCTGCGCTTCTGGCGTGGAATTTTTGTGGGTAAAAGGACTGGCGAACGTGCTCCGGTGTGGTGCCTTTATAGGTGACCGTGACGCCACAGGCGGCTCCAACAACGTTGACAAAACCATGCGGAGCCGGACAACGCAGGCGATCCAAACGACGCCACCAGACGGCACGCACAGGATATTGGTCAGCAAAAAGATTCCGGATTCGAAGCCGACGCCAGGTAATTCAAAGGTAAGGAATCTGCAGCTGGATAGAGTCTCTACCCGATAATGCGTTACCGAAGGTAAGCAACTTGTTCTTTATTTCATATGTCACCCCTAAGGTAGGCCCTAGGCAGCCCAAAGGGCAGGGTGCTGTGTAATTAAAAGTTAGGACATATGCTTTTTAGGTTCCAATGTCCTAGTAATTTATTTTTCACTACTGTGAGGCCTACCTCTCTCAGAAGATAACTTTAGGGATTCCTTATTACATTTATTAAGTTGTAATTCCTAAACCAGAGGAGGTAGTTATGTCATATTTGGTACCTATGAACTTGTAATGATAAACCCTTTTTAACGGTAAAGTCAAACTTATCATTACAAGTTTGAAATGCCACTTTTAGAAAGTTGGCATTTTCCTGCCTCTAGTCCTGTGTGCCTGTAGCCTGCCTTAGGTCACATGACTGGGTGTAACTGACAGTTGAGGCTTTGTGGATTCACTGCAGACAGCCACACAGTAGTTGGATTAGCAGAAACTGAATGGGCTTTCTACTGGCAGGATGGGGGGGTTGGAGCTTAGCAGAGGACAGCCGTACTGGTGAACCCTGCATCTTCACCTGCACCCAGCAATTCCAGGAGTGACTCCAAGATTTATGACCTCCTGTTCGTAGCCACAGGGACATAACAAGCTCTCACCATCACCGCACCTGGACCCAGCCTGAGTGAGTCCTGGACCCCCAAGAGGTCTTCATTCTCCGGGCAACTTGGTTGAAGTGTAAAAGCGCACAGATGGCCAGTTTCCAAAATGGAGGACATAATTTGCCCAAATCATGTTTTGAGAACCAGGAGGAGACTGGGACCAACCTGGACACCTATTTGCCCTAGGTACATCAAATTATTGTGTTGTGTTCTCACTGTGTTGTTGTTTGTGTGCTCCATAAATACTCTAAGTCTAGCCTGACTGCTTTTTGTGCCAAGCTACCCAGCGTTAAGCAAAGGTTAAATTGGTGACTTTTTGTGGCTCATTCTGCAAGTGGTTGTGGCTGTTACTTGACCAGGGCTCACACCTTAATCAACCAACAACCCAAATTCTCACACTGATGTGTCCCAATTTTCTGAATGTGTTTGGACCTATGTGCCTTAGTTGTCTATCTTTCACAATTACCATTATGTTTGTTGATAATAATACCGGCTGCTTTCAGCGCAGTATGAACTTGTGCAGCAAAATGAGGTTACTATTCCAAACTTTATACAGCATGCTCCTTTCAGAGCTTAATTACTGTTACGTGTATAGTTAGACATGTAGCCATCATGAACATTCGCAATTTAGGTATTTTAAATCATATTTCAGTTTTATTATTTGGATGTAGTGAATGTCTTCATGGCGTTATGTTTGATTCAGCGTGAAAATAAGTCAAGAGTCAAAGGGCAGATTCTCGGGGCATAACTGAAGGCGCATAAGATGACAAGTTCAACACAATAGCCAAGTAAAACACAGACAGGGTTGTTAATACCTCATTCACGTTATAGTACAGATAGTTGTCAGACTCTTGTCTAACCATATATACCTTGCTTGTGTTCCAAATGAGTGTAGTGACATATGAGTATATAGTCGTGTTTTTGAAGTGAAGTGTTCTCACTTGTCTTTATGTGGCGAATCGGACACGATGTAACAGCCACAAAGCACATATTACTTCACTCACGTTCCTCAGCTCTTCATTAAGGTGCGTTGCTAGGCAGCTTCAAGGTGTTTATTTCTATAGACATAATTACACTTTTTTGAGGATTTTGTGCTACATCTGCTTTTCAGGATATAAACTATTGTCAACAACCTATTTAAAGTTTTTCAGAAGTTGTGTATTCGCAACGTGTTTTCTGGCATAGAGGGTGTGTCATTTTTTCAGCATCATAGAAAGTACTTCATAAGCTATTGAAAAGTCACACAATTCATAATGTCTTCCCAGGCCAGCTAACAGTTTGGGGAAAGGACATTTTTTATGTCCTTTTTGTTGACATCTAAAAACATACCCACACCGTTCACACTTTTAAACAAAGAAGACTTCTTTTAGAAGTTTCAGAGCACGCCATTTGTCGAGGAGCAGGAAGATAAAGAGTAATCTTCTTGTTTTCATTTGTCTTAAAATATATATTCAGTTAGCTTAATATAATGTATTGTATTTTGCAGATGTTTGAAGTATTCTGACTTCAGGTACAAAAAAACCTATTAATACATAAGTAATATTCTGTACATTGGAGTAGCTATGCGATAGTCACATTATATTTCTACATTTCAGTCTTTCTGGCCTCTTAGGTCCTAAGTCCAACACTCACAAGGCAAGTAAATCACATGTTTATTCTGAAACCAGTTCACAAGAATGTGACAAGCCGAATGCCCAATGAGACTACCTGACGAGTGAACATTCTACCCATTATGAAACACAAAAGTTCCACTTAGACTGGACAATACTATGACACGCAGTGCACAAGACTGAGCCGTAACACAACTTTACTTTGCACACACATTCCCTATACACACACAGCAACTACATAATCAAAATAACGTTGCTAAATTACCTTTACGAACAATAACATAACAACATTAATACAAGTGCAATTCAAAGAAAATATTTTCTCCAAACAGGATCCTTGAGGGAACGACCAGATTGATCAACATAAATAGACTATGGTGGTCACCCCACCATGTAAACCCTGCCAATAACGCACCTGGCGACAGGAATCCCCATTCCTGTTGCCGGCACACACATTCCCACACGTCCAAACTCTTGCAGACACCCCCCCCCACATGTCCACACGCTTGCAGACACACACCCCCACTCGCCCACACACTTCCTGACACACAACCCCACCTGACCGCACGCATACATCCAAACACCCCCACCCAACCGCATGCATACATACAGACACCCCCACTTGCTTGCACACAGACACGCACCCCCACCAAATCAAACATAAACAGACACGCACCCCCACTCTCTCGCACACAGACACGCACTCTCACTTGCTCACACACATATGCACCCCTCCCCATACAAACACACACACACTCCCCTCTGCTTACATTCACACACACACCTCCCTCCTCATACATTCACACACACACACCCTCCGCATACATTCACACACACACCCCCTCCGAGTACATTCACACACACCACCACGCATTCATACAGTTGCACACACACCACCAGGCAAACACACCCACACGCACACTCGCACGCACACCCATTCCGACACACACACATACTGGCAAACATACACACACACCCCACACTCATGCACCTACCACCCCCTCCCCTTTTCTGGTCGGTCCTCCTACCTGTCTGGGCCGCACAGCATCCCACCTCGAGGTGATCGTCTGAGAGGGGGTGGATGTCGGCGATTCCACCGCCAATGCCACACCACCGTGCAAGGACCGCCATGCCATATTACTGCTTGTAATATGGCAGACGGAGTACTTCCGGCGTGGCGGTGCTGGCGTTGGAACCACCTCTCACCCGCCGTCGTTCAGGCTGGCGGTGTTGGATTTCCACCTATTTATGGGTGGAAATCCGTTGGTGACATGTAATACGGCGGTCTTCAGACCCTGCTTTGACAGCGGTCTTAAAAAAAGACTGCCAAAGTCGAAATGAGGGCCTTAGACTCTAGGTCTAAGCTTACCTTTCTGAATTGGACCCCTACACTTCAGGTCTAAACTTGGACTTCAGGTCTAAGTTTAACTTTATGAATTTGCCCCTTTGTATCGCTTGGTGTAGAGAGCGTATTTTTCTCACTGTTTTCAAAGGCGTTCTAACATCCCACACATAGGCAGGACTATTCACTGTTTATGAGTTTAATGACAATGTCCTTGATATAGAATTGGTGTTACAGGTAAGTAACATTTTCTTATATCCAGTCAAAGGTTACAAAATAAAGTCTCAGGAGAGTCCCAGATTCAGTCCAAGACTAGAAAGACATTTTTAAGTGTGCATTTGAACTTACGAAATTTCTGAATGTCCCTGACAGCAGCAGGAACATCAGTGCACTGTGTAAACTCTGCCACTGCCAGTTGTTGTTTTCCAATCCTTGACTATTGCTATGTAGGAATTGGGTCTCTGTGATTTTGCAAATTGGGAAATGCCCTATATTGTTTTTGATTGAAAAGCATATTTGACTGCCAAATTTGTCAAATAATTTGAAGCAGTAACTCTGAGCAACAATAGTTGACCAAGCCAGCTTCCAATGCCTAGACCACAAAGAACTTGTATCACCCTATTTTGAACTGCCTACAGTCTCCCTATCTGGGATTTTTAAGGAATTGAGGTGAATAGCTAAACAATAGTACATCATAGAGAAAGCTATAGCCTTAGCTAGTATACTTTTATGTTGGATATCCTGTAAAGAACTGCCATTAGAAAAGTTTCATAGTTGCCTATGCACTGCTTTAGAACTGAAGAAAAGAGACAAAAATAAGTCAGTGTTTCAGGAAGCTCTCACTACTTCAGACATGGCAAAGGTAGATCAGTCAGCAGCCTTAGCCTTGGGTAAATCATCTGTTTTGCCCATTCTAAGGCAAAGGTAGTTTGATGACGTCTAGGACCATGGCCGAAATGCTTATCAGGAAAATTTTCAATAATATCCAACAGGGTCTGATTGTCATTAGTATATATTCGGCACCCCAAGCCATGAGCAAACACCAGCATGGCCAGAGGGACCATAGATATGTATTAAACAGGTGGAGTGGAAGGGCAGAACCCTGTGGGACACTTCTGCTCATGTACCCCCACCCATTCAGGATCAGCTCCAGGTACGTGCATGGCAGGTCTCTGAGCAATCTGCTTCAGAGTTTGTTGATGAGTCCTGGTTTTATGGACCCAGATATGTCTACATTAGTGCCTGGATTGACTGGTGTCATTGGTACTTAGAGTGATGTGTGTACTCCTGTGATACTTCTCCTTCATGTCTGGAGGCTTGTCAATCATACAGGGCCACCAACTTCTACTGCTTCTCAATCCCTGCTAATGTTGCAGTGAGCTGTCATAGGAAGCATCCTTTTGATGTGGTGACCCACGATGGAAGTTCACATCAAGTACCAGTTTCTGGCACTGTAATTGTTTCTCCTTTTCTACTTCCCTGGAGAATATGCCAGTAGTGCTCCTTCCTCTAATGAACACTGCAAGCAGTTGGCTAAATTAATTTTGGACACAGTCAAACAGATTTATGACTCCTTAGCCGGGACGTCAGACTCGGCGGCAGAAACTGATTAATGGAAGTCAAATAATGATCCTTCCATCATTCCCAACAGTGAGTGGATCAGTTATCGCAGAAACAGCAGTATTAATAAAATCAGGCTCTCCACTGGACCCTGTGGCAATTAATATCTTGGTACAAGGGGGTGATGATGTAACTTCCACCTAAATGACCTTATATAACACCTCATTGGAATCAGGTCAGGTGCCGGGTGAATGGAAGCATGCAGTAATTTGTCCTGTTAAAAAAAAACCTTCTTAGACCAGGACAAACCAGAGAATTATAGACCCATCTTCTTGCTCCAGAGGATACAGAAAATTCTTAAGAAAATTCTCAATTGAGTTGTCTCGAAATTCCTGGAGGCTAATGACCTTCTGTATCCTACCCAAACTGGTTTTCACCAGGGTTACAACACTCAGACCACCATTATTTTGGCTACTGAGGACATCAAAAAGACACTGGACCAAGGAGCTCGGCAACGCTTATCCTGTTGGATTTAAGCGTGGCCTTTGATACTGTCTCACATCCTTTCCTGACTGAAAGGTTGAAAGCAGTTGGCATTGTAGGGTCAGCCCTTAAATGGCTAACTTTGTACGTTACCAACAGGAACTTTCAAGTAAGTGTGGGACCTTTTGTGTCAGATATATATAAACTGAATTGTGGGGTTCGGTAGAGTTCTTCTCTAAGCTCTACGCTTATTAATACGTAAATTTGCTCCTTCGGTTTTACAATGATTTCATTTGCTGATGAAACGCAAATTATCATATCACTTTCACCAGACACTTCTATTTTTTTTTTTAAATTGACCGTATGTATGGAGAAAGTAGCTAGCTGGATGACAGCAAGCCACTTAAAACTGACTCGAGATAGTACTGATGTGTTGGTGGTCGGCAACAACCTCTCATCATGGGACCAACATTTTTGATCCCCTGTTTGGGGTCCTCTCCTACCCCCAAACCTGAGGTAAAAAGCCTGGGTGTTATTTTGGACAAAGAGTTTTCAGTGTCTACTCAGGCCCAGAAAGTATCTGCCGTCTGTTTTAGGTTCTTAAGGTCTCGAAGGAAATCACTCCGATAGCTACCTCAGGATTGTAGGAGGTTGGTGGTTCAGGGCCTAATCTTGTCATGCTTGGACTACGGTAATTCCCTGTTCATCCTATGTTATAAAAAAAAGTTGCAGGTCATTCAAAATGTGGCAGCACATGTTTCATTAGGAGTGCCTACGACAAACTCTGCGGGCCCAGCATTAGCTCAATTTCATTGTCTACCGATTAAGAAAAAAAATGAATTTAAAGCTCTGTTTATTGTACATAGACTGAAATACTCATCAAGTATGCATCCCCTGCAAAGTCTGATCACTTCTCATGTGGCCAAGAGAGTGTTAAGATCTAACAATCTCTCCCTCCTAGGCGTTCCCAGAATTCAGAGAGTAAGAGGAAGGGGTCTCTTACATTGCCTACAGGGCCGATGTATTGTGGAATTCTCTTTCACTCAAGCTCCGCTCCAACAATAACCTGCTGAATTTTAGAAATCAATTAAAAATTCACCTGTTCAGATAGGGCCAGCTTAACATTATAAGATAAAGGTGGGTTCTGTGCTTTTCTACAGCACCAGGATGCCCATGAGTGCTGTTTGCACTTTACAAGAGCATTTTAACATAGCATAACATCTTAAAAGATTGTATGTAAATAATTGGATTTTAGTGCATTTAGCTAAGTGAAGATTCAATACCAAATTGCTGAACAAAATTAAGTACCACAGTAAATAAACAGTGCCAGTAATTGTGCCCTCATAAACCATTCCACATTTCCTTCCATTTCGTTGATACTATTCCTATTATACTTTACAAAACACCATTCCACTATACCATTGATGCATTATTACTCACTGTATTTACCCCTTATGGCTGCATGTATTGATGTGAATTGAGTGTTTGTTACTTTTTCAGGACACTGGAGGAGATCCTGCAGAGAATTGTTCATCTGATACAGGAAGAGGACTGTGTAAGTAAAGCATTTATGATCCATTACTGACTACTTCAAAGATTTTGTTAATTCCTTTACAGTGTTTCATTCTCTTCTCCCCACTTCACCCGATGTGTCTTCTCCCTTCTGACCACACTTAACTATCATTCTGCCTTGCTTCTCTGCTCAGCTATCTTCTTGTAATTTTTTATTTCAGTCATTGGAGTCCTTATCTGTTGCCGATTCCCGTCTAAAATCTCGGACCAGCATTCTGATTAATGCTCTTGGTAGCAACACCTGCTTAACCAAGGTGGATATCAGTGGAAATTCAATGGAAGATATTGGGGCCAAGATGCTGTCTAAAGCCTTGCAGATCAACAGCACACTCAGGTATGTTTACGTTATTCATTAGGCACATGGGAATGGTTCTTAAATTAGTCAGTATACAAGTCAGCAGTGGTCCATAGCGCACAGATGGGATGGGATGAGATATCAGGTTAGGCCATACTTTATACATCACAACCTTTCTCCCAAGTGGTATCCTGGCGTTGAAAGAAAACTAGTGCTCCTGAAGGTGAACTCCAGTGTCCAGGCTGGAAGAATTAGCAAGTGGAACAAGGGTAAAGTCAAGTCTTCAGAGGCTTCCTCAATTTCAGCAGATTTGGCTCCTGGTGTAGGGAAAGTAAAATTCCAATTTATATCAGCCACCAAAGAGATGGCCCTACCACCCACCAACATTCGATTGAATATGGCCCTGAATCTCAAAGCACAACTGGGATTGTACCAGATCAAACTCTGTAAAAAGAGGGAAGGTCATTTAGGGTACAAAGCCTTGTCCACTAGACAGTGCAAAATAAACACAATACATTCCTTAACATGCAGCCATTGAAAGCTACCAGTGCAGAATGAATATGATCCAATTTTTACAGACCCAGTACTAGAATGGAAGTGAAATTTTGTGCAAGCTGGAACCTGTGCACAGAACATTGTAGCATATCTATATAGACTGATTTACAGTAATCCAAACACACTGCAATAAAGATGTTCCGATTTTGCACTTTGTGGGCAAAGGAGAACAGATGGAGGATATGTTTTAGAGTGCAAAGTTGAATGAAACAGGAACTAACTACAACATTGATATGACTAACCCAAATAGGTGCATAGTCAAATTTAACAGTTTATCACACAAGAGACGGGCAGTGGCATCTATTCATATAGGAGATGGCTAGGACTGTTTCCACAAAAGGGAGAGCCCAACCATTGTAGGACCTAATAGAGCTCATTACGAGTCTGGCAGTCGGAAAAGCTAACCGCTAGTCTTGTGGTGAGGAGACTGCCGCGGAGCTGACGGTCTCCCCACCAGACTAATTATAAGGTTTCCATGGGGCTGACCGGTGGAAGCTGTGCAGCGGCATTGGTCTTGGCTCCACATGGAGCTGAGGCCAATGCCGTCACACGGGGGGAGGAGAGGGCACCACCATCAGAATGTGCACTGTCTGCAGTACAGAGAGTATGCATTCCGATGGTGCTGGGCAGAGGGGCCCTTGAACTGCCTATGCCATGGGCATAGGCAGTGCAGGGCCTCCCCTGTGACTCCCAGCACTGGCTGTACTCCAGCCTTTTCATGGTGGGGTTCCCGCCATGAAAAGGTTGGCATAGGCTGGCGGAAAGTGGGGTTGCAATCAGCCAGGCGGCACTGAGTTCAACGCTGCCATGGCTGGCTACAAGCCTGACTACGACCACCCCAATGGGATCCATGATCCTGGCGGTGGCGGCAGTCCACTGGTGGTCGGACCAACAGGGTTATAATCTGATGGTCGGACCACGAAGAGTGAGGCGGTCCGATCTCCACCGTGGGTTTGGCAGTCCCCAGACTGCCAAAATCGTAATAGGGCCCTAAGTCTTCTCAACATTAAGTTTGAACTGATTAAAACACATCCTGCTTTCGGCCTTAATCAAGCGGTCATGAAAATGTGACTGGTAACATAGCCAAAGGTTTTCAACATAATTATTTGTGCCATCTGCTTACATAAAAAGGCCAGAGCTAAATGACTGAGTAAGATAGGCTAAAGGCAACATATAAAGGCAAGGAGACAGTATAGATTTCTTTGGAACTCCACAGGTAAGGGATCTGTCAGAAGATGTGCACGAGACGAGAACAATGTTTTGAGCTCTGTGGGCAGAAAATCTCTGAACTAAGACATGGCCTTTTTTCCTGATGTCAAGGTCATCAAATCAGAACAGGATCTTGTGGTCTAAAGTATAAAATGATGCAGATAGATCCAGTAGAATCAAAGCAGCTTGGATGTTATCTAAGGCACATCATTGCAGTTCATCCAGTGCAGCCACTACGACTATCTCTGTACTGCAACTAGTACAAAAACGTGCTTGTGCAGGGTGTAGAAGGCTATTATAGTTTGCATATTCTACTATAGAAAAGCTTAGTCAAGTATAGAAGTTGATAAATAGTCAGATTATCATTGTTTAGCCAGGGTTTTTTGGTGAGGTTTATTCATGCACATTTAAAATTGTTAATAAGAGAAATCATTAGCATTTAGAAGAAACAGCAGGTCAAGAGTTTAGCTGGCTTAAAAAGAGAAATAGCCAAAGATTAAACTGGTTCTCCGTAGGGCCAAAGTAGAAGAAACAACCGTAGTGTAGTGCTCATAGAAATTAGTGACTTGATTACATTTAGTATCTAAAATAGTATATCGGGGGGATCCCTAGGTCCCCTAATGATGGAAAAAAATAGAAAAATTAGTTAAGACCATGTTAGGTGCATTCAAGATTTTGTTAGCAAAGAAGGTGGGTGCATCAGTTCTAATAACATATTTGTTGATGTGGGTGAGCCTTTTCCATTTCAGTTTTGAAGAATCATCATAATCCCAGTGCCTAAGGTGCAGAAGTGCTGGAGATTGTGAAAATACTGTTTAATTTTAGGTTCCTTGCTGGAAAACGAGTCATAAGCCTTCTTAGAAGACTCCTTTTTCACAGAAGTGATCCAGTCAAGAGTAACACTCACTTGAGAATTATTCTTACCCAGAAGTGTTACGGATCAAGTTCTGAAGGCACACATTTCGATTTCACAAGGGGATCTAATAATCCTCTTGAGACATTGTTCCATTTGCCATTTTCTACAAATAGTGTAGGCCTTCGCTCTTTTCTTTCCATGGAGTGAGAATTAACATGAAAAAGGAATATAATAATGATCCGTCTTTAGGACTGCACAAGTACAAGAAGTCTGATATGAGGGTATTCGAGCAAACTTCATCTGGCCTGTGAGCTTTAATTAGTGGGGAACAGGATACTCAAAGTGAAACCAATAAGGCAAACATGTTTCTTGAATTTATCAGGAGTTGCAAGCAAGGGCTTTTTAAAATGAAGATGGAAATCTCCCAGAAGTACGGGCTAAAACAGGGTTGGACTGAGAAAGTGCTGAAGCTAATGAAAGGCATAAAGGTACCCTGGTGGGTTAATAGACCAGTGGTACACTGGGTACCTAAAGGGGTAGTAGGCCTTATGAAGAGAGTTTCTAGAGCAGGAATCATATTCATAACTTTTCAGTCCATTTCTGATAAGAATATCAACACTCCCATCCTTTTTTGAGTATTGATGGTCAAAGAATAAAGTATAATTAGTGGAGGTAACATTGTTCTTGATAGCTCCACGGTCATGTTGAGTTTAAAACTGTGCTGGAATACTGATCTTATTTATAATGAGGGCCTATGCTGCTTCTGATAACGTTGGTGTATCCCTAACTATGTGATGTGGCTCTATTTTATAAAAATTTGTGGAATAAATAGAACAGCATCAAAATCACATGTTCTACGTTGATTCTAGATTGGTTCTAGATTAGCACCTTGTGTCACTTGAAAAATGCCTTTTGTCTTGGACAGTTTAGTGCAGTTCCTTTCGACCTTTCGACATTCTTGTCCAGCTGAGAAGGTATTACAAAATGGGGGTGTTTCTTCCATGTACAACTGTTATATGGAAATGGCAAAGACTTTGGAATTGCAAGATTATCTCTTTGTTACTTATAGTGTATTTTCCTCTGGTTAAAAAAACTGGCAAACTTTATGCCCATTCCTTTTTAAGTAGCAGTCTTAAACCTTTTAATAATACATAAATAATTTTACCAGGCTTCCAAAAATGACAAAGATAGTTTGTCATATTTATTTATAACATAAAGGTTAACTGCAAGCCATCTGAATAATTTCAGAGGTGCTTAATAGATCTCCCTCTAACAAGCACAGGCAAAACTCATATGCGGTAGTGTTTTTCAATTTACCATATTAAGCGGTGCTGGCAGTCTCCCCACAAGCCCCATTACAACTTTCCCACTGGGCTGACCAGCTGAAACCAAGGTTTTCGCCTGTCAGCCCAGTGGGAAAGGTGTGACAGTATTGTTCCTGGCTCATAATTGCACCAGCACCCTTGAAATGTACATGTAGGAAAGTACCCTGTTTTTGGAATGTTACCCCCAATTTCTGCCTGATGTCAGTGTGTTTGACTGTGTCACTGGAGTCCTGCCAACCAGGACCCCAGTGCTTATGCTCTCTCTTCTCTCAATATTGTCACTGCATACTGGTAGCCCAGTATTTCATCCCAAATTGGCATACTGGTCACCCCGTATAAGTCCCTAGTATATGGTACTTAGGTACCCAGGGCATTGGAGTTCCAGGGGATCCCTATGGGCTGCAGCATTACGTTTGCCACCCATCGGGAGCCCATGCAAAGGCTTCTGCAAGACTGCCATTGCAGCCTGCGTGAAATGGTGCATGCCCCATTTCACAGCCATTTACACTGCACCAGGTCACTTATAAGTCACCTATATGTCAGGCCTTCCAACCCTGCAAAGTACCTGTGTGTGAGGGCACCCCTGCACTGGCAGAGGTGCCCCGTCATCCAGGACCAATTTCTCAGACTTCGTGAGTGTGGGGACGCCATTTTACCGGTGCACTGGACAGAGGTCAGTACCTATGTCCAGCTTCACAATGGTAATCCGAATATGGCCGTTTAAGGTGTCTAACATCTGGGAATTGTACCCCAATACTGATTCTAGTATTGGTTGTACAATTCCATGCACTCTGGGGGTTCCACAGTGGACTCCCAGTACTGCCATACCAGCCTTCTGAGGTTTTCCAGGCAGCCCTTAGCAATGATAGTGGGTTCCTAGTGGGAACCACTCCACTAGTCTTGTTCTCCCCTGTATCTATCCTGGTTACTCCTGTTCCCTCCCCTTCCTCACTTTGTCTTTGTGTCCGTCTCTTTCTGTGTCTCCCCTTAGTGTTTGACTATAAGGGGACACTCCCCCTCCTGGATACCAGAGGCATAGCAGCCTCTATGAAAGGGCAAGAATTGTAATTCCCTGCTGTGGTAGGACTGTCCACTTGTATAGATAGATATACCCACTTGGTCACTCCACGCATGAATATTGCCTATTATGAACATATGTGTTACGTGCATGAATGCATTCCTTTGACACGTGTGTAGTTGGTTGGTTTTGCAGTGCCGTGTGCCATCAGTGTTCTAATTGTTTGTTTATCCCCCATAGGCCGCCTCAAGGTATTTCCTTGGGTAAGGTAGACCTTTTATTTCACACTCTTTGACTTTCACATAGAGTAATTTCCTCCAACGTGAGACGTAGGGATCCTAGGCCCTGACGAATGCCCCGAGACCTTCATTGGCTCACTTCTGAGGGCAGAAACATGTTGGCTATTAGTTAGGTGACCCTGTGAGTCCTTGTCCTCACAGAGGTGTCGCAACCCCCGTTTTAACTACACCAGTCAGACACCACTATTAAATTTGTTACTCCTCACAGGTGTCTGCTTGGGTGTTTTTAATTTTTTCAGTAGATTAGCTGGATCCCGATCTTTCCAGAAACAAGTTTATTTACGCACTCCCTCCTGTTCTTTTAACAGTGAGGTTGAGTCCGCCCAGGTGGCACTGTTCTACCTGTGTGGGTCTAGGTAGTCAAATGATGAAGCATGACACTATATAGTGTGTGAGACCACCTAGTCCGTAAAAGGAATTTTCCCCCCGCTGTTTCTTCCCGCGCATGCACTCTGCAGTTACCTACTGACATTACCCTTCCAAATAGGAACATATACAACCCAGGGCTACGCTGATATCCGCGACACCCTCGTTAAGAGAACCCCGTACTTTCTTGTGTATTTTGAGCCCCAGCTGCTGCCACCTTACAGACAGGGTTCGGCCCTCCTTTTGCTTGAGCAGCTGAAGCCCAGGAAGGCAGAACAAAGCATTTCCTTTGGAAGAGGGGTGTTACACCCTCTGCCTTTGGAAATAGTTGTTACAGTCATGGGAGGGTAGACTCCCAGATCCTCTGGAAATGCTTTGACGGGCACAGATGGTGCCCTCCTTGCATAATCCAGTCTACACCGGTTCAGGGACACCCAGTCCCTGCTCTGGTGCAAAACTGGACAAATGAAAGGGGAGTGACCACTCCCCTGTCCATTACCACCCCAGGGGTGGTGCCCAGAGGTCCTCCAGAGTGTCCCTGGGTTTTGCCATCTTGGATTCCAAGGTGGTAGGGCACTCTGGGAGCAACTGAGTGGCCAGTGCCAGCAGGTGACATCAGAGCCCTCCCCTGATAGGTGCGTACCTGTGTAGCTGACCAATCACCCTTTCAGGGCTAATTAGGGTCTCCCCTCTGGGTGTTATCTCAGATTCGGATTGCAAGACTCCAGCATGAATCCTCTGAATCCTTTACTTCACCTTCTACAGACGAAACTGCATCTGGACCCTCCAGGAACTCTACAAACTGTAACAATGAAGCAAAGACTACTTCTTCAACATTGTATCTTCAGCTCCTGCCAGCAACTGCAACTGTTTCCCGGTCATTCATCCTCTGAGGACTGCCTGTCTTCAGCCTGCACCAGAAGAACAAAGGAATCTCCCTTGAAGTAAAGGAGTCACTTACCTGCTTCAGCAGGCACCCCTCTGCAGTGACGACCAGTGGTGTGGGTCCCCTCTCCTGATGAAGTGAATGGATCCAGCAACATGGGTGGTGGACTGAAGTTGTCCAGATGGTCCTAAGGTCCAGCTGTCCATCTTTTGTGGAGATAAGAGCTTGCCTCCCCATGCAAGAGAGTACCCCCTTGCACTGCATGTTTTGCAGTTGCCAAGGTTTGTGTGTGATCTTCCATGAATTTCTTCATGCACAGCACAGCTCCGGCCCCCAGCACTCCTTCCTGGGACGCACAGCTTCCTGAGAGGCTCTCCGGCAGCGTGGGATCCCTTTGTGTTGTGCTGCATGGGCCTCCATTGGCACCTTCTTTGTCCCCAGGCTGTGAGACTCCTGTGCCTTCTGCCTGGTCTTCTGGGCGCTCACTGAGTTGCTGAGAGTCCCTACTGTCTCCCCCTCCTGGGTAGAGGCCACCAGGTCCCTCCTGGTCCCGGGCGGCGACATTTTCCACTAGCCGCGAGCTTTACATGTGCCAAGGCTTGTTGGCGGAATCCAGCGACGAAAACAAGACTGCAGTCTTACATCCAGCTTGGGACATCATCTGCACCAACCAGGAACCTGCATCCGGGTGCAGTACTGACTGTTCTTTTTCACCGGTGGTTCTTCTTTTAAATTTCACACCAAAGCTTACTCTTTGTATCATCTCTTTCAGGAATCATCAAGTGACTCAATCGAACAGCATTACAATTCACTAAGGCAATAGGGATACATTTATGCATATCCTTCTCAGTCGTATTGGCGAATCTTCCAAAAATATCATGATTGTCTTTTTTTGCACAATCCCTTACTCAATCTACCAAGATCAGCAGATGTTTAACACATTTTGCAGCCAGCATCCTGGTAAAAACATTTGTGTCCACAGTATTGGTTGATTTAGGTCTAACGTCTAGCTGATCTACACTTTTTGTTATCCTTACTGGATTTTGGATCAATATGATCTCCGTCTCCTGCATACAAGTAATCACTTTTTCATCCTCCAGGAAGGAATAAAATAGGATTGTCAGGGTTGTTACTAGCCTCCCTTACAAGGTCTTCAGAGCCCAAGCATTTAAGGAAGGTAACAGCTTCTCTCACTCCACTTTCTTCTGTTGATTTGTTGTAAGTGCTACTCCTGTTCCTCGGTTTGGATAGGCAGCAGGTATGCACCTATGGATTCACCCTCTTATCCTAGTTGTTTGAAATTTTGTGTAGAGACATTCATAAAAGTTTCTGAAAGTTTCATCCTCTCTTCTTGTCTTTTAAAAACTCCAGAGCTCATTTTTAATCTCTGCTGCATGCAGTTTGGTCTACTGGACTCTGTCAGCTTTGATACTCTTTGCACAGAAATCCTATTGAGTTTTTATAAACAAGCTCTCAGCTGTATTTGTCAGAAGGACAGTCAGTTTGACCCTCAGCTTATTGATCTGCTTCCCCATCTCCATTGGTATTTGTACTTTGTTGGGCCTTACCAATCCTCAGAAATCTTTAGTATCCATTTGTTGTGGAGCCTGCACTCTCTGTTGGTGCATACTTCAGTGCTAGCATAGTGCCCCTAAGACATGCATTCAGAGTGTTCCAGTTAGTCTCTGGAGGGGGGTAAAGCATCGTTGTTGAGCCTGCCATCAACAAGGGATGCGAGTACCTGTGCTGAGGATGCGTTCTGCAGCAGCAGTTTCTATGAGGTGGCATGCTGCAATGCATTGAGGGTCTTTGCGATGGGGAAGGTCCACGCAGCAGTGTTGATGCATCAGTTCTGCTCTGGGTTGCACAGCAGAGGAGATTCAGCAGTTCAGATGGATCCATAGAGGTTGGTAGAGCACCTTTGGGTCACTTCCAAGGGTCCAGAACTGGGGTGGCTCCACTTGGCAGGGTACACTCACAGATGACAGAGTCCAGGTGCTGGTGTTGACATTGTTGGAGCTTTCAGTCCCAGAGCCTAGCCAAGTAGCCCTTGGAGTCACTGTGGGTCCTGGGTTCAACAGATGTGTAGGGAAGTAGAGTATTATGTAGTGTGGGGTTAGATCTCACCATGTAATACTCTCACAATATCCCAGAGATGGTACTTGGATTCACACTAGTAAATCCTTAGCTCAGTCCTCAGACCTAGTGACAACCTGCAGGCACCAAATAGCTAAGACTTGTTTTGCAGTTGCCAAGGTTTGTGTGTGATCTTCCATGAATTTCTTCATGCACAGCACAGCTCCGGCCCCCAGCACTCCTTCCTGGGACGCACAGCTTCCTGAGTGGCTCTCCGGCAGCGTGGGATCCCTTTGTGTTGTGCTGCATGGGCCTCCATTGGCATCTTCTTTGTCCCCAGGCTGTGGGACTCCTGTGCCTTCTGCCTGGTCTTCTGGGGGCTCACTGAGTTGCTGAGAGTCCCTACTGTCTCCCCCTCCTGGGTAGAGGCCACCAGGTCCCTCCTGGTCCCGGGCGGCGACATTTTCCACTAGCCGCGAGCTTTACATGTGCCAAGGCTTGTTGGTGGAATCCAGCGACGAAAACAAGACTGCAGTCTTACATCCAGCTTGGGACATCATCTGCACCAACCAGGAACCTGCATCCGGGTGCAGTACTGACTGTTCTTTTTCACAGGTGGTTCTTCTTTTAAATTTCACACCAAAGCTTACTCTTTGTATCATCTCTTTCAGGAATCATCAAGTGACTCAATCGAACAGCATTACAATTCACTAAGGCAATAGGGATACATTTATGCATATCCTTCTCAGTCGTATTGGCGAATCTTCCAAAAATATCATGATTGTCTTTTTTTGCACAATCCCTTACTCAGTCTACCAAGATCAGCAGATGTTTAACACATTTTGCAGCCAGCATCCTGGTAAAAACATTTGTGTCCACAGTATTGGTTGATTTAGGTCTAACGTCTAGCTGATCTACACTTTTTGTTATCCTTACTGGATTTTGGATCAATATGATCTCCGTCTCCTGCATACAAGTAATCACCTTTTCATCCTCCAGGAAGGAATAAAATAGGATTGTCAGGGTTGTTACTAGCCTCCCTTACAAGGTCTTCAGAGCCCAAGCATTTAAGGAAGGTAACAGCTTCTCTCACTTCACTTTCTTCTGTTGATTTGTTGTAAGTGCTACTCCTGTTCCTCGGTTTGGATAGGCAGCAGGTATGCACCTATGGATTCACCCTCTTATCCTGGTTTTTTGCCATTTTGTGTAGAGACATTCATAAAAGTTTCTGAAAGTTTCATCCTCTCTTCTTGTCTTTTAAAAACTCCAGAGCTCATTTTTAATCTCTGCTGCATGCAGTTTGGTCTGCTGGACTCTGTCAGCTTTGATACTCTTTGCACAGAAATCCTATTGAGTTTTTATAAACAAGCTCTCAGCTGTATTTGTCAGAAGGACAGTCAGTTTGACCCTCAGCTTATGGATCTGCTTCCCCATCTCCATTGGTATTTGTACTTTGTTGGGCCTTACCAATCCTCAGAAATCTTTAGTATCCATTTGTTGTGAAGCCTGCACTCTCTGTTGGTGCATACTTCAGTGCTAGCATAGTGCCCCTAAGACATGCATTCAGAGTGTTCCAGTTAGTCTCCGGAGGGGGGTGAAGCATCGTTGTTGAGCCTGCCATCAACAAGGGATGCGAGTACCTGTGCTGAGGATGCGTTCTGCAGCAGCAGTTTCTACGAGGTGGCATGCTGCAATGCATTGCGGGTCTTTGCGATGGGGAAGGTCCACGCAGCAGTGGTGATGCATCAGTTCTGCTCTGGGTTGCACAGCAGAGGAGATTCAGCAGTTCAGCTGGATCCATAGAGGTTGGTAGAGCACCTTTGGGTCACTTCCAAGGGTCCAGAACTGGGTGGCTCCACTTGGCAGGGTACACTCACAGATGACAGAGTCCAGGTGCTGGTGTTGACATTGTTGGAGCTTTCAGTCCCAGAGCCTAGCCAAGTAGCCCTTGGAGTCACTGTGGGTCCTGGGTTCAACAGATGTGTAGGGAAGTAGAGTATTATGTGGTGTGGGGTTAGATCTCACCATGTAATACTCTCACAATATCCCAGAGATGGTACTTGGATTCACACTAGTAAATCCTTAGCTCAGTCCTCAGACCTAGTGACAACCTGCAGGCACCAAATAGCTAAGACTAGAAAATGCTAACTTTATAAAAGTGCCATTTTCAAAATTGTAATTTGAAATTGGACTTCACCATAAGTTAGGATTTTTCATTACAATTCCAAAGACACCAAACATTAACTGTTAACCTATTCCCATTTAGAAATTATACCTTATTAAATATAATAAGGCAACTCCAATAATATACTGTGGGAGAGGTACATCTTGCAGTAGTGGAAAAATAGTTTATCACTACCAGGACATGTATAACTTAAAAGAACATTTCCTACTTTTTTAAGTACATTGCACTCTGCCTTCTGGTGTGTCCTACCCTAGGAGTGATGTATAAGTAGTAAAAAAGGAAGGTTTTGGCCTGGCAAAAGGTCTATTTTGCCAGGTTGAAATGGCAGTTGTCTTCTTGTAATATTGACCTTTTAGCTTAGAAAATTTTGAAGTCACTTCTATAAGAAGGATTGGAGCACTTCAGAACCATTCACTGAAGAACCTCCATCTAGCCTTTCAATAAGACAAGGCGATGGGTGTGACACCTTACCTCTATGTTGAGTTACACATAATAGGACTAGCTGTGGTTAAAGTATTTAAACATTGCAGTTAGCATTTCTGGTACTCTAGATTGTAGCTCTGTGCAAATATGAATTTACAAGCAAAGGATGTGTTGTTGCTCTCTGTTCTCAAAATGAAGTATGTGTTGTTAACGCTTTCTGTACTTGTATGTCTCTGAAGAATCATTTCAGCAGTTTCCAAAAAATGAAGTGCAACCTACCTGCACTGAGATTGACATTGAAAACACGTTTCCAATACATGCATTGTGGAATAATAAAAAAGCAAAACTTCTAGGTTCTTAACAGATCATTACTTAAGGAGTTATAAACACTATCTCTCTGTCCTTTAAGTTATGGTCGATAATTTGGCATTTAATTTTACTTTTATTTTGTCAAAACTACATTTACAATGTGGTATTTTCTGTCTGATATTTATGATGAGTAAATGCAGAACTTGAGGAAGTGTATTACTAGCAAGAAATCGCTGGCAATGGTTTGAGTGACTGGTAAAATTAAGTTGTGGATATTGGCTATTCCCCATTGACCCCTATATAAAGCATTGTAAATGGTAGTATTTTTACTTAATTTCAAATATATTAGGTAGTGCTAGCAATTAAAGTGTTTCAAAAGCTTCCTCTGTACCAAATCAACTAACCTTAGTTTTTGGTCCTGAATATACAGAACATCTTGATGTGACTGATGCTTACAATTTGTCTTTACTGATAATTGCAAGAAATGAAACTCTTTACGAAATGTTACTCGATTAACCTCAGCCAAACTTAGGCCCTCATTCTGACCTTGGCGGTCTTTTGGCAAGACCGCCGAATTACCGCCGCGGTAAAGACCGCCGACCGCGGCGGTATGCCGCTGCGCGTATTCCGACCGCTGGGAGCGTTCCGCCGGAAAACCGCCAGCAGCCACACTGGCGGTCGGCGGGAAAGTGGAGACTGGTCAACCTCCACCGCCACGCCAGCAGAACACCGCCCCCAGAATTACGACCCACATTTCTGTGTGGCGGTCTTCTGTTGGCGGTCTTCTGTTGGCGGTCACGTCCCTATGGCTCCCGTCGCCTCCCGGAGGACCAACGCACAAGGTAAGTTGATCGTCCGTGAGGGGAGGGGGTGGGGGGGTGTTGTGTGATGTGTGCGTGCATGGGGGTGTGTAGAGGGGGTGTGTGAGTGCGTGCATGCGGGCGGGGGGTGCTGCTGTGCCTATGGGCAATGTGTGTAGTTCGGCGGGTGCGCATGTTGGCATGTATGTGTGCGGGTATGTGCCCCCGTTGTGTATGTGTGTGTGTAGGGGGTGTGCATATGTGCATGTTGGGGGTGCGTGCATGTCGGTGTGCGTGTATGTGCATGTCGGGGTTGGGGGGGCAGGGGGTTCGTACCACCTCTGGGGGGGTGGAGGGTGTGGGGGGAGGACTCGTGGGGGGTAGTGGGGGGTGGGGGAGACCCCTATCAGTGCCAGGGAAGGAATTCCCTGGCCCCGATAGCGCCTACCGCCATGGTTCGCATGGCGGTTCCCGACCGCCAAAAACCGCGGCGGTAAGCAGGGTCATGATACGGTTGGCGGTCTTGGGTCGACCGCCGGGCCGGAGTGCGCAAACTACAGCCCGTCGGTCATGACCGCCGTGGCGGTCGGAGTGGGAAAGTGGCGGTCGATCGCGGCAGTGACCGCCGCGGTCAGAATGCCATTTTTTGGACCGCCGGTCTGTTCGCGGTCCGACCGCCGCCTCTCCGCCGACCGCCAAGGTCAGAATGAGGGCCTTACTGTCTAAAAAAGGGAATATTGCTTTGCTTGTTTGACTGAAACTCATTTAACTGCTCTATATTGAAGTATTTAATTCAGGAAGACATTTGGGATTCAAATCTAGGGATATTGGAAATTTTTGCATTGGTAAGGTGTGGCAGATAAGCAAACAATATTATATGCAGCCATCTATAAAAGAAAGCAGCTGCTTTTATTTTGTACTCTGAAAAAAGCTCTTTGGAGAAAAATGATATGTAGTCATAGGACTTAAGAAGTTACATTATTTTTAGATTATATATATGCAAATGTGGTTTTGCTATTCTTTGGCATTTTAATAGATACTCCGGAACAAAATTATGTAGGACTTGGTATATTGTAGTATTCCTATTTGCAAGACCTTCATTAACTATTGCTAAGACATTTATATATTTGGTAGGGCATCAGAATTTTTAAGGCCCAAGGATAAAATATGGTAGTCGAAACATGGATTTGCGCAAGTACTGTACAATTTTTCTGATTTGTGATGAATAGATTGCAGACTGGGCACCAGCTTCAGTGTCCGCCGTGTTCATAATGAGGGCCAGAGTCTCTGCCAGAAAGTGTGTTACAAAAGGTATGTAACTTAGGCCCTCATTATGACCCTGGTGGTCACCTGACTGCCAGGGTCATGGTCGGAACACTGACAAAGTGGCAGTCCGACTGCAACATTACGACTGTGGCAAAAGTGCCATGATCGGACCACCGGCACTGCCAGGTTGCCACCAGTCGACAGCCTGGCGGTCTCGCGGTTGTAATCCACCAGGGCAGCGGTGCTTGCAGCGCTGCCCTGGGGGATTACAAGTCCCCTTTCCGACAGCCTTTGCATGGCAGAAGCCCCGCCATGCAAATGCTGGCGGAAAAGGGGGTGCCGAGGGTCCCATGGGGTCCCCTGCACTGCCCATGCAGTTGGCATGGGCAGTGCAGGGGCCCCCATGGACAGCCCCGTCACGATTTGCACTGCCCAAATTACAGGCAGTGGAAAGCACAACATGTGCTGCTGCACCCGCCGTACTGCCACATTGGCACCAGCTCGATTACGAGCCAGACTCAAAGTTACGGCCCTGTTCACCGCAGGGCTGGCAGGCAGAAATACAGTGAACTCCTAATAGGGCCAGCAGTGTTCTGGCTGCACAGGCGGCCTGATGACAGTACGAGTTTGGCGGGTGGCCTCTGCCGCCCGCCAAACTCATAATGAGGGCCTTATTCTTTATCCCAGTTTGCACTTAGTTATTTAATGTCTGTGCTACATGGGGTGCCACCATACGTCTCTTAAAAATGGTATGATTTTATATCTGAATTTCAACCTAAAGAATTGTTTTGTTTTTTGTGGAAATATTTATAGATAGCAAATCTCGATGCATGGAAAGAACTTGAAATAAGAGAATAAATGTAACTCTAAAGGTTTACTCCAGTAATAAAATGTAGCAGAAGTATCTGGATAGTGGTTAAAATGGTGAATTCTCGATTTTCTGAAGTATTGTCCGCTATTCTTATTCTCCTGGCATTATCACCATGTTAATTTTAGGTAACTCAAATGTAAATTTTTGATACATGATTTTGTATTTGGAAATGGGTATGATGTAAATACAGTAAAATAATTGAATGTTGGGTATTTATCTATGTAAGACATACAGCAAGAGCTATTTACAAAACTCTAATCACACTCATGGCTTCGATGAAAGTTCAAAAAAACAAACCCCCTGTTAGGATAACCTACTCGCAATCTGAGACTTGCAACGGTTCCAAGGAGCTTTGGAACTTCATGCCCTTGGTAATAAAGAAATGAGTAGCTTGCCTTACCCACAGTCTACAAGCTATAAGTTAGAATGTTCCCTGGCAGAAATGGCGGCATCATTTTAAAGTGGAGTATTCTTGATACTTATGCAGCACTTGTCATGTGAAAATGGCCTACACATTAGATTGGCGAAAGCTGAACCCTGATAGACAAATGTCTTGACTTGTTCCCTTATCATATTTGCAGTACTCTGCCAGCTGTATGTTATACAGGTCATACAAAAAAGGACCTTCTCGCAAATGAATGGATGATGTCCTTATTGCAGATGCCTACCACCAGGAGCTACTTCCACCAAAACGGAGGTGTATATCCATTTACTCAACTCTCGATGCCTTATTTTTTTTTTCCTTTTCCAGATCCATCACATGGGACAGAAACAGCACATCAGCACTTGGGTTTCTTGATATTGCCAGAGCTTTGGAAAAGTAAGTAGTTCTCTACTCTTGCCTATTTTATGTATTAGACTGTTACACATATATATTAAATGGTATCATTTATGTAGAAAATTCGATACACTGAATAGCTTCTTGATGCTTTTTAAGTAGGAGTTAATATTAACCAAAGTAATAGTGTTCATTTAATAAATCTTGGGAAGATGACATTCTATACCATCGTACTGAGTATTTTACTCTTCGATGGTGAGAAAGTGGATTATTAGTTGAGGTGGATGGTAGTCGACCACAAGTAATAATGGCACTATTTTGTTAGGTCCAGTGATGGTTTAATTACTTTAAACCTGAGCTCAACCCCTGGTAACTATGGCACAGAGCTTAAAAAATGAGTGAAGCATTTAGAAGTACCAAAACAGTTAAAAAGCAAAAAACACAGCACAATGAAACTTCCATTGCAATGTATAAAAATAGTGAATGTTTTAATGATGACAATTACACCAAAACCACAAAAAATCAGTCAGGGGAACAGGAGATATAAAGGTTCAAAACTGAAAATAAAAAGAACATCCAAAAACTCCAGGTTGTCCAGTTGAAACTGGTCAGCAGGGCTCTCTCAGGAAAGTGGTGTTATTTCAGCTTTTGTGTCCCTGTAGCATAGCAGGAGGTCAGCCAATTGACCTTTGGAGTCCACTTCTTTGTCCTGGGTACATGTGGGAGCAGATTCAGTCCTTAGGGTTCTCGCAAGAGGTCACAGCAGCCGGTGCAGTTCATACTCTGCTTCTTCAGGCACAAGAGTGTTCTCAAGAGGTGCCCAGGGATGCCACATTGAAGCCTGGCACAAGCCTATGCTTGGGGGTGATGCCTGGCTCCTCCGTGATGAACAGGTAAAAAGTTCCTAGGGGTACCCACATTTGCAGCGGTTCCTGTGGGCCTTACTATAAGGAATCACATAGTGCCCCACTCTAACTAAAAACAAGATGGCAAAACCTTTCTTCCCCTGTGCAGAGCTCCTGTGCACAGCCTGGAGGTTTGACCCAGGACATGAGCAAACCTTACAAATGGTGGTTGCTCAAAACAGGTTCTGAGGGCAGCTTCTCTACCATTGGCATTTATGCCTGGCTGTCTAGAAGGACAATAGAAGGGGGCAGGCCCAGGTGTGAGATACATCTGCCTGTGACAGGGTAGGGCCCTTTTAAAGATAAGTACGTTCCTGGGCATTGCCTCGATGGTCATCATGTCAAGGGAACAGGACACCTATTCACACCCAAGCACTTTATCTTAGCTCTGGCAGCCAGTTCTTACCTAATTTAGGAGATATTCAACTCCTATGTGACAGTTGGAAGTTCAGGCAAATGGGATCTAGATGCTTTAGGCAGGCTAAAGGTAGGTTTTTAAAAATACCTTTTATAAAATATTTGTCACACATCTGACATTACCAATCTATTTGATTTGTAATAAATATTCTAAAAGTCCAAGACGTACCTTTTTCTGGTTTCTAGGCAGAGATAACATTGTTTAAGTTTGTACTTAACTCCCAATGCTCTTCTATAGAGCAGGGAACCCTTCCACAGTGAAAATAGCTTTGTAGGCCTTTTCACTGTAAGGACAAGTGTTACTTCAAACATGTGCACATCCTAGTTTTAAATACCATGTGCCCTGCCTTATGGGCCTGAAGGCTAACAGTGGTGACTCAGTAATAAAGAGTTTAGCCCTGTCAAAAGGGGTTATTTTGACAGGTTGAATTTGCAGTTTAAACTTGCACAGCCAGGCTACTAGTGGAGGCCTGGGTCATATGTTGTATTGTCATATTAGTGGTAGAACACTATGTACTGCAGTCCACTAGTGGCATTTAACTCACAAGCCCTGAGTATACTTGGTAGCATATACTAGGGACTTATAGGTAAAGAAAATAAGCCAGTTTGAAGTATAGCCAAATTTAACATTTTAAGGGTCAGAGAACATGCACTGGTGCCTTGTTAGCAGAGTCCCTGTGCACAGAGTAAAAAAACAGCAGCATCAATCCACAAAAATGGTGGTGATTATGCCGAAAGAGGCATTTTCTTACAGTGATCTACAAATCCCTGTAGCGAAAGTCACAAAAAATTAGGAATAAAGTGCTACCAGCCGTGTCACACAGCAATTCTGTTCTACATCATGTGATCATTATCATAATTCATGTATTGCTAATGTTCCACCTCTCAGTGTTTTGACTTTTTTGTTAGATTTTTGCAGAGGTCGTCCTGCCTTTTTGCAGTTATTTCACACCACTAAACAGGGAGGATAGACAAGGGAAAGGGTTAATCAGGAAAGATACCACATCGCCAAGCTGCCATTAGGAGATAACATTCAAAGTGTATTTAAGTGCATCAAGTAGATTTTTAGGCATGTTTAAATTCCAGAAAATTCTTTACAAGATTTAGGCGGAGGAGTAATAAGTTCCAGAGGGTGACTGGACAGTGGCAAGATCTTCCACTGAACCTCTCCAAAGCCCTTCTTAATAACTATGATCAATCTCACTGGGATTCTTTGGAACATTTTACAGTGTTTCTAACTTGAGACAGAATTATCAGAAAATCTGAAAAGAAAGAATGGTAACATCAGAGAGTATCGACAATGCCCCAAAAGATGCTGTGGCTTTACCATCAGTGGATTGCACTGCATATGAAGCATATAATTGGAACCCTATGTTTGTGGCTTATATGCCCTTATACTGCATGCATGTACACCAGGAGTACCACTGCTTTGCAGATAAATACATATGAATTAAACTCTTTAACTGCTGAGGCTTTTTCACCCTCAGTGCTGATTTCGTTTTTTTTATATTTGGGGTACTTCGCGCTTACACTGTCATAACTTTTTTCCACATAAAGTATCCATGCCAGGTTTTCAACCTTTTTTCCAACATCCTGGAGAATCTAAAGGCACCCACAGTTTGTAGATTTCTCAAGGATGAACCGAGAAAATAGCCAAAATATTGGGAGATAATGGGTAAAAAGAGCTGTGCAAGAAAGTGTATGTTTTCTTTTCTAAAAATGTAATCAAATAAATGTTTTATGTACTAAGATCACCACCTTCCCAGCTTCCAGGATCAAGCAGAGCTTTAAAAAAGTTTTTTTAAAAGAACCTAATTTTTTGCATTTTTTTAAGAGGTCACCCATTTTTCCTACTTTTAAATCATGGTGGAAACAGGTGTGAAACCCATGGCAGATCCCAGAAATGTATAAATTTCTAAATTCAAAATTCTGAATCAGCAAGGGTTCGTTTGTCTGGGTCCCACAAGTTTTTCCAAAAGAAACTAATCATTGAAATACCAAATTAATGAAATTAAGTAGCTATTGGTGAAGTTATCATTCGTCTTTTTTTGTCATAGTGGCAATTTCAAAAAGCAATATACTGATGTATAGGGTTTGTAGTTTCTTCAAAAACAAGTGATACCCAGAGCTAACAACTAATCTGCACCTTTTAATGATTTTCCATTGTGTACCAACCACACAGAAATTCATAAGGTAAAATATAGTGAAAGGGAAATGGATATGAAGGAAACCTATGTATTTCCTAAATTTACACAAGATCCTGAGTTTCGAAACACTGAGTTTTTGTGCACCTTTGATATTGGGGTTACCCATACTGTCATGGTATTTCGAGAGTATTTTTTTAAATGTCTTCTTTCTTGCAAGTTGTCTTACATGTGGTCAAAAATTCAGAGGAATCCATTTGGTAATAAAAAAATATTCTACTATTCTGTGTTCCCACACGTCTCCCTATAAAAATGGTACTTGTGTGGCTGGGCCTGCCGCCTGTGACACAAAACACCTCAATATCCTATCTGGAGGTATCACATTTTACCTAGCAAAATCAAAGCTTTTTCACAATATGGGTAGCTGTGGACTTTGTCCATGGACTCAGCCGCCACCCAATAGGACATTTTTAAAAACTAGACTCCTAGGGGAGTTCGGGATGGTGTGTCTTGTGCGGATCCCACTACGGTTTATTGCCCACAATGCCCTGCAAACCTCAAACTGTGCTTAAATTCACACATGTTCCTCACATTTTTGTGATGGAAACTTCCAAAATCTGCAGGGATCTACTTAATTCATACCACCCTGCTTTCCCCACATTTGTTCCAATAAAAACGTCAGCACACTTATATGGCTGGGACTAGTGGCCACAACAGGAAAAAATCTAACCAGGGACAATTATGGTCCTTGCGTAGGGATTTGGTAGGTTTTCTTGCATATATATATATATATATAAAAAATTATATGTATATTCCACTCTGAAAGGACGCTGCATTCCGGCCACTTACCAGCGGCGAGTCAACAGCAAGGGAGCGACCCTTAACACATACCAGCAACACGTTGTCAGACACATCAGAGAAACCTCGGTGTAACAAAACAACGAGCTGTGACTCTAATTGCGTGAGCGTGTTTATTTAATTTGCAGCAACAAGAGCAAAAAGACCTGAAGCGTTTCGGAGCCTACGCTCCTTGTTCACAGGTAACCTGCTCTTGTTGCTGCAAATTAAATAAACACGCTCATGCTATTAGAGTCACAGCTCGTTGTTTTGTTACACCGAGGTTTCTCGGATGTGTCTGGCAACGTGTTGCTGATATATATATATATATATATATTTATAGATATGATACTTTAAATCGCGTGAAAGTCAGCATCCAACACAGCAGGCTGCAACAGGGTCACGAACCCTTATAAATCATCCATAATACTTCTTAAAAAGAAGACAATATCACAGCCACTTACTTTCTACAATCCAAATGTCTTTAATCAGGCAGAAAAGCAAAAAATGACAAAAATAAAATTCTCCAATGCGTTTCAGGAGACTCTGCCCCCTTGATCACAGAGATGTAGCAAGTAAGTGGCTGTGACATTGTCTTCTTTTTAAGAAGTATTATGAATGATATTTATAGATATATCCATATACATACACACCTCCAGAACCCGTCCAATATGATTTTTTAAATTAGATATTATTTTTTATGATGGGGATAACCCCTTATATTACAATATTTCTGTGTGATGGAACGCATAATAATTTTTTCTTGTTTTATATATATATATGTGTGTGTGTGTGCATTTGTATGTGTGTGTGTGCATTTATATATATGTACATGTATATATATATATATATATATATATATGTGCAGTCCAAAAGTGGTGCACTCTAGTTGCTGGTGCACGGGTTGGGACATGACCAGTATCCCCGAAATAATTTAAACAAAGAATGCTGCACTCCAAGGGGCTTCAAATTCACATAAATTTAATTGGCACCAAGAATTGCACAAAAGCGCTGCCAGCGCGTTGCAACCATTACGGTCTTCATCATGGCAGCTCAGTGAGTCTATTGGCAAGTTGCAAATTGTGCACCCATGCCTTTTAAACACTAATGGGCATTCTGGTACTTTTTGTTTAGTTCTTGTTTGCCTTTCTCGTCACTGCTTGACTCACACAGTTATTCATGAATAATGATGGAACACATGTGCATCGGTTCAATATATTATGAATGTGATGTTATAACGGAGTGAAAAAAATTAGAGCCTGATTACAACTTTGGCGGAGGGGGTTAATCCGTCCCAAATGTGACTGCTATCCCGCCCGCCGTATTACGAGTCCATTATATCCTATGGAAATAGTAATACGGTGGGAGGGATATCCGTCAAATTTGGGACAAATTAACGCCCTCCGCCAAAGTTGTAATCAGGCCCTTAATCTTTATGGCACAATGCACAATTTGCAGGAATACTCTGATTTCCCAGTTAAACAGTCCAAACAGTGACCTTTCACCAACATCATTTCCGTTCGTAGTCACCAAATGTTTAAAATCCCAATCTGTAATTTCGGTTCTCTTAAATGCTCTTGTGCCAGAATTATGTCTGAATCCCGCAGAACCCAAACAATCAAGGGTCGCATCGATATGGAGGACAGTTTTCACCAAGGGCATGCATTCACCGTATCCTTGTGAGGCTGTTCTTGTATACACATATTATATAAAACTATATCTGAATAGTAGAACGGGAGAATGAAAACAATTAAAAACACATAATATGAAACAGATCATGTAGTATGTGTATTGCAATGCACCTTCAAGAAACAATATGGAGGGAGTATCACAAAAAAGTGAAACTGAGACTATTAATTTATCTTGGAGCTATAAAAAACAACGACTTCAGCTCTCCAATTGTCAAACATGTCTGGGAGAAACGTGTGTAATACATTGAGAAACTACAAAGCGGAGGTAATTATGAGCTAAAATTGAGAAAGGCTGAATTAAGGGTAATTATTTTAATGGGTGCAGAGTAACCCTTGGGCCATAACAAGGATGCTGATCTATTTATGCAGCTAGAGGAGAAAACATTCCAACTATTGGGGCGTCTTAAATCTGAAATCGGGGAATACCAAACATCATAAGTTATAAAATAAGAAAGCGGTATTGGATGGATGCCCTCCTGGGACAAATTGCACTTAAGTTTGTTAAAATAAAATATGTTACAAAAATGCAACTCATAATAACAAATTGATGGACAAAAAGCAAAGCATGGTGTTTAAAATCAGGTGTAAACATATACATGAAGGGAATGAAATAGAGTTTCAATAAGCCAACATGGAGGATCATTTTCTTATACATGATACTTTAAGAAAGTCATATGACGTTTCCCAACTAAACTGTATAATGCAGTTTTGAACATGACCAATAAAGTACTTCACTGAAAATTAGGAATTGAATGTCTTCTCTCTGTCTGTTGAAAACGAGGAAGGCAGTAAAAATTAAAAGGACAATCATTGATCGACAGTTTAAGAATGGATCATGAAATTAACCATTAATAGTACCGTGCAGTCTTGGATATGCTTGAGTAAGTACTTTAACAACTGCTATAAACTGAATGCCAGCTATCATGCCAGCACTTTCATCTGTCAAATGAGAATGAAGAAGACGAGAAGATATAGAATATGGGCACAATACATTTTAATGAAATTAAAAATTATAATGATTTCATTGGAGTCAACTGGTCCAACTGGTTAGTTTATGAACAGAAAGTGATCCCAAAAAGTCATTGATATAAGAATAAAAGAAAAAAGAGATTTTGTACAATTACAATGGCACAGTGTGTTTTTATAATACTACAGAGAATAATCAAGAAATGAGTGAGGAGACTCAGGCCCTCATTCAGCTTTTATCAAAGACCGAGCTTACAGGGGTCAGCAACTGGTTTAGGCTCTGAGGAGATACTGCGGTTCAACTTTAATTTCTAAACAAATTAGAGAATAGAACCAAATGTAGGCTAGCAATTACGAAGTGGGAACATATTTTTGTGCTGGGCCATAAGTCCCTCAGGTCATCCAGTTTCAAACAGATAGGGTTTTCTCTCAAGATGGAAGGTGTATAATACCCTACATGCATTGCACAAAATGGTCCCGTCGATCCCGTAATAATGTTATCGCTGTGGGTATGGCTGTTATGTTTTACCCACATATAGCCACTGCACACTCTCAAAGCCTTTTCTGCATTATTGCTGGCAACACTGCCTGATGTACTGAGTTGAGCAGAGCTAACAATCTTGCAATGTATTGCTACTAATGTAATCTTGTCTGATATGCTCACGTTTACAACAGTAATAATATTAGTAGCTCTGGGTGATTTTTTACTGAATTTAAGTACCTTTCACATCTCTCTGGGGAAAGACTCAAAACCACAACTCCATCGATCTTATGGCTTTCCTTCAAAATAAGAGAGTTTCAAATTTAGGATGTCTTCTGCTGAAGATAGAAAAGAAGGGGAAGAGCAGGACAAAGAAGATATGCCACCCCCAAAGAATTCCTCCAAAATGATTTCTCCAACCCTTTAGGAGGAAAGAAAATTGTTCCTAAAATGTGTCCAGTGCACCATATGCAGCAAAAAACTGTCAAGAGGTATGGTAAAGAAGTATTCACATGAAATCCTCTATTTGTAAACACCTGAAAACCATACATAGGGCATATCACAACATGCTGAGAGAGAGAAGGTGGGTGCATTATCATCAGCAGCTGGACCATTTGTGGGACCCTCACCTCTTGACCTGATGGTTACCATCCCTGTTGTATTACCAAAACTGGAAGACATATTCACTCCTACTATTACATTACATAGTATTAGCAAGTGAGTAGCTACATAAGTGGTTATGTCAGTGTGTAACAGGCTGTGTAAGTGTCTGAGTATGGGTATATGAGTGGCTGTACAGGTCGCGGAGTTGCCCCTGCCCTGGATCACTGCTGAGCAGTGTTCAGAACTAGATAGTCCTCTCCTACTATCCGAGGTGCAGGATGCCATTTGCTCCCTTGCCAATGGTAAAGCACCGGGCCCGGATGGGCTACTGACCGAATTCTATAAGACATGCTCAGCTCAACTAGCACCCAAATTACTGACTTTATATGCGGAAGCATTGGCACAGGTGTGTTTGCCCCATATATTGAGAGAGGCCACACTGGTCTCCCTCCTGAAACCGCATAAGGACCTTACCAGTCTGCATTCCTATAGGCCGCTGGCACCCCTCAATACAGACTAAAAAATATTAGCCAAAATTGTTGCAATGCGACTGGCCCCACTGGTGCCTCCAGTGGTGCATGAGTACCAGAATGGCTTTGTACTGGGCCGCACAACGTCCCTCAACCTGCGTAGATCTTTTCGGGTGATGCGCTATGCTCCTGCCCATTGGCCATGAGTGGGCTGCCTAGTAATAGACCTAGAGAAAGCATTCAACTTGCTGGAATGGCATTACCTTTTTGCAGTTTTTCCCAAATATGGTTTAGGCCCCCGTTTTATACAATTAGTGAAATTGCTCTACACACTCCCATCGGCTCGAACGAAAACTGGATGCCTCATGTCTTTCTCTATCTGTATCAGGAGAGGCACACAGCAGAGGTGTCCTTTATCCCCACTACTTTTCGCTCTGGCAATTGCGCCGGCAGATTTTGTTTTGGAAGACGCTTCCGCTAACAGTCATGGGCAGGGTAGCCCTTGTCAAAATGATAGTGCTGCCAAGGCTCCAATATTATTTTGTAAATTTACCACTATATGTCCCAGCCTCCTTTTTTCGATCTGTGGAGTGAGAAATCCGGAATTTAATCTGGAACCTCTCGACATAAGATAGCCCTCTCCAAACTTTACCGCCCACTGCATCTGGGAAATCTGTGGTTACCAAATCTAGAACATTATTACCAAGCAGCACAGATACAGTGGATAGCTCGCTGGTTCTCATTGCAAAACCTGGTAGACATGGCCACTGACCTTCCGGCATGGTCGCGCAGGATATTGCTCCAGTTATTCCACCCCTGTGTTAAATCCGCCACACCGGCGCCTATGTTACTAAAGCTGGCTTACCGCTGCTACCGCAGATGCTGTTACCAGACTGGAAATGTCGTGCCCTATGCGCCAGCTGTACCATTATTGGGGACACCACAAGGCACATGTGCCATGACATCTGCAGAACTGGCCGCCTGGTACGAAGTAGGAATTTATAATCTGGAGGATCTCTATTCCGAAGGCACCTTCTGCACTCACGACACACTAATGGAAGACACTCGCCTACACTCAGGCACCGTTCTACTGTATAGATCTCTCAGACATACCTTGCAGCAAGCATGGGAAGACCCCGCAAGGGAACCCCAGACACACTACACACTGCGATATCTGCATATATTCAGAGAGTAGCAGCATTTAATACACTGGATGGTGGACTCTTTATGCACACCTACATCCGGCACACTTGTGGCCCTCCGAGAGAGATGGGAGGGGGGATGGGGGAGACCTTTCACAGACAAGGAATGGGAGACCATATTAGTAACCCCTGTGTATGTACCGAGCAATATGCGATTTTGCCTAATACAATATTATATAGTTCAAAGAGCCTACCTCACACCCGAGACAATTAACAGATACTTTAACAGTATAGATGCAGCTTGCCGTGCTGTTAAACTTTGGGGGCGGACCTCCTGCACATGGTATGTATAGTCTTGCCCCACTCTGAGGTACCTAGCGTGCTGTGTAAACCGACCCTTACCTCAGACAAGGGAGGCATACATTCTGGGATTGTTCCCTAGGGGCAAAAAACTGAAAGTAACATCCCGTTTTCTAGATCTGGGATTATTAGTGGCCAAGCACCTTATCACCTGTAAATGGCAATCCCCTGAACCACCGGTATCACTGACTGTCTGGGTGAGAGCAGAGCGCATGGCTCTTAGGCGCAAGGAGGTATTGGGGCTGCGCAAGTATCCTTTATTGTCACAATGGGAGCTCATGTTAACGGCTCTCACTACTCCCTTGGGGCCTGCACAGATAAACTCCGACCCTTCTCCTGTAAGCGATGCATGATTGCGACGGCATGCATATAATCCAATGCACCACATATTTTAGTATATGGGCAGTACAAGTAGACACCACCTGCAATTTGGCGACAGATGTGCCGGATGTACACCATATAGACTGCATGTGTGGAGACAACTTGTCGAACTCCTATGATTGTAAAGTAACTATAATAATTCTGCTTTGTAGATACATGGACATGTTCTGTCTACACCCTTCCCTTCCCATATGTTTATAGTTCCGACTTGAACGCGTGCAACACGTGGATCACATGTGCCTTTTGCTGTATTATGTCATCTTTCCAAAATAAATGCAATAAAGAAATATTAAAAAAACATGAGTGGCTGTACAGGTGGGTAACTGTATGTGTCAGTGGTTGAGTGGTTTTATGAGTGGGTGTATCAGTACCTCTATTGGTATGTCCCTGGATGTGTAAGTAGCTGTGTGGGTGTGTGACTGATTGTATTAGTGACTGTATTGGTGTCTAAATGGGTATGTAAGTGGCTGTATGGATTGGTACCTGACTGTGTTAGTGGGTGTTTGGGTGTGTAACTGAGTGTGCAAATGGCTCTTTGTATTGGTGGATACATAAGTGCTGTGTAGATGTGTGAGTGGATGTGTAAGTACCTCTATCGCTGTCTGACTGGGTGTGTCAGTGACTCTGTGCTTTTGTAAACAGGTATGCTAAGCAGGACCTCCGTGGTTATGCTCTGTCCCTTCTAACTTGGTAACGGTACCTTTTCCTTCCCACAATTAGCAGACTGGTCCCCCCATGTAAGTCCATAGTATATGGTACCTAGGTATTGGGGTTGCAGGGAATTCCTATGGGCTGCAGTGGTTATTCTGCCACCCATAGGGAGCCCATGCAAAGGGTCCTGCAGGCCTGCCATTGCAATCTGTGTGAAACAGATGACAGGTGCATGCACCCGGTTTCACTACAAGTCACTGCACCAGGTCACTGTAAGTCACCCCTATGGTAGGCCTTCTCAGCCCAGAGGGCAGGGTGCAGGTATCTGTGTGTGAGGGCACCCTTGCACTAGCAGAGGTACCCCCGCAAACTCCAGACCTTTTTTCCTGGACTTTATGAGTGCGGGGATGCCATTTTACGCATGTACTGGACATAGGTCACTACCTATGTCCAGCTACATAATGGTAACTCCGAACCTGGGCATGTTTGCTATCAAACATGTCAGAATAGTATCCCAATACTGTTGCAAGTATTGGAAGTATGGTTCAATGCACTCTAGGGACTCCTTAGAGGACCACCAGCATTGCTACCACCAGTCTTACAGGGTTTTCTCAAGCTGCTGCCACACCTCAGACAGGTTTCTCCCCTCCCTCTGCTTGATCTGATCAAGCCCAGGAAGGCAGAACAAACGATTTCCTTTGGAAGAGGGAGGTAACACCCTCTCCCTTTGGAAATAGGTGTGACTGGCTTGGGAGGGGTAGCCTCCCAAGCCACTAGTATGCTTTGAAGGGCACATTTGGTGCCCTCCATGCATAAACCAGTCCACACCGGTTCAGGGACCTCCAGTCCCTGCTCTGGCATGAAAATGGACAATTGAAAGGGGAGTGACTACTCCCAAGTCCATTACCACCCCAGGGGGGCTTAGAGCTCCTCCAGAGGGTCCCAGGGTTCTGCCATCTTGTTTCCATGGGAGCATCTGAGTGGCCAGTCCAGGCAGGTGACGTCAGAGCCCCCTCCTGATAGGTGCTTACCTGGCTAGGTGACCAGTCCCCCTTTAAGGGCTATTTAGGGTCTCTCTCTGGGGTGGTTCCTCATATTCGGCTTGCAAGACTCCAGCAGGATTCCTTTGCACAACTGGACCCTCTAGGAACCGACAACGCTGCAATCCACAAAAAAGACTCTTCTGCAACTTTGTTTCCATGGTTCCTGCCAGCTTTGCAACATTTCCCCGGCTGTGCATCCTCAGAAGACAACAACTCTTCAGCCTGCACAAGAAGAAGGAGGAATCTCCCTTGGAGGGAAGGAGTCACTCCCCTGCATCTGCAAGCACCTGCTGCAATGACGACCGGCTGCATGGATCTCCCCTCATCTTGAGCTGCATGGATCGTGCATGACGGGTGGTGGTCCGTAGTCCTCTGGTCCTCTCTGCCAGCTGTCCCACTTTGGTTGAGGTAAGCCTTTGCCTTCCCACGCCGGACAGTACTCCTGTGCACTATGTCTCTTGCAGCTGCCAAGGCTTTTTTGCATCTTCCAAGGGATCTTCAGGCGACATGCAGCTCCAGTCCCCAGCACTCCTTCCTGCGACACTCAGCCCTCTGCATGTTTCTCCTGTGACGTGGGATCCTTTTATTTAGTGCTCCTTCTGCAACCTCTGTGTCCCTGTCCTGTGGGACTCCTGTGGGTGATGCCTCTGCTCCTGTGGACTCTCTGTGATACTGAGGGTCCACTGTGACTCCCCCTCCTGGGTTGAGTCCTCCTGGGCCTTGCTGGGCTCCGGCAGCACCACTTTTCCACTAACTGTGAGTTTGCCTTTGCCAAGACTTGTTGGTGAAATTTCTGCACTAACACCCGTCTGCAATCTTCACTCCAGCGTGGGACATCTTCTGCATCCATCAGGAACTCTTTTCCAGCTCCATGGCTCCAGTGCTAACCTGTTCTTCTTCACTTTCGACCAACTCCTGCAAGTGCATCTGGGGGGGTAATAGCTCCTACTCCTCCTGGACTCCACTGTGACTTTTGGACTTCGTCCCTTCTCTCCACAGGTCCTCTTCTTCAGGAATCCACCGCTGATTTCTTGCAGTCTTGTCTGGGTGTCTTCTTTTCTTCTTTTTCCTCCTTTTGGACGGTTTGGGGAAAAACACAGTGATTTAGTCCTGCTTTGCTGGTCGCTGAGGGGTACTGTGTTACTTACTTCTGTGGTTTTCTAGTACTCCCAGCTCCCCTCTACACATTCCACTTACCTAGGTGGGGGTCCTGTGTTCACATTCCATTTTTTTTGTATATGGTTTGTACTCCCCTCGGGTCGGTATTGGTTGCACTGTTTTCTAACCTTTTCTATGCCTATTTCTGATTCCTTGTGTATATATTTGGTGTATTACTGACCTCCTATTGGAAGGTTGCACTTCTAGTATTTTGTGGTATTGTGTTCCAAAAATAAAGTGCCTTTATCTTTGTACAACTGGGTGTTTTCTTTAATGTGTATTAGTGCTGTGTGACTACAGAGGTATTGCACGAGCGCTGTATGTCTCTTAGATAAGCCGTGGCTGCTCATCCACAGCTAGAGAACCTGGCTTCTAGACACTGCCTACACTTCACTAAGAGGGGATACCTGGACCTGGTATAAGGTGTAAGTACCTTGGATACTCACCGCACACCAAGCCAGCTTCCTACACATACTTTAAGCAAGCACCCACATCTAATTTAAAACATTAATTTATACTGGCTTAATAAAACAACTATATTTTCAGTACAGCAATTCCTCTCCCTCCTTTGCTCCTCACAGTTCTTTTTTACTTAATGTTCTCATCTAACCTCCCTTCTGTTTTGCCTTTTACTGTAGTGTCTATAAGCCACATATTTTCTTTCAGCTTACCTACACTCATAGGTTTTTTACCTTATTTTTTCATAGTACAACCTAATTCACATACCTGTTGTGCAGCTTCAATGTTATTATCTGGTAATATCTGTTTTCCACTGCAAATCTCAAGCAAGAAATATAGCAATCCTCCTCCACTCACAGTAGAAAACTACCAATAATGGATACCCTTCCCAGTGTGCTCTCATACTGCTGTACTTAGCACATCACACATTTCCTTTAATCTTTTATTTTGTTATACCACATCTAAATGGCCACTGTTTGGAAAGTCTGTCCATGTTTCCTATAAGGAAGCCCAATTCTGTAGGTATTTTTGTGGAACTGCGGATCCACCGAGGGTCTCAGCACACCCCCAATGTGGTCCACGGTGGAAATGCAGATCCACATGACAGCCCTTAAAAGTATTCAACAATCTGCTGTCAGTGCTTTTCATTTATATTTTACTGTGTAAAATGTTTTCGATCACAATACATACACTCCTTAATGAGCAATTTTTGTACACCAGTCTGCTTTTCAGTTTCACACTGCTCTCTCCGTTGTTCCCTCCCCCCCACACTCTTATAGCTCTGTTTCCATATTAATCATGTTTCCAATAGTCTCTGCTTACCAGTAGGTCAAAAGTAAACAATGATGTCTTCTCTTTTGTTCCCGGTGCAATGCGGATTTGCCAGTACCCTGCAGTTAGGTCAAAGGTACTGAGGAATTTTGCTGCACCTAACTTGTTCTACTACTCTTGGAATGCAGTGAACATCTGTCTTGGTGACAGAGTTGAGGCCTCTTTAATCCCCACAAAACCTCATCTTTTTCTTACCATCTTTAGAATGGGGTTTGGAGACTAAGACCATTGGGCTAGCCCAGGGACTGTCAGAGTGTTCAATAACCCCTAACTCCAGCATCTTGTGGACTCCCACTTTGATGCTTTCCTTAACTTGGTCAAACAGTCTATAGATTTTGTTTTTGACAGTCAAGCTGTCTCCAGTGTCCACATCATGGGTACACCAGTATGTCTGACCAGGGGTCAAGGAAAAGAGCTCACCATACTTTTCAGGACTTGCCTGCAGTCAGTCTGCTGTTGGGCAGAGAGGGTGTGTAAGTAGACCACTCCATCAACTGACTCATCTTTAGGGTTGTGTGAGAGGAGGTCAGGGAGAGGTCTACTGTCTACTTCCTGATCCTCATCAGTAACCATCAGCATTATTATGTCAGCCCTGTCACTGTAGAGTTTCAGGCAGTTTACATGGATCACTCTGTTGGGTGTCCTGCTAGTGCCCAGATCTACCAAGTTGGTGACCTTACTCTTTTTCTCTAAGATATGGTAAGGGCCACTCCATTTGCCCTGAAATGCCCGGGAGCCACAGGCTCCAGAACCCATACCTTCTGCCCTGTTTGGAACTCCACCAGTGCAGCCTTTTGGTCATACCACAACTTCTGAAGCGGTTTTCTGGCTTCAAGGTTTTTAAGTGCCTTTTCCTTGTACTCAGCCATCCTGGAGTGGAGGCCAATCACATAGTCCACCACATCTTGTTTAGGCTCATGGAGAGGTCTCTCCCAACCTTCCTTAACAAGTGCAAGTGGCCCGCTAACAGGGTGGCTAAACTCCCTTCTGAGGCATCTCTTTCTAGGCGAAAAGCAAGCATAGCAGGAGGACATCCCATCTTCTTTTTAGTTTCTCTGGGAGAACCATGATCATGCCCTTTAATGTGTTGGTGAACTTTTTAACAAGTCCATTGGTTTGTGGATGGTATGGTGTGGTGAACTTATAAGTCACCCCACACTCATTCCACAAGTGTTTGAGGTAAGCTGACATGAAGTTGGCACCTCTGTCAGAAATCACCTCCTTAGGAAACCCTACTCTGGTAAAGATACCAATGAGGGCCTTGGGTACTGTAGGAGCTGTAGTAGACCTAAGGGGAATTGCTTCAGGATATCTTGTAGCATGATCTACTACTACCAGTATATACTCATTTCCTGAGGCTGTGGGTGGTTCAAGTGGACCCACTATGTCCACACCAACCCTTTCAAAGGGAACCCCAACCACTGGAAGTGGAATTAGGGGGTGGGGGCTTTGGGTGGCCTCCAGCTGTGCCACTGGCTTGGCAGGTGACACAGGAGTTGCAAAACTCCTTCACCTTTTGAGACATTAGGGACAAGTAGAAATGGCTGACAAGCCCATTCCACATTTTGGTTTGGCCCAGATGTGCTGCTAAGGGGATGTCATGGGCTATAGTGAGGAGAAATTCCCTAAACTGCTGAAGCACTACCACTTTCATGGTTGCACCAAGTTTTGTCGTAGTTCGGACCCTTGCTCTGGGCAAGACTGCTGGTTAAAGGATGACAGTACTTTTTCTTGTAGGCGACTACGCCTTTCCTACAACAAGTCGCAACTGTTGTCCCAACCTTACCGGCTCACTAGCAGCACCTCACCAGAAACACAATAGTAAAAGGTGATTTGTGGCAGCCTTCATGCATGGACTCGAGAATAAGACATCTCAGGGGGTGTCGTGGTTAAACAGAGATTACCTCTTTCTCACAGATATATCATGTCTCATACAAACACAGGCAATGACAAAGATGCAGTAAAGTTTCAATAGTTTTTATTTAGCATAACTGCAATTTGCGATAAGTTGCATGGGCTGCAATGATTAGGATATTGAATAATGCAAGAAACAGAATTGTGAAGACGAGAGTCATTATTACAAAGACCCCCACCATCTTGCAATGCATAGAAAAGACATACGAGATGTAATATGCCCTAATACCCTAATGTGAAAGGCCTAACCTCCTACCTAAAGGAGAGCTGGGTTTGCTAAACCTAATTTGCCAATGCCATGTCCATGAGAGGAGCCCCCAACCCTTGTTACTTTGGAATGAGGTCTCTATCTCAGACTCCGCCGGGACACGAAGACTGGGTCAGCGTCAAGACAACATGCAGCATCGATATCAGCGATGGTGGCGATGCCCTCTGGTCGGAATCCCTCTGATTATCTGTCTAAAATGCAATATATTTATAGAGATCTACAAGGACCCCTGACGTAGGTGTGTTCCCAAACAATAGATAACAGACATGCTTGGGACGGCAATTAATATAAACAATCCCTCGAAAGAATAGAGTGGGAAAATCCCTAAGTGTGAACACCTACTGTTTGTTTGTCTTTGTTGCTTGATCTTGACGCCTTAGCGCGGTAATACTGATAATGTAACTCATAACAAGTGGCCTAACTATAAACAAGGCAGCCATCTTAGAAGAATTAAATAATTAAATGGGCTAAGACAGAGCAAGCTAAGTAGGATAAAAGTCACTAGGTGACGGGGGCACGAGTCTGCAAGCTGGAGGCTAAGCTAACTCCTGTTATCCCATTAAAAAGAACTAGGATTCACTTCTGTTTGGGGTCTCTGGCCTCAGTGTAGAGGAATCCCTCCTCCCAATAGACCCTGTGTGAGCCACTGACATCTCCCTTTTCCTGTGCAGCAGCTTGCTTCCTCACGCCTTCAAGAGTAGGACTGGTTTTCTGTCCCTGGCACAGCTGGTCCCTAGAGGGCACCCCTAGGCCCAAGAGCTCTACCTGGTAAGGTTCAAGCTCTATAGTCTCAGTTCCCTCAGAGGATATCAAGCCCTCTCCCTGAGAAGAGGAATCCTGTTTCTTTTGCTGCTCAGAAGCTGGTTCCCCAGTCTTCCTGCCTTTTCTCTTGGAAGGCTTGGCCAGTGTTTCAGGCTCCAATACTTCTTTTTCACCCTGTGCCTGGTTTTGTGCTCTAGCCTTTACACACACCATCTCAGGGATAGCGAGCATGGCTGCATTTGTTTTGAGTTCTGCCTCGGCCCAAGCTTAGGAATCCAGGTCATTCCCTAGCAGACATTCGACTGTGATTACAGAAGAGACTACTACCTGTTTAAGGACAGCAACCCCTCCCCATTCTAAGTTCCCATTGCCATGGGATCGACTTTAGTGACATTGTCAGCATTGATGACTGGAAAGGTTTGTCCAACCACATACTGTCCTGGGGAAAGCAGTTTTTCTGTCACCATGGTGACACTGGCACCTGTATCTCTCAGGGCTTCTACTTTAGTCCCATTAATCAAGGGATGCTGTCTGTATTTGTTCATATTAGGGGACCAGACAGCAAGAGTCGGAACATTTACCCCACCATCAGAGACTTAAAGTGGCTTCAGTGTGAACACTGATTTGCTCTAGGCACACTGTTCATCCCACTTGGAGACTAGCTATACGAGTACTAACTGGTGCAGTACTAGGGGAATTCTTTTTGGGACAGGTCAAATCTCCAGTTTGGTGTTGATTCTGTCTACAGTTGTGAAACCAGGCCCTCTTGGGATCAAAGTGCTTACCTTTGTACCCATTGGAGTTTTGTGAAGAGGCTCAGGCCCACTCTCCTGTTCAGGTTGTTGTTGGCCTTGAGAAGACTCTTTGCTTTTATCTTTAGGTGTCTCACCACCTTTCCCCTGAAGAGACGTTGTAACCCCTTTCTTTTGGTCACCCCCAGTGGAAGTCTTGGTTACCCTAGTCTTGACCCAGTGGTCAGCCTTCTTTCCCAATTCTTGGGGAGAAATATGACCTAGAGCTGCCAGATATCGATGCAACCTGTAATTGAAGCAGCTACTTAAAAGATGTTCTTTCATAAACAGATTATAAAGCCCATCGTAGTCATGTACTCCACTTCCAGTTATCCAACCATCTAGTGTTTTCACTGAGTAGTCTACAAAATCAACCCAGGACTGGCTGGAGGTTTTTTGAGCCCCCCTGAACCTAATTCTATACTCCTCAGTGATGAATCCAAAGCTCTCAATCAGGGTAGCCTTCATGTGGTCACAGGTTTCAGCATCTGCACCAGGGAGTGTGAGGAGCCTATCCCTACACTTACCAGTGAAGATTTCCTAAATATTCCTAAAGCCTAAAGATCTTTTTAACTTTCTGGTACCACAGGCTCTCTCCAAGGCTGTGAACCATTTGATGATATCATCACCCTCTTCATACTTTGAGACAATCCCTTTGGGGATTTTAGGGGTATCAGGGTGCTCTCTGTCCCTAGGAGTTATATTGCTGCCACCATTAATGGGTGCTAAGTCAATTTCTGCTCTCTCGCTTTCTATTCCCAGGAGCTGTCTCTCCGAGGCTAACCTTTTGGCCATCCTTGCTAAAAGGATGTTATCTTCATTGAGGCTGCCCTCAATGTTCCCTGAGGAACTGGACTCCACTGTGGTAGGCCCAGATCCTGAGAGTACTATCCTTGGGGACAGAGACCTTGGGGCCCTGTCCTCCCTAGTTAGGTTATGAGAGGGGAGTACTTCCACCTAATCCCTAACTCCTTCCCTATCTGAGGGGAGGTCTTCCTCCTCAATAGGGTGTTCCATAGCATACTCTGCCAAGAGCTCCTGGAGCTTGTCCTTGGTAGGGTTGGAACCTGTTTTGATTTGTTTCACTCTGCAGATGGTCCTTATCTCTCTACTATCCTAAGATGGAGGTAAGGGGTGAGGTTGAGCTCCACCGCCATATCCTCTGAGCAGCTCATTTTGTTGCTAAAGTTGGGTATTACGTGTAGGAACTAAAAAACTACTTTTAGCTACTAAACCCTAACTATAGTAACTTTGAAACTTTAAAAGAAATGCTAAAGGGGACTTTAAGCAAGGCCCTAGCACAAATGTTTGGAAAAAATGTTCAATTGAAAAATCAAATCAATCTAAAACCAATTTTTGGAATTTAGTTGTATTGTATTGATTTATTTATAAAGCGCGTTCCGGAAAGACGCATCGAAGCGCTAAACTGGGCAAGTCAACGGAAAATCAGAAGGCTCCCTACAGGAAGAATAACACGCCTATTGAGAGAAAAGCCAGGTTTTAAGATTTTTTCTGAAAATAGCGTGGGTAGCTGTTTGACGAAGCGCAATGGGTAGAGCATTCCATAGCCTTGCGGCTTCCACAGTAAAAGCTCGATCCCCCCATCTAGCCCTATTACAGCGGGGCACCGCAATCAAGAGGATCTCAGGTTTCTGGTAGGTTGGTACTGTCGAAGGGTGGATTTCAAGTATTCGCAACCCTCTGACTGTATAGCTTTATGAGTTAGGCAGAGGGATTTGAATGTAATTCTCTTATTAATAGGTAACCAATGTAGCAATTTCAAGCTGCTACTGGCAGGACTGAGGAAGATTCAGTATAAGGCGAGCCGCAGTGTTCTGAATAGTCTGCATTTCTTTATTAAGAGAAGTTTTGTTAGCATTTAACAAAAGGGCATTGCAGTAATCTAATCTTGACGTGACTAGTGCCAACACAACAGGTATTCTCAGGTCATCCTTCAAAAGATGCAAGATTTTTCTGATAGTTTTCAGGGTCCAGAAACAGACTTTAATAGTTTGATTAATCTGTAAGTCAAAAGAAAGAGAAGTATCAAATATAATGCCAAGGTTTTTAGCCAAGAGGCAAGTTGTTGGGCATCCCCCGCAGTCTTCTGGCCACCAACTACTGTCCCAGGGAATATTATTATAACCGAAGCACATAATTATGGTCTTATCCCCATTGAGTTTGAGCCAATTGCTAGCCATCCAGTTATTGATCGCTGCCATACAAAGTCGAAATTTCTCTGTTGATTCCTTCCAGTTGTGAGCTACAGGAATAATCAACTGAGCATCATCAGCGTAGGATACAATCTGGAAACCGAAAGAGCGTACCAGGCCTGCTAAGGGCGCCATGTACAAATTGAAAAAAGTTGGACTAAGAGACGAGCCCTGCGGCACTACACAAGGAAGTTGAAAGGGGGAAGCACGCTGCTCCCCATAGGACACCGTGATGGATCTGTCAGTTAGGAAGGATCTGAGTAAATTCCAAACGTTGCCCCTCATGCCAGCCTGATGTAGGCGCCAGAGCAGGATGAGGGGAGAGGTGGTGTCAAAGGCGGCAGACAAATCAAGTAGGACTAGAATGGTACCTTCTCCCATGTCCACTCTTCTGCCGATCATGTCAGATGTGGAAATTAGAGCTGATTCTGTGCTGTGCGCACAACGGAAACCATGTTGGGACAGATCCAACCTTCCGTTTGCTTGAAGAAAATCAGCAAGTTCCACGTTTAGGTGTTTTTCTAGCATTTTGGCTAGGATGGGTAAGAGTGAAATCGGGTGTAGATTAGAAAAGACTGCAGCATCTTTACCAGGTTTTTTAGTAAGATGGATGACCATAGATTCTTTCCAGTTCACAGGGAAACGACCTTCCAGCAGAACCTCCGCAAACACAGGTTCCAACACAGCGGCAATAAGGGTAGGAGCTAATTTTAAAATGTGTGGTGGGCAAGGATTGTTGGGAGAGCCGGATTTAACCGACAGCAGAAGTCCTGCAATTTTATTGACAAAGAGATTGAAAGCTATGTAGTTGGTTTCCCTGGTTAGAGTGAGATATAGCCTCCTCCCTGTCCTCCTCTAAGTCTGGGGGGGGGGAGACCTAAAATCTGTCTGCAGATTGACAATTTTGTTTTTAAAAAAGTCAGCTACCTTTTGACAGTGCAGCGGGGAGTTCTCTAGAATAGGAGTGGCCGTCAGGGCACGTACTGTTTTAAACAGTTCTTTCAGTTGTGTAATCAGATATTGGCTGAGTTGTCCAGCAAATGCAAAGATGTAGACCCCACCACTGATCGACCAATATAGGAAGCTGGCTCTGTATATACTTTATCAAAATGAGATACAGTTTGCACAGAGGCTTAAAAGAGGCTAAAGTAGATAATACTAATGCTCTCTTTTGTGGTACTGTAGTTGAGCAGTTAGGCTTAATAGAGGGTAGTGCAAAGCAGTTGTTGTACAAACACAGTCAAGGTACAGGGTGCAAACACAACATTGGGCGCCCAATGCTTTTCAATGGGGGAACCCCAGGGTTCCAACAGATGCTGCAGGCAGGGGGTCGGTTGCGGAAAACCAAATGCTGGACAAGTAGGAGAGGTGCCTGCTGGATGGTGCTGGGCCGTCAGTCGGATTCCCCCAGGCCAGGGGGCTGCAGATGCAGGGGAAGCTTAGGGCGTCAGGAATCTTCGTTGGATCCAGTTGCAGTCAGGGGGGTCCTCCGGATTCAGGCTGCAGGCATTGTCGTGTTGGCCAAGAGGGTTCAACCCAGGGTGTACCCGAGGTCGGAATCGCCTGGGGACCTACTCTGGACCTGTGGGCCACCTGGACTCAGGCTGTGGGTGTCAGGTGCTGAGTGACTAGGGCTCACGGATGCAGGGCGGGTCTGGAGTCCTTCTTGAGTGTATCCTGTGGACAGGCCCACTGTCCCCTGGAGTTCTTGGTCCTCTGATGGGCAGGCAGCCCTCTGGGGGTTTGTAGAGGTTGCTGGTCCTGCAGGATGCATTAACCTCTTGTAGCAGGAGTCTTGAAGCTGCAGACAGGCCGGTAGGGTTGTGGACAAGTCAGTTGGCTCCTGGAGTCGGCTCTTCAGTCCTTTTTCTTTTTCTTGAGGTTGCCAGGAATCTGAAGAGAAAGGTTCAGGGGTGCCCCTTAATACTAGATTTAGAGGCGTAACAGGGGTCAGAGGGCAGCAGCCAATGGCTACTGTCTCTGAGGGTGGCTTCATCCTTCCTGTACCCACTCCTTTTGGGGAGATGGGCACATTCCAATCCCTATTGGTCCCTCTCCCCAAAGCAAGATGGAGGATTCTGGAGGGAGGGGGTCACTTCAGCTCTGGACACCCTAGGGCTGGTCCTAGCTGAAGTGGTCACATCTCCTTGTTTCTCTTAATTTTCCTGCTGGACCTGCTGCCAAAAGTGGGGCTTGGTTTGGGAGGGCGGGAATCTCCACTAGTGCCCTGGGGCTAAAGATGGCCTCTTTTTATAAATTAAACATAAAGAGGTGTCTGTACAGTGCACATCCTGAACTCAAGTGTTTAAAAGTACCATCATATGTGATAATAAAGAAAAAAGAGACTCTGAGAAATAAACTTTTTGTCTACGATCACACAGGTTGGTCAAGCAGGGAAGTATATAGATTCTGGGTTATCTGGTTTCACCATGTGAGTATCTTTGTTGTGCTCTCTGTCTCTCTTTTCTCTCTCTCTTTCTCTCTCCCTCTCTCAACTGTTACATCTGAGGTCACACTTTAGTCTTTCATTCTTGTCTCACAATGAGAAAAACCGAAATATAGGGGGTTATTACAATTTAGGAGGAGGTGTTAATCCGTCCCAAAAGTGACAGTAAAGTGACGGATATACCACCAGCCGTATTACGAGTTCCATAGGATATAATGGACTCGTAATACGGCTGGTGGTATATCCGTCACTTTTGGGACGGATTAACACCTCCTCCAAAGTTGTAATAACCCCCATAGTTATCGGACCCCACTCAGGGCCCTTAGACCCAACTACCAAGCTAAGAATGCATTGTTTTTGGGGGGTGACTCTCCCCCTGAAGCTACGCCCCTGACGACCCCATATCAGTATTCACCAGCATTTTACTGTATTTGCCAGCCAGCTTCTACAATAAGAAACGGGAATTATTTACCCAGAGGAGGGGACGTTTCCTGCCACATACAGTGATGTGCATAGTCAGATCAAGTTGTGCATTTTTTAATTTATGAATGTGAATTGTGCAGTTTGTTTTATTTATTAAGTCATATGTTATGGTTTTGCCACATGTTAGCGGAAAGTCCAAGAGTGTTCACTAAATATAGTAGAGCGCATGGAAATCTATATCTCTGTAGTAATCATAAACGTAACTTTTGTTAGTCAGCTTCTTGTGGACATGCACGACCTCTGAGTCTTGTCTGCAGCAGATCCTAATTTTATTATCAGTCATGGCGATGTGAGACAAGCTGCTGCGTACTTACGTCGCTGATTTTCTTTCCTTGCAGTAATTATTCTTTAAAGTTCATGTCATTCCCAATCAGCGACATCACTCAAGCATACAAGAATAGTCCTGAGAAGACAGAGGAGGCATGGCAAAAGGTGAGTGCCGGATCCTTCTTGTGGGTTACTTGAGGCTGAAGGAGCACTTTCACATACCTTTTTTGGTAGCTGGCATGTGGATGCATCTTCATTTGTCTATAACTGTAGGCTGACTTCTATCAAGATGGGCACAAGTCTCACCTTAAAAACTAACACCGTTATCACCATTTAATATGAATTCAAATGTATCCTGTTTAAGAACGTTTTTCCTGTGCTGGTGTGTTGGACTAAAAAAACAGTGTGAGGGGTTCAGACTACACATCACATTTCTCTAGTGTTGCGCACTCTGTATGACTGGAGAGTGTAGTGATTCTTCTACGCTGTCTGGCATGTGTTTCTGAGCTACTAGCTGCATGGCAATTTTTCCTACACCATCTATACTTTGGCTTCCTATTCCTTTACAATTTCCATTTGAATTCCCTAGATTCTGATGGATGCTGAGTGAAGTAGGCAGTTGCCTGCTCTCTTCCTCTCCCATCATAGCGCAACTTTCAGCATTTTGCAGAAGAGCACTGCAGACCTAATTCAGAGCTGTTATTGGTAGATATTAATTTAATGGTTCTGTGGCTCAGCTTTGGCTGTGTTTTCATGCTTGTTGTAAGCTCCTCCGTAATTTGTTTGAAATTTGCCTATGAAGAAGATTCCTGTGGAGTTTGAGTTCTTGTGGTTTTGGCACGGTTGTAATGGTACATTGGTGGTTAGTGACCCAGCCCTTTGACTGCCATGAAGAGTTTTGTGGATAATTCATGTCTACAAAAACTTTTGATTAGTGACAGGTTTTCTGGAAGATTTTATTTTTAAAGGTTTTAAAGAATGTAACGGTTCTGGTGTTAGTTTTTTGGATCGTAGCATGATTGGTTGGATTTCTTATTAGATTTAGAGTTTGGGAGCATAATGTTAAAGTGGGTGATGTTGTACTCTGCAGATGCGAGTGGGGCCACTAATATGCTATTCAATTGTATTCCATTTTGTAGGATGGTGTTGAGATAGTGCCCTTTGATTTGAAAGCTACACTTGGGTAGCATTTCTAACTGTAGACTGTCACATAAATCAATTCATTCTTGTGATGAGTGGATGGATTTGTCTTTAACACAGACGTTTAAGTTTCCATGTAGTAATATTTGGTTGGAGTTAAGATGGAGATAGACTATTTGAGTGGCACATTTATTGAAAAGGGTTTGGGCAGGAACGAGCCTCTTGTAGCATGCAAGAAGGTAGGTGGTGATGGGGGTTATCTGCATGCGGACACATGACGCTTCATATGTAAAATGCTGGGTTTGAGGTGGTTTTTGTTCTGTTCTTGAAATCTAGATGATTCTTTAAAAGCATTCTCAAGTGTTGATTTGTGGATGCAGAATGGTTTGATCATTTGCACTTTGTAAATGTTTGTCTAAGTTGAAAATGGGGACCTGCATTTGTAATGATGATGAAATAAATAGTGGATTGGCTACATCATGACACTCACATGGCTGGATGGCTATGTTTATTGAGGTTGTGTGACGGCACAGCATCTGACCGAAGGTCAGGCCCTTTTGGTCATAACATGCCCAAACAGGCATGAAGCCCTTTGCATCAATGCCATCAATGCCAGGGATACAAACCCAGGGAGGAATCTTTAAGAGAAATGGATGCCTTTATCCAAATTGGCAGCACTTATTCCTCTTACCACTTCTCTGGGGAACATGCAAGCCCAGTTATTTTCCATTCTTTTCTATTGTGGAGGTTCTCTGCATTTTGTGAGGGATGGGCTGATTTGTAAGAAGGGCACCACAGCTGGCGTAAAACATGCAACTTCCATTACTCTTGAGCTTTTCATGTAGTACCAGAAGAACAACACCTGACATTCTTACTTCTTTTCCGCTTGGAACATACTTTCAGCACTCTCTTCTCTGCTCTCCAGTGGCTGTAGAAGTAGATACATTTGATAGAGACTTCTAGCTGCAGAGATCTTTCAAGCTTCTAGCGGCCTGGTAGCCGTCTTCAGTTAGCGCAACCCCAAGGAGGTCACAGTCCCCCTCTAGGAGGAGGTCGCAGCACCACTCCAGGAGCCCCAAGTCAACTTCATAGCATTCGAGGTCTTTGGGGCATTCATGTAAGAGGCACAAGAAGAAGATCAAGCGGACTTCGACTTTGCCACGCCCGTCGTCCGAGGAGGCATACAGGGAACGTCAATGTTCCGAGCGTGGCTCCGCGTAGCCGTCGCCAGGGCGGACTTCACGTCTTCCCCCTTTTCCGGGGACCAAAGCGACCCCTGCTCAAATCAAAGAATTTTACGAGGCTATGCGTCTTGTGTTTGAGTGAGCTGCACTCTCAGGTGGGTCTTCGGGCCCCGCAGGGTCAGCAGGGGCCCCATCGGATTCAAAGTCTGTGGCTTCGGCCTCCGTTGGGGACCCCGGGATCCGATAGTGGATCCGGACCGGTGCCGGTATCTCAAAGTCAGCCTCCTCTGGCGTCGGGCCCGATGTCGATGCTCCCACCACCACCGGCGACCACTGGTGGTGGTAACATCATCCTCATTCTGGGTGATCTGGAGCCGGAACTACGTCATATGACGTCGATTCCAACTTAGACGGCGCCAATTAGGCCCAGATCAGTGCCTGAGGCTTATTCAGAACAGCCAGGCACAGGAGAGGAGTGGGAGGGGTCTGAGGACCCTTTAGAATATGGATTGGAGCATGAACAGGACTGGTATGAGGATCTAGGGGAAGCCAGTGGACTGGAAACTTCTCCAGATGCTGGCATGCTCTCTCCTCCCGCTGTGGCTACAGAGGAGGGTGCATCTTATGCCATGGTGGTGCATAGGGCAGCTGAGGTCTTGGACCTAGACTTGCCTACGGTGCCATTGAGGACTAATCTCCTGACGGAGGTGCTTCAGCCAGGGGTTGCTACATCGGAGCCGATGTTGCCTTTCAATGAAGCCCTCACGGATGTCCTTCTGGGAACATGGTCCAAACCCAGCACAGGGGCTCCTGTGAATAAGACAGTCGGGCGCCGCCATAGACGTGCTCCAAATTACCCTAGTTTTCTCACCCAGCACCCCACCCCGGAGAGCTTGGTGGCCCAAGCCTCCACTTCCCTTGGTGCCTTCCGTTCCACCCCCTGGATAGGGAATCCAAGAGGCTGGACCAACTTGGAAAGAAGTTGTTCTCTTCCTCCAGCCTGGCATTGAGGTCAGTAAACACATCTTGCCTATTGGGCTGTTTTTCCCATACTTTATGGGATACGGTGGCACAGGTGCTGCCCCAGGTCCCGGAGGGTGTACGGGACACTCTCACCCAGGCTGTAAAGGATGGGAGAGATGTAGCCAAGTCCACTACAAGACTGACCGGGCCCAAGTAATCCTAGTGGCTCCGGATTGGGCACAAAAAGTTTGATACCCAGAGCTTCTCAAAATGAGCATCAGTCCTCCAATATGGTTACCTCTTTGGGAGGAACTTCTGCCACAGCCAACTCTGCGGCTTCAGGCATAGAGATTGAGCGGCGGCAGTTGATGGTTTATGACGTCCCTCCTGAAGTCTGTGATGTCATTCTGGCAGTCAGGCGTCCCTCTACTAAGACGGTTTACGCCTGCAGTTGGAAATGTTTTGTATTATATTGTACAGTGAGGTCTATTGATCCTCTTTCTTTTTCTCTTTCTAATATCCTTCTGTTTATTCTGTCACTCGCCCAACAGGATTCGTCTTTAGGGACTCTTAAGGGTTATCTTTCTGCCTTATCGACTTTTCTTCGCTTGCCTGATGAACAGTCCTTGTTTAAGTCCCCTATTGTACAGAGATTCTTAAAAGCGCTTGTACATATGTTTCCACCTACGCCTTTTTATTATACCCCAGTGGGACCTTAATCAAGTGCTTACTTTTCTAATTTGTGCTCCTTTTGAGCCTTTACATAATTGCCCTCTCCGGCTGCTCACTATCCAGACAGACTTCTTAGTGGCGATCACATCTGCCAGGAGAGGAGTGAGATGCAGGCTTTATTATCGAAACCGCCGTATCTCACGATATATCCTGATAAGGTAGTCCTCAGAACTCATGCCTCTTTCCTCCCCAAGGTGGTGACCGCTTTCCATCTGGGTCAAAATATCACCCGGCCCACCTTCTTTGCTCCACTGCATCCCTCTAAAGAAGAGGAGTGTCTCCATCGGCTAGACCCAAAAAGAGTGTTAACGTTCTACCCTGGCCGCATGTAGGAAGCTGACTCTGTATATACTATCTCAAAGTGAGAGATAGTGTGCACAGCGTCCAGAGATTCCCCAAGAGGCTTGACAGAGGCAATAATAGATAATACTAATGCTCTATGTGTTGTAGTGTGGTCGAGCAGTTAGGCTTATCAGAGGGTAGTGTGAAGCATTTGTTGTACACACACAGGCAATAAATGAGAACACACACGCAATGACTTAACTCCAGGCCAGTAGGTTTTTATATAGAAAAATCTTCTTTTCCAAATTTATTTTAGAACCACAAGATTCAAATTGCAGGCAAGTACATTAAATGTAAGGTACTTTGCAAAGGTATAGTTAGGACTTTGAACCAAAACAATAATGTACACAGTTTTTCATAAAATGGCAATGAGCTATTTTAAAAGTGGACACTGCAAACTTCAACAGTTCCTGGGGGATGTAAGTACAGTTAGGTTAATGTGGTAAATAAAGCACTTACAAGTTCAGTCTCCGTGGCCTAGGTAGCCCGCCGTTGGGGGTTCAAGTCAACCCCAAACACCCAGCACCAGCAACACAGGGCCGGTCAGGTGCAGAGGTCAAAGAGGAGCCAAAATAACATGGGTGCCTGTGGAGACAGGGGTTGCTCCGGTTGCAGTCTGCTGGCAGATAAGTACCTGCTTCCTTGGGGAGCAGACCAGGGGGGTTTAGTAAAGACCTGGGGGGCCCCAAGTAGGTACACAAAGCACACCCTCAGCGGCACAGGGGCGGCCTGCTGCAGTTGGCAAATAGGGCGTCGGGTTTGTAATAGGTTTCAATGGAGGGACCCGGGGGTCACTCAGACTTTGCAGGCAGGGTACAAGGGGGCTTCTCGGGCCAGCCACCGACTGAGCAAGGGTGAGCCCTGCCTGCTGGTCACTGTTGCACTGGTGGTCGGTTCTTCACGGGCCTGGGGGCTGCCGCTGCAGTGCTTCTTCCAGGCGTCGGGTTTCTTCGTCCCGGGCAGTCGCGGTCAGGATAAGGTCCTCAGGATTCCCTCTGCATGCGTCGCCGTGGGGCTGCAAAGAGGTTAGCCCAGGGGGGACATGTCATTAGAGTCACCGGGGTATCCTCTGTGGATCGTTGGTTTCTCTGGATACAGGCCAGGGACCTCAGGTGCAGAGTGGTGGGGACTCACCCTTCTGGAGTACGGTGAGAGTCCCCTTCAAGATGGTTTCTTCTTGCTTGTTTGGACAGGTCCGCTGTCCACAGGAGTTCTTAATCCTTCTTAGGTGCAGGGCAGTCCTCTGTTTCGGTAGAGGTCACTGGTCTTGCAGGATGCGTCAGTGGTGCAGGTTCTCTGAAGTTGGAGACAGTCCAGTAGGGCTGGGGCCAAAGCAGTTGTCATCTTCCTCCTTCTCTGCGGGGCTTTTCAGCTAAGCAGTCCTTCTTCATTGTAAGTCATCAGGAATCTGATTTTCTGGGGTCAGGGTCACCCCCAAATACTAATTTTAGGGGTGTGTTATGGCTGGAGGGCAGTAGCCAATGGCTACTGTCCCTGAGGGAGGCTACACCCTCCTTGTTCCTCCTCCCTTTGGGAAAGGGGGTACATTCCTATTCTTATTGCGCTAAAACCTCTACAACAAGCTGGAGGATTTTCTAAGTAGGGGGTCACTTCCACTCTGGTCACCTTAGGGGTGGACCTGGCTGAGGGGGTGACTCCTCCTTGTTTTTCTCATTATCTCCCCGGACTTGCCGCCAAAAGTGGGGGCTGTGTCCGGAGGGCGGGCATCTCCACTTGCTGGAGTGCCCTAGGACGCTGTAACACCAGGCTTGAACCTTTGAGGCTCACAGCCAGGTGTGAAGCACCTCCACCCAGGACAGGCTTTGTTCCTGGTCACAGAGTGCACAAAGGCACTCAACCCATGTGGCCAGAAACTGGTCTGGAAGAGGCAGGCTGGCAGAGACCGGTCATCCTAGCACTGGCAGTTGGGCTGGCATGCAAGGGGCATCTCTAAGATGCCCTCTGTGTGCATTTCTCAATAAATTCAATAAATCCCACACCGTGATCAGTGTGGATTTATTGTGCTGAGAAGTTTGTTTAATACCAAACTTCCCAGTATTCAGTGTAGCCATTATGGAACTGTGGAGTTCGTATTTGACAAACTCCCAGACCATATACTCTATATGGCTACCCTGTACTTACAATGTCTAAGAATTGGCTTAGACACTGTAGGGGCATAGTGCTCATGCAGCTATGCCCTCACATGTGGTATAGTGAACCCTGCCTTAGGGCTGTAAGGCCTGCTAGAGAGGTGGCTTACCTATGCCACAGGCAGTGGGTTGTGGGAATGGCACTCTGAGAGGAGTGCCATGTTGACTTAGGGGGTGATTCTAACCCTGACGGGTGGCGGAGGCCGCCCGCCAGAGTTCCCCCCTCCAGAACACCGCTCCGCGGTCATAAGACCGCTGCGGTGATTCTGGGTTTTCCACTGGGCTGGCGGGCGACCACCAAAAGGCCACCCGCCAGCCCAGTGGAAAACACCCTTCCCACGAGGACGCCGGCTCCGAATGGAGCCGGCGGAGTGGGAAGGTGCGACGGGTGCAGTTGCACCCGTTGCGAATTTCAGTGTCTGCTGAGCAGACACTGAAATTCTTTGTAGGGCCCTCTTACAGGGGCCCCTGCAGTGCCCATGCCATTGGCATGGGCACTGCAGGGGCCCCCAGGGGCCCCACGACACCCCATACCGCCATCCTGTTCCTGGCGGGAGAACCGCCAGGAACAGGATGGCGGTATGGGGTGTCAGAATCCCCATGGCGGCGCAGCGAGCTGCGCCGCCATGGAGGATTCATTTCGGCAGCGGAAAACCGGCGGGAGACCGCCGGTTTTCCACTTCTGACTGCAGCCAAACCGACGCGGTCAGAATGGACCGCCGGGGTCAGAATGACCCCCTTAGTCTTTTTCTCCCCACCAGCATACACAAGCTGTGAGGCAGTATGCATGTGCTGAATGAGGGGTCCCCAGGTATTATTCATACATGCTGCAGCCCTTGGAGACCTTTCCTGGCCACAGGGCCACAGGGCCCTTGGTACCAGGGGTACTTTTTACAAGGGACTTATCTCTGTGCCAGAGCTGTCCCAATTGTGGAGACAAATGTACAGTGTTATGGAAAGAACACTGGTGCTGGGGCCTGGTTAGCAGTGTCCCAGTACACTTTCAATCAAAGCCGGCCTCGACAAAAGGAAAAAAGTCAGGGTGTAACCATGCCAACAGTGGCATTTTCCTACACTGCACAAAAGAGATCCGGGTGGATGACCAACTCTTTGTGGAGTATGTTGGTGCAAAGAAGGGGTGGGCAGTCCATAAACAAGCCATTTCGCGCTGGGTCATCTCTGCATTAAAATTTGCTATGCTTTGGCTAAGAAGCAGCCTCCTGAGGGCTTGAGAGCTCACTCTACCAGAGGGAAAGCTGCTACCACAGCGTTAGCTCGAGGCTGCTGGTACTAGACATCTGCCAGGCGGCAAAGTGGGCTTCCTTGCACACGTTTGCAAGACACTACTGCCTAGATAGCCAGGTTAGAAGAGAGTGGCGTTTTGCTCGCTTGGTCCTGCAGGACTTCCTTGTGTGAAGTATATCTTCGCAGCCCACCGCCTGGAGTCATAGCGTGGGTATCTATTCTAAGGTAAGGAATCTGCAGCTAGAAGTCTCTATCAGATGAACAAGTTACATACCTTCGGTAACAAATTATCTGGTAGAGACTCTATCTTCAGATTCCTTACATCCACCCAAGCCTCCCCGCTCTGCATATATGTGTTATGTGTTTCCGATTTTTACCCTTTCTCCAGGGCATGTCTTTTTGCTCAGACAATCAGAAGAAAAAAAATATATATAAAAAGTTGGTTCTTCCATGACTCTGCGCTTCTGGTTTGGGAAGTTGTGGAAAAGAACTGCCGTACGCGTGCCGGGGTGGTGCCAATATAGAAGACAGTGACATCACAGACGGCTCCAACTACGCTGACGACGCCACGCGGAGCTGGATGACGCACGCGTATCCGAACGATGCCACCTGACGGCGCATGCAGGGTACTGCTCAGCAGAAAAATACCAGATTGGAAGCTGACGCCAGGGAATTCTAAGGTAAGGAATCTGCAGCTAGATAGAGTCTCTACCAGATAATTTGTTACCGAAGGTAAGTAACTTTTTCATCAACTTGCAATGCATGTTTAATTACTTGCAGTTCTCCATTTGTTCATAATTGGTGGCCCTAATATTAACAATATGTCTCTTTGTATAAGTCTCTTTATCAAGCTAACCCTTTTCCCGGTCCCATGATTTGTAATGCTGATTTTAATGTAACCATAAATCTGCATATCAATCCATTGTCCCCCAACCTCAATAATGAAAGTGAAACAAATCAGCAGACATGATGATCAGCATTACTAAAAATGATTTCAAACTTTCTTTTATGCACTGAATAAAAATGTAGAACACAGAAATTACTATTATTTTTTAATTCACTGTTTAATGAATGCTAGGCCAACATATGTCTTATCATAATTTTGGACCATATGATGATTATCAAATATATTCTAATGCATATATCAGAAAGCCCTAACCTTGTACTCAGGATCTTATGGGAATGATACACTCTTTAACTCCCAACCGTAACCACCACTGACCCCACATAATATAGCATGTCGGACAGTAGTGAGAAGGGTTTGGAGTAAAAGAAAAACAGATATAGCATATCCCCACTAGGCCCTCAGCTTGACAAACACACTCACACTCTGAAGAGTATGAGCTGTAATGTTGACACACCGTCAGGGCTGACTTGTATGCCAATTGTATGCATTTCCAGGAAAGCTGTGATATATATGAAGATGTAATCTTTTACATTTTCCTGCTTATATACCACCAATGAATTTCATTTATTTATATTCAAGAATAAACAGATATTGCACATAGTACTTGTAGTATGCATATATTAAGTGATGTTTATTCCAGTGCATTTTTATAGTTTATTGTTTATATTTGTAATTCAAATCATCTATAATGCTACATAGTAGCATTTGTAGTTAAATGTTCATGTTGATTTTTGTTTTTGATAACATTCAATAAGAAGTAATATGTTGATTATTTTTAATAACATTCAATACAAGGCCCGTTGTTTCAAAACAGTCTGAATTGAGTATTTCAGCAGTAAGGAAATGTCTCTTTTGTATGGTCATCCCCAGGTTTTTCGACTGATGCTGCTGGTTTTTTGACTCTGAGAGTGCACTGAGGCCTGCAAATCAGACCTTAGTGCCTGAGCCCAGACCTTAAAATATTTGTCAAATTACCTGTAACCAATTAGAAATGACTAACTTTCCTGTAAGTCGCTAGTATATGCTACCATGGAACCCAGGGCATGTAAGTTGGAGGGGTACCACCAGGCCTGCAGCACTGGTTGTGCCACCTTGGAGGTCCTCCAAATAAGTGGCCCCCAGTCTGCCATTGCAGACTGACAGAGGTATTGTGCACTGCTAGCCCGACTTTGACATTGAAAACAATGGCAAAGATTTTGCTTCCCCTGTACATCTGTGTAAGTCACCCCTCAGGCAGGCCTACCAAGTACTAAGACAGGGTGCAACATATTACATGATTAGGGCATGAAGTTTACAAATCCTGACAGCAAACACATGAAAACACAATTTTTACTGTGGAAAGATTTGGTCGCCCAATTGGCGAGTACAGGATTTCACCCTGACCCCTCAGCTGTGATAATTCCTGAACGGTGCTACCAAAGTTGTCACTCCAAGGTATGAAGCAACTTGTTACATTAAGCCTGACTTGTATCTCAAGTCAAATGAATGTAACATGTTGCAGTTTGCAGGTTTTACAAAGCTGCCACCTTATTCCCTGGGGCAGGCATGGAGCCTGTTCTCCAAGACAATCTTCTGCCCTCCTGGAGAGGTATACCAACAACTCGCAGGAAGGAAAACAATGAGGGATTGCAGGCCAGGAAGTGTTAGCTGCTCATGCAAGGATCCACTGAGGTGTTATCCCAAAAAAGGAGGCTAGAAATGAGAAGACACCTTTGAAGGGCAAGTGCAGATGTGTCACATTAGGGAGGAGAGCTGTCCTATTGTTTAGGCAGACATGCTGGCACAGGGGGAGGAGAGAGGAAACCAGTTGCCGACCTGGTTTCCCCAGGAGCATGTAGCTCTGAGGTAGCAACGCCCCAGTGGTGGGCTAGGGAGATCTGAACACTGATAGAGGGGTCCCGCCACCTTGGGAGTGGGCACAATGGTGCATCCTGGGATAGCCAGATGTCACACTCCATAGGAAGTGCTCACTGTGTGGGAAAGGAACTTGGTAGCCCATTGGCTACCAACTGCATCCTGCCCTGAGGGCTTTTTCCAAGCATAAAAAGGGCACCCCTGGCACCCAGTCCTCAGATCTCTATCTGACTGGAAGAAGGGACCAGAAGAGGACTGCTCTAATGCACCAAAGGACTAGCAAAGAGACACTGCACCAGAGGAATGCACCTGCTACACCTGGTGGCTAGCAACGGAAGGGACTGTGCCTGCTGTTTCCTGCTCAAAGGAGAAGCCATCTCCAGAGGCCATCAAAGCCAGGAGACTGTAAGGGCTACCTGACTGGCCTCCTGTTTGCAGCATAGGGACACAACAGCAGAAGATGCCTGCTAGGGCAACTTTGTTACCAAGAGTCTTAAAGCCCCTACCATGACTGCAAGACTTGACACACAGAGTTGCACCAGAGTTCGCTGAGTCCGGGAGTGCTGCCAGACAGCTGCTGGGGCACTCAGAAGGTGATTTATTGACCCAGGAAGGATTGGCCTGTGACTTAGACACCATGCGACTGGTCCAGTGGGACATTGATTATGCAACCAGCACTCCTTCACCTTCTTCGTGGACCAAGAAATCCCTGCAGGAAGACCCCTGTCGACCATGTTGCTTCCACAGCATCCTTAGAGCACCTTCAGCATCCTTCATCCCTAGCATCAGGATCACTCCACTGGAATCCATTGCAAGGTGAATTAAGTGCCTGGATCTGCTTGAGTACTGCTTCCTCTGTATCAATGATATTTCCAAGGGCCTTGCTGGTCCCCCTGCCTAACTCCCTGCCAGAGTTGTTTGCCCCAAGTACTTCTACCTTACCCATGTTTTCCTTGAAAAAGTTTCTAAGGGCCTGATTTAGATATTGGTGTGTAGGATATTGGTCACCTTTGTGACGGAGTAACCCATCCGCCAATATCTAAATTAGGCCCTAAGTGTCACATTTGTTGAATTTGCCAAGGCTTGTTTGGGTTGGGTAAAAATGCTTTGATTTGTTTTTACTTGTAAAATCCATATCTCTGGAACCCTTCAGTGGATCTTTTTCATCCTAGTAGCTAAATTCTTATAAGAATACTTACTATTTTTATAAATTGGGATTTGATTTCTTGAGTCTCGTCGACTTCTTCAATTGTTTTGGTGCTGTTTAAATGCTTCACACTAGATCCTCTGCAAAAGCCATGCCTCTCAGTGCCACAGCTACCCACGGTTGAGCTGAGGGTTTAACAGATAAAACCTATTGGACCTGAAGGGGTTGGTAAAGGTATTACATGGTGAGGTCGCACAACCATGCCATATGATACACCCATTTCCTTACATAGGTGCCTAGTCGTGGAATCCAGAACTTGTTTAGCAGTACTGTATAGTTGTTGAAGTCAAGGCCTCTAAGAATCCGCATAGGAAGACACCTAGAAAATAAGTTCTTTGCTTCCAAAAAGTATTTTCTGTGAACATTGCTTAAATCCAAAGTGCCATCTCCAAAGAGTTGCAAACACTTTCCTAAGAAGTGGAGGAGAGCTTGAAAAAGTTGGGCAAAGTTCCTACAGAGTTCAAGTATGGGGGACGTTCTCCACAAGGTTTTGAAAAGATTTAATTAGCAACTTTTTCGACAAGGAGACATGAACCTCAACTTAGCACGTTCGTCCTCTTAAAAGAGGTTTGACCTGAGGGCATATTGTGCAGAGAGGAAAATTATCAAGGGAGCTAAAGCCAAGAACCCTGCTTTGATTAAGACACTCAGGGGGTCATTCTAAGTCTGGCGGGCGGCGGAGGCCGCCCGCCAGACTTCCCCCTCCGAAATACCGCTCCGCGGTCCAAAGACCGCGGAGGGTTTTCTAAGTTTTTCCCTGGGCTGGCGGGCGGTCGCCAAAAGACCGCCCGCCAGCCCAGGGAAAAACTCCCTTCCCACAAGGATGTGGGAAGGTGCGACGGGTGCTGTTGCACCCGTCGCGTATTTCACTGTCTGCCAAGCAGACAGTGAAATACTTGTAGGGGCCCTCTTACGGGGGCCCCTGCAGTGCCCATGCCCGCGACCCCCCCTACCGCCATCCGGTTCCCGGCGGGCGGACCGCCGGGAACTGGATGGCGGTAGGGGGGGTCGGAATCCCCTCGGCGGCGCAGCTAGCTGCGCCGCCTTGGAGGATTCAATAGGGCGGCGGTACACTGGCGGGAGACCGCCAGTGTTGCCGGTCTGACCGCGGCTTTACCGCCGCGGTCAGAATGCCCTGCGGGGCACCGCCGGCCTGTCGGCGGTGCTCCCGCCGACCCTGGCCCCGGCGGTCTAAGACCGCCGGGGTCAGAATCACCCCCTCAGTGCTTGGGAGGCGGCCTATAGGGTACCTCTGTTCCTGGAGATGCTATTACCTCAAGGTAATAGGGATGAAGAGGAGGTGGAGGACAATCACAGCATGTTGAGTGTAGCCAGTGGGGTAAGTAGAAACCAATCCCCACTTGGGAAGCCCAGGAGGGTCTCCAGGGCCCACAGTCTGGCTGGCTGTGAACACAGCAAGAAGTCCATACAGGAAAGCATGACCGCCCTGGATTTGGAGGAGAAGGCCATTGCTCTGGCTTAGAAAAGGTTGGCCCTGGAGAAAAGGAAGGCCAGTTTGGGCTTGGAGCCCAGAGAGGATGATAGCAGCAGTACTGGAAGTACTAATGGTGGCACCCCTGATGTAAGGTTGCCCAAAGAGGTTGTTTCTAGTTATGTTCCGGGGTAACATTGACATGTGGTTGGTCTGAAATGAGAGAGCTCTCAAGATGAGGAAGGTAGGTACACAACACTGGGGTACACTTCTGTGGGAGTTACTACCAGGCGTTGGTAGAGACAGGCTACTCAGCTCACACTAGAGGATACAGTAACTAAGTCTTACACCCACTAGAAGGCAACCCTTGAGCTTTTTGGGTTAACTCCTGAAGAGTATAGGCAGAAGCTTAGATACCTTCAGAAAGACACTACACAAACATGGGTAGATCTAATTGACACCTGCGTTAAGGCACTCCATGGTTAGAGTAAAGGCAACAAAGTGGACACATTTGAAGGGCTCTACAATATATTTGTTAAGGAGCACATTTGAGCAAATTGTCATTCAGAGAAGTTGCACCAGCATCTGGTGGACTGTATGCTTTCTAGCCCCAGGGAACTGGATAAGACAATTGATAAGTGGCTAAAGAACAGTGCCTGGGTGGGTGACCAGACGTAAAATGGTCAGGCCCCCCTCTCAGGGGAAAGAGGGTTGAAAGGATAAAAAAGCAGGATAGCCCCAAAGAGTCCCTAAAAGTAGCCAAACGGGTGGGAGGAGGAGCGAGCCATAACCCATTCAAAGGGGAAGGGGTACCAGGGAAAGAAGTTTGACCCCTGGAAAGCAGGGGTGTCATTTTACTGCAACAAGAGGGGTGATGCAGTGTACACCAAAAAGGCACCCACGCTGACCAGTCCAAAGGGTTGGCTAGTGTGGAGAGTGGGTGGGAAGTTGCCCCTAGAGATCCCAGAGAATATATAGAGGCTATCTGAGTGTCCCTGGGTAGGGAGAACATTGAATCTTTGGCCCACTGGCTTCCAAGTATGGAAAAGTACAGGCAGTGGCCAAAAATCTTTGTGGTAGAGGTGAAGGCTTTGAGGAATACAAGTACCAGTATAACCATGGTTTGACAGATGAGACCTACTGGACCTAAAGAGGTTGGTAAGTGTATTACACTGTAAGGTCGTAAAACCACATCATATAATACACCCCATTTCCTCATACAAGCTTAATAAAAACAAGTAGGTAGGAAGAGCTGAACCTTCACACTTTAGGGAGAAGAAAGCCGGATTGTGCAGACAGGTTCGATAAACACCTTTTCAAAGGCTACAAGCAGGCACTTTTGGGCAGCAGACAGGTCTTATTTGCTTTCTGTTTTGTTAGCACTCTTCATATTAAACACTATCACCATTGTTCCACCAAGTTATGTGGGTGAAGGGCAAGCCCACCTAAGAAACATATATAGGTTCCTTTTGGTGCTAAGATAGTTTAGTTAGCTCCAAGAAGAAAGAACAGATGCAGGGTATCTGAAACTACTGTTAGAATGTTGCATTTCTGTCTAATGATCTGATTTTTAGCTGCTATTGTTTGCCTTTATTCTGTATGTTTTTATAGTCATAGCTATACTCATTATTTGTACTAAACTAGGATTGTGATGTATAAAGTCCTAAAAATATATTCATGGTGTGCCTGATCTGATAGAGACCTCTAGCTGCAGATTCCTTACCTCAGAATATTCCTCTGGTGTCCGACTCAGTCTGGATTCTTTTTTCATAAGAAGTATCCCTGCGCGGTGGTATATGGTGTCCTTTGACTTTGCGTGGTATCATTTATGCTAGAAGTGACGCATGTGGTGCCTACATAGGTGCCACCACAGTGTACTAACATAATTTTCTTTCTTTCTCTGTGAGATCCGGAGAAGAGCTACCCCCAGTCACTTTTTGACTGACCTTTTTTCAACCTTTTTTTCAAAGATTTTTGAGATATTGCCTCCTGGTATGGCAGGGATGTCCAGGAAGAAGAGTGGTTTCAAGCCCTGTGGTGAATGTCACCAGCAAATGTCAGTGACTGGTCTGCCTTTGGTGTCTTGAGCATGACCACAGCGCCAAGACCTGCGTTGATTGTCGTGCCATGTACCCCAAAGCTTTGAGGGGACAGTCTCTAAAGCTCCTTGCTGCTTGACGCCGCAACTATCTCAATCCGGTAAAGAGGATGGTCCCAGGATCGATAGCAGAGCCATTCAAAATGCTTCTCGTCACAGTCAAAGTCATCCAGGTATTCAGGTAAGTCCCACAAAAATAAGAAGAATAAGAAGTCAAAGAGGTATTTAACTTTGTCCTGCTTGTCGGTCATCGGACAAAACTAGGGAATGTTGGCATTTGAGACCTGGTTCTGTGGTTGAGCCTTCACTATGGCCATCTCTGTGCCTCCATGGGTTTCCTGGAGCCAGAGCGACCCCCACTCAACTTCGTGAGTTTTTATGAGGTCATGCACCTCATAATTGGGAGGGCAGTCCCCGCTAGCGTTCCCTCGGGCCCTGCTGGTTTGAGAGGAGCCCCTGCTGGTTTTCCGCTAGCGAGTTCGCCCCCATGGGTGGATCTGAACCGACAGTGGTTAAACCACCTCAACTTTACCCGGCGCAAGCTCCATTATCGAGGTCCCCATACTCATCCCGACTCCAGCATGGAGTTGGAAAGGCATCAGCCAACTCCAGTGCCAACTGGAGATATTTCTTCCAGGCCAGAGGCTCTGCCCTATTCCTATGGGCTTGGACTTGGGGATGACTGAGAGACGCCACTGGTCCCTGATGAATCCTAGCACCTAGATATCACCGAGGACACCTGGTGTGAGAATCTGGTGGATGCCAGTGGTCAGTGCACCTCCCCAGATCCTGGCGTGGACTCTACTCCTACCAAGACTATAGATTTGCTATAAGGGTGATGAGGGTGGCCGAGGTCTCATACCTTTAGCTGCCTTCTGAGGCAGTCAAAACAAACATCTTGATGAAGGTGCTTAAACCAAGAGTAACCCCATCTGAACTGCATTACCTGTTTAACAAAGCCTCCAAGGATGTACTACTCATGCCCTGGACCAAGCCCTGTAGAAAAGTCCTGTTATTACGACAGTTGCCCTACACCATCACCCTGCCCTAGGGGACCCTTGCGTCCTTACCCAGCACTCTACTCCGGAGAGCTTGGTGGTTCAAGCCTCCACTTCCAGAGTAAATCCTGGCTCATTCCCTACCACTCCACCAGACAGGAAATCCAATAGGCAGGATACCTTAGGAAAGAAGATATATTTTCCCGCCACCCTGGCACTGCAGTTGCTGAACACTGCATGCCTTTTGGGCTGATACTGTCATTCACTCTGGGACTCAGTTTTTTGGGTGCTGCCTCTGGTCTCAGAGGAGTCCTGTGCCATTCTATTCTAATGGGAGGGGGGCAGCTAGGCTCACCGTATACTGTGGGCTGGATCGACTGACTCACTAGGCAGAGCAGTTTCATCTTCGGTGGCCCTTAGGTGCCACACGTGGTTGAGGCTGTGGTTTAGGGGATGTCCTGACCTCGCTAATGGGCATGCCCTTCAATGGTTCCTGTTCCTTCTGAGTTAAGGCAGACTCATCACTGGAGTGCTTCAAAGACATCAGAGCTGAAGCCAAGTTCTTCGGCCTTTCCATGGCCTCTCATCAACCCTAAACCGTATTTTGCTCCTTTCATGGCCACAGACGGGTTTCCAACCCTTGTTTCTACTCACCCAGCCACCACAGCCCACAGTCTACCCAGCCCTTACATGGCTGAGAACATGGTACCCACATACCTTGTAGGTCAGGTAGCCAGAGGTCGGGTCAGTCCACCTCAACTCTGGCAGTCACAGCCTCTTTAGTTAGAGCTCCGACCGTCATGGACATCGAGTGGGAGGCAAAATATTTCATCACCTGCACCTCTGGGGATCGATAACTTCCAACCACTGGGTTCTCCAGATTGTCCCTCCCCTTTGTGACTACCCCTCCACCCATGCAATCCACTTGCAACAAGCTGACGGAGGACCACATCCCCTTACTCCACCAGGAAGTGGTGGCTCCCTTGGTCAAGGGAGCCATTGAAAGGGTATTGGCATCAGAAGTAGGCTGTTGTTGCAATTCCTGCTACTTTCTGGTGCCGAAGAAGAATGGAAGCTTTCATCCTTTAGTAGACCTACATCCTCTGAACTGCTTCCTGAAAAAGGACAAAATCAAAATGCTCACCTTGGCTCAGGTCCTGTCTGCTCTTGATCCCGGAGTCTGGATGGTAGTGCTGGACTTACAGGACACATACTTCCATTTCCCCATTCTGCCAGTCTACAGATATTATCTGCGGTTCATGATGGGTAAGGAGCATTTCCAGTTTGCTGTGCTTCCCTTTGGTCTTACTGGTACCCCATTCATGAAGGTGAAGGTGGTGGTCACAACTCATCTGCGGAGGTTAGGGGGGCAGTCTTCCCTACTTCGATGACTGACTGTTGTAGGAGGATGGCCTGGTTTGTAGTGGGTACCTATGGTGCTTACACCTTATACCAGGTCCAGTTATCCCTTATTAGTGAAATGTAGGCAGTGTCTAGAAGCCAGGCTCTCTAGAGGTAGCTGTGGATGAGCAACCAAGACTTATCTAGGAGACCTGCAAAGCACATGCAATACCACCGTAGCCACACAGTACTCACACACATGAAAGAAAATACTCAGTGTTACAAAAATAAAGGTACTTTAATTTCGGTGACACAAATGCCAAAAATACCATAGAGACTATATTCCCTTAAGAGGTAAGTAACACGCAAATTATGTACACTGGTGTGCAAAAACAGGTGTAAAAACAGTTAGAAAACAGTGCAATTAGTGAAAATCACAATAGTTAGAAATGGGCTGAGGGGGAACACAAACCATATACTAAGAAAGTGGAATGGTAATGTTGGTTCCCACCTAGGCAAGTGTAGTGTGAAGAGGGGAGCTGGGAGTATTAGAAAACCCCAAAGGTAAGTACTAGAACCCACCCCAGTGCCCAGGAAAGCAGGAGTAAAACACAGTAACTTACCCAGAACAAATGAGAAAGAAGATTATGCAAGAACCGGAAGAGACTGCAAGACACCAACAGTGGATTCCTGGACCTGAAGACCTGTGGAAGAAGGGGACCAAGTCCAAGAAGCACAGAAGAGTCCAGGGAGAACAGGAGCCTCTGCTAACCTGGATAAAGGTGCAAAAGACGAACCACCAGTGAAGAAGAACAGTCAGTATTGCACCCAAGAAGACAGAGTCGGGTTCATGGTTGGTGCAAGTGATGCCCCACCCCAGATGGAGGATTGCAGTCTGGTTTGCGTCGCTGGAGTCTGCCAACAAGCCTTGGCACACACAAAGCTTGCGGTTAGCGGAAAATGACGTTGCCTGGGACCAGGAAGGACCAGGTGGACTCTACCCATGAGGGGAAGTCGAAAGGGGCTCTCAGCAATTCAGAGAGCCCACAGAAAACCAGGCAGCATGCACAGGAGTCCCACAGCACAGGGACAAAGGAAGGTGCAAAAGGCGGCCCACGCAGCACCATGACAAATGCTCCCACACCGCAGGAGACCCACTCAGGAAGCTGTGCATCACATGATAGAGAGCTGGGGGTTGGAGCTGCAAGATGCACAAAGAACTTCATGGAAGGATGCCAACAAGCCTTGGCATGTGCAAAACACACAGTGCATGGGGGTAATGTCTTAAGTGGGAGGCAAGCTCTTACCTCCACCAAAGTTGGACAGTAGGACGTCAGGGCCATCAGGACCACTTCAGTCCACCACCCGGTCGTTGTTGCAGTAGGTGCCTGCTGAAGCAGGGGAGTGCCTCCTTCACCCCAAGGGAGATTCCTTCGCTCTTCTGGTGCAGGCTGAAGACGGGCTGTCCTCAAAGGATGCACGACCGGGAAACAGTTGCAGTTGCTTGCAAGAGCTGAAGATACAATGTTGCAGAAGGCGTCTTGCTTCTTTGTTGCAGTTTGTAGAGTTCCTGGAGGGTACAGATGCAGTTTCTTTGGTGAGAAGTTGAAGTGGAGGATGCAGAGTATTCCTGCTGGAGTCTTGCAATCTGAATCTGAAGAACCACCCAAAGGAGAGACCCTAAATAGCCCTGAAAGGGGGATTAGTCAGCTAACCAGGTAAGCACCTATCAGGGGAGGGCTCTAATGTCACCTGCTGGCACTGGCCACTCAGGTGCTCCCAGAGTTCCCTGCCAACTTGGAATCCAAGATGGCAAAAACCAAGGGACCCTCTGGAGGAGCTTTGAACACCACCCTTCGGGTGGTGATGGACAGGGGAGTGGTCACTCCCCTTTCCTTTGTCCAGTTTCACGGCAGAGTAGGAACTGGGGGTCCCTGACCTGGTGTTGACTGGATTATGCAAGGAGAGCACCAAATGTACCCTTTAAAGCATTCCCAGTGGCTTGAGGAGGCTATCCCTCCCAAGCCTGTAACACCTATTTCCAAAGGGAGAGGGTGTAACACCCCTCTCCCAAAGGAAATCCTTTGTTCTGCCTTCCGGGGCTTGAGCCTTTCAAGCAACAGGAGGGCAGAAACCTGTCTGTGAGGTGGCAGCAGCTGGGGCTGCCTGGAAACCTCCGAAGGGTGTAATGGCAGTACTGGGGTCCTCTGAGGAGCACCATATTGCATGGGATCATACAACCAATGCTTGGGGGTATGATTCCTATATGTTTGATACCAAACATTGCCTATGTTCGGAGTTACCATTATGTAGTTGGACATAGGAAGTGACCTATGTCCAGTACACGCGTAAACTGGCATCTCCGCACTCACGAAGTCCGGGAAAATGGTCCTGGAGGTGGTGGGGGCACCACTGCTATTGCAGGGGTGCCCTGACACACACAGGTACTTTGCACCATGCCCTCAGGGCTGGAGGGCATGTTATAAAGGTGAATTATAAGTGACCTGGTGCAGTGTAAATGGCAGTGAAAGGGTGCATGCACCTTTTCATGTATGCTGCAATGGCAGTCCTGCAGAAGCCTTTACATGGGCTCCCTATGGGTGGCAATATATGTGCTACAGCCCATAGGGATCCCTTGGAACCCTAACGCCCTGGATACCTAGTGTCCTGTGCCGGGGAGGCTCTGCATCACTGGATATGCCTGGAATGTCCGGACATCTTCCAGGCTGTGGTCCTCACCACCTGGCGTGGATCTCTAGACATCAGGGCAGACAAAGTCAGCCGATAATGCCTTGCAGATCAAGTGGCGTCTTCACCCGGAGGCTTTCCAAGGCCTTTCAGAGATTGGGGAGACCTTTGGTTAGACCTATTCGCGACCACTAGAACGTGTAGATTCAGCACCTCTGTATGTTGAAGTTCCCAAGATGCCTCTCGCTCAGAGGCTTATATCGGTTAAGACTCCTGTATGTCTTCCCACCGATACCACTTCTGCCCAGAGTTCTCAAGAATATCTTGAATGACCAAACTGAAGTCATGTAGCATGAGCATGAGTCTCGGTCCTCCGATCAGGATCTCTTGTATCAGCAACAGCGCATATTTCTACACCCAAACCGGCACACTACACTTGCATGCATGGAGACTGAATGGCGACAGCTGAGAATTTTCTGTCTGCCCCCTGAAGTATGTGATATCATCTTAGCAGCCAGGCCACCAAGAATGTAAGCACCTGCTGATGGGACAGATTTGTGGCTTGGTGTGCTGAAAATCCATGGTTCCTCTGTCTGCACCCATGACTGTTGTTCTTTTGTTTGCTTTGTCCCTCACCCGTCAAGGTCTTACTTTGGGCACAGTTAAATGTATACCTTTCAGCCATCCCAGTGTTCTTGCGGTTGCTGGACCAATTATCCCTGTTCAAGGAACACTTGCTGAAAGGTTTGCAAAGCGTTTCCGCCCACACCTAAATTTATGCCCCAATGGGACGTAAATTTAGTTCTTACGTTTCTAATGTGCTCACCTTTTAAGTCCATGCACAGCTGCCCTCTTCCACTACTCACCATCAAGGCAGACTTTCTAATGGGTAATACATCTCCCAGGAGGGTTAGTGAGTTAGTGAGCTCCTAGGGAACCCTCTGTATACTACCTTCTTCCTGGACAAACTGGTTCTTATAACATATGCCTCTTTCTTACCCAAGGTTGTGACACCTTTTCAGGTCAGACAGGACAGCATTCTGCTGACTTATTTTGTCTACCTCACCCTTCCAAACAAGAGGAGAGTCTCTACCTCCTGGAATTAAAAAGACTGTTATCATAATACATTGATTGTACTAAAGTCATTCAGGTGGGCAATCAACTCTGTGAAATTTACTGGAGCAATAAAATACCAAGCAGTGCATAAGGGAACTATCTCCAGGTGGATTGTCCTCTGCATTAACATCTGCTACGCACTGGCCAGAAAAAACAACGCTCCTAAGGGCTTGGGCTTGAGAGCTCTTTCCACAAGAGCCAAGTCTTTGACCACTTTGTTAGCTTGCAAAGTCCTGTAAGTCTGTCCGGCAGGTATGGTGGCATTGCTGCATACATTTGTGAAACACTACTGTCTAGACAGTCAGGTCTGACGTGATGGCCATTTCACCTGTTCGTGCCTCCAGGACTTTTTAGTATAAACGTTCCACAGACCCACCTCTGGGGAGACATTGCTTTGGTATCTATTCTAAGGTAAGGAATCTTTGGCTAGAAGAAGTTTCTATCACATAAGCAAGTTACTTAACTTTGGTAATATCTAATCTGGTAGAGACTCTATGTAGCCTCAGATTCCTTACCGATCCTCTCATCATCTCTGTTCTGCGAACTGTGATTTCCATCTTAAGAGGTCCTTGAGGACCTGAATCTGATACACTGGTTCAATACCCCTGTATGCTCCATGCTTATGGCGTGAAAAATAATCACAAAACTGAGGTCAACGCGCTTGTGTGCCACCTTTATCAGCACCAAGCACAGCACTTCCGACAATGCCACTTGGGCCAAACAACAGCAACTACTGGCGCACAAGAGGACTGCTCATAAAAGGTTTTCAGACCCAGCATGATGCCTGGGGGATATTCTAAGGTAAGGAATCTGCGGCGAAATGGAGTCTGCCATACAAGGCATTATTAAAGGTAACTTACTTGTTCTTTAATACATGACCTTTGATACCTGCTGCAGAAAGTCCACTACAATCCAGTGGCAGACCACATCAAAAGTTGACAACAGGTCAAGTGAAATCAGAGCAGCCTCTCCAACCTAGTCCAAGATAATCCTTAGCTAATCTTGAACTGCTAGTAGTGCTACTTCAGTCCCTTGAAAAGCTCTGAATCCTGCCTGTGCTGGTTTCTGCAGTGCATTCTCAGATAACTGTTAACTATTGTTTCCGCTGCTTTCGAACAGAACAGTAGTAGTGAGAATGAACAGAAATTGCCTTGGAGTGCTGTTTCTAACAAGGTTTTCTTTAACAGTGGTGAAACACAGGCCTGTTTCCATTTTACTAGAACCATTCCTGAAAGGAAGTGGAGTTATTCAGATTGCAAATTGTTGTCTTGACCGATAAAGCACTGTGGTGAAAAACAGCAGCTGAACAGGGATCATAAGTTAAACTTGACTAAATTCAAAGAGTTAAGGACCTCCATTGGAGTAAATAGAGGCAACTCAGGTAACAAATATAATGATTCCTCATTCTTTTTGCAAAATTTCTGGCAACTTTGATGTAACATTTTTGAACGATTGATAAATAGTTTGAATCTTGTCATTAAAAAGGACGGTGGAGACTTGCACAGACTGTGTGAGGTTGAAATGTCTATTTGTGTACTCACTGGATTTGTAAGTTCATTACAATCCTACATTTCATACTACTTCTTTATAACTTACTTCCTTGCTCCCACCCTTAATTTAAGTACCTGTATTGTATGAAATGAGCTTCAGATGTATTAGCATAAGACATAATTACTAATATGCGCATGTATCTTTATTTCCTGCAAAAAAATAAAATTCCCTAGATAATGCAAATAATTATTTTTGCTTTGTAGATTCAATGGAGCCTACTCAGAAACAATCATTCACAGACGTTCTCCCAACAGCAAGTTTTTCGACTTCACCAAGGGATTGTCACCAGCAGTGCTGAACAAGTAATACTTTCCCCTTTGCCTAATTCACCCTTTTATGTTAATCTCCCATTTTTAACTTGTCAACATATGTTACTACTCTCATAGTGTCCATTAGTTCAGCATCCTCATATCTGTGACTCTATTCCAAAAAACACCCTTCCAAGTAAGCCATACATTTGGTGTCCCCTTTCATCCTCAATCTAACTTAGCTGTGGCTTTATTTTTGGCAGATGATGGACCGGCTGTATGTGAAAGTGCAGGAGGAAATACGAGCCCTGAGAAGTTGTCCTGTGGAGTCTGTCCAAGATGATGTCCTATATGCCAGACAACTCATGAAAGATGCAAAAAATTCACGTGCAGTAAGTAAATGTGGCCTTTTTCCCATTACCTACATTTTCATATGAATTGTGATCTCCATAAATTTCTTTCGTTTAAATTTTCCATAATCAGTTGTTCATAACTTAATTAACATCAAGAAATATGGAATGTCTACACTTGTGCAATGGATCACTGAATAGGACAGTCAGAGAAAGCGCTTTTCCAAAAACATTTGTAAAAGGTGTCTATTGAAAATGCAGACTATTATTTTGTCTCCTTTGATTATCATTCTGCTGAGCTATCAAAATTAGTTTAGACTAAAAATCGGGCGGAGACAGTCTTTTCAGGGGGGAGTGCAAAGCGCTCCTTCCCCTGTTGTAATCTCTCTTTGAGCTTCAAACCACACCCATGTCACGTGAGTCACTTTCATTGGTTTGTGGGCTTGTCTTATAAAATCCGCTTCCTTTCATTAGTGAAGGGCATGCATAAGTCATGCCTTTTTCAGTGTTTAGTCCTCCTCAAGTGCACTGACCAACTACTGAAAACACACGAGGCTCTATGTTTTCCATCTGGTGTCTGGGCTATTTTTACTCTTTAATTCGCAGTGCGATCTCACTGGGCAATAGTTGAGCACTTTGCATGACATCGATCCTGTTACATAGGTAATTGAACTTTTGCTGGTTACATAGATAATTGCACTTTTGCCGATAGGTTTTACTGCGAGCGAACCTTTATTTCCTTTTTTCTGTCTGCTTTGTGCTGATGGCGGCCATCGGCTCGCACTTGTGAAACGTTGACTTTTCAGTTTAAATGGCAAGTAAAGTCCGGTTAGGTATGTGAAACTGTTTTACTTTTCATTTTCAATTTATGTGGCAAGAAAAGTCTGATTAGGAGTTTACAATGCTAATAGCTCTAACCCGAGAAAATGCGAGACCCATTGCACTGTAAATGCTTGTGTTTTGAGTGCTAGGCTGGGAGGAGGATACATGGGGTCCACAGGTAAGGCATTGGCGGTGAATGGCCTTAACTTTACAAGGCTAGTGGCGTGGGCCACAGCAGCCTGTTTAGGCTGCTCTGTGCAACGCCTGCTTACCTGCTGCAAGCAAAAGTAGGAAGATAATAGACTGGCCCTGCCGGTTCCAGGTGGGCAGGGGCACAGTGGGTTTTGCGCGCTAGTTGCTTGGTAATCTCACTCCGTTCCTGTATTTCGTCAGCTGTGAGAGCTCCACGCATGATAGAACAGCGTGCAGTTTATGTTCACACCAAGCTTATCGGTGGCGATCTTTTGCATGATAACGGTTTCAGTGAAACTGGTTTCTAATGCCATTTTTTGTTGGTGTCCATTAATTTCACAGGGGGTTCTTGTTAAATCGTAGGATACCTCAATTCTTTTGCTGGTCATGTGCCGTCCTCTATTCAAAATCTCTAATGCCACAGTTAAAGTAACTAGAATCAGTGTAACAACTGATCAGTGCAGCGTCAGTCATGTTCCACACTGTGCACCTCCGTACTGGGAGTAGTATAGACATTGGATAGAACTATTCTCCACCATAGGTCTTGCCACTGATACCTCTATGCAGAGCACAACTCTTAAGAAAAATAGAGGGGAAAGTAATTGGCATATACAATTTATAGTGACATCACGGGAAATGATGTCACGACAAGTAATGTCATTCCGTGGTAATATTCCTCAGTTAAAATAGAAGGTGCTTATATTACACACACAACAAATTAGCGTAAAGTGTAAGGATAACTTTTTGAGTTATTTTACTTTTTGCATACCACACGCATGATTTCCACATATAAAAAGAGTAATTGAGCTAGGAAATAGCTTAAAATACATTATTTTCATTCAGGTGTATGGAATTTGGGATTACATTTTAAGGAGGATTGAGAGAGTACACAAAATGTGCTGGGTGTATTTTCAGACAGTCTGAAATGCTCTCAAATGCATGTTTGTTTTGTGTTGGTGTACTTTATCCAACTTCCAAGCACAAAAGCGATGCATGTTTGCCCTTCATTAGACTAAAGAAAGGTTAATGATGTGAAGTTCTGTGATACTTCTCAGTTAACATATTCAAGGATAAACACAGACTAGGACTCTCACAAATAAAGGAGTTGCTACCATTGGAGCGTAGTGTAAAAGCATCCCGGGGCCAGATTACTTACAAACAGCTGCAGTGCTGGGGCATAATGTGATATTGCTCAGCCTCCTTCGACCTTGGGAAAGAGGAACAAATTTTGGGCCAGATGTATCAAACATTTTTGCCATCGCAAACGGCCCAACGGTTTTGGTATGTAATGAGTCCAATTTGCGATTCGGTAACGTGTTATGAATCGCTAATTGGATTTGCGACTACATACTGATTCGGTATTAGGTAGGGGCGTGTCAAGGGCGTCCCTTCCTGGTAGCAAATCGCAGGGGTATGTATGATTGCTTTTTGACCGTGAATGCGGTCGCAAAACAATCGCAGTTACCACCTACTGAAGTAGGTGGTAACCCATTCGCAAAGGGGAAGGGGTCCCCTTTGTGAATGTATGCAAAAACGTTTTTTAAGAGCAGGCAGTGGTAGTGGTCCCACGAACCACTGCCTACTCTTAAAAAATGAAAAGAAACCTTTTCATTTTTAAACACATTTCGTTTTCCTTTAAAAAAAGAAAAACAAAAATTGCTTTATTGAAAATCAATCACAGAGCCCAGCAGGCTACCATCCCTGTGATTCTAGCCATTCGCAATGGCTCGTAAATTGTGACCTACCTCATAAATATTGATGAGGTAGGTCCATTTGCGAGCCCTTGCGAATCGCAGAAGTTTCATACATTGCAATAGCGAATACTTAATTGCGATTCGCAAAAAATCGCAATTAGGTAATCGCTATTGGATAAAATGATACACCTGGCCCTGTGCGCTTAAAAAGGGTTTGGGGTGCTTTCGTACACGCTTGACTTATGCCTTTCGTCGAAGCACTTATTGTATTTTTGAATAAGTATGTGTTTTTACCACCCGCCTTTTATCACCAGAATAATGAGCATTATTTTTCAGTGGGGCAGGGGCATCTATCCTAAATGTATTTTGGTGCCCTGGGCTTGGCACATCATTTCAGCATCTAATTTTCCATACATGCCACTCGAGTCTTTTTGTAAAACACTGCAGAGTACCTGTTTAAGATGTTTTCAGCTGCACCCCCTACCAGAATGGAGTACCATAGATAACTGCCTTTCTGGTCTGTGTATAAAAATTGTCTGGCACTGGCTACATGATTGGCTGGCCTTGTAGGTTCTAGTTAGGATGGTTTTGGTACTTTACAGCAGGTGCTTTTTGGAGACAGTCAAGTCATGCTGTTGTTTTATGGCTGACTGTGGTAGTAGGTATGTGAGGAGCATTTGCTGATGGTTGTAGGTTGGAAGCTCGCAGTACTGTTGGGGACTATTTTAGAATGCCGCAGGCAAGGTTTTTGGACTGAGATTCTCTTTTGTTACTCCCATTTAAACACTTTACACACGTTTTACTATCTTAGGGACTATTCTGTAACACTTTATGTGGCATCAACATTTAGTAACATAGCTGACTTTTTAGGGTTGAGCGCACAAAGAGCTCCGTCCTCTGTTGTAAACTCTCTTTGGGCTTTTATCCGCACCCATGTCACACCTGTCACTTTCAAGGGTTTGTAGGCTTGCCTTTTAAAATCTGCTTGATTTCGTTAGTGAAAAACATGCATACGTCATGCCTTTTCTGGTGTTTAGCCCTCCTCAAGCACACCTGCCAACTACTAAAAACATACAAGGCTCCATGTTTTCATCCTGGTTTCTGCACTACTTTATTTTTTTATTTTCCACGTAGCGCGATTGCGCTGGATTTTACACATTGCTTGTTTTTTTTTCTTACAATTTATGTTGCAAGAAAAGTCCGGTTAGGAGTTTAGAACGCTAATAGCTCTAACTCGAGCAAAGGAGAGGCCCGCTGCATTGCAAAGGCGTGTTTAATCCTTTATTTTAAAAGGAAACATCAGGGGAAATTTTAGATATAAGAAAGCCTCAAGAAGAAATATTTAGTAATGTCTCTATTCCAGATAAGAAACGGGGCTGGTCTAGAGTCCCTAGAGGATTCAGTCAGCACTTTACTTATACATTCTGTAAAATGTACTAGTTGAATATTGGTTTAGTTTAACCCCCATTACTGGAAGGAGCAAGAAGACTGAGCTTTGCATTTTGTAGTTCTAAAAAGTGCATTTGGACTTGTGATGCCTAAGCAAACATGTTTATCTTTTGTTATGGTTAAATGCATTGTCCTCTATTTTCAAATGCAGACCACACTTCTGCTGTGTGTTACAGTTACTGTGGTGCTGTTGTTGGTAAATGTCTATCCAGTAGTGGGAAAACTCATGAAAGAATGACATTTTTTATGTATTTAGGATGTTTATATACAGCTGAACCACTGTAGGGGTAGTGGTGGTCTCCACAGAAACAACCAATCACATCAAACATGAATAACCAACAATACTTACAACAAAATGACAGAATAATTGTCTAAGAGTGAGAAGAAGAGAGGCAAGTGGTTTCAGCTCTAGACATATACTAGGGATGCTTTTTCAAGGCTTTAGAAAAACAGTTGATTTCAAACTTTGCTTGTGTTTTCTAGAAGACTGTTCTAAAATCTAGGAAGAGAAAACAGCGGTCAGAGATTACATACTGTTAGAAATGGGGTCTTTGTTTGACAATCAGGTTACCCCCTGTTCAAGCAAGGACCCTCACTCTAGTCAGGGTGAAAGAGAATCACCCTCAGCTAATCCCTGCTTACCCGCTTGGTAGCTTGGCAGAGCAGTAGGCTTAACTTCAGGGTGTTAGGTGAAAAGTATTTGTACCAACACACACAGTAACTTAATGAAAACACTACAAAATGACACAACACAGGTTTAGAAAAATAGGAAATATTTATCTAAACAAAACAAGACCAAAACGACAAAAATCCACAATACACAAGTCAAGTTATCAGTTAAAAGCAAAAAGAGTCTTTATTTAGTTTAAAACACACACTAACACTGTTAGCATGAAAAAGTACCTTGGGTGCGTCAAAATAACCCAGCACGGGGGAGTGTGCGTCAAAACGGGCTTGCAATGCGTCAATTTCTCTCACGAGCAAGACCTTGCGCCATTTCTCCTTTCGTTGGGTCGGGTGCGTTGTTTCTTCTCTCTGCAGGAGAGCGATGCGTCGATCCGGTCAGCACTCTCGGTCCGGGCAGGCCTTGCGTTGTTTTTACACGCCCAGCGGTACTTGTGTCTGAAATCCAGCCACACGATGATTAAAAAAACACGCAGCGCGGGTTTTGGTCTCCGTCAGAGATGTTGCACGTCGTTTCTTCAGCTCTGTGCGTCGATTCTTTGGTCGCATTTCCGGCGAGCATAGATTTTCAGCCGCAGAGCCTGGCGTGCGTCATTTCTTCAGCCACAGATAGGAGTTGCGTCAATCTTTTCCCTGCACGGCGCTGTGTGCATGTGTGAGAAAGTAGCCTCTTTCTAACCTTGTTACCCCCACTTTTGGCCTGTTTGTGAGTATATGTCAGGGTGCTTTCACTGTCTCACTGGGACCCTGCTAGCCAGGACCCCAGTGCTCATAAGTTTGTGGCCTATATGTGTTCCCTGTGTGATGCTTAACTGTCTCGCTGAGGCTCTGCTAACCAGAACCTCAGTGGTTATGCTCTCTCTGCTTTCCAAATTTGTCACTAACAGGCTAGTGTCTAAATTTACCAATTCACATTGGCATACTGGTACACCCATATAATTCCCTAGTATATGGTACTGAGGTACCCAGGGTATTGGGGTTCCAGGAGATCCCTATGGGCTGCAGCATTTCTTTTGCCACCCATAGGGAGCTCTGACAATTCTTACACAGGCCTGCCAGTGCAGCCTGAGTGAAATAACATCCACGTTATTTCACAGCCATTTACCACTGCACTTAAGTAACTTACAAGTCACCTATATGTCTAACCTCCACCTAGTGAAGGTTGGGTGCAAAGTTTCTTAGTGTGTGGGCACCCTGGCACAAGCCAAGCTGCCCCCACACCGTTCAGGGCAAATTCCCCAGACTTTGTGAGTGCAGGGACACCATTACACATGTGCACTATACATAGGTCACTACCTATGTATAGCGTCACAATTGTAACTCCGAACATGGCCATGTAACATGTCTAAGATCATGGAATTGTCCCCCCAATACCATCCTGGTATTGGGGGAACAATTCCATGATCCCCCGGGTCTCTAGCACAGTACCCGGGTACTGCCAAACTGCCTTTCCGGGGTCTCCACTGCAGCTGCTGCCAACCCCTCAGGCAGGTTTCTGCCCTCCTGGGGTCCAGGCAGCCCTGGCCCAGTAAGGCAGAACCAAGGATTTCCTCTGAGAGAGGGTGTTAAACCCTCTCCCTTTGGAAATAGGTGTGAAGGCTGGGGAGGAGTAGCCTCCCCCAGCCTCTGGAAATGCTTTGATGGGCACAGATGGTGCCCATCTCTGCATAAGCCAGTCTACACCGGTTCAGGGATCCCCCAGCCCAGCTCTGTTGCGAAACTGGACAAAGGAAAGGGGAGTTACCACTCAGAGCCCCTCCAGTGTGTCCCAGACCTCTGCCATCTTGGAAACAGAGGTGTTGGGGGCACACTGGACTGCTCTGAGTGGCCAGTGCCAGCAGGGGGCCTCAGAGGCTCCTTCTGATAGGCTCTTACCTCTCTTGGTAGCCAATCCTCCTAACCTGGTAGCCAAACCTCCTTTTCTGGCTATTTAGGGTCTCTGCTTTGGGGAATTCTTCAGATAACGAATGCAAGAGCTCACCAGAGTTCCTCTGCATCTCCTTCTTCACCTTCTACCAAAGGATCGACTGCTGACTGCTCAGGACGCATGCAAAACCGAAACAAAACCGAAACAAAGTAGCAAGACAACTACTAGCAACATTGTAGCGCCTCATCCTGCAGGCTTTCTCGACTGTTTCCAGGTGGTGCATGCTCTGGGGGTAGCTTGCCTTCACCCTGCACCAGAAGCTCCGAAGAAATCTCCCGTGGGTCGAAGGAATCTTCACCCTGCTAATGCAGGCACCAAAAGACTGAAACACTGGTCCTCTGGGTCCCCTCTCATCCTGACGAGTGTGGTCCCTGGAACTCAGCAACTCTGTCAAAGTGACTCCCACAGTCCAGTGACTCTTCAGTCCAAGTTTGGTGGAGGTAAGTCCTTGCCTCCCCACGCTAGACTGCATTGCTGGGTACCGCGTGATTTGCAGCTGCTCCGGCTCCTGTGCACTCTTCCAGGATTTCCTTCGTGCACAGCCAAGCCTGGGTCCCCGGCACTCCTTCCTGCAGTACACAACCTTCTGAGTTGTCCTCCGGCGTCGTGGGACTCCCTTTTGTGACTTCGCGTGGACTCCAGTTCACTTTTCTTCTAAGTGCCTATTCAGGTACTTCTGCGGCTGCTGCCTGCTTCTGTGAGGGCTCCCTGAGTTGCTGGGCGCCCCCTCTGTCTCCTCCTCTAAGGGGCAACATCCTGGTTCCTCTTGGGCCACAGCAGCACCCAAAAACCTGTACCGCGACCCTTGCAGCTAGCAAGGCTTGTTTGTGGTCTTTCTGCGTGGGAACACCTCTGCAAGCTTCCTCGCGACGTAGGACATCCGTCTTCCAAAGGAGAAGTCCCTAGTCCTCTTCTTTCTTGCAGAACTTGAATCTTCTTCCAACCAGTGGCAGCTTCCTTGCACCCTCAGCTGGCATTTCCTGGGCTCCTGCCCACTCCCGACACTGTCGCGACTATTGGACTTGGTCCCCTTGTCTTACAGGTACTCAGGTCCGGAAATCCACTGTTGTTGCATTGCTGGTGTTTGTTCTTCCTGCAGAATCCCCCTATCACGACTTCGGTGCTCCCTGGGCGTAATAGGTGCACTTTACACCTACTTTTCAGGGTCTTGGGGTGGGCTATTTTTCTAACCCTCACTGGTTTCTTACAGTCCCAGCGACCCTCTACAAGCTCACATAGGTTTGGGGTCCATTCGTGGTTCGCATTCCACTTTTGGAGTATATGGTTTGTGTTGCCCCTATACCTATGTGCTCCTATTGCAATCTATTGTAATTCTACACTGTTTGCATTACTTTTCTTGCTATTACTTACCTAATTTTGGTTTGTGTACATATATCTTGTGTGTATGACTTATCCTCATACTGAGGGTACTCACTGAGATACTTTTGGCATATTGTCATAAAAATAAAGTACCTTTATTTTCAGTAACTCTGTGTATTGTGTTTTCTTATGATATTGTGCATATGATATAAGTGGTATAGAAGGAGCTTTGCATGTCTCCTAGTTCAGCCTAAGTTGCTTTGCCATAGCTACCTTCTATCAGCCTAAGCTGCTAGAAGCACCTCTTCTACACTAATAAGGGATAACTGGACCTGGCACAAGCTGTAAGTACCTCTGGTACCCACCACAAGCCAGGCCAGCCTCCTACAGCGTGGATTTCCTCCTCTTAGGCTGCCAGCTTCTCCTTTCAGGGGTCCCAGGAACTGGATGGGCACCACAGGGTAGAGTAGGAGTTTCTCCAGAGACTCCAGGTGCTGGCAGACAGAAGACTTTGCTGTCCCTGAGACTTCAAACAACAGGAGGCAAGCTCTAAATCAAGCCCCTGGAGATGTCTTCTCAAGATGGAAGGCACACAAAGTCCATTCCTTGCCCTCTTACTCTGGCAGAAGCAGCAACTGCAGGATAGCTCCACAAAGCACAGTCACAGGCAGGGCAGCTCTTCTTCCTCAGTTCTTCAGCTCTCCTCCAGGCAGAGGTTCCTCTTGGTTTCCAGAAGTGTTCTAAAGGCTGTGGTTTTTGGTGCCCTTCTTATACCCAATTTCTCCTTTGAAGTAGGCCTACTTCAAAGTAAAGTCTCCTCTGAATGTGAAATTCTGCCTTGCCCAAGCCAGGTCCCAGACACTCACCAGGGGGTTGGAGACTGCATTGTGTGAGGGCAGGCACAGCCCTATCAGGTGTAAGTGACCACTCCTCCCCTCCCTCCTAGCACAGATGGCTCATCAGGAAACACAGGCTACACCCCAGCTCCCTTTGTGTCACTGTCTAGCGTGAGGTGCAACCACCCCCGCAACTGTCAAACTGACCCAGACAGGGAATCCACAAACAGGCAGAGTCACAGAAATGGTATAAGCAAGAAAATGCTCACTTTCTAAAAGTGGCATTTTCAAATACACAATCTTAAAATCAACTTTACTAAAAGATGTATTTTTAAATTGTGAGCTCAGAGACCCCAAACTCCACATGTCCATCCACTCCCAAAGGGAATCTACACTTTAATCAGATTTAAAGGTAGCCCTCATGTTAACCTATGAGAGGGACAGGCCTTGCAACAGTGAAAAACGAATTTAGCAAGATTTCACTGTCAGGACATATAAAACACATTATTATATGTCCTATCTTAACCATACACTGCACCCTGCCCTTGGGACTACCTAGGGCCTACCTTAGTGGTTCCCTACATGTAAGAAAAGGGAAGGTTTAGGCCTGGCAAGGGGGTACACTTGCCAAGTCGAATTCACAGTTAAAACTGCCCACACAGACACTGCATTGGCAGGTCTGAGACATGATTACAGAGCTACTTATGTGGGTGGCACAACCAGTGCTGGAGGCCCACTAGTAGCAGTTGATTTACAGGCCCTGGCCCTTATAGTGCACTTTACTAGGGACTTACTAGTAAATCAAATATGCCAATCATGGATAAGTCAATTACATACACATTTTGTAAAGGAGCACTTGCACTTTAGCACCGGTTAGCAGTGGTAAAGTGCCCAGATTAAGAAAAACAGTAAAATCAGAGCCCCGCATACATCAACAATCTGGGGGACAGAGGCAAAAAGTTAAGGGAGACCACGCCAAGGATGAAAAGTCTAACACATAACAATCGTCACATATGTTTTTTGAATGACGTTGAAAACAAATTAAAGGCTCTATTTAGTTGTGAGATAGCAGGGGACTTTGATCAGCCAACACTTGTTTTGCCCCTCAGTGGCGTGCAAGTGTGGGTTTTTTCATGGCTCTTTAAGTGTTATTAGTTGGAGATTTACAGGAGTTGTTTTCAACTGCATTAAAATATGTGATGATTAGGACATAATCTCTGACCCCTATTTTACTCAAGGAATATTAAACCATGTTTATTATTATTATTGAGAATTGCTTACTCTACCTTGCTTAAATATATTTCATAGTTGTGGGCACAAGGGTATTGCCCTAATAGTATAAACAATGAATATTGCCACCGAGCCTATACTAGTCGGCGTAACTCAGAACTACTAATCCCCCTCCTTGATAACTGTATCTCTATTGGAATTGTACAGTGTCATTAAAGGCAAATGGATAATCAACATTTTATATACTTCATGAAGTCTAAAGGTCCTAGAGATCAAAATTCTGGCCAGAATACCTTTGTTGAGTATCTACTACTTAGGGAAGATAATGAAGAAAAGCAGGATCTGGCAGGACAATCATGATGACCTACAGGAAGAGAAATAAATATATGCAGGACAAACAGGACCATCTCCAGATGTTTTTGAAGTCAAGACAATATTACCCCCACACTAATAACTCTCACCCTAATATCACTTGTTGACAGGCATGTGTGCAGGTAGGAAGCATCTGTAAGTTATGGCGCTTTTCTTCCACCATGTCATATTTAAGGTTACTCAAAGGCTTCTGGATATTTTCCACCGATACGCACATTTTCACAGGTGGGCATGCATCATACTGTTGTGAAAATGGGTAGGTCGTAATTTGGAGATGACTTGAGAAAATAATGATATACATGGGTGACCTTCCAATTTATCTACCAGTTCCTTGGATCTTTAAAACCATCTTTTAAGAATAATAATAATAAGAAGAATTAGACTGATCATAGCCCCCAAAAGGTGTCTTCTAGGATTGTATTAAGGCAATCTCCTGTTTGACGTACAGGCACAAAAGATTCTACAGGTGTGCTGAAAACTGTCACCTGCAAAGACTCTACTGCCACATGAAAATTCTGGGTGCTTTTACAGTGGACCATCCATGATGTCCTATTTATTTTGTGGGTCTCATTTTATTACTGACCTTAACGTTACTGTAGATACCTCCATAAGCAGACTCTTTGTTGTGGGAGGCCTTTCTACTTTAGCAAAAGACCATTGCCTGTGAACACTGACCAGGCATGTACAGTTGTGGAGCAGAGCCTCGTGTCTACGGAGTTTGGCCTTGCAAATGTGATGAAAGAAGGGAGCATTTGGCAAAAATGAATCTGGAATCTGCAATAAAATAAACACTCTTTCCATTTTCTCTTGAGAAGAAGCTACTGAGGGTGAATGCCTTTTGAAAGTGGGGGGTGTGAGGTAGGTAGAGACACACATAAAGTTACACACTCATTCACTAATGTATTCCCACGCATGCGTTCCTACAAACACCAAACTTTCACTATCACTGCCCTTGCTCCACTTTTCATTGCGATTCTTGTATTATTTGTTTAAATGTTTCTTTGTAATTCTGCTTTTTTCTGTCTCAAATGTACCAGACTAAATATTTTGTACAATCTCTGTGATATGAAAAGCCTTGCAACCGGCATACATTTCTACAGACAGAGTGAGAAATTCTATTGTAGTCTCCTAGAATTGCTTGACATGTGTTTTCACTTCATGTTTTCTCCACAGCTTTTTCCGAGCCTCTGTGAGCTTGGGCATATTCTTGCCAGCGACGGACCTGTGCGTCACCGGCTTGAATCAGTGGCAACTGAAGTCTCTAAAGCAGTGGATAAAGAGCTTCAAGTAAGGAATATTCTGTTGGACTGATGATGACTGCAGTGCATGGACTTGTGAGAGAGTAATTATTTAGCATAGAATCTTTCATTCATTCACATTGTTGGTGGAACTGATAACGCGTCCTGTCCTATGTAATTTACTTACTCTGGGACTCGTTTTAGGCCAATGAATCTTTTGACCCTGATTGGAGGCACCTTAAGACGAGATAACTAATCAGCATATCAATCGATAGGTCAATAACCTCATCAGTATTCACAATAGTAAATTAATTAAATTACTTAATGACATTAATAAGAATCCAAACTCACCATGACCTTTCAGCCACGAATAACCACACAAAATTTAGTAATAGTTATGATATTTATTCCCTTTTAGTTACACTCTACCAGCAAGTTTATTACTCTCAAAACCAGGAAACACATCAATAATGTCACAATATGGCAACTTGAGTAAGATTTAAGCAACGCAAAGATTATAAACATCAGGACAAAACACGGCATTAACATGTATCTATTTAGCAGAGTATCCTTAGTGCCATATTCAACAAAGCAAAGATTCTGTCATTTGTTTATTCGCACCCCATATTAGTGAACTCCTTGCCTAACCTCTAATTAGCATCAGCATGTTGGGTTTTCATGCAAAACAATTTAGTAACACAAATTTGAAAAACATCTAACTATGGCCCCTGTCAAAAGCAGTTGGTACCTAGAAAGGAAAGGCACACAGATAATTACAATTTCATTATCATATAGTTACCCTCCGTAATGGATCAGCATACAGAGTCAGTCTTCGTCCTCAGGACAGTAGTTGATCCGCCATCAGCCAGGACAGAACAGCAAAGTCTCAGCAAAAAGGGTGGAAAGTTCTTCCCTCTTAAGGAGGTGAAGTAAATGTTGGGTAAAGAGGATAGTTCAAAGTAAGGCAAAAGTCTCTCAAAGTAATGATCTAAGAGTAACGATAAGGTAATGGCTTCAAGGAACGGCAAAGGATGGCAAAAGAGTGGACGATTTCTCCTTGTGACATGTCATTATATTAAATCTGTTGAACAAACCCTTAATTTCCAATTGGGCAAAATCTGGCACACCACTATCTCTGTCCAATGGTTGAGTTGTCACCTTACTAGAATTTTCACCTAAGACAGTTCTCATACAGTTCATTGGCTCCTGTGATTTACGTCTTCATCGAGTGAGATGGTAGTTAAGAAAAGTTACACGCACGGCTTCAGTTAGTAGCTCCATTGTCTTTACCAGTTCAGGCGACCTTGCACCTGTTGCGAATTGAACTGTTGCAGTCAGCAAGAATGTCTCCTTGAGCAAGTCGGGTCTCATGAGAAAGAATTTACTACGGTTACACACACATCTCTAGCTTCTGGAAAAGTACAGCTTTATGTCCTTTAAGAAGACAGCACAATGCACGTTAGAAAAACACATTTAATATGAGACCAGGCAGCTAGGCCCAGACTCTAGCTAACTAAGGCCTAGTGTCTAAATTTGCAAATCCTTACTACATGATTCATAAAGCTGGTATAAATTCACACATTAGTATATCATTAATTCATCATTAGTCAACATGTACATTGGTGGCCACTCCCCGTGGGCACATTTCAAACGCATACATTAGAAACATATTAATGTGTGTTCTATGTGGCTTCATTGTACCTTAATTTGCAAGCAATCCATGTTAATTTGTTATTATAAAAGCTACACTCCAACAATCCCTCCTCTGATTACTCTTGTCATCACACAAATCCTTCCTTTAACGACTTTGTCACTTCTTGATCTCTTTCATCTCACTTTCTTCCTTTTGTTTCGCCTTTTCATATTTTGCTCTGAACATTTTCTCCCTTTTCTTTTCTTCCCTCCTCGCTTTATGTTTTGCCAATTTTGCTTTAATCTTTTTGCTAATTTTGCATGATAACCATAGTCCAAATAAACAAGCCAGAATAATCACTATCCCCTGTATTAATTTTCCCAATATCCCATGCCAAAGACTACTAAACCAACTTCCCACATTAGCAAGTCCTTTTCCAACCTTTTCCCAAACTCCTGGTTCCTTCAGTTCCTTCAAATCTGCACTATCTCTTGTTAGGTTAGTAAGCATACTTCTAATCTCATTACTTTTGTCAGGTATGTAGGCACCGCAGTGACGCTCATTAAGCATCTTACAGACTCTGCCTCTCTTCGCTAAAAGAATGTCTAAAGCAAGCCTGTTTTGAAGAGTCATAGCCATCTCCGCAGCCAGTTCAGTATCCATCAGGAGTATAGCCCCTGTGAAATTCGTCAACATGTTATCCACAATAGTAGACAACTTTTGAATCTTTACGGAGTTTAAGACAATCCCTACTGAAGGAATTATCGCTCCAAATATGTCTCCTATTACACCAGCAGCAGTTTCTCTCTTTTGTCTAGTACGAAGTAATACAATCACTTTTCGTAAATTTCTTTAAATCTTCCAGCTGGTAAATCTTTGGGAAAACTATCCCCAAGTAACATGTCCCATACCATCCCTTTGGAAGACGGTAATAAGCATTAAGTCCACAAATATAGTAAACCCCTGGGATCGCTTGATCCATTCCATTTAGCATCAAGGTCCATTTATTTTGAAAGAAAAACACATGCTTACACTCACTCGTTCCCACAAACACATTGTCATAATATGACTTCGGCCGTGTTATGCAAAGCCTACCCATCTAAAGCTAGCTTTCCTTGTTCCCTAATCCCATTGTAATTACCATTTTTAAGAAATGATCGTTGCTGCAAGCCCTTTTCTAATTTCCCTTTTAAAACCCTCTTTCTATCTTCAGTGTGATCTAGAAAGCTTTTCTCTACGGGTGTAAGCAAGCATGTCAAATTATTGCGGTGTGCATATGATGTACTGATCGCTACTCTAGGTTCAAAGTACCCTTTAATCAATTTTATGGCATAATATTTAGCTACACTATTCAGATCTTCTACGATAGGCACATAAGAGAATACAAGGTCATAGTTAGAGTAAAAATATTGCACTTCTTCTTGGTTATAGAAACGCGTTAGTAGCATACTACAACTAATTCCATAGGTTAGTGGCAAACTGTGATATGTAACTCCCTCTTGGACTGAAAGAGGAATTTGTGTATACACATAACAAGCCTTTGCATCCATAGTGTCAACATACTCACTCAACAAGCGATAGAAAACGTTAGTAGACAGTTCCCCTTTTGCATTAGTTTCGTCATGCAGATACTTTGGGGGTCATTCTGACCCTGGCGGCCGGTGGCCGCCAGGGCCACCGACCACGGGAGCACCGCCAACAGGCTGGCGGTGCTCCCACGAGCATTCTGACCGCGGCGGTTCAGCCGCGGTCAGAAGCGGAAAGTCAGCGGTCTCCCGCCGACTTTCCGCTGCTCGGGGGAATCCTCCATGGCTGCGGAGCGCGCTCCGCAGCCATGGGTATTCTGACACCCCCTACCGCCATCCTGTTCCTGGCGGGTCTCCCGCCAGGAACAGGATGGCGGTAGGGGGTGCCGTGGGGCCCCTGGGGGCCCCTGCAGTGCCCATGGCATGGGCACTGCAGGGGCCCCCGTAAGAGGGCCCCGCAAAGTATTTCAGTGTCTGCCATGCAGACACTGAAATACGCGACGGGTGCAACTGCACCCGTCGCACCCCTGCAACTACGCCGGCTCAATTCTGAGCCGGCGTCCTCGTTGCAGGGGCATTTCCTCTGGGCCGGCGGGCGCTCTTTTGGAGAGCGCCCGCCGGCCCAGAGGAAATGTTAGAATGGCCGCCTCGGTCTTGTGACCACGGTGCGGTCATTTGGCGGCGGAACCTTGGCGGACGGCCTCCGCCGTCCGCCAAGGTTAGAATCAGGCCCTTTGTGTCTTGCTCAAACTTCTCCCAAGGTGTTAGTGTAGCAGTCTCAGAAACTGTAGCATTGGTAGCTTCATTCTCATCCACCAATCGCATCTCCACAAACAGAGCTATAATGAATATTACGAACACAACACCCAAAGCAACACCCAAATATTTACAACGCTTACTCCCCTCAGTGTCATCTCCCGTACTAGGCATGATCTGTAAAGAATCAGAAAGTGAAGTACTACAAATGTAAACGACAATCAACAGAGGATGGCTAAAAGCTTTTTTCTTTTACACAAAGGCTAAGCAAAGTCTCTCTTTAGCAAGTATTTACAGGTTCCTCATTCATTCTCAGGACCTTTGTCAATCCGGTTAGCAGATTGTCACAGTCAGTTTTCAAAAGTCACTTCAGGTTAATAGCAACACATCCGGTAATTTATCAGTCACTGTTTTCAAGTTTCTTTAATTCAATTTTCAGCTTAACACCATCTCTTTATCTCGTGGTTGAACTCAGGTACCATAGTACTGACCTGGAACTTCTCGATCAAAGCAAAATGCTAGGAACTCTTGTTGTCACTCTGCTGAAGTTGCATATCCCCATTCAGGACCTGCGTATCTTCTGTTAGCTATTCTCTTTCTTTTCAACTTGTGGTCCCCTTGTAGTTCTCCTTCGCTTAGGTCTTCTTTCCTTGTTGTATCTAGTTCTTCCTCAATTGTTTCATCAATGACCACCTTTCCTTTTGCTACTTGCGACTCTGGCCACTTATCTCCTTTCAGTGTCCCTTCATAATTTGACTTTCCTGGTGGCGGTGCAACGCCCTCCTCTTGTGCTATGGTGTTCTCTCTTGCTGGACCTGCAAGCGGCTCAGAAGGAGTACGGGCACTCTGACTTCCTTCCGCCTCAACTCCTTCGTCTTCTGGGTCTGTCAGGGGCTCAACTTCAAATCTGTATCCGTCTGCTTCTGAGAGAACCTCTCTTTGGGTCGGTTCTCCTGGTGCCTGAGTTGAGATAGGCTCACTGTCACCCCTCTGGATATCTGTTGCTGTTTGAGTGACCAAGCCGTCCTCAACGGGCTCTCCTCCAGTCTCAGTTCCCCTTTGAATACTCTCCGGCCCTGAGACTTCCTTTTCTGTAGTTGTTATTTTAGATAATTCAATTTCCTCATCTGTTGGGCACGTCACCTTCTTTGTGTGACTGGCATGGATCCAATTTGGAAATCCCACACACTTCACAGCAGTGGCAGTTGTTAGTATCACTTGATACGGCCCCTTCCAACGTGGCTCCAAACACGACTTCCTCACATGTTTCTTGACAACAACCCAGTCACCAGCTTTCAGGTTGTGACCTGGATCATTTATCGGTGGCAGTGTGGTTGCTTCCACCTGGTGAGAGAAAGAGCGGACCACATCAGCCAGACCCTTGCAGTAGTTCAACACCATATCATCTGTGATATTCACAAGAGCATTTGCAGGTACTGCGATCAATCGCATAGCTCGGCCCATGAGAATTTCTTGAGGAGACAGTCCCGTTTTCTTGTTGGGTGTGTTTCTCATTGACATCAACACTAAGGGCAATGCATCTGGCCATTTCAAATTTGTAGCTGCACACATTTTTGCCTTTCTTGACTCCAGAGTACCATTAATTTGTTCCACTAGTCCTGATGCTTCAGGGCGGTAACTGCAATGCAACTTCTGTTCAATGTTCAGCGCAGCACACAAGAGCTTAACCACCTCATTGTTGAAGTGACTTCCTCTATCTGATTCTAAAGAGATCGGAAATACGAAACGTGGTGTCAATTCCCTAAGCATCAACTTCGCTAATGTGAGACTGTCATTCCTACGTGTAGGGTAAGCTTCAATCCAGTGGCTAAAAATGCATACAATCACCAACACATATCTCAGACCTCTACATACAGGCATCTCGATAAAATCCAATTGCATCCTGCTAAATGGACCTCCAGCTCTCCCAGTGTGGCTCAAATTCACCACTGTCCCTTTCCCTGCATTCATCTGCTGACAGATGATGCACCTGCGACAAATCACTTCTGCGGCTTGCCTGAATTTCGGATTGAACCAATCAATTTTGAACAACCTGATCATGGCGTCTCTCCCAATATGTGCTTGCCCATGGTAAAACCTTGCAAACTGAGTCAAAAGACTGTTTGTCAAAACCATTTTCCCCTCAACTGAAACCCACAAATCATCTGGTCTTTGTACACACTGCATTTTGAGCCAAGAGCGTTTCTCCTCCCTGCTAGCACGACCCTGTAGCAATTTTAATTCTTCCATTGTGTCAACCACCCTCAATGCGTAACCTGTGCATGTCTTATTTTCTGTTTCAGGTAACAATTCCCACTGATCCTTGAACAATATACAATTCAATGCGCAAAACCTTGCGACTTGATCTGCATATCCATTCCCATTGACACCAAATCTTGCGATTTCACATGAGCACTGCATTTCACCACGGCAATTTCAAGAGGTAACTGAATTGCGTGCAACAATTCCTTAATTCTTTTGCCATTTTTCACTGGAGAACCAGAAGAGGTCATGAAACCCCTCTGGGACCATAGCTGGCCAAAATCATGGACAATCCCAAATCCGTATCTGCTATCAGTATAGATAGTCACTTTCAATTTGTCAGCGGCATGGCATGCCCTAGTAAGAGCAATCAATTCAGCCACTTGCGTAGAGTATACCCTTTCAAGCCAGGATGCTTCTAGAATACCAGTGATTGTACATACAGAATATCTGTCTCCCTGTACTCCTACTGAGTCACTCAGACATGAGCCATCAACAAAGATAATGTAGTCATTTTCTTCCAATTGAGTATCCTTAATGTCAGGTCTCGGTTTGGTGCACAATTCTGTTACCTCAAGACAATCATGTTCTACCTCTTCAGCGTCATCAACATCTGTATTTTCATTGGGAAGCAGAGTTGCGGGTTTAATACAATACAACGTTTCAGTGACACATTTGGTGACCCCAATATGACTGTTTCATACTTGGTCAATCTGGCATTTGTCATGTGCTGGGTCTTAGTTCGAGTCAATAGTATTTCAACTGAATGTGGGACCATTACTGTTAAGGGATGTCCCATCACTATGCCTTCACACTGAGTGAGGCTTTGACCAACTGCTGCAACTGCACGCAGACAACCCGGTAAGGCTGCTGCGACTGGGTCCAAAGTAGCTGAAAAATATGCTACTGGTCTGTTTGCAACTCCATGGACCTGGGTCAGGACAGACAAAGAACAAGCATCACGTTCATGACAAAACAGGACAAAAGGCTTTGTGTAATCAGGCATACCTAAAGCTGGAGCCCTGCACATACACTCCCTCAACTCAATGAACGCCCTTATCTCTTTCTCAGACACAGTTAGGGTATCTGGGCCATGCTTAACCTTCTTAGCTGTCAGTCTCATCAAGGGCTTGGAGATAATGGAGAAAGCCCACCATTCCCAGAAACATCCTGACATCTCTCCGAGACGTCGGGGGATTCATCTGCAATATGGCAGTCACTCTTTCCTTTGATATTTTCCTCGACCCCTTCTTGATCAAATGGCCTAGATATTTCACCTCTTTCTGACAGTACTGCAGCTTCTTTGGGGACACCTTATGCCCATTCTTTCCCAAGTGATTCAATAGTATTGTATTTGCAATCTTTTCTTGTTTTAGAGGCAATCAACAAATCATCAACGTACTGTACTAGAGTCGATTGGAAAGGCAGTTCCAATGACTCCAAATCTTTCTTCAGAATCTGATTGAAGATAGATGGTGACTCCGAAAACCCCTGAGGGATTCGACACCGACTGTAAACCTTGTCCAAGAATTTAAAACTGAAAATAAATTGTCTGTCCTCTTGAAGAGGCACAGAAAAGAACGCTTGGGACAAGTCAAAGACTGAAAACCATTCTGCGTAGCATGGAACTTGAAACATGATCACAGCTGGATTTGGCACTATCGGGCAGCACTTGACCACTATGTCATTGATCTTTCTCAAGTCTTGAACAATTCGGACTTTCCCACAGGGCTTTCTTAGACCCATTATAGGTGAAGTACATGGGCTACTCATTACTTCCTTCAAGACCCCCTGTTTCACGAAGTCTGCAATTATCTGCGTCACCTGTATGAGGACATCCTGTGCCATGTGGTACTGCGGTACCTGGGGAAACACAGCATTCGGCTTCACGTCTACTTTGACTGGTTCCACTCCTCTTATCAGTCCCACTTCCTTTCCTGTCAAGTCCCACACTTTCTCTGTGACTGTCCCCTGCAGGTCTGCGGGCAAGTCAGTCATTGTGAACATCGGGAAGAAGCTTTCCAAGGGGTATTCTTCATCTGTAGTCTCTGTTTCTGGCTCTGAGATCTGACCATCATCCCCCTCGTCATCACTGTTTGTCTGCACCTCGATTCCCTCATTCGAACAGGTGATAGAACACCTCGTCTTGCACAGTAAGGGGGTGATTCTAACATTGGCGGGCGGCGGAGGCCGCCCGCCAATGTTCCCCCTCCAAAATACCGCTCCGCGGTCAAAAGACCGCTGAGGGTATTTTGGGATTTGCCCTGGGCTGGCGGGCGGCCGCCAAAAGGCCGCCCGCCAGCCCAGGGCAAATCGACCTTCCCACGAGGACGCCGGCTCCGAATGGAGCCGGCGTAGTGGGAAGGTGCGACGGGTGCAGTTGCACCCGTCGCGTATTTCAGTGTCTGCTAGGCAGACACTGAAATACTTTGTGGGGCCCTCTTACGGGGGCCCCTGCCGTGCCCATGCCATTGGCATGGGCACGGCAGGGGCCCCCAGGGGCCCTGCGGCACCCCCTACCACCATCCTGTTCCTGGCGGGCGAACCGCCAGGAACAGGATGGCGGTAGGGGGTGTCAGAATCCCCCATGGCGGCGCAGCAAGCTGCGCCGCCATGGGGGATTCTAAGGGCAGCAGTAAACCGGCGGGAGACCGCCGGTTTACCCTTTCTGACCACGGCCAAACCGCCGCGGTCAGAATGCCCTGCGGGGCACCGCCGGTCTGTCGGCGGTGCTCCCGCCGACCCTGGCCCCGGCGGTCTGAGACCGCCGGGGTTAGAATGAGGGCCTAAGTCTCTTCCCAGTAGGGACACAGGACTTGAATCACAGACTACAAACCTGTGCAATCCCTGAAAGGTACCAATTTCGACTTGAACCGGATCTGTGATCGGGTTGGTCAGGGGCTGGTTTGCCACTCCCACTACTTTTATTGTGAGTCCTGAAAGGGGCAATTTCGGAACCTCTGCACTCCTGACTGTAGAGCGTGTAGCTCCTGTGTCAACCAAAAATGAGACCTTGTGACCCATCACCTTCCCTTGCACATAGGGTCCCCTCTGATCTACCTCTAGGGATGCTGCAAGCCTGCACTCCTCACTATCTGAACTGTCATCCGACCATTCATTGTTTATTCCATTCTCATCACGCAATGGGAACTGTTGTACTGTGTTATTTTGACCCATTCCTTGACTTGTGACCTGTTGAGGAAGCATCACCTGTTGCTGTCGCATTGGTGCTAAGGGCAACTGCATTTGCTGTCTAGGTACTACTGGAATCTGCTGTTGCACTTGCTGCATCTGCACTGGTTGCATACGTGGCATCTGCACCTGTTACATGGGTTGGAGACCCTGCATTTGAACCATGTTATTCTGAAAATTTGGATTAGGACCCCTCATTCTTGGTCCTTTAACATTTTGAAATGCACTGACATCATTGCTTTGTTGAACCGCACCTTCCTGCACCATCATCGGGCACTCCCGCTTCCAGTGTCCCACCCCCCCGCACGCATGGCATGGTAACACCTTCTTCATCCCTTGCATGTCATTTTGTACCACAACGGTATTCAAATCTGGACCACAGTGGACAAAACCTCCTCGACATCTGCCTCTCGTTTGTGTCTGAAACATTCCATTTCCCTGCGGCTGTTGCACCATCTGTTGTATTCCGTTTCCATGCATCCCTGCTTGCGCTGCCTTAATTTGCATCACCATCACTTTCTCCTTCAACTTTCTCAGCTTCAATTCGATTTCATCACTACAGTATTTTGCATACTGCAATACCTCATCAATCGGCTTCGCTTGCCAGCAAATTAAATGATTCTTAATTATCTGGCTAATTTCTGGTCTCAACCCTTCAACAAACCTGAACACAAGGTGATTAATGTCTTTCGGCTCTATGACTTCCGTGCCACTATAATGCTTGAATGCTTTTAACAACCTCTCATAGTAAGCATGTATCAACTCTTTGCCTTCTTGTGCAGTTCGATCAATCTTTTGCCGATCAATGTTCTGCGGCGACATATTCTGCTTCAAAAACTCAATTACTTTATAGAAATGCTTCATTACCTCCGGAGAGGGTGCTTCGGTAACCCTATCCCTTGCCGGTTCTGCAGTCGGCCAGTCAATACTTCTCTTGCACTCGAGCCACAAATCGGCAGGAACTATGATCTCAAACAATGTATTCAAGTCTTCCCAAAGACACTCTGCGAGCTTCACAAATCTGTCTGTCTGCTGATACCACTCTATCGGCTTTTCCCTCAGCCTGTGGAAGTCGTTTGTGAAGGACAGAATGTCACCTCTGGACCACAGTACGTGGATAAGAACCCCACCAGCTGTCTCTCTCATGGGTAGCATTTTTATTGTACCGGTATCTGGCGCTGGTTTTGGCTGCTGCTGCTCCAAGCAGTCACTTTTTCTTTTATCTCTCTTCTTTGCCCATCTGCCTTCCCACTTCTCTAAGGCTCCCCAAACCTAGGCGCTCTGTAAAATTTCTTTAAGGTGTGCTTTCATCCCAGTAGACCTCATGTGATCAAAGTCTTTGGGTTCGAAGTCCAATCTGTAACTCCTCTTTAGATGCTTAGTATTGTCTAAGTCTATGCCATATTTGTCTGCTAGATTTGCCAATCTTTGGTGCACCTTGCTCACTTCTTTAGTTATTTTTGGACACAGATACCTCAATTCTGCTTCAGTGTATGACTCTAACCTATTCACTCCCATGCTCCCTTCAACTAATTCAGCTGCTTCCACGCCCAACCTTACAAAATTCAGGTATTCCTCTCTCTCTGACCACTCTGCTGTCGCCGGGGTAGTCTGTGGTGAACTCAGCTTATCTAGCCATTCATTCAGTTGTTGCGCACTCAAACATTGCAACAAGATATTTCCAGGCTGCATCATCAGTGGTTGCTACATGTTCGCACTGGGTATCTGTGGAGTTAGTAGTCCCAACCCAGCCTGTCTCGTTGTCTCTAGAGGAACCCCAATCGGACTGAAATCCAACAAGGACCTAGATCTCTCTGCTGTCTGTTCTCCCGGTGTCATCCCTTGAGAGCTTCCTGCAAACCCTCCTCTTATCACCTCTTGAGTCATTACCCCTTGGTCACATACACTAGGCTTTGCCTGCGCATACAGAGGAACGGGTGGACCAACTGTAATCGGCAAAGATATAGCAGCTGGCGCCTGCCTATTTCCCAAACCCTGGGGAGCATTTACTCCCATAGGCTGATTTATTACAGGTACTGGGACTGACTGCGGTCCTGTGACCGAAGTGTAATTCGGAACCATCTGCTGCTGCGGCTGGGGCAGCAGAAGTGGAGTTGGCTCCACCTGTACCAACTTTGATCTTGTATATGCTTGATCTGGCGGCACCATCAAATTCGGAGTGGTCTCTAAGACTGGAACATCAGGGTAGACCCTCTGAAACGGTGGTGGCTGCAACTGTGTCTGCATCCCTGACGCAGTGGATACGCTGACACTATTCTGCACTGGAGCTGGTGGCGCAACTGCATTTACCTGAGCTGTATGCGCTGTTCCCTGATTCTGTGTTGAATTTACAGGACCTGCACTAGAACTTGGTCTGTTGTCATTCATGGCATATGGCGGTGGGCGATCCTGTAACAACTGATTAAGGAACTCATCGTCATCTATGTCATCTGCATCTGCCCAAGACCTGTTATTCTCTTTCCCTCTACTAGAACCCTTGTCTGTTTTACAAGTGGCCTTTCTTCCTTGTGTGTCGGCTTCTTGAGTGATTGCTGGAAAGATCCTGACTCCATCTATTATTTCTCGTCTCCACAGTCTGGTCTCACTATCCCACCTAGCCTCCTCTAGCGTCTTCTCTGGTTTTCTCATTCTCCTCTCAAAGTTTTGTTGCCTCTGTCATATGCCCATCAATTCCCAAATTGCTAGCGCTTCAAACTGTGCTGGCCTTGGAGGCGGTTTCTGCTCATTCAACACCTTCTGCAAATTCTCTAGGACCGCTATGTTGAACGTCCCATTCTCTGGAAATGCCAAACACCCATCCTTCTCTGTTAATTTGCACCATTGCTTTAGCCAAAGACATGGCGCGACTCCCTTCTCCTCCATTACGGCATAAGCCGTAGTATCCTCTGGCGGTGTAGGCTCCCCCACACTCGCGGTAATGTACACATCTCCCCTCAAAGCGCTCTTTAGAGCCTTGAAGAACTTCATTTTTGCGTCTCTTATTTCGTCTATAACTGAACCAGGAAGTGACTTTAATTCCCAGAACACCCTTTACCTACCTTCACAACCAATTGCCTCTCACGGACGGCTGCCAATCCGTGTGCGACCCTTCTCACTAACTGACCTATCCCAGCGTGGCTCCAATGACGTCACACTCACACACACTGCGGCTGACAAAGTCTTGCGGCTTGTCTTCCGCACTCCCTATTCACACAACCTAATGCAATATATTGCGAGCACTTTAACAACAAAACTCAAATTTGCCGGTTTACTACAGGAAGGGTAACACAATCTCTTCAGAACTTTACAGAGATTTCACTTGAAGCCTCAGCCGCTACTCTCTCCTTCTCAGATCCCGCACTCGCAAGCAAAATTTGACCCGCAAATTTCACTCTCGACTTGTCAATTGCTCGTCCTAGTGCACTTTAGAACTTACCAAATCTCCACCGAAGGTTCTCACTCATACACTTTGACTCGAACTCGACTCGTCAATCACGCCCGATTGACCTATTAAACCGCGCAAATTACAACATAAACCAAGTGTCTCATACACTTATCAATATACTCCGGAGTCTTAGACCACGCAGGGTCCGTACATCATCAACAACCACCTGGACAATTTTTGAGCACAAAGCGCCACACTCACATAAAGTTCGCCGACTTCCCTACTCTCATACTGCTGAGTACGCCCACTCCTACTAAAACATCACTGGCCTAAAATCCTCACGAACCTCACAATTCAATTGCGGTATGCATAAGCTGTGCAAGCGCAAATCCTACTTTACTCATACCATCACTAGAATGCCGAGAACATACCCAACTCACTTCAGCAAGCTCCGGGGTCCCGGGAAAGTCATTTGGGGCTCAGGGGAACACCACCTCTCCAATTTGCATCATTTCAAAAACAATTCTAAAACAATAATCCCTCATCTTAGGGCCCCAAAGGGCCGAAACCGCCCTCTGCTACCAGAACTGATAACGCGTCCCGTCCTAGGTAATTTACTTACTCTGGGACTCGTTTTAGGCCAATTAATTTTTTGACCCTGATTGGAGGCACCTTAAGACGAGATAACTAATCAGCATATCAATCGATAGGTCAATAACCTCATCAGTATTCACAATAGCGAATTAATTAAATTAGTTCATGACATTAATAAGAATCCAAACTCACCATGACCTTTCAGCCACGAATAACCACACAAAATTTAGTAATAGTTATGATATTTATTCCCTATTAGTCACACTCTACCAGCAAGTTTATTAGTCTCAAAACCAGGAAACACATCAATAATGTCACAATATGGCAACTTAAGTAAGATTTAAGCAACGCAAAGGTTATAAACATCAGGACAAAACACAGCGTTAACATGTATCTATTTAGCAGAGTATCCTTAGAACCATATTCACCAAAGCAAAGATTCTGTCATTTGTTTATTCGCACCCCATATTAGTGAACTCCTTGACTAACCTCTAATTAGCATCAGCATGTTGGGCTTTCATGCAAAACAATTTAGTAACACAAATTTGGAAAACATCTAACTATGGTCCCTGTCAAAAGCAGTTAGTACCTAGGAGAGGCAAACAGATAATTACAATTTCATTATCATATAGTTACCCTCCGTAATGGGTCAGCATACAGAGTCAGTCTTCGTCCTCAGTACAGTAGTCGATCCGCCATCAGCCGGGACAGAACAGCAAAGTCTCAGCAAACAGGGTAGAAAGTTCTTCCCTCTTAAGGAGGTGAAGTAAATGTTGGGTAGAGAGGATAGTTCAAAGTAAGGCAAAAGTCTCTCAAAGTAATGATCTAAGAGTAACGATAAGGTAATAGCTGCAAGGAACGGCAAAGGATGGCAAACGAGTGGACGATTTCCCCTTGTGACATGTCATTATATTAAATCCGTCTAACAAACCCTTAATTTCCAATTGTGCAAAATCTGGCGCACCACTATCTCTGTCCAATGGTTGAGTGGTCACCTTACTAGAATTTTCACCTAAGACAGTTCTCATACAGTTCATTGGCTCCTGTGATTTAGGTCTTCATCGGGTGAGATGGTAGGTAGGAAAAGTTACACGCACGGCTTCAGTTAGTAGCTCTATTGTCTTTACCAGTTCAGGCGACCTTGCACCTGTTGCGAATTACACTGCTGCAGTCAGCAAGAATGTCTCCTTGAGCAAGTCGGGTCTCATGAGAAAGAATTTACTACAGTTACACACACATCTCTAGCTTCTGGAAAAGTACAGCTTTATGTCCTTCAGGAAGACAGCACAATGCACTTTAGAAAAACACATTTAATATGAGACCAGGCAGCTAGGCACAGACTGTAGCTAAGGCCTAGTGTCTAAATTTGCAAATCCTTACTACATGATTCATAAAGTTGGTATAAATTCACACATTAGTACATCATTAATTTGTCATTAGTCAAATTCATTAGTCAACGTGTGCATTGGTGGCCACTCCCAGTGGGCACGTTTCAAACGTTTACATTAGAAACATATTAATGCGTGTTCTATGCGGCTTCATTGTACCTTAATTTGCAAGCAATTCATGTACATTTTTTATTATAAAAGCTACACTCCAACATAACCACCTCTGCTCCTCTGGCGATTGTCCAACTACAGAAACAAAACTGTTTAAGTTGCTATTATGAGCACTTTCACACGATTGCTACTTTTGTCAGTCATCGGTGTACAATTGGTAGTAATATTGGCAAGATTGAAGCAAGACCAGAAAAGGTTTAAAATAGATGTTAGAGAGGTAGTTATAAGGGGCACCCCTGTGGCGCCTCAGTCTCTTTTAGTGAAGGAAGAAGTTTTGGTCAACTCTCAATAGTGTTGCTTTTTCAGGTCCAGTAGCATTAAATGACAAGAAAGTAAATACTGTTCAGTGCATCATCCCTATAGGAAAAGCCATATTGCTTCCATCCCCCTCCCCATCAGGTTCATGGTCTTGACATTTGGTAATTTAATCTCTACAGTAGCTTCACCTGCTGCACAGGCCTAGACATGTGCAGTGTTTCAAGTTGATGCATTTTTTATCAATCTAACTTTACTATGACTGTGGCATATGTATTTCACTGGCTTCTACAGCATAACATGATTCTGGATTGCATGTTTTGGAATGTCCTATACATTTCTGTCTAGAATTAAACTCACCTCACCCCTTGAGGTGATCCAGCTCCCCTGTTGCTATTTTAAAGGATTTATGACCCAATGTCCAGGATGGGAGAGGGGGTGTCTCGTAGGGACTGCTGAGTGGCGCACACTGGAAGAGTAGTACTGTGAGGCAGGGAAGACCCTGCACAGCAGAGATAAGGATTCACAGTATTTGAACAGTTGTGTACTTGTTACATGAAAACTCTGGGATCTTTTTGCTTCCACTAAGCATTCTCACAGGGCACAAAGTAGACAACGCTGCTGTAAAATTAGGCCTAGGAAGCCTGTGCATTTAAAAAAAGGTTTTTATTGAGTTTATCAGAAAGGTCCACAATATAAAACATGCGTAAGAAGCAAACCAGTTAGTCTGCTGCAAGTGAAGTCTGTACAACATCAATTAAACAGATCATTACAATTACTTCATGTCTTTAGTGTGCCATTTTACTTTGCAGCGCCCTTAACCTCATTAATGCATATACATAGTTATCTGGGTTTTCTCCTTATTCGTCGTCTTTGTAAAACATTTGAGATATGTTAATCCAGTGTTGTGAGCTTTCGTGGTGGTCTAGTGCCTAATGGGGCCGTCAGTTGTGTCACGGTTTTGCCCTTTGTGCCAGGTGTTCTAATAATTAGTCATCTTTCCTAGTGAGTTTCATATATAGTTCATCTGCTAGGGCCCACTTTTCCACTGGTCATATTTGGGTGCTAATGATTTAAGCCAATGATTGTCTGTATTTCTTTAGTTAGCATGGTACAGAGGGACACAAATTACATTTCATTTTTTACCCTTTATCACTGGGCCAATTCCTAATAGGGATTGTTTTATACTTATATTTGCCATTTATCTCACTGCTTGATCGAATCCCTCTAATACTATATGCCTGAATACTGAGACCAATGCGTACATCGATTCCGTGTGGAGAAATTCGGTCACTGATGCTCTGCTGCGGCTACAACCTGGAGAGCTCCCTCGATTATTATGTGCTATATGGTGTGATATACATCGAGTGGAGATAATGAAACTAAATCAGTTTAAATCTTGCAGTGACTGATATCTTTTTGACTTGATCGCATGCTTTATTCCAGTTCATGTCCTTCAACGGGTTGAGGCAGCACAGTAACTGTCTCACCCATGCTTGCATTGTGTCACCTTCTCTATCTTGTACCAGTAAGGTGTAAAGATTTGTTACTTTCTGTTGACTGTCAAAATATTTAACATTGACATCATCGTAATTGTGATGGGTATTTCTGAGAATGATTTCTAGATTTATCTAGTTGTGTGCTAATTCCCCATACTGGAGGAACTGGCTTTGGTTTAGTCCAAATGCTTATTGTGCTTCAGCAAAGATAAGAATTCTCTTATTCTGGTTTAGGACTTCTATTGTATGACATCCTCCCTCTTGCCAGCTTATTATTGACAACTTATTGAGTGTATTTTGTAATGATTTAATACACGTTGAAAGCCTATCTGGAGTAAACGGTGGTATACTCAGAACTGTGTTAACTGCTTTATTTCCCCAGACAGTCCCCACTTGACGGACAATTTCTGGATAAGTATTGAATATGTTTCATCCCATGATAAATGTTTCTGACAATGTTCCTGGTAGGTTTTTCTTCCAGTTAGGAGTTTTTTTCAAACCAGCTCACTGTGTGCTGTAATTGTGCCACAACATAATATAAAAAATTGTTGCTAAGTCCCAACCCACCACTAGTCCACTAATGCTTCACTGTTTAACCTGGAAACTCTTTCCCACTAACATTAAGGTACTCAAAAGGGTATCCAGCTTGTTAAAGAGTTTAAATGGACTCGGGCACATAGAATTCTGTAGCATATAAATGCAAAATATTTCCCCACCGATATTTTCCCCATTATTGATCAAGGTAGTGGTGGCCAAGACCCAAACAAATATTTGAGTTATGTTGAATATTCCCCATATATTTAGTATGTGTTGGACCGATCAATCATTTGTGACCTGTATGCCCATGCATTAAAAGCTTTCCATTTCCCATTCTATACCTACTTTTGGAAATACAAGCTTATACATCACGGAATAGCCTGGATTTGCCCCAATTAGTAATCACGCCAGATCTATGTTTCAAACTGTTATCATTCGTTAATGCGGAGTGGAACCGAGGTTATCAGGTCTTTCAAGTATACCTATGTGTCATCTGCGTATGGTGACACAACATGTGTCCTATTGCCCACCACTATGGCCCATTGGGCCAGGGTTGTCCATAATGTTCATGCTAATGACTAACTAGCCATTGCAAACCGAAGGGAGATAATGTGCAGCCTTGTTGGTTATCCTATTCAAGTTTCCTACTTTCTGAGATTCAGCCATCTGGTTTTACTTTTGCTGCAGTCTAGAACAATTTAACCCAGCTTAAAAAACATGGTTCCAAAATCTATTCTTTCCATTACTGCCCAAATATTTTCCCATCATTCATGCTGGACTTACTTTGTGGTGATTGTGGAAATGGCAAATGTACTACAGCAATGATTGGAGCTTAGGACTTTACTCATAACTCTGAAGTCATTCTTTCCATCCATTTCTGCAAAGACAGTCATGATCCAGGTAGACAAAACTGATTTGTATTACCTCAATGAAAGGGGACACAGTGTCCAGAGGAAGTGCAGCATTCTATGGGCACTCAACATATATTTCAAACCCAACTCCAAACTGTACTAAATACCTCTTGTTAATTGAGGGCAAGTCTACATGCCTTTCCCCATTCTATTTTTTACAAAAGTATTTTCCAAGCTTAGGAAATCCAAGACAGTGAGTATTCTCAGCCCTTTGCACTGGCTTTACTGTGGCATCCTGATTTGTTTCTCTTGTTGTAAGAACCAAACAAGAGATTGCCATGCCAATCAGATCTCGTGGCCAGTATGTTTTGCAGGATTTTCCATCTATTTTGGATTTGAATGCCTCGCTTCTGTACTTCCCACATGGTCTCTTGAATTTACTTCCTGACTGCACAAATATCACAAGAGGACCAAACAGGTTTTAGCCAGGTCATCTTAAGCCTCCAAATGGAGTAGTTCACTAGAAAAAAATGACACTTCGTCTATTTTTAGTCCTTCAGTTACTTCAGACATATGAAAGGAAAGTTGTCTTATTGAAAAGTACCAGAGAGCAAGAGACCTAGCGCCTTTTAAGTTCAGAAAGCAAATTTGCAAAACCCTAGTGATTGTTGTCACTGCTCTCTCCCAAGCACTTTCACATGCCTAAGACTCAGTAAGGCTCCACCCAGAGTTGGATTGGGTTGTGGCCAGAATTAATCTGAGGGAAAGGATTATGGATTGTATGTCTAACAATACAGCAGTTACAATGGTAAGCAACTGTAAGATGCGCTTACCTTTCATACCCTTCATTCCGCCCAAAGATAACTTTCCCAAACCTGAAGCAATATGAAACATTACAGAGGAAAATGATGGAGAATTTACATGAGGAAGGCCTAACCAAAAATATTCCACAACATGAATTGAACAAAATGGTAATTTGCCCATATACTTGTATCTGACTTGTGTGGTAGCACAGTTCTCTGTCTTATATATAATATCAATTGGAGCATGTTTGTGATAAGCCATAGATTCTGATTTTGCACCCACACCATCAATTTGAGTTCCCACTCAGCGGGCTAAAGTTTAAATATGTTGGGCTAATTCACAAACTGAATTTTGTTTGTGTGTTAGTAGTACTATGGTAGTATCACTAAGGTAGTACAAAATGTTATTTTCAAACCTACATGTGATGGTCTGTGCCTATGCCTCCTCTGTCTATGACTAAAGGGGAGAAGTTTTGGGAGGAGTAAGTACAGGTCAAGGAACGGCAAGGGAGGTGTATAGGGAAGGACAGACAGGAACCCATTAACAAAAGAACATTCCCATTGTTATTTACAAACTGTACTTCTATAGTTATTACAGCCAAAAAGACACAAAACAAACATAAATGTACTACAGCAACACACATGGTTAACCAGTGGTACTAGAAAACCCTCCCATAGAAAATAATAGAAGTGGGGATTTAAAATAAAGCCCCATAAGAAAATAATGTTAAAATAAATTAACTAATTGTAGCGTTTTGTAAATATATACATTCTTTTCATATTAAACTTTACATTATATTTTTGCAATTTTTTTAACTTAATGTACTTAAATGTATTAAAAACTAATTTAAAATTTAGTTAGTTTAGAGCAGTAACAGTTTTTACACATTATCCTACATTTATAAAATAATTTAACATTAATATTTTAGTTTTCGGTTTATAATACAATTAACATTTATTAATTTCCCAAAGATTTACGCTTTTGCAGAGGTCTCTGCCAAGTGTGAGGAACTTAAAATATGGTTGTAAAGTTACTACTGGTTGTAACTTTGCTGCTGGTTTTACTCACTCCACTCCCTATTTCAGTGGGTAAGTCTACACTTTTGAGTAACTTTACACTTGTAACTGTTAAATAGTCAACAATAGCAAACGTACCAAAAAGTGTAGGAATACCTTTTTGTGAATAGCCCCCATTAACTTCAAATACAATGCAAAAAAAATCTACTGAGCTGTAATCAGTCACAAAAGAATGCACTCTACATAAAGACTTAAAGGTCTGTGAAGTTCAAACTACTGCTTGTGTTTCACATTCTAATCTTCCAAAGTTATTTCACACTCTGAAGATGTAGTATAGAAGAAAGTAGCTGAACAGATGCCCTGGTTAAATTGAAAGGCAGAAAATAAAACCCTTTGGAAGGAGAGAGAAATAAGATACCACAACCACTTTATCTTCCCCCAAAAAAACCACATGTGATTCATATGAAGAGGTGAGTTAAATAATGGTCTGAAAGAATCTCATGCAGCCTTCACAATGTATCTTAACAATGTGTCATGTTATTGGCGTTTATATAGCACGCTAATCACCCATGAGGATATCCAGGCCTTTGTAGCAAGTGTGGAGGTCAGCCTGGGGATTTATTGGAAACACAAGGTCTTTAGCTCCTTGTGAAAATCAAGAAGAGAGGAGGAGGTTCTTATATGTTGTGGCAGTCGTTCCAGGCTTTAGGTGCCAGATACGAGCCAGCACAAGGCTCCGAGTCTTCCCCCCTCCCCTGCTCTGCTTTTGTGTATGTATGGGGTGTGGGCTACTGAGAGACCAGCAGAGCAGAGGTGTCTGGAAAGCTGGTGAAAATTAAAGCAGCTGTTCATGTAGGCAAACCAATGTTGCAGATCTTTTGTAGGTGAGAGAGTTACCTACTCAGGCCAGCTTTGATACATTCTTTTCCACTTCCTCTTTGCTGGTTCTTCTTTTCTGTTCCAGTTGTTTGCAGTGTTTTTTGGTCATTTTGAGCTGTTCTGCCTACCAGTTGGCCTGCGTTCTAGTTTTTGCTGTGTAGCTTCATTTCTGAGGGCCAGAGTTGTGTCACAGTTGGTGATATCCACTTGTTGAAGTTCTTCATGTCATGTGCTGGTACGCCTGTGGGTTCCAGTTTGTTCTTTTGCAGGGTGTCATCCAGTCCACCTCTGTTAGGTTTTTCCAGTTTTGGCATGCTGGGCCTGCTCTGGGGGCTCTTATGGGTCTATGGGTATCAATTGTAAAGCTCACTATGGCATGATCTGACCAGGTGACTGGTCTTGGTGTGTTGATCGTAATGTTGTTGAAAGATATGAAGATGGGTTCTAGGATGAGTCCGGCAGTGTGGGTGGGCTCTGTGACACATTCGGTTAGTCCCAGGTTTCTGAGGTTGTCAAGAAGGGCAGCTAAGTTGGCATCTGTCCGGTCTTCAAGATGGAAACTGTGGGGTCCTAGGAGGATAAAAGCTCTGGAGTCTGTGAGGAATAGGGGGACAATGAAGTCCATGATGTTGTTAGCAAAGCTGACTCTGGGGCATGGAGGGGAGAGGATGATAGACTAGGGTTCCAAGGAGGGTGACATTTGCTGTAATTTATAATTTGAAGTTGAGGTGATGCATGTTGTTTGTTCAGTCTTCGGCACATGAAGGTGTCTTTGTAAACTAAGGCGATTCCTACTCCAGACCTGTTTAGTCTGGCTTGCCTGGTGATCTTGTATCCAGGGGGATGGCAGTGGCGATGTCAGCTGTTGAAGCTGTGGTCAGTCATGTTTCCTTGTAGAAGAGGAGGTCCGACGTGCCATCTTCCAGCAGGTCCCAGATCTCTGTGGCATGTTTGCTGAGTTGGCGAGTGATGAGGAACAAGCATGCTATTGGTTTATGTGGAGAGGAATAGGTGTTCCATGGAATAAATGTACAGGTGGTATTGCTATTGGCAGTTACAGCTATTACAATATGTGGGGTAAGCGTTCTGGGAGTCATCTTTAATTCCACAGTTAGGTAAAGAGATGACAAAGGACAATGTTGGATCTTCAGGTAAGTCAATGGATTGATTTGTTTCTGGGAAGAAATAGAATCTTTGAGATTTACTTGAATCAGTGAAATGTGACTACTCAGCACTAGGCCTTCATTTATTATTTACTTCTCCACACGGTCATCAGAGCATCCATTTTACTAAACACTAATGATTTGGTTGGAGGTGGGCCAGAACTGGTGAAAAAGTGAATGCCATTTACAATGGAACAAAATGGTGTTGTTGTGCCATGTCTCATAGATATTGTACATTTTAATTTTATCAAAAAATGTGTACCCTCCAAAATTGGTTAGTAGTTTCCAATCTACTATTGTTTTGTACTTCAGTTTTTGACACAGTTATTAAGTTACTTAAAGTGTGGTATGCATGGAATTAGATTTACTTCCCACAAATACACCTTTTCAACGTTTGGCATGCAACTGAGTTTGGGCATGCTGTATTTACTCTTTCATGTATGTATTGTTTTCTATACCAGTGATCAGGTTGCCTAGTGGTCACTTCAAAGTATATTTTCACATGGCAGTGCACATTAAGAATTGATAATTAACAGTTGTTGATTTATGTAGAGTCAGTAACTTTCAAGAACAATATTTGGGCCTTCCAGAGTGTTTATTAAGGGGGCTATGGAGATGTCTTCAGGTAGTAGCACGGGTTGTCTGAATTGAGAAAACGACTATCAAGGCCTTGGACTTCGCTGCAGTAGCCCCCACATTTACTTAAAAGCTTTTTTAAAAAGCTCAGTGTTATGTTGTTTTCTGAAGGCAGTTGGGTTATGGGTTTATGGATATGATGAGTGCTTTCAGGGCCTTGAGCCTTCCACTGCTCAAGACCTCACTCTGTCTGTTTTGATTAAACCTCTTTTGCCAGGTGGTTTAGTTGATTTATCAGTGTCTCACCTTTTGTATGTAGTCCCGGTTCTGCTTTTGTAGATATACCATTCCATTGTTCCAGGCAACCCTATCTGTTGCTCACAGGACGTTGAACGTGTTTTTTTAGAGTGGGTTTGATATAACTGTTATTTTTGAGATTGCAAACTAGCATGCCTTCCTGCATCTGTTCCTTTTGGCAGTCCGTTACTAATCTCGCTTTGTAGAGCCACATAGACTATGATGAAATAGTTTAACCCTGCCAAAATGATAGCTCATGTCAACTTCACGTGGTGGTTCATAAAGAACTGCTAGAACCATTCAGTCCATAGAGAGCTGGAGATTGGTTTCTGTGTCAACTGAGAATTTTACAAGACAATAGCAGCTCTAAAGAATGGGAGTGAAATCAAATGATTTAATTTTTTCTTGGGAAAATATTCTATTTTTGGTACCGTACCTGTCCTCAGCTATTTTCTGTTACAGCCTCTTTGTGAAAAGTTGCTGCATCCTACAAAGGCACTCTATTCTTCTTATACATGTGTTCTTGTAGGTGATTTTGGAGTCCATGGTGGATCTTACTCAGGAATTGTGTCCCAATGGCATGCGGGCAGCTGAGAATCACAACAAGATGTTGAGCGCTGTCTCGGACCGTGTTACAGTGCCACGCAATTTCATCCGCAGCGTCCTCCTTGAACAGGCTGGTTTGGATATCCAAAACAAACTCAAGTAAGTGTCAAGGATTTCAGGTCTGGGCAGATGAAGTTTAGCAATTCCATAACAAGGAAACTGGGGTCTCATGTCTAAAAAATGCATTTGGTAAAAGTGGTTGCGCTTTGCACACCTACTTTCACCAAATGCATCTGTATTTTGAAATCATGGATGATTAGGTCGGTTCAAAAAGCAAAGAGTCATAGTGGGTGCCAACCTGACGTGCCTTATAAATAATAATGAGATGGGTCACAAACTGAGACCAGTGACGATTGGCTGCAATCGTAGACATGGTAGTCTTTTGGGGTCAGCTGACCACAATGTCTGATTGCTTCATAAAGCAATCGTTTTTTTTTTTTTTTTTTTTTTTAAATAAAGTCCGTTTCCCTACATGACAAACTGGATGCATTTAAAAACCTATTAAATATTTTGTAGTTACTTATGACCACCGCCTAATAATAACAGTGTTTTTTTAAAAGCTAATTTCGGTTGCAAGACATCAATACATACCATAAGGATTGCACAGACTTGATAAAATTAATATATTACAATTGGTCAATTCACCTCTGTCCCCAGCTGGCGAAAATACCCTCCTTTTAGTAGGGATGCCCAACTTTGTACTTCGTTAGAATCATTAACATCAGTTTACTTGTCCCTCCTAGTTTGAAAAAGCTGATTGTTTTTTATTTGTGATTCATGTAACACATAAAAAGAAGGCAGCACATGCTTCACGAATACCCTGTCTCTTCTTCTTTGCAAAATATTCCACGTTATATCTGTCATGTACCAGTCTATATGTATGGTAATAATTTCAAATAAAATTAATATCATACATACAGTGACCTAGTGCTATGCAGCGTCTTGCCATAGCATCAGAAAATCAGGATCTAATGCCCCACCAACAAGACAATTCGTAATGGTTTCCTAAACCCATTTGACAATTCAGAAAACTTCCAAATCATTGTTTGGCCTTTTACATTTTAAGAAGAGGTTTTAGCATTTGCAAACCCTCTGAGTTACAGAGTCAGAGTTTGTGAATGCCAAAACTATTAGTACGTGAGGCATTTAGTTCAACCATGACAGTGATGGACATTAGCCATTGAAGTGTGTTTAGTAACAGAAAAGCATAAGCATAGTAGTGGATGTCAATCATTTCAGCTTTTGTTCTGAGAAGCAGGTGTGTTGGTCCTGCAGCTGTGGGTGGAGCAATAAAGTTATTGCATTTTATGTGAATGAGTGAATGAATGAAATACATTTCTAAAGGACAACAGCTGCCCCATAAAGCTTCCAGACACTGAGAAACTCAGAGAAAAATTCAGACCAGTTAGAAAAATTGTAGAAATAGCCAGTTTTCAGTAGTTTTCTAAACAAGGGATGGGAATGAGTTCTGTTATGAAACAGAAGATAATTTAAGAGTGAGGCAAAGGACCTACCTCTTTGTGTAAACGGTTTAATTTTGGGAATGGCTAAGACTGACTGAGGGTAAGATTCAAGATTGTGAATAGGATGGTAAGTGTGATGTTTCTTTCTAAGTAGAAGGGGGCATTGTTGTGGAGGACTTTGGAAACAAGACAAGGGACTTTGTAGGTCCTACACTTTCTTACAGGCAGCCAGTGTAAAGATTTGTTATGTACTCTAAATGAGCATCTTCTGGGGATGTTAAAGATAGTTCGTGCAGAGGTGTCTGCATGAGATGGGAAGGAACGGCAAGAAATAGCGAATTACTGTAATTTATCATCAATGTTTAGGCACATCTTTCATTATGTGAGAAAGACATCTGTGTGTCCGGGGGTGGATAATGGGTAACGGCATTGGCACTGTGTGCTATGATTTAGTCAGAGCAGTCAACCCTGGTCATCCCTTGGTTCCTCCCCTGTCTCTCCTCCTCCATCTTCTCCGTCCATTTCATCACTCTGGGGCACTTCTCCCTCATCAGCCTGGCCATCTCACTCAGAGTCAGTATCTCCCCCCAGGTGTTCCCAATTCCCAGAATTTCCATCCAGAGCTCAGCTAAGGGGTGTCTCTGGATTCCCCTACGGTGTTCCCTCTGAAGGGCCCTCTCTTCTGCCATTGCCCATGCCATAACATCCTGAACCCACACTTCTAAAACAGGCCCCTCTCATATTTCCAAGCCATTGTTTTTCCATGCTTAGCCAGCGCTAAGGGCAAATCCAGGAATTTAGTACCCACTTCATGTTTCTTGGATTTAGGGAAGTTCTCCAGTAAGCAGGCCTCAATGGTACTTGGAGCAGTGCTAGCGTTGAAAAACCACCTGCAAGAATACCTGGCGGGTACAGCAGCTCCATGTCATGTGTTGCAAAAAGCCACATCTGGATGTCTACACCAGGGGCAGCCCCACAGGTCACCATTGTATATGACCTGTAGTTTATGAGGCATTAGATATATCATATGTAGGAGGTTAAATTGTATATATTTAAGCCTTGTGTGGAGAGACCTTTCTGGAGTAGGACACTATCTTGTTACATTCCCTATCTTGAATCTCCTTACCTAGGATATCATTTTGTCCCCGAGTCCATCAAGGCTTTCCTTCCCATATCACTCAGAGACCGATAGATCCATGAAACCAACCTTCAGGCGGAACCCATAGAAAGTAGCAACTGTAATGTGATATGCGTAGGGGGCTCTTCCCGCCCACAGTTCCATAGGTCTGCAAATGTTTGTATCAAAGCTTCATAATTTAGAAATTCACCTGTGGTTAATGCGTAATGTTCTATGAGTTCCCCCAAAGGTATGAAAGTGCCCATCAGAAAGCAATCTCTCACCATCTTCAGCAGTGCTTCTGTCCAGTCAGAAAACCTGCCTGCCGTGAAACAGGTTACTGGAGTGCCATGTGGGAGGCCAATCAATGGCAGCGCAGGTGCATGTATGAACGCATTTTGGGTTTGCATCTGACACCACCGCCAAGCATATAAGGCTACCAATAAGAGAAAATTCAGCTGTGTGATAGTCACGTCACAGCACAGTAGCCGAGGCAGGAAGAGCCAGAATTATCAAATCCGAAGCACCCCTCTAAGACTTGTCAAGCCATCTAGCTATCCATTGCAGCTGTGCTACTAAATAGTAAAGCTCAAGGTCCGGTGGGCACTGGACGCCCTATTTCTGCGGCCATTCCAAATTAGTTTGCAAAGAATGGCAAAAACCTGCCTAAACCAAGCTACGGGAATTTTAACCGGGAGGTTTGTTAAAAAATATTACAGGTGAGAGAGCATCACCATTTTGGAGATGGCAATTCTTGCCATTAGTGGCAATCAAAGATCTCCAGAAGGAGACACAACCCCTAACAGTATGGTATACACCCTCCAGATTCCCTTCAGGCAAGTCCTCAATAGTATGGTATGCATGTATACCTAGATACTTAAAGGAGGTGGGTGACCACCAAAGCCCCAATGGTATACCTGCGGGCACAGGGTGCCCTTTACACAGGGAAACAGACAGGTCTTTGTACAGTTCAGTCACAGGCCAGACACCCTCCCTAACTCTAGGCGAGTGATTGCATCATACCTCATTTTCTTCTAGATACAAGAGGAGGTCATCCGCATAGAGCTATATAATATGTTGTCTGTCCACCACAATTGACCTTCCCCCTCATCTCTGAACAGCACTGCCAACAGTTCTATGGCCAGGGCAAAAAGTAAGGGTGACGGGGCAACCCTGCCTTGTCCCTCTAAAAATGTGATATGGGGAGAGACTGTGGAGCCCATCCTGACCCTAGCTGTTGGTTCAATATAAAGCAGGGTGATCTATTTAATCCACTCCTCACCCAGACCCATCCTTCGCATGACTTCTGTTAGGAAGTCACATTGTATGGAATCAGATACCTTCGAGGTCTACTGATATGAGCATTGTGTCAGTCTGGGTCTGCACCCAGGGTGGTACAGAACATATAAGAGTCTTTGCAAGTTGAGGGAGTGCTTCGGTTCAGGATGAACCCGTTATGATCTTTGTGAATCAGTGTCTGCCTGTAAGGGAGGATCCTATTTGCCGACACCTTACTAAGGATTTTGAAGTCCATATTTAACATGGACAGTGGGCGGAACCCGGTAGTGGGTGCACCTGAACCTGTTGTTTTGGGTCAATAGTTGTAGGAAGCCACCTAATTATATGATATATCAAATTGAGATGTATTGTGCAGAGTCCAGGGGTTCACTTAATAGTGGACAGGGGCTTGCTCTATCAATCCCAATTTGGGGATAGTGTGGTCGAGCAGCCTTAGCCTTATCAGAGAGGAGCATTAGACATCTGAAAATACACACACAATCAATAAATGAGGCACATGACTCAAGAAGGAGATCCACACCAATTTACAAAATTACCAAGTAATTATATATATGTTTTGGCACCAGCATCAATATGATCAGGTATGTATGTTTTGAAAGAGAAATCCGTACACTTTTGAAAAGTCGACACTGCAATTTCTGGAAGCTGCAATGTTATGGAGGAAAAGCAAGGATGGCAAAACAGGAACAGTACAGCGACTTATAAGGCCAATCTCAGGGACTTTAGCAAAGTATTGGGTAAGGGTCAGGACCACACCAACAGGTCACCATGGGTGGCAAAGGGGCAGCTGGGTGCATGTGAGTAATACGGCTTTGGGTACCCAATGTTACTCTATGAATATTGGTCTGGTTGAAAGGATGCTGCAAGTGAGGACTTGGGATCCAGTTAGGAGGAACCAACATGTGTGTTCCAAACCTGAGATGTCTGGAGACGAGGGGACAGCTTCAGTCCTTTTCTCCAATGACCAGGGGCGATGATGGCAGATGTGTCCTGAGGCATCGTGTTTTTCTCCACCAGAGTGCTTGCGGTGATGAGGCCTGCGTGCAGAGGCTGCAGGCGATGTTGGGGTGTCCACAGTGGACAAGTCCAAGGTGGTCTTTGTTTCTGGAGGGCTGGGGAGCCATGCTGGCACCGTTGACCCTTGTCAATTCGGGCGGTGCGGCACGTGTGAAGTGGTGCTTTCCAGTGTCTGATTTTTTTGTGGTCAGGAGTCCTTACAGTTGTCCGGTAAGAAGCTCCGCTGCTCCCCAGGAATTCCTGGGTCTTTGTTGAAGCCAGGCAGGCCTCTCAGTCATCAGGTGCATCTTCTTCAGGCTTTGCTTTTGTAGCTCTTGGTTGTCCTTCTTTGTAGGTCAGCAGAAATCTGCTTTCTTGATGCAGGAGCTCCCTTAAATATCGACTTTATGGGTGTTTCTGGAGTGTACCCAGCAGGTGTAGGTCCCCCAGAGTTCCTAAACCTGCCAACACCAAGGTGGCAGATTTTAAAAAGTTATGTCCACATCAGGTAGTGCACCTTAGAGGTGGGACTGCCCCAGGGGGTGGACGGCCGCCCGTGAATACTAACTTTCCCGTCTGTCCTGGTACCAAAAGGGCCCTGGGGCAGGGATCGGCATCTCTCCTGTGTGTGAGGCCAGAACCGCATATCAAGAGCAGTGAGCCTCTTTGAAGCCGCCAGCTTTGGAATGCAGATTTACAGGTCATCCAGTTGGTGTTGTGCAAAACACCTCTCCCAGAGCAGGCTTTGTGATTGACTGCCCAAGAGCCCTCATCCTAGCAGGTCAGCCTCATGTCTGGTGGTGGTAGACTGGCTATAACTGGTCATTCCCCACACGGGTAGTTGGTAGGTTTTCAGGGGCACCTCTAAGGTGCCCTCTGGGTGCATGTAGTGATAAATCCATCACTGGCATCAGTGAGAGCTTATTAATACGAGATGTTTGATACCAAACATCCCTATTTTGACTGAAGCCATCATGTAGCTGGGTGGCTTCCCTGTTACTTACTATGTCTAAGAATCAACAAAGACATATCCCGGGCATATCTGTTCTTGCAGATACGTCCTCACATGTAATAGAATGCGCCCTGCTTTAGGGCTGCGAGGTCTGCTGCAGGGGTGACTTACAAATATTATATGCAGTGTTTATGGGACATGGCACACAGTCTGTTCGTGTCGTGTCTTCACTTTTAGCTGCACAAAGACACGCAGCCTGCAGTGACAGTCTGCATGTGCTAGTTGAGGGGTCCCCGAGGGTGGCACAATACATGCTGCAGCTCTTGGGGTCCCTCTTTGATGCCCAGGCCCTAGGTACCAGGGGTACCTTTTACTAGGGACTTATAGGGGGACCAAAGGCATTTCTGATTGGGGAACAATTGCACATCCTTAGGGAAAGAGATCTGGCACAGGGGACCTGGTTAGCAGGAACCCACTGCACTTTCAGTCAAAGCTGCATTGGATACCAGGCAAAAAGGATCACTTTCCTAAACTAGTGCATTTCTGATAGGCCTCCCGCTGCGACTCTGGCACGGAGATCCGACACGCTCACCGCATCAGGCCCGCAACTCAGCAAGTCGGCTCTGCTGCCTCCCACTGCACTAGGGGGGCAGGCGCTACAGCCTATTCTTCTCTGGCAGCCGTCATGCGGATCCCAGGTTGTCTTAGTGTGCAGTGCAGGCCCGGCAGTCGCAGTCTCCTGTGTCAAGCGGTTTCCCACAGCAGTGTGTTTTTTCACTCCGAGCCAGGTGTCAGCAAGCGGCAGAACTTCTCACACCAGTTGGATGACTTGGGTGGGCACCTGGTATGACGATTTAGATGGATAATTATCTGCGCCAGACCAGAGCACCCAGATCACACTTCTGCCATCTTTGGCTTCCAAGCGACATCCCCCAGCGGGCAGCTGTTTTCACACAGCTATTGAGGGAATTTTTAGTGATACAGTTGTCTTCCAAGATAGAAGCAATTATTTGAGTTTGATCTGACTAGGTTAACACCTCAAAGGCAAAAGACTGAACTGTGGGATAAGAAGAAAGAGGTATATACTGAGTGGGGCTCAGGGATGAGCCTTGAGGAACCCAACAGGGAACTGAGAAAGCATTGATGGAAACGGTGGTCACTAGCCTGTCTGGGATCTTCCATTAAAGAAGTAATCTAACTAGCTGAGAGCCTGCTTGCAGATGCTCAAGTCACAGAGTCTAGAGATGGGGACAGGGTGAGAGACTGTATCAAGTGCTGCTGAGAGTTCTAATAGAACCAGAGCAGTAGATCTTCCTCTGTCCAATAAGCATCTGAGGTTGTTTGTGACAGTAAGTAGGACTGTCTCTGTGCTGTGATTAGGCCTAAAATCTGATTCTGAAGGGTACAGCAGGACATTTGCCTCTAAAGAGGAAGAGAGCTGAAAGTTTACTGCTTTCTTCAGCACCTTGGCTGGGAGAGGCAATTGAGGTATGGTGCAAAAATTAGAAAGGGTAGAAGGATCTACTGAACGCTTTTAAAACAAATGTCAGATCATAGCAGTTTTCCACATGTCTGGCACAGACACTGTTTGCAATGAAATATTGTAAAGTTTGGCCAGAATAGGCCCAATGTTGTTGATAACTAATTTCATAATAGGAGGCAGACATGGACTGGAAGGTGAGCAAATCTCATGGATATGGGACGATCGGAAACCGGTCAAGATAAATATGGTGGCAAATTTATAAACTGAAGTACTAATAGAAGAGAATGAGAGCTTAGCAAGTAACTGTTTCCTAATTTTTGCATTCAATACTGATGATTACATCCTGGGTTTTCACCTGTAGGTCAGAGATTGAAAGCTACACTCATGATACATGGCTCCTCGTATATATTTGAAGAAATCTGCAGAGTCACTGAAGCAAAGGAGAAACTCAGAGAACATTATCGGGTGATTCTCTTTGTTGATTTAGTCACCGTCAACTACTATATATTTCTCCATCACTTATAACACACTACTCTTTGGGTAAAATAAATGGGTTTTGCATGTCGTAGATGAAGCATTAACAATTTCCAAGTATGATATCGTATGATCAGCTTTGATGAAACAGTCACCATCAACTAATATTCCCTTCCCCAATGATGAAAATACATCATTCCTTGGACAAAACATACAGGTTATGCATATGGTGAACACAACATGGTTGACAATAAATGAGTAGAAAGATAAAGGGGACCAGGAAAGTATCTGGGCCCTTTACATATGGATAAGGTTGCTTATCAATTCACTCTACCCATATAGAAACGACCCGTTCCTGGACCAGAGAGAAGTTAAGACTATTCTCTGGCTAAGGACTTTAACTTGAGGAGGATGAGTGATTTATCTTGAATAGCGGTGAGTGGGGAAGTTTAATGATGATAGTTTTTAATGTGTGGACTTTTTCAGTAAACACTGATAAGACTGATAGTGCACTCTAGATATTCCTCTGCGATGTCCTAATAAAGAAATATGGGTGATTCTCTCATGGGAACATGTAATCAAGGTTTCTATATATTATCTAGGTATGGAGGGTGGTTTTGATTAAGGGACCTATATATTTATGAAGGTATGAGACTTTTGAGGGAATGTAGGATATTGGTAATTTATGTATCTCTCGCTTGTATTTTATCCTTGTATAAATATGGAAGGATTATATTGGAAGGATAAACTATCGTCCTGAAGAAGGTGGTGAAGGACTTTCAGAAACCACCGAAACATGTCGACGCAAACTGGATCGCTGGACCCATTGGAACTCGCCCATAATAGATTATAGATTGTGTGCACAAATCTGATAGCCATTGTATACCGATTGTGGGAGAGGAGTAGATGGCAGACTAGGGTGTATGTCTTGTGATTTGTCTCCCATCTGTTTTATTGCATATTAATTGTCTTGTGGTAATTGTTTGTTGGGTCTCTTTAGGTTTTATACGCTTTTTTACCTTGTATTGTATATGGGACTATCTATTAAATTATTTTTCTAGATATTCCTTTATTGAAGCTGATCATTGGAGTGAATGAGTGGGTGTTGAGTGGTGGATAAACTTAGGTTCCCCCTAGGGATTACAGTTTTCTTGATTCTCAGTTGCAGTGCCTCCTAAAAGGTTGTAGGGAGGTGAGTTACTGCACTGTGTACGACAAAAGATAGTATTTGATGAATATTTGGGCAGCATCTGCGACCCTGGGTGCTGTTCAGGCACAGACTGGTGTAGACGGGCTTACCTTTGGTGCACCTTGTGTGCAAGTAGCGCATCCACTGTGTGCATCTGTTGCACAGACGAACTACATTGAGGAAGATAAAGCCCATCATACAGGATGGGCATGGTTTGAGAGAAATTACTTGTGGGTCAAAACCACTTGTGAGAAAATGAAATCACCAAAGTGGTGCCCAGCCGCTGTTATCACAGAATGAAGGCTCCCCTTCAACTTTGATATACTAAGAAATAAAAAGTAACTCTATTAGAGATGATAAAATACAACACAAACTGAAAAAATCAAGATGCAACACTTTAAAGATTGTGCCAGCGTGCACCTTGAAGTCAGGCACCTGAGATGGTACAAGACACCCTCTAACAGGTTGCAGCAGTCATAAATAATCCTTGTTGATTACCTCTTACTGACATAATTTCAGAATGACTGGAAGACAGTATTAAAATACTAAAATTGTTGATAGTTCATGTGGATACTTACTTAACTGGATGTGTCTTTCCCTTTTGCAGTGAGGTGAAACTTTCTGTTGTCACCTATTTGACAAATTCCATAGTGGATGAAGTTCTCCAAGAACTGTACCACTCTCACAAAAATCTGGTAAGTTTATTTAATTCCATCTTTTTATAATATTTTAATTTAAATATTTTGAATTAGCAATGCAGTTTATGACTGTGTAGTTCACATTTATAAGGGGCTTATCCCACAAGTTGTTTCTCCAAAGAAAGGCCACTAAAAGCATGCATACTATGCTTGAATTGTTATCCCTTCTCTAGACTGGATCACACCAGGGAAAGTTGACAAAAATTGAATGAGGTTGGCTCATCTACTATATTATTGCCCCTACAGATGATACTTTAGAAAGAGCAGGGTACATCAGCATAGAAACTGTAGTTTCATTTCTCCAGCATTGTATTTTTGATAGATTCACATTCATGAATCATTCCCCATGGTCAAGGTGGGTACCTCCAGTGTCCTTCAATAGCAGTCAGTAAAAAGCATATCAGTCTTCAATAAAAATATCAATTAAACCATGTTCATTTAGTATCCCATTCACCACATTAGAAAACACCAAAACTCCAGCAAATAAGGTGAAGTAGCTCAGTACTCCACTCCTTAGAACATCCCATGCCTCAGATTGCTACTGCGCATTGTGTGTGTAGGGATTCTGCACTCTTAGGCAACTGTCTTCAAGGATGTGTTTGTCTGGGGGGATGTGGCCAACTGCTGCCCGTGATGGACACATAGCTGAGAAGCTTCGGTGGTCACCCAACCAGATCCCCTTAATATGCATAATATTATTCTGCCCCATGGGCGAACACGAACGTTTCTGCCCCTCGTTCACCTAGAGGATACAGAGGAACAGAGTTAGCGGTCCAACGGGTCCCAACTAACTGGATCGGACAGTGGGGCCTTTTGCTGCGCTCGGAGCTGCTGGGGAGAGGAGGCCAGATGCATGGCCGCAACCGGCGGGAGACCAGTTTGGTGAACCACCCAACAGGAGTATACCAGGCTGGAGGCATCTGAGCCCAAAAGGGCCCCGGCTGCCTGAGACATGCAGCTGGGCCTCGCGCTGCACTCCAGGCCGGGGCCTCGCCTCGGACTGTGATCCCGCAGAGAGCACCTCCACAGACTTGCTGCACTAGGGTGGCCACACCAGTCGGGGGGATGCAGGCACCCTAACCAACATGTGCAACACAAAGGGAGCCCCCGTGTGTGGGCAGCCAGGAACCGGTCCTACTGACTTGAACCAGCAAGCGGAATACAGCTGGGGCTGGATATGAAGGAGACATCAACCGTGGCCTTTGTTACCACTCCACAGGGGCCTTCGGATCCCTCACCGGACTCACGTCTGCTTGCCCAGGGGTCCCCGGGACCTCGACCCAGATTGTGGGCGCTGGAGATAGGGCGCACGCCCCCAGGGGGGCAAACCAACCGGGGCACGGTCCCCGTGCCTCGCCAGGTGGGCCTGGTCGGACCCACAGCGCCCATGGTGTGGGCCCTGCATTGCAAAGGATGCAGGAACAACAACCAAGAGTCAGTGCCTAGAGCCCTGACAGGGCATCCAACACTGCGGGGACCCAGCAGCATTGAGGCGGCGACTGCCCAAGGAGACTTAACCAAGAGCTGTGTACACCTTGGAAGCATCCACCCCCTCATAGTGACTGTGACTCAGGGGCTCAGACTTCTCCCACGATACTGGGCCTGATGGGTTCAATGTGAAGTCTGCAGGTTGGGTGGAGAGACATTCTGCCCCTGGCACCCACCCGCCCCACCAAAGTAAGTCATGGACCCCCTGTACAGACAAGCCACCATAAGTGAACAGCACCCCCTGCCACTGATGGAACTCCATTTTTAGATTGTTCTGTCACGAGCAGTCACTTTTATCGCCCACCAGCAGGATGACGTGAGGAAAGAATGCAAGAAAAGTCCATCAATTGAAGCTTGACAGAATTACTCAACCCAGAGACACAACAGAGATGGCCATGGGGTAGAACGTGGCCCGGGGGACCTCAAAGAGGGACAATCCAACTCTGAAGCATGTAATGCCAGCTATCCAAGGGGTACGCAGCTCTCTGGAGACAAAGATCAACACAGAGTCAGCAGAGGTTGCCCTCATGCAGGCAGATATGCACAACTTGGGGGCCAGAGTAAAAAAATCCAAAAGTTCCTTAATACAGCTCAAAGATGACACTGCAACCCTCACAACACAAGTCAAAATGCTCAAAGTCACTGCTGAACAGTTAAGAGAGAAGTTTGAAGATTTAGAGGGCCGGTAATGCAGGAATCACATACAAATATTAGGGATACCTGAAAAGACCTAGGGATCGGCTGTAGACCTGTTCGTGGAAGAACTCCTTCCGAAATAGATACAACCAAACAGACTCTCCAAATACCTTTCTGTACAGCGAGCCCACCGCATCCCAGGCACACCGCCAAAGCCCGGTTCACCGCCACGACCCATCATAGCAAGGCTCTTCAACTTCCGAGACCTGGATGTGATTCTTCAAGCTGCCCGCAGCACCCCACCAATGCATATAGGTAACACTTGTCTTACCTTCTTCCTAGACTTCACTCTCCGTTTACAGAGACTCCCGGAGTGAAGAAGGCTCTAAGAGAGGGCGACCTCAAGCACTCAATGCTTTTTCTGGCACAGTTCTGAGTTGTAGCCGATGGCAAAACGCATTTCTTGTCAACCCCAAAAGCAGCCCGCGACTGGCTGGACGGATGGCAGGTGATCGGAGGGACAGGACGCCGTGACCATCCTAAGAAAACGCCACAGAGGCAGCCCTGCGATAGGTCAACATGGACCCCCAAGGAGGGACGTGGGGAAGCACTACATTGCCTAGTCCAGAATGCCACCCTGACCCCCGAGATGGTACATGGGATTCATGGAGTGACTGGTGTGACCCAGAGGACTGAAAATGTGGCAGCGGCACTACATCCAGAACGTTTCATGGAACGGCCGGGGGTGGGCCTTGGGGGTCCTTACCCGGTAATCGGAGGCGAGATCGAGACTGCATGAGATAAGCAGCCTACTTTGTAATTGCATTCCTGTACCGATGCTGGGTGGGTGCTAGATGGCATTAAGTACACTTCCCTATTAGTTGTATGTTTGGTTGGAGCGACAGGTGCTTAGCGCAGTTGGGGAGGCGGGTAGTTTGGAATTTGCAACGCAGTGTCGGAGGGAGGTGTTATTTACGTCAGAAGTGGTGTTATATGATTTTTGCTGTTGTTTACGTTCAGGCAAGATACACACCACTATTCAACAATGCTGAGGTACACAGGTCCCCTGCTCTCACAGCCCGGACCCCACCCAGGGTTGGCACGGTACCCCCTATGGTGTGGACCGGCAACCCAACAGAGCGATGGCCAAAATAAACACGTAGACACTTAGGATCCTATCCTGGAATGGTAGTGGCCTAGGCAACAAAGTAAATTGGGGAGTGGTGCTCCAATACATCAAACAACACTCCCCAGATATCATCCTTTTACAAGAGACTCATCTTTTAGGCAACTAGTGTCATGCCCTTAATAGGTGGGATACAAATGGCTGACCATGTGGGCCATACTACTTCCTCTAGAGGAGTGGGAATTTTGGAGAGAAAGTCACTTCCACTGACCATTCGGTAAGTATGGCAGGATCCACAGGACCGCTGTGTGGCGCTCTTCTGTATCTGGGAGGGAGACCCCTCTGAACATACTGTCCGTATACATGCCAACACGACTCCATGACTCAGCACTTTCAGCACTGACCGCTCTACTTCTCAATCTTCCAGACAGGGGCTTACTCTTGGGAGGGGACTTTAATGCAACACTTTGTGACAGCAAGGACCACTATACCTCCAGGCCTCCGAGCTCGGTTAGGCAACCCTTTGCTGACTTCCTCACAGCCCAAGGCCTCGCAGACATGTGGCGTACCCTTAATCCAATGTCCAGGCATTTTACTTCTCAGTCCGGGGTACACAATAGCCTTTCGCAAAGTGATTACTTTCTTATGCTGGCCCCCCAGTTATCAAAGGTCAGGGAGATAGGCAATCTAGCCAGGGGTATCTCCGACCACTCCCCCCTGTGGCTGGTCTATGGTTCGGGTGAGAGACCGGCAACTTGCCACATCATATTGAGTACCTGGTATCTTAAAATGCCAAAAATCAGAGCACCAATGATAGAAGCAACAGACCAATATTTTAGGGAAAACTGCACTTCTGTCGATTCCACACTCGTTGTGGGACAGTAATCAAGGGGGGTGGGCTTCTCCCTGATGGCAGAACAGAAAAAAGAAAAGAGGGTTGAATTGGAGTCTCTTAAGCAAGAGATACTGATCCTTGAGGCTTGTTTGCCCGCCCAACAGGAATCAGAAGGCGCCCACATCCCAACTCTTAAACAAAAGGAGTACCAAGATGTGTCGCAAGAGGCTACCAAAGTGCACCACAGGGCTACACAACGCCGCACCTACGAAATGGGGGACAAGACGGGTAAACTATTGGCCTGGCTGGACAGGAGGGATGTAGCTGCTAGATAGGTTGCCGGGATCCGAACGACTCAGGCAAACTAGTTAGCAGAAGGGAAGACATAGCTGAAGTGTTTGCCCAATATTATGCCAACTCTATTCCACAAGAAGCTCCACCATGAATAATTAAGCAGCTGAGCTTCTCGATGACATCTCTCTCCCACCCTCCCCAAAAGGTGCTAGAGAGGCCCTGCAAAAAGAACTCTCCCAGGAGGAAATAGCGAGTGCAATCAGGGAGTTGAAACCAGGCAAGGCATCAGGTCCCAATGGGATACCGATCGAACTCTACAAGCTGACAACCACCAAACTCTCCCTTCACCTGCAAAATGTATGAGGAAAGCCAAAAGAGGGGGATGCTCCCGTTAGACCAACACCAGACCTCTATAGTGGTCATCCACAAGACAGGGAAACCCAGGGGGAACTGTGGCTCCTGTAGGCCTATTTAATTGCTAGCTAGGGTAGTGGCCTCCCGACTGACCCCAATTATCCATAACCTGGTCAACCCAGAACAGTCAGGCTTCGTGCAACAATGCAACATGGCGCTTAACCCCTGTAGATTACAGGCTGTACTTGGACGGACTGACAATATACAGGAGGTCACCGTGATCTTGTCCCTCGACTTGCATATGGCCTTAGACACAGTAGAATGGCCGTACATGTTTGCAGTTCTGAAAAGGCTGGGCTTTGGCCCACGTTTCATAAACTGGATACAACTTCTTTATACAGCCCCCTGGCCCATGTGGCGGTAAACTGCACATGGCCTGGAACATTTGCCCTTCAACGGGGCAAGAGGTAGGGATGCCCACTTTCCCCTCTCCTGTTTGCCCTGTCCTGGAACCACTAGCGGCTTGGGTGCGTCAGGACCCCCTGATCCGCAGACTCCACTAGAGAGACCAATTGGAAGTCGGAACGTCACTCAACGCCAACATTCTGCTTTATGTGGCAGATTCTGCCAGGAACCTAGATGCCATTGTGCACATAGTGTCCCACTTTGGCCAGTATTCAGGTTCTTCAATAACCTGGGCCAAATCTACTATATATACTATCAGAGGAGACATCCCTCCCCTCCTCCTGATTGCCGCATGGCTGTGAGGCTGAGATGGTGACCGAGGGCTTCATGTACCTGGGCATCTACATAACCAAGGACCTGACATACTTTTACTCCTGCAACCTCCTCCCCCTCCTGGCCCGCCTCAGACAGGATGTTCAACACTGGAGGGCCTCCCCCTGTCAATGCTGGGCAGTGCTGCCCTCTTCAAGATGATGTCCCTCCCACGCTTTTTCTATGTCCTACACAATACTCCCTACTCTGTACCCTCAACATATTATAGAGCCATTCACAGTGAACTTGGAATCCTACTAAGGGATGGAGGTCCAGCAGGAATAGCCCTGGCCAAGCTGACAGCGAACTGGTAGGATGGAGGGATTTCCCTTCTCGATATCAGGAAGTATCACTGAGCAGCACAACTCACCACCATAAACTATTGGATTCACGCATCCCTGGGCAAGCCTGCCTACCGTATGGACAGGTGGCTGATGCAGCGGGGAGGTGTTGTCTGAGAGCCATGTCTCAGCGCACTCGCTGGCCGATGCAACAATACTCACTCATTGGCATACCGCACTCCGTACCCTGGGCTGGGAGGGGGAAGTATGCAGACCACCCCCTTATGGGATTCCGGGGCACTTGGCACCCTGGGAGACCTGCCCTGGGTCGACCAGTGGGATCGGATCTGCACATAAAAAATGGGAGACCTATAGTCACAGGGTCAGGTTATCCCAGTTACCGGCCTACAAGTAGAGTACACACTGGCCCTATCCGAGTTACCGCTACCTTCATGTGCACCATGATCTCTGGTCGGTGCTTCCTGAAGGTACAAACCTACCCGAATCATCACCCCTGGAGAGTAGACTGCTGGAAGAATACCTACACAAAAAGCCATATCCCTCACTTACCAGAAATTAATCAATAATACACCAGACCCACTAACACATCTCAAGGAGAGATGGGCGCAAGATGGGGGAAGCCTAGACTAAAACAAACGGCGTGTGACACTGACCTCACCACAGGAAGTGGGAATTATTTCATGGTTCCTCCTGGTGCACATGAGGATCCTGCATAGGTCCTTCTTGGCGGGTACGGTTAGAGGCAGAATGGGCAAATCAAGTGACACCCGATGTCTGAGGGAGTGTGGACAGGAGGGCTCCTTCATATGGGATGCCCGGCACTACAAGTTTACTGGGCCATCTTTGATCATGTGTATGAATGAGGTGTGGGGTAGCATGATAGACGTCTTTTCAAAATGGTGTCCGCTAAACATCTGGGATGACACAGATCTTGAGAGGGCGGCAGTGTCATGGATGACGCTTGGATTGATAGTCACCAAGAGAAACATTGTGAGGCTATGTGGGAGGAGGCGCCCAATGCACCAGAAGTGAGAGACTGGAAGAGGGACATGGACTGGTGCATGGTGGCAGAGAAGGTGTCATAGGAGAGCCAGGGTTCCCTGCAAAAATCCATAAAAGTATGGGGACATTGGAACACTTACAGGGGAAATATATGTGCCAATCCACCCGAGGGAACAGCGTCAGTTCTGGACATCCCACACTGAGAGCCCCCTTGCGGGTCAGAAGGGGTTAGAGAGGGGGTATTGATCTCCTCCCAGGAGATACAAATCATGACTGATGGTTTCAGTTGAAATGCTCCGTTTAAAGTACATATGGTTGTATGTAATATATTCTTGCTAAGCTGTTAATAAAAAGAAAAATTAAAAAAAAAGAATGTGTGTGTCTGAGGACTTTTGTGCAAGGAAAAGTGGTTTATTGTTACAAACACAATGGATGAATTATTGAGGAAAGCTCTCTATAGGCTTGTTGTTGAAAGCACCCAAATGCGTGATAAATGCATTTATTTTCTAAAACACTTCACATCTTGGTGTTTTCAGAAGACGTTTCTTCAATTAAACCAAAACAATACATTTAGACCAGTACTTTAAAGTCCTGGAGTGACCTTCAAGTATCCCCCTTGCAAAGAAGCACTTCTCTATCAGTTCTAATCAGCAGTCCCTTCACTTTTACAGAAAGGGGCTGTCAGGTCCTTTACGAGTTCCAGCAAAATAGAGGCTTCTACTAGATATTCTTTCTTGACAGGAAAAAGCATAAGCTTGGTGTCCTGTTATACAATTATGTGAACTCATCAAACCTCAAAAAACACAATCCTTCCTGTTGCTGTTACCAGTTTTATGTTCTTCTGCTAGGATTTAAGTCAGCCACACATAGCTTCACAAAGTGCATGGTTCCAGTGGCGGCATTCTGCTGGTCAGATATAACTTTCCCTCACCAATTGGCTCATCAAAGGCTGATCTATTTCTGAGGCAGAGGCTACCAGAGCATGTCCGAGCTATTTTGCACGCTGTGTATGACTGAATTCTTTCAATTAGAATACAGTTTTTGGGAGCCTTTTTTGACTCGAAAGCAGGGAAGACACCCCTCTACAAAGACTGGACATGACCAATTCAGGCTTTTGCTCACCATTTACAAAGGCTCCAGGCGACTTTATTCCTTTACTACAAATCATTACTGGAAGTGGCATTGTCTTGCATTCCGCTCATTCCACATTTCCAATTACAAATTCAGCTCCTGCAGGAGGAATCCTTAAGCAATGGGAGCAGGCCTTAGGCAGTTTTGACAAAAACATAGAAAAAACGTAATCTGCAAATTCAGTTCTGAGGTGGTGAAATCACTGGAATCACATTTGAGTAAGATTATGGTTCAAACTGGGACACTTAGCATGTGACTTACACTTCCATACATTGTTTGGAGAGGGGGCAATCTCCAAGAACCTTTAGCAAAAGACTTATTGGTGCTGGTGAAAGCATTGTTCCACATGAATGGTGTAGAAATCAGAGCGACCTGAAAGTTTGTGACTTATTTCCTTCAAGGAATTCAACAGTCTTCAGTGTTTGTGCACACAGGAAAGGCAATTTAGGTGTTTTATGGCAACAAAAAGGGGTACCTGGTCCCAGGCTCTGTCACAAGAAGTGCAATTGTTTCAGCAATGGGTGATCACAGAGGCCATCTGCCGCAAAGTATCTACTAAGGATCAGCAATGAATGGAAGGATTTGCTGACCAGGTTGGTGGAGAATGCTGTGACTGGGAGATGAGTATGGTAGAGGTAGACAAGATCTTTCAGAGAAGGGAACACCCATTGTCGACCAGCTCTAGATAGAGGAGATGTGTGTTCACTCTTTAGATGTTACAAGATAAGAAGATGTTTGAAATTTTATATTGCCAGGACACTGAGGGGCATATTTATACTCCGTTTGCGCCGGAATTGCGTCGTTTTTTTTGACGCAATTTCGACGCAAAACTAACTCCATATTTATACTTTGGCGTTAGACGCGTCTAGCGCCAAAGTCCATGGAGTTTGCGTCATTTTTTAGCGTGGACACCTACTTTGCGTTAATGAGATGCAAGGTAGGCGTTCACGTCTAAAAAATCGACTCCGAGGCATGTGCGTCGGATTTATACTCCCTGGCAAAATTCACGCCCGGGAGTGGGCGGGTCAAAAAAAATGACGTACGGCCGCTTTTGCGCCATTTTTTAGCGCCTGCAAAAGGCAGGCGTTAAGGGACCCGTGGGCTCTGAAGGAGCCCAGAGGTGCCCTCCCATGCCCCCAGGGACCCCCCCTGTCACCCTTGCCCACCCCAGGAGGACACCCAAGGCTGGAGGGACCTATCCCAGGGACATTAAGGTAAGTTCAGGTAAGTGTTTTTTTTTTTTTTTTTGTGGCATAGGGGGGCTTGATTTGTGCCCCCCTACATGCCACTATGCCCAATGACCATGCCCAGGGGACATAAGTCCCCTGGGCATGGCCATTGGGCAAGAGGGCATGACTCCTGTCTTTGCTAAGACAGGAGTCATTTCTATGGGGGTTGGCCGTGAAACAAAATGGCGCAAATCGGGTTGAGGCGAAAAAATTGCCTCAACCTGACTTGCCCCATTTCTTGACGCCCAAGCCCCATATCCCCCTACGCCGGCGCTGCCTGGTGTACGTCGTTTTTTTCCACGCACACCAGGCAGCGCCGGCGGCTAACGCCGGCTAACGTCGGCTAACGTCATTGATTAAATACGGCGCCCGCATGGCGCTTCAGAATGGCGTTAGCCGGCGCTAATTTTTTTGACGCAAAACTGCGTTAGCGCAGTTTTGCGTCAAAAAGTATAAATATGGGCCTGAGTGCCTCATTTCGAGTTTGGCGGACGGAAAACCCCATCTGTCAAACCTGACAGGGTGGCCGCTGCTTACGTGGCAACCTTCCCGCTGGAGTCATTACAAGTGTGCCATTAGGACAGCGGGCAGAAACCTGAATTTCCACCTGTCGGCCTAGCGGTAAACAGGTAACAGCATTGTCTCTGGCTCGTAATCGAGCTGGTGGCAATGCTGTAGCCAGCAGGGTGCACCAGCACCCTCGCAATGTTCACTGTCTGTAAACCAGACAGTGAACATTGCAAAGGTGCTGGGAAGGGGGCCCCCTGCACTGCCCACGCCAAGTGCACGGGCAGAGCAGGGTGCCCCCTGTACATGTTCTCCGCCAGCCTTTTCATGGCAGTGTTATCGCCATGAAAAGGCTGGCAGAGAATGAGGTTGTAATCCGCTGCTGGTATAGAAACTCCACCACTGCCTGACTGAGCTGGACTGACAGAGCTGGGGGTTCACTGGTGGTCGAACCGCCAGGTTTGTTATGTGGAAGTCGGACCGCTGCATAGGTGGTGGTCATAAGACATCCACACTCGTAATAAGGCCCTGTTTATCAGAAAGACAGTTGTTATTTGTTGCTTTCAGAAACCCAAACCATGGCCACACTCTCTGAATAGGGAGTGGCTTAGTGGATAGCAGCTGCCATCACTTACTTTTACGCTAAGACATATTTCCTACAGAGTAAGGTGATAACACATTTCACAAGAGCAATGATAGAACTATAAACTAAGCTTCGGGGATTGAGCTCTGCAGGACAGCTACTTGGAAAAGCTGTAAAATGTTCATGAGTCACTCCTGCTTGGATATCATGCACTCAATTGGTTCCGACAGCGAAGACAATGCTGGGCCTCTTATTCCTCCGAAGGGCAGCCCATGATCAAGAAACCCTAAACCTTTAAATCATACCCTGACTTCGAGGGTAAAGATGGTTTGGGGCAAAATGAGAAGAAAAAAAACTTTCAGCATGGGTCTTGCTCAGCTGCCTTGTGACACTGCATAAGAAGTTCTGCTCTTCCTGGAGCCTTTGTGTTGGTGTGGATGTAGTGCACTGGAAATAACAAGAAGAATAGTTTAACAAAAGTTCTCAGCATACAAAGATTATATAGTTATTCACAATATTGTACACTTGCAGGCTTTATCACAAGTACTGTATTAGAGCAGGTACAAATCAATATTTATGGCTGGAGTTTGGTAACGCCTTATCTGGTCAAGACAATATCTAGTTGCAGATTCCTTACCGACCCACCGATCCTCTCCGCCTTTCAAACTGATTTCAAGGGGTAGGGACTACCCTTTCAGGGCCTTAGTTTTGACGCACCCGTAGTCAGTTTCTCTATGGCTCTGCACTTCTGGCTTGGAAAATCCTGAAAGAAACTGACATCAGTGCACTGAGGTGGCACCTATATATTGACTGCGGGGAAACTCCCATAAGGCCGACTTCGGAACAACGAAGTCCTGGTTAACAAAAGCGAAACAACGCTTTCCTTAACCACAACTTCGTTGTTTTGTGCCCTAACCACGCATATGCTGAACAACGCACATGTGTGGTTAAGGTACAAACAAGGGAGTCGGCTGAGGAGGACGACGAGGCGACAACTCAGGTAAGTGGGGCGGGGTGGGGGTGGGGGGTCGGGGTTTTAGTTTTAGGGGCAGGGGGTCGGGGTATTTTCAGTTTTGGTGCCGAGGGGCTGGGGGCAGGTGTGGGGGTCGGGGTTTTAGTTTTAGGGCCGGGGGTGGGTGGTCGGGTATTTTCTGTTTTAGGGGCGGGCCGGGGTGGGGGGTCGGGCTTTTAGTTTTAGGAGTGGGTTGGGGGGTCGGGTATTTTCTGTTTTAGGGGTGGGGGGTCGGGGTTTTAGGGGCGGGCGGGGGGTTGGGGTTTTAGTTTTAGGGGTGGGGTGGGGGTCGGGGTATTTTCTGTTTTAGGTGAGGGGGTCGGGGTTTTAGTTTTAGGGCCGGGGGGGGGGGGGGTCGGGGTATTTTCTGTTTTAGGGGCGGGGTGGGGGGTCGGGGTTTTAGTTTTAGGGCCAGGGTGGGGGGGTCGGGGTATTTTCTGTTTTAGGGGCGGGGCGGGGGTGGAGGGTCGGGGTTTTAGTTTTAGGACCGGGGATGGGGGGTCGGGGTATTTTCAGTTTTAGGGGCGGAGTTGGGGGTCGGGGTTTCAGTTTTAGGGGCAGGGGTGGGGGTCAGGGTATTTTCAGTTTTAGGTGTGGGGGTGGGGGTTGGGGTTTTAGGTTTTAGGGGTGGGTTGGGGGGTCGGATAATTTTAGGGGCGGGTTGGGGGGGTTTAGGTTTAGGGGCAGGGTGGGGGGCTCAGAGTAGTTTTAAGGGTGGGGTTTGGGGTACTTTAGGTTTCAGGGATGGGTGTTGGAGTTGTTTTAAGTTTTGGGGGTAGGGTGGGGGTCGCAGTAATTTTAGGGGGGAGGTGGGGGTTGGGGTAGTTTTAGGGGCAAGGGTGGGGGGTTGGTGTGGTTTTACGGGGTGGATGGGGGGGTCGCAGTCATTTTTAGGGTTGGGGGGCCAGAGGGGACGCATGCAGGAACAATGGATGCCTATCACTAATGCTTTTACCAGGAATGCCTTTACAACGAAAAATCCTTGTTAAGGCATTTGTGGTAAAGTCATTAGTGGTAACAACGAGGTCATTGTTCCGACCTCGTTGTTCAGGCATTAGTTGTTCCGGCAGGCGTCGTTCTGACATACATTCATAACAGCGATGTCATAGCTGCCGCAGACGCCGACGACGGCGGGCACTGAGCTCATAAATGCCACCTGATTGTGCGCAGGCGTACTGCTCAAAAAATTCCCCAGATCCGGATGCCTGGGGGAAATTCAAAAGTAAGAAATCTGCAGCTAAATATTGTCTCTACCAGATAAGCAGTCCAGAAGCATGATCAAACTACAAATAATGGAGACAGACTATATAACATAATTGCAGTGGGCAGCAGTTCTAATAAAATCCATAGAAATCTATTTTGCACTCTGCATAAGGAATAGTTTCACAAACGTTTAATGCCCAGATGTGTCGACCCTCCGGTAGTTAAAGGATAACCAAAAGGGCATAGATGATAAGCGTTAAGTGCAATCAGTGAAAACACACACAAGACACACCTAAATGTATTTATGAAAACTACAGTGTGAGGTACAATAACCCTGATTCTAAACAAGGATGTAACAAATACACTGGAAAATCTACAACAGCAAGTAGATTAATCCACTAATAAGTGCGCTTAGCTTGGTGCAAAAAAAGATAGGGGAATGGCAGAGTCCGTGACCACAGAACTGAATGAACTTTGCAAGAAACGATTAGTCACCCATGTGAGATTGAATTCACAGAAGAGCAGATCGGTCACGGGTGCCAGAAAGGGTCATTGTGAAGGCGGAGAGTGGCATGCTGTCAACAGCAGGAAGCAAGTCTGAGGTATGTGCCACACGTGTATGTATGTGTGTGTGTATATATATATATATACATATATATATATATGTGTGAGTATATGTATGTACATATATATATGAGCAACCTGGACGTATATATATATGAGCACCCTGGATGTTTTTGGGGAGAAGGCCTGCACCCACAGGGGACTAGAGCGGCTAGAGCGAGAATCCTGCAAAGACCCGGACAAAAGGTGCACCCAGAGAAGAGCTCGAAGATAAACAAGATATGGCACTCCCGTCCTCCAAGTGAGGGGGTAGGGAAGGGGAGCAAAGTGCTCAAAAATAAGAAAAGGGTGCAAAGCCCAAGAGGTCAATAGGAGGCTGAAGCATTTTTTTAAATAGCCCCTGAGGGAATTTAAGGGGTTTAAATGAAGCTGCCGCGGTCGAGACCCCATACATGCATCTGGGCGGCTTGACGGCACATCCAATTAAAGAAACCTTACCAGCAGGAACAGGCGGACCAACCTTCGAGGTATTAGGAGAACCTGCCGACCTGTAGGTGAACTGATGAGCCCTGGAGTGAGGAGCTGTCAGCAGTGGCGTAGCGTGGGGGGTGCAGGGGGGGCCGGCCGCACCGGGCGCAACATCTGGGGGGGGGCGCGCTCGCACTCGCGAGTGCTAAAATCCACGGGTTAGGGGGCGCAAATTACTTGCCTTGCCCCGGGTGCTGACAACCCACGCTACGCCACTGGCTGTCAGGAATCCCAGCAGACACCACTGCAGTCTGGTCTCGTGGAGGGCCGATCGGGCCCGCCATTGTTTACAGACGGGGACAGTAAAGCTGCAGGCCCTGTTTCGGGGGCTGAGCAGCGTTCTTGAAATTGTGATTTAGGGGGCAAATTAGCAGATTAAATAACTCTGCAGTGTTTACTGGACTTTTTTTTTTTAAATCAGAAAGCCTTAGCAGTACTGTTATTTTATGTTTGCAAAGTTTGGAAGGCAAGCGAAGGGTAGAGGTTGACCCCACAGCCTGGACACTGACATTTTGAACTGCAGGCCCCACTCAGATCAATAGGGTCGAGCGGCAATTAATTAAAACTACAAGGGTGGAGGGCGAGCCAACTAGAGGAATTAAGCCTGCTGGCATTGCCCAGAGTTTAGAGCAATATATACGGTCACAAGTAAGCAGGCTATCACAAATTCAAGGGCACACTAAAAGGAAGCAAACAAAGAATACTTAATCAAGCAAGGGGTAGCCAAGGACAGTTCACAGGGGCGAAACAACCCTGCTGCAAAAGGTAGCAGTCAGCGCAATTGGGGATAGCCCGCAAGGGCGATGTGACCTGGCTGTAATGCACAGCAGATCAGGCAAGGAACAGCGTGAAGAGAAGTGGGGCACAGCCCAAAAGGGCGACACAACAGCTGCAAGACAAACAGGCCAGGAGAGTTCGGGGACAGCCAGCGAGGGTGATGCAACCCGGCTGTGCGGCAACTAAGACAAAGAGCAAGTGGGGACAGCCTGCAAGGGTGACATGATCTGGCTGCACGAGTAAGCAGGAAAGTCCAAGATCAGCCAAAGCATCAACATGGAAGAACAACAGTACAGCAGCAAACAGTAGTGTGTTCAGAACAAGATAATAAAGGCAGCAAGGGAAGTGGCAACAGAGCATGGCAAGGAACCTAAGGTAGCTGAAAGGTGAGGAAACAGGGGGACGGCTCCAGTGATGACGGGGATAAAGAGGTGCTAGGGAAGAGACCCATGAGAGGGAAGAGCCCAGGAAGCACTAGCGCAGTGCAGGCAGAACCAGCAAGAAATGGGAGAAGAAGGATACAAGGAAGCCGGCGGTGGCCGGTACCTGAGCACCCACCAAGCGGACCAAGGCAACTAATGGTGTGCAAATCAGCATGATCATGCAGGAATTCCTGAAATCATTTGGACCTTAGCTGTTTGCTAACAAAGGGAAGGGAGGGTAAACATGGCAGGCGGGAGGAGGGTGACAGTCCCTGGGGGGGCTGGTGCCCATCTTCGGGACAAAAGGAAGCAGTCCACAAATACCTCCTTTGGAGGCACTAGAAGGGGGAGGTACACCCACAGAAAAGGGATTTGAAGGGCTGGCAGCGGCCAACATGATATCACTGCCTACACAGTTTTGGGCCACAGTGCTGGGGGAAAAAGTGCAGGGACCAGGCAGCCCAGTTGTGGAGGGGCGAGGACCAGAAGCATATAAAAGAGGCATGTTAGGTCAGCCTTGCATGGTTACCAGGGCCATGGGCTTGGCAAGCCTAATACCCATTACCTATGTGTTCAATATAGTAATAATAGGTGTACATGTAAGGAAGCATTGCTTGAAGAGAAAACTCTTAACACACTGCTGCATCCACTTATCTTGTAAATATATGTTTGAAAGAGATGGCGTTTTCAATGTATGTGATGAGGTCTTGCAGAGAAGGAAAGAATGAAACGAAAATGAAGGTACCAGTATAAAAAAATACAGCTACTATTCTGAAGTTTGCAAATAATTAAATGCTTTTGTTGTGGCTTCTTAATTCTGCAGTCTGATGGTAAGACAGTTTGACTTCTTGATGCTCTCCTCTAAATATCTCCTTTTGGAAACACAATGTGCACAATTGCAGACCAAAAAATCAGTATCTTTAGCAACATTTTTGTTTTTTGCAATATTTGTTTTGTTGGGATGGAAAAATACCTGGCATAGTGATGATGGACGTGCACCCCTTCTCTGACTGCTGAAATTGTAATGATGTCTAGATCCCTGATGCTGGTTTTTGTTGTCTGGGGTAAACACGGATCATGAGTGTGCGCCATCGCATAGGCCTGTTTCACGGATTGCTCTCTACTAGGACCGTTAGGGGTGTCCTCATAGTGGTGAAAGGCTACTGCCTTTTCCAGAAGTTAAGCAGAAAGAACATAGTGGTGGCAGCATAACTTGTAGTAATCAGTTGGAATGAACAGGTCTTTTTACGTTTGTCCCTTGATTTATGCCTACAGGCTCACTTAGTCAAAGTTCTGCTACTGTGTGCTTAACTCACTCTTGGCCTAGTGCATTGCTGTGCAATGTGTGTGTGTTATACATGTGGGTGTATGTGTGCCTGTGAATGGTACAATCAGTGATGGTGCAGTGCATGTATGTTATAAGCAAGTGAAGGGTATATGTGTGCCAGTGAATGGAGCAATACCTGGAAGATTCTGGGTTCCATTTCGGGAGGCCCAAGCTCTGCTGGAGGAACGTGAGGAGGTAGAGGAATTCCCCCTTTTAGAATTGTGGATTACTACATTCCTGTCAGCATGGTGGGACACACTTGAGGAATGTACACATCAAAGGGTGCTGTTTGATTCAGAGAGAGGTCACTTAGAAGGGGCCGGGGCACATCTGAGGAAAGGCCTGGGGCAGATAAGAGAATCATAAAGAGCAGGGAAGGGACCCTGGGGCAGCCTTTTGATACACATATCACTATGGCTGACATCCAGGTAAGAACTTGTAGTCTCTCCCATCGCCTGTGTTTTAGGACTAACAGATTTGGAGGCTCTTCTGCTGTGACAGATTGCTTTCTGGAGGAAGGACAGGGTAGAGGAGAGAGCACTTCAAAAGGAACAAGACCCCCAACATGAACTTCAAAGTCAGACTCTAAATACCATTTGGTTTCTGGAAATGTACTGAAAGAAGAGGAGCTGAAGATTCTCAGAGTTGTCAACTGTCAAACAGCCAGTTGGGATGTGTGAGGAGGAGAAACTCTGCAAGACGTCTGACTTGACCAGGACTGAGCCCAAGGCTTGCTAGTCTCCCAGCTGAGTGAGGGGACATCACCCAGGGAATCCATTACCATCTGTCGCAGGAGCACCAGTGCTTGCCTGCTTGCCAAGACCAGTGTGCCAAGTAAGGAAGAGGAGAGCGTTGGAGGTAGTGAGGTCCGATGGGGGATGCTGGCAATTGGATCCCTGTAATGAGCTGTGAAGAGACAGCGGCTGCAATGATCAGGACGATGCCCGTATGCAGAAAAAAGTCAACAACCCCCATATGCCAGAGAAGGGCAGCCGTGAACTTTGCTGCACAAATCAGGCTGTAACCCATGTGCAGAGTGAAGTCGGCGACCCTATATGCCATGTGAGGCCACTGTGAAGATTGCTGCCATCCCAATCGGGCCATAGCCCCTGTACGGACTTAAGTCAGCAACCCTGTATGCCAGGTGGATCCACCATAAAAATCGCTGCTGTGCCAATCAGACTGAAGCCTGTGTACAGATTGTGTACTGTGACACCATATGCAGAGGGGCCCACTGGGACAAGAGAAGAAGCATGGCCTGGATGAGACCATCACCATGAGGTGGAGGCCCCTGTATTGACCTGAGCGGGCTCAAGCCCCCATTGAGGATCAGCACCAGGAGTGTCACCCCCAACTTGTGGGGAGGATCTCTGGAAACTCATTTAGCATCGGAGGTTCATCGAGGACTCTCCTTCCCCTGTGCCCACACTCCATTCCCCCTCCATCCTCTGGCCAGCCATTCATAGGACCTCCTTTAAAGAACTTGAGGAGACCCAGATGCTGCCTCTCACAGGCTGCCTGTAAAGAACTTTTTGGAGACAGGTGCTGCAGCTTATGTGCCTGTGAAGGGGGCATGCTCGGAGACTCCTGTCATTCAGATCATGCAGGTGTGGGTAAAACTGATTTATGGGCCAGGCTGCCCCAGAGGAATTTGCTGACCATATAGAGCATCATCATTGGAACACTTTTGACTTTAATCAGTGTCACAGTGGGACTCCTGAGACTCGGACTCCTAGTGGGGCTTAACCTGAATGTTGCATGTAGTGAATGGGGACTAATCACCACTGCTTGGTACTCTGGAAACCCCCCTGTAAAACACAGGGCACTGTCTGTATTGTTTATGGATTTCTGTATTTTACTTTGTGCTCATACATAAATACTCCTTTTTTCATAAAAGCAAGTATTTGATGTGACAGTCATTCATTGCTGCTGCTAAACGTACTTTGAGTTGTGAGCCTTTGTCTATCTTTCCTTCCCCACCCCTCTCATGTCTAACACCCTCCCCCTGAGAAGGTTTGAACTGCTCAACCCCCAGTACCACTGAGAGTCAAGAGGCAGTTGGCCCAGTTGCTCAGGATCCATAGTAGATGGGGCCCCAGGACAACAGAATCAAAAGCCCTCAACCCTCATAGTTGGGCCCAATAGGTCCTGCTTGTCCCACAGCCCTCTGAACAGGGTTCTGACACGTCTACAATGTCTTCCATCTCAAGTATAAGATGTCATGTTTCATGTAACATTTTTAACTTGGAACCGGTGTTATGTCACATCATGCTACACCTGGCACTTGCTGTCTACTTCCATATAGTGTTGGACCTTTACTCAGTTCAAGGTATTTTGGGGTCCTTGTAGGTGTATGAATCCATTGAATTACCATACCGTTAGAAATAACTTAACTTGTAGCTAGGAGACCATTCTCTACCATCCTCTCTGACTAACTATGCTGTTATAGTGCACACCACCAAGAAAGGTCTCTTTGCATTGAGTTAATCTAAATGTGATTTCTGATGGCCACATCTAACCAGAGATTCCTCACCTTTTACATGTTCCCTAGATGTTAGACTGGATCCAAAAATTATTAGGAGTTATCTCTATTGGCCATTCCCCCTCTATAGATGTCACCCCATTCTTTTTGCCTTTAGCCTCCACTTTTTTTGCTGAACTTGTTTTTGCTTGCCTTAGGACTCTGTGCACTTTATCACTGCTAACCAGCGCTAAAGTGCTTGAGCTGTTTCTCATCTAAACATGGTAGAATTGCTTTACATCCTATTGGCATATTTCATTTACTTATAAGTATCAGGTAAACTGGTCCTACATGTATCCAGGGCCTGTAAATTAAATCTTACTAGTGGACCTGCAGCACTTGTTATGCCACCCACTTAAGTAGCCCTTTAAAGATGTCACATTCCTGCCATTGCAGCTTGTGTGTCCTGTTTTAAATTGCCATATCAACATGTCAAAATAAAGCTTTTGCCAGGACCAAACCTTCCTTTTTAATACCTGTAAGTCATCTGTACTTTCTAATTCTACACATCCTGGTAGAGAAAAGCTGCCTTCCCCATTGGGTGACATTGGAATCACATTCTTAAATTTAGTAAGCTGTAACTTACAAATAGAAACAGGTAATGCCTGCAGCCTGTGACTGGGTCACCTGACTGGGTGTAGTTGACAGTTGGGCCTTGCTTATTCCTCCTAGACAGGGACACACAATAGAGCGCTTGTGTGTGCCTGGATGGGCCAACACTGGCAGGATGGCAGCGTGGAGCTGGGCACGGCCCTACTTATACTTGAAAAGGCTATGTTCTGCCTCCACACAAAGGGCTGCATACACACTCTAGTTAGTCATGAACCAGGGCCGGGGAGGTAGGAAACTTGTGCACTTCAAAGAGAAACCTCTTGAAGTGTCTCCCACTTCAAAGGAGACACCTGGTATAATAATACATTTCTGGATCTGTGGAAAAAGAACTGCTGTGCTGCATACAGGACAACCACTCTGCTGGGCTACTGCCCTGATGGACTGCTGCCTTGCTGGATTGCTGTCCTGCTGAACTGCCTGAGTCAGGGGGATTGGACCTGCACCCTTAACCCAGACTCACTACAAGGGTTAGACTGCTGGCCTCCTAATCAGAGCCACAGGGAAATAACAAGCTCCCAATGAACTAAACCAGCACCCAGATCCAGCTGGAGCAAGCCCCTAACCCCAATGGTGCTCCTCAGATCCTGGAATCCTTGGTGTGGCCTCAGTGGAGCTGAATTGTGGTTTTTTGGTGCTTCATAGCTGCGAACAGGCCCTTTGGGGCCAAAACCTTGTTGCCCGCACAGCCATGGAGTTCCATCAACCCTACCCTTCACACTACAGCATTGTGATGCCAGGCCTTCTCTTCACGCTACATCGATGACCATCCATGACTTGCTTTTTGCGGACTTCTCCACCTCAAACAGGGCTCTTTGTGCTGGACTGAGAAGGTAACTTTTCAGTAGGACTGACCTGATCCCTTTATCCGATCCACCCTTCATCGTGGTCGACCTGAACTTGTGACTTTCTCTTGGTCTTGCATGACCAGATGACTGTGACTGTCTCTTAAGGCTTTTGAGTGCTATTTCTGCTTCTAGTTTTGAAACTGCATATCTCAGGTTCTGCTGATTGGATTTTTGTTGTTTTCGTCTTGATTTATTTATTAAATTCTGCTCTAGTTTTCTAAATTTGTGCTGGATTTTCACTTATTACTGTTTGAAGCACTGAATAGATACGTTACATATTGGACATGGAAAGTGGATGGTGGCAAGCAATAACACCGACAGCAGGAGGGGGCAAGCAAAAACAGGGACAGCAGATGGGGCAAGCAATAACACGGACAGCGGGAGGGGGCAAGCAATAACTCATCCAGCAGGAGGGAGTAAGTAACAACAAGGTCATCCGGAGGGGGCAAGTTACACAAAGGGCGGAGCACTTTGGAGGTCGGTGACTTGGGGGCCCGAGGAAACATGAAGGACATGTACACAAGGGAAACTGCTAGAAAAGACACACACTTTATTTGAATGATTAGACAAAAAGAAAAAAAGTAGCGCCTGATTAAGGGGGTAGTAGAAGACACAAGTGCTTGGGGCATGCCAAGTTCAGGGAAAGGCCAAACACTATCAGCAGAAGTGAATGCCGCATGTGCCAACATATGAAAAGCAAGCAGATGAGAGTGTCAATAAAGCAACGGGTGACCTCTAACCTCTCTGAGGTGCTGTCTCAGGCGAGACCTGAAAAGACTTTGCAGCTTCACAGCTCATTTCATTCTCTCCGAGAGATTGCCTTTCAGTGTAGCTTTCTGTTTCTTTCAGTAGCCACAGCTAGTGGCATGGTTAAAGGTGGTTTGTGATACTTCTACACAGTAACTAAACACTTTGTTGAAGACCGACACATTATGAGTGTGGCGGTTTGGTCTCTGCCAACCCGCCACATCCCCGCTCAGACCACCAGTGCGGTTGCACCCTCCGGGCCGGAAATGAGTATCTCCGGTCCGGTGATCCAATGAAAACTGCTGGCGGTATTATGAGCCAGCTTTTCTCCAGGGTTTCCGCAGCGGTAGCATCGCCACGAAAACCCTGGTGGAAAGGCTACTGGTGACAAGGAATTTCTTCCCTGTCACCGGCAGACTGCTCTCCCAATCCCCCCCCCAGCAAGCAAAATACCACCCCCCTTCAGGTGCAGCGCCCCCTTCACCCACCCACCCACCTTCAGGTTCAGCACCCCCTCTCGTTACCCCTCTCCCTGCATACATGCACACACACACAGGCACGCACCCCACATACGCATTCACTCACATGCATCCATACACACATTCACTTCAACATTCACACACGCATTCAACCATGCATACACACACCCATACCCCCATGCATACACACATGCATTCTAACACCCATTCTCTCACGCATACACACACCCATACCCACATGCATACAAACACCCATACACACACACACACACACACACAACACCACCCACCCTCCCACCTCTGCCCCTGTCAGACGCCTAATTTACCTTGTCCAGCGAGGAGGTCGTCAGGCAGGGAACGAGAACACGCACTTCCACCACCGGCAGCGCCCCGCCATCAGGACAACGACAGGCCATATTACAGGTTGTAATACGGCTGGTGGAGTCCTTTTGGTGGGGCGGGCCGTTTGTGGAACCGCCCATGCGCCCCCACCCCCTAGCACGACTACTGCAGGATTTCCGCCCAATATGTGGCAGAAATCCTGCAGTACTCGTAATATGGTGGGCGGAAGACCACCAGCACTGGCTGTCTTCTGGCGCCCGCGGCTTTGGCTGTCTTTCAAAAAGACCACCAAAGTTATAATGAAGGCCTTTGTGATATATACATATCTCCTGTTACTTATAAGTCATGTTTTATGTTCCAAATGCGTAAATACAAATGAGCAAAGTAAAAGTTGTGTAAGAAAAATGTACACAACATCTTAGACTTCTAAGTGGAACAGAATAAAACAGTATGCTGTATTCAATAGAACAATATCATTTTCTTCTGCAAATGGTGACTAAAAGCTTTGCAGAAATAATAAGACATATGTTGTGGTTAGGAATAGTGCTTCTTTACTTCACTTGTTGAAACTGTGGTTTTATTAGCATTATACCAGATGTTGTTGATGTGCTTTTCACAATTTTGAAAAATCTCTTATTCTCATTTATTTACTTTCACTGTGCAACCCCTTGTGTTGTATTATATGGAGCATTCGGGCAGCAATCTTATAATGATTTGGTAGTGGAAGGCTGCATACTGAACAAGTTACATACCTTCGGTAATGCCTTGTCTGGTAGCAACAATATCTAGCTGCAGATGCCTTAACATTTAATTTTCCAGGCATCAGACTAGGTCTGAAAGATTTTTCATGAGCAGTACCCCTACGCGCCAGTAGGTGGCACCGATCGGCTCCGCTCGTTGTCATCACCACGCCAGAAGTGATGTCCGCATCACCTATATAGGCGTCACCTTGGTGCATTGACATCAGTTACTTTTCACAATTTTCCGTGCCAGGAGCGCAGAGCCAGGAAGTTTTCTGACATTGGGGTGTCCAAGCGAGGGCCCTGGAGGAGTGTATCCTTAACACTACAAAAATCTGTCTGCAGAGCAGGATGAATGGGTGAGTAGGTAAGGAATCTGCGGCTAAATATTGTCTCTACCAGATAAGGTGTTACCAAAGGTAAATTACTTGTTCATCTGATAGATTTCTAGCTACAGATGCTTTATCCTTACCTTGAATAGATACCCAGGCAATCCTTCCCTCCACCCCACCCACCTCCCACCCCCATGGCAGGCTGCGGACAAATTAGTTAAACTAGAAAGTCCTGCAGGACCAAACAGGTGAATCCCTGCAAACCTGACTATCCGGGCAGTAGTGTTTGGTAAACGTGTGCAGGGATGCCCACATTGCTGCCTGGCAGATGTTCAGGACTGGGACTCTACATGCTAACGTAGTGGTCGCAGCTGTGGCTCTGGTGGAATGAGCCCGCATGCCCTCAGGGGGATGCTTCTTGTCTAATGCGTAGCGCACTTTGATGCAGAGAACGACCCGTCAGAAAATAGTTTGTTTCTGCCCTGCCCAACCTTTCTTCGCACCAGCATATCCCACGAATAACTGGTCATCCACTCAGAACTCTTTTGTGCAATCAAGGTAGAATGACAACACTCTTTTTGGGTCTGGACCGTGAAGTTGTTCCTCTTCTTTAGGTGGATGTGGAGAAGCTTAGACAGTGGGCAAAGTGACAGATTGGCCCACATGAAATGATGTCAAGACGTTTGGGAAGAAAGAGGTCCCAGTGTGAAGCACCAGTTTATCTGGAAAAACAGGCAGTAGGGAGGCTTGGATGATAAAGTGTGCAGCTCACTCACCCTTCGGGCAGACGTTTTTGCAAGTGGAAATGCTGTTTTGAGTGTGAGCAGCTGGAGGGGACATCCTCATGGAGAAAGGACAAATGATTCTCTGTCAGCCGTACTTGAGATGGAGGCTCAGGGGGAGGGCTGATTTGAAGGGAAGGGAGTAGCCCCTCTGAATGACCTGTGAGACCCACCTGTCTGATGTTATGGACTGCCAGTGGTGGAGATAATGGCTGATTCTGCCACCAACTGGACACCCATGATCATGTAGGGCAAAATTATGGGGGCTTAGGGACTGTGGCTGCACAGGTGCGTGGTAGTAGCAGACCTCCGGCTACCTGACCTATGGGGTCGGTATGAACCATGTCCTCGCCTACCCATAAGCTGGGAAGCATGCATTGGAAGGTGGTTGGAATAGGGTTGGCGCGGCTGAACGCCCCTTCTGTAGACAGGAAAGTGCAAAAAAGGCAGACTTGGGATGACCCAAGGCAGCTGAGAGGTCCAAGAACTTTTCTGTAGCCCAATAGTTTTTAAAGTGCTGCAGCACCAAGCCTGTCTTGTCTCCGAAGAGACGATTGCCATCAAATGGTATGTCCATAAAGGAAATCAGGACATCCAGTCAGATGTTCTCAGGCAGGCGTGGTGTCAAAGATCCACCATTGTGTAAACCACTCTACCCAGCGAGTCGGTCATTTCTAAACCACACCTAATGGTGAAATTCGCTGCGTCTCTCCTTTCATTTACCTCTTGGGAGAGAATAGTCTGGGCCTCCTCCTGGACCTGTAGCAGCACCTCACAACCATGTCACACAAAGTGTGGTAATGCCAGCCTAATAAACATGCAGTGTTCATTGACCACAATACTAGGCTGGTGGAAAAAAACATCTTCTTTCCGAAGCTATCCAGCCTCTTGGATTCCCTGTCAGGGGATGCAGCATGGAACACGTCATGGGAGATAGAGGCTTGGACTACCAAGTTTATAGGGGTGGGATGTCGGGTGAGGAAGTTTGGGTCCCCAGGTGCCGGGAGGTGGTGGAGGACAATTGTCCTGTTCACAGGTGCCCCTGTGCTGGGCTTGGACCAGGTTCCCAGTAGGACACCTTTTAATGCTTCATTGAAAGGGAGAAAGGGCTCAGAAGAGGAAGCTCCAGGCTGCAGGATTTCCATCAAGATGTTAGGGGGTCATTCTAAGTTTGGCGGGCGGTACGCCGCCAAATGACCGCTCCGCGGTCAAAAGACCACGGGGGCCATTCAGACTTTCCCACGGGGCTGGCGGGCGCCCGCCAAGGGAGCGCCCACCGGCCCAGCGGGAAAGGCCCTGCAACACAGAAGCCAGCTCCGAATGGAGCTGGCAGTGTTGCAGGGGTGCGACGGGTGCAGTTGCACCCGTCGCGATTTTCACTGTCTGCTATGCAGACAGTGAAAATCATGCTGGGGCCCTAAGGGGCCCCAGGACACCCGTTCCCGCCATCCTGTTCCAGAAACAGGCTGGCGGGAAGGGGGTCGGAATCCCCATGGCGGCGCTGCTTGCAGCGCCGCCATGGAGGATTCTCCCAGCCGGGGCTAATCCGGCGGGAAACCGCCGGACCCGGCTGGGCGACCGTGGCTTTACAGCCGCGGTCGGAATACCACATGAAGCACCGCCAGCCTGTTGGCGGTGCTTCCGTGGACAGCCACCCTGGCGGTCTATGACCACCAGGGTTGGAATGAGGGCCTTAGTCTTGACTGCCACTGAAGGCAACTCAAGGTCTAGAACCTCATCCACCCCATTTACCTCCATAGCATATGTTGCTCCCTCCTCTGTAGCCACAGTAGGGGAGAAAGCATGGCAGCATCTGGAGACATATCCAGTCTGCTAGCCAAACACAGTTCCTCACACCAGTCAATGCTTTCCTGGCCTTCTAACTGGTGTTCTAATGGGTCCAGTGACCCGCCCTTTTCTTTCCCAAGTCCTAGCTCTTCAGAATAAGGTTCAGGCACTGACCTAGGACACATGGGTCCTATCAGCATTGGTCGACACTGTTCCAGGTTTGTGGCGCATTCGAAAACCCACATGGGGCTGGCTGCACCATGAGTATCGGTGTTGGGACTGGCGTCAGTGAAGGTTGCTGTGGCACGACCGGTGCCTGTCCAGATCTGCGTTGGGATCCAGATGGGCCAGTCTGAGCCAGGGCTGGAGCCACCGGGGCAAAACCTGATGGGGCCACCTCTGACCCCACAGAGCCTGAGGCGCTCTGGAAGGGTCGGCTCGCTCAAATACGCACTACATGGCCTTATGAATTTATTTTTTATTTTTATCTGAGTGGGTGTCGCTCTGGCTCCCAGAAAAATGGGGAGGCTCTGAGTTGAACCTGGCAATGGCTGTGAAGAACCGTGGCTCGACGTTCGCCGATGTTCTGTTGTTGTGTCAGCTGACAGAAGGGTGCTTCTTATGCCTCTTTCCGAAGTGGAAAGAAGAGGTCTTGGGGCTTCTGGAGCAGTCCTGTGACCTTCCCCTCGATCAAGGCCGAGATCATCTATGAGTCGCGCGAAGCAGCATCTGCTGCCAGACTGCTGCAGCTTTAGGAACCTCTCCCTCCAAGCATTAGATGCCATGGCCCAGCAGTCCAAGCAGGACTTGGAGTAGTGGTTGTGCTCAAGACACCACAGACACACTTGTGTGGATCCATAACCGACATGGTTCAGTAACAGGCACCACACAGTTCAAACACTGTTTCAAAGACATCCTTGACACACCAGGAGGAAAAATTTCTCAAAGACAAAGGCGACAAAATGTCGAACAAAAGCCTGTAAAAAATGACAGAGTAGCTCTTCTCTGGATCAGTGCTAACTGGTGCAGAAAGAAAAGAACTGATGTCAGCACACTGAGGTGGTGCTGATATGGGTGACGTGGGCGGCACTTCCAGCATGGACAATGCAGATGACGCTGTGCGGAGCTGATCAACGCCACCTACCTGCATGCCTAGCTAGTGCTCACGAAACATCTTCCAGACCCTGGCAAATTTAAAGGTAAGAAATCTGCGGTTAGAAGTCTCTATCAGATCTTACAGATTGCTGCCATGTCTGCAAGGAAATTCTGGCAGACTTTCAGTTCTAAAGCAATGGGTGAATTTCAATGACAACCTGATATTTTAGGATGATCATATGTCACCAACCACCAGTGTTGCAACTGAGAAAATTCCTTTTAATAACAGTGAGTTTAGATGTCAGCCAATCACAGTTGCTTAATGACTATGTCAACTTGTAACTTGTGGCATAAGGACACAGGAATTTCAGAAGTCATTGGCTTATAGGCAGAGAAAAATTCATATGTTTGTATGTGTGAGAGTGGGTAGTGTGATAATACACTTTTCCTCACTGTCAGTGAGACACATTGTGTTGTGCATTGTTCTCCAGTAGTAAAACTGGACTATAGACACAGTAGAGGGAGGCAAAGATGATGATTCAGGCTGGGCCTGTGTTGCCTCAGAGTTCGACCCCTCTTAGTACCACATGCATTTAAGTGTCCGCTGGTCTTAACTCTCAGTCTTTAAAAACTAGGGTTACTGTTATATGCTGAAAGAGTAAATGTTTCCTTTTGCTTTTAATGAGTTGTTTTAAAGGAAAGTGGTTAGAAAAAGAGAGACTTTTTTCATATGTGCAGAGATGCAGGCCACTACTTTTGGGGGGAGGGGACAACTCTTGAGTGGATTAATGAATTAACAGAGTGTGGTTGACTAGTTTCTAATGTCTTCCTAGTTACACTGAATTCACTTACACATGTTCTGTATTGTTTTGGTGAATGTGGTAAATGGGGAATGATTTCCACCTGTTTTGGTGTGCATAGCACTGGTATAATGGTTTTATTGTTGTTTTTATTATCAGTACTGTTGTCTGAAGCTTCAGAATGTTAGATTGTTGTAGCTTCTTAGTATTCATCACTGTACTAAGTCACCCTTTCACCCGACTTTCCATCTAACCGTTATCACCTGCTAGCTTTTATGCATTCCTGTGCACTTTGTTTAATTTTAATGTATTCTTTTAAAATGGCCATCTCAGTAGATTCTGTATTGCTTCACTCTATATCCTCCTGTCACTTACTGGGCTGTAAAATCCTCAGTGCTGAGGACCTCAGCGAATGTTAGTGCCATTTATTTGATTTGTGGTATCACATCCTCTTGGCATTGAGGGTTGCTCTGGCTACATAGGTGGTTTCCATTTACTAGTGGAGCAAGTTTAATTTTGGAGGGCCGAAATCATGGTTCAACTTTTGTCAATTAAAAAACCTCATATGCTATTGAAACTCTGGATTGTGTGGTACTTGGCCAATGCAACTATTAGAGGCTCAGATAATAGTATCTTCTTGCCCTATGACAGCTGGTAAAAAAAATTGGAGTGTGAGTGAGATATTTGAAAGATGGAGAATCTGCAGAGAAATGGAACAGTCATTAGAGACAAAAACATTACTGAAGGTACATGCAGATGGTGATAGTGCACACCATTTTAGCAATAATGACCCATGATGAAGAGCTCTGATTACAAGTAAGTATATTTTCTATCCCACATGTAGAAGCACTACAAAGCTATTTAAGTGTATGCTCTCTTTGTCCTCTGCAGTCTCGTCATATCATGGAACTGCGTAAACTGGCTCAGCAAGAAGCTGAGATTCTGGGAATGCTGCAAGAACTGCCCCCGAAGAACAGTCTGCGAGAGAATGAGGAGTTCACTGATGATGAGCTCTCCCACAGCATTGTAAGAAATTTTGCATAGCTATTTAATTTATTTTTATTAACTGCATGTTATTCCTTTTAGTTGATTGTTGTATTGCTTGAGACAGAGACTTCAGCTGCAGATTCCTCTCCTGTCGAATACTCTCCAGGTGTCCGACTAGATCCAGAAAGTTTGCTGCAGTACCTGTACGCACCAATAGGCCCGCCATGTTTCTCCGCACTGATGCTTTTCTGCTCTAGAAATGGAGTGTGGAGCCTATATAGATGCCAATCCCATTGACTGATGTCAGTTATTTTCTTTTGCCGATTTTTAGCTTCCTCCGCTCTCTTTGAGACCCTTAACCTCATTCAAAATGTGGTTTTACAGTGCATAACAACATCACCTCCAAAAGCTACAGGTTTTAAGCCCTGAACATACTGTTGCAAACAAATATCTGTGGCAGATCCTCACTAAGTTTGCCCGTGGTGCTTTGCATCGAGTCAGTACTCTAAGGTGTTTGTGCATCGGTGAAACCAAAGGTCATACGTGACTGTGAGGTGTAACTATACATCACCAAGCACAAGAAGACACCGCAACAAGACTGGTCGAAGATGAAAGTTCTCTCTCAGTCCTGTTCCGGTTCCAGAATTCTCTAGTTTTTCCAGAGGTCATTCCTCATCACGTTCAAAAACTTCAGGTAGGTTGAACAAAAAACACAAGAAATCTAAGGGGGGCTCGGCCACTTCCTATATATCTCGATCTCACTACCAAAGACGTTCCTGCAACCTGTTCCGGCACAACCAATCTATCTGGTGCCATCCACCCACTTAAACAGATCGAAGAGTTCTGAGAGGCTATGCTTGTGCCAGATTCACACTCTGAGCCCTTGACCGGCTGCCCCAAGTAGCAGTCTTCACTCCGCCTCTGGCACCACGATCCACAGCAGGATCTGGCCTATCAACGTTGCCACCAGTTTGGTCTCGATCGAAGATACGTCCAGCCATTGTGGAGGCTCCGTTGCCTCTATTTGATCCTGCCTCCATATTGACAAATGCTTACCCTGCATTCCCTGTTGGGAGTGGGTTCGGATAACAGATAACCATGTGGCGTATGAGATTGGCCAACCTTACCACAATGAGAATTGGTACGACCTGCAGAAGACTTGTGGTCTTCATAACTCCCCTGAGTCTGGACTCTTGTCACCCCTAGGCTCTGCCACTGAAAAGAGTGCTTCTTGTGCCATGGTTCTGCATAATGCAGCCAAAGTCCTTGACCTTCAGCTTCCCACCTTGGAGGTCAAGACCAATGTTCTTATGAAAGTTCTTCTACTATTACAGGCATCCAGTGAGCCCCTTTTATCATTTAACAAGGCTCTTATGAATACCTTCTTGGAGGCATGGGTCAAACCTTACTCTGACCCCTCGGTCAACCACCAAATTGCACAATGCCACTACTCTACGCAAAGCAACCCTACATTTTTATCTCCATATTCCTCATCTGAAAGCTTGGTGGTGCAGGTGTCTTCAAGTAAAACTAACCCCAACACATTACTAAGGTCTTCCTCCGACAGTAAGTCAAAATGAGTTCAGGAAGAAAGTTTTCTCGTCCACCAGCTTTGCACCCAGGTCGCTAAAAGCTAGCTGCCTGTATTCTCATGCTCTTTGGGAATTGGTGGGTCAAGATTCCGGCTGGTCCTTGATAAAGCCACACAGGACAGTCGTGACACAGCCAAGTTCACAATTCATTGTGGTTCGGACACTACAGATTCCATCAGGTAGACCATTGGCACAAGTGTTGCAATTCGCCGCCATGCATGGCTGTGGTGAACAAGTTTTCAGGGAATGTCGAGTTGTCCCTCATGGACATGCCATTCAATGGGACCCACCTGTTTGGGGGCAAGGCAACTGTGCTCTCGAGTAGTTCAAGGAGAGCAGAGCCACCCCAAGCTCCCTGGGCTTATCTGCCCCACCTTGCCAGTGGCATCAGCCCTACCGTTCCTTCGAGAGGTACCCCATACCATCAGTCAGCCCAATCCCAGCAAGGCATGCAGCAGTTTTGCTGTTGTAGCCAAGGCCCCCACTGCCCCCACAGTCAAGTTCATTGAGCCACCCAGCCAAGTGCACCCCCTGCAGTCCCATCTTCCTAGCCTCTTTAGTGTACCCCAAGAGGAGAAAAGCCACATGGTTGGAGACAGGATCTGACAATTCTTGCTGGGTTGGTAGACCATAACATCAGACATGTGGGTCCTGCCAATTGTTCACAAAGGCTATGTTCTACACTTTCTTTGTGCCCTGCTGCCCCTCCCACTGTTTTTCTAACGACAGACAGAACCATCTTTCTGGTTTCAGCAGGAAGTGAAAGCCCTTGTGGCAGAAGGGGCTACCAAATGTGTGCCCTTGCCAGAAATAGGATGTGGTGATTAGTCATTCTATGTTTGATTAAAGTTCTTCATCTATTTAGACCTGTGCCCCCTCAACACCTTCCTCCGGAAAGAATTTGGCATTGAGAAAGAGGAACATTTTCTTACATTTGACATAAGGACACAATCCTTATCTATGCAGACTAGCGTCTGAGGTGGGGAATGATTACAGGAGCATGCACAGAAATGTAAGGAATGTGGTTTATTATATGATGCGGTTATGCAACCTTATTGTGTAATAAGCCCACAAACCCGTCTTGGGTCCAATCAAGGTTGTTTGCAAAATCCTAGCTCAACCCTGGGTAGCTGTGTCTTCAAGCAGCTGGCTTTGTCAAAGGAACAAGTGTAAAGAGTTTAGAAGTACCAAAACAGCAAAAATAAGAAAGAAATATGCCACAAAGAAACTTTGACACCAATTTACAAAAATAGCTCTTATTTTTAGGGTCGAGTCTGCGTTGCATGCGCTCGCGCATGCGTTTCGCAGCGAGACTCTTTTGTATTTAGAAAAGGGCTTGGAGCCCTGTCAACTTCATGTCAGTGTTTTTTATTGGTTCGTGGGCTTCCCTAATAAAATCTGCTTTATTTTCATTAGTCGAAGGCACGCATATGTCATGCCTTTTCCGGTGGCTGTGCCCTCCTCCAGTGCAGCGACCAAGTACAGAAAACATGCGAGGCTCGCTGTTTTCCATCGGGCTCGTGGACTTTTTTTTCTCTAATTTACGAGCCCGATCTCGCTTGGCAGAAGTCAAACGATTTACATACTTGATTTCACTTTTTCAGGTTATGTACATAAATGCACTTTTGCCCGATAGGTGAAAAGTCAGGTTAGGAGTTTACAACGCGATCAGCTCTAACATGAGCAAACGCGAGACCCGTTGCATTGTAAATGCTTGTTATGAATGGTTACACACCAAAAGGAACAAAATCCACTGGATGGTTCTGATGTATAAATTATCAAGCAAATCATAAATCACCGCTTTTCATTCAAATGAGCAAATCAGCATTGGCAACTACCGCTGTTAGCAGTTTCTTGGAAACCCTTTGGAAATGTTTGTTAAGTTGTGTTTGGTTACTCTGGCCCACTTTGAACATTGAACTCCAGCAGGGAGCACGTCAAGGGGGCCAATAAGGCTTGGACATAGCAGGACAGTTACCTTGCAGTCAGAACAGTCTCCAGTCCAATTCCAGGGCCTACGGGCAAACTGCCATACACATCAATGAAGTGGTCCTGATGCAAGGTATACAGGATGCTGAAGGATGCTGTGGATGCTGATCTGGTGACAGTGGTCTTCCTGGGTCCATCCCTCGGTCCAAAAACACAGTTGGCGAACTCCAACTACAGAGATCAATGTCCCCTGAAGTTGGATCGAAGTCCAGCCAAAAAACAATTGCCACTGGTCTCAAGTTACAGCAAAACCAGCGGTGCTTTTTAAGCGAGGCTAGTGTCCATTTTAGGCAACCAAACAGCACTCCAATCACTCTCCTGGTTCCAGCATACTTGGGTGCAACTTTTGAGGGTCAGGCTTGGTTTCCCAGGCTGCCCATTGGCAGTAAAGCTATTGTGGCTACCAGCTTTTCATGACAGGCTGCTTTAGATTTATGGCTCTGTAGCTGTAATAGGAAGTCAGCCAACTAACTCTTGGAGTCACCTCTTCTGTTGGTGGCTCGGGATTACTTTTCTTTGGGCAGGCACAGTCGTCTCTTTGCTAGTCCAAGATCAGCAGGTACAGTTTATTCTTTGGTGCAGCCTCTCTTTGCCAGGTCCAGGGAACAGCAGGGCAGTCCTTCTTCAGTCCACTCTTCACTACATACGTTATCTGAGTGCCAGGGGTTATCACGTTTCTGCCCATATTTGCCCTCGTGAATATGGTGACTGCTAGCCAACGGACACCTCCTGCCTGATGTTGACTTGTGGCATCTAGGTGTCCAGAAAGCAATATTCTACCCACTCCCAAAATGGCAGCACCCTTCCCTGACTTTGTGGAGTTTGGTAGCACACCCTAGAGATATGACTACCTGAGGGCTACATGCACAGGAAAACTGGTTTGGCCACTGTTTCCCCCTGTCTGTCCACAGCGCCAGCCTGTCTTCCAGAACAAAAGAACTACCCCTGTTGTGTGTATCCACCACTTGCCCTTCAAGGGTGACTTCCTCTTTGAAGCTTGCCTATTTGGATCAAGCCCTGTTTGGCCTTCCTGCCAGGGAGAGCTAAAACGTCTCCCAACAGCAGGCCCCTTGTGTTCCTTTCTATGAGTCAATCACACCGCCCCCCAGGAGGGCAGAAGGCTGGTCACTTCAAAAGTTTGGGCAACAGTGTGGCAAATGTCAAAGGTTGCTGTATTCCCAAAGGTTACTTAAATTCAACTTGAGCATCAAGTCAGGTTTGTTGCAACAAATCTTTTGCTACCTTGAAGTACTAACTTTAGTGGTTACATTCAGAAGTTAGCACAGTTGAGTTGTCATTGTATAACCCTGCACTCGCCAATAGGGCTATTAGCATTTTTCTACAGTAAAAATGATTTTTTTTTCTTCTGTACAAATATGTAAAACACATGTTCCTCTTTTTAATATATAACACCCTGCATTAGGGCTTAAATGCCAAATTCGAGTTATCAATTCTAAAACTGCCTGGCCAACCAGGAGTGAGAGGCTGGGAGTCTTGCTTTGCTTTGTCACACTTGTGGCCCAATAAGTACTTCAGTCCATGAGGGGCATTTTAACCTACAGGCCCTGGGTTCCTCTGGTACTATATACTAGGGACTTCTAAGCAAGTTAGTTTATGACAATTGTGGTTAAGTTAGCTTGTGCCAATTGTTGATGAAACAATCAGACATATACCTTTTAACGTTCAGTGCACTGCCACTGAGGTCAGTTTAGCAGACCTAGTGCACTTTCAGAGTAGAAAACCAGCAGCATCAGTCCAAACTTTATGGGTGATCATGAAAATAGTGGTGTTTCCTTACAAAAACAATACGTCCTCTGTGGTGTCCCATTCCTTCAGCCCCCTGTTTCCCCTCCCCCCCTCACCAAGTTGCCTTGACCACTTCTACAGCTCTGGTTACTACCAATTACGTGTGGCACATTAATGCCCTAATCTGACTCTAGAGGCTGGAGATAAAGTAGAATGTATAGAAGGCACTTTCTTGTACATGTACCCCCCAATGTCAGCAAACAAACATAACCCTTCCCAAACCTGTTAATTATGGTTAAATAGGTGGGAGAGGTCCAGCCCTACTCACAGAGAGAATCATGATTCAGCCCAGCTCAGGGCTTGGTCAGAAAGAAACTCACAAGGCCCTGTTGGTCATGGTGATGCATGCATCTGTTTCTATCTGGTAAGACAGTATCACAAACAAAACCTGCAAAAAAATGAACGATAAACCATCAACATGACAGCCAGACTCTAACTCGTGCCTCTGGAAGGACAATTCAGTAACACATTTGTTGCTAATCTACATCTCCCTCTAGACAAGTATATGCATAATGATAATAGCATGGGTATCACAGAGAGAAGCAAACTCAATACCCAGAAAGGTAACATACAGCCATTCAGCTGCAAGGTTGTTCTTTTAGTGGTGACCTAGACCTGTCCCCTCATGCCACAATTATTTGCAGGCCTCCCATGTCAAATGGTGATATACATGTGATGCATGAGGGTGGATGCTGTCTTCCTGTCTGGACTAGAGACATGGAAACCATTACCTAGCATTTGATTCAGGGACATTGAGTCTGGTGATGATCCCAAAGATTCCACAAAGTCATATTGATAATATGGTGAGTAGTATACTGAAGTCTTGCCTTCAATCTTGATGAACATTACCGCTGGGTCCAGGAGGTCATATTTCATGTTCGGTTTTTTCTGCCTAGGGCATAAAGCCATGAGCTTCTTCCTTCTGATGTTGGCATCTGCAGAGTAGTCAGCTGAAATGTATATTTTTTGGTTGTCATATAGGATGGGTCATACTTCTGTTGAGTCCCTATCAGGATGGCTCTTGCATGCTGATGGTAGCAGAATTTGATATGAAATGATAGGGTGTGGTTTGTAATGGATTGGCAGGACCAAAGTTGTGTACCCTTTGAAATTCCAATGGTTCTGAGAAGGTATGCTAATGGCCTCGGCAACAAGTTGGTGAGGAATTTGATCATGCCTGAGACCTCTAGTTGCATCAGGAAGCCATAGACTCTGACATTATGTCACCTAAAGCAATCCTCCAAATCGGCAACCTTAAGGCTTGGCCTCAGTCCTCCATCAAGTCCTGTTGTTGCTGGCTACCTTTGAGCCTCTTTTTGGCTTTGTCCAGACCGTATGTAATGTCTTGAATTCTTATGACATGTCAAACATTTTCCAGTCCATTTTTGCCAACTTCATCCCTAGAGATTTCCCTCATGATGGTATCTAGTCACCTCGGACATTTTAACAGAGTCCTGTATTGTTTTTTGTGACCCAGAGAAGCTTTCAGAGGCATAACTGATGGAATGATGACATGGAGAAGGTGCAAAGTCACAAAATAGTGTAGTAGTATCTTCCGTAAGTATGCAAAAAGTGCAGCAGAAGTGTCTCAGAAACCACAGTGGGACATCAGTGCATATATCTAAGTGCAAAAGAGTAGGCAAAATGTGAACATTACACAAAATGGGGGGAACATCATCCACACTGCTTGGAATGTCTTTTTTTTACATCCGAGTAACTTTGAGTTTTTACAAGAAAAAAAAGGATAGTTTTTAAATAAAATATATAGCAGTTAAAGGTATAGGACTCTGTGATAATAGCCATTTGTTGATGGAAGCCCAGGTTTTTGTGTAATATAAATCAAGATGTAATATGATAGTACAGGACACATCAGGTCAGTTTGCTCAAGTAAAATTGGCAAACAAAATGAGTAAACAAACTAAGATGTTCACAACTAAAGAAAAATGTGTGAAGTTAAGTAAAGCAAGAGATGAATGAGGGGAAGTAGTGATTCACACCTCCTCTGGCACTAAGGCCTTAGTCGATATGCCAACTCAAGACAGAAAACCTTTTGGACTGCAATCACCCCACAACCCACTCAGCAACATTTTGAGTGAAATATGTTTCAGATAACAATCGATCCTATGAGACATCACAGCGATAATGGAATTGCCACTTTCTTTTATTAAGGAAAGGCACACAAAAAATTGCCAGGGAACAATATATATTTAAAAGACTTATTTTAAAATCAAAATCCTGTTTTGTGCACGATATAAATTTTAACTGCAATAAATATAACCCAAATGACAGCTGCAATCTTTATCAAAAGTGTGAACAGTAGAAAATACTCTAACATACTAGCAATGTATCTTTATAACAATCCCACCCACATTTTTTTCATTGCTAAATAAATCTTAGCAGCTAAAGAAGGCTTATTTGATACTTGCATACCTGTTTGGACAATAAAGCTTTATGGCTATGATAATAGTTCGGTCTGCCATTCTTGCCTGCACTTGCAGCTGGGCTGATAAGTTTACCAAGTAAAGGCTGAATGCCTCTTGTTGTGTTTCAGCAAAAGCTGTTGATGCTTTTTTGCATGGCGTCTCTGGTCTGTGTCCCCTGGTACAATGTACCTCTCTAATCCTTCATACCCTGTGCTGAGCTTCTATATTTAGTCATTGTAGAATCTCTCAATAAGCATAACACGGACTGGGGTCCTTTTACTTATTTTCATTCTGTGAGTCTGTGTTCTCTGAACAATAAACAAGGAACATGGGTATCCACTTTTCATGAACCTTGTTCACAGATCAATAACAATCATTTTGAACAGAACAGGTATCTCTGATTAAATACTGTGAGTATGTTCAAGCAGACCTGATTATCACATTGCAAAGCAAAATGACAGGAAATAAACATGTACTCTGTATTAAGCATTGACATTCACATCTAAATGAATAACATGCGTAACCTGAAAGGGAAATACCTAGAAAAGACATGATAGTCATAACAGTAGGAAAGGAGGGAAGCGGGAAGGGGAAAGGGATGGACCTAATGACTGATAATGGACCGTGAATAAGTTGGTAGGAGTCCACTGGGAGTGCTGTGTGTGAGGATGAAAGGACCACAGTCTTGGGGAGCTATGGGGGTTTAGGAGAGAGCGTGTATTTGTCCAGTTTCTCCCAAAGGTTCCTTTTGCCACATTCTTTAATCAGTTGAGGATGTTGTCAACACTTCTTCTAAATTGACTCCAGGCCCACCTTGTGTGACCTGATACTTGATTAAAGTATTTCCTCTCCAATGGAATGGATTTTATACCAATTGCTATCATAGTGCCTAATAAATCTATATAAGCGTTATAGAGTGATTCTGTAATGAAGGGAGTAAAGGCTCCCATTGTGATAAGAGCTCGGTTGGGGGTTATGTTTAGTAGTTGATAGGCATGTGTACTGATGTCCTTCCAGAAGCCTTTGTCTAAAATAGCAATTAAGTGACCTAGGTCTGAGGTCACCTTGTTTTTTCATGCAGCCTAAGCACAGATCATAGTCTATTAAATTCAGTTTGTATAGTCTAAGAGGTGTACAGTGTGCCTTGTATGCTTTCCAGAATCTACATTAGGCTAAAGAAGAAGTGAATTTGTGGCAGGTTAATCTAGTCCAAATGTTTGCCGAATTTAAAGATAAGCTATTATGTGGGTAATCTTCTTTGCCAAATTAGGAAGAGTATGTGAGGGGGTATGGATTTATTTCAATGTGGTTTTTTTATTTCTAGAAAATTTGAGAAGTTCATTTTATTTAGATCGAATGAGAGCTTAATTGAAGAGAATAATAAACTGTAATTTTTCGCAGCCTACGGGTGTTTTACTAGAAGTGATTCCTTATTGGCCCATTTGCTAAAGAAAAAGGTTTAGCATGTTATTTTAATGTCTTGACATTACCAGTGGGAGGCTAGTGTAGAATGTTTCATTTTGTTATTAATTTTATTTGTCTAGAAAGTGAAGAGCAAACACAGTCCCTGTGAGGATTATTGATAAATAATGTGTACCTGTCTTTTTCATTGAGATGAGTGAAGTTAGAGTGAGCAGGTGAATTCATTTTTGTGCTATTTTGAGCCATGCTGACAGGTACTTATTTGGTTTTGTGAGTCACTGCATACCTTGGCCCTCATTACAACATTGGCAGTATTGAACGTCTACCACCACGGCGATGGCTGCTAACATACCGCCAACATAGCTGTGGCTACCAGCCAGCAACGCATATCATGATCGCCGGCCATAGCGGCGGATGGTGGTAAGGCGGCGCTGCTGACAGCAGCACCGCTACGCCAGCAAAACACCGCTGACCGTATCATGAGCAATGATACGGCCTGGCGGTGTTTTGCTGGCGGCAGCGTCGCGGACCGTCTCCAGCCGGAGGACCCCCTGCTAATGCAGTTTTGCGCCAAAAAAATTAGCGCCGGCTAACGCCATTCTGAAGTGCCATGCGGGCGCCGTATTTATTCAATGATGTTAGCCGGCGTTAGCCGCCGGCGCTGCCTGGTGTGCGTGAAAAAAAATGACGTACACCAGGCAGCGCTGGCGTAGGGGAATATGGAGCTTGGGCGCCAAAAAATGGGGCAAGTCAGGCTGAGGCAAATTTTTCGCCTCAACCCGATTTGCGCCATTTTTTTCCGACTCCCAACCCCCATTGAAATGACTCCTGTCTTAGCAAAGACAGGAGTCATGCCCCCTTGCCCAGTGGCCATGCCCAGGGGACTTCTGTCCCCTGGGCATGGTCATTGGGCATAGTGGCATGTAGGGGGGCTTAAATCAGGCCCCCCTATGCCACAAAAAAATAAAAAAATAAAATACTTACCTGAACTTACCTTAATGTCCCTGGGATGGGTCCCTCCATCCTTGGGTGTCCTCCTGGGGTGGGCAAGGGTGACAGGGGGTGTCCCTGGGGCATGGGAGGGCACCTCTTGGCTCCTTCCGAGCCCACAGGTCCCTTAACGCCTGCCTTGTCCAGGCGCTAAAAAACAGCGCAAAAGCGGCTGGAAGTCAATTTTTTGACCCGCCCACTCCCGGGCGTGAATTTTGCCCGGGAGTGTAAATACGGCGCACATGCCTCGGAGTCAATTTTTTAGACGGGTACGCCTACCTTGCATACCATTAACGCAAAGTAGGTGTCCACGCTAAAAAATGACGCAAACTCCATGGACTTTGGCGCTAGACGCGTCTAACGCCAAAGTATAAATATGGAGTTAGTTTTGCGTCGGAATTGCGTAAAAAAAAACGACGCAATTCCGGCGCAAACAGAGTATAAATATGCCCCCAAGAAACTCCAGAGAACAGGGGCACTGTTCAAAAACGGCAACAACTTTGCAGCTTTCTAACAACTTCCACAGAATTCTGTCTTCCTGCCGGAAGCGTGAGACTTCTCACTCTGCACCCTATGCCCTCGGCTCTAGCTCCAGAGAACAAACACTGCAGAGAGGACTCCCAGGCAACTGAGACAACGTGAGTAACCTGAGTTGACCCCCTGCACCCCACAACGATGCCTTTAGAGAGGATCCAGAGGCTTCCTCTGACCGCGACTGCCTGGTAATAAGGAACTTGACGCCTGGACCAAGCACTGCACCTGCAGCCCCCAGGACTGAGAGGAACCACCTTCCAGTGCAGGAGTGACCAGCAGGCAACCCTCTTCCTAGCCCAGTTGGTGGTTGGCCCGATAAGCCCCCCTGTGCCCTGCTTGCATCGCCTAAGTGACCCCCGGGTCTCTCCATTGTTTCCTTTAGCAAACCTGATGCCTACTTAGCACACTGCACCCTGCCGCCCTTGTGCCGCTGAGAGTGTGTTTGGTGTGCCTGTGTGTCCTCCCCCAGTGCTCTACAATACCCCCCTGGTCTGCTCCCCGAGGACGCAGGTACTTACCTACCAGCAGACCGGAACCAGAGCACCCCTGTTCTCCATAGTCACCTATGTGTTCTGGGCCCCCCTTTGACCTCTGCACCTGACCGGCCCTGTTTTGCTGCTGCAGTGACTTTAGGGTTGCCTTGAACCCCCAACGGTGGGCTGCCTATGCCCAGGAGATTGACTGTGTAAGTGCTTTACTTACCTGAAAAACTTAACCAAACTTACCTCCCCCAGGACCTGTTGATTCTTGCACTGTGTCCACTTTTAAAATAGGTTATTGCTATTTTAACCTAAACTGTGTGTACTACTGTTTTACATCAAAGCTCCCTACTTACCTTGCATTTTATGTACTCACCTCAAATCTTGAATCTTGTGTTTCTAAAATAAATTAAGAAAATATATTTTTCTATATTAAAACTATTGACCTGGAGTTAAGTCTTTGAGTGCGTGTTCCTCATTTATTGCCTGTGTGGATTAAGTAAAAATAGCAATTAAGTGACCTAGGTCTGAGGTCACCTTGTTTTTTCATGCAGCCTAAGCACAGATCATAGTCTATTAAATTCAGTTTGTATAGTCTAAGAGGTGTACAGTGTGCCTTGTATGCTTTCCAGAATCTACATTAGGCTAAAGAAGAAGTGAATTTGTGGCAGGTTAATCTAGTCCAAATGTTTGCCGAATTTAAAGATAAGCTAATATGTGGGTAATCTTCTTTGCCAAATTAGGAAGAGTATGTGAGGGGGTATGGATTTATTTCAATGTGTTTTTTTTATTTCTAGAAAATTTGAGAAGTTCATTTTATTTAGATCGAATGAGAGCTTAATTGAAGAGAATAATAAACTGTAATTTTTCGCAGCCTACGGGTGTTTTACTAGAAGTGATTCCTTATTGGCCCATTTGCTAAAGAAAAAGGTTTAGCATGTTATTTTAATGTCTTGACATTACCAGTGGGAGGCTAGTGTAGAATGTTTCATTTTGTTATTAATTTTATTTGTCTAGAAAGTGAAGAGCAAACACAGACCCTGTGAGGATTATTGATAAATATTGTGTACCTGTCTTTTTCATTGAGATGAGTGAAGTTAGAGTGAGCAGGTGAATTCATTTTTGGGCTATTTTGAGCCATGCTGACAGGTACTTATTTGGTTTTGTGAGTCACTGCATACCTTGGCCCTCATTACAACATTGGCAGTATTGAACGTCTACCACCACGGCGATGGCTGCCAACATACCGCCAACATAGCTGTGGCTACCAGCCAGCAACGCATATCATGATCGCCGGCCATAGCGGCGGATGGTGGTAAGGCGGCGCTGCTGACAGCAGCACCGCTACGCCAGCAAAACACCGCTGACCGTATCATGAGCAATGATACGGCCTGGCGGTGTTTTGCTGGCGGCAGCGTCGCGGACCGTCTCCAGCCGGAGGACCGCCTGCTAACGCAGTTTTGCGTCAAAAAAATTAGCGCCGGCTAACGCCATTCTGAAGTGCCATGCGGGCGCAGTATTTATTCAATGACGTTAGCCGGCGTTAGCCGCCGGCGCTGCCTGGTGTGCGTGAAAAAAAATGACGTACACCAGGCAGCGCTGGCGTAGGGGAATATGGAGCTTGGGCGCCAAAAAATGGGGCAAGTCAGGCTGAGGCAAATTTTTCGCCTCAACCCGATTTGCGCCATTTTTTTTCGACTCCCAACCCCCATTGAAATGACTCCTGTCTTAGCAAAGACAGGAGTCATGCCCCCTTGCCCAATGGCCATGCCCAGGGGACTTATGTCCCCTGGGCATGGTCATTGGGCATAGTGGCATGTAGGGGGGCACAAATCAGGCCCCCCTATGCCACAAAAAAATAAAAAAATAAAATACTTACCTGAACTTACCTTAATGTCCCTGGGATGGGTCCCTCCATCCTTGGGTGTCCTCCTGGGGTGGGCAAGGGTGACAGGGGGTGTCCCTGGGGCATGGGAGGGCACCTCTGGACTCCTTCCGAGCCCACAGGTCCCTTAACGCCTGCCTTGTCCAGGCGCTAAAAAACAGCGCAAAAGCGGCTGGACGTCAATTTTTTGACCCGCCCACTCCCGGGCGTGAATTTTGCCCGGGAGTGTAAATACGGCGCACATGCCTCGGAGTCAATTTTTTAGACGGGTACGCCTACCTTGCATACCATTAACGCAAAGTAGGTGTCCACGCTAAAAAATGACGCAAACTCCATGGACTTTGGCGCTAGACGCGTCTAACGCCAAAGTATAAATATGGAGTTAGTTTTGCGTCGGAATTGTGTAAAAAAAAACGACGCAATTCCGGCGCAAACAGAGTATAAATATGCCCCCAAGAAACTCCAGAGAACAGGGGCACTGTTAAAAAACGGCAACAACTTTGCAGCTTTCTAACAACTTCCACAGAATTCTGTCTTCCTGCCGGAAGCGTGAGACTTCTCACTCTGCACCCGATGCCCTCGGCTCTAGCTCCAGAGAACAAACACCGCAGAGAGGACTCCCAGGCAACTGAGACAACGTGAGTAACCTGAGTTGACCCCCTGCACCCCACAACGATGCCTTTAGAGAGGATCCAGAGGCTTCCTCTGACCGCGACTGCCTGGTAATAAGGAACTTGACGCCTGGACCAAGCACTGCACCTGCAGCCCCCAGGACTGAGAGGAACCACCTTCCAGTGCAGGAGTGACCAGCAGGCAACCCTCTTCCTAGCCCAGTTGGTGGTTGGCCCGATAAGCCCCCCTGTGCCCTGCTTGCATCGCCTAAGTGACCCCCGGGTCTCTCCATTGTTTCCTTTAGCAAACCTGATGCCTACTTAGCACACTGCACCCTGCCGCCCTTGTGCCGCTGAGAGTGTGTTTGGTGTGCCTGTGTGTCCTCCCCCAGTGCTCTACAATACCCCCCTGGTCTGCTCCCCGAGGACGCAGGTACTTACCTACCAGCAGACCGGAACCAGAGCACCCCTGTTCTCCATAGTCACCTATGTGTTCTGGGCCCCCCTTTGACCTCTGCACCTGACCGGCCCTGTTTTGCTGCTGCAGTGACTTTAGGGTTGCCTTGAACCCCCAACGGTGGGCTGCCTATGCCCAGGAGATTGACTGTGTAAGTGCTTTACTTACCTGAAAAACTTAACCAAACTTACCTCCCCCAGGACCTGTTGATTCTTGTACTGTGTCCACTTTTAAAATAGATTATTGCTATTTTAACCTAAACTGTGTGTACTACTGTTTTACATCAAAGCTCCCTACTTACCTTGCATTTTATGTACTCACCTCAAATCTTGAATCTTGTGTTTCTAAAATAAATTAAGAAAATATATTTTTCTATATTAAAACTATTGGCCTGGAGTTAAGTCTTTGAGTGCGTGTTCCTCATTTATTGCCTGTGTGTGTACAACAGATGCTTAACACTACCCTCTGATAATCCTACTGCTCGACCACACTACCATAAAATAGAGCATTAGAATGATCTAATTTGCCACTATCAACTTCTGAGGGGAACCCTTGAACTCTGTGCACACTATCTCTCACTTTGAGATAGTATATATATATTTTTTAAAACATATTTTTATTGTTTTAAAAAACAAGTCATACAGTTGTTGTACATGAGCGTTGTTTCATCGACATGCATGAAGGTACACAGCCTATATCCTTCCATATCGTCAATATTGTCAGGAAATTGTTCTGATCTGCACACCATGTGTAATAAACATCTTATACCATCACTGATGGTACTTACAATTGGTATGACATCTCATATTCTTTACAACTAACATTATTTTTAACTGCAAACTATTAACTAGACATCTTTGTGTTCTGGTAGAGTGTCCTATTACTGCGTCACTGGTTATTGTCTATTGTATCTGCTTGCTAGTGCGTATAAATTTATCTATGCAGTTGGGGATAACTGACTAGTTCTATTATGTATGGCAAGGGCTCTATTGTGAAGTGCTTAGTTCTGGTTTCATTGGTTTAATGGCGTTCGCCCTCATTATTGTCTTCCTTGTTCAATGATGTGAACGTATCTATTAATTCATCCCATTCTTGGGCTACGGGGTAGTTCCTAATTCTAGCATTTTCTTCCCTTCTGAGGGCAACTCCCTCTGCATTTCCCCACTCTATCACCTCCGCCTTCCACTGATTCACTGTAGGTGCTGTTGTGGCTTTCCATCGTTTAGTCAATAGGCGTTTAGCTAATAGAAGTGCCAGGTTTATTAATCTAGGGAGCACTTTCTTTTTCTTGGGGCGTGGGAGCATTCCCAGTATACACACTTCCATTTTACAATATGTAGCCTTCCCTGCTATGTTAAGTATGCTGGTTATATTTTCCCAGTATTCAGTAATACCCGGACAACTCCAGAGCATATCTGTGAGCCCTGCTTCCTCTTCCCTACATCTGGGACATGCTGAGGGAAGTCCCGGGTACAGTATATGTAACCTGTGTGGGGTGAGATATGCTCTGTGTAGTATAGCATATTGGATGAATTTAAATCTCGTATTACGAGATATTTGACTTGGATAGTTTAGGATGGTAGTCCACTCCTCATCTGACATCTCTCTTCCTATGTCTGTTTCCCATTTAATTTTTAGCGCTGTCAGAAGTCGTGACAAGTGGGCTTTCAACCCCTTGTATAGCCATTTGATCAGGAGCGTACCTTGACCTATAGTGTATATGGAACGCACCAGTGCATGTGTAGGTGGTTTTTGTTATTCGGGGCCCAGTGTTTTGTAACATAATGTGTAATATTAGTATGCAGGAGGAAAAAAGAGGATGATAAGTTGTGTTCATGAATATAGTCAGTATGTGTAAGTGTACGTTGGTCTTTAAACAATGAGTCTATGGAGTCAACTCCTTCCTGCGTCCATTTTTACAGTTGTGCAGAAGTTAAACTGCCCATGGTTACTGGCAGACCTAACAGCGGAATATTGGGAGAGTAGGGGATCGCATCAGAGGTATATCGGAGTGCCATCTGCCAGTATTGTAGTGCTATTTTTAATAAAAGAGGAGCCCGTTCCGGGACTGGGGCTCCGGGGCACAACAAAGAGTGCAGGCTGCCTTTATCTAGCATATGTTGGTTGTATTCTATTTCTTGTAAATTCCGTCCACTTAGCGAGCATGCCAGCCACTGAAGCTGACTCGCTATGCAATAAGCTTTAAAGTCTGGTGCACTCATACCTCCTTGCTCCACCAGCATCTGCAACTTGGCCACGCTTATTCTGCGTCTTCCTTCTCCCCATATGAGTTCCAGTATCATAGAGTTAAGTAGTTTGAAATAGGACTCTGGCACTTTCACCGGTAGATTAGTGAAATAGTATAGCAGGCGAGGTAGCACCACCATCATGGCTAATACCAGTCTACCCACAAATGAAATTGGTAGCGTTATCCAAAACTGGATCTGTATTTTGAGTGAGGAAAGGGCTCTTTTCAGGTTACCTTCCAGGAGATCCTCTGGTGTGCGATATACCTGAATACCAAGATATCGGAAAGTGTCTGTTGCTACCTGTAGTTGGTGGTCTCCAAATGTTAGTGTGGTATCTCTATACGATCCATAGAAGGAGAACGCTATGGATTTATTCAAATTTATGGCTAATCCGGAGAGGGGAATTAATTTTTCAAAGATACATGAGGCTACGACAGGGTTCTGTTTAAGATCTTTTATGCATAATAAAATGTCGTCTGCATATAGTGAAACTACATGTTGCATACGATCTATTTCAATGCCCCACGCCCTGCCCTCCTGTCTCAGAAGTAGTGCCAGGGGCTCTATTGCTAGGACAAACAGCAAGGGGGACAAAGGACAGCCCTGCCTGGTGCCTCTATACACATGGTAAGTGTCTGATATATTTTGCCCTGTGCGTGCTCTGGCCATTGGTGCCGCATACAATAGGTGGACCCATTGAGTGTAGGCCTGAGGGGCTCAGAATTGTTCCAAGACCATTATCATATATTCCCAACTTAGGGAGTCAAAGGCCTGGCGGAGGTCTAGCGAGAGGCATCCCGCGTGCGGGGACCTACCCATTGTTGCATCCATCACCTGGTACAATCTACGCACATTTAGGGAGGTGTTCCTAGCCGGAATAAATCTGCACTGATCCGTATGTATGAGATTAGCTATGTACGGGAGGAGTCTTTGTGCTAAAATCTTTGCTAATATTTTATATTCCATGTTTAGTAAAGATAATGGTGTGTAAGATGAGTTATCAGTTGTGTCTTTACCCGGCTTCAAAAGGGATATTAATAATGCTTGTCTAGTAGTGTCAGGTAGTCGCCCGTCTCTAAGGACGTCTGATATAATAGTTCTAAGTGTGGAGTAAGTTGTGCACTGTACAGTGAATAAAATTCAGCTGGGAGACCATCTGATCCCGGCGTTTTATTGCGTGCCATATTTTTAATAGTTTCCCGTATTTCCACCTGTGTAATTTGTGCCCCTAATTTCTGCCCGGCCTCTGCATCAAGTGCTGGGAGTTCTACCCTGACCATGAAGGAGTCAATTCTCCCCCCATCTACTGCAGGCAGGGTGGAGTATAGTGCTGTGTAGTAGTCTTTGAAAGCTGTGTTAATGCCCAATTGGGTAGTTATATCACCATGCTGCGTGGTTCTTATGTGCAATATGGGAGTGGGAAACAGTTCCTCTCGTATAAGACGTGCCAGGAGTGGTCCTGCGCTATCACCTTCCCTGTGTATCTGTTCCTTGTATCTAGCATAGTCGAACTTCTGCAGTTTTTCGACCAGCTGGGCGTGCTCAGTTCTAAGTTCCTGCAGTGTTGTAGTTTTAGTAGGGTGTGAGACCGACTCTTTTTCCAGGGCGCCCAACAGTTCCTCTGCTTGTGTAAGTTCCCTTACCAGTGTTTTTCGCACTCCTGATACTGCTCCCATTATTACACCCTGTATCACCACTTTAAATGCCTCCCATTCTATTAGTGGGGAGGATGCCGTGCCTGTATTATTGTGGAAGAAGGTCTCAATTGCCTGTGTTAACTCCTCTCGTAGAGCAGTGTCTTCCAAAACCATGGGCTGTAATCGCCATGTTGGGATAGATGTGGATGTTCGCCCCCAGTTCATTGTCAGCTCTAAGGGGTTATGATCTGATAGCGTCTTCGCCAGGTAGGTGGTTTTGGTCATTTGCGTCTGTAGTGACTCAGTGCAGACTATCCGATCTAGTCTCATGTGTACTTTGTGGGGATGTGAATAAAAGGAGTATTCTTTCATGCCAGTGTTTTTAGCCCACCATATATCTGCTAGGGACCATCCCTGTAACCATCTCCGTAGTGCGTCTGCCTGTCTCTGCGCATTTTTTCCAGATAATTGAGGGGTGTTCCCGTCCATGGTAACATCTAACACTGCATTGAAGTCCCCACCAATCACCCAGGGAATGTGTGCCCATTGTGTCAATGCTCTCGACAGGCACTCTAGAAAGGCGGATTGTCCAGTATTTGGGGCGTATACGCTGCCTAGTACTATAGGTTTCCCATCCAAATTACCCCTAATCAAGACGAACCTGCCCTCGTCATCAATCTTAGTATCAACCATTTCTAAGGGCACACCGGCCCTAATCCACACAGCTGCTCCTCGTGCAAACACCGAGTATGATGTGTGAAAGATTTGGCCACACCACTTTTTACGAAGTTTAAACGCTTCATGTGAGGTGAGATGAGTTTCTTGTAGATAAGCAACATGTATTTTGCAGCAATTTAATTGAGCCAGGATTCTGTGCTGTTTTTTTATAGAACCCATCCCCCTTACATTCCAAGTGATAATATTATATATGCGTTGTGTAGGCATATTTGGGCATGATTATGAGTATTGAATTTTGTTTTCGGACCCATTCCAGTTTATATTTTCTGCAGAATAGTGTATCTGATATAAATGTAGATGTCTGTCTTTGTAGAAAATAAACAAACCTATACATTCATTGAAATACCAGGTAAAGCCTAAACAAGCTCTGCCAAACAGTTTTCTAATACATAATCTTGGTGCTACAACGAAAGCAATCAAGTTTTCCAGGGGGCTTACGCAATGGGGTGTGGCCAAGAGTTTTGTCCTGCAGTAGGCGGCTCTGCTATCGATAATATAAGAGAAAATCGATGTGTGCCAAGGATCTCTACTGACCGAGCCCACCACAACTGGAAAGGAGTGGAGGTTCCACACAGAGAAGGAAATGGGTATATTAACAATGATAGTGTGGGGATGTGTCTGTTAGAAGTCTCTAGCTAGATGCAGAATACCATCGGGAAACAGAGCCAAGCTCCCGTCTGAGTCTGATGCTGCAGTGCTATCCACCGAAGAAGCGGCATCACGGGGAGAGGAGTTCAGCTCTTGCAGGGAGTATGCGGATTGTAATGCATTATTTTGTCCCTACAAGGCCTGTCGCGGCGTTGGGCCTGCTCTTATCCGCCACATTTGGGCTTTATTCCGTTTGTCTCTGTGAGGCTGAGGAAGTTGTTTTGCATGGGGGTCGCTGCCCTGTTTTCCAGTGTGTGAGTGCGGAAAAGTTTCATCAAGCCAAGTACATACCAGGTCGGGTGATTCAAAGAAGTGCGTTTTCTGGTTGTGCATAATGCGGAGTTTAGCTGGGAACAGCAGCACATATTTTATTTCCATTTTGCGCAGCCTCTGTTTTATTGACTGGAAGGATGCTCTTCGCTTCTGGACCGCCAGAGTATAATCTGGATATAATGAGATTCGGATATTGTCTATCACAATAGGGTCAATCTCTTTTGCCACCTGCAAGGCAACATCTCTATCTCTGTAGTTCAGTATCCGTGCTATTAAGGGTCTCGCTGGAGCTCCTGGGATAGGTTTTCTGCCGGGATATGGTGCGCTCTTTCCACCACAAAGTGTACCGACAGTCTGTCCTTGGCTATGGATTGTAGCCATGTCTCTCTATATCGCGTTGGGTCGTTTCCTTCTTTGCCTTAGGAGAGTCCAATTATGCATATATTATTGCACTGCAAGTGCATCAGGAGAATTTCTGCCATCGTTGACTCAGTTTGTTTTAGCCTATCTGAAAGCTTTGTTTGATCATCCTTCAGGATATTCAGTTCCACTGTGATCGTGCCTAATCTACTCTCTATGGCTTGTCTAGTTTTTGATTTCTTGTAGTATAATGTCTAGCTTGTCCATATTCTCTTTCGCTGGTGGCATCAAGATTTGGTCCTGAGGAGTCGGGGTGTCTCCACTTTCCATTGATTTACCCTTTGTGCGACCCATGGCTTGGCTCCTCTGTAAGGTTATCGTTTCCACACCTCTAATCTTATTATCGTGCGGCCAGTGCAGGAGGAAAGGATATTTGGGCTGTGTGTGGGTACTGAGTGGTGGGCACCCTTGGATCCTTACTGCACTTTTTATTACCTCGTCAGGTTGTCAGAGTCGTATTTCTTCCCAACGGTATTCACTGGGGGATCCTGGGGGGCCCCTGGTTGGGAGCTGTATCATTCATGTACGCTATATTAGTGATTACCTACTGCGTGATCCAAACTGTCACCTTCCCCCCAGTGCCAATAATATGGTTTTGGTTTGTTGGCTCCCACGGCAGTCTGTATTTTAGGACGTGCCTCTCCTCGAGTGACCAGTCCCCTCTATGCGCTAGAGTGCTATTGCTGTGTCTCACAGTGAATCTTGTAGTGTAGTCCAAACCACTACCCAGTGCAGCGTCTTTTACAGGTCGAGTATCTCAATTTTCCTGCCCCTTGTCGCTGCCGGCATCGCGGAGCTGCTCTTAGAGCACTCGTGGCTCTCAGGCCCGGCGGCCGCGGCATCCCGCCACCAGGACGGACGAGAGTGGGGGAGGGGCCGCGGGCAGCCAGGGCCGGCACCCACAACACAGCCAGGCCAGTCTCTAGGCTCTAGCCTCCGGCCGCACCTCTATTCACCTCCCACTTACCACCTCGTGGCCGTAGCTGACCATACCGTTGTTCACCTTCACGCCACCTCCTCAGGCCCACTTCGTCTCCGCCTCGCCGGGCCACGCCGAGACCGTACCGGAGGTCGGAAATTCGCTCTATCGATTCTCCGTCACGTCCCCCAGCCCTGTGTTAGCCTCCTTGCCATGTCTCCGCTCCCGATTTATGATGGATTTTAATTTTATGGCGGGCTCGGTCGGGAGCTCCTCGTTTAAGCGACCGCCATCTTAGGCGGTTAGCCACGCCCCCTTGAGATAGTATATATATATATATATATATATATATATATATAGAGCCAACATCCTACACATATCCTACTGGTTTGCATGAATACCACTTAGATTTGTGAGCTGAGTGTATTGGTTGATATAAGAAAATGGTTGAGGGATAAAGATTCTACTCAAGCAACAACCACAGTTCTTGTCACGGTGAACCACAAAATTTACTAAATTTACCTCTGCTTAACCCTCTGGTAGGTTGGCACAAAAGCATTTAGGCTTGCCTTGAAGGCACTGTGTAAAGTATATATGCAGCACACAAAGAGTAATAAAGTGACAATACAAGAAAAACTCCCAACCAATTTAGGAAAATTTAGAACAATTTAATGAATAACACGAGACCAGAACAACAAACACCCAATCAGTAAAGCCGGAGGTATGCAATATAAATGTTTTAGGTAAATATAGCACCTAAAAGCACAAAGTGCCACTTGTGGTCATCTGGGTAAAGTCACAAATTCAGGCCAGCCGCAATGAAGGCAACACACAGAAAACGTGTTAGTCTCTCTGAAAAAGTTACCTTCTCAAAGTCCAACGCAAAGATTTTTGTTCACGCTGGAGGAGGCCACGAGGAGCAGGAAGAACATTGCAGTTGGTCGTGTCTGGAGTGCAACGATTCAGTCAGGCGCTTCAGACAGTCGTTGCTGTAGCTTTGCACTGGCGGTCACCTTGGGCTGTCATTGCTATAGCACGAAGTGTAGATGCGTTGCCGGTCTTCTCTGGTGATCGCTGTGTCACAAAGAGTCGGGTTTACTGGAGCTTTGTCGCTCATCACGAGTGGCAGAGTCTCAGCACGAATGGGCCCGTTTACAGATGCAAAGAGCCCAAAACTTGAGGATTTCTCCTTTTTTCACAAAAGAGTCTCAACTGATGCCTGACAGCGATTTAGGACCTCCGGAAGCACCTCTATGGGATCTGGAACTCACTCCAGCAGAGGCGAGAAGGGCTCAGGCAGGTCCATTTGTAGGTCCAGACAGCTCTAGTCCAGCAGGTCAGCTTGGCTGTTGCAGCGAGGCTTCTGGAGCTTCTTGTGTCCCTGTTGCTCAGACAGAAGGTCAGCCAGCTGACTTTTGGAATCACTCGGGTAGACTTGGATGAAGAGCAGGTCCAGTCTCCCTTCTCACAGAGTACTAAAATCCACAAAAATGAACGCAACGATACCGGGGCCGTGAAGGCAAACGTTTGTGGTGACTCTGCACAAAGGGTCTGGTCAAAAGTTGACGTAAATAATGTTATGATTTGTCTACATATTATATTGCTTTTTTCTTGTAATGTAATGTGACAGCATAGTATATTGGCTCAATGCACAACTCATTGGTTCCAATACTGATGTGCATGTATGATTTGCTGGTTCTCATGCTTAACCTGCTCGTGTATACGATTTGCATGTAATCATTTATATGTTTATCATACAAGTTGTCATACCTAAAATCCTGGTAGACATGCACAACTGTATGGTGCCTGTATATACAACAATAGTTTGCAAGCACACTATATGATTGGTAGAATATAACCTCAAACTAGCACGAGACCCTTTGCAGATATGTGAACGAACATTTGTAAGCCTTGTAGTTTGTTTCCTCCAAACTAGTATATACTACTGTTTTACAATGTGACAATTCTCTCTTCAAATGGCCAATTTTTTAAAATCTAAAACATCACTTTTAAAATCGTAACTTTGCAATTGTTCACTGATAGCATGAGGAAAAGATTCAAGATATGAACAAGTGGATGAAAATCATGGTTGTAGAGGAGCACTTAAGCACTACTTCAGAGACAACATTGCAGAACGTTTAAAAAAACCTAGGAATGGGAATATAGCCACCTCAAATGTGACCTGTCATTAAAACAACACTTCTGCTGCCTGAAAAGCTTAAAAAATCTGTCATCAACCATCTTTACTACACGGGGTTTAGGCGGTAGTAGCTTTGGTGCTATCCTAAGCTGCTTGTTCTTAATGTTTAGGCTTCAGTCTAAATGCAAACCATGATTTTGTACACTGTCACAAATCTGGATGTTTGAGCATGCGTCTGTGATTTTACAACGCCATGTCACACATGCTACAAATGAAAATTAGGAGTGTGGGAATGTCGTGTTCAGCAGGGCAAATTTTGGCTAGTAGACTATCACATTATGAGCCAGTTAAATTGCTTTGATATATAAACTAGTGCAATGACTACGTTGCCTTACAAGCACAGAGAAATGCACAGAGAAATCAAGCTGAACCTATTGTTCCACTGGTCCCTGAAGAGAGTGTGCACAGACTGCCTCCTACCCTGAGAATAAAGGGCAGAACGGGTAGGTGGCAGTGGCCGGTGAGTAAGTTGAGCAGTGTAAGCAACATGTTCTTAAAGAGAGTTACTTATAGCAGATTCATTTCAGCTAGTAGATCCTTTGAAGGCTTTAAGTCACACACTAAAATGTGTATGAACTTCCTGAAAATGATGGGTTTAAAATATCGCGTAACCTCATCCATATATAACCTACACAGTCCATGCGTGAAAACTGGGATGTTTACATCTTGTTTCCAAGTTACCAAATCATTCTAAACTACCAAAGTAGAGTTTGTTTTTCCTGTCAGCACTCTCAATTTTAACCAATCTCTTTAACAGTGATGGTTCTTAAGTTCCCCAAGGCAGCTGTTGTCCTGCCACTCCTTAAGGAACCAAAATGCTAACTCCCCTCAGTACCCTTGCTAAGTGGCGCCCCATGTCTCTTCTACCTTTTGATTCTAAAATAGTTGAAAGCACCATTTATTCAGAGCTCTCCTATTAATTAGAATCCAACTTTTTATTGGTTGCGTCTCAAGCCAGGTTTTTTCCTGCCCATGGGGTGGTGTCCATTCTTGTCTCAGTCTCAGATGATTTGTGTACGACCTTTGAGGCTAGTAGATGCTTTGTGCATCTCCTTCTGCAACGTTTCTTGGGTTTCAGTGCTGTTTTCTACTCCAGCACACTGCAGAGGGTAGGGTGAGAGAAGTGTCTTGTCCATACTTTCCTCATTTCTCTCGGGCCCTTGCAGACTTTCTCTTTAATCCTTTTTCTTCAGATTTCAGGCCCCATAGTGAAGGGTCCCATTGGATATGCCTTCATTCCCATCATGTTCAACATCTATGTCTCCCCCTTAGCCACTCTAATACGTTCTATTGACTTCAGTTTCATAAGTTACGCTGAGGAAATTCAGCTTGTAGTCTGACTCAGGAAGTAGCTGTTTATCACTCAATCATGCTTTCATTAGTATATTTTAGCTGTAGCTGACTAGGTGGGTGAAAAGAAGACAAGGCCTTCAAGATTGGGTATTTGCTGCTCTAATACAATGCAGTAGCAACTGGCAAAAATTGAATCTTGCATTCAGTATCAACAGTGAAACTATAACATAGAATATCAAATAGCTCCAATACACAAACAAATAACACCAAACAGTTTAACTCCACAAGGGAACAAAGTGACAGGGTGAAACTAGAGAAACCCAAACACGAGTTACAAACAGGAGCTGCTGGGTTGTGATCGTAAACAGGTACAATCCTTGTGATACACAGGAAATAACCTGGCTCTCATTTCCCACTTAACACATGCAGCAAAACCAGGATCATAATTTGCAACTTTTTTTACCCATTACTTTCAATACAACCAGCCATTTTACCGGGCATGATAGATGTGTGATCTTCGTTTCAAACGTTACCATCTAACAACATCACACCATTCTTGGCCTCTTTTATCTGGAGAGGAAAAGAGAACTGCGAAAAACCCTTGAATTAGTTTTTTTTTTACTCTTGCCCAATCTCCACACTTAACATTAGTTTTTCGACAAGCATGATTCTCCTGTGACATTGTTTTTAGGAGCACATTTCCTCTTTTTAGCAACAGTGCTCATTTTCTTTCCATCAACATGCTTCCTTCCCATCATTTCCCTGTTCATTCTTGCCCCCGCAGCTCTACCACTAGGCAAGTAAACTGAGACATACTGTGCTTATATGTGGTGTCATCTTTGACCAGAACATCTCAGAACCTTTTTCTGATTGACCCTGTTAACCAGCAATGACTGAATTTGGGGCTAGATGTGTGGGGCCAGATGTACTAAACTCTGGTTGCAAAATACTGGTCGCAATTTGCAAGCAATACATTTGCAACGAATGTGGAATTATACAAATCAACCTCTGTGGTAATAGCTTGGCACGCAAAATACCGAATCAAAGTTGGTCGTAATTCAAACTACCTCGTGAATATTAATGAGGGAGGTCACATATTGCAACCCACTACCATTCACTGCCATGGCAGAAATGTTGGCCTGCGGGAGTCAGCACACCACCATGTCTGTGATTGTTTTTAATTGAAGCAATGATTTTTTTAAAGCAGTCCTTTTTCCTTAAGGGAAACAGGACTGTGTTTAAAGAGAAAATCGTTTTTTAGTTTTTTTAAGAGGGGGCAGCGGTCTCATAGACGACTTCTCTTTTGTGAATGGGTGACCACCTCATTTGAGGTGTTGGTAAAATATAAATGTTTTGAAACCAGTTTTCTGGCACAAAACATTGATGCGCAGGTTACCAATTCAATATTTGGAATGGACGCATAAAAAACAACCCTTTTCAATACTGAATCCATGCCCATTTCTAAAAACATTTAGCGACTTAGATGAACTTTTTTGAATCAGTAAATTCTTTTAGTACATTGGAAAAAAAAGGTTTTATCTTCACAAACCAGCTGATTTATGGATTGGGAAGGACTGGGAATGCTAAAGTCTTCTATACATCTGATCCTTGGTTGGATGGACTCCCTCAACTAAGCTGTTATTTCTTGAGCCATAATGTGATGTCCTTTCAAGTTTTGCAAGTATTGCTTCATCTTAGCTGAGGTTAACTGCATTCCTTCTCTGTTACAAGCACATCAGGGTAGCCTTCCCTCAAAAATATCACCTGAAGTCAATGACAGCTTGAGTTTACACGCTCTCCAAAAACTTGATTTCTGGCTGTTTCAGTCATAGCCAATGCATACTTGAGGACCTCACCCAACACACTGATTGGGACCAAGATGCCCAAGGCATCTTTACTTTAATGGGTTACTGGCCCATCGAGTGGTTCAATCAGAGAGTGCACAGTTACCTGAGTTTCATCGCATGACCGAGGGACCACACTCCTGCATTAATCTTATGGTAGCTTTATGGACCCCCGGCCACCAATATCTATCCAGTGCTTTATCACCCTAATGCCCAGATACCCTTCATGAGCCAGATTCATCATCTTAGACTTCAGCTTTTTAGTCATGGCTAACCCTCACCCGAGAAGTCTGTAATCACATGGCAGACTCATTTGCTACATTCCCATTTGGCACCTATTAGATGTGGGAAGACTTAATTGCTGGCCAATAGTTAATACTATCCTCCTTGACTTTACCACCACCTTGTCAAGCATAAGACATTGCTACCACTTATACCTAGATAAAGTTCCACTGTGCACTCCACTAACCAGCCCTGATCATCCAAACTACTTAATTCTTGTCCTCAATCCCATTAACTTGTACCTCATCCTTGACAGGTATCCATGAGGAACAGTATGCAATAAAGTTCCTCGATCTTGGGACGTACCCAGGTCTGCAAGGAAACTATGTAGTAGCTTTCCCACCGCCATGGATTCACAAAAACTCAATTAGAAACTTACGGTCAGTATGTAAGATGTACTCAATTTACTGAACAAAGGCCTGATTTAGAGTTTGGCAGACGGGTTACTATGTCTCGAACATTACGCATATCCTGTCTGCATATCCTGTATATAGTACATTATATGAAATGGCACATGCAATATGACTGACAGGATATCCGTCATGTTTGTATGGAGTAACCTGTCCGCAGAACTCTAAATCAGACTCAAAGTTATTAAAATGCTTCTCTCGCCACCACAAGGATAAGGCTTCCCTCTCATTAATGGACCTTTTGTCTTTGTCACCACACAGGGCAAAAGACCCAAATGCAGTGACTTCCTCCTTTTTCATCAGTCCCTTTTTGAAGTAATACTGTCTCCAGACCATGACCACTGGTAGCTGTCAAGATTACACTTAAAATTTCAGTGTTGAAAGGATTTGACAGTTGGGCAATAACAATGTCCTTATCCTAAAAGAAAGCACTATCACATTCAACACCCCAAACGTTCCATTCATTCTTTTTTGGCAATTTGTGTGAAGCAGGCAGTTTTGTCAGTAAAATTTGAACAAACTTGAAGTGCTACTCCCCTAAACTAAAGAATGATCATAATTGGTTCTTATATCTTAGGAAAGGCATATCCTCAGTAATTCTCAAAATGTTCCATCTCAGCACTTTTACTCAACACATGGTGACCCAAATAATCCACACTGCTGTGCACAAGTTTGCACTTATCGTGTCTTAAAGTAATTCCACACCTGTCTCGGGTCTTCAGTGTTCTAGCAGATCTTTCATTATGGTCACCCCATACACCAGGATTTCGTCCTGGAAACACACAGTACTGTTCACAGTCCCTGAAAAGCACATTCATGATCCAATAAAGCACAGAGAATGCAGAAGCCAACCCAGATGACATGCACCTGTACTGGTATGCACTCTCCGAAATCGCAAATGAGGTGAGATGCTGGAAATCTTCATGCAATTTCACCTAATAAAAATTTGCAAGCATATCCAGTGATGTGAACACTTTGGCACCTTTTAAGGAACTCAACATCACACTGCCCATCGACCATATGTTCCAGGTAAAAGTCCCAGGACAACCTCAGTGGCAAGTCCATCTTCGTAGCAAGCACAACCTGTGCCAACCACTCTGAACTTTCAAATGGCTCTCTTGTCCACCAGCTTACTAGTGAGACCAAGCATCACTTAACTTGGTTTTTGCAAGAAAGGCACAGAGTTCTTCAACAATATCCTGTTTTGGAAACCCTTACATTTTACTAAACTGTCTCTGAACACTTTGTGATATTTCTCTTCCCATACCATTCGAGCCTCTCCATCAGTAGATCTGTGATTGATCACCATGGTCCTAAATCTGGATATGACTTGTTCAGGATGATTTGGATCTAACGGCATATTCAAATCCCTGTCTAATACATTTGTGCCATTCTTACAAATAAACTTTACCCAACTCTGCACTCTTCAAACCTCATTTCTGCCTCAAATGTATCCAAAGCATCATCCTTCTTGCCTCCGTGTGCAAACATTTTGACTCGTTCCTTTCAACACAATATCATTAAGAGAGACTTCATTTCCTGTTCCTTATCAGTAAGGAAGTAAACAGTCTGTCATCAAGTAGTTTAACATTTATGCTGATGTCAAAATAAGTGGTTGCCCTTTTCCGATTATCCTTCATAGCAACCAAGACCACCCTGAAATCTATTATAGTTTCAGCATCTGATAACATGAGTACATAACCACCATCATAACCTATAGGATACTCATCTTGGATCTTGTCAATTTGTATCACTTTTCCCCTAGTTGCATTACCAGATCTGCATACATGTGCAAAATGTCCCTTTTGGGTGCTGCAAAAAACATAGTTGCGAGCAAGCAGGACACTGTTTAAAGATTCCTGTGAATGACTGACTCACACACCAAAAACTATACCTGAAAGAAGTGGCTGAGGGCAGAGAAATGTCCATATGGAATACTCGCAGGTTACTAAAGTGTATTCAGTCCATGACCTACCCTGTCCTTTTGCCCTTGCCTCACACCAGATGAGCGGTTATAAAGGGAGGTAATTACTATAATGTGGTGCTGGTGTGATTAAGTAAAGCTCGTAGGACTGAACTATAACCACACAATTACGGCAGAGACCATCTGGAGAAGGCGCGTCGATCTTGTGTCAAGCAGTTGCTAATGGCGACCATCTTAGTTGAGGCACATCGATATACGCAACATGTATTCTAATTGTACCGTAACCTAATATAATACTGGACGTTTGCTCTTAAAATAAATGTTTGTTATAACAGTATGGTGTGGTGACAATATCATTAGTATAAAAAAATACCAAGATCACCATAAAGACTCACATTGCAAGAAACCATGCGGAAAAAAGGAGACACTTCTTAAACTCTGCCCCTCCCCAGATATATTAGTAATAAACAGAGGATGGTAGTGAAAAACTCTTGCAGAGAAAGATATTCCTTAGGAGAGCAATCTTCAGAGTGAACTATTTTGTGACAGAGGGATACAATCCTCTATGGAAGCTAGCATGTCTCGGAGGCAGCTGAATATCTCATTATTAATAATGTTGCTGCACAGTGTTGGTCAAGGTATTGCCAGGCACTGGCAACCCTGCTTGCTACCTTCTGACATGTGAAACGCCAAGCAACTACAGGTTATCCTCCACGTCAAGCGCACCAAGAGTTCAACCAAAAGATTGAATAAACATTGGGGGCCTGGTATACTGCGAGAGATCAAGTGAGAACTAGGATTGACCAACCAGGCACTTGATCTCAAGAAGAGAGTGGACCCCGCACCTCAAGACACTGTGTAGGTTTGTAACAGTACGGCGCTTTGTCCACTATCGAGATTGGTCATAGAAGAAATATCTCTACTCTACCATCACCCAAAAACCCATCTCCAGGTGTAATACAGCTCAAATCACTTGTTCACTCCAGGGGATATCATCATTTAACCCTGTTCTATGTGTGGAAAGATGGAAAATCCATCTTTGTTCTTTTTGGAACAAAGTCTCCTTGTTCATCTGGGGGGGTGCCTCTAAGACTGTCCAGTGTATGTCATCAGGTGTGTGATGTGTGTTAATGAAGTGAGTACTCATTCTAGTGCTTGTCTTCCTGCAGCAGATCTCGCTGCGATGTTCCATAATCCCGATCCTTCCTCCCCTTCTTAATGGTGGCCACTGCGCACTGAGAGGGCGACTTCTCTGACCTCCTGATCAGCGTTGGCTCACTCTCCTCTGTGCAGCTCTACCTGTTGCTGCTGCCTCTGCTGCGTTCGAACTGAGAGCCTCCCTGATACTCAGTTCGAGACCCACCTCCACCTGCAGGCTTCCACCTGCGCCTCATCCCTGGTGGCCTAGTGGCCATCTGTTTGTAAGTATATTGCTGTCAATTTAAATTTTGCTTATTTTCTGTCAGCTTTTTGTTTTTTTCTATCATTTTTCTTTCTCTTTTCTTTCAGCCTTTCACTCTCCCCCCACTCTGTATCCCTGCCACTGATGCCCCTCGGCCACATCCCCTCGCTGCGAAGGTTTTTCCTACCCTCCCAGCTGACTGGACCCTCCCACCTTCCTCTCCTTCCTAATGGTGGCAGCTGTGCACTGAAAGGGCAATTCCTCTGATGTCTTGGTCAGCCTCTGCTTGCTCTCCTCTGTGCAGCTCCACATGTTGCTGCTGCTGCTGCCTCTGCTGCGTTCGAACTGACAGCCTGCCTGACTCTCAGTTTGAGGCCCACCTCCACCCGAAGGCTCCCGCCTGCACCTCATCCCTTGTGATCTAGTGGGCACCTGTGTGTAAGTTTCTTGTGTCACCTTTACTTTTGCTTTGTTTTTTCTTTTTCTTTCCTTTCTCTTTCTTTTCAGCCTTTCACTCTCCCTGCGCTCCGTTTCCCTGCTGCTGCCCTGCAGCCCCACACCCCTCCTTGCAAAGAGCTTTTCCACCCTCCTGCCTCCTAGCTGACCGGACCCTCCCGCCTTCATCCCCTTCTTAATGGTGGCTGCAATGTGGCTGCGCACAGTGGGTGCGCTGCCGTCACGCCAAAGGCAAGCCCCTCTGCACCCATCTGCGCCTTAACCGCTCCTAACTACATTAACCCTGGTCCTCTGACCTTCCATCGCTACAACGCAGAGACCCTCCATGCACTGAAAAAAGGATGCTCCACCGCCTGCCATTTCCCATCACCAGAGACACCCATGGACCATTCTCCTACCTCTATTGCCACCGCACTCTCACCCTACACCAAGCATTGGACCTTCCCGCTACTGAGTAATTGAACACCATTCGCTCCCTCCACAAACACGCCATAGAACTCTGGGACCTACTAGCCTCCATCCAACTGGACATCGCCTTTCTCACATAAACATGGATAACCCCAGCGTCAGCACGGGACATCGCCATCCCCATCCTAAGCGACTACAAAGTGCTCCGCAAAGATAGGCCTTCTCGTACAGATGGCAGCCTGGCCATCGTACACAAGTCCACCCTCTGTCTGACAACCAGGAAAGAAAACTTCCCCCTCATGGAGCACCTTCATTTCCAGATCCACGCCACCTACCGTCTGCGGCACCCTCATCTACAGGCCACCCAGCCCCCAACGAGCCTTCAGCAACTCCATTGTCTACATCATTTCTCCTCACGCACTCGCCTCCACAAACTGCTTCCTTCTCGCCAACCTTAACTACCACATCGACAACTGCAACAACATCAACACCGCTTCCCTGCTCGAGAACCTGGCCACAATAGGACTAAACCACCTGGTCACCTTGTCAACATACATTGCTGGACACACTGTCAATGCCATCTTTTCCACCAGCAACGACATCATCATTCACAAGACCTCCACACTTCACTGGACTGACCACCACTGCATTTATTTCACCCTCACCACACCGACCATTCACCTCCGCACACTCCGAGCCCCTAGCAGAAAATGGAACCAGATCACCGAGGAACAGCTCACCAAACCCTCAAGAAGTCTCCCCCACCCCTCACCAAAGATGCTAAGATCTCATCACGGAACTTTCACAAATGGGTCTCCGAATGTGCCAACACCCTAGCGCCTCTCTGAAAGACCTCAGCTTAACACTATCTCAAGAAGGCCGGCTGATTCTCCACTGCACTCCAGGACTCCAGGCGCACCTGCAGACAGCTAGAGAGAAGATGGAGAAACAGCAAGCCCCTGGAAGACCTTGAGGCCTTCAAAGCTGCCATCAAATCGAATCAGCACCACCGCACACAACACCAAAGAACTCTTTGCAGTGGTCAAAGAGTTTGCCAAAATCCATTTGGAAATGGCAAACTTCCCTCCATCTCAAGACCTTTTGTTATAGACTAGCAAACTTCTTCCACTGAAAAATCGAAGACATATACGACAGCTTCAGACTCCAAGACCCTCTGAGCCCTCCAACAACCCCCTAGCTCCAACCCTCCAAACTGTCACAGATCCTGCACCGCTGGACAACACTCACCACTGACGAGACCCACTTCATCATGAGCAGCTTCCACTCCAGAGCCCCTACAGACCCCTGTCCTCACCACATTTTCAACAAAGCCAACACCTCCATCGCACCAGAGCTCTGCCACACCCTCAACTGTTCCATATATACATCTTCCTTCCCTGAGGACTGGAAGCACTCCGAAATCCACCTGCTCAAGAAGAACCACATGGCCAACATTGTGGACCTCAAGAACTACCACCCCATCTCCCTTCTGCCTTTCAAAGCCAAGGTCATGGAAAAGGCCATCAACATACAGCTCCATAAACTCATTGAGCACAACAATGTCCTAGACATCTCCCAATCAGGTTTTAGGAGCAACCACAGCTTGGAGACCACCCTCCTCGCCACCACAGATGGAATCCGCTCACTCCTCGACCATGGCCATAACATAGCCCTCATCCTACTGGACCTATTGGCCGCTTTCAACACGGTTTTGCACCACACCCTCTTCTCCAGACTCCACGCAGCTGGCATCTGTAGAAAGGCCCTGCAGTGGATACGCTTCTTCCTGTCTGGCAGAACACAGCGAGTCAGACTCCTGCCTTACCTGTCAGATCATGCGGAGATTAGCTACGGAGTTCCACAGGGCTCCTCCCTGAGCCCCACACTCGTCAACATCTACCTGGCCCGTTCACATCCATCATCAGAAACAATGGGCTGAACATCATCTCCTATGCCGATAACACCCAGCTAATCATCTCACTGACCGAAAACCCCACAACTGCCAAGAATTTCCATGACGGGATGGAAGCCGTCGCCACCTGGATGAAGGACAGCTGCCTCTAGCTCAACTCTGACAAGCCACCCTCCCCCCCACCCAAACAACCCATGCACACAACCTCGGTTTCTTCCTGGATTTATTGCTCACCTGCCAAGGCAACTCGCACCCTCCTGTTTTCACATATTCCAAATTTTCAGGAAGATCTACAAATGGATCCCAAAGGACTGCCGCAGAACTTTAACTCATGCACTGGTTCCCAGCAGACTCAAATATGGCAACACCCTCTACACCTGCACCACCCACAAGAACCTGAAGAAACTACATCAAATCCAAAACATATCCACCAGACTCATCCTGGACGTTCCCCGCCAAGAGACCTCCACTGGATTCCTCTCGAGAAAAGGATCAACTTCAAACTCCTTGTCCGTGCATACAAGGCTCTCCATGACCTAGGACCAACCTACCTCAAACACCGCTTCACATTCTACTTCCCCACCAGACCTCTCCACTCCGTTCAACAGGCACTAGCCACTGTACCCCGCATACAGAAGACCTTAGCTGGAGGAAGACCCTTCACCTGCCTCACGGCAAAGAGCTGGAACACCTTGCCCCTTCATCTCAGGCAGTCACCAGTGTTACCTCAATTCAGGAAGAACCTTAAAACCTGACTCTTCAACTGAAGCACAGAGGACATACCCCCTCAGCACCTTGAGACCCTCACTGGTGAGTAGTTGTGCTCTACAACTCTTGATTTGATTTTGATTTGATCTTATTGGACAGCGGGGTGTATGATGTGATGCATCTGAGCACATCCTCATGTGTGGTTCAAGTAATGCTGTTCTATTATTATTCCTAGCCTTCTTTCTTGCCATTCAGATGTAATGTGGTGGATATTTGCACACCGTCAAATCAGTTTTCAGATGTTTTGCCTGTTCCTCATAATCCCTCATTGATCCACAGTTACAATGATTTTGTAAAAACTGTCCAAAGGGTAAGCTATCTCTCAAGTGTTTGGGATGGTGGCTGTTGTATCATAGTAGGCTGTTGCAATCCGTAGGTTTCTTATACAGGGTAGTCTTCATCTGTCCTCCTTCTAAGCTAATCAAGAAGTCAAGGAAGGGACGCCCTTCCGGAGAGACAGTCTAGGTGAATTTCAGAAAGGGGTTCAGGGATATATCCATTCACAGAATTCATTGCAAATACAGGCATTACCTTGCCGCAACACAAGGACATCATCTTTGTAGCGGCGCCAGATCTTAAGGTAGGTTTGAAATGGGTTGTCCACACAGAAAATAGTCTTTATTCTCTTTAATTTAATTGTTTATCTCAGCTTACTTTGACTTGTAGGTTGAGATCGTAATCTCTGTCTTGGGAGCATTCTCTGCATTATTGATTCTGAGTATAAGGGCATCAGCAAGCCTCTTTGCTGTATCAGTGATCAAAATAAGCCAGTCCCGGTTGCATATCCATGCCACCTGCTTCCATTCATGTTTAAGGATAGGGTGTTCCAGAAAAAAATTGTAGTGTGTTTGAAACCAATAATCCCTTAGGGGCAATATTTGCCCTCAAGTATTCTCATTGAGGCCCCATGAAGTGGACCCTTCACAAGCTGTCTTTTGAGGTTAACCAAGGAATTCCAATCCTCATTTTGTTTTAGAGAGGGCCCAGTCCCATCAGCTCCCAATAGTGATGGTGCCTTAAGGATCTCTGATCTCTGAATCCATTTTGTCTCTAAAGCTCAGACCTTTATGATCATCCATCTCAATATCGGTGTTGTGATCCTTCTCAAAGAAAAAGAAATTAGGAAAAAGAAGCGAGAATATGACTAGAGAGCCTGGTGTCCTCACTAGTCAGATGAAGCGTAAAACTATGGTTTCATTCTAATATAAATATCCCACGGCTGTGCTGATGTACAAATTACTATAACAAACAAGAGGGACTGAGGACAGATAAATATCCTGCATACAAGCACCACCAAACTATGCAAAAGGAGTATACAGTTCTTCTTAGAAAAAACTAGGATGAAGCTCCTGAGCAATCAGATCTCTTAATCAGGTAGCTTGGGTAGTGCCCGACCTATTCCAATCTTCATCCTAGTTTTTTCTTGGAGGAACTGCATTCTCCTCTTTACACACCAAAAACACCTTATGTCACAATCATTCCTCATATTCTGCCTGTTGTTAGCGTGCATTCAGTTTCTGTTGGCACTAACTTTAGTTTGTGGCTTAAATGTGCTTACACATTTGCTATTACTTTTAGATATTGTCCTTACTGGTGATATTTCCCTCATACATGATTCTGAATGCTCAATTTGCCTTGTTAAACTCAATGCAGTCTCTAACTCAGATGGGCATTAGTCACTTGTGAATGGGATGATCATTAATGATCTCATCTGTCAAATGATGTTAATTGCATATGGCAGCCAAATGTTGGATCCCTCTTGTCTCTCTGAGATGTGTACTTGTAATTTCCATCCACAATTCAGTTTGCAAGGGAATGTCTCCCCCAAAAATGAATGGTTTTAAGCCCTGTATAGACTGTTGCTAACAAATGTCTGTGAGAGACTCCTATCAGGTGTGCTGTGTGGCCAGGGGTCGAGTCACATCTCTGAGGTCTTCAGCGACTGCTCATCAATGAATCCAAAGGCCATCTGAGACCATGAGGCAAAACTCTACATCACCAAGCATAAGAAGAGAGTGTGTCTCAACTGTTCCAAGTGGCGGTCCATGTCAAAGGTTCAGTCCTGGTTCTGTTCTCGCTCCAGAAGTTAGCACAGCCATTCTAGAGTTTTCTCTTCATTAACATATAAATCGACTATTAAGTCTAAAAAGAAACACAAGAAATTGAAGCAGGACTTGGACCCCCTCTCGCCGCTCAAATTTCCCTGAGAAGGGGCAGAGGTGGCGCCATGGTTCTCTAACCCTCTCCAGAATTTCATCGTCTTTCAAGCAGGTCCTGCAATTAATTCCTGCACAAACCAAATTTCACGAGCTGTGCGCCATTCCTAAACATAGTGAAGAGTAAGTCAAGGTCATGCTGTGACTCTTTGGTCCCTGGAAGGAGCCGGGAGGCCTTCCATCTGGAGTACCCCTAATGGGTTCATCCTCAGTACCAATTGAACTTTCCAAGCCTATCCCAACACCACCAGCTATGATTATGGCCCTCCCTCCAACACCTAGGTCCACCCCGGTTACTGAATCTTCAACATCGGTGCCTAGTCCGTCGATACCCAACCATGAGATACCTATAGTACTCTGCGATTCAGACTCTGCATCTGACTGACCTCAACCGATGGTGTGTCTGACCACTATTGATGCTACACTTCCCCCACTTAATTTGCCGCCTCCACAAGGAAAATCACACACTCAACCCTCCTTTTCCGACACAGACTTGGCCTATGACACAGGTGATGAGTTTGTTCAACCCTATACCGAAGACGATTGATATGGTGACTGGAAAGAGGCCAGCAGTCTCAATATCTCACCTAAATCAGTTCTTCTCTCGTCTCCTGGCCCAGTCACTGAGGAATCTGCCTCTGATGCTATATTGATGAGTCGGTGGCTGAAGTTCTTGACCGCCAGCCTCCGACCTTGAAGGATATAACAAATGTGTTAAGGAAAGTCCTCTCACTGGGGCAAACATCTTTGAACCTCTCCAGCTATTTAATGGGGCACTGAGAAATACCATATTGGGCATCTGTGACAAACCTTGCTCTGGCTTTCCAGTCGACAGGCAAATAGCGAGACTCAATTTTCCTGCCCTGAGTTCCTGTCTCAACATCCTTCCGCTGAACATTTGGTTGTGAAGGGGTTCACTAGCAGGTCTTATCCTAATACTTTCCTGACAAACCCTTCTCCAATGAGGAATCTAAGCGAGTAGGAAGATTTGGGAAGGAAGCTTCTTCATCCAGGAGCCTGGCCCTGTACGCAGTGAATGCCAGCTGTGTCCTCGGACGCTACTCCCATGCCCTTTGGGACTCAGCGGCTGAAGTCCTTCTTGGTTTTGTAGAAGACCTCCGACCAATCCATGCCGAGGCCACCTAGGACAGTCGAAATGTGGCAAGTGTACACCTAGTTGTGTTCTGGGAACCACCGATTTCATCAGGCAGGCTATTGGCATCTGTGTTGCTATTCGCCACCAAGCTTGGCTGTGGTCCACTGTTTTTTCAGGTGGCATCCAGTCGTCTCTCATTGACATGCCTATGGTCCTTGCACGTTTAGGGACAAGGCAGACTTTACCCTAGAACAGTTCAGAGAGAGTTCATGGTGCGCTCTTTGGGCCTGTCTGCCCCACCTCATCAACTGCACCAGACCTATTTCTCCTTCTGCAGCTTCGAGAATGATACCCTACATCTCCAGATTCAAATATAGCACGGCAGCCAGCAGTTTTGTGGTCACAGCCATAGTGCATACTGCCCCTGCGGCCAAGGTCACCTGGCCCCTCTTTCTAAAGCTCCCCCTGGAACTTCACGTGCCAAAGCCCTTAGCGTGCCCTTCAAGGAGCAGAGCCTCCAGGTGGGAAGCAGGATGTTTTTTGCTGGGTTTTCAGGCCATAAAATCAGACAGGTTTTTCCTGCAAATTGTTTAAAACGACTGTGCCTTACTCTACCTTTCATCTTCCACCATCTCCCCAATGGCTGACAGGACCATCTTTCCATCTTGTGGCAGGAAGTGCAAACCTTTTTGGCCAAATGGTTTATCTGGAGGGTGCTTGTGCCAGAAGTAGGTTATAGTTGCTATTCCCAGTACTTTCTAGTGCCAGTCACATCTTAATCCTGAGATGCTCCCCTTCATCTGGCCCATTTTGTACACAGTTCAATTGTAATCCTTTCCCCGGGAAAGAAAGTCCAGGACATTCAGGCTGTTATACTGATTTTACAGCTTGGTCCCGGAGTTCAGTGAGGTCAGCTCAGAGGATTCAGGGATTGATGACTACCACTTACATGTGGTATTGCAGCACACAGGGTGGGCTGAGGTCATGGCCCCTGTGCCAGGAGGCCTTGTGCGAATGGAAGTGGCTAAACTGCCAAGGAAGTTTCCTGGTGGTGAACCACCCGGTAGCGCCTCCTGTTCATAGGGGCAGTACTGGACACAACATTGAATCGGGCCTACCCTCCTCCTCAGAAGATTCAGGACATTCAGGCATTGATTCTAATGTTTCAGAATGGAGCGGCTGTTCCAGTCCTTAAGGTCCTACGTCTGCTCGGACAGTTTGCTTCTTGCATTCTGTTGGCACATGAGGGCTCTCTAGTGGTGCCTCCGCAAGCAGTGGTTTCAACACAAAGGGTATCTTGAGGAGTCAATAACAATCTCCAGAGACACTGCAGTGGATCTACAATGGTGGGCTGTGGGTGGCAACCTTTCCCAAGGAAGGCCGTTTTGTCTACCACCTACTGTGGCCACAGTCATAACGGAAGCTTCCACTCTAGGGTGGGGAGCTCATCTGGGGGACCTGGAGATCAAAGGTCATTGATCTCCAGTGGATCAGATGTTTCACATCAGTCTGTTAGAATTACGGGCAATACATCTGGCTCTCAAGGCCTTCCTCCCATCCCTTCGCGGTCAGTCAGTTCAAGGCTTGACGGACAACACTACCGCGATGTGGTACATCAACAAGCGGGGAGGAGTGGGGTTGTACCTTCTCTGCAGAAAGGGTTTGGTATTGGGCACAGGACCATCGGATTTGCATAGTAGCAAATCATCTGGCCAGAGTTCTCAATGTACGTGCAGACAGTCTCAGTCGGCATTTCTCAGCCGATCACGAGTGGTGTCTCCATCCATACCTGGCTCTTCACATCTTCTGGATGTGGGGATTTCCACAGATAGACCTGTTTAGCATTCAGGAGAATGCACACTGCCCGTCGTTCTGCAGCCTCCAGTATCCAGTTCAGGGGACATTGGGGGACGCGTTTCAGATGTCTTGGTGCGACACAGTTGCTTTACGTGTTTCCCCTCCATACCCTTGATTCCTCGGGTTCTGAGGAAGATTCGCTAGTCTATAACACTCTCATCCTTTTATCCTCCTCCTCCTCATCCATCAAAGGAGGAGGAAAGACTGCACCGTTTGGATCCAAGAAGGGCTCTGAGTTTCTACATTGAGAGGACAAGAGACTTTCGAGTTGATGATCAACTCTTTGTTGGATATGTAGGCAAGATGAAGGGCAAGGCCGTCCACAAGAGAACCCTTCCCAGGTGGGTCATTCTTTGCATAGAGATTTGTTATTCACTAGCAACGAAGATTCCTCCTGAGGGTATTAGGGCCCATTCCACCAGGGCTAAGTCTTCCACTTCGGTCTTGGCTAGAGGTGCCCTAGTTGCTGAAATTTGTAAGGCCGCAACTTGGGCTTCCCTCCACACCTTTGCGAAGCATTATTGCTTAGACTCGGAAGTTAGGAAGGACGGCCATTTTGTGCGTTCTGTTTTGCAGGATTTCTTGGTTTGACCGGTCAGGCACCCGCCTCTGAGTGCGGAACTGCTTTGGGATTGTATTCATGAGGTGAGGAATCCACAGTTAGTTGTATTCATCAGAACAAGTTACTTACCTTTGGTAACGCTTTTTCTGGTGGATACAGTAGCTACCTGTGGATTCCTCACAGTCCCACCAGCCTCCCCATTGCCTGTCCGGTCATACCAAGACTTCTTTTTATACGGATTGCATATATGTTTTGATGGTTTTATATAAACTGTTATTGGGGTTTATATTTGTATTTGCATTGGTGTGTGCTTTGCATGTGAGGTCGGTATTCACCTGTTCGCCTTGAAGGTGCGTAAGAAATGGTGAAACTGACGTCGGCGCGCCGACGAGGACTTCTTGTTGATACAATCAGCCGGAGTCTCGTGCTGAGCTGTGCGCTCAGAGATCCCATGGCGGAGGGGATCTGGAATCCTTCCTGGAGGTGAGCTGATGATGTGCTGGAGCGTGGTCTATGTCTGACTGGGACGCGCGGTTTCTGTCTTCCTCTGCTGGAGACACAGAGTGGAGGGTTTCTCCCTTTGTGGAGCACCTGTGGGCTCCGCCCGCTGGGCCACGCCCCGTCCACCCTCGAGGTAGGTGGGGGAGTTCCCGCCTTTTTACCAGGATGATGGATGGACGACTAAGTATTTTTTACCCATGATTCTAATTATGTATTGTATGTGCAGATGTGTGTGTATAGTCGTGTGTGTGTGTATAAATATATATATATATGTGTATGTAGGTGTATATGTTGTTTCTGTGCCTGGCATGTTTCTATGAATTTCTGCTCTCTTTTTATCACACTTATCTACTCATCGCTCTTATGTCATGTCTCTATCAAACTATCCTCCATTCTCACTCGGACTCATCCCAAATCCCTTCGACCACTTTCATCTCCTAAATATCTCTGCCTAAGCTCATCCCTCCACCCCCACATCTAACTCACCAAACCTCACTCTACCTCTGTGACCTCCCACACAACCCTACTAAATTCTCCTGCATTCATCTCACCCTGCTACTATGCTCTCCCTAACCCTTCCACATCCTCTTTCCCCTCCGCCCCCCTTTTATTCATCTCAAGCCTTTGGATTGAGTAAATGAAGGATAAACTCCCAATTAACACTTCTGGATTTCTTTCCTCCTCCACCCCTCCATTACTCCAGTCAATCTAACTAACAAACTCTCATATCCGCAACTCAAATTAACTCATAATAATACTAAAACTGTACTCCTTATTAAATTATACTAATCCATCACTAATTCTTGTTGGGTACCGGAGTAGCGTGCTACTCATCGAAAAGCGCTTCGACGCCTCGTCAGGGGTAGTAAGCGCTATATAAATACGATTACAATTACAATTACAATGGCAGGGCAGATGAGGTCAGCCATCAGCACCAAGTGGATCATAGTGCAAACACTTCTGCTTGTTTGAGTTTCTCAGGTGTTTCTTTCTGGGAGACACATTTTGCCTCAGTTGGAACTTGGGACTCCATTATGCCTTTCTGCTGATACCACTCCTGCCCTTAGTTCTCAAAAAAGATCAGAACTGACTGTGCACAAGTCATCTTTATGGCTCCAGATTGAGCACAGATAATATATTATCCTGAACTCCTGGGCCTGAATATCTGTTCTCCAAACATACTGCCCTTCGAGGAGGATGGGCTGTCACAGCAACTGGGCAGGGTTCTGCACCCAGGCCTTTGCAGTCTCCACCATCAAGCCTGCAGATTGAGCAGCGATATCTTGCCATCTTGGCTGCCAAGTGTCCCTCTACAAAAACTGTATATGCCTGTCGTTGAGACATGTTTGTGATTCAGTTTGGCACACAGCAGATTAAACCTCCCCCTTCAGGCCACACTATCTGATGTTTTGTTGATTGTTTTGTCTTTAACCAGCAAGTCCTTGTTCTGGGCACAGTTAAAGGTTAACCTTTCACCTTTTCGCAGTTACAGGATCAGTCTTCTTTGTTTAAGTATTCAGTTTTGTGCTTTTTGAAAGGTACATAACATTTGTTTTCTGTTTCTCACATTGCCATGCTGCTGTTAGACCTTAACACCTTAATCGCCACAGACGTAATGGTTACGTCCGTGGCTGTGCCTCTCAGGCGCCACGGACATAACCATTACATCCGTATACCGGCCCTCGGGGAAGCGCTAGCGCTCCCCCCGATTGCCGCCACCCACCCCCCAGGTCAGGGCTGGAAGGGGAATCTCTTCCCCTTCCACCCCCTTCCACCCCAATCCCTCCAGTGACGTCTGATGACGTCAGAACACATCGCGCTGGAAGCATTGCGGAAGAGAAATGCTTTTTTTTTTTAAAAAAATGAACATAAGGGGAGCGCCCCTTTGGCAAGGGCCGCTCCCCAGCTGGGGCAAATCATTTTTAGACCATTTCTGCCCCCCCGGGGGCAGATCGGCTTAATATAATTAGGCCGATCTGGCCCGGGGGGGCGCAGAAAACCCCCTTTTTGGTTTGTTTTATGTTTAGGGAGCAACCCCTTCAGCAAGGGTTGCTTCCGGGGGGATGGAGAAATTGTTTCTAGGCCATTTCTGCCCCCCCCAGGGGCAGATTGGCCTAACATAATTAGGCATAAAAGAAAAAAAAATCCAGGAGGGCAGAAATGGCCTAAAAATTATTTGCTATGCTGGAGAGCGGCCCTTGCCCAATGGGCCGCTACCCTTATATTCATTTAAAAAAATTACCTGGGGGTGGGCAGAAATGGCCTAGAAACAATTTGGCCCCCAGGGAGCTCCCTAAACATAAAAGGAAAAAAAAAATCCCTGGTGTCTAGGGGGGTCTTCTGCCCCCCGGGGGCAGATCGGCTTAATATAATTAGGCCGAAAAGCCCCCGGGGGGGGGCAGAAACCACTAGACACCAGGGAATTGTTTTTTATCTTATACTTACGTGTAAAGAGAGCGGCCCCTTGGGTAAGGGCCGCTTCCCAGGGGGGGGCAAATAAATTTTAGGCCATATCTGCCCCCCCAGGGGCAGATCGGCCTACTTTAATTAGGCCGATCTGCCTCAGGGGGCAGAAACCTCTAGACACCAGGGATATATGTATATTTTTATTTAATTTATGTTTTTATGTATGAGGAGTGAACCCCTAGGGGGGCAAATTGTATTTAGCCCATTTTTGCCCCCCTTGGGGCCAGATCAGCCTATGTTTGTTTGGCCAATCTGCCCCCAAGGAGTGCAAAAATCACTAGACACCAGGGATTGGTGTGTGTGTATGTGTGTGTGTTTGTTTGGGGGGGCTGCCCCTTTGCAAAGGATTCTGGGTAACGAAACCTGGTGAGAGCCCCACAAGTCACCCCATCTTGGATTCCCCTAAGTGTCTAGTTTTCAAAAATGCACAAGTTTGGTATGTTTCCCTAGGTGCCAGCTGAGCTAGAGGCCAAAATCCACAGGTAGGCACTTAGCAAAAAACACCTTTGTTTTCTTTGGGAAAATTTGATGTGTCCACGTTGTGTTTTGGGGCATTTCCTGCACAAGGTAGGTATCATTTTTATCGGGAGACTTGGGGAAATGCTGGGTGGAAGGACATTTGTGGCTCCTCTCAGATTCCAGAACTTTCTGTCACCAAAATGAGAGTAAAAAGTGTTTTTTTAGCCAAATGTTGAGGTTTGCAAAGGATTCTGGGTAACAGAACCTGGTCAGAGCCCCAGAAGTCACCCCATCTTGGATTCTCCTAGGAGTCTCATTTTAAAAAATGCGCAGGTTTGGTAGGTTTCCCTAGATGCCAGGTGAGCTAGAGGCCAAAATCCACAGGTAGGCACTTTGCAAAAAACACCTCTGTTTTTCTTTGGGAAAATCTGATGTGTCCATGTTGTGTTTTGAAACATTTCCTGTTGTGGGCACTAGGCCTACCCACAAAAGTGAGGTATCATTTTTATCAGGAGACTTAGGGAAATGCTGGGTGGAAGGAAATTTGTGGCTCCTCTCAGATTCCAGACCTTTCTGTCCCTGAAATGTGAGGAGAAAGTGTTTTTATAGCCAAATTTTGAGGTTTGCAAAGGATTCTGGGTAACAAAACCTGGTGAGAGCCCCACAAGTCACCCCATCTTGGATTCTCCTAGGTGTCTCCTTTTCAAAAATGCGCAGGTTTGGTAGGTTTCCCTAGGTGCCAGCTGAGCTAGAGGCCAAAATCCACAGGTAGGCACTTTGCAAAAAACACCTCTGTTTTGTTTGGGAAAATGTGATGTGTCTACGTTGTGTTTTAGGGCATTTCCTGTCGCCGGCGCTAGGCCTACCCACACAACGGAGGTATCATTTTTATTGGGAGACTTGGGGAAATGCTGGGTGGAAGGAAATTTGTGGCTCCTCTCAGATTCCAGAACTTTCTGTCACCGAAATGAGTGGAACAAGTCTTTTTTTGGCCAAAGTTTAAGGTGTGAAAAGGATTCTGGTTAACAGAACCTGGACAGAGCCCCACAAATCACTTCATCTTGGATTTCCCTAGGTGTCTAGTTTTAAAAAATGCACAGGTTTGCTAGGTTTCCCTAGGTGGCGGCTGAGCTAGAGGCCAAAATCTACAGCTAGGCACTTTGCAAAAAACACATCAGATTTCGATGTAAAAATGTGATGTGTCCATGTTGGGTTTCCTGTCGCGAGCATCAGGCCTACCTACAGAATAGCAAAAGTGTTATTGCCCCTTGTCTTTCTCTTCATTTTTTCCTTCCAAATGTAAGACAGTGTGTAAAAAAGACGTGTAATCGAGAAATGCCCTGTAATTCACATGCTGGTATGGGCACCCCGGAATTCAGAGATGTGGAAATAACCACTGACTCTCAACACCTTATCTTGTGCCCATTTTGGAAATACAAAGGTTTTCTTGATACCTATTTTCACTCTATATTTCAGCAAATGAATTGCTGTATAGCCGGTATAGAATGAAAACCCATTGCAAGGTGCAGCTCATTTATTGGCTCTGGGTACCTAGGGTTCTTGATGAACCTACAAGCCCTATATATCCCCGCAACCAGAAGAGGGCAGCAGATGTAACGGTATATTGCTTTAAAAAATCTGACATTGCAGGAAAAAGTTACAGAGTAAAACATTGAGAAAAATGGTTGTTTTTTTCAGCTCAATTTCAATATTTGTTTATTTCAGCTGTTATTTTCTGTAGGAAAAGTTAAATGCCAAAATTGTGTTGGAAAATGGGGTTTTCTGATTCAAGTCTGCCTCTTCCTGAAAGCTGGGAAGATGGTGATTCTAGCACCGCAAACCCTTTGTTGATGCCATTTTCAGGGAAAAAACCACAAGCCTTCTTCTGCAGCCCTTTTTTCCATTTTATTTTTAAAAATTTCTTGGTCTCCTTCAAGGGAACCCACAAAGTCTGGGTACCTCTAGAATCCGTAGGATGTTGGAAAAAAAGGACGCAAATTTGGTGTGGGTAGCTTATGTGGACAAAACGTTATGAGGGCCTAAGCACGAACTGCCCCAAATAGCCAAAAAAAGGCTTGGCACCTGAGGGTGAAAAGGTCTGGCAATGAAGGGGTTAAATAGGCTCTCATGTTTCTGATTGTGCACTCCCTTTGAGCCAATTCCCAGCTGCCCCATGCCGCTTCTCACCCTCAAGATAGCGTTCTTCATTACCATAACATCAGAGTTGTGTGTGAGTAAGCTTCAAAGCTCACTGTTTTCACCTGCTGTACCCCACGTTCTTCTTAGACTAACTGGTTTTGCAGACACGGGAATCATTCTTGCCTAAGGTTGTGGATCAGTTCCACATCGACAAAAATATCACCTTGTCAGCATTCTGCGCTCCACCTCACACCTCCAAGGAGGAGGAGCGACTCTACTCCTTGGACCCCAAGAGACCATTGATCCTCTATGTAGATCACACCAAAGACCACTACACTTTGTGAGGTTTGCTGGAGCTAAAAAAAAAAGGGATTGCTGGGCTGAAGAGAACCATTTCTCAGTTCTGCATTAAGATTTGCTACGCACTGGCTAAAAAGAAGCCTCTATCAGGGCCAAAACTGCTAGCACTATGTTGGCACATAAAACCCTGGACATTTGCCAGGTGGCTATACAGGGAGTGCAGAATTATTAGGCAAGTTGTATTTTTGAGGATTCATTTTATTATTGAACAACAACCATGTTCTCAATGAACCCAAAAAACTCATTAATATCAAAGCTGAATATTTTTGGAAGTAGTTTTTAGTTTGTTTTTAGTTTTAGCTATGTTAGGGGGATATCTGTGTGTGCAGGTGACTATTACTGTGCATAATTATTAGGCAACTTAACAAAAAAAAATATATACCCATTTCAATTATTTATTATTACCAGTGAAACCAATATAACATCTCAACATTCACAAATAAACATTTCTGACATTCAAAAACAAAACAAAAACAAAACAAAAACAAATCAGTGACCAATATAGCCACCTTTCTTTGCAAGGACACTCAAAAGCCTGCCATCCATGGATTCTGTCAGTGTTTTGATCTGTTCACCATCAACATTGCGTGCAGCAGCAACCACAGCCTCCCAGACACTGTTCAGAGAGGTGTACTGTTTTCCCTCCTTGTAAATCTCACATTTGATGATGGACCACAGGTTCTCAATGGGGTTCAGATCAGGTGAACAAGGAGGCCATGTCATTAGATTTCCTTCTTTTATACCCTTTCTTGCCAGCCACGCTGTGGAGTACTTGGACGCGTGTGATGGAGCATTGTCCTGCATGAGAATCATGTTTTTCTTGAAGGATGCAGACTTCTTCCTGTACCACTGCTTGAAGAAGGTGTCTTCCAGGAACTGGCAGTAGGACTGGGAGTTGAGCTTGACTCCATCCTCAACCCGAAAAGGCCCCACAAGCTCATCTTTGATGATACCAGCCCAAACCAGTACTCCACCTCCACCTTGCTGGTGTCTGAGTCGGACTGGAGCTCTCTGCCCTTTACCAATCCAGCCACGGGCCCATCCATCTGGCCCATCAAGACTCACTCTCATTTCATCAGTCCATAAAACCTTAGAAAAATCAGTCTTGAGATATTTCTTGGCCCAGTCTTGACGTTTCAGCTTGTGTGTCTTGTTCAGTGGTGGTCGTCTTTCAGCCTTTCTTACCTTGGCCATGTCTCTGAGTATTGCACACCTTGTGCTTTTGGGCACTCCAATGATGTTGCAGCTCTGAAATATGGCCAAACTGGTGGCAAGTGGCATCGTGGCAGCTGCACGCTTGACTTTTCTCAGTTCATGGGCAGTTATTTTGCGCCTTGGTTTTTCCACACGCTTCTTGCGACCCTGTTGACTATTTTGAATGAAACGCTTGATTGTTCGATGATCACGCTTCAGAAGCTTTGCAATTTTAAGAGTGCTGCATCCCTCTGCAAGATATCTCACTATTTTTGACTTTTCTGAGCCTGTCAAGTCCTTCTTTTGACCCATTTTGCCAAAGGAAAGGAAGTTGCCTAATAATTATGCACACCTGATATAGGGTGTTGATGTCATTAGACCACACCCCTTCTCATTACAGAGATGCACATCACCTAATATGCTTAATTGGTAGTAGGCTTTCGAGCCTATACAGCTTGGAGTAAGACAACATGCATAAAGAGGATGATGTGGTCAAATTACTCATTTGCCTAATAATTCTGCACTCCCTGTATGGGTGTCCCTTCATACGTTCACAGAGCACTATTGTCTGGTGAGTCAGGTTCTGTGAGGGGGCACTTTGCCAGTTCGATCCTGCAGCACTTTTTGGTTTGTGTCCATTCACAGACCCACCTCCAAGTAAGTAGTGCTTTGGTATCTATTCAAAGGTTGTAATGCTTTGGTATCTATTCAAAAGGTGTGGGATCTGCGGCTAGAAGTCTATGGGCCTCATTACGACCCTGGCGGCCGGCGGTAAGCTGGGGGTAACACCGCCAATAGGCTGGCGGTGTTCCGCCAGCTATTATGACCGTGGCGCAATAGCCACGGCCATACCGCCGGCCCCTTCACTATACCGCAAGGCTTTCACCTGCCAGTCATAATCCCCTGGGCAGCGTTGCAAGCACCGCTGCCCTGGGGATAATGAGTCCCCGACCACCAGCCTGGCCACGGCGGTAAACACCGTCCACCGCCTCGGTGGTCTTCTGAGAAGGCCGCCGAGGTTGTAATGAGGGCCTATATCAGAAAAACATGTTATTTACCTTCGGTAACACAGTTTTTGGTAGAGACTCTAGCTAGCTGTAGATTCCTCACCGATAATCCAGTGTTCAAGGGCCCTGCCACTTTCTAAGTACACAGGATTTAAAACATTTAAGGACTGCCACAAGTAGAATTTGGCAACATCCTAAAATCACCCCCAGCTTCCACCTTGATAGCCATGCCTCTTGTGCCACCAATGTGAGAGGGGGAATCTTTTGTCCTTTCTGAATCAAAGGTGGACCCTGAGTTCCCTCCACCGACTTCACCTCTACCCTCATTCTGAGCCAGAATCATTCTCTCAGAGTGAACATGAATTCAGAGAAGATGACAAAGCCAGTCTTGTTTATGATAATAAAAACCTTTTTATGGATATTCAGAATGAGAGTAGTCTGGATACCACTCATGACACTATCCTCCACACCTCTCCCCCAACTGCAGTGGGTGATGAGTCTGCTTCCTTTGTCACAGTAACAAGGAGCGCAGCAGGACTCTTAGATCTCATAGTGCCCACCACCGGTGTTAAGACCCCTGTGGTAATAGAAGTACTTCATCCTGGAGAAACTAATCAGGTGCCTCTGTTGCCTTTCAACAAGGCACTTGCAGAGTCACTGCAGGGGATTCAGACAAAACCAGGATCCTGCCTGCCAGTCAACAGACAGATTACAAGGCTGAATATGCCTGCTCCAGGGGACCCTGACTTCCTCCTCCAACATCTGTCACTAGAAATCGTGGTGGTACATGCCCTCACCAACCATCTAAACCAACAACCACCCTGCCAGACAGAGTCGAAATGCATGGAGGCATTTGCCCAAAGGGTGTTGTCTTCAACCAGCCTTGCCTTCAGATCTTTAAATATCAGTTGCCTTCTGGGGATCAACACTCACACATTATGGTTCATGGTGGCAGATACCTTGCTCAGAGTCCCATATATTATAAGGCCAAACGTCCAATGCCTTACTCAAGATGGATAAGATGCAGCAAGATACTCCATTAGATTGGACGTAACCTACTGAATGTGCGTAGCATTCATCACTAGCATGGTGCTTAGGCCCATGCTTGGATTTGCTCCTCCTGATAAATACAGAAAGGAAACAGTATACTTTTTTGGGCTCCCTCCACTGGTGCGCCAATTTCCTGACAATTTTCCCCTTTTCAAGGTTTCCGAAGAGGATACCAACCAAGATAATGCCAGAATGTGCCTCAACAACAGCAGGCCTATCAGTCCCTTCAAGGTAGAGATGGGGGATCAGGCTGCCAACAACAAGGTCCATAGGAGCATATGTGTACCCAAATCCTAGCCTTTCCTCCAGCAGCTGGACAGAACCATGTTAAGTCACCTTCAGCAGCGTACAATGGCTCGATAGGAGTTCGCATCATCTTTCACCTCCCAGAGTGGAGGAGCATTACATCCGACCAATGGGTGCTTCAGATTGTGGGACACAATTACTCACTGCCCTTCCTGTGACATCCCTCCTATATGCCCTTCACACCACAACACCACCTAGGAGACAACTTATTCATACTCCAAAGGGACGTTTAGGCTTTCTTGGCCAAGTGAGCCAGAGAAAATGTCCTGGCATCAGAGATTAGGACTGTTTCCTGGTGCTGAAAAAGAATGAAGGCCTTCATCACTCTGCACAGAAGAACAAGTTCACAGTGTTAACCCTGGCTCGATTTCTATCTGCTCTAGACCCTGGACCCTGGAGGCTGGCATTGGATTTGCAGAATGCCTGTTTTCACATTTCAGTACTGCAGTAGCACAGGCATTATTCTGCAGTTTCAGTTGGGCCAAAAGCACTTTCAATTCTCAGTGATCCCCTTTGGCCTTACCAGTACACCTCCAGTGTTCAGAAAAGTGATGGTGGTGGTCACAGCCCATCTGCAAAAGTTGTGAATACCAGTCTTCTCATATATCCCGACTACTGGTGGCTGAAGGCAGGCACACCTCAAACAGTCATAAATCACTTCCAGACATCGGATGATTTGCGGACAAAGTTAGGTTTTTCCATCAATGTGCTGAAGTCACACCTTACTTCTTTGGCTCCCCTTCCTTTCAGCCATCCTGGATATGATTTTGTTCTGTGCCTTCCTTCTGTCTCAACGTGTCCAGGACATTAAGGCTACAATCCTGATGTTTCAGCCTTTAACCTGGGCCTCAAGAGAGCAGCTCTGAAGCTTCTTGGCCTCCTGCATTCTGCTTTTGGACCACATTAGGTTGCATATGTGGGCTCTGTGGTGGGATCTGAAGTCTCAGTGGACTCAGCACCCAAGGGCACCTTTCAGTTTCAATCCAGGTGTCAGAGGAGATTGCAAAAGACCTGCAGTGGTGGCTACTTGACCATAGTTGGACTGGAAGCAGACTCCTCTCCCTAACCCACCCTGAACTAATGGTTGTGATGGATGTATCCTTGCTGGGTTGGGGAGGTCGTCTAGGACAGGTAGGGACCAGAGGACTCTGGTCTCTGGCAGAGACCCACCTCCATATCACTTTGGTGGGGTTACAGGCAATTTGCATAGAGTTGTAGATTATTTGCCTTCCGACCATCAGGGGAAAACAGGTACATGATCTCACAGAGAAAATCAGCATCATGTGGTACTGCAACAAACATGCCTAGCACCTGGCAGGAGCTTTAAACACCAGAGAGGAAGAACACAGCTGACATTGCCTAGCAGATCATGAATGGCAGCTACACTTGGAGGCGACACAGAGTGACTTTCAGCATAGGAATGCTCAATCTCTTTGCCACCACAGAAAATGTGCAGTTTCAAAGCTTTTGGGCGTTGGAGACAGCTCTTCCTCAGAGACGCCTTCTGCCTGGTGTGGGGCTTGGGACTCCTGCAGATCTTTCCACCCCTGCCTCTCCTGCCCATAGTATTGAAAGCCCTCAAGAAAGACCAGAACGAAGTTATCCTAGTGGCTCCAGATTTGGCCGATGAGAGTTTAGTACCCAGAACTTCTGGCCATTAGCATATGTCCTTTGATTCAGCTGCCCCTTCAGGAGGACTACCTGTTGCAATAGGGAGGCCCAAGTCTGCACACGTACACTTCCATGCATGGAGACTGAACAGTGACAGGTGATAGCTTTCAATTTTCCTCCTGAAGTAATTGCCAGCCAGGCGTCCTTCCACCAAAACTATGTAGGCAGGTCACAGGGAGAAGTTTGCTGTCTGGAGTTTCTACCATGACATTCAGCTATTATAGGCAAAGTTGTCTGGTATTATATTGTTTTGACTTTCTCTAGCCAAGCAAGGCTCTGCTGTGGTGACAGTTTAGGGTTATCTTGCGGCCCTTATGGCCTTCCTGTAGCTGCCCAATAAGCTGTCCCTTTTCAAAACACTGGTTGTGATGCGTTTCTAGAAGGGGCTGATTCACATGTTCCCACCAACACCTTTTACGATGCCACACTTTAACCTCACTTTTGTTTCCACCTACTTGGTGTGCACTCCAATTTGAACCAATACACAGCTGTCCTACATGCTTTTCGACCATAAAAGCAGTGTTCCTCATCACTCTCACTTATGCTTGATGAGTGTGTGAACTCCAGGCTTTGTCTGTCCAATAGCTATACACATCTTCTTTCTGGACAAATGGTCCTCTGTACAAAAGGGTGCTTTCTTGACAAATGCAGGCACAACTGTCCACATGGGGCAATTTATTATTTTGCCATCTTTCTGCTGTCCACCTCATCTGATCAAGAAAGAGGAACAGCTTCACTGTCTTGAGTCTAAGAGAGCACTCATGTTTTCACAATGATCAGACCAAAGACCATTGATTAGATGATAAACATTTTGTGGACTTCTCTTGACTTAAAAAGGGGAAAGCGATACAAAAGAGAATGATCTACTGATGGATTGTATTATGCATAAACTTTTGCTGTGTTCTACCCAAAAAGCAGTCCCCAGAAGGCTTGGGAGTTAATTCCACCAAAGAAAAGGCTGCATTGGAGTGCTGTGTGCCAGTCTTGGACAGCTGTCAGGCAGCTACATAGATGTCCCTCCGCACACTCACAAAGCACTGACTCCTGGCCAAATTCACAAGATGAGAAATCTGTGATTAGACAAAGGCCTGATTACGAGTATGACGGTCCTGGGACCGCTGCATCCTCGGTAGTCCGACCACCAGATTATGAGGATGGTGATCGGACTGGCACAAGACCGCCGCAACTGTCAGGATGTTCGATCACGCAGCAGTGGGGAAAGCCCCAGCGGTATAGATGCCAGTACCCCCATGCTGATCACAACCTACCTTTCTGCCAAGCCTTTCATGCCAGGGACCTCGCCGTGAAAAGCTCTACAGATAGGCAGAGAAGGAGCCCCAAGCAGGACCCCAGTGCGATTTTGCCCGTGTACCCCCCCATGCCTATATATTTATAAAATTTAGCTTAATGTATGCAAACACATATGTTTGTGTTTATATAAGTATATATGGTATTTCTTTTTCTGGAATATATTTGATTTACATTAAATTAAATGTATATACTAAAATATTTAACATTTACTATTTGAAACTCTATTGGTATTAAAAAATCGTTAATTTTTTCAATTTTTGGATGATATTAGTTTCAACAGGTTTTTTTCCTGATATTTTTGTACTTACTTAAAGAATCCACAATATTTTGATAAATTATATTTTTGACACAATATTTTTGTAAACAATATTGTTTACCACAATACTGTGTCAGTGATCTGTTCACAGCATCCATTTTTATCTTATTATTGTGCCTTTTTCAGTGTATGAGCATGTGCCAAACAACACCTGCCTACCTAGAACATGAGTATGCCAATTTTCCTCTTTTTGCTGGCTGTAGTAAAAGACAGAAAATACACTTGGTAGATTATCATTCTGAGGTAGTTCTAGGCTAACAAAATCTTTTGACATGGTATTACATTACAAAAATACAATGGCCCTCATTACTACCCTGGCGGTTGGCGAAGACGTGGCGGTCTTTCCGCCAACAGGCTGGCGGTAAAAAAATTGGAATGGGCCATGGTCATCCGCCACTGCTCCGATCCGACCGCTGGGCTGGAGACTTGGGTCTCCAGCCCGGTGGCTGTCACAAGACCGCCAGCGGTATCACGGCCCGGCTGACTGCCATGGATTTCATGGGGTTGGGAACCGCCCTGAAATCCATGGCGGTAAGCACTATCAGTGCCAGGGAATTCCTTCCCTGGCACTGATAGGGGTCTCCCCCACCCCCCACTTCCTCCCCCTACACCTCCCTGCCACCTCCCAAAGGTGGCAGGACCCCCCTCCCCACCACTACCCCCAACATCGCAACCCAGACACACACCGTACACGCATGCGTACACCACCAACACACATCCCCGCACACATATCACCAAACATGCCAACAGCCACACACACAGTCATACACGCACACCCACATACAGACATACACGCACACATCCATTGAGACATACAGACAGACACGCACACATTTCCAAACAAAACACCCCCCAGCATGCATACACGCACTCACACACCCCCTCTACATCCTCACACGCACACCTCCAATAACGCACACAACACCCCCCCCACTCCCATCCCCTAACGGACAATCAACTTATCTGGTCCGTTGATCCTCCGGGAGGGGACTGGATCCATGGGGGCTGCTCTGCCGCCAACACCCCGTCAACAGAACACGGCCACGCCGAATTACAGAAAGTGATTCAGTGGGCGGTGTTCTGTTGACGGGGCGGTGGAGCAACCTCCACTTCCACGCCAACCGCCAGTATGGCTGCTGGCGGCTCTCCATCCGGAAAAGGACAGAGGGCTGCCAGCAGTCATAATTCACCGAGCAGAAAACCGCCTGCACTGGCGGTCTTCAGCACAGCGGTCCCTCGGTGGTCTTGCAAAAAGACCGCCGAGGTTGTAATGACCACCAATGTTTCTTGTGCATCTTCCTTCCTTTGGAAAAAGACAGTTCAGCTAGTGAACGTCTCTTTTCATGATTCACTGTTACAGCTTCTCAAAGCAAGTTTAACATTTTCTTGAACATTAAATCTTTCATAGATTTGCTTATGTTATTCAATCTCCAACATTGGTTTGTGAGTGCCATAAGAATTCCAATAGCAGCATAAACATTAATCTGACCTAAAGTTGGTAAAAGTGTCCATTCCCTCATGGAGAGCCACCAATTGAGCTGAATGAGCTGATATGTGGATGCTCAGAAGCCCACATATCACAGATTTCTTCAGCACATCCAAGGATCCAAAAAACATGAGACTAATGGTGGTAACAAGATCATCAACACAGTCTTCACAGATTCTTTAGACACAAATTGGGGGTCAAGGCGACTGGTGCCGCACTCTTATGTTAATATTATATATGAATATTATTGCACTCGGTGCTCGGGTCTGAAGGACTAACCCCCTAAGCCTCAAAAAATCCAGACAAACTGGTTTAAAATTTGGAATAGAGGACCCAGCACTCGATTATACTTGTGAAAAAGGCAAAGACATTATCTTCCCAAAATCATAAATCATGTAGTTCCATAGTCCGGTCTTGTTAAAATTATGGTGTTTTATTAATTCATTTCAGAAATCAAACATTCATGATCTCATAAACATTCCTAGCCAACGTGTTTTGTCCAAAAGGGCTTCTTCAGGGCTAAAACATAAACATATAAAATCATAGTTTACTATATTGCAAAACAAAATTTATCAACAGCCTAATTATTAAACATACCATTAAGCATGTTAAAGTCACATACGAGCGTCGCCAAAGCTATCAATATTGGACCCTACATCATGAACAAGCAATCAAAATATACATAAAGGTTTTTATTTAACTATCATCACCCTTAATAATTGCACTTAAATGGCACATATGTGATCAAAAAGGCAGAATGCGAAATGTTGACACAACTATAGGCATACCTTACATCAAATCACATTTGGAAAATATTTTTTGTTGTTAAGCTTCATATGATAACTAAAATGTTATACCATGCCACCCAATCATCATAATTAAATGTAGCCAATTTACTGAGTTTATGGGATAAGTAGTAGCTTTCCATTTGTTATATATTGATCAGTTTATGTTGGTTCATCTTTTTTATATTTTCCATACGTTCTTCATATTTCCATTAAACATAAATTGTAGCGAAATCCAAATGAAATCCTTCCATGTTATCTTTAATTTAAGTTTCCACATAGTTCCCTGTATTCTAATTCAATATCCTGTTAAACAGCCCCCATATCTCTTAATGGTATTGTGTGGTGTGTTCCATAGCTCGACTCGCTTCAGCGGCGTTCTTCCAAACCTTCTCTCGTGTCAGAACACCGCTTATATACTTGTGTTAATTACCAGCTCACACCTGTGAGACTCGAGCTGAGCTTTGCGTCAGTTCGTACAATTGTGGCGGCCATAATGGAATGGTGTTTTCAGTCTGTCGTATCATGTAATAGACCAAATATCAGTTTGTACATTGATCACTATTTAAATGCATTTTGCTTATTGTTTATTTTTCAACATGCATATTATTCTCCATAACTTTTTGAAACTGCATCACTGTTTTTTCTTCATTACGACTATCGCAATATTAAGTGGCAGCTATCTTTGTATATTAATATATTCCATATATCTGTTTTTAAATCCAACTTTTTGGTTTTTTTTAAGGAACACCAACCTACATGTTACAATCAAAGAAAGAGATCGCATTTCAATTCATGTTTTTGGGCAACCATCTTTCATAGATGAAAATATGTGATATGTTTGTATTTAGATAGCGTATATTTTTGAAAACGTCTTTCTTAACCATCACATATCTCTATGGCGGCCATCAATTAGTGTTTTTTTATTTATTTAATTCATTCTTTCTATATTTGGGTCCCCCAAAAATAATGAAATTCATTGTTTACATTCAGTCCCAGATGTTTCATCAAAGCCTACAGTGTGGCATGTTCCTTTCATTTCTACTCACCAACGCATTTATGCAGTGCATATGCACTTAAGAGCAGTGTCAAATGCAGCACATCTGGGCAAATTGTGACGTGGTAAAAGGGTGTTACCTCCCTGACTTACCAGGCCTATTTTTCTGTGATCCAGTCAAGGTGCTCTCTGATGCTCTTAAGTGGTATTTGCTGTATTTTCCACAGCACAATTCTCTACTGCTTCAGTACACATGTTTGTCTACCTCCTTTCTAGCTACGGTTTCTTTTATTGGTTCCTGCTTATAAAACCCTCATTTTTATACCACTCCTTGATCTTGCTCCAGTATTACTTTTACTTTGATTTTATCCCCTTATAACATCTGTCTTCAGTACCTTATTCCGCTTTGCTTCACTTTCCTATTGTGGTACTGCCTTTCACGGCAAATTTGAACCACCACCTGTTACTGTCACTTTCAGGGGGCCACAGGGCACACAATGGCTACTACGCCCAACCATGGTGGTCCCCGTGCCACCCTCCTTCATGTAACATGCTCATGGTGATTCCCTATTCACTGGTGGCCGTATCAGAGAATGCAAACCATTAGACTGTATTCAGGAGTTCCCTTTTGAATCTTGAAGATTTCAGCCAAAAGCGTCAATGGTGCAGGATCACTTTCAGCTGTGAAAGTCTTACCCACTCCTGCAACATGGAAGCATTTGGCGTTACAGTGGGTACCCTCAGCGTGGGCACTTACCAAATCAGATCCTTTTCATGGAAGTCGTCAGCTCACATACATGCTGCAACGTCAACAGGCGTAGGCTCACACTCTAGAGAGGCACGGCTGCTCTCCCAGTGACTGGAGCAGCTTCCAGCTCACAGCAATGTGGTAAGTCAATTTCTTCTCCCCAGCTGGGGGAATTCAGCCTTTCAGCTCCAAATGAGTCTTGCGAGGGCACGTTGTCCTCTTCAATATCCTCTTGGTCTATGGGGGTCAGCCAGCACAGGTCCTTCGGTGTGGCTAGATCCACAGGTCACAGCCTCACCCCTGACCCGGGCGACAGATCAAAGTCTTTGATGATTGGTCCTGCCAGCCCCGACTCATCACATGGGGTTGCCGCAGTACCTTTCAGATGCAACACAAACTCCTCCGGTGCAATCACTCACACCACGGTGGCCCCTGCTGGCATACGGGGTGATGCTCAGGTTTTCACACGTCTTAGCATGCTGGTCACACAACTTCTACACCAGTGGCCCCCTCTGGCATATGGGGTGAGTGCAATGAGGCTGGGTGTGCATGGCGCCCTCCACACAGTGCTCAGTACTTTGCACACTCTATGGCAGCCCTCTTCCGGCATATGGGAGTCTTACACATGGACAACAGCCAGATTGGTGCACAGTGAATCCTCACACCTCGCACAGGGAGCCCTCACGGCAGGGCTTGCCACTGGACTTTACTCCCTCCAAAAGCTCTCCTCTTCCTCATAGGACACACTGGTCTTGGAAATCAGATGGGTGCTGGTGCTCCAGGCTCCAGGGCAGGTGGTCTTTGTTTCCCTGGGTGATGTCCCCTAACACAGCTAGATGACTAGCAGGCTTTTGCCCCCAGTCCTGATCACAGGCAGAAGTCTTGCAGAGCTTCCCCTTCTCACACATCCTGCCTGGCTACTTGGCAGATGACAGATTTTAGGAGTCTCAACCTCCCCTTCTCTGTCCTTTTCCAGTCACCAAATGTGATTTAGGGTTTTATGTTGGGGTTCTGCATCTTTTGAAGTGGGCACTTCTCCTTTTCAACTTCCTTCATGAAAGAGGTCTTCCACAGCAGACACAACTCTGAAGCTTTCCACAGCACAACTCATGGGATTTACCTGATTCACTCTTGGATGTCAGCCACAGTCATATGCATTAAGCGATTAATTCCAGACCCACATCCCTACTCTTTGTAATGCTCTTATCAATCCCATCTCCCTTCTTGAGATGTGTCCAGGCCCCTTCCTTGTGAACTTTCATAGATTCACATGCTTGAATCCTTCCCCGTCGTCAAGATGGGAGTCCCCGGTAGTATGAAAAATATCATTCTCTAACATAGTAATCCATTACATGCATAAGTGGTTTAGATTAGTAACATATCACAGTTATTTCAGAAAAAAGGACCAAACTTCAGAGTGCACCAATCAGATCACTCCACCCTCTAGAACCCTCCTGTGAGGAGCTTCCTTCCCTCAGATGTTCCACCGCATGTCGTGCTAAGGGAGTCTCAACTGAGCTCTGCTCAGCTTTCTCTTACAAACATCCTTTCTGAGGTGATTTTGGACATTTGTTCTACAGCTTCAATCAAATAGGTGATTTAAACTGACCAGGATGTCAGAGACACCAAAAGAGAGGCTATTCAGACCGTGTGCTACGTGGATGAAGAAAAGGCTGCATATTGATGACCCTCATGATTCTCATAGAGGAAAGCCTGGTCGTCAAGGCATGGATTCCTCCCGTAGGTAATGACAACATTCACCCGCCGGCCCCTTGCAGTTCTCCCCACCAACATCTCAAGCAACTCTAAACCACCATATTCATCACTGGTGTCACATAACCAAGGACTGATGGGTCCTAGATATAATTCAATTCGGCCGCCTGCTAGAACTTACACAAATACCTCCACCCAGCCCGCCTTCTCGAGTGCAACAGAAACACCTGCATCTACTAAAACTAGAAGTATAGACCATGTTGAGCAAGAGGGCGATAGAGATTGTCCCCTTTTCTCAAAGAGGGAGAGGTTTTTACTCACGCCTCTTCCTTAACCAAAAGAAATCCCATCTATGGAGCCTCATATTGGATCTCAGAGAGTTAAACAAATATGTAAAGTAACAGATCCTATGATTGCTCAACAGAGGAGAATACATGGCCTCCTTAGACCTTCAAGGTGCCTACTTCCATATTCCCATTCACCCAGCTCACTGGAAAGTTCCTGAGATTCACGGTAGTCGGCAAGCACTTTCAATTCAAAGTTATTCCCTTTGGCCTCAAGTCGGCTACCTGAATATTTACCAAATGCTTAGCCCCAGTAGCGACTTACCTCAGATGCAATCAGCACCAGGTTTTCCCATACCTGGACGATTGGCTGGTAAAAGCACCCACTCTTCAAGCTGCATGTCACTCCATCCCAGCAATTTTACGTCTCTTCAGACAATTGGGTCTCCACCTCAATCAAGAAAAATCGATGCTCAAACCAGCAAAACGAATAACATTTCTGGGTGCTATACTAGACACTCAAATACTCAAGGCCTATCCAGCGTCGGACAGGCAGTTGACCTTAGTCAAACTATCAAAGCGTCTTCAAGCAAAAAAGTCTCTTTCAGTCTGACAATACAAATCATTAATTGGGATGATGTCATCCTGCATCAGTCTCATTACATATGGTTGCCTTCATATGCGCCTGTTGCTGGAAGAACTTCTCGAGCAATGGAAGTAAGCTCAGGGATCTTTTGAGGACATTATACGGGTAATGATAAAATCACTCGATTGGTGGACAATTCTGGCTAATATATCAGTAGGACTGTGTTTTTTACTGCAAGCTCTTCCATTAACAATCAGATGTGTCAATGTACGGATGGGGCGTGTTCCTACAAGATCTTTAAGTGAGCAGCAAACGGCCAGCCTCTTACCATACAGTTTCACATCAACCTGTTGGAACTAAAAGCAGTTCTCCTGACGTTACAAGCCTTTCTCCCAAGGATTCAAGGAACAACGGTGCTTGTCAGGAAAGACAATATCACAACAATGCACTATATCAACAAACAAGGTGGAACTCATTCCCCTCTCCTATCCCAGGAAGCTCAGGACATTTGGAATTGGTGCATTCACTATCCATTATCCATCAAAGCGGAACATGTCCCAGGAAATCAAAATGCCATTGCAGATTCTCTGAGCAGGTTATCAACATCGACCCACGAATGGGAATTAGATCAGCATACACTAGACTAAATATTGCATCAGTGGGACAAACCGAAATTAGATCTTTTCACAACCTCTCACAACACCAAATGCAAATTCTAAGCGAGCAGGCATCTCCAAAAGGGGTTATGGGGGGATGCATTTTCGATAGCATGGTCAGGGATCTATGCTTATGCTTTTCCCTCAGTCCCTCTTATTCCAATAGTAATAACCAAGATCAAATCAGAACCATGCCACATAATTATGATAGCCCTGGTGGGGCCACGTCAACATTGGTACACAGAACTTCTGCTAATGTCCCTATGTCCACCCATAAGAATACAACCAATTCCATCACTGCTCACTATGAACCAGGGCCAAGTGAGACATCTGAATCCCAAATATCTGAACCTGTCAGTATGGCTCGTGAGTTCAGTGAGTTTGGCCACCTAGACATTCCCGATGACTATAATAAAATACTAACCAAAGCCCGGGCAGAGAGTATGAACAGAACATAACCCCTGAAGTGGAAAAGGTTCTGCTTGTGGTTTCAATCTGCTAAAGGACACCCCTTATCTTCAGCTCCGGAGAAAATCTTACCTTATCTCTTTCATGTGGCACGCTCACGATTGCAGCATGCATCCATTAAAGTTCACTTAGCAGCCATCTCTTGTTATAGAAGACATGCAGGTAAACCATCTCTGTGGTCTCATAGACTCATAAAACATTTCATGAAAGGTCTCTTCAGGTCCTAGCCGCCAGTCAGAGCCCCCCTGCCAGCATGGCAGTTGAATACAGTTCTAAGCCATCTTATGAAGCTACCGTTTGAGCCTATTCACAAGACAGAAATCAAATTTCTTACATGGAAAGTGGCACACCCCCTCGAGCTTACATCCGTGCGTGGAGTGAGTGAAACTAGAAAGCCTTCACAACGCAAAAACCTTTTTACAATTTTCAAAGGATAGGGTAATATTGCGTGCAAACCCTAAATTAATTCCCATAGTCCCATCGGACTTTCATCTCAATGAGCTGATAATATTAAAGTCATTTTTTCCTAATCCGCAAACGGAAACAGAAAAATCTCTTCATTCATTAGAGATAGGCAGACATCCCAAATTCTATCTGGAGAGAACAAAGTCTTTTCGTAAATCAAACCAGCTTTTCAGAGCCTACAGTAACCCTAAAAGCGGTTCTCAGTTACTAAGCAAACCATTGCTCACTGTATTACATCAGAAATTATCCTCTGCCATAAGAACGCCGGTCTACCTTTAGATTCTAAGGTGCACGCACATTCTACCAGATCAGTATCCACCTCCTGTGCATTGTTTTCAGGAATTTCACTTCTGGACATATGCCGGGCTGCAACATGGAAGAGAGCCCACACTTTCACGAGACACTACTGCTTGGACATTAAAACGAGCAAGGATGCAGCGGTTGGTCAAGCAGTCCTTAGACCACTATTCCAATGAAGGTGAGCCATTTTACTATCACCCACCATCCACTTTATTTCTGTATCTATGTCTATGTGTACACATTTTCAATAGTTTCTCTGTGGTTCACTTTTCTTATGCTTAGCATGGTTGCGCGAGATCAAGCAAGCATTTTGAATGTTCATATCTCTTTTCATTGTAATATATATATATATATATATATATATATATATATATATATATATCGTAAACAAAGCAGCTCAAATTCAAGAGGCACCGCGCTCCCTGTACCGGTGCTACCGCTGTGGGCGAGCCGATGCCATTGAGAATTGTATACGCCAAGAATTAGCAGTGCACTCCATCAAGGGGAAGGTAAATCTTATTTTAATTTCTTTTCTGGACTGGAAACACAAAAGAACAACGCGTTTCGACCGTATGGTCTTTTTCGAGTTCACATCCTGTTACTATTACAGATCCTATTTAAAGTACCACCCTAATTACTAATTACAATGCATGCTGGGAGTCGTAGTTCTAAAATAACAAGGCAAAAATTAAACACTCTAATAAGTTTTGCTGCATTTCAAATAAGTGCATAATTTCAATTCAATTACACAGAAAATATATATCATCTAAATTAATCAAACAAAATAATTGATCCTAAGTAAATATTTAAGTAAAAATAACCTCATATTCACTTCATATACTTTTCCATTATATTAAGCATTATTACAGCTCTACTTATGATATTGACGCTAATTTTAAACTGAAAAGTCTACAGCTATGCACTGATTTTATTATGTATCAATAAATCCAAGAAAACAAAAAATATATTAAAAATAAATCGGTTATAAGTGTATCAATCCAACTTATCCTATAAATTATTGATAATTAGCGCTTGTCTATATCCGCAAAGGCGGTCAATATAAATGGTCTAATAAATCTAAAAGATTTTATTTTCACATTTGATTATAGATATTATGCATGAATAGGACTACTGGACCTACAAATGAACATAAAGTTCCTCATCATTGTTTATCCCGAAAGGGGCCCTCGTTTTCATCTGTATTATAAGCCTGGATTCAAGTCGCCTTAGTTTTTTGACTCTGTCCCCTCCTCTCTCATGTTCCGGAATATGATCAATACCATAATATCTAAGGGTTCTCCAATCATTTTGCGTGTGTGTTTGTAAATGCCTGGCAGTTGCGTATGTATAATCCTTATTAGTAATTGCTCTAATATGTTCTAGGATTCTTTTCTTTAATTCACAAATTGTACTACCAATATATTTTAGACCGCAATGACATTCAATAACATATACTACAAATTTCGTGTCACAAGTGATCTTGTGCTTGATAGTTGTTAGACCTGACAGCCTTAGGGTAGTCACCCCTAACTTTTTGCCTGCCTCCCTCCACTTTTTGGACACTGTTTTTGCTGGTTTATAGACTCTGCGCACTTTACCCCTGCTAACCAGGGCTAAAGTGCATATGCTCTCTCCCCTAAAACATGGTAACCTGGAATCATACCTGATTGGACTATTAATTTACTTGTAAGTCCCTAGTAAGGTGCACTCTATGTGCCTAGGGCTGGTAAATTAAATGCTACTAGTGGGCCAGCAGCACTGGTTGTGCCACCCACTTAAGTAACCCCTTCTCCTTGTCTCAGGCCTGCCATTGCAAGGCCTGTGTGTGCAGTTTCACTGCCACATCGACTTGGCATTTAAAAGTTCTTGCCAAGCCTAGAACTCCCCTTTTTCTACATATAAGTCACCCTTAATGTGTGCCCTAGGTAACCCCTGGGGCAGGGTGCTGTGTAAGTAAAAGGCAGGACATGTACCTATGTAGTTATATGTCCTGGTAGTGTAAAAACTCCTAAATTCATTTTCACACTACTGTGAGGCCTGCTCCCTTCATAGGCTAACATTGGGGCTGCCCTCATACACTGTTGAAGTGGCAGCTGCTGATCTGAAAGGAGCAGGAAGGTCATATTTAGTATGGCCAGAATGGTAATACAAAATCCTACTGACTGGTGAAGTCGGATTTAATATTACTATTCTAGAAATGCCACTTTTAGAAAGTGAGCATTTCTTTGCACTTAAATCCTTCTGTGCCTTACAATCCACGTCTGGCTGGGCTTGGTTGACAGCTCCTTGTGCATTCACTCAGACACACCCCAAACACAGGGTACTCAGCCTCACTTGCATACATCTGCATTTTGAATGGGTCTTCCTGGGCTGGGAGGGTGGAGGGCCTGCTCTCACACAAAGGACTGCCACACACCCTACTGGGACCCTGGCAGACAGGATTGAACTGAAAGGGGACCTGGTGCACTTCTTAGCCACTCTTTGAAGTCTCCCCCACTTCAAAGGCACATTTGGGTATAAAACAGGGCCTCTGCCCTACCTCATCAGACACTTGCTGGAGAAGAAACCTGAACCAGAAACTACATCCTGCCAAGAAGAACTGCCTGGCTGCTCAAAGGACTCACCTGTCTGCTTTCTACAAAGGACTGCTGCCTTGCTGTTGCCCTGCTGCCTTGCTGAACTCTTGTCTGGCTGTGAAAGTGCTCTCCAAGGGCTTGGATAGAGCTTGCCTCCTGTTCCTTGAAGTCTCAGGACCAAAAAGACTTCTCTCTTTTACTTGGATGCTGCGTGTGCAGAAAATTTCGACGCACAGCTTGTTTCGCGGCGAGAAAAGCGCTGCACTCCGACACTGATCGACGCAACGCTCTTGGGACGATCGAAGATCCAACGCACGGCCTCGCAAGGACAACGCCGCCCGACCTCTAGAGGAGAAATCGACGCGACGCCTGCCGTGAGATCGTAATTTCAACGCGTAGCCCCGCAGATCGAAGTCTAGAGGAGAAATCGACGCGACGCCTGGCGTGAGATCGTAATTTCGACGCACAGCCCCGCAGACCGACGCGCAGCCGGAGAACAAGCAGGAAAATCCACGCACAGACCCGGGACATCTGGTAATCCCCGCGATCCACAGAAAGAGACTGTCCGCGCGCCGGAAAACGACGCCGACTTCCCCGCGTGGAAAATAACGACGCAAGTCCGTGTGTGCTGGGGAGAAATCGACGCACACACCCTTTTTCCACCCACCTCTTCTCTTGTGGCCCTCTGAGGAGATTTTTCCACTCCCAACCAGGTACTTGTGCTTGAAAGAGACTTTGTTTATATTCTAAAGACTTAAGACACTTTATATCACTTCTCTGGGATATTCCTACATTTTTCCATTGCAACTTTATTCTTTTTTGACCTACAATTATCCTGATAAATATAATATATTTTTCTAAACACTGTGTGGTGTATTTCTGTGGTGCTATATGGTGGTATTGTATGATTTATTGCACAAATACTTTACACATTGCCTTCTAAGTTAAGCCTGACTGCTCGTGCCAAGCTACCAGAGGGTGGGCACAGGATAATCTTAGATAGTGTGTGACTTACCCTGACTAGAGTGAGGGCTTTTGCTTGGACAGAGGGTAACCTGACTGCCAACCAAAAACCCCATTTCTAACATTGGTGATCAGCGGTGAGGATAGGACTTGTATTTGTGCAGTGACATACAGTAGCTAAGTATTATCACTACCTACCCACAGTTGAAGGTCAACTTGGTTTTTATCTCTTTTTTGAAAATCCGATTTTTTTTCCTGACAATTTTCAAAAACTAAATCCTCACTCAACATGTCTCTGACTGGGTCTCAGACAGGGGACTTTGACCTAGTCCAGTTGGATACATATACGGTCAAACAACTAAGAGGATTCTGCAGGGCATTGAGGGTACCCACCCAAGGGGCCTCCAGAAAGGAGGACTTTCAAGTGGCGCTGAGGGCCTGGGCAGAAGCCCATTTAGAGGATGATGAGGAAGAGGAGCCAGAACATGGCCCCTCAGAGGAATTTTCACTATCTGTGGATGGTGTTACCACTGCAATTGTGCCCCCTTCCAGACCAGGGAGCAGTGTCTCTATGCAAAGCCTGACCACAGAGGAAAGGAGAGAGGAAAGGGAGTTCCAATTGCAAATGGCAAAACTGAAAATTGAGGCTCAACAGGAGGAGAGGAGGGCAGAAAGAGAAGCCAAACAAGCTGAGGCTGAAAGAACAGCCAAACAGATTCAAAAGGAAGCTGAAAGAGCAGCCAAACAGGTGGAAGCTGAAAGAGCTTTGGCTGAAAAGAAACTATTGTTGGCTCATGAACTGAGTCTCAAAGAACTGGAGATCAAGGCGAGACAGTCTGAATCCAGCAATAATGGTGGCAGCATACAGACAGGACCTGCTGGAGAAAAAAAGGTTCGTATACCCAAAAATGTGGTGCCCAGTTTTGTGGTGGGAGATGACATAGATAAATGGTTAGCTGCTTATGAAGTTGCACTAAGGGCTCATGAGGTTCCTGAAGGGCAATGGGGGGTAGCTATGTGGGGTTATGTGCCGCCATTGGGGAGGGACACACTTCTCACATTGGATCAACCTGATCAAAACACATACCCACTTCAGAAAGCCACTTTACTTGCCAAGTTTGGGCTGACCCCTGAGGGATACCGTCAGAGGTTCAGGGACAGCACCAAACAAACCACACAAACATGGGTAGATTTCTTTGATTTCTCCAGTAAGGCACTGAATGGATGGGTGTGGGGCAACAAAGTAGCAGATTATAAAGGTTTATATAACTTGATTCTGAGAGAGCATATGCTTAATACTATTTATACAGATTTGCGCCAGCACCTAGTGGATAGTAAGCTGACTGATCCCAGGAAGCTTGCTGAGGAGGCAGACCTCTGGGTTAGCACCAGAGTGTCCAAGAAGGTACCTGGGGGGGACTCCCACAAAGGTGGTCAGGGTTCCCAACAGAAGAAAGAGGGGGGAGATAAACTTGCAGATAAGGAACTCTCCAAAGGCCCCCAAAAGAATTCCCAGGGAGGGGGTGGCAACCCTTCCTTTTCCAAATTTGGGAAAAAGCCAGGGACATATGACAAGTCAGGGAAATCTAGCCCCAAATGCATGGAGTGTTACCAGTATGGTCACTACAAAGGCGATCCACAGTGCCCCAAGAGGGCACCGTCCACTACCGGACAGGCACCTGGGTTGACTAGTGTAGCGCTGGGGGGGGAGATGGACCCAAATAGCTTTGGGGAGCAGGTAGAGATTTCCCTAGTGTCCCTGGGAGAAGGAGAAATGGTGCCCAAGGCCCACATGCCCAGAAATACTTCTAAGTACCGGCAGTGGGTCACCATTGATGGGCAGAAGGTGGAGGCTCTGCGTGACACAGGAGTCAGTATGACTACTATCAAGAGTCAGCTGGTGTCAACAGAGCAGATAGTACCTAATACATTCCATCAGGTCAGAGTCGCTGACAATCGCGAGAGTCACCTACCGGTGGCTCTGGTTCCCTTTGAGTGGGGGGGGGTCTCTGGTACTCTGAAAGTAGCTGTGAGTCCTGCCATGCCTGTAGATTGTCTGTTAGGCAATGATCTTGAGCACACTGCTTGGAAAGAAGTGGAGCTCAGGTCTCACCTGGAGATGTTAGGGTTACCTGAGTGGGTCTGCATGACCACACGGTCCATGGCTGACCGAGAGGGAAGTCAAGGGCATCTGGAGCCTGGAACGATGGCCCAGAGAGCTGCCAAGAGGAGGGACCAGGGGTGCGAGAAACCGGCCCCAGAAGTTCCCACAGTGGCTGACGGGGCTCCTGAGGAGGAGGCTCCCGAGCCAACTGGGGAAGACATTGCCGCCCTAGGTGACTTACCTGAGCTTGCTGGCTGGCAAGTTGAGGGTGGACCCACCAGGGAGGAATTCTGCAAGGCGCAGAAAGAATGTCCCACTCTGGAAGGTTTGAGGAAACATGCCTCAAACCAGGCAGCAGGCGACGCCTCTGGCAATCACCACCTATATTGGGAGAATGATCTCCTCTACAGTGAGCCTAAGGTTCCGGCCTTTGGGGCAGCACGGATGCTGGTGGTCCCCCAATGTTACCGAACCTTCCTACTGGGTCTGGCTCACGACATTCCCCTGGCAGGACATTTGGGGCAGAGCAAGACCTTTAACAGGCTTGTCACCCACTTTTATTGGCCCAAAATGAGGACACACTCAGATAAGTTCTGCAGATCTTGTCCTACCTGCCAGGCCAGTGGTAAAGCAGGAAAAACGGTTAAAACCCCCCTGATTCCACTTCCTGTCGTTGGCACCCCCTTTGAAAGGGTGGGCATCGACATTGTTGGTCCCTTGGACCCCAAAACTGCCTTAGGCAACAGGTTCATCCTGGTTTTGGTGGACCATGCCACCCGTTACCCAGAGGCAATCCCTCTGAGGACCGTAACTACACCGGTGGTGGCCAGAACCCTGATGGGGATATTTACATGTGTGGGATTCCCCAAGGAAATAGTGTCTGACAGAGGCACTAACTTCATGTCTGCATACATGAAGTCTCTGTGGGATGCGTGTGGTGTAACTTACAAGTTCACCACACCCTATCACCCCCAGGCTAATGGTCTTGTGGAGAGATTCAACAAGACCCTGAAAGGCATGATTGGTGGCCTCCCTGAGGCCATGAGGCGTAAGTGGGACGTCCTCTTACCATGCCTTCTCTTTGCTTACAGAGAGGTCCCCCAGAGGGGGGTAGGGTTCAGTCCCTTTGAGCTTCTCTACGGGTACCCTGTCAGGGGACCCTTAAGCATTGTCCAGGAGGGATTGGAGAAAGCTCCAAAGACACCCCCTCAGGATGTGGTCAGCTATATGTTGGCCCTCCGCAACCAGATGACCCGCTTCTGGAAAGAGGCCCAAAGTAACCTTGAGGCCAGTCAAGAGGTAATGAAACACTGGTATGACCAGAAGGCCACCCTGGTAGAGTTTCAACCTGGAGACAAAGGGGGTCATTCTAACCCTGGCGGTAAAAACCGCCAGGGCGAATGACCGCGGTAGCACCGCCAACAGGCTGGCGGTGCACCGCTGGGCATTCTGACCGCGGCGGTTCAGCCGCAGCCAGAAACGGAAAGTCGGCGGTGTACCGCCGACTTTCCGCTGCCCTTGAGAATACTCATGGGGATTCTGACACCCCCTACCGCCATCCTGTTCCTGGCGGGTCTCCCGCCAGGAACAGGATGGCGGTAGGGGGTGCCGCGGGGCCCCCGTAAGAGGGCCCCAAAAAGAATTTCAGTGTCTGCCTAGCAGACAATGAAATTTGCGACGGGTGGTACTGCACCCGTCGCACTCCAGCAACTCCGCCGGCTCCATTCGGAGCCGGCTTCATCGTTGCTGGGTCTTTCCCGCTGTGCTGGCGGGCGGCCTATTGGCGGTCGCCCGCCAGCACAGCGGGAAAGCCAGAATGGCCGCCGCGGTCTTGTGACTGCGGTGCGGTCATTTGGCGGTAACCGCATGGCGGGCGGCGCGGTTAGAATCACCGCCAAAGTGTGGGTAACGGAGCCATTAGAGCCCAGAGCTCTCCAGGACCGCTGGTCTGGCCCATTTGAAATAAAGGAGCGGAAAGGGGAGGCCACTTACCTAGTGGACCTCCAAACCCCTAGGAATCCCCTAAGGGTGCTCCATGTGAACCGACTAAAAGCTCATTTTGAGAGGTCGGAGATCAACATGCTTCTGGTCACGGATGAGGGAACGGAAGAGGAGAGTGAACCTCTCCCCGACCTCCTCTCTGCCCAAGAAGGTGATGGGTCAGTAAGCGGGGTCATTCTGTCTGACTCCCTGACTCTAAACCAGAAAGGAGACTGCTATGAGCTGTTGGAGCAGTTCTCCCCCCTGTTCTCCCTTACTCCTGGACTGACCCACCTCTGTGTTCATGATATTGACACTGGTGACAGTCACCCTGTGAAGAACAAAATTTACAGGTTGTCGGATAAGGTGAAGGCCAGCATCAAGGAGGAGGTCTCCAAGATGTTGACTCTAGGGGTTATCGAGAAATCCAGTAGTCCCTGGGCCAGCCCAGTGGTGTTGGTCCCTAAGGCTACTGCCCCAGGTGCGAAGCCAGAACTCCGGTTCTGTGTGGACTACCGGGGTCTCAACTCAGTCACACGGACTGATGCTCACCCCATCCCCCGAGCTGATGAGCTTGTGGACAGGCTAGGCGCTGCCAAGTTCCTGAGTACGTTTGATCTTACTTCAGGGTACTGGCAGATCGCCCTGACTGAGGGGGCCAAGGAAAGATCTGCATTCTCAACCCCTGATGGCCATTACCAGTTCCGGGTGATGCCGTTTGGGTTGAAAAATGCCCCCGCTACCTTCCAACGGTTGGTTAACGCGGTCCTAGCTGGCAAGGATGCCTTCTGTGCAGCCTACCTGGATGGCATAGCTGTCTACAGTTCCAGCTGGGAGGAACACCTGCTTCACCTCAAGGAGGTGCTTCAGGCCCTGCAACAGGCAGGCCTGACCATCAAGGCCAGTAAGTGCCAGATTGGGCAGGGTTCCGTGGTGTACTTGGGACACCTAGTGGGTGGTGGCAAGGTGCAGCCACTCCAGGCCAAGATTGAAACTATCAAGGCCTGGCAACCACCACGAACGCAGACTGAGGTGAGAGCCTTTCTAGGCCTCACCGGATACTACCGCAGATTTGTCAAGGGCTATGGTACCATTGTAACACCCTTGACAGAACTCACTTCCAAGAAACAACCTAGGTTGGTGAATTGGACAGAGGCTTGTCAGAAAGCCTTTGACGCCCTGAAGGAAGCCATGTGCACGGCCCCCGTACTCATGGCCCCTGACTACTCCCAGGAATTTATCGTGCAGACAGACGCTTCAGAGCATGGCATAGGGGCAGTCCTAGCACAGCTGAATGAGGAGGGCAGAGATCAACCGGTAGTCTTTATTAGCAGAAGGCTATTACCACGGGAACAGAGGTGGAGTGCTATTGAGAGAGAAGCTTTTGCTGTGGTCTGGGCACTGAAGAAGCTAAGACCCTACCTGTTTGGGACTCACTTCCGGGTTCAGACAGACCACAGGCCCCTCAGATGGCTCATGCAGATGAGGGGTGAGAATCCAAAACTCTTGAGGTGGTCCATTTCCCTACAGGGGATGGACTTTAAGGTGGAACATCGCCCAGGGGTTGACCACGCCAATGCTGATGGTCTCTCCAGGAACTTCCGCCTTAGCGATGAGAGCTCCCAGGAGGTCGGGTAGCTCTCCCCACTTTTAGCTGGGGGGGACACATGTTAGACCTGACAGCCTTAGGGTAGTCACCCCTAACTTTTTGCCTGCCTCCCTCGACTTTTTGGACACTGTTTTTGCTGGTTTATAGACTCTGCGCACTTTACCCCTGCTAACCAGGGCTAAAGTGCATATGCTCTCCCCCCTAAAACATGGTAACCTGGAATCATACCTGATTGGACTATTAATTTACTTATAAGTCCCTAGTAAGGTGCACTCTATGTGCCTAGGGCTGGTAAATTAAATGCTACTAGTGGGCCAGCAGCACTGGTTGTGCCACCCACTTAAATAACCCCTTCTCCTTGTCTCAGGCCTGCCATTGCAAGGCCTGTGTGTGCAGTTTCACTGCCACATCGACTTGGCATTTAAAAGTTCTTGCCAAGCCTAGAACTCCCCTTTTTCTACATATAAGTCACCCTTAATGTGTGCCCTAGGTAACCCCTGGGGCAGGGTGCTGTGAAAGTAAAAGGCAGGACATGTACCTATGTAGTTATATGTAGTGTAAACACTCCTAAATTCATTTTCACACTACTGTGAGGCCTGCTCCCTTCATAGGCTAACATTGGGGCTGCCCTCATACACTGTTGAAGTGGCAGCTGCTGATCTGAAAGGAGCAGGAAGGTCATATTTAGTATGGCCAGAATGGTAATACAAAATCCTACTGACTGGTGAAGTCGGATTTAATATTACTATTCTAGAAATGCCACTTTTAGAAAGTGAGCATTTCTTTGCACTTAAATCCTTCTGTGCCTTACAATCCACGTCTGGCTGGGCTTGGTTGACAGCTCCTTGTGCATTCACTCAGACACACCCCAAACACAGGGTACTCAGCCTCACTTGCATACATCTGCATTTTGAATGGGTCTTCCTGGGCTGGGAGGGTGGAGGGCCTGCTCTCACACAAAGGACTGCCACACCCCCTACTGGGACCCTGGCAGACAGGATTGAACTGAAAGGGGACCTGGTGCACTTCTTACCCACTCTTTGAAGTCTCCCCCACTTCAAAGGCACATTTGGGTATAAAACAGGGCCTCTGCCCTACCTCATCAGACACTTGCTGGAGAAGAAACCTGAACCAGAAACTACATCCTGCCAAGAAGAACTGCCTGGCTGCTCAAAGGACTCACCTGTCTGCTTTCTAGAAAGGACTGCTGCCTTGCTGTTGCCCTGCTGCCTTGCTGAACTCTTGTCTGGCTGTGAAAGTGCTCTCCAAGGGCTTGGATAGAGCTTGCCTCCTGTTCCTTGAAGTCTCAGGACCAAAAAGACTTCTCTCTTTTACTTGGACGCTCCGTGCGCCGAAAAGTTCGACGCACAGCTTGTTTCGCGGCGAGAAAAACGCCGCACTCCGACGCTGATCGATGCGACGCTCTTGGGACGATCGAAGATCCGACGCACGGCCTCGCAAGGACAACGCCGCCCGACCTCTAGAGGAGAAATCGACGCGACGCCTGCCGTGAGATCGTAATTTCAACGCACAGCCCCGCAGATCGAAGTCTAGAGGAGAAATCAACGCGACGCCTGCCGTGAGATCGTAATTTCGACGCGCAGCCCCGCAGACCGACGCGCAGCCGGAGAACAAGCAGGAAAATCCACGCACAGACCCGGGACATCTGGTAATCCCCGCGATCCACAGAAAAAGACTGTCCGCGCGCCAGAAAACGACGCCGACTTCCCCGCATGGAAAATAACGACGCAAGTCCGTGTGTGCTGGGGAGAAATCGACGCACACACCCTTTTTCCACGCACCTCTTCTCTTGTGGCCCTCTGAGGAGATTATTCCACTCCCAACCAGGTACTTGTGCTTGAAAGAGACTTTGTTTATATTCTAAAGACTTAAGACACTTTATATCACTTCTCTGCGATATTCCTACATTTTTCCATTGCAACTTTATTCTTTTTTGACCTACAATTATCCTGATAAATATTATATATTTTTCTAAACACTGTGTGGTGTATTTCTGTGGTGCTATATGGTGGTATTGTATGATTTATTGCACAAATACTTTTACACATTGCCTTCTAAGTTAAGCCTGACTGCTCGTGCCAAGCTACCAGAGGGTGGGCACAGGATAATCTTGGATAGTGTGTGACTTACCCTGACTAGAGTGAGGGCTTTTGCTTGGACAGAGGGTAACCTGACTGCCAACAAAAAAACCCATTTCTAACAATAGTCAACTCTTGTCCATTTGAAAATGTGACCTTTTTCAAGGATTGCCCTATTTTACAAGCCTTACAATTATTAAATTTAAAGAAACCCTTTTGTCTCTCCTCTAACCAATTACAATCTCTTTCTAGGACAAAATGACTTTTTACTATCATATCCTTTATACTGGGCGCTCTCTTATATGAAAATAATGGCTTAGAGCCAACTAAGAGTCCTAAATCTGAATCCCTGCTGATAATCGTCCAGTGTTTACATAGGATATTGTTTATGAAAGTGCTTTCTTTGGTGTATTGCATTATCATTCTGAATGTTTCTTTTGAATTCTTATCTTTGTTATGAAACAAGAAATCCTCTCGATTTTTAGATTGAATCACATTTAAGTTTTTCTTAAGGATGTTCTCATTGTATCCTCAAATTTTAAATCTTTCATAAGTTTCATAACATTTTAAAATTGAATCTTTTTCATTGGAACAGTTTCTTCTCATTCTAATAAATTCACCCAGAGGAATACTGTTGATTAAAGATTTAGGGTGAAAACCTTTTCCATGTAATATACTGTTGCATGCAGTTTATTTCCGAAATACTGTTGTTTCAATTTTATCATTCTCAATGTAAATAGTGATGTCTAAAAAATTAATCGATGTTTGACTTGTTTCACAAGTAAATTTAAGACCTACTTCATTGTCATTGAGAATGTTAAAATATTGTATGAATTCATCCTTTGATCCATTCCAGATAATAAAAAGATCATCTATAAAGCAAACCCAAAGTAATGCTTTTTCAGCATATTCCTCATTGTTTTTGCTCCACGCTATCTCTCTTTCCCACCAACCCATTACCAAGTTGGCATATTTTGGCGAAAATAAAATTCCCATAGCGGTACCACATAATTGATGATAAATCTCATGGTTAAAGATACAAATGTTGTTTTTCAAACACATGTCAATCATGTCTAATACCATTTTAGAGTGCTCTAACTCTGAAATATTGCGTTGTTTTAAAAAATATTCGCAAGCATTTAACCCAATTTCATGGTTGATCGATGTGTAAAGAGAGACTACATCTATTGTAACCAGTAGGTAACTTGGGTGCCAATCCAAATCCAATAGAATTTTTAGAAGATCTCCAGAGTCCTTAATATATGAGCTCAAAAGGTATTACAATGGGAGCTAAATAAATGTCTACATAATTAGAAACTCTTTCAAACAATGAGTCGCATGCAGAAACTATTGGCCTTCCTGGTGGTAATGTCAATGATTTATGAATTTTCGGCAAGAAATAAATCGTAGGTAAAGTTGGATTCTCTTTTTTCAGAAAAGTATATTCCTCACGATCAAGTAGCAATTGTTGATGCCACATGTCCAATTTAGTATGCAAAAGAAAAGTCAGCTTTCTAATAGGATTTTTTGTCAACTTTCTGTATTCAATTGGATTATTTAATTGCCTGTAGGCTTCCCTCATATAATCAGATGTATTCAAGATGACAACATTTCCTCCTTTATCTGCTGGTTTAATTATAATCCGGTTATTTTCCATCATGTTTTTTAATGCCAGGCGTTCATTTTTTTTCAAATTTTCCATATTCTTTCCTCGTCTTTTATTTTGTAAACGTTCCAAGTCTTCTAAGACTAATTCTGAGTACAGATCTATTTTATTGGAGATAAAATCGGGCAAAACTTTGATTTATCTTTTAGACCAGATGATGTATGGCGTTTACTATTAACATTTAGTTGTTGTAAAAAAAAATTGTTGAATAAGATTAATCACTACCGCCATCAAACTACCCCTTTAAAATCATTTATTGTCCTAGGCAGTAGAATCCTTGCACTAATGCATTTCCCCGGAATATGGACAAAATACATTCACTATAAGAGTTTCCATCATACGTTTTAAATGACCTAGTAACTTCCATTATTCATTTACAATGTCTGAAACTACAAAGAGTCTGAACTAAGAGAGGGACCCGGATCCAGGAACTAATGGATGCAAATTATCAGCTGTTCCAGTCAGTTCAAGAATAGTAACTCTACAAAGGAGCTCTGGTAATTCTGGAAGGTACCCTCAGAACATCTATTTAAACTTGGTGTGACATCAGTGTCAGAGATGTGAGATTTTACACAAAAGAAGACATACCTGGTTATATGTAAATTGTTGGTGGATAAACTTAAAAGAAGATATATTTTTATATATACTTATGTATTCTGCATGTGTTCAAGTGAAATATCAAAAACAAAATCTTGGTTATTTCCATCAATTCCTTGCACCTGAATGACCTTGGTCACAGATTTCTGTTGATAATTTAACTGATTTAACACATTCAAAGAAAAGGAACATAATAATTTTCATCACCGATTATATGCCAAAGATTGCCCCTTTTATTTGTCATACAGAAGTACCAACAGCCAAAGAAGTTGCTTCTCTATTTTCAACACCAGTATAATGATTACATATTTTGATGAATATGATGATACTTGATAGAGGATCGCTATTTACATATAAATTCTGGATAGACTTGTCACACATTCTTCACGTTCAACCCTCTCTGTCTTCAGCTTACCTCCCTCAGAAGGACAGCCACACCAAACATGTCTATCAGTATTTGAAGCACTTTCTTCACTGTTGTGCACATAATCAAAAGGAACACTTAGCTGATTATCTTGCCACAGCTGAATGTGTCTATAACAATGACACTTTCTTCTTCCAAAACACTAGTCCATACTTAACTTTATACACTTTCCAACCAGCAAGTATGCCTCTGTAAATAGTGGTCAGTCAGCCATCTGCAATAATGTCATATGTTCAACGACTTTATATAAGTAGTAGACAGGTACTGGAATAATGCAATGGGTAGGGACAGCTGTCTGGCATCATCAGGGCAGCATCAAGTGCAAATGCTGATCAAAAAATGGGCAGATCCCTAGAAGTCTTAAAATATCACAGCCAGCTGTCGTTTCGAGGCATGAAGAGTCATAGTAAACCATTGTACCACAGAAGAGTCTATTAACTGTAACAGCACCAGCAGCAACAGCCCCAGGAGACCTATTATCTACAATACTGTCTGCAGCATGAATGGAAAAAACCTGGCAGTGGCCCAGGCAGTTCACTGCATCATATTCACAAAAGGTGAGCCTGATTTCCAACTTTCCGCACTGCTGAATATATATTTATGTCTGGTGATGATCACTGTTCTGATTAAAACATGAATCTTTGAAATACCTTATGCTGGAGGAGAAACAATGTCCTTATCTCTTACTATGTTCTCCAGTGACTGCTTTCTTTTAAACATGCACATAGGGCTCTCTCTGGTCCTACTCAATGGCTTACCTATTAGCTATCATATTTACACTAATGTTTCAAAATCTATGTATTGTCCTTTATGGGAAGAGGAATTCACAACACATTTACCTCACTGTCCAAGGCTTGGATGCTTTTCATGAGGTGAGGGCTACTAAACAGGCACTGTTTTACAGCATTTCAGTAATGTCAATCAATCAATGGAGAGGTATTTGTAGAGCACTGCTTACCACCCAAGTGAGTATCCAGGCGCTTGCTGCCATTGATAGTCGGAAAGCCAGGTCTCGAGTCTCTTCCTGAAGTTGTCTAGTGATGGCGCGGTGCGTAGGTAGAGAGGGAGGGCATTCCAGGCTTTGGCGGCAAGGTGGGAGAAGGAGCATCTGCCTGAGCGGCATCTTCGAATGTGTGGGATTCAGGTGAAGGTGTGGTGTGCGAAGCAAGGTTTCTGGGAGGTTGGTGGAAGTGCAGGCGGTGGTTGAGGTAGGTGGGACCTTGGTCGTGATGGGCCTGGTAGTTGTGGGTTAGGAGTTTGAAGTGACATTTTTCCTGGATCTGGAACCAGTGGAGGTCCACAGTTGCTGGGTGATGTGAATTCTCTTGGGTAGGTTGAGGATTAGCCTGCTAGCTGCATTCTGGATCATCTGGAGTGTTTGCATGAGTTTGGTGGTGGTGCCTGCGTAGGATGTGTTGCTGTAGTCTAGTCGGCTAGTGATGAGGGCCTGGGTCACTGTCTTTCTGGTGCAGACGGGGAACCATTTGAAGACTTTGCGGAGCATGCAGTGTGTGAGGAGGCATGCTGAGGAGATGGCATTGACCTGACATCTCATGGAGAGCTCACTGTCGAGGATGATGCAGAGGTTGAGTGTGTGGTCCTTAGGAGTATGAGTGGGTCCGAGTTCCGATGGCTACCACGAGTCGTTACACAGGGACGTGTGTCTCCTGAAGATCAGAACTTCAATCTTGTCCGTGTTGAGCTTCAAGCAGTTGTCCCTCATCCAGGTAGATACGTTCTTCATGCAGTTGTGGACGTTGTTTTTTGTTCGGTGGGGTCTGCTGAGAGTGAGAGGATGAGCTAAGTGTCATTGGGGTCTGAGATGATGATATTGTGTGATATGACTATGTCCGCAGGTGGTGTCATTTAGATATTGAAGAGGTTTGGGCTGAGGGATGAGCCTTGAGGGACGCCGCAGATGGTGGGCTAGGCTTGCAAGGTGAAGGGTGAAGACGGACTCTCTGGATGCGCCCTGTGAGGAAGGTCGCCATCTATCTGAGTGCATCGCCTGTGATTCCTATCTGGCGTAGTTGGTTGATGAGTGTGTTGTGTGAGATGGTGTCAAATGCTGCGGGTAAGTCGAGTAGGCTGCTGATATCTTCTGTTGTGGTAAAGAGGCTGTCCCTGTGCTGTCATTGGCTCTGCAGCCTGATTGGGATGGGTCAAATATGTTGTTCCTCTGCAGGAGCTCGGTGAGTTGGAGGTTGTGGCCTTTTCCACGGTTTTGGTGGGAAAAGGGAGCAGAGATATAGGGAGGTAGTTCTAGAGTTCACTGTGGTCTGCATAGGGTTTCTGGAGGAGGGTCTGATCTTGGTGTGTTTCCAGGCTTTGGGGAAGGTTGCTGTAGCTAACAAAGCTTTGAGTGTGGTGGCAAGTTGGTGGCCAATCTCGTCTCTCCCGAGGTTGAAAAGCCGGTGTGGGCAGGGGTCAGTGGGTGCTCCGGAGTGGATGGAGTTCATGAGTGAGGATGTGTTTGGTGTGCTGAGTTGCTCCCAGGTGGTGAGCAGGTGGGTGGCAGCGGTGGTCATTGGGATGTTGAGGAAGTTGGAGGGTTGGGGATCAAAGCTTTTAAAAATGCTCTGAATTTTGTTGTGCAAATGGTTGGCAAAGGCGTTGCAGAGTTCTTGCAAGGAAGGGATCGAGTTTTCAGTGGCCGACTGGCACGTAAACTCTCTGACGATGGAGAAGAGTTCCTTAGTTTGGTTGCCACTGGTTTCAATGCAGCGGGTTAGGGCTTCCTTTTTAGTGGCCTTGATTAGGCAGTAGTAGTTGTTGAGGGCAGTTTTGAAGGCGTCTCGGTCAGTGAGGTTCTTGCTCATGCTCCATCTTCTATCCAGGTGTTTTCTCCTGCGTTTGGCTGCCCTGAGTTCTGGGGTGTACCAACCGGTGTGTTTGGTGGGTCTGTGGGATTTGGGTGGTTTGATTGTAGCGCCTTTGTCAGTGGCATGTGTGATCCAGTTGTTGAAATTCTATATTGCCTGATCTAGGATGGTGGTGACATTTGGCCGTGTTGTCCTGAGGGCGTTGGTCCATTGTTGCTGGGTAACCTTGATCTAGCTGTGAAAGGGGTACTGGTGCAGTTGTGGGCAGTGCAGGTGGGAGGGACCGGCGAGGGGGAAGTGAACTATGAAGTGGTCGGACGAGGTGTGGCTGTATCGTGTTCTGCTGCTGGATGAGAAAATGGAATCCAGCGTGTGTCCGGCTTTGTGAGTGCAGTTTGTAACCAGCTGCTTGAGACCGATGTTGTCTAATCTTGTGTTCTCTTATGTTATTCATAGTTAGCTTTGGAGTCAACCCTTTGACAAGGAAGAACACAATCATGGCAATCAATAAACTATACCAATGATGCAGAGTTGTATTTACAGGTATATAACTAGTTTTCTCTGATTCATGCACAATCACAGCACATTCCAAGCTGCTGCCTAGTATTGGTAGTAGCCATTTACTGTTGCTGCTTGGACATTCTATTTTGCATACCCACCCAGAAAAGAAAAAATTGCTAGTGTTGTTGTTTCTAAAACAAATACAGTGTATAAACTGACATGTGCATTTGGACCTACTTTTTGATTGTCTTATTGCTAAATTGGTGTAATACTGTTCATGTTGTTTCTGTCTTACAGGATACAATTGCAATCAAGAGGCAGTTGCACAGCAGAAAGATACGTCCAGTGTCTGCCTTCATCAGTAAGCATACAGGCCTCCCTCTATAGTGTTTCATTTTCCTTTCATTGTTATTCTTCAGTCATATTAACCAACTCAAGTTTAAATTCTCCCTCCTGTTTGTTGTGTCTGTGTTACCCTGTCTGGCTCTGCTATCTGTTTACTGTTTCATGTCCATGCTTCCATGTTATGTTTCCATATCTCAGGGACTATTGCACCCTCTAATCTTGTATGTTTCTGACTCTCTTTCTTTTCAGGTGTGAGTGAGCAGGAACTGGACCGCCACACAATGGAAATGGAGTCTCCCTCAGGCTGGTTTTCTTCTTCCACCAGTAGCCAATATTCCCGCTCAAGGAGCACTTCCTTTGAGGCCCTAGTGGACCTTCCTACTGAAGGTGCCAAACTGGAACACCAAACAAGGGGTCGGCCAAGGCCACGAAGGAATATCCGCCAGACTTCTAGCAAGCGAAGTGTGAGTTTTGCACAGGAGTTTGCTTTTTAGTCTCTTGAGTTATAAAAATCAGGAAATGCTTTGGGAGAGGTTTATTTTTGTGGGTCCTTCCCACAAATGATGCCATGGGAATTAGTATAAAAATGTATTGGTAAATGACAAGAGGATCCAGAAGCTTGGAAATATTTGGAACAACTCCATAAGTTGAAGAGGTGGGAGTTGTAGGCCCAGACTCCAAGAGGTAAACCAGGTCCTCTGAACGCTTGGCTGGTGCTGTGGACCACTTTCCTGAACCAAGAAACACTTCTGAAAGTAAGTGTGACAGTGTTACCTTGTGGGTAGCCTGAACTCTGGATGTTGCGCCTTTCCAATGTGACCTTTTTTTTAACCCTTTGAGAACCAGTTGCTTCTATGCGCTAGAAAACATTAATTCTTTAAAAATTCATACCTCCCATTTCTCTTATCTGTTTTTAATCATTGTGGTGTTATTTTAAAGATAAGATTTTTAGTGAGTTTTGTGTTTCACTTATTTACTATTTTGTGATTTTTAAATGCTTTACAAACCTGTCTCCTAAGTTAAGCCTTGTCGCTCGTTGCCAAGCTAGCAAGGGTTGAGCTGGGTTTAATTTATTGAGACCTAACTGGACCTAAGTGGAGGTTAGTAGCTATTGCTAAGTGTAGGTACTTACCTGCCCGTACCAATAATCCACTTTCCAACACTCCACCTTCTGGATCCAAAAGGAATGTTGTTGTTCTGCTTTGACCGCACAAAAGAATTCCGGGTGGATGACCGACTCTATGTAAGTACGTCGGGCCAAAGGAAGGCTGTGCAGAAATAAACCATCTCCCAGTAAATTGTTCTCAAAGTAATGATCTGCTATGCATTGGCCAAAAGGTAACCACCTGAGGGCTTGTGTGCACATTCTACCAGTGCCAGAGCTGTGTTAGCTTGCAGAGTTCCAGCCCTGGATATCTGTCAGGCTGCAGCCTGAGCTTAATTGCACACGTTCATGAAGCCCTACTGCTTGGACAGTTAGGTCACTCAGGATGGGCATATTGCCCTTCAGTCATGCAGGACTTCCTGGTCTATGGTAGGTTCACAGACACACCTTAGGGGAGGCGTTGCTTGAGCATCTATTCTAAGTAAATTAATCTATGGCTAGGCAGACCCTCCAGTGTTTTGCAGTTTCGCAAATCTTTTATGCATGACAAAATTGACCAAGCTGCACAAAGCCCACAGAGTCATGTCCGGTGCTGCAAAATAACACAAAAGTGTTGCTTCTCTGATTTATTAATAGTTTTATTGCTTCACAAACCTTAAAAGAGCAATCCACACTCGGCTTTCATATGCTGTTGTGCCAGCGGCACTGAATTTTTCACTTTGAGAAGGCACAGGCAGTCTTCCCCCCATAAGGACTGTCCCTAGATTTGTTGTGCAGATCGAAGCCTGGCAGACAGCGAATGCTAGCATTGGCCCTCATTTGCAACAAATGTGCGTCACACTCAGCTTTATTGCATCCATCCCCCCCCCCCCCCCCCCCCCCCCCCCAAGGAAAACAATATTGTCCCTAGTTGAGGCTCAACTGGTAATGTCAAAAGAAGACTGTTGGGTGAGTGAAGTCAGCTATATTTTGAAAAATCATCATTGTTGGCAACAATTTTGAGCACATTTTTTAAAAAATGCAGTGGCATTACATGTAAAGTCATCAACAGTGCTGATTTATTTAAGAGCAGTACTTTATTAGAACATTTACTTTGATTTAGTGTAACAGGAATGAAAGCTTAAAGTTTTTGTAATGGTACTGCTCTATAAACAAAACGGGAGTGTTTGTTAAATTACAACACAATACAGATTCAAGAAATTTACCTTTCTTTTCTTTTATACAAATGTGAAGCAATTAATCTGTAGCTGTACTGCATGAAGATGGGGCATCTCACTAAACCAGTGATTAGTCAGTTGTCATGAGTCCACCACAGATGGCGTTTGTTGTTATAGGTAGGACAACATTATAATCAATCAATCCACATACAAGAGAGACGTTGGTATTGTGCACATTCTGAACTCACATGTTTGAATGTGCTCTCATACCTGGCAATGGACAAAAATGAGGATCAGTGAAAAGGTATCTGCCTAAGATCACACAATTTGGTCAAGCCGGACGTTGGAGCATTATTACAGCAAACAGAATACATGTTTTTGTGTACAGCGCACATCCGGAACACACACATTTGAAGGTGCTCTTGTGTCTGGTAATGAACTAAAAGGAGAATCAATGAAATAAAGCATTTGCCTAAGATCACATCATTTGTTCAAGCAGGAAGCTGGGATTGATCCCTGATTTATTTTTCAGTTTCATGCTGCATCAGCGAGTAAATGGATACCTCTTTCTCCCATTAAAGGTTCAAACTTTGGGCCAGATGTATCAAATGTTTTTACCCATTCTGTGTCTATGGGAAAATGTGTTTGTACATATGGCCCTTTGTCTTTAAATTTCGCATGCTGACATTAGAGCATGGGTGACAGGCCACATGTGATTAGAAGAACACACACCATGTTTTTTTTTCCCTGCAGATTCCCATTTTATTAGTGATAACTATGAAATGTCACTAGAATAAAGTGCTGCAAAAAACGCGATAGTCTGAAGCAAAATTTCCATTTGTTTACCGCAGAATTTCCTGATCCATGCTGCAATATCCTGGGCGATCTGGTTTGAAGGCTCTTATCAGATGAACAAGCTACTTACCTTAAAGCCTTATCTGGTAGAGACTCTATTTACCTACAGATTCCTTACCAACCCTCCCATCCTCCCCGCTATGCAACCTTATTAGAGGATGAGGGTTTTCCTTTCCAAAAGGCCCTAGAAACTCACACCAGTGGTAAGTCTTCATTTTGACTCTGTGATCCAGGCCTGGAAAGTCACAAAAATGAGCTGACTCCAGCATGTCGAGGTCACACCTACGTAGGTACTATGTACGTCACTTCCAGAACGGACGATGCTGATGCAAATCTGAACTATGCCACCTTCCAGTGCTCAATGGTACTGCTTGAAAGAATTCACATTCATTCTGACTCCTGAGGATAATTCTCTGGTGAGGAATCTGTGGCTAGGTAGAGTCTCTACCAGATATGGAATTACCAAATGTAAGTAACTTGTTCGTACATACCTGGACAATTAATTGGAGTGGAGTATCTTCCGCTGGTTGCAGAACACCTTCTGCACATGATGACCCTTCTCCATGACTAGGGCTTTACCCTTAATTACCAGAAATCTTATGTCACTCCCACACAGACACTAACCTTAATTGAGGTAGTCCTGGGCACTCTCCCTCAGAGGATTTTAGATTTTCAGGAGCTGATTAAGACATTTTTGACATAAATCCCAGTTCTATGTGTCTCATATTTGCTTTGTTTCATGGCCTTGTGCATCCTGGTAGGGGCAAACACCAGATGGGGGATGCAGGCCCTCCAGAGGTGCATAAGGAAGGAGTCACTCTAACATCAAGGGGCTATTTTGGGTCAAATACTTGTGTTTAAATCAGTTCACCCTGATTTGTACTGATCGTTAGAACCTCCAAACTATTGGTGGGTTATCTTAACAGTCCTTCGTGGACACAGACTACCATGGTCACATGCTGTGGTGCTATGGTGCTTACCTGGGAGACATTAAGGCTCAGGGCTTCTGGTCTGCATTGTAGCAGCATCTGCCCATAAACATGCTGGTGCCTTGGTGGTCTGTCTTGTTAAGACACGATGGTGAGAGCCTGTGATCCTGTGTGGGAAGGCAATTAATTGTCTTGGGCAGTCCGTGCAGTGATAGTCTATTTTCCTTGTAGCTGTTTGTCTTGCAGATTCCCTCAACCTGAGAGAAGACACTCTCAGTCATGTGTCACTGAAGGATCGTGAGTAGGAACTACACCTCAGATTGAAGAAGGTAATCTTCTCCAAATTGGGGTCTCCCTCTACGCATCTCTTTACCCCAGCCCAAAAATAGAAGTGTCTTCAGTTGTGTGCCATAAAGTAAACTCTAAATGGTTGTCTGGTGACACCTTCTCGATCTGCTGGTCTTAAGGCATGCTGTGCATGTTTCCACCAATTACACTTCTTCATGCGGAAGGTGTAGAAATATCAAGCACAGTTGACCCTGATTGTCCGAGACTGGGCAAGGAGAACCTGGTATGCCAATCAATTGCCACTCCACTCAGCATTATAACGCCTCTTCCTCTTCTGGGTAGGGTAGAGCTGCTTTTGCAGCAAGATGATCGGGTCCTCCTTCCTAATATCCAGTTGTTGCAGGCACACGCAATGTGATTGAACTGTTCTACCTAAAGTCATCACGCCTCCCAGATGAATTTGTGGATGTCTTCTTGTTGCCACAAATCCTGCTAAGAAATCCATTTATGGGGGTTGCTGAATTAAATTTGTTCCGCTGTGCGAGCGTTTTAAAATCTCACCTTTCTGACATCCTGCGATTCGCTCCATCTCTTGCTCATCATGATCTGGAAGTGATACAGTTAGGGATATTTAGATGTCCTTTCTGCCTTCCTATGTTTTCCTTGCAATCCCTCTTGTTTTAGATTGTCACTAGTAGCTTTTTTTCTAAAATCACACTCTGTTCATTGTTGCTTAGTGGGATTTTAATCTTGTGTTGCCTTTCTCAATGGCGTCCCCATTCAAGTTGCTACACGGTTGTTTGTTTTGGCTTTCCAATTTGAAGATAGTATTATTTGTGCCACTGATTTGAGCCCATAGAACTGGCGAACTTCAGTCGTCTCAATTTTTTGACCTTACAGGGTTTTCTTTTGGGATAAGTTGCTCCTTCATACCTCCTCATCTTTTCGTTTTACTGTGGTATTTGCCTTTCACCTGGGCCAGTCCATTACTGTTCCATTATTTTTCCCTGCTCCTCATTACACCAAAGAGGAGGAGAAGCTGCATAGACTGGACACAGACAATCACACATTACAGGAGAGGGATTAATTAGCTTTTTGTGAGCTTAAATGGGTAAGTCGGGGAGCCAAACACACCATTCTCCTTGGGCCATCATCCTCTATATCTAGATCTGTTATGCCTTAACTAAATGAGACCCTGCAGAGGGTATGTGCACCCTCTCCACTAGGGCCACTGCTCCTACAATGGCTCTCAGTACAGGTGGTCTGGTGGCAGGCATCTGCCTGGTAGCCACATGTTCAGCCCTGTAGGCTTTCTTCTAAACATTACTGCCTTTAAGCTCAGGCACACAGAGACAGGTACTTTCCTAGGCATGTGTTGCATGACTTATTGGTTGATTGGCACTACTTAATCCCACCTACCAGGGAGATATTGCTTTGTGCCTCACTAATAGCTTGGGAAATTACTTTGGGAATGTTTTCTGGAATCCTAGGGCAGAAAGCAGTACTGGGGCTCAGATTGCACTAACTAGAACCTTTTACCACCAGTGTTTAGGGACTTTAACCTGCAATATTACAATAACCTACAAAACTGAGCACCCAAGTACACCTGTTTTGACATAACCATCCGGACAGTGAAGTTAAGCAGTCCAAGGATTTCTCGGGAGTCGGTGTGGGCTAGAAGGTCAGAACTCAATGAGAAATTGAATAAGACATCCAGAAATAATATGTTTAGACAGTTCTTTCTTCTAAAAGAAAAAGTACTTTACTTCTGGCATGCAACACACCTGTACATAATCTTCATAGAGTATTTCATTTGGTGCACAGTTATCAAGTAACAATAACTGTACTCCCAGGAAAGCTTTCAAGGGGTAGTGCAGTGCAAGTCTTAACCTTTTTCCTCATGTGGTAATGAGATGTAAGTGTCTGCTAGGTGTTTATCCAGGTTTTGCTGACCCCTCTCCATATCTAAATCTTTCCCAAAGCAAGATTTTCCTCTTCCCTAGACCCCACCCAGATATTTCACCCTTGCACCTTCCTGTCTTTTGGTTGGCTGTGTTAGCAGGCCAGGCTAGCAGGATGAAGGCAAGCACTACTCCAGGTGGTTTGTGCCCTCACATGGACCGCAAGCAAGAATGGACTGGCCCAAGTGTCGTTGTAGCGGTCCTTGCATGTTGTGAACGCCTTTGTTGTTTAAACGTATTAAATATGTGTAGTACCAGCGCCGGTCATGAAGAGGTCATGCTTGTGTTGCCCTAATTGTGTTCCAGTCAATATTCATTGAGGGACCTTTCTCAGACACCAACACAGGCCCAGCACCCAAACAAAACTAACCAAGTCCACCCCTGATTGTAGCTGTGATACAGAAGTATAGGTTGATGCTCCTGCTTTATGTGGGGAGATATTCTTGGCCTGGTACAACACCTCTTTCGGTGCTTCATTTCTTGAGATGAAACTGTCAAATGCACTCACATCTTTCCTGCACCAATCAGTCATAGGCACTGTGTTTTCTCTGGCTGGAAACCTGTAAGCTATGTTTATACTTTCCAAAGGGGGCTTTTGCTTCTGTAGGGTTACTCATGTCTCATAGCTTCCCTCTAGGCCTACCAGTGCTGGTCATTCTTCCAAGTCAATGTACAGCTTCAGATCATCCTGCACCATCGTCTGCTATTCCCACTATTCTAATCACAGTCTTCCTCATACAAGTGTATTCCTAATGACTCTTCAAAGCAGTAAATACATATCTTCCTTCAAGGAAGGCCGAAGACTGCTCTTCCTGGCAGGCTGTAGAAATCCCCAGGTCCTTATAATTGATAAAGGAGAGTTAGCGGTCAATACCTCAAGTCTGGAACATAGAGAGTCTCCTTTGTCTGGGGACCCTGGGTTCCGGTAGATAAGTCTTGGAACATTGTCTGGTATCAGAAACCACTAACCTTGTAATCTTGTAATCTGAATCCAACTCGAGTGATGCACTTTTCCACTCATTACCTGACCCACCATATTGACATTAGTAGACACGGGAAAGGGGAATGGGATAGGAGAGAAAACAGCGATACTGGATATTACCACTGTGACTTCTCACTGCTGGGCCCTGATATCTGCAGGTGAGAATAGTCATTTAAAGAAAAACAAAATGCAGTTTAGTAATCTACAATGCAATGCAGCATTTAACCTTAACAATGAAAGCGTATACATTAAAAATATCTCTTTGTAACCAACTCTGAAGCATAACAAGATTTAAATAAATACCTGTAGCTTGCCAACCTTCCTTCTCTTTTGCAAAGATAACTATCTCGGGCTTTATGATATGCTGTCACTGACTGATTTAGATTCAAAATTTTCTCTTGTCTCTTGGGCCAACTGAAAATCATTAAACAATCATTAATAGTCTGTGATGCCTATTGTGAACAACATATGTATCACTTGCTAAATACCACGTTTGCCTTGTATGCACATTGATATATACATACATAAGTAATCCTAATGTTGATGCTAAACGTCTCCCGTTTCTTCACAGCAAAACCCAAAGTTAAAAAAATGTAAGCGATCCTAAAAGTCCTAAACTACTAAGGCCCAATGTGTAATCAATATTTTGAAGTTTGTTATCCAACTCAGCTTTATTTCCAGAATAACTCTCTGTATTCAAGCTTTCCTTCATCAAGCTCTGAATTAAGTAACTGCTCTACCTAAGCAAGTTACGAATCCAAAAGGTATGGTATGGCTGCAGCCTAATTATAACATGGTTGCCTAGCAAGAATGCTGTGAAACACAAAGGAATTCATACCCAATAATCCAGGGGTTCTCCACCATCTCCAAGCATTGTGAAAGTTCAAGGATTCTTGGGATTTGTAATTCTCTTGTTACTTTACCCCATCCTGATGGAACTGTATTGGCTCCCCTTGTTGGCCCACACCGTGTTCCAAACTAGGTACATTAATTACAAAGCTGTCTCGACCAGCACTTATCTTACAGACAAGCTCACGATCTGTGGTAAATCTCAGCACACTCGCAACCAGGACACTGACAGACTGTAGACTAAGATATGTAGGAAAGAAAAACAAGAAAGCAGACCTTTTCAATCTACACCCAGGATGCGTAACGACATCCTTATATCCATCAGGACCTCCCCAACACTGCTCCAATTTACGTAAGAGTTGAACAGTAACCTCTTTGAAGAACACTAAATCACAAGGCATTAGCTATCTACGACACAGGTTCCTCTCCTCTTACTCGTTGACAGTATGCTTGTCTTTAACCATGTACAGTACAGTGCTCCACTGCCATTTGGCTAGGTTGGCGCTGTAGAAATACCGTATACTTCTACACAGCCATACAGGCTGAAGCAACACACTGTGAACATGGCCAGCCTTTCCATGCTGGAACTAATCTTGGCACAAACAGGTTTGGAGAACTGCATCCTCACACTTGTGGAGCCATTATCGGTATGTTTGTTGACTTGGTTTCTGACATGTGAGGCCTTATTACATTTATGGCACACTTTCCTTGTTTGTGCCATGGTACACCTTTAAATCGGTGCACCATGTGCAAACAAGAAAAGTGTGCTGTATTACTGTGAATGCGCTTCCCCCAGAGCAGCCGCGAACTCATGCTACCCTAGGGGCATCAAATTCAAGTGAAAAACAGAGTGGATGCTTCAAAGCTGCTCTGTGTTTCACAGTGCAGATGACAACCCGGCTGCTCTTTAAATAGGGGAGATCCCCTTGCAGGCGGGTGCAGTGAGTGACAGCACCTGCCTGCAAGGGGATGTCTGGGGGGTCCATGGGGCCCCCTTTCTACCCCTCAGAGGAGTCCCTTTAGGAGGTACACTGGAAGTGTACCACCTTTTTGTGGTGCACTTTCAGTGCACCTCCTAAAGACGTTTGCTTTTGTGCCTGTGTCCATAAATGGCACAGGCACAGAGGCAGATTGATTCCCTCATTTATATAGAACCACTCTCCCATCCAAATGAGGAAACACCCTCTAATGATAGCACTGGTGCTATCTTTATTATAGAAGGGGCCGTAGAAGCATCTGTGTCCCCTTCTGTAATACCAAATTGCTCTAGGGGTGCACAAAGCAGGTACACATGTCTATTGCCTCCCGGGACACTCTTTGTAATACAGCCCCAGGTATTTTTTTGCTCCATACTGCAGCAGAGGTATTTAATAAGTCAGTCTCTGTGACCTTTTCAGACAGTTACTGCCTTTTGCTCATTCTTCAAAGACTGCTCCAATCACAGTTTTCATCTTGCGGTGTCAGCAGGAGGGTGGGAGTCTCCTCTCAGAGGAGGGCCTACAATAATGCACAAACGAGAGAGAGATGTACTATTAGAAATTAGGCTATTAGCTCAAAGGGGGTGCACCCACCTCAAGCAATCATTACAGTCCTTGTCAGGATGAATCACTGAAGTCAATAAGTCAACCTGAGCTCAACCACCTAATAGGTATTGCACAGAGCAGACAGCCTTAAACTTAGAGGCAACATGTAACATATCTAAGAAGTACTCAAACAATAATGAAGTTGAAATGCTGAACATGAAAAATCCCAAAATCAATTAGAAAAATAGAGTAACATTTAAAAAACAAAATTACACCTAAAAACAAAAATCCCACATGGGGAACCAGAGATATGCATTTTTAAGGTTTTAAGTAGAAATAGGGCTAAGAACAAAGTCAATGGTCATGGTAGAAAGGACTTTGAGTGCAACTTGATGCTGACCATGATGGAGCATGAGTCAGATACACTAACCAGGTTCATCTTGGTCAAAGATTTGACCTTCTCACTTTAGAACTTTAAGTCTCATCCACCACAGGAGTAGACTTCTAAAGGCCCCAAATATCTCAGGAGAGGCACTAAGAGACTCACCAAGTGGCAGGCAGAGGCCACTAGTCAGCTTGGCAGTTTCAGGAAAAGGCCTTTTGTATCTTGTTGCATCCCTGTAGCTTTACCAGGAGGCCAGCCTATTGACTCTTGGAATTCACTTAGCCCTGGATACAAGAGCAGATTCGGCCTTCTAAGGTCTTCTCAGGATACAGGCAGCAGGTTCAGTAATGTTCTGAAGTGGGTTTGTTCCTAGAGATGCCACATTTATGCCTGATTTAAATTAGTGGGTTGGAATGACCACTGGGGGCACCCTAACCAATGGGGTATGGGTTCCCGGGGATAACCTTACCCATTGTGAGCATTTTCAAGATGGCCAAGCTCTTCAGCAACACTAGGCCTGGGATCTGAGGGGTGGGTATGTGTGTGGGGAATGTACTGTGGTAATCCCAGTGTCCTTTCACATGTAACACTAAAAATAAATTACACAGTTCCTTTATAACCCACAATCTCAGAGACAGGCGTTTGGTACAACTAAAGCTGAGTGTTGAGTAATCGGAGAGAGGATACTCACAAATGTGTTTTAGCAATCTTTTTCTCTCCTTTGAAGTGCTCCCCAAATGTCATATGAAAAACCCCAGCAGACCTGTCAAGCTGGTCTTGACAGTCCAGCAAGATCTGACACTGTGATTTCAACAAGAGGTCCATGTGATGGAGACTGGTCTGGCTGGGAGGACAAAAGAAGGGTGCAGGCCTGGGTGTTAGTTACATCTGCTTGTGACAAGAGAGGCCTCTTTGAGGTTAATCAAGTCCCTGGGCCCAGCCCACAAACTGTCCTATCAACATCACCTTCCCATACCCAAGGCCTTTTGTCCCTCATCTGGGAGCAAGTTCATACCCCTTTCATGCCTATTGAAATGCTAATTTCTGTCTGGCAGAAGTTAGAGAGCAAAATGCAGATTTAGTTTCCAGAACCTTCAAGAAGGGGAAAGTTATCTTTCTAAAAGTTACTTTTCCATTATATCTAAGAAAAAAAAATCAGACTTCACCACTGAATAAGATTTTTCTGTAACTATAAAAATAGTTGCTTAATTTATTTTTCTAGCTAGTCCCATACCCGAGAGACATTATTCACATTTAATTTTGCATCCCAGTGCTTTCCTATGGAATAGCCAACTCTGCTACACTGAAAATAGCTTTCAGGGCTTTTTCACTGTAAGTACATATCTGATAGAGACTTCTAGTTACATATTCCTTACCTTTGAATTCTCTCCAGGCATCAGACTGGCTCCAGAAGGTTTTCTAGAACAGTACCAGTACGTGCCAGTAGGTGGTGCCCTCCGAGTCCCTCATCAGCATTGTCTGTGTCAGAAATGACGTTGCCGGTCCTAATATGCGCCAATATCAGTTCCCAGGTTCGTCAACATCAGCTCTTTTCTTTCTGCACCAGCCAGCGCTGATCCGAAGAGAGCTACCCTTCAGTCATTTTTTGACTGGTCTTTTTTTTACTTTAGTCAAGCTTTTTTCAAGAATTTCTCATGGTGTGTTGAGGGATGTCTTCTATGAAGGCAGGTTTCAAGCTCTGCGGATCCTGTCATCAAGTGATGTCCGTGACAGATCCACACCTTGTGTGTTTGTGGTGTTTGGAGCGCGACCAGGACCCAAAGTCATGCTCAGAATGCTGGGCCATGCATCCGAAGGCTTTGAGGGAGTGGTCCCTGAAGCTGATGGTGGCCCAGTACACGACTCCACGCAGGTCGAGGCCTGGGACAAGTGCAAGGTCCCCGGACCGGTCTTGGTATACAAAGTCATCGTCGTCCCATTCAGAAGTCCTCGGGTGATTAGGTAAGTGGAAGTACAAGAAGAAATCCAAGAACAAATCCAAGAAGTCGAAGTTCTCTTCCACTTCTCCTTGTCCATTGGCCGAAGTGAGGAGGGAGCACCGACTTTCTTGGTCTTGTTCTGTGGAATCTGTGCCTGGCCGACTCCATGCCTCCCCGAATTTCCAGGAGCCGGAGCAGCCCTTGCCCAACTTAAAGAATTTAGGAGACCACGCACCTCATTTTTGGGCAGTCCAACCCTGCTGAAGCGCCTTTGGACCCCACAGGGTTGAAGGAAGCTCCTGCCCCTTCTGCGCTGGTGGCTCCGGCACCAAGGGGCTCTCAGGGATCCAGTCCTGGATCCAGATCGGTGCAGGTCATAACACTATGAGCTTCCCCAACGCTGGTCCCAATGCCGATGCTCCAGGCGGCACTGTCCCCGTTGTAATTCCCGACTATAACACAAAGCTGGATGGGCGTTGCCCAACTCCAGTGCTGGCAGGAGCTCTGCCTGCTCACTCGGATCCTGAGCCCTATTTCTCTGGGCTAGTCCTTGGGGAAGAATTGGAGTGGTTGCTTGACCCTTTAGAATAGCAGACTTATGAGAGTGAAATGGACTGGCGTGAGGACTTGGATGAAGCCAGCAAATTGGGCACATCTCCAGATACTGCCATTCTTTCTCTCCCTACCGTGGCTACTGAAGAGGAACCTTCTTATGCTATGGTGGTGAGGAGGATGGCTGTGGTCCTGGACCTTCAACTGCCCTCAGTGACCATGAAGACTAATCTCTTGACCAGAAGTGCTGCAATCAGGAGCTTCTACCTTATAACACCTGCTCCCATTCTATGATGCCCTCAATGGCATGCTACTGGGTACCTAGAAAAAAACCAGCACAGGAGCTCCTGTGAACAGGATGATTGCCCACCGCCATCACCTGGTACCCGGGGACCCAAGTTTCCTGACACAACACTCCACCCCTGAGAGCTTGGTGGTTGAAGCCTCTCTCACCCAAGGCACGTTCCCTACTGCTCCCCTGAACAGGTAATCTAAAAGGTTGGATTCATTTGGGAACAAGATGTTTTCTTCCACCAGCCTTGCATTGCACTCAGTGAACATTACATGCCTTTTGGGCCATTACTCTCATATGCTGTGGGATATGGTTGCCCATGAGAGAGATGCAGCAAAGTTCACAATTTGTTGCGGACTTGGCGCGAGCGACCTGCTAGGCTGAGCAGTTTCCACAACAGTCGCCCTAAAGTGCCACACCTGGCCGAAGACATCTGACTTTTTGGGGGATGTCCAGGCTTGTTTGATGGACATACCCTTCAATGGTACCCATCTCTTCGGAGACAAGCAGACTCACACTGAAACTCTTTAAGGATTCTCATGCTACGGCCAGAACCTTGGGCTTTGCGGTGGCCCCTCATCCCCCCAGACTGCCTTTCATAGATACTGAATGGGTTACCAACCACACCATTTGTCATCCAGCCACAGTTCCACGCATGCTGCCCAGCCTTTGTGTGGCCAAGGGTGCAGGACCCAGTGATCTTGTGAGTCAGGTGGTCAGTAGTCTGGTCAGTCCGCCCCCATTCCCCTCTACAGCAGCCTCCTTGTTTGCCTCCCCCTGAGGACTAGTTGGCGAGTGGATCCACCATCACCTGCCCTACTGGCAATCCATTATTTCAGGCAGGTGAGTTTTGCGGGTAGTCCAAAGGAGCGACTGCCTCCCCTTTGTGACTACCCCTCCAACCATGCCACCATCTTAAGATCAGATGACAGAGAATCATTTGTCCCTTCTCCGCAAGGAAGTTGGAGCGCTCCTGGTCAAAGGAGCCATAGTGAGGGTTCCAGTGGCAGAAGTACACTTTGGTTGCTATTTCCAGTACTTTGTGGTCCCCAAAAAGGACGAAGGTCCTCTCCCTTTCCTCGACCTTCGATCCCTCAGACGTTTCCTCAAGGAGGAGAAGTTCAAGATGCTCACGTTGGCTCAGGTCTTGTCTGCCCTGGACCCCAGAGACTGGATGAAGTGTTGGATTTGCAGGATGCTTACTTCCACATCCCTGTTTTACCTGCCCACAGACGTTACCTATGGTTCACAATAGGCGACAAGCACTTTCAGTTCATAGTGCTCTCCTTTGGTCTTACTAGTGGTTGCAGCTCACCTGTGACTGGCTGCTGAAGGCGATCTCACCCCAGGCTGTCGTTTTCCACCTCCAGACTACGACAGACCTCCTGCGTTTGCTGAGGTTCACTGTAAATGTGCTGCAGTCACACCTGACTCCCTCTTAAATGCTCTCTGTCATCTCAGCTCTTCGGGACACAGCGCGGTTTCGGGCTTATCCTCCTGAGTGGTGAGAGCAGGATATTCAGGCAATGATACCGATGTTTCAGCCTCCATCCTTGGATTTAGGTGAGAATGACTCTGAAGCTGCTGGGCCTCATGGCCTCATCCTGCTAGTGACACATGCCAGATGGCATATGCGGGCTCCGCAGTGGGACCTGAAGTTGCAGTGGGCGCAGCATCAGGAGAATCTCTCCGGCATCCTCCAGATCTCGGCAGGAACTGCGAAAGATCTGCAGTGGTTTTTTAACTAACCACGATTGGGCCAGAGGCATATCCTCTCCCTTCCTCAACCAGGTCTATCAGTGGTGACAGATGCGTTACTTCTGGGATGGGGTAGCCATCTGGGTGAGGTGGAAATCAGAGAATTCTGTTCTCCGGGGGAAACGGGACTCCACATCGACATGCTGGTGCTCCTTGGGATCCCGCTGGCATCAAAATCCTCTCCTACCTCTATCAAGGTAAAGATGGTGCCGGTGTTCACGGACTACACCACTACCATGTGGAACTGCAACAAGGAGGGCGGGTTGGGGTCGTGGACCCTTTGTCAGGAGGCTCTGCGCCTCTGGACGTGGCTGCAAAAGCAGGGCATATCCCTTGTGGTTCAACCGCTGGCTGCCTTTCTGACCGCCAGAGCAGACAAACGCAGCCAAAAATGTCTAGCTGTTCATGAATGGGGGTCTCTATCTCGAGGTGGCTCAAGGTGTCCTTCAGCAGTGGGTAGAGCCTTGGTTAGATCTGTTCACCTCTATCGAGAACTTACAATGTAAAAAGTTTTGTGCGCTGATTTTCCAAGGCAGCAATGGCTTGGAGACGCTTTTCTTCTTGAGTGGAACTCAGGCCTAGTATACGCCTTTCCACCCATATCAGCCCTGCCCAGAGATCTCAAGAAGATCTGGAATGACCAGGCCTGAATAATCCTTATGGCTATGCACTGGGAATGGAGAGTGTGGTATACTGAGCTGCTGAGCATGTCCATCGATCTTCTGATCAGGCTGCCTCTTCAGGAGAATCTTCTGTCACTACAGCAGGGGAGGAGTCTTCACCTAAACCTGTCCACTTACCGCCTTCTTGCGTGGAGATTGATCGTCAGTAGTTGACAGCTTGTTGCCTTTCCTTCTGAAGTCTGTAATATAATTTTGGCAGCCAGGCATGTATAACACTATAATTTGAAAAAATGTGTGGCATAGTGCACAGACAAGTCTGGTGACTCCTTTTCCGCCCCTTTCTATGAGGTTCTATTGTTCATTCTTTCCCTTGTCCAGCAGAGCTATCCTTTGCACATTCTTAAAGGATATTTGTCTGCTATTTCTGCTTTTCTGTGGTTCCTGATCAACCTTCCTTGTTTAAGTCTCCTATTATACATAGGTTCCTTAAAGGTCTTACTGATCTTTTTCCTCCATCCCCATTAATTATGCCCTGTTGTGATCTGAATTTGGTTCTGACTTTTTTGATGTGCGCTCCTTTCGAGCCTCTCCACAATTGTCCTCTCAGGCATCTGACATTGAAAACGGCCTTCCTTGAAGCAATTACGTCTGCCCACAGAACGAGTGAGCTGCAGGCCTTATCATCTAAGCCGCCCTACCTCTCTATTTATCTTGACAAAGTGGTGCATCCCACTAGGGCCTTTTGTCTGCCAAAAGTGGTCACACCTTTTTATGTAGGCCAATCCACCACCCTGCCTACTTTTTACCAACCCCCACATCCTTCTAAGGAAGAGGAGAGACTCTACACCCTGGACTTACAAGGAGCGTTGGCTTTCTACCTTGATCGTACAAAAGAGTTCCGGGTGGATGATCAACTCTTTTTGGGGTATATGGGTGGGAAGAAAAGTAGGGCAGTGAAGAAGCAGACCATCTCCAGATAGGTCATACTCTGCATTAAGATCTGCTACTCATTGGCCAAATAGCAATCCCTGGATGGTTTGCACGCTCATTCTACCCAAGCTTAAGCTGTGACCACTGCTTTAGCACACAGAGTTCCGGTCCTAGACATATGTCAGGCAGCAACATGGACATCTCTGCACACATTTACCAGACACTACTGCTTGGACAGTCAGGTCCGTCAGGACGGGCACTTTCGGTCCTGCAGGCCTTTCTTGTTTGAAATTGGTTTGCAGACCCACCTCTGGTGATGGTATTGCTTGGGTACCTATGCAAAGTTAAGGAATCTGCAGCTAAAAGTTTGTATCAGATGGACAAGTTACTTACTTTCGCTAATGCCTTATCTGGTAGAGACTATATCTAGCTGCAGATGCCTTACTGACCCACCCATCCGCCCCAGTTTTCAAATGGATTTCTAGGGGCAGGTACTTCCCTTTCACAGCTCTAGTTTTGACACAACAGTGGTCAGTGTTCTTCATGGCTCTGCGCTTCTGGCGTGGAAAGTCGTGAGAAGAAACTGACGTCTGCTCCCCTGGGTAGTGCCTATAAGTGACCTGAAGTGTAATTTCCAGCACTGACGACACTCACCTCGGACACGAAGCCGATCAATGCCACCTACCGGTGCGCAAGAGTGCTGCTCATGAAAATCTTCCGGATTCATTCTGATGCCTGGGAAGAATTCAAAGGTAAGGAATCTGAAGCTAGATATAGGGCCTGATTACGACCTAGGCGGGTGGGATACTCCGTCACAAATGTGACAGATATCCCACCTGCCGTTTTTCATGTTCCATAGGATGTAATGGAACTTGTAATGCAATGGACGGGATAGCTGTCACGTTTGTGATGGATTATCCCATCCGTCAAGGTCGTAATCAGGCCCATAGTCTCTACCAGATAAGGCGTTACCAAAGTTAAGTAGCTTATCTGTTTACCATTAAACTTTTACACATCCTACTTTTAAATACCTTGTGTTCTTCCTTATGCTAAATAAGGTCTTCCTAGGGGTGATTTGGAAATATTTAAAAGAAAGGTTTTCACCTGTCGAAGGAAGTTATTCTGACAGAATCAAATTGCTGTTAAAATCTGCATTGCCAGTCTGCATGCCAGGTGGCATGACAGGAGTCATGTTTGCATTGTCACTGTAGTGGATGACACAATGGATGTTGCAGTCTATTGTTTTTTAAATATTTCTTTATTGACATGTCTTCAAATACAGTGGAAGTTTAGGGCTGACACGACTTATCATGGGCACATAGTAATCAACAGCTGTAAATTAGACATGCAACATTGCCCACTCTCATCTAGTCTCACAAATAGCTGAACAGTGAAAACAGTTGTTCATAGCACTCCAAACAGTCTACATTGCTCCTGCTTCACCCCAGATGGGTATCAATGTCTCAGCTCAACCGAACAAAGGCGGAAACACAGATGGAAACAAAAAATTACGTGAAACCGCTACTCATAACTTGGCAGGTGTAAGCACCTTCTTATAACCATTCTTGCACTAGACTCAGCAGAAAAGGTGGACATAAGGAAGGATAACACCTCAAACAGACGGGGGGTGGGTACGTGGCACCTAATGATTACACATACAGTGTGGTTTTCCTAGTGGTGCGAGTAAATGCACTGGCATGACCTCTAATGTGTATCCCACCTAGGCCCTCGTGTCCAATGTTGGTCAGCAGCTAGAATCTCCTCAATGTCACAAGCAATAAATGCCTCCAACAGTTCCACCCAGAGCCCCATAATAGGCTGTCTCCACACCCCGTCTCTCCTCCCTCCACAGAGCTGTAGCCTGTGCCCTGGCTCACAACTCCAGAGGGGAACACCGACAAGTGTGCAGGGAGTTAGCCCGCCTGCGATCTCCAATGAAGGGCGATTTCTCTTTTCGACAAGACCGTGGCTAGGTCAAGAAATGTCAAGAAATCTGTCACCCACTCTATGGTATCTTTTCTGCGGGTAAATGCCCAATAAACAAAGTACCACTACTTAGTGTATGTTCCACTCTGCTCCAGAATAGCCTAACCTCATGGCATTCCCATACCATATAGAGAATCCCAGTGTCTCTCAGGGCACATGTAGGACACTGTTTGTGATTTGTCTGCTGCATAACTTCTGTGGGGGGTCAGAGAAGTGGTATGAGTATAGTAAGCTTATATTTAAAGTTAGTGTTATGCAAGACCTTGTGGACTTGTTCCACAGCCAGCTTTCACTCACTGTCCTGGTTCTTCCTGGCCAGGGTCACCTCCCACCACTCACGTCTATGTGGGAGATCATCCGTGACCATTTCTATCACAGATTTGTATAGCCATGCGCCCAGGTTGCCCCCATGTTCAAAGGTTAGAATGACCTGCAGCAACTCATGAGTCCAGGGCTCTGCCTGGGCCCAGCCCACAAACTCAGCATGGCGACACTCACCACCTCATATGTAATGAACTGAGCACATCAGAGACCACTCTCCTCCATCAAGGATGCCAATGTATGCAAAAAAAAACTCTGCGTAGCAGTCCCCTACAATCTCTATGCCCAATGCTAACCATTGCTCCAAACTGCGCTTCATGAAGTATCCCAACCTGCAGATAGGAAGACCCACCAGCGGAATCCCTGGGGCACTGAGCACCAGATGGTGCAATCTTGCTGCCAGAGCCCTCCAACACCACATCGCAAAGGTCAAAATCACAATGGTGGCACTCCCTGTCCCAGCATCCTAGCCACAAGGGCACCTCTGCACCAGAACTCAGTGAACCACCAAGATCATGAGCATCTCTACCCGCTAGCCATCTGGCAAGACACTGCAACTGCACTGAGAGGAAGTACAATTCTATGACAGAGACACCTAGGCCACTGCTTCTAATATGCTTGTGCAAAGTGGCAAAGACACACGATTCCACCCTCTGTCCCAAATTAACTCCCGGACTACATCATCAAGGGCCTTAAGCCAACCCTGGATGATCCAAGTAGGGAGATTCATAAAGTAGTATAGGACCCATGGAACAACACCATCTTGCTAAGATCAACTTCTTCTATAAAGGAAAGCCTAAGAGATTGCCAAAATTTAAAGTAGCCCCAGAGTGCCTGCAGCCTGGGCCCCAGATTAGCTTTCCACATGTCCTCCACCCCTATGAAGCCAATGCACCCCCATACACTTCAGCTGAGTCATGTGCCCATTGAATGTGCCAGTCCAATATGGAACAGGGCGCATCAATCCAACTTGGGAACAGGGGGAAGGCATGTGTTTTCTCCCTATTAGTTGTAAGATCCAAAGCTGCACTCAAATCCTCCAACACGGACATGCACCATGGAATACTCAAGTTGTGATGTCATAGATAAATTAACATATCGTCCTCATACAGGGATACTATATGCTCTCCTGCTAATAAGTGTATCTCCTAAGGGATACCCTCAATCCTCATTTTGCTGGCAAGGCGTTCCAATGCAAAGAGCACTGGGGAAAGGGCAACTCTTGTGTGTGCCCCAAAACACCCCAAAGGATTAGGAAATGCCGCCTCCCACCTTCAGGCGGGCTTGCACATCCGAATATGAAAGGGAAACCCACCAGCACCAATGAGGGCCCAGGTTAATTCTGCCCATCAGCTCTTGCAATTAAGACCAGCCCAGTGTGTCAAAGGCTTTGCGCAAGTCTATGGAGAGGCCTAGGGCACCTCTGGCATATTCCTCTGGCGTCTTATTCAGAAGGTGATACAATCTGTGGATGTTGTATGAGGTGTTGCACTGCAGAATCAAACCATTCTGGTCACTGTGGACAAGAGTGGCCAGATGGTTATGCAACTGCCCACCAATATTTTGCTCAGTACCCTGTAATTGATATTTAACATCCATAATTGATGATATGCCCCTACCTTGGAGTGATCCCTCCCTGTTTGGGAACTGAAACAACAATAGCCTCCAGAGTGATAGCCTGCAGATGTCCCACTTCCAATGAGTGGGCATAGACAGCAGGAAATCTAGGGGTCAGGTTCCCAGCATACGTCTGATAGAATTCACCGGTTAGACCACCAATTCCTGGGATTTCCCCCCAGCTAGGTCCTCTATGGTAGCCCTGATCTCTGACTACTGGATAGGACCCCCTAGGGTCTCCTGAACCCCAGCTTCCAGGTGCTAGAGCTGTGCTCTAAACAGGAATCCTTCTAGGACCACAGCCAAGGGTTCCGGTTGTTCACCGTACAAATCCCGATAACAAGATGTCAAGACATCTAATATTTTACTCTGTGAGTACACAAGATGATACTGGCCATGCGTCATGCAGGTGGTGGCATGACCTTGCTGGTCTTCTCGCCCGGCCAGGCCAGCAGCCTAACCATCCGCACTCCCTCTGCGTGATGGTTGTCAAGAAGTCCCTCCAACTCAGTGACTACTGCAATTTCTTCCCTGTGCTCCAACAGTTGACTTCTGGATCAGTGGGAAGGAGCATTCAATGTCTGCCAGATAATTTTCCAATGCTGTAAGCCAGTTGATCAGCGACCTACGCAGCTCCACTGACTGCCCAATGCAGAATCCCTGGCTCACCACCTTGAACTCCTCCCATTCAGCGGCCACATTCCCCATTGATCCTGTATTGTCATCAAAATAGTTACCAATAAGCATCATTAGGGGTTCTTTGAAGGTTGCCTGTAAGAGGGTTGGGTCTGGCACCCTCCATGTGTTGAGATATGTCTCACTCATGTGAAGCCAAGAAGCACTGGGTTGTGGTCAGAGAGTGTGTGCACTAAATGTTCTACCCTGGTGACAACCCTATGGATGTCTATGCTACACAACCAGCCATCCATGCGGAATTGTGAGTTATCAGCTAGGGAATAATATGTGTCTTTGCTCAGGTGTGTGTGCAGCACTCTCCAAATGTCTAATAACCCCCAGTGGGATCATCAACCTCAGAATTCAGCGGCAGATACAACAGTTGAAGAGTCTGGAAGGGGTGGGGTGGGGTAGAGCAGTCCAGGTTCAGGTCTGCAATGATAGAATGACAGGAGCTTTGGTATTTCTGACGCAAGCATAACGCAACATGGCCAAGGAGTCATAGAACTGTGTTTGATTAATGTTCAGCACATATATAGTGCCCAACATTAACTCAACTCTGTTTAGATTTCCTCTAATGAAGGCGTACCTCCCCCTCGATCAATATGTTTGGACATGATGTTCACTGGTGTCCATGGGTAAATCTAGGCCAACGTGCCAGGGGCATAAGACAAAAGGTTGTGATGTATATCCGACCCCTTCATTGACCTCCCTACAAGTTAGGTGTGTCTCCTGCAGGAGAGCCACCTACACCTTTCTGTGCCTTAGAGGTTTTTGTACTACTTTGCAGCAGATCCCATGCCATGCTCATTCCAACTTAAGAAAGTGTAAGACGTGCTTTGTGACATAGTGATTCGGGAATGTGAAATTCCTTTCACCCAATGTCAGGATCATATTGTTTGGGGATCAGGGGCGATAAGTTTTCATGTTTATTTTGTCTTTGGGACAAATAGGCCCAAACCCCTGCAGCACAAACTCTTTGGCTGCCAGTTTACAGAGAAGTGTACTGTCTGCAGTTGAGGTAATGTGTGTGTCCCTATGTTAATGCTGTACGAACTTGTATTTATGGTTCATTAATAAAAAGCCTTTATTATTAGGGTGAGCACTGTAAAAAACCGTTTTACGGTCACACTGCAGTACTGGCAGTGGTTCCAGTAAAAGAGGTTTAACAATATGAGGCTAAGTATAATGCTCCCAGAATGCTCTCTAGTTAGATGCAGCCCCCTTCCAGGGTCCCCCCAGCACGGCACCTACTATGAGTGAGTCTAGGGGGGGGGGGCTCCATGTTCTTTACAGGGGGGCCCTCCAGTTTCGTTACCCGACTGATTGCTACAGTAGTTTCAGTCACTGAAGAAAACTACTTTGTGTGCCAGTATGCTCCTTGTGGAAGAACAGAATGTCATCACTCACAGTAAAGCCAGCCGAACGATAGAGAGGGAAATAGAATTTTTATAAAAACAAAATGTCTTTGTTAACGCTAGACCTAATTAGGGACCCAATTCTTAAAGCAAGCCACAAAAGTGCACCCATGGTATATGTCTTTGAATTAGTAGCTTTCATGAATTCACAAGAACTTTCAGAAGTAGACCAGGAAATCGTACGCCTAGAAAATATTTGTGAACTGTATTTTGGCATGAATGTGTAGATTTGCTCATGTGAAAATCTATTGAGCGTTTACAAGTTCACTTTCCACCCAACCACTTCTTTCCCCAACCCAGGAAGAACTTCCTCTTCTGCCATTGTCAGGAGTAAATTTCCAACCTTTCTCATTATGGGAAAGATTAGAGAAGAGCTGGTGAAAATCCTTGAAACATGCAAGTTAGTAGGTTTGCAGACTCAAAGGCATTACTACCTTCTCCAGCCCCAGTATGTAGATCTGTGGAATGGTGGCAAAATAAGGAAATTGCTATAGTAGGGATTGAAATTGCAAGTATTCAACCCCTTCTCTAGTAGTAGCCCTGGCATAATCAGAGGCTATTATCAGAACTCTTAAATAATAAGATTGCTGCCAAAATTTGTCGCCGCACTACATGGCACCAAAGGGACAAGTAGATTATTTTACAGGATAAATAGATGTAAGAAGCAACCTTTCCTATGAACAAGTAGATATTTTATTAAATTCCACACACCTGTGATTCATCAGAACTTCTCTTGTTACTCTCACATGGCCTCCCCGTACAGCATAAATGCCACCCAGTGGAGTCCAGTGCTTAAAATGTTGTCCTCTGCCACTTGAGTCAAACATTCCCAAATCCAAATCCCCAGGACAGTGCAGCAACGGCCATCCATCAAGAGACGAACATTCAACCAAAAACAGTTGCCAATGATGCAAAAGTGCGCAATGAATTCCACCATCAGGGAGGAGTTCATAGGAGTAACTTGGAACTCCATTCAGTCATCAGTTCCCTCCCGCTGCTACGCTCCCACCACATTATAGATTAACACAAATACTTGCGGAACCAGCAACAGGGTGCAGCAACAGACAGCGCATGATTACTCCAGGGTGGCCAACACTGTCCATCAATGTATAGTTCCTTGGTGCTAGCTGAGAGCACCTCACAGTGAGTGATTGTATCATACGATTGTGCATACATGTGCTCATGTCGGTGCGCAGCATACGAAAGGTTGTCCGCCATGCGCGGTATGATCACCTTTGGAGTTGGGTCAACATTTCATTCACCCTCTGAGTCCGTGAGGATCCGGCTCAATCCTGATTTGCTTCCGCGAATGTCTGATTGCCTTAGTGCAGCAAAGGCATTGACAGTCTTGAGCACCTCCCAGCGGCCCTATGTGGCCTGAGCTTCTGAGGGCCTGACCACCTATAGTCGACTGTGATGTGTACACCTCTTCCTCTATGAGCGCTGGGTTCTATGCCAGGGAGCGCCGTCCATATGCCCTGCTCCCTGCCCTATGCCCTTCAAGCCACTACCAGGAAGCTTCAGGACTGCCAAAGAAGAAGGTGTCGTTGTTCACTGTGTGTTTGAGCGGGTCTGGGAACAGTAGCATTTAGTGAACATTTGCCTCTCTGAGTGTGCTTTTCACTTCGATAAAGGAGGCACTGTGCTACTGCACCCCTACGGTGTAATCTGGGAAAATAGCCACCCGGTGTAATCTGGGAAAATAGCCACCTGGACATTATCCACCTGAAGTATGCCCACCTCCCGGGAATGTTGCAAGATGGGATCCCAGTCATGATAGTGCAACAGGCGTGCCATCACTTGATGTGGCAGCGCCCCCAACACCCTGCCGGGAAGGGGGGTGAGACAGCCGTCTAAGTAGCATACCATGTCCTGGCCCTTTGCCTTTTTCGGGAGCCCAACTATCTGCACATTATTCCGCTGACTGCTGCATCCTTTACTCTTCTATCGAGAGTATCCACCCTCCTGGTGAGGTCACATACTTGTGTCTCTAGGGCATCCAAGCACAGTGGGACTGCCTTGGAGTGCACCACTGTGTCCGCTACTCTGGCGCTCAGCTTGGGATGGTCATCATGGAGGATCCCTGGGTACACCAGAAGCGGTTCAATAATTTATTCCAGGAAGTTTCTGGATCTGTGCTAGTGTAATGTCAGCAGTCTCCCCCGCAGTGGGCCTTCCAGAGCCCTCCCATACCCCTTCTGGTGGTTCACCCTGTGGCGGGGTGGGCTCAGGGCCAGACCTAGAGCCTACTGTGGACTCCTGAAGCACTCTTGTGTGTACCATGGCAAATTAGACCAGTCCTAAGAGGAGACACCCTTCTGGACACAGATAGTTGGCTTTTCACACTAACTTTTATCTGTGGAACACAAGGAAAATGCAATATGCCCAAAGGACTTTGATAACTATCTATCAACTATCACAAAACATCATGTGGGACTCATTTAGAGTGTGAAATCTCATGCAAATTAGAGTTTTCCGACATTGCTGTAATTCATTCAATGCAATAACTCAATTTATACAGCCACTGTTTAAAGAACAATCATCATGGTCTGTTCATGAGAGAGAGAGAAAACCCAATAAAAGTACTGGATCAGGACAGTTTCAATTACACATGTATTGTCTTCTTACATATACAACTAGGTGTGACAGTGTGAATCATTAGTGCAGATGATGCAGTGTACAAAGAAGCTGTTCAACAAACGATAATCATTAAAACATTGGAACATTGTGTGATCCCCATGCTTGTGTACAATTTGCAGTTAGCAAGCCCTTAAGGGGGCATGAACAGATCTGGCCACCCTCCTGGTTCAATTTCTGTTATCAACCATTGTGGAATTTTGACGACGTTTCGACCCCCAACCAAACTCTAGGGGTCTCCTCATGAAGCCATCATTAGACTACTACACCTATGAGGATGGATGTGAAGAAATTAGGTCTCAGCACAATGCCCACTTTTTAAGCGCCCAAGGCAGTGGTAATTCAGAATGCTACACTTACCAATGAAGGTCTAGATGAGTTTGGGCAAACCCTAAAAGGTACCAGGGTGAACTAAAAGCACGACGGGCCCATCATTAGTCACATAGTACTCTAAAATCCGAAGACTCACAAGCCATATAGTGGTGTACATGCAGGTATGCAGCAAGGTGCCCAGACCTGTCATACTAGGATAACTAATACACAAGAACATTCTCCCCAAACTGACACACTATCATCTGATGCTCACCAGAATGTGGTGCCTCCCATCATCACCAGTCAGGACATCTCCTGCATCACCAAATCCAAAAAGTAAACAATGTTGAGGGGGGGCATGCCTCTAGTCTACACAACGTACTAAGGTGTGAGGCTCATCACAAAATTTAACCGTGCACCCTTCCCCATCAACAAAGGTGAAAAATCGTTCATAAGAGCAAAATGTGAGCTGCAAAGGCTCAAAAAGTGTACACACAAAGAACCTGAACCTGTTGTACATGAAAACATGAACGAGGCATTTCAAAGTCTGAACCATCACATATAAACAAAGCTTACTTGAATAATTATGAGGACCTTCGCTAATCTGCTATCAGGCCAAAGTGAAAGCAGATAGTATGTGCAGGCCTCTTAGCTGCCAAACCGGCGCTCCAAAAGTCACCACTTAAAAGTAAATTAGACAAAAAGAAGAAATGTATGGGGTCATAAACATGTCCATCTAACATCCGAAAAATGAAGTTGACTGAGAGGCAACAGCGAATAAAACTCACCCGTCGGGAGTGTAGTGTTTGCCGATGCTCGGGCGAACCCACTGAGAAGCTCCCGGCGGGGGAGCAGAGTTACACGCCCCCATGGAGGTCTAATGGTGGAGGCAGGGTGACGGGAGGGAGAAGATATAGGGATGAGGGTGGCAGGAACAGTTAGTTGTTAGAGGTTAGCGAAAGCAGATTATTGACGTGTGAGTGCGCACTAAATAATAGCAGACGTACGCATTGCCACGGTGTCCGTGTCGTTATTGCAGCCACCATGCAATACTAAACTGGTGGTGAGGAAAACCTTCCGACCCCGCCAGCTGCGGTTTTGTGCTGCGCGCACAGCCCCATAGCCGCGGAGGGCCGCCACCGGGCCCCAGGCTTTCCACCGCAATTGGCCGGCCCGCAACAATGGCAGAAGCGTGCCCAATCTGGAGATGACCTGTGCCCAGTGCCTGCAGAGCTCCATGCTCCCGCCAGGAAGAAACGTGCACAGCTACACTGCATTCCAGGAGACTGCCGCTGTGCAGCCACAGAGCCTGCTGCAGCCCACAACGTGCCCACCTGCTGCTCTGAACTTCCCACAGGTACTGAATCCCTCTCAATTTGTGGTGTACCTGCTCTCTAGTTCTCCCCTTTTGTGGACCCCACCTTCCATTCCTCCTGCACCCTCCTGCCACTACTACCCACAGGAAGTGAGGCCCTAGGCCCCGCCCAAAGGCATATCTACCTAAGCAAGTCACAACACAACTTGCTGCCCCCCGACCATGGAATCCTCAACCACCCAAGGCAGTGCGGCGCGGTGCGGCTTGGCGCCTTCTGGCGGCCAACAGCCCACAAGCCCCTGCCCCAACATGGCCAACATCCCGGCACTGGAACCATTCACTATAACTGGCAAGCCCCCCACACAGGCGGCACGCTGGAAGACATGGGTAAAACGCCTCAAGACTTACTTCAAGGCCTTATATGTGAAAGATGAGAGGAAATGCCCTTTTGTGGCACACCTAGGAGGGGCAGACATCCACAAAGTCTCTAAGTCATTGGCAAAAGCAACTCCACACACATACCACACACTAAAAAGGGGCATATCATTGTGCACTTCGAGCCCTACGCAAACCCTGACTATGACCATTTCCTACTGCAACAAGCATGCCAGTGGGCCGACGATTCAGTGGATGTCTTATATGCTCATCTAAAAGATCTGGCCAGCACCTGCACCCTGCCAGATGACGAGTACGAAGTCAGGGCGCAATTTACCCAAGGAAGCGTGTTGTCAAAACTCTGTGAACACATTCTACAGGAACCAAACATGCGCATGAGGGACATCCTTACCCTAGGCTGCTCTAAGGAACTCTCTAAAGTGCAGGCTGCGCATATAGAGCAGGCAACAGCTGCCCACATAAAGTCAGAACCTGTCAACGTGGTGCTCACTGAAACCACCAGGACCAAGACTGAACGCACCCTGTCAAAACCAAGAGACAGAACCTGCAGGTGGTGTGGAGGCACCCTGCCTCACCTCAGCAGCTGCCTGGCAAAAGGGAAAATCTGCAGTGCATGCAGCAAGATGAACCATTTCTCTGAAGTCTGCCATTCCTTGCCTAAAGCTGCCCCAACCACACACAAGAGGACGGTTAAAGTGGTAGTTGCCCCACCCACTACCTTTTCAGACAGCGACATGGACAAGGATCCCAAGACAGTCCACGTGGTGAAAGCTATGAGCAAGGGAACGGTCAACAGCCGATGGCTACCTACATGCCAAGTGTCATTCAAGAGACACCGCACCTCGGCGTTAATAGACACGGTAGCCTCCAAAAACCTCATGGCCTCTGAAGTGTACCATGGCCTAAACCCACCAAAGTGCAGGTGTATGCCTTCAGAAACACCCAACCCTTACAAATTGCAGGTGTCTTAACGACGGACATTGCACATGAAGACACCAAACTCATGACCAAAATCTGTGTGTCGCAGGAAGGGTCTGGGTTTCTGCTCAGCTGCCAAGCCGCACATGACTTAGGACTAGTACAATTTGCTTTCAGTATCCACGCCAGTGGTCTGGCAGACATCACCAAATAATTTGAAGCAGTCTTCAGTGGCATAGGATGCCTAAAAGGCCCCGTCCTCAAGCTGCACATTGACAAATCCACGAGCCCAGTGGCCTCAGACACTGACGGGTGGCGTTCCACCTCTGACCAAAGGTAGAGCGAGAACTCCAGCTCTTGGAACAAGCAGGGATCATTGAAAGAGTATCAGGCCTACACCTTTTGTGTCCCCAATAGTCGTCACGAAGAAACCCAAGCAGCCAGATGCAGTCCGCATTTGCATGGATATGTGTCTGCTTAATAAGGCCATCCAGCAGGAGAGGCATCTAACCTCAACAATAGACTACATCACTGGGGAGCTCTCAGGGTCGAAGTGGTTTGCCCAAAAAACACTCAACATACCCTGATTAACTCATGAGAATAGTGTACTGTGTAAGGATTTAGGATTTGTCCTTACTGACCACCCTGATTTCTTCAGACTAAAGGGGTAACTATATCGGTTCTTTAGATCTATCAGGAACTTTCTCAAAGACAAACCAGAGATGCAGCCAAGCAAATGGACCAAACCACAATTTCCTTCACAATTTGACCCCCCAGCATGCCTTGTAAGCCCTGAAATCCTAGCATTTGAGGAAAGATCCTGGAACAAGCAAAATAATTAGAAAACAAAAAGTGATTTATTTCTTATGATATGTTGAAAAAAATGCTTTGGTTGATTTCTCCAACAACACAAATATTACTATTAAACCAGCTGATAAGGTTGGGGCCATTGTAATATAGAATACATTTGAATATGAAAAGGAAATAGACAGACACCTGAGTGATCAGAGACACTTTGAGCAGCTAAATGGTGGCCTATTAAAGCATATTCAGAATGTAGATGCTGGTCTTTAAAAAGCAGTGGCACCCCGGTATGCAGTATTTTCCATTTCACACTAGGGGTGCTTATTACAACATTCCTCAAAGGAAAACGAGCTGCACTTAAAAAAAAAACGAAACCTTTAGTTTCGGTATTTTTTCAGGGCAGGGAGTGGTCCCTTGGACCACTCCCTGCCCTGAAAAAATAATTTGGGGTCCATTCACAAAGTGGAAGGGGTCCCATAGGGACCCCTTCCAATTTGCGAGTGGGTTACCATCCACTTGAAGTGGATGGTAACTGCGAGGTCGCAAATGGAATTGCATCCCACTGCGAGTCGCAAATAGGAAGGGAACACCCCTTCCTATTTGCGAGTCGGAGCCGACTCGCAAAATGCATTTCTGAATAGCAAAGTGGCTTTTGCGCCTCGCAAATGGCGATTTTCGCCGTTTGCGAGGCGCAAACACTTTGCTACATCTGGCCCATACACTCTTGTAAAGGGGTTCACCAGAAAAATAATTTCACGGGCAATCAAAAGGGCGTAGTTCAGCCCGGGAGAGAACTTACTCACCCCTAAACAGACAAACAGCCACTAAGATCGCATTGTCACAGTGATCACCTTGTCCCCAATTAGCAATGAAATAAAAACGATCATCAACCAAAACTGGCCCCTTCTGAGTGACACCTGTGAACAGGCCCAGCTCTTTGCCTTCAAAAGAAATAAAAACATCAGTGATTTTGTGTTTAAGGTGTAGTAATTGTTCAGTGTGCAACCGGGCAGGGGACACTAAATGTTTCACAGTGAACAACTGAAAGTTCGACCTGCATGCCTTTTTCAAATGTAATACACAAAATGTAATTTCGGCAATTCTATGTCCTTGTATACAATGGCATGTAGGTCAAACCGTGCACTGATGGTCCGACATTTCATGGATCAATGACACACCTCTGATGACATCTATTGGCAGGTGGTGGAGGTGATTAAAGAGACAAGCAGGGAAGGGAAATCAGTAATAATCTCAATATTAGCATATTAGAGAATAAAAATGGATGGGCATTTTGGATAGCACCAATAAGGGACTGATTGAGATCAAGGATATGCGTAGACTAGTGTTTGTTGAATTTTAACCTGTGCTTCGCTGACTTGCTATTATAACATCTTATCATAATCCTCCCCGCTTTTGCCTCGCTTCTGCCCCCCTTTTGCTCTTTGTTTGACACAGGTTGCCATGCTACCCTGATGATTGCTTTGATTCAATGTTTATATAGGACCTGTCATGATAGTTCATTTCCTCGGGACTACCTTAATGTGGTGAATTATACAACTCACCCAGATTTGAGGGGAGTAAATGCTGGCCTTATAAACAAGGGGCACCCTGGCATGCAGTATTTCCCAGTTCGCACTAGGGGTACCTAGGTAGGTTAGTATACAACATTGGGGCTGGCCCTCAAATCCTGACATAAAGTTTTGTCGCTTATCATACATGTATTGCATGCCATGGTGGTCTAGTGGGTACTATTTGGGCACTTCTTTGAGTTGTTGTGGAAGCGACCGGGACCCCCAGTATGGTGGCCCTCTTATTGACGGTCTAGTGGTTTAGCGCCTGCCTGGGCCACCCAGCAGATAGGATGTCCGCATCTGCTGCGTCTTTCCTTAGGCCTGACAGACACGTGCAGCATGTAAGGAGCAGGGGGAGCTCCTTGTAGTGCCGTGTGGCAGCTGCAATAACAACACGGACACCGTGGTGATGTGTAGATCTGCTTTTATTTTGTACGCACTCACACGTCAATAAGCTGCTTTCGCTAACCTCTAACAGCTAACGGTTCCCGCAACTCTTATCCCTATATCATCTCTCTCCCATCACCCGCCTCCACAATTAGACCTCCACGGGGAGAGGTGTGACTCGGCTCCCCCCTGTCGGGAGCTTCTCAGTGGATTTGCCAGAGTATTGGCAAACACTGCATTCCTCCCCAAAACAGAATGAAGATAAATAAACACAAAAAGGAAAAACCCACAAGAGAACAATCTAAAACTGTGAAAATTCTGGACATGATAACTGCAGCAGCGCAGACAGGGTCGGTCTCCGTCTGTCAGGAATTCAGCGTACCGTCTAGAGGAGCCAGGGTTGGAGCTCAAATGATATCATCCGGCCCCCGACCTCCCGGACATTAGCAGGGTGCCACCATTTTCACCTAGCCCATCCCTTGCGGGATGTGCACTCTCCACAGCTGCTGAGGATGTGGTCTCTGACAGCATCGGCGGCTTTGGTGTCACACCATCCCTCAGCGGCTGCCTGTCCAGGGTCGAGGACTCTTGTGAGAGCACAGTATCCTCGGGGTCACTTTGGAGATCCTCCCCCAAGTGGCCATATTCACTACAGGTGGGAGAAGGAAACGGGGAGAATTTTTCAAATTGAGACACATTCCTTGTAACTTGTTCTTCTCCTCTCCTCGTGGTGATCCTGGTCCCATCCATTGTAGTCATAGTTCACGGCTTAGCTTCGAAGGGTAGCCGGAAGTTTCCCCCTGGGGCACGGGCTCTGACATGTACAGAGACCCCTATGGAAATTGGGCTTTTTCGGGCCCTTCACTTCCACGATGCACAGTTATTGCTGCAGGATCTTCATTCCATGGACCGATTCAGGGGACCCGGATGGGTGGTCCACAGAGGGTGATGGGGAATAGTGTTGGTTACCACTCTTCTGAAACACAGTTGGCTGGATGAGACTCCGGTGGAGGCATGCCGTGTGACTCTGTACTCTCGAAGAAATATGTACAATGTGCTCTTGATGTTCTGTGACTCTGTGGTGGCAATGCGGATTGTCTTTGTCAATGTTTTGACAAATCTTTCTTCCTCGCCATTCACCTGGGGCCACCTGGGCGTGAAACAACGATGCTTGATGTTCCTGGATGTTAAGAAATCAGACCACTCATGGCTGTTGAATGGGGGGCCTGTTGTCTGGGCGTACCTCTCTGAAGAGGCCATGGGTGGCCATCATCTTTTCACTTTTTGGGATGATGACGGATGCTGACATCCCGTGACCCATCTGTGACCCATCGGGCAGGCTCCGAAAGTTGTGGCTAACCCTTTGCCAGGGAGCGGTGGGGCCATCTTCTATCATGACTGGCACTGGGGGGTCCGGCAGGCCACTAGTCTGACAGGCTAGGCACCCTGTCACTACCTCTTCCACTTGTTGATCCAGTCCGGGGATCCAGACTTTGCTCCAGAGCCGGTTGTTTGATTTTACAATGTCCTGGTGGGTACCATGTGCTACCAGGACAGCCTGTGGATTCAGGCATAACCCAGCAGGGCCCTCGCAGCAGGCATCCCTCCTCGCTCACTGAAAGTTCATGTCGAATGTGGAACAGGGCCTGTAGAGTGGCTTTGGCTTCTGCGGTGCGGAAGGTGGCAGGATGCTGCAAAGGGCGCCAGTTGCCAGATCTGACAGCTTCCATGGCAAATTGTAGGCAGTCGTCGAGGTCAGTGGCTTCTATGACTTCAATGAAGGGGGATGGGTAGCAATCTAGCTCAGTCGACTACCAGCCTGACATACTCCTCCATCTCTAGGGCCTCAGCAGCTTCCAAAAGAGTGGCAGGCCGTACGTGACGAGACAGGAAGTCTGCAGGATTCCTGGTGCCTGGCTGATATTCTAAGTTGAAGTCAAACTTCTGTAGCTGAAGGATCCACTTTTCAGTTCGTGGTGGGGGCTTTGCCAATGATCCCTTGAAGAGAGGGAGGAGAGGTTTGTGGTCAGTTACAACTGTGATCGCCTTGCCATATAGGTATTTGTGGAAGTGGCAACACCCCCAGTGAATGGTGATCGCCTCTTGTTCAATCTGAGAATAGTGCTGTTCCGTGGGCATCAGGATCTGGCTGGCATATGCAATGGAGACCCAGTCTCGGCAGTCTTGTTTCTGGGTCAACATGGCACCCAGTCCAGTGGGGCTGGCATCGACCACTAGTTGGGATTCCCGCTGGGGGTCGAAGTATGCCAGGGTGGTGTCCGATGAGAGTGAGTTCTTTGTGTCCTTCAATGCGGCTTCCTGTTCACTGCCCCATACCCAGGGGTGGTGGGTCTTGGTCAAGCTCCTCAGAGGACCAGTCACGTCTGATAGGTTCTTCATAAACCATTCACAATAGGTGATCATGCACAGGATGCTTCTGAAACCTGAGACAGATGTTGGGGCGGGGGCTTCTTGGATGTCTTTCACCTTAGCAGGATCGGGGCCGATGCCTTGTTCAGAGAATTTGTTATTCACCAGCTGTAGTCCTGGTTCAATGTCTGCCTCTCTCCTGGCTGTTGATTGTAACCCCACCAACCTGTGCTTCTGCCCCTGCCTCTCCCTCTTGGTCCCCTCTTCTCTGTTGCCCGTATTCTAAAAACAACCTGTTCCAATATTTCAATGATTGCCGTTTGTCAAACCACTTCTTTGTACCCTACTTTGTCTGCACTATTTATTCACACTATCACACCTTGTTGTATAGGTATGAAGGCAATACATGTTTAATTGAAACTGCCTAGGTCCTGCAATTTTATTGTTTTTTTTGTCTCTCTTGAACTGTCGATAATTATTGTTCTTCCAACAGTGTATGTATAAGACTGTTTCTCACTAATTGAGTTCATGGATTGAATGAATTACAATAATGCGACGGAAACCTCTACTTTGCTTATGCAAATTCACACTCTAAATGATGTTTTGTGATGTGTGATAGGCTTTCACATTCAGGGCCAACTCTGAATGGGAGCTCCGCCGTTGGTGAGTTGGAAGCAGTAATGTCCAGGTAGGAGTGCAGCACTGGTTTATGCACAGTCCGGTTACCTCCACGACGTCGGTGGTTCTCACCAGGCTCTAGGCAGGCGATGTCTCACAGGCAATGACATGTTACTGGAGTCCTTAGCAGCTGCTGGTGGCTCAGTTGAGAAGCCCACCGCCTCTCAGGGGAGCACCAGTCCAGGAATGTGGGGCCCCCCCAGCCAAGTCACCACATCGGCCCCAAGGTGTCCAGAGTCCATCCACTGAAAGAGGGAAGTCAACCTGTGACCCCCACCCTCATGCCCAGCACACCCTCCAGGGCCCCTCAGCATGGCACTCGCAGCCCAGGCCCTCCAGTGGGCTAACCAGAGCCACCATTCTGTTCCTAGAAGTCCTCCAAGTAGAGCCCTGTGATCCTGCAGCAGCCCGCTCCCTCCCCAAGAAGCTGCTGCAGCCCAGCACACAGGGGGAGAGAGAGCCTTCTCACTGATGTCTCCTTCCTCAGATCGATCCATCACCAGCGGCAATGTCAGCCACCCTCCTGCATGCTACATTCAAACCTTTGCGGATCCTCCTCATATTCCATGGCGTGTCTCCCAACAGAATCCCCGATGGAGTCTGATTTACGCTGTGTCATGGCTGCGACCGCCATTTTGTCAGATCAGGGCTGCAGCAGCCAGGATCCCCAGCACTGTCCACAGGAGCCCGCCTTACCCCCAGGAGTGGATCTCATCTTGGTACAGAGGTCCGGAGTCACGTAAGTGCGCCTGAAACCCCTGTTTGCCACACTACTGGGTGCTTGGCAGGAGGTATCGGGTCAGCCGATGGAGAGCTCACCATGGGAGCGGCCATCTTTTTCAGCCACACCCACACGCTGGTGTCTACTTGTTACATTTAACATAGAGGCCCTAGGTACACTTTGGTACCATAAACTAGGGATGTATAGGTTAGTTAAATATGCTAATTGGGTGTATACTCTGTTGAAAGGAGGAGCATACACACTTTTCCACTGGTTAACAGGTGTAAAGTGCACAGTTTATATATACCTAGAAAACATAAGGTTCAGCAGTAAGGTAAAAAGTAATCTGTTGTAACCTTGAGGAAAGGGCATATTTGCGACACTTCCTATGTAACCACTACTCTAACCTATGAGGGTAACACTTCTGAGAAAGAATGAAGCATAAAGACGGCATGGGTTTTCCCTTCATTGCAAAGGAATCCTCTGTTGCGTTTCCTCCATACCCTCATGTCTGACCCATAGCAAAGGACTTCAGAAGTACTAAGGAGAAGCCTTCCAGTGCAGGAAATCACAATGGACTCCTGTGTGAGCACAGCCACTTGTTCCATACGCATTTCAGACACAACTTATTATAGACACATGGTTGTACACATGTGTTATTCATGTGCCACATGGCTGGAGTGCAGGACATGGCTACAGGGGACTGGCAGACCACTTGCAGACCACTTTAAACACCCTTGAGGGGCCAGTAGGCAGCTTTCCGTGGCAGGCTATAGGTAAACAGACCTGTGCTACCACTATAATCCATTGCTGTTACCACTGTCAAGTTGTCTACATCCTTGTGATGTTACAGTAGCCACATTCAGTTAATGAAGCGTGCATATGGTGTACTGTTCCGAACCACCGAGCCCTGCTTTTGGTTGCATTCCATTTCACAGAGAACACTAAGCAAACATGCATGATATTTGTGTGTGCTCAGACAAATATTCAAAAACCTAAAGAAATTGCCAGGGAGAATTAGGGGCAGGGCACAGACTCTCCAAAGCAATGCAGGGGTAGTTTTCCATTCTCACAGCTACTATTTGATAACAATATTTTTGGTGGTGAAATAATCCACCTACAGATTCCATTTCCCTTGTCCCCTAATGAGTTAGTATAATTAAAAGAAAGATTCTAAGGTATAGAAGCATGTTATGTGCTATATTTGTCATTAATGCTCTCTCAGCTCCTCTCTCGTACCTTAAAAGGGCAGCGAAAAAGTACCATGAACTGACCCAAGAGTGCCGTTTGGAGTCTAATATGCCCCAGTGTCATCACATCTGATGGACAGGGTTGTGGTTGAAACCACAATGTGCCACCTATCAGCATTGGAGAATAATTATTGAGAAACATTTTCCAGACCAGTGTGGCCCCCAGAGGTGCCATAAATATGATACCTAAGATGTAGAAAAGTAGCACCTTTCTGATATAGTTACACCCCACTTTTTGCCTGGTGTCAGTATGTTTAGACTGCAGTACACTGGGATCCTTCTAATCAAGACCCCAGTGTCAGTGTTCTCTCCCCTAAAATTTAGTTGAGATGTAACTTTTACACCTCACAGTTGACATGCTGGCTCACCCATTTAAGTCCCTAGTATATGGAGTTATGTACCTAGGGCATTGGTGCACCAGGGGTCCCCCATAGGCTGGAGCATTTATTGTGCCACCATGGGGGCCCATGCCAACTGACTACACACCTGCCATTTCAGCCTGTGTGAAATGGTGCATGCACCATTCACCCCAGGCATAAGGTTTACCTTATATTATGGGCATTGCACTTTGAACGTATAAGTCACCCCTAAGGTAGGCACATCAGCCCAAGGGGAGGGTGCATAGTCCTCAGTGTGAGGGCACACCCGCATGAGCAGAGGTGCCCCTACAAACCTCAGACTCCATTGTCTGCGGGGAATCATCTTAAGGTATGTATTGGACACTGTTCAACATGAGTTGTCCAACTATATAATGGCTTCACCGGAGCTAGGTATGTTCGCTATCAAACAATTTGGAATCATGCAACTACACAATTCCAGTGCTAGATGCATGATACCATGTACTCTGGGGGTTCTGTACGGGATTCCCCATGTCTGCCTGCATAGCCTTGCATGGTTTGCATGCCAGTCCATGCTGCTGCCAACCCCAGACACTGTTCTGCCCTCCTGCTGCTGAGCCTAACTCGGGCAGGGGAAGGCAGAAAAAAGGATTTCCTAAAGAGGAGAGGTATTGCCACCTCTCCTTTAGAAATAGGTGTCTCTGGGTTGGTGAGGTGGTGCCTCTGAGTGCTACCAGACTGCTTTAAAGGGCAAATGGTGACCTCCTTGCATAAACCGGTTTACTCCAGTGCAGGAGTCCCCAGCTCCCACTCTGGCATGAAACCACGCAATGGACAGGGACGTAACCACCCCCATGTCCAGCTCCTCCCATAGGGAGGTGCCTAGAGCTCTGCCAGTTGTCCACTTAATTTGGCCATCTTGGAAATAAGATGAACAGAGGCTCCTAGCAGTATCTGACTGGTTAGTCCAGCTGGGTGATGCCCCTGACCCCCCCGATAGGTGGGTCACCGCAGTAAGGGCCAGATGTAGGTACAAAGCAAATTGCGAGTTGCAATTTGTGAGTCCGAGCGACTCGCAAAATTGCAACTCGCAATTTGCTATGCAGAACGGTGTCTCAGCTATGGGGTCGCAAAGACCCACCTCATTAATATTAATGAGGTGGGTCGCAAATTGCGGCCCCATAGTGACTATGGGCACTCACTGACATGGAGGCCTGCTGTAGTCAGCAGACCTCCATGTCCGTGAGTGCTTTATAAATAAAGCAGTTTTTTTTTTTAAGTGTAGCCCGTTTTCCTTAAAGGAAAACGAGCTGCACTTAAAAAAATAACCGAAACCTTTTGTTTCGGTATTTTTTCAGGGCAGGTAGTGGTCCTCTGAAAAAATAATTTGTGGTCCATTCACAAAGGGGAAGGGGTCCCATGGGGACCCCTTCCAATTTGCCAGTGGCCTACCATCCACTTCAAGTGGATGGTAACTGCGACTCCATTTGCGACCGCATACGCGGTCGCAAATGGAATTGCTTACCACTGCGAGTCACAAATAGGAAGGGAACACCCCATCCTATTTGCGAGTCGGAAATGCATTTTGCGAGTCGTCCCGACTCACAAAATGCAGTTCTGCATAGGAAACTCCGGTTTGCGACTCGCAAACAGCAATTTTTGCCGTTTGCGAGTCGCAAACTGTTTCCTACATCTGGCCCCAAGTGCCCAACCCCCTTTCTGGGTTACTTAAGGTCTCCCCTGAGAGAGGGACCCTAGATTTGTCTGTGGATTCATTTGAAGACTCTTCTGCAAGACCCTTCTGCAACCTGGACACTGGAACCGCTGCTGGACTTTGCCAGGACCCAAGACAAGACTGCACCTAATAGGAGGGGTCCTACTACAACTTTGTCCCCGTGCATTGCAAGGACTGTTCAACCTTCATGGCTATACATCCTCCAGTGTCAGAAGGACTCTGCCTGCACTTAGGAAAGCAGGAAGAAATTTCCTTTGGAGTGAAGGAGTCTCTCTCCTGCATCTGCAGGCTCCTCATTGACGATGACCGGTTTGGGGGTCCTGCTGTCCCACGGATTCTCCAAGGCTCTACAACACAAGTGGTGGTTCTGTGGCCCTTCAGAGGTCTGACTTGTCTTTTTTGCAACTGAGAAGTCTGGGGTCCCTTTTAGAAGCCACAGCCTCCAGCACTACACATCTCCAAGAACGTCCTCTCTTCAACTCATGCGACATGGGCATCCCTCTTTGCTGTGCTGCTGACCCCTCTGCAATCTGACGACTGGCATGGGACAGCTCGTAGATGACACCTGGGATCTTCCTGCATAGCCTGGACTCCACAGTTGCACTTCTTCGACCACCTTCCAACAGGAAGCATCTCCAAGGAGAGTGGGCATTTCCCCCTGCACCACCTGGCCACCTCTTTGTGGCCTGGACACTGTCTTCTCTTTCCTTAGGTCCTCTATGCCGGAACCACTGCCAAGACCCGGAATAGACTACAACGCATCCAGAACGCCTCTGCCCGTCTCATCAAGAAAGCCCCACGACACAGCCACACCTCCCCCCTTCTGAAAGACCTACACAGGCAGCCTATTGACAAGAAAATCACCTTCAAGCTCCTGACCCACGCCTACATGACACCGGACCAGCCTACTTCAACCACAGACTCTCCTTATACACTCCCACCACACAACTCTGCTCAGCCGACCAGGCCCTCGCCAAGGTTCCCCGCATCCAGAAAACCACAGCCAGAGGAAGATCCTTCTCCCACATCGCCGCCAAGACCTGGAACACCCTTCCCATCCACCTCAGGAAGTCTCCCACTGTGTATCAGTTCAGGAAGGACCTCAAGACCTGGCCCTTTGACTGATCCTCAGCACCTCCCCTTACCTCTCCCAGCGCCTTGAGACCCTCACGGGTGAGTAGCCGCGCTTTGCAATTCCCTGATTGATTGATTGCTCTTCTTCTTGAAGCCACTCCTGGGCTTCACTGACCTGGTCCACAGGTCGCGACAGGAGCTGGACAACCAAGGTCCCCATTGACTTCAATGGGAGGTTCGGACACAACTTCACCCATATGCACCTGGGCTCCCTGGTGTAGGTACTCTTCCTCTCTAGGTATTCACAGGTGTGTTCACCCTTGAACCTCCCTTGCGCCAATGGGGTTCCTCGGGGTCCTCTTGGAAGGGTCATAAAACTCGAAAACTCCAACCACGACTACCCCACATTGTCCTTTGTACATTGACCCAGGGTTACAACTCTGCACACGGGCGCCTGGCAAATCCTAGCTTTTTACCTTTAGTGTTTTAGTGCTTTTCCAGACCTAAGAGTCCTTGGATGGTAGTTCGGGTTGGTAGTGGTTTTCACATTCCATTTGTTTTTTAGTATATGGTTTGGATCCCCCCCAAAGGGGCCCATGTTATTTTCTTCTTTTACTTACTTGGTTCTGAGTGTATTTTTGTATGTTCATGTCTCCGGTTAGGAGATATACCAAAGTTAGTTTAGTGTTTGTGTTAAAATAAATAATACATTATTTTTCTAACATTTGTGTGGTTCTTTCCTGTGTGTACATCCCTGACTGATCTGTATGGTATTTGCAACTGCTCTACACCCTCCTGGATAAGCCTTAGCTGCTCTTCACAGCTATCCTTTGAGAGCTCTGGTTATCTATAACCTCTTACACTATCACTAAGGGTTGCCTGGACTCAGTACAGGGTGGATCGCCTATAGGTGTACACCATATACCGAGCAAGCCTCCTGCAAATGATAATTAAGTTTTTCTTCTTTATCAGCAAGACCATGACCACAAATAAATTGCAAATGCTCTGGGAATCCGAGCAGCCTGCATAATGGTGACACCTTAAGCCACCACTTTCTGAAATTCAGTGAGGTGGAGCATTGGGATCAGTTCCTGGAAGCCCATTTGAACTAATTCCAATCAACCCTTGGAACTGTATGTTTGTTCTTCAAACCACTTGATGGAAACTCTGTTCTACTTAGCTTGTCTTCAGCTTGTGGTGACCACCACAGGCTCCTCAGAGTATGGATGAACTAAACTCTGTGGGTAATTTTCCATTAGTGCCTTGACAAGTCAGATATATCTGATAGAGACTTCTATCCGCAGATTCCTTAACTTTAGAATTTCCAGGCATCAGCTTGGAATCTGGAACTTTTGCTGAGCAATACCCTTGTGTGCGCAGTCGGGTGCCGTCCTTCGGATCCACGTGGTGTTGTCATTGGAGCTGCCTGTGATGTCATGGTTGCCTATAAAGGTGTGCGTATGTCAGTTCTTTTCCTTCCGTGCAGGCTAAGCGCAGATCCGGAACAGAGCTACCCTCTGTCTTTTTTGACAGGCATTTTTCAACCTTTTTGTTGTGACTTTGTGTGTCAATGCAACAATGACCTTGAGAAAGACCGGATTCAAACCATGTGGTGCCTGCCTTTGCACCATGTCAGTGATGCACCCACACCAGGTATGTTTATGGTGTCTCGAGCACGACCACGATTTGAAGTCATGTTCGAACTGCCAGGCCATGCCTCTGAAAGCTTTGAGGGAGCAGTCCCCTGAAGCTTATGGTGGCCCGGCAGTCGACATCAGCTGGTGCGACTCCTCAGAAGATACGCTCCTGGTCAAGGAGGAGGTCGCAGGATCGCTTCAGAAGTCCGAAGTCCACTTCGTCCCACTCAAGGTCCTCCAGGCACTCGGAGAAGAGGCACAAGAAGTCCAAGCAGACTTTGACTTTTTCTTGCCCATTGGCTGACGGGCAACTCAGGAACATCAACGTTCCAGGCAAAGTTTTGCTGAACCAATGCCAGGGCCGACTCCATGTCTTCCTCCTTTTCCAGAAGCCAGAGTGAGCCCCGCTCACCTTAGAGTTTGATGAGGCCATTCGCCTCGTGTTTGAGCAAACTGACCTCATTGGAGTGCCCTCGGGTCCCAGGGGTTCGGCATAGGCCCCATAAGGTTCCACGCCCGCAGCTTTGGCTTTGGCTTTGATGGGGCCTCGTGGATCTCATTCCGGATTGTAAGAGTCTGGCCCTCTATGTAGTATGCAAAGCTAGGCACACTGTGCAGGGGGTCCAGGCAACCACACATTGGTTTACAGGGGTTAAAACTAGATCACCTAATGCTCTAATTTTTAAGGTAGTTTGGTCAAGAAGTTAGGCCACTCTTGGACAACTGCAAAGCATTTGTTGTACTCACAGTATCAATAATGCAACTCACACACTCAAAGAAATAACTCAATTTATAAAAAATACTTCAGATTTGTATGTAATTTTAATACCAAGATTATCAAAATTGGTTAAGTACTTTTTGAGATATGGATTTTTGAAGTTTAATAAAAATAGTCTTTTTGTGCTTAATTACGCACCAAAGGAATCAATGGAAAGTCACCTTTAAAAATGCATATAAAATCGTACAGTTAGTTTACCAAGTTCTTCTTTTGCAAGTTGGTCGAGTTCATCAGTGGGCACACTGTGCTAGTTGGAGAAGTTCGGGTGGCCCGTGGTTCCGGCAAGAGCAGCGGTGAAAGGTCTCTGGAGCAGGTGCAGGGGCACTGCGAGGGTCCACTTGAAAAAAGACTGCACTTTGTGGGATTCAGTGGTGCAGGTGTTGCCTCAGGTCCCGGAGGACGAACAGGACATTCTTTCCCAAGTTTTTAAGGATGGGAGAGATGTGGCAAAGTTTACCTTAAGGTGTGGTTTGGACACGCTGGGTAGAGTGATTTTATCGATGGTGCCCTTCAGCCTCACGACCTAGCTTCGTACATCTGACTTTGCGGGGGATGTCCTGGCAAACCTCACGGACCGGCCCTTTGATCAGTCCCGCCTATTTGGCTGGAACGCTTTAAGGACTCCCAGGCTACGACCAAGTCCTTGGGCTTCTTAGCGACCCCTTGTCATCCACAGACCAGCCGCCATCCCCCGTCGGGCCAACATCTTGTGCGGGGACGTGGCGTGGTGAGTTTGAACCCAGAAGGTCTGGCCAGAAGTGGTACGCCACCCAGCCCGCCACCTCTACAGCGTTCAAGCCCCCCTAGTGTGATTCTGCAAGACCATATACATCCAGTTGGAGGAAGGATTCATTTTCATCTCCCTTACTGGTGGTCCACAACATTGGACAAATGGGTCTTGCAAATCATACAGAAGGGTATTCCCACCCCTACCAGTCTTTCCCTCCCCAATGCCTCCCTCAAAAGAACAGCTGATGGAGGATCACTTGGTTTTTCTCCATGAGGAAGTTATGGCTCTCTTGGCCAAGGGAGCCATAGAAAGGGTCACAATATCAGATGTAGGCAGTGGTTGTTATTCTCGCTACTCTCTGATATCCAAAAAGAACAAGTTCCTTCGCCCTATTTTGGATTTACAGTACGTCAGTCTCTTCCTCAAAAAGGTGAAATTTAAAATGCTCACTCTGACTCAGGTCTTGTCAGCCTTAGACCAAGGAGGCTGGATGGTAACACTGGACTTGCAAGATGCATATTTTCACATCTCCATCCTGCCTGCCCACAGTCGCTACTTGCGGTTCAAGGTATGCCACAATTACTTTCAGTTTACTGTGCTACCCTTCGGTCTTAACAGTGCCCCTCAGATGTTCACCAAGGTGATGGCACTGGTCACAGCCCATCTGCGCAGGATAGGGATTTCAGTCTTCCCCTACATAGACGACTGGCTATTGAAGGCTCCTTCATCCCAGGCAGTCATCACCCACCTTCAGACTACAGCAAACCTCCTGCATTCGCTGGGATTTACTATAAACATGTTGGAGCTGTTCTGGACACAGTGCAGTTTCAGGCTTATCCTCCCAAGCACTGAGTCCAGGATATTCAGGTTATGATTCCAGTGTTTCGGCCTCTATCCTGATTTTTGGTGAGACAGACTCTGAGGCTGCTGGGCCTCCTGGCCTCCTGCACCCTGTTAGTAAAGCATGCCAGATGGCATATGCAGGCTCTGCAGTGGGATCTGAAGCTGCAGTGGGCGCAGCATCAGGGAAATCTCATGGACACAGTCCAGATCTCGGAGGGAATGGGAAAAGATCTGCAGTGGTGGTTAATGAACCGCAAGTGAGTCAGAGGCAGACTCATCTCCCTTCCCCAACCAGATTTTAAAGTGTCACTTCTGGGATGGGGTGGCCATATGGGTGAGTTGAAGATCAGAGGCCTCTGGTCTCCGCTGGAATCTTGACTCCGTATCAACTTATTCGAACTCTGGGCGATCCATCTGTCACTGAAGGCATTTCTTCCAGTTGTCAAGGGGAAGATACTGCAGGCTGTTCATGGGCAACACCACTGCAATGTGGTACTGCAACAGACAGGACGGTGTGGGGTTCTGGACCCTTTGTCAAGAGGCCTTGCGTCTCTGGACATGGCTGGAACAGCAGGGCAAAACCCTGGTGGTTCAACACCTGGCAGTTTCTCTGAACGGCAGGGCAGACAAATTCAACAGTCGATGCCTAGCAGATCACGAGTGGTGTCTCCATCCAGAGGTGGCACAAGGACTCTTTCAGCAGTGGGAAGAGCCTTGGTTAGGTCTGTTTGCCTCTGCAGAGAACGCGCAATGTCAGCAATATTGCACGTTGGAGTTTCCAAGGGTGTACTCGCTCTGCAATGGTTTTCGTCACAAATAGAGCTCAGGCTGCCTGTATGCCTTTCCACCCATACCACTTTTGCCCATGGTTCTCAAGAAGATCAGGAATGACTGGGTCCAAGTAATCCTGGTGGCTCCGGACTGGGCAAGTAGAGTTTGGTATTCAGAGCTTCTGAAAATGGGCATTGATCGTCTGATCAGGCTGCCCCTTTGAGAAGGTCTTCTGTCGCAGCAGGGTAAGGTTCTCCACTCAAACCTGTCAAATCTGCACCTTCATGCATGGAGATTGAGTGGTGGCAGTTGACAGCCTTCGACCTTCCTCCCAAAGTCTGTAAAGTTATTCTGAGAGCCAGGCGCCCCTCCACCAAGACGGAATACGCCTGCTGTTGAAGGCGTTTTGTATATTATTGTACGAAAAGATCTATTGATTCTCTTTCTGCCTCTCTGTCTGACATTCTTCTCTTTATCTTCTCCCTTGACCAGCAGGGCTCTGCATTGGGCACTCTCATGGGTTATCTTTCTGCCTTACTGGCTTTTCTTCAGCTGCCTGATCAGCCTTCATTATCCAAATCTCCTACTGTAAAAAGATTTCTTAAAAGGCTTGTACATGTTTTTTCCTACACCCTATATTGTGCATCAGTGGGACTTAAATCTAGTTCTCACCTATATTATGTTCACTCTCCTTAAGCCTTTACACAATTGTCCTCTCCGGCTGCTCTGAATCAAGACAGCATTCTTAGTGGCAATAACAACTTCCAGGAGGGTGAGTGAGATGCAGGCTAGTTCGTCAAAACCTCTGTATTTCACCATGTTTTCCGACAGGGTGGTGCTTCGCATTCGTGCCTCTTTTCTCCCTAAGGTAGTGATCCCATTTTCCCGAGTCAGAACATCACCCTGCCTAGCTTCTTTGCTTCACCGCATCCTTCTAACGAAGAGGAGTGACCTCATCGACTGGACCCAGAAAGAGCATTGTCGTTCTAACTTGACTGCACAAAAGAGTTTGGGGTGGATGACAACTCTTTCTCGGGTATGTAGGAGCAATGAAAGGTCGGGCAGTGCAGAAACAAACCATTTCACGCTGTGTTGTTCTATGCATAAAAATATGCTATTCTCTGGCCATGAAGCAGCTTCCTGAGAGCTTGAGGGCTCATTCCACCAGGGGCAAGTCTGCTACCACTGCATTAGCAAGAGGTGTACCAGTCCAGGACATCTGTCAGGCTGCAACCAGGGTGTCTCTGCACATGTTCGCCAAACACTACTGCCTGGACACTGAGGTCTGCAGATATGGGCACTTTGCCTGTTTGGTCCTGCAAGACTTTTTAGTTTGAGGACAATTTGTCCGTAGCTCACCACCAGGAGTTTATGGCTTGGGTATCTATTCTAAAAGTAAGGAATCTGCAGCTAGAAGTCTCTATCAGATGAATAATTTACTTACCTTTGGTAATGCATTATCTGGTCCAGACTCTGTCTAGCGACAGATTCCTTACACCCACCCATGCCTCCCCGCTCTGCAGACTCATTTCCTAGAGTTAAGGGTTGTCCCTTTACGGGCTGTAGTTTTTTTCCCACAGACAAAACTGTTGGTTCTTTCCATGGCTCTGCGCTCCCAGTGTGGAAGTTTGTGGGAAAGTACTGAGGTACGCCACCTATGTGGTATCTCTATAGGTGACCGTGACATCGCAGATGGCTCTAATGACCCCACACGGATCCGAACGATGCCACAAGGGTATTGCTCAGCTAAAGTTCCGGATTCCTGGCTGATACCTGAAAATTCTAAAGGTAAGGAATCTGCAGCTAGATAGAGTCTCTACCAGATAATGTATTACCAAAGGTAAGTAACTTCTTCATCTCTGCAGTTACATCTTTTGGAGCCGAAAGTAATGTCTTGATGTTGAAGTCTTGCATACTAACATAGTTTTCTAGGTTAGGGTTAGTCAATATAGACAACACCTTGACTATCTTCTACATCAGGAAACAAAAGGAACCTAACCCTCACAGATCTGCTGGCTGGATGTTTCTCTATGGCAGTGTGCAATGAAACAGTGAAGTCTCAGATTGCAGGTTCGACAAAACCAGAGAGGATAGCATTGGCATGTATCTCTACTCATAACACATGTAGGAGATAGTCTAAGAAGTCCTCATCCCTGTCTTTGAAGCCTGGAGTGTTTACCAATAAATTAATTCATGTAACTAGACTCAATGGCGATTTTACATAGCTCTTTTACAACCCCACAGTTTCAGAACATTTCCATGTTGGTCAGGGAGAGCCTGGGGTGTTCAATGATCCTGGTGCCTCTGGCATGACTTTGGCAGGGTCAATACTTGAACTTGAGCTCATGGCTTCAAATGAGCTCTTCTTTGAATATCAGGATCTATGCTGAGAGAATAAAGAAATGAATGATGGTTACTTCCGACTGCAGACTCCTCACATTTAGAATATTTCCAGATGTAATACTGGATCTGAAGATTTTCAAGCACTAGCTCCTGGTTGCTGCTAAGTGATGCAATGTGGCTTTGCAGTGACCTTACACTACCCTGGAAGTGACAGGGTGGAACTGCAATAGACACTGTCCCTGTGCACTGACTTCTGTTCCTTTCTCTCCAAGTCCCTTGACTCAGTTGCCAAGACTACAGGAAGTAGATGTTAATCACTGATCAACCCAGGACATGTGTCTTTCTTGGCTTGGTAGAGATTCAAAATTATGTGAGAGACCTGCCCTGGTGCACTTGAAGGTGATCACTAAGCATGAAGGAAACGCTACAGGTCACCAAACATAAGAAGAGGTCACACATGAAGCAACGGTCCTCCTCAAGATCCAAGTCGCAGGGCAGATCTTACTCCAAACCACAAGGCCAAAGCAGTGCAAAATATTGATCCTGCTTGAAGTCATCAAATTAGCTGAAATCTAAAGCTTGTCACAAGTGCAGGGAGGACCAGTGGGACTCATCACCTTTCATCTTTCTAATCCAGACAAAAAGCTACTAGTTTAGCACACCAAGGGCCCATTACCCCAGTGTTTAATGACTCTTAGCCTGCACCTAAATTGGTTCTCATCTTCCTCGCTATCAAGCTCTCATCCATTCTGGTGCAGATTGTAGCCTTTAAAGAGGCCATGCTATAGATTTTTCAGATGCTCCAGGCATCCACTGATGTGCATTCGGGTCTCACAGTGTTGCAGTGGCCCCCAGTTGCACTTCATCCAGCACATCGTTTCCCAGTGCAGACTATCCATGTGGGATCTTCTACCAACACCATGGTAGTATCAGGCCATTTCCCCACTTGAGTCCATGAGTCCACACCAACTCGTTTCTTGCCAGTGCTGCCTCCAACGTTACTAGGACCTGCACCTGACCTGTTCCCTGCGGTGGTCTCCAATCACGGACGGATACAGCCCATGCCAGGCCTGTGTGGCACAATTAAAGTACCAGGGCACAACCAGTAATAATTCAATCTAATTCCCAGCTTCTTCCATAGCACAAGTATTATTGGAGGCTAGAGGTCCTATTCAACTTAAATTCAAATGCATTCCAAGGTCTCCCATGATGCCAACATTGAATTGATGAGGAAAGTGACAACTTGCTGCCTCCTGATTATATGGATGAAAGAGCTTATTTGGACTTAAAGAATGCACATAGGTTGGGTACCTCTCCAGGGGATGAACTTGCCTGACCATCTGGTCCACCAATGTGAAAAAGTTCTACTATTGCAGTTTTGGTGCACAGAGCAGTGGACATCTTTGACATTCAATTACACACTGTTGAAACAAAAGTCACATTTTCTAACAAAAATCTGCTAACTAGGGCAATCCTCTGCGCAGCCCTTATTGTCCTTAAATGAGGCACTAATGGACATTCTTGTGGCCACTTGAACTCAACCATGTTCGATTCCTCCATTTAGTCCACCTATAGCTTGGTGACATACAGTACCTGTAGTGACTCTACGTATCTCAATGCCTGACAACAGAAATTCTGGTGGTGCTGGTGTTGACCAGTAATCTAAATGTCTTTTCCTACCTACCGTCTAGTCATGGAATCTAAGCACATTTGTGCTTCTGAAAAAAATATGATGCTGACATGACTGAGAGTGTACTGGAATCATGCTAACCAGGCCAACCACCATTGTTCTTTCCCTAAACCTGTACAATTGTTCCCACAATTGGCACACCCCTAGCACACAGCTAAGTCACTTGTAAAAGGTACCATTGGTACCAAGGGCTCTGTGACCAGGGAGGGTCCCTCAGGGCTGCTGCATGTATTGTGCCACCCCAAGGGACCCCTCACCAAGCACATGCACACTGCCATTGCAGATTGTGCTGATGGGGAGAAAAATATAAAGTCGACATGGCATCCTCTTCAGAGTGCCATGCCCCCCAACCACTGCCTGTGGCGTAGGTAAGTCACCCCTCTAACAGGTCTTATAGCCCTAAGGCAGGGTGTACTATACCACAGGTAAGGGCATAGCTGCATGAGCAATATGCCCTACAATGTCTAAGTCCATTCTTAGACATTGTTGGTGCAGTGTGGCTTATTAAGTACATGGGCTGAGAGTTTGTCATTATGAACTCCACAGCTCCATGATGGCTTCACAGAAGGCTGGTAATTTTGATATCAAACTTCTCAGCACAATAAACCTAGATTGATGCCAGTGTTGGATTCATTGTCCAATGCATCCAGAAGGTATTTGAGAGATGTCCCCCGGACCAACCCTTTAGTGTAAGGCTGACTAGTCTGTGTTGGCCTGCCACTAAAAGGCTAGTTTTTGACCAAATAGGGTGAGTTCCTTTGTGCTCTCTGGAGTCAGAAGCAAAGCCTGGTCTGGTGGAGGTGCTTCACACCTCCCCCCTGCATGAACTGTAACACTTGGCGGTGAGTCTCCTCAAAGGCTCCTCCTGTTACAGTGCACCAGGGCACTCCAGTTAGGGGAGATGCCTGCGCCCTGGACGAGGACCGCTCCAGCTAGTGCCACCCTTAAGGTGTCCAGAGCTGATGTGACCTCCTCCCTGCAGAATCCTCCATCTTGATTTGCAGGACAAGGACCAGTAGGGTTAAGAATGTGCCCCCCTCCCCAAAGGGAGTGGGCACAGGATGGGTGTAGCCACCCTCAGGGACAGTAGTCATTGGCTACTGCCCTCTGAACCCTGTAGCGTCCCTAAATCTAGTATTTAGGGGCACCCCTGAACCTAGCTCACTATGGGCCAGATGTATCATCACAGCCCTTTGCGATTCGGAAATAGCGATTTTTAAGAAATTGCTATTTCCGACTCGGAAAGTGACATGTATCACATTTGCGATTCGGTAATAAAGATTTCTTAAAAATCACAAATGCTATTACCGAATCGCAAATTGCGATGCCGGCCCCATTCGCAGCTCTGGGCCTGTTGGTTCCTGAACGAGAAATAGCAATTTTGGAAATGCAAAACCCCAGGGTGCTGGGGGGCTAAGGCCCCCTCTGCTGCACCCCAAAAACTTTTGGGGGGACATGTAAGGAGCACACATGCCAAAAGGGCATGTGTGCTTTACATGTACAACTTAAAAATGCATTTTAAATGCATTTTTTAATTTTGCACATGGTTACCACCAAGTTCACCTTGGTGGTAATTAGCGATTCCTAAATGCCCAAATCGCATTTAGTAATTGCTTCATACATGTGCTAAGAAATCGCAAATAAGGAATCCTAATTTGCGATTTCTAATTTAGAGAGTCGCAATTTGCGACTCTCTAAACAGGGTCGCAATTTTAAGGAATCACTATTTTAGCGATTCCTTAAAATTGTGTTTAGAATGTATTTCATACATTCTGAACTGGCATTTTGCATTTGCAAATGGGCATTCGCACTGTTTGTGAATACAAAATGCTTTCATACATCTGGCCCCATATTCCTGGCGACCTCAACTAAAAGAAGAAAGAAGCAAGAAGACTGCTAAGCCAACCTCAGCAGAGAAGACTCCAGACACCAACTGACTAGGCCCCAGTCCGACCGGCCTGTCTGCAGCTTCAGAAGGCCTGCTACAAAAAGGCGACGCATCCTGGAGCAATCTCAACAAACCCCCAGGGGACTGCCTGCCCACCAGAGGACGAACTCCCAAGGACAGTGGCCCTGTCCATAAGAAACTCCAAGAAGGACTACATATCCGCCCCGGATCCTCGAGTCATGCCCACTCTGCACCTGAAGCCCACTACCCGAGTCTAGGTGCCCACGGGTACAGAGCTGGTTCCCAGGTGATTGACCTTGTGTCCACCCTGGGTTAACCCCCTTGGCCAACACACCGACGCCTGCAGTCTAAATACGGAGGACCCCTCTGACTGCGAGAGAACCGGACGAAGATACCCGACGCCCAAAGGTACCCCTGTACCCGCGGCCCCCTGGCCTTGGGGAATCCCACCAATGGTCCAGCAACGTTCAGCAGCCGGCCTTCATCCCTGTCCAGCCTGTGGTTTTCTGGAATTAACCTCCTGGGCCCAGTCTGCACCATCTTTGTGACCCCTGGGGTCCCCCTGTTGAAAACCATTTGGGAGCCCCACTCTGTGTTTGCACCCTGCACCGAGCCGCCCCTGGGCTGCTGAGGGTGCAAGTTTGGTGCTAACCTGTATCCCCCCTGGTGCTCACCTAAACCCCAAAGGTCTGCCCTCCAAAGCCATGGGTACTTACCTGCCAGCAGATCTATTTTTGAGTGTCCCCAGTCTCCATAAGATCCCATTCTCAAATCAGCACAACTTTGACCTTTGCATCCGACCGGCCCGTGTTGCTGGTGGTGCATATTTGGGGTCATCTTGAGCCCTGAGCAGTAGACATCCTAACCCCTGGAGACTGGAACTGTAAGTTGAGTATTTACCTCAAAACTGCACTAACACCATCCCTCCACACACCCCCTGGATTGTTCTGAAAATTGCACTGTCAACTTTTGAAAGTGAAATGTGTTACTTGTCTGTAAACCGTTTTATTTACAAACCCAAACAAAGTACCATTGATAGATAAGTTTGATACTTACTTGCAAATGTACTTACCTGCAACAAGATCCTTTTGAGTCTACAAATAAAGTAACAAAATATATTTTCCTATATAAATGCATTGGCCTGGAGTTAGTCAGTGAGTGTGTGCCTCATTTCTTGACTGTGTGTGTACAACAAATGCTTTGCACTACCCTCTGATACGCCTAACTGCTCGACCACACTACCACAACACAGAGCTTTAGTATTATCTACTTTAGCCTCTGTTAAGCCTTCTGGAGAACCCCTGAACTCTGTGCACACTATTTCTCATTTTGATATACAATATACAGAGACAGTTTCCTACAGGTATAAACATCCACACACACACACTCTTTAAGATGCTTTTCTAGACTTCTGCTAGTGCCCAGTTTACTGCTATTCTTCACTAAGATTCATGAGTTCTTATGTATTTTTTTTTAAGTATTGACCCCGTTTTAAATGCACCCTTGCACCTTTACAGTTTAGAAAATATTTCCTATTTTGGCTTTTTCCTACATTCAGCACACATCCACAATCCTGGTTGTAGAAGGTGGTTTCTCCATGTGGCCTCAGTGCCCAGAGCATCATCCACCAATCCCTCATTTGTGTTGGCAGCCTGATTTCCTTAATCTTGCAACCACAGTGGGTCTATACCTGCCAGTCTGCATTCTAGTCGGTTCTCCTTCTCCATTTGCCCATCTCTCTATCAAAATAAACTGTAAGCTTGTCTGTGCCATAGGAAACATCTCTGAGCCCATTTGGGCCAGACTGGTACCAAGGACCAGTCACTGCCAGCTTCTCCCAACATTTCACTACATTTCATAGATTTGTAACTTTAGTAACTGTGAACTTATCAATTTCAAACTGCTGCATCGAAACTGCCCGCTACTCCCTTAAGTTCACAGACTAAATATATTAAAGAGTATCTCCTTTCTGCAAGTACCCTTTATTACAATCACTAAGCTGTTTCAAAAATTTTAATCAGTCCCCCCCAATATCTGTCCTTGCTCAATCAAGCACGCAGACATTAACAATTTAATTGAAATATGCAACATAAATATACTATGCATCATGATAACTTGGCATAGAGTGGGCCTTCAGACACAAATTAATGAGTTTCTCCCTCCTGGCTTTATTTGTATTAGAATCAATCTCACTGGAACAAAAACAGGTGGTAGAATCGTCCTCATTTTTAGAGACTACCTTAAACTATTTCAAGTTCAAAGCCTGGATGTGGCTAATTCCAAGGACCTTTCAGGTATCCTTAAATATCAACACTAACAGATTCCTAGTGATAGTGTTAGTTTACCATGCCCTCCTTCTACTTTTAACTATTGCCTTTGTATCAACTCAGAAAATTGCTGTTATTTTTCATAATTTCAACTTTCATCCTGATAATAGTAAAGGTCCCAGTACAGCTGAAATATTTAGATTTCAACCTTAAATAGCTAATTAAATCCTATAACAGTGTTGCCGGGCTTATTTTGGATGTAGTCTGGGCCCCACCTGATATTACATATTTAATTGGCATCCTTCCTTGGGCTTGGGCAGATCATTTATTGTTATTTTTTTAAATGAAAATCTCTTCTAAAGAAAAAGCCTCCTTCAAACCATCCTAGGCTAATTAGAGCACAGAACAGCATAAATCTACAATTGCCTAAAGACTTTTTCCTCGCCACCAGAAATTACTTGACCCAGTTTTAGCTATGCAAAATGGGTCAGCACAATTGTTGACTCTATTGCTCTCCCCAACTTGAAAAAAAGAAAAAAAGCAATCACACTGATGGTGCCCCAATGTTTAATGAGCATCTTCACACCTTGGAATTAGAAGTCAGAAACTGGAACAAAAGTGGCTTATACTGTATATGGTATGATCTTCATCTTAAAATCACTTCCAAAGATAAACCTGTAACTTATAAAATAGACCGCAGACCGTCCGCGGCGGGAAAAGGTTTGTGTGAGCCTGGTCACTAATATTACCTATGGCAACTGTTGGGTTTGGCATAGCAAACACTTAATTTCATTTATTAAGTCTACTATTGTCATTTTTGGTCATTCACGTTTCCTGTGGGTCGCAATTCCCTAATGCTGCTCTACAGATCACGATTTGTCACTTTTCTGATTTTGTGCTACTAAATTTTGCTACGTGTGCTGATCTTTCTGTTGGGACATTGGAGGAGGAGCACCCTTTGCTGTATTTTCCCTGCTGCACCAAGGCTTCATCTGACGCAGTGGGGGCCCATCCTGCCTCAGTGTGAAAGCGCCCAGGGGTTGAGCCACTGCGAGGTATGTGGAGCAGCCGCTGAGTGCTAATTTGCCCATAAGTCCCTGTTGGATCATCAGCTGTGCTACATTCACACTATTTAAGGGCCACAGAGTCTCACTGCGAGGGGGCTGTGTGTGCCAATCTTTCTGGTACTGCTGGGATATTGGAGGAGTGCCCTTTGCTGTATTTTATATGCTGCACTAAGGCTTCATCTGATGCCCTGGGAGCCAGATCCTGCATCTGTGTGAAAGCCCCCAAGGGTTGAGCCGCTGCGAGGTATGTGGAGCAGCCCCTGGGGACTACATTACCCATAAACCACAGTTGAATTATCAGTTGTGCTACATTCACACTATTTAAGGCCTGCAGAGTCCTACTATGCGGGACGCACCCAAGCATAGCCCGGGCCAAGGGCTGGCCTGCCTTTGCCCATCATTGCATCCCCATTTTGTGTTCGAGTTATCACTTGGTTGTTGGCATGAATGTGTCTTTAGGTGGCTCAACAAATGTCAGGAATTGGACTTGGGCTCTCTGCCGTTGTGTCTTGGATGAGCCAAGAGCAATTATGAAATTGGTACTGAGTAGTAGGGGACATTAAGTCTGACTAAGTATCAAAGTAGTGAAAAAATGTTTGGAAGGCTAGGTGCAGGGGGAGTAGGTTACTATATTAACCTTGTTAACAACTAAAGGGTGTCTCTGCTTCCAAGGACATCTGATGAAATGGTTCCTTCCAGGACTATTCCCGGGCATGTTAGATTTATCAAACCCTAGACCCTTCCTAGACTAGCAGGGCTTTTATTGTCAAAAAAGGTCAACATATCGGACAATTGTGACATACTAAAGTCATCAGTGACTACTACCCACCCACCTATAGTTCCCAAGATACCTTGCCTCACAAAGCTCACTGTTTGTAAGCCCCCTGCTGACATCTGCCAATTTTTACACAGTTAAGGACCCTCAGACTCTACCTCTACTTGGGGTTGATGTTGAACAGGCAAACCTACGCCATCTCTAGGTCAATCATTATTGTCCAATCCAGCCAACTATAGGCCAATTAGTTTAATTGACTTCTTGCAAAAGGTCTTTTGCTGAATGATACTGGCAAAGATCCAATGTTGGGTCGAAAGTAATGATGTCAATAGTCCACTGCAAGCGTTTTTTAGAACTAAAACATCAATAATTGATCTGGTCTTTAGATTTGCTACAATATATTGGAAGGTGGTTTTGATAGGCAAGGGAGACTTATATGTTGCCTTTTTCAATCTTAAATCTGCTTTTGATTTGGTGCCACACTCAAGGCTTTTGTCAGTTCTCCTGATATCATGTAGCCTGACCAGTAAGGACAGCATAAGAATTAAGCCCAGGTGTGGTGGGGCTTGCAGGGACAGCTAAGTGAAAAATCTAAGTGTTAAAGGGTGTGCGCCAGTGATGTGTACTGGCTCCCACCCTATTTTCTTTATATGTAAATGGGCTGGTACAACATCTCTTAAATGTTGAGACTGATGCCCCTTACTTAGCTAAAGCTAAGATTCCGATATTTTTGTTTGCAGACAACACTTTGTTAATTTCTAAAATTCCTAGTGGTCTGCAAAAACTATTAACTAGTTTCTGCAGATTTTGTAGGGAGCGAGGCATTGAGGTAAACGTAGATAATACCAAATTAATGGCTTTTAATTATCGCAAGAAATTTAAGGGAACACTGGTGATGGGGAGTGAATCTCTGGAGCAGGTTGATTCATTTGTATATTTGGGAATTAAACCCTCACCTAATTTATCCTGGGGCCCACATATTGAAAATATTGCAACAGTAAACCATAGGCAGAGAGCTGAGATAATTTCAAAAGAACGTCGGGAAAATGGACATAGCCAAGGCTTTACTGCAGCCCTGTATGGTACGGAGCTATGGGGCTAAGGCAACATTGTGGGTATAGTGAAATAAGAGAATAGGTTCATAAGAGTACTAGTTTCACTTCCAACTAGTACCCCGCTGTGTTCCTTGTTTATGGATTTGGGTCTGAAAAGGGTATCTATTAAAGCATCCCTGCGCCCTCTTCTTTACTGGCATAGGATTTGGGCCACTGCAGAGCTCACACCTTATGCTGCTGCTCTGGATGAGATATTTAAGATAGATAAAGCCAATAAAGTTCCTTGGCTGTCTTCCATCAAGCACATACTGAAGGAGCTTGGTGTTGGTAATCTTGGGCTTCACCCAGAAATAGATAAAGTTATTTGAAGAGTATGTTAAAAAAAACTTTATTGGACATATACCCTGCAATGAGAAGGGTGCAGGGTGGGGGATACACATTGACTGGTGAATTTTTAGACTTTAAGCCTTCGTATCTGTTAGAGCAGTCCTGGATTTGATTACTGCCCTGTCTGACAGGAAGTTACACAATAAGTTAAGAGTGGGCACACACCCGGTAAAGATGTTTACAGCAAAGTGGAAGGGTTCAGCTGGGAAGGATTAACCGTTCTTTGATGGTCAAAAAGGAGGGTTGCTATTGCTGTAAAATGAATGAGGTCGTAAATTCATATCAAGTATTATGAAGTGAATATTTTATTATGTCCAACATCTGCACCTTGGGATTTATAGAGTAATTTTATGTTTTTTAGGATGATGGAATATTGTCTATTCTAAATATGAATGTTGGACAGTGCTGCTAAATGTGATTTTTAATGATGGTGGGGGTTTGCTTGTATGAGTTGTATGTTATTTATCACTTTTATAGCATTTGCCAAAAAAAAGCTATTTTGAAATGCAAACAGTTATTAACTAAGCCTTAAATACAATTATTCAGGTCATATTTTAAACTAAGTAACTGAACAAAAGAGGTCTCACGTCCTCAATTATACACCAGCATACAATGCCTCCAAATCATTTTGTGATTATCTGGCAGTTTTTTTTCCAAAAGATCAGGCTAATTCACAGTTCCGCCTCACAAAATGGAGCTTCATCTCACACTGTATGTATCAGTCAATAGACTGTCTCAGCATTTGCATTTGTCTCAGTTCCTTCCCACATAGGGATCTTTTTAAATACCTTTCAATGAAGGATTTCCCCATTATGTTAAATCATATACATCTGGCCCAGTAAACATCCTCAAAAAACACCTTTGAGGAACTTACAAAAACAATGTACAATATTGTCAACCTTTCTTTACAATCCAGAATAGTACCTACCAATCCAAAGAAAAGTATTGTCAAACAGTTATTTAAAAAAACTCAACCTTGACCCGGAGGACCCTGCAAATTACCATCCTGTTACTTTGCTACCAGCCTTAGAAAAAATTATTTCAAATGTTGTGGCTAAGGAGCTTTATAATTATCCTTGAAACTGATTCACTCTTGGATAATACACACATAAAGTTCCTTTCCTACAGAAGCACTAAATTTACATTAATCCTCTTCTGGATGATTTATTGATGGATGCTAACACTAATTCCACCAGCATCCTAATTTCATTGGACTGTTGGCAGTCTTCAACACTTTCAACCATTTCAAGTAATTTTGTCTCTTCCTTTTTCAGTTCAAACTCTGTGTATCACAGCTCAATGTTTTCGCCCTACCTGTTCGACATCTATGCTAGGACTCTTCTTCGAATCATCAAGAATTTTTGATTTTCCTATAATGATATGCCAAGAACACTTTCCTCATTTTTTGTCTTGCATGGGCCAAGTGTCCAATATCTGCATTACCAGACTGCTTAAATAAATTGAACATTGGGTAAATTGAAACTGGCTCAAAATAAATATGGTCAAAACCAAGATTCTTTAAATAGGCAATGACTATTCCTCTTGGTTTGGTTTCCCTTGGATGATTACTTTGCAGCCACATCCTGATCCGAAATCCTAAATAAAGTGTTAAGATTGATGTCAAACTGAAATTGAACATCCAAATATACTAATTTGTTTCAACTTGTTCCCATTTCTTGCACAAGCTCAGATTCTACCTCTATCTTTTGAAGCTCGAAAAAACATAGGTTGTTGCTAAGATAAGCTCATGAGTTGTTTGTTGCAATTTGCTCTCTATAGGTATCTTTAAAAAACAAATAGCGAGACCCCAGTACATCCAGAATCAGGTTGCTATAGCAATCGCTTAAACATTCCAATACACTTCAGCAAAACCTCAATGGGTACCATTGGCTTCCAATACAAAAAAGATTACCTTTAAATACCTGTGTCTTGTTCACAAATGTATAGATGACTCCACTCCAAATTTCGAAAAAATAAATTTAACCTATATGAACCTGCGTAATCTTTGTGCATCTTAATCCAATTTTTTGTTGATTTCTTGATTTAGGAAATCTCTCTTTCTCCCTCTCCCTTTCCCTCTCTCTTGCCCTCTGTCTCTCTCCCCCTCCCCCTCCTTATCCTTCTCCAATTCCTTCACAATCCGACCTCCAAACTATCTGGAACAAGTTCCCATCAGAGCTTAGATTGATATATTCTGATTTCTTCTTCAGAAAAAGACTCAAAACTCATCTTTTTTTCTGCATAATCATCTAGCTACTAATTCCTGTTTAGGGCTTCAGCACCAAGAGACTTATGTGTGTATGAAGTGCTTAATAATTTAATTTTAACATAATATAAAATCAGATAGAGACTTCTAGCCGCAGATTCCTTACCTTAGAATTCCCTGGCATCAGCTTCAAATCTGTAATTTTTCTGCTGAGCAGTACCCTGCGCGCGCCGTTGGGTGGCTTCGTTCAGATCCGTGTGCTTCGTCCGGCTCCACGTGGCGTCGTCAGCGTCGTTGTAGCTGTCTGTGACGTCATGGTCTTCTATATAGTCACCATGATGACGCGTGTACGTCAATTATTTTCCTTCCGCGCCAGTTAAGCGCAGATCGGGTAACAGCTACCCTTTTTTTTCGATGATTTTGTCGAGGTTTTTTGATTGTTTGAGATGTCTTCGCGAAAGACAGGATTCAAGCCGTGTGGTGCATGTCATCGCACCATGACGGTCACGGATCCACACCGAGTATGTCTCTGGTGTCTGGAGAAGGAACACGATTCAACGTCGTGTTCCGGCTGTCAGGCCATGGCTCCGAAGGCCTTGAGAGAGAGCTCTCTCAAGCTTCTAGTGGCCCGACAGCCGTCTTCATTCGGCATGACTCCAAGGAGGTCACAGTCATGCAGTAGAAGGAGGTCACGGCACCGCTCCAGGAGCCCCAAGTCCTCTTCCTTGCATTCAAGGTCATCGGGACACTCAGGCACAAAAAGAAGAAGTCCAAGTGGACTTCGACATCGCCACACCCGTCGGCTTCTAGGGAAAGTTGATGTCCTGAGCGTGGCTCCACTGAGCCGTCACCAGGACTGACTCCACGTCTTTCCCCTTTTCTGGGGACCGGAGCGACCCCCGCTCAAATGAAAGAATTTTACGAGGCTATGCACCTTGTTTTTGAGCGGGATGCACCCTCGGGTGGGTCTTTGGGCCCCGAGCCATTGGGGGGCCTGGGAACCAATAGCGGATGCTGACCGGTGCCAGTCTCTCACAGTTGACGTCCTCCTGCGCCGAGTCCTACATCGACGCTTCCTCTACCACTGGCAGCCACTGGTGGTGGTAGCCCTATCCTCATTCCGGATGATCTGGATCCAGAACAACGACATACGATGCCGATTCCAACTTCGACGGCACCGATTAGGCCCAGATCTATTCTGGACAGAATAGACAGTGGGAGGGGTCTGAGGACCCTTTAGAGTGTGAACTGGAGCATGAACAGGACTGGTATGAGGATGAGATGAGATCTGGGGAAGCCAGTGGACTGGATACTTCTCCAGATACTGGCATGCTCTCTCCTTGGTGGTGCGTAGGGCAGCTGACTTGCCTACGGTGCCAGTCAGAACAAATCTCCTGACGGAGGTGCATCAGTCGGGGGTGACTACATTGGAGCCAATGTTGCCCTTCAATGAAGCCCTCACGGATGTCCTTCTGGGAACATGGTTCAAACCCAGCACAGGGGCTCCTGTGAATAGGACAGTCGTCCGCCGCCATAGACCTGCTCCAAATGACCCCAGTTTCTTCACCTAATACCCCACCCCAGAGAGCTTGGTGGTCCAAGCATCCACTTCCCGTGGTGCCTTCCCTTCCGCCCCTCTGAATAGGGAGTCCAAGAGGCTGGACCAACTTGGAAAGAAGTTGTTTTCTTCCTCCAGCCTGGCATTGAGGTCAGTAAACACCTCTTGCCTATTGGGCTGTTTTTCCCATACTTTATGGGATACGGTGGCACAGGTACTGCCCCAGGTCCCGGAGGGCGTACAGGACACTCTCACCCAGGCTGTCAAGGATGGGAGGGATGCAGCCAAGTTTACAATTAGGTGTGGATTGGACACGACCGACTCGCTTTGTAGAGCGATTGCACGTCTGGCTACGTTCTACTAGCTTTTCAGGGGATGTTCAGTCAAGTTTGATGGACATGCCTTTTGATGGCTCTGGCCTTTTTGGTGAGAAGGCAGACTCTGCGCTTGAGAGGTTCAAGGATTCTCGAGCTACGACCAGATCCTTGGGCCTTTCTGCACCAGCTAGTCAGCAGTCTGTCTTCCATCCCTTTCTAGGCTTCGGAAGGGTACCACACCAGCCTCAAGTTAGCCACCGTCCTCTGGCTTCACAACATCCCGTGCGAGGACGAGGTCGTGGTACCGTCAGACCCAGAGTGTCTGGCCAGAGGTCGGCCACCACACAGCCCCCATCCGCAGGGCCCAAGCCCTCCTAGTTTGGTTCTACAAGACCATGTCCGTCCAGTTGGAGGGAGGATTCAATTTCACCTCTCTTACTCTCAGTCCATCACATCGGACAAATAGGTCTTGCAGACCATACAAAAGGGCTATTCCCTCCCCTTCCAGTCTTTCCCTCCTTCTATCCCTCTGGTAAAGGAACGGCTCATGGGGGATCATTTGGTCTTGCTCCGTGAGGAAGTTACGTCTCTCTTGGCCAAGGGATCTATAGAAAGGGTCCCGATGTCAGAAGTAGGCAGTAGTTGTTATTCCTGCTACTTTCTGGTTCCCAAAAAGAACAAGGGCCTTCGCCCTATCCTAGACTTAAGGGACGTCAATATCTTCCTCAAAAAGGAGAAATTCAAGATGCTCACTCTCACTCAGGTCTTGTTTGCTCTAGACCAAGGAGACTGGATGGTAGCGTTGGACTTGCAGGATGCATATTTTCGCATCCCATCCTGCCCACCCATAGGCGTTACTTGCGGTTCAAGGTGGGCCATGAGCACTTTCAGTTTACCGTTCTCCCTTTCGGTCTCACAAGTGCCCCTCGGGTGTTCGCAAAAGTGATGAAAGTGGTGGCAGCTTATCTGCGCAGGTCAGGGATTTCAGTCTTCCCCTACTTGGACGACTGGCTGTTGAAGGCTCTGATGCCCCAGGCTTTCGTCTCCCACCTCCAGACGACGGCGAACTTCTTGCATTTGCTGAGTTTCACTATAAACGTGCCAAAGTCACACCTGATGCCCTCTCAGAAGCTCACTTTCATTGGAGCTGTTCTGGACACAGTGCAGTATCGGGTCTATCCTCCTGCGCAGCGAGTCAGGTTATGATACTGATGTTTCGGCCTCTATCCTGGATGTCGGTGAGACAGACGCTGAGGCTGTTGGGACTCATGGCTTCCTGAATCCTATTAGTCAAACATGCCAGATGGCATATGGGGACTCTGCAGTGGGACCTGAGGTTCCAATGGGCACAGCATCAGGGAAATCTTACAGACATGATTCAGATCTCAGAGGGAACTGCAAAGGATCTGCAGTGGTGGTTAGTGAACTGCGATTGGGTCAAAGGCGGACTCCTCTCCCTTCCCCAACCAGATCTCACAGTAGTGATAGATGTGTCACTTCTGGGATGGGGTGGCCATTTCAGAGAGGTGGAGATCAGGGGCCTCTGGTCTCCGGCGGAATCTGGGCTCCATATCGACTTATTGGAGCTCAGGGTGATCAGGCTTGCATTAAAGGCATTTGTTCCTGTTGTGAAAGGGAAAGTAGTGCAGGTGTTGTGGTACTGCAACAAGCAGGGCGGTGTGGACTCATGGACCCTTTGTCAAGAGGCCCTGCGTCTCTGACATGGCTGGAACAGCAGGGCATAACCCTGGTGGTTCAACACCTGGCCGGTTCTCTGAACGCCAGAGTGGACGAACTCAGCCGGCGATGCTTAGCGGATCACGAATGGTATCTCCATCCGGAGGTGGCGCAAAGACTCTTTCAGCAGTGGGGAGAGCTTTGGTTAGATCTGTTCGCCTCTGCAGAGAACGCGCAATGTCAGCAGTATTGCGCGTTGGAGTTTCCAAGGCGACTATTGCTAGGTGACGCTTTTCATTGCAACTGGAGTTTAGAACACCTGTATGACTTTCCGCCATACCACTTCTGCCTGGAGTTCTCAAGAAAATCAAGAACGATCAGGCCCAAGTAATCCTAGTGGCTCCGGATTGGGCATGAAGAGTCTGGTATCCAGGGCTTCTCAAAATGAGCTTCAGTCCTCCAATCAGGTTGCCTCTTCGGAGGATCTTCTGTCGCACCAGTAGGAGAAGGTTCTCCACCCGAACCTGGCAACTCTGCGACTTCATTCCTAGAGATTGAGCGGCGGCAAATGATGGTTTATGACCTCCCTCCCGAAATCTATGATGTCATTCTGCCAGCCAGATGTCCCTCTACTAAGATGGTTTATGCCTGCCGTTGGAAACCTTTTGTATTATATCGTACAGAGAGGTCTATTGATCCTCTTGTTCTCTTTCTGATATCATTCTGTTAATTCTCATACTCGCTCAAAAGGGTTCCTCCTTAGGGACTATTAAGGGCTATCTTTCTGCCTTATTGGCTTTTCTTCACTTGCCTGATCAACAGTCTTTGTTTAAGTCTCCTATTATACAGAGATTCTTAAAAGGGCTTGTACAAATGTTTCCACCTACGCCTTTTGTTGTGCCCCAGTGGGACCTGAATCTAGTGCTCTCTTTTCTTATGTGTGCTCCTTTTAAGCCTTTGCATAATTGTCCTCTTCTGCTGCTCACAGCCTTCTTAGTGGCGATAACATCTGCCAGGAGAGTGAGTGAGATGCAGGCTTTATCATTAAGACCACCGTATCTCACAATATATCCTGATTAGGTAGTCCTCAGAACTCGTGCCTCCTTCCTCCCCAAGGTGATGATCCTTTTCATCTGGGTCAAAATGTCACCCTGCCCACCTTCTTCACTCCACTGCATCCCTCTAAAGATGAGGATCGTCTCCATGGGCAGGATCCAAAAAGAGCGTTATCGTTCTACCTTGACCACAAAAAAGAGTTCCAGCTGGACGACCAACTCTCTGTGGGGTACGTTGGTGCAAAGAAGGGTCGAGCAATCCAGAAATGAACCATTTCGTACTGGGTTGTTTTCTGCATTAAAACTTGCTATGCTTTGGCTAAGAAGCAGCCTCCTGAGGGCTTGAGAACTCACTCTACCAGAGGGAAAGCTGCTACCACTGCATTAGCTCGAGGCGTGCCGGTACTTGATATTTGCCAGGCGACAACATGGGCTTCCTTGCACACGTTTGCCTGGCATTACCCTGATGGTTCAACATCTGGCTGGCTACCTCAATGCCAGAACGGACAAACTCAGCCGTCGATGCACAGCCGATCACGAATGGCGTCTCCATCCGGAGGTGGCGAGAGCCTTTTTTAGATCTCTTCGCCTCCACAGACAACGCGCAATGTCAGCTGTTTTGCGTGTTGGAGTTTCCAAGGCGGCACTTGCTCGGAGACGCTTTTTGTATCGAGTGGAACTCTGGCCTCCTTTCCGCCTTTCCGCCTATACCTCTTCTGCCCAGAGTTCTCAAGAAAATGAGGAACGACTGGGCCCAAGTCATCTTGGTGGCTCCGGACTGGGCACGGAGAGTATGGTATCCCGAGCTAATGAGCATGTCCATCGATCCTCCACTCAGACTGACTCTTCGGGCGGATCTTCTGTCGCAGCAATAGGGGACGGTTTTTCATGCGAACCTATCCAACCTCCGCCTTCATGCATGGAGATTGAGCGGCACCAGTTGACAGCTTTTGCCCTTCCACCCGAAGTCTGCAATGTTATCTTGGCATCCAGGCGTTCATCAACCAAAACTGTATACGCCTGTTGTTGGAATATATTTGTGACATGGTGTACCAACAAATCTGTTGATCCCCTTTCCGCCCCTCTATCAGAAGTTCTGCAGTTCATTCTTTCTTTGGCCCAGCAGGGCTCTGCTTTGGGCACCCTTAAAGGGTAGTTATCTGCCATTTCGGCCTTTCTTAGGCTACTTGATCAGTCCTCACTCTTTAAATCTTCTATTGTGAGTAGATTCCTAAAAGGGCTCACCCGTTTATTTCCTCCCACTCCATTTATCATGCCTCAGTGGGACCTTAATCTTGTACTTACTTATTTGATGTGCATAATTAGCCCTTGGGGCTCCTCACCTTCAGAACTGTCTTTCTGGTCGCTATCACCTCTGCTCGCAGGGTGAGTGAGCTTCAGGCCCTTTCCTCAAAACCTCCATGCTTACCTGTGCACCCTGACAAAGTAGTGTTGTGCACTAGGGCTTCCTTCCTTCCTGAGGTGGTTACACCCTTTCATGTAGGCCAGTTCATCACTCTACCTACTTTCTACGCACCCCCACATCCTTCCCATGAGGAGGAGAGACTCCACCGTGTGGACCCAAAAAGAGCGTTGGCGTTCTACCTCAATCGTACTAAAGATTTCCGGGTGGACGATCAACTCTTCGTTGGATATGTGGGTGCGAAAAAAGGGAAGGCGGTACAAAAGCGTCCCATCTCTCGATGGGTGCTTCTTTGCATCAAAATGTGCTACGCCTTGTCCAAGAAGCAACCACCTGAGGGCTTGTGTGCTCATTCTACCAGAGCAACTACTGTTTCCACTGCATTAGCAATCGGAGTTCCTGTCCTGGATATCTGTCAGGCAGCTACATGGGCGTCCCTGCACACGTTTGCTAAGCACTACTGCCTGGACAGTCAGGTCCGCAGAGATGGCTATAATGGCCATTTGGTCCTGCAGGACTTCCTAGTATGATCTTGGTTCACAGCCCACCACCGAGGATGGCATTGCTTGGGTATCTTTTCTAAGGTAAGGAATCTGCAACTAGAAGTCTCTATCAGATGTACAAGTTACTTACCTTTGGTAACTAAATATCTGGTAGAGACATATTCTAGTTGCGGATTCCTTACCGCCCACCCATCCTGCCCGCTTGCAAACTGATTTCTAGGGACAGGGATTCCCGCTTTTAGGTCCTTTGCTCTGGCGCACCAATCGCAGTGTTTTTAGTGGCTCCACGCTTTGGCGTGGAAACTTGTTAAAAGAAACTGATGTCACTGCGTGAGGGCGACGTCTATATACTACTCCCGACGTCATCACGGCGACCATGACGCCAACAACGCCCGTAGAGTCGACCAACGCCCCCTGCCGATGTGCAAGGGTATTGCTCGAAGAAAAATCTCTGGATCCAGTCGCCTGAGGGAAATTCTAAGGTAAGGAATCTGCAACTAGAATATGTCTCTACTAGATATTTTGTTACCAAAGATAAGTAACTTGAACAATTAGTTGATATGTAAGCTCTGTCCTTGTCGTGACCAAGTTCCTCCTGTGGAGAATTCCCCACACCGAGCGCTCCATCTGGACCGGCCTGCATCAGATTCTGTCATCAAGTCGGGCTTGGATCCAAAGACCACTTTCCTGTTTCATGCCTTCATGAGGGCTACTTACCATTTGATTTCTTCTCTCACTTCATCCAATAGAGGGATCAACTGCAAATACACAAGACCTTTCCAGAGATGGTGCGCATTGAGGCGCTGGAGGGCCCTGTAGTGAAAGGGGCCCAGGAAACGTGCTTGTATTGGTGAAGAGAGGGGACCCACCAGGCGCTCAAGTTGTCTGAGAGAGGTGTGGGGCTTGGCGAAGATTTTATGAAACTCGTGTCACATCTTTGCTACCTTTCGAGAGGGAAGGCTCAAAGAGGCTGTGTTGGAGTTGATGACAAACCTAATAAATTTTGTTTTCTGAGCTGGAGTCAGAAGGGATTTATTTTCGTTGATGACGAGCCCTAAGCCTTTTCAAGAGGCTGACTGCCAACTGGAGCTGTAGGGCAAATCTCTGGGGACATCGGGCTAAGATCAAAACATTGTCTAGGTACACAATGAGTCTTATCCCCTGGGCCCAAAGGTATTCTATCCCAGGTTTGGGGACCTTCATAAAGCACCACAGGGCCGACGGCAGACCGAATGAGAAGGTGACAAACTTGAACTTTTGGACTTGCCAGACAAACCAGAGAAACTGATAGTGAGGAGGGAAAACAGGGGCCGTCAAGTAGGCTTCATTCAGACCTAGGCACACCATCCAGTCCAGTGGGAGTAAAACATCCCTGAGAAAGTGGATACCCTCCATCTTGAAGTGGTGGAAGACTAACAACTTGTTGAACTCTCTGGGATTGATTACTGGTCTCAGACCCCCGTCAGTCTTTTCTACAAAGAAGAGATTGCTGTAGAAACCATTGGGGTGTGTAACTGAATGGCAAATGGCTTCTTACTACAAAATAGTGGCAACTTCCCAATCCATAAGCGTGGTGGCCTTCTAAAAAAAAAACAATCGGGCGTGCCAGAAGCCTTGTGTGGTGACACCATAGAACTCTATTTGGATCCCTCACACTGTTTGTAATACCCAAGCATATGAGGTGATAGAAAACCAGGCTGGAAGAAATTGGGCCAGGCAGCCCCCTACTTTTATCTGTGAGGAAAGGAGTAGACTCACCCATGCAGGAGGTGTTGCTGGTTTGGCTCTTGAGGTCTCATTCATGAAACCGCTTGCCTCTCGTCGGGTAGAAGTTCATGAAGTGTGGATTATTTTGCCACTGTCCACATCTAGAGCCTTATCCCTTGGGAGCAGGTGTAGAGGAGAAACGGCCCGTCCCATGGGAAACCCCCGGGGTAAATATTGGATTGGGCTTTATCTAGGGATGTGAAGGTAGCTACAAACTTGTCTAGTTCTTTCACAAAAGGGTCTCCAAACAGACCCCCCCAGGGCACAGAGCCTGCTTCTGAAGATGCTAAATCGCCATCTTGGGGGGTCAACCTTAATAAGCAAGGCGCTGCAGCACTCCGTGGACAGCGTACAATTTGTGCTTCTCATAAGAATGATTGTGTGTTGGTCCCACCTGACAAGACATCTGGGGGAATAAGTGACCCTGAGGCTTTAGCCTCCTCCACCATGTTGAGGCTATTTTGTCATAGGGCCTGAGGTGTCAAGGAGCGTATCTTGAAATGAGCACCAAGACCAATCTATCCCTTTATTAGAGTCCTTTCTAAATTTGGCAAGAAAAGGGCCATCCAGGGTAGCAGTAATGTTCTGCTCTAAGGGGAGACACGGGCACTCTGCATTAAGGCTGTTGCAGGTGTCCTTCTCAAAATGTTTGTGAAAGGACCCACCACGTTTTTCGCTACCATATTTGATGGGACCCAGTCCGCGGACCTGGGGTGAATTATATCATCTGGATTCAGCATATAGGAGGATCTCCTCGGTTGGGGTCAGGAGCTGGGTAGGGATGCCAGGATCTAAAGGGGTCAGCATCCTCCTCCGATTCCCCTTGGGAGTCAACTAGGTGTAGCTGGTCAGGGGAACCCAACCGTGAAGGCTTGTTATAAGTGTCTGCAGTTTCCACAGGCCCTTTGGGGTTAAGTACATGGGCCAGAACGGCCTTCTTAAGGCACACAAATGTGTCATGATCCACCCATTCCATACATTTCTTTTTTGGAGGCAGAGGACTCTAGTTTTGGGTGTCTTGAGTGGGCTTAGGGGGTTCAGAAGAGCCAGGAATGGGGATTCTTTCACATTTGCATGCTATTTTATTAGCGAGCTGTTGTTCCAGGGGCCCCATTGCCCCATTGCTGGCTCTATAAATGGAGGCATCTACAGCCTCATAGAATTTGCCATCCCATTGGAGGAAGGACATGGAACCCTCCTCTTGGTAGGTGTTGTCTCAGGATTGTATGCTCAGGGTGAGGGACACGAGACGTGCTCACTACACTGGGCACCAGTAACACACTCCAGGTCACACAATATATGGACATGTGCTGAGCCCTGAGATTGAGCACGCTATGTGTGCGAGTATGGTTCTGGGAGGGGGCCCATAGGGTCTGGGTTGCTGAGGTGCACAATTTAGGGGCCCAAGCTGTAGGGGGACACACCCTACAGGTCACTGCGGTCTGCCTGGTACAGTCTCCCTTGCAGGCCTAGATGGCTATGCAAATACAGACCTCGCAGGGTGAAATTGAATATACAGACCCCCGGGGGAATTTTGGAGCATAATTAGGGAAATACAGACCAAGAGAGCGTCAAACCAGACAGAGCGGACAAGTGTGCTGTGTAGTTGGGCTTCTGAGGCGTGCGTCAGACTCCCGAATGGAGATGCGCATTGTAGAGCCACAGAGATTTGCCATGCGGCAGCCCTCTCTAGTGGATGGGTGACCACATTGCGGTGTCTGTGTTCGGGGTAGAATTGCGGAAGGAGTGCAGAAGCAGTCCACCGACAAAGGGTGTATGAAACTGACTCTTCATATAGTGTATGCAAAATTAGGTACACTGTGCAAAGAGTCCAAGCAATCCCCAGAGGTACCACAGAGGCACAAGTGACATCCCAAATACTCTCTTTTTGGGTAGTGTGATCGAGCAGTTTGGCATATCAGAGGGTAGTGCTAAGTATGTAAGGCACACACTCATGAGGTAAGTGAGTTATACACTTAATAAAGAAATCTGACACCAATTTATAAAAATAACATGTACTTTTATATAACATTTGATACCAGGATCACCAGAATCAGGTGAGTACTTTTCGAGATAGGAATTTTTACAGTAATGTTAACCTATGGGGGAAAAACATAAACTGCATTTGGACCCTTTACAGTGACTTACGCGACTGTTTTCCAGGACTTAAGGTGAGTATGGGGCAGGGTCCAAGGCCACACCAACAGTTCACCTCAGGAGGCTCTGGGGTGTCCCGGTGCAGAGGTGGGTTACGGCATTGGATGTCCCATTCACTTCAAAGGGGAACGGTCCGGTCACAAAGTTGCTGCAGTGATGGACCGGAAGGTCAGTCAAGGTAACCCACAGGGGGCTCGGCCCTTGAGGTTCTCGGGCACGGGGGTACACTGTCAGTCCACTTCTCCTAGGGATGTGGGTTGTGGGTTCAGTGGTGTCTTCTGATGTGGGGTCCGGTGCTGGTGTTCCTCGTAGTTGCAGTCTGCAGGCATGGACTGGGGTCCAGTTCAGCCAACAAATGGGTTCAGATCTCACGAGGCTGGGAGATGTGCGGACACCCTTAGTTCTCTTCTCCTTGGTCTGAGGTGGAAGGGTGCAGAACTGTTATGCGTCATCGGGGTTCTTCTCTTGGTCACTTGCGATTGCAGGGGGGTCTGAAGAAACAGGCTGCAGACGCCATCTCAAAGTCCACAGTGGGTGAACTCAGGGTGAGTTTTGTCTCTAGAGGGCTTGGGGACCACGCTGACACTGTTGTCCCTCTTCAGCTCAGACTAGGCGGTTAGAGTACGGTGGTGATGTCCGGCGTCAGGTTTTTGGCGGTCTTGGTTCTCGCTTTTTTCCTATGTGCCTGCAGATGCAGGGGAGCAGCTCCTCTGGCCTAGGGGAGTTCTTCCTGATGATTTGTGAAACACTGGAAGCTCTCCCTGGGTCTTGGAGGCTGCAGCGGCAGGACAGGTCAGTTGCTCCTTTCGAGTCGTGTGAAGCAGGCAGGTTGGCAGGGTTGGTGCTAAGTCAGTCATGCTCCTCGGCTTCATCAGGGTTCCTGTCCACTCTTTCTTTAGTGTCCAGCAAAGATCTGAAGCCTGGTATCAGGGGGGCCCTAAATACTCAATTTAGGGGACATTAAGGGGGGTGAAGGGTAGTAGCCAATGGGCTACTTACCCCTGGGATCACTAGACGACCACTTCCTGACCAAAGCTCCTAAATTCTACCACACACAAGATGGCAGCATTTCCTAAGTTGTGTCCACTTCAGGCAGGTCACCCTAGGGGTGTTCCTAGTCTGGAAATGTAACACGCTTCCTGCATAGCTAATTTTCCCGCCTGTCCAGTTGCAAGATGGGCCCATGGCAAGAGGGGGTCAGCATCTCCCTGTGAGAGAAGCCAGATCTGCATACTCTGCAGGTCATCTGGTGGTGAGGGGTGTTCCACACCCCAGCCCGGACAGGCTTTTGTTTCTGACCTCCAGAGAGCGAAGGCTTTAACCCTGGGGGGTCAGATTCTCCCCTGTTGATGGCAGACTGGTCAGTGAGCTTACCAGCAGTTGGTAAGTTTTCAGGGGGCACCTCTAAGGTTCCCTCTGGGTGCATGCATTAATAAATCCATCACTGGAATCAGTGAGGGTTCATTAATATAAGATGTTTGATACCAAACACCCATAGTTTCAGTGAAGCCATCATGTAGCTGGGGAGCTCGTATTGACCATTGTCCAGCACCTGTATTTAAAATTGCTTCACTGCACACTTACTATGTCTAAGAATCGACAAAGACATAGCAGGGGCATATTTGCACTTGCACATATGCCCACACATGTAATATAATGCACTCTGCCTTAGAGCTGTAAGGCCTGCTGTAGGGGTGACTTACAAATAATGCAGACATTGTTTTAGGGGACATGGCACACAGACTGTGTGCCATGTTGTGTTTTTACTCTTAGGGATCACCTTGTCTCTCAGCCTGCAATGGCAGTCTGCATGAGTTCATTGTTGGTTCCCTTTGAGTGGCACAAGTTGTGCTACAGCTCTTAGGCCCCATCTTCAGTGCCCAGACCCTAGGTACAAGTGGTAACATTTACTAGGGACGATCAAGTGACCATGTGTCCTGTTTTGGGGAAGAAACACTTTTACTGGGGTCCTGGTTAGCAGAAACCCAGTTCAATTCAGTCAAAGTTGTATAAAAAACAGGCAAAAGTGGGGAGAACCACAATCAGAACCCAGTTTCCTACAGAGGGAACCTAAAGGCAAAGAATTATTAGGGCAATAAACATCACATAGATGTAGTATAGAAAAGAAACGACAACTGGCTGCTGAGCAGGTAAGAAAGAGGAATTCCTGAAAAAGATGATGGACATGTTGAGACCAGATACTGTGGATTGGATGATGAACATAATTGTGTTGCCTAGAGTTCTGGGAACAGTAGTTTGTTTCTTTTTCCTGACATTGTTGTTAAAATGTCTGCTGTTTGGAAATAATGATAGTAAAGCGAAGGAAAAAATAGCATAGTCCTCGCCTGTGTTCCTGACACAGAATTTCCAATTCAATTCAAGACGGATCTTCCTCTGCTGTCACACTGGACAATACTGCATCACTGCTGACAGTCTTTACAATAGATGGTCTGGCAGCTCGAGAGATGGTTCTACTGATTTTTCAGACAGTATGTAGACAGATTTATAGGAATCTAGGCTCCATATACTTTTAGAACCAGCTTTTTGAAATGGGGATGCTTCACAGTGTCAGCACAGTGCTAGGGTTCAAATCTTTTTCAGTTTTCCATAACCAGTCTCTGCCTTATCTGCCCTAGCTGGCCAAGTCAGTGCTACAATTCTGTACAATGAAAATGCACTTAGACAGAATGTCTAGTTACCTGACTCAAGCATATCAGATGTGTTTGTCTCATCTAGGATAGTCAAAGAATTAATGAAAAGACAATCTCAATTTCATGTTAATTACCTATAAAAGAAATAATCTACATATTTGAACTACTCTCCAGATAAAAGCGCAATGTGTAATTCCTAAATGCATTGAGTTTTTAAATTGCTCCTCTGTGAATTATAAAAAATGAAATATGATATAAATCTAATTGTGTGCCATCTTGTTTGCCATCACATAAGCCCAGAAGATAAGTGAGATACAAGCTTTTTCCATACATAACTACATACTTAAGTAACCATACTTATAGTTTTACAGTGATACAGAAACTCTCAGAGTTGGCCCACAATAACATTCAACCCATCGTACATACATTCAGTCAGGTAGTTTCTTGCAGTGACCAACCTCTGGAGCTTAAGGGGCATTGCATTCACTCAGTGTCAGGAAATGTCAGAAATGTTACTTGGAAAAAGCAGACTTTCTTCAGTCAGACCAAACCTTTTTCTGAATCATGGCAGCTCATGCTTAAATGGACAGGACATTGCCTCTTGGGATTTAGAACACACTATTATAGGAATTGCTGCTACTGGGACTCTTTGCTGGATTGTCTTTGAAAGATATCTGTAGATTGGCAACCCGGAGGACAACTCACTCCTCCGTCAAGCACAAATGGCTTGATATAGAGTCTGGAGTGAAGTCCATTGTGGCACAAGCAGTGCTGCATAATCTTTTCTATTAAAGTGAGTCTCAATCTTTACTGTTTTTGCTTTGATACTGCTGTAATATTCTTAGGTCATGCAGGTGAATCCATGAAAGATTCAGTGCTGGAGACATTACTTATACACTACAGGTCTACGGCATAGGTGTCTTTTGTAGATATACATGCGAGCTACCCTCCTCATTGATGAGTCTCCAAATTAAATGCGCATGATGAGATTTGAAAATCTGATAGTTAGAATTTCTGACTGGAGATGAGCTCTGTGTCTCTTCTCGTCACTGGTTTGAGTTTGGGTCACATAATGCAGTTCAAACCTTTTTACATGTACTTCATGGATATTTTCCAAGTCTCATGTAATTTATAAAATGAATTCAAGTAATCAATGGCTATTTTCGGTGTCAATTGAGTGTGTAGTATACTACTATGTCAACTGCTATATAAATTGTTAGTACATTTTGGATACAGAGTATTCTCAGCCTAACAATGGAGGACAGTTCAAATGTGAATATATGATAGTTACCCAATCTGTATAACTATAAGTCTAGGTAAGTAACTTTTTCTCCAACATTAATGAGAGGGTGCAACATGCAAGTCAGAAGATCTAAAAAGGCATATGTCTATAGTGATGAGGTATTTTTCCATCACTTCTGGGAGAGAGCAGAGTAAACATACAGCACCCCTGATTGGAGTGCTCTTACAGCATGGGCATTTCAGCTAAGCATGTGCTAGTAATAGAGAATGCTTATATTCTGACTTTCTTCATTTTTATGGGAGATTACAACATGTATGGCTAGAATGTATAGAATATGCTTATGTGCAGCTATAGTCTTTTATTGTCTTTCTCTTCTCAAGAGCAGTGGTTCTTAATATTTGAAAGAGTCTCTGACTGTTTTGTAATTGTTGTCTTGAAACCTGTGTAGCTCAGAGTACCCGTGGTAGAGACCCCAAAACAGGAGAATGGCACTGTGACTCGATTGGATGAGGGACTAGAGGACTTCTTCAGGAAGAAGGTCATCGCTGAGAGCTTAAGGTAACTTGGAATACTGTGATTATGAGAAAAGGTATCATGTCTCTACTTTGACATGGTTCCTTTTACAGATCAGAAAGTATGTGAGCTTTCCTGAAGAGCAAGGAATTTGGAGCAGGTGGCTTGGATAATGTGACAGGAGCAAGTACAACTGATCACTACGATAGCAGACAATCAGTAGGAGCACCAACAATTGAATCAGAGAACAGGATAACTGTACAATAGGGGCCAAAGATAACTCAGCAAGGGGCTTTAGCAAAAACAAAGCTGATACCAAGGACAACAGAGTTGGTGCAGGTAATTCTGTGAAGGGTCTGAGATGAATGAAAAGGTGGCACAGAAAGCTTGAGCAGCTTAGCAGGAAAACCTGAAGCCCATGAGCATGATCAACAGAACAAGATCCAAGGAAAACTTAGGAAGGAAATAAAGTAATTGAGTAGGGATCAAACGTGATTGAGAAGTGGGCAGGGTGTATAGATGACTGTGCAAAATGGAGGCACAGGGACTAAAGCAAATCAACCTACTGAGATGACCACCACAGACCAATCTGAGCCTTGCCCTTTATGTAAAAAATAACCAAAGAATCATTGCAGCTAATTTATCGCCTTATGCTGAGGCACATAAAAGGTTGAAGAAATGACTGTCAAGTTTTTCAGGTCTGTCTAAGGTATCAGTTCCGCCCAGATTTACTGTCAGTCCTCATCAAATAGAGATGTTCACAAGAGTGTAGCTTAAGAACCACCAACCAATCTGATCCTAATCAATCTTTCAACTGCCTTTGATAAAAAGAGATCTGTAGCATGTGTTGGCTGCAGATACACATTGTATGCACACTTCAGACATCTAGTGCCAGGCTTGGAATTTACAACTTGTTTTTCTCGAAGAAGTCTTTTTTTTGTGCTGACATGATGTTGACTTTCCTCCTCTTTGAGACAATTTGCATGTTCAAAGGCTTCATTGTTAGCTTGATGTTTTCCTCTATCAGGCTTGGACAGCTTGCGCTAGAGCTCTGGGCATCTTTGATGCCTTTACGGCCTGTTAACAACTAACTAGCTCATAGTGGCCTCTACTCGACAAAACCAAATTAACCCAGTCAGCGGCAGCCACAGGATCCAGTGTTCTAGTGAACACCTGGGCTCTGCTCAATTTCAACTTCACAGTTCCCTTCCAGGACCCACCAAGTATGTTCGGCTCTGGTTAATGGAAGGGAAAAAGGATAGTCTTTTTCAGAAATGCATTCAGTGTGGGGCTAAATACATGTACTCAGACAAGCACACAATCTATAACCTCTTCTTGTTGACGGAGCATAAACAACAAGACTGCTGAGCTTTCAACATGTTCAAAAATAAAAAGACCCTGCAGATGGGACCGCCACCAAGAGCGCTCCGCAGAGTTGAGACGGGACATAGGGACAGGTATGGAGATGACACTCAGCAGTACTCGATGCCAACTAAGTCATCAATACATGCAAAGCTTATGGCTCCAGCAAAGACTCCGACACCTCGCCTCCCTTCGGCATCGACAACGCTATTGGATCCAAGCAAGCATTATGGCGTTGATACACACCTCATCAGAGCCAAAAAACACATTGACTCCCAAAAAGTTATCGGATCAAAACCGCACTTTGACTCCATAAAAAACACCAGCTTTGACGGCTCCAACGTTGACCTCCTATGCTCTGAGCAGGCATAGGACAAAAAAATAAACAGAGACACACACTGTGCTGAAAATAGCTAGGACACTAACGACCTCTGAGTCAGAGGGAACCGTATTTGAAAACCTGTGTTAACTCACACACAAAAAGCGGCCTATCGGAGATGAACACTTGCCTGAGAAGACTCATAAATGGAAAGTTCAGAATACTGCCCCCAAACACCCCTCCCACCAGCCCACCCCCAAATAAAGAAAGTAAGCGCATAAATGCGGCAAGGAAAAGGGTAACAGTGAGGCACACCAATCATTGGTGCATAGCTAATTCAGAAGAACTTCTATCTAGATATAACAGGGCGACCTGGGACGATATGGAAGACCTAATAACACATCTCTCAGAACAATACAGGAAAAGGAGAAGGACCTGGTCGCAGAGGGTAGACAGGTCTCCAGTGCAGCCATACATTGGGCCTTAGATAGCACTGACACGGCTACAAGAGGAATAGATTCATCCATGATCCAACTTAGGGATGGCTGGCTATGTATCTCTGGGTTTAAGCTGGAGGTTAAGCAACACCTACTAAATGTCCCACTTGACGGAGAACATCTGTTTGGCTTAGAGGTAGATTCCCAGTTAAAAAAGATTTAAAAAGATACTGAGACCATAAAATCCATGGAAGCTTTGCAGTCTACTACACCATACCAGCAGTCCTTTCTGAGGTATTGTGGCAGAGGGGTTTGCAAAACTGCTGCCTCTGACACCCAGACATACTTAAAGCAGCAGCAGCAATGTAGCCAGCAAGCTGGCAAGAGCTGTTACAGAGGAGGTTTTAAACAGAGGGGTAAAGGTAGAGGAGCTTCTCCAAAGAGAATCTCGACTTCCAATCATTGACTCAGCACGCATTCCCCCCTGAACACACAACACCTGTCGGGGAAGGCTACAGCAACTTTACCAACTGTGGGCAGAAATAACATCAGACCAGTGGGTATTATCCATCGTCTGTGAAGGATGCTGCCTAGAACTCAAATTCCACCCACAAAACATTCCTCCTCGCCCACAAACCCTCAGCATCTTTACCTTTTCAAAGAAGTAAAAACTCTTGTTGTTAAAGGGTACCATACAGTCTGTACCACACAGACATCAAGACAAAGGAGTGTACTCCTTATACTTCTTAATGCCCAAAAAAGATGGGACACTGAGACCAATACTGGATCTATGACCGATCTGTGTTCACATCCTGTCAGAAAACTTTCACATGGTGACACTACAGGATGCAATGACACTACTACAAGAAGGCAACTTCATGACAGTGCTAAATCTGAAGGAAGCATACTTTCATACACTATTCACATGGCACATCTCCAATATCTCAGATTTGTGGAAAGTGGTTGCCATTACCAGTTACAACTTCTTCCGTTTGGGGTAACAACTGCCCTAAAAGTGTTTACCAAATGTCTAGCTGTGGTGGCAGCTCATTTAAGAAGACACAACATTCATGTCTTTTGTACCTGTACGATTGGCTGATTAATAGTTCAAAAAAACAATGGTGCCTGCAAAACACACAGGCTACCATCAATCTGTTACACAAATTGGAGTTCACAATAAATGTTACAGAATTCCATTCACAGCTTCTACAAATACAACCCTACCTGGTTGCAATATTCATTTCAGTCTCTGCCACAGCATACCCCAGTTCACAGAGGGTCCTCAATCTGCAGAACCAACTGGCTCTTTTTCAAACACACTGTCACCTGCCAGTCAGGATGATCATGGTCCTTCTGGGAATGATGGCCTCATGTATAGCAATAGCTCAATTTGCCAGGCTACACATGCACCCATGACAGGAGTGTCTAGCATCTCAGTGGTCACACATGGGGATGACTTGGAGGATCTAGTGTTGTTTTTGCCCGGGGTTCATCAGTCTTTGAAATGGTGGGGCACAGAGAACATATTAAAGGGCAGACCTTTTTTTGAACCCAATACCACAATTGACTATTGCCATGGATGCATCACTGACAGGGAGGGGCACACATATGAAGGACATCACAGTCCAGGGCCCCTAGACTGCTCTTCAGTAAAAACTCCACATCAATGTACTGCTAGAGCTTATAGCGATTCAGATGGCTCTGCAAGTATTCCTCCCCTATATGACCTGGGAAGATCCTTCTTCTCCGACAGACAACATGACAGCAATGTATTACATTCAGAAACAAGGAGGGACACGCTCAGTACAACTGTCTTGGTTAGCACAGACATTTTGCACTGGGCTAATCACATCCACCTCCTGGTGGAATTTCTTCCAGGAGAAGACAATTCAGTGGCGGACATGCTAAGGAGGATATAGCAACAAGTCCACGAGTGGCACCTCCAGCCCCAAGTCCTTCACTGTAACTTCCGGGGTTGGGGGACACCTGATGTAGATCTACTTGCCACGGTAGAAAACGCAAAATGCCAAAACATCGCCTCTAGGTACCATTATCCACAGTTCATGGGCAATGCTCTATGGATGAACTGGTCAGGTATATTTGCATGCACTTCTCCGCTTCCACTCATTCCATATCTGGTCAGGAAACCCAGACAAACGTCTTTCAAAATGATTCTTATAAGTCCAACCTGGGCACATCAACCCTGGTTCATAACACTATTAGAGTTGTCCCTAGTACCTCACAAGAAGCTTCGCAATATACTAGATTTTCTCATTCACAGCAAGGGCAGAGTCAGGCATCCAAACCCCAAACAACTTAACCTTGCAATCTGGCTCCTGAAGCTGTAGATGTTGGATATTTGCAATTGCCTCCCGAATGAATGGACATTCTAAAAGAGGCAGGATGCCCAACAAGAGCCCGTTATGCAGCCATGTGGAAACATTTTGTACACTATTGTACAGTCAAGTATGTAGACCTTTGTGTGACTACAGTACAACAGATAGTATGCTATCTTATACACCTTCAGAAGTCACACTTAACATATGCTTCCATATGACTGCATCCAGAAGTAATTGTGGCTTATCTCTAAAACCACAAGGATCAGTCACTTTTTCGCATTCCAGTCTTTAAAGCTTTTATGGAAGGGTTGAAAAGAATAATTCCACTACGTACACCACCAGTAACTTTGTGAAACTTAAATGTCGTTCTTACAAGGCTAATGCCCAAACCTTTTGAACCACTACATTCATGTCCTCTGCAGTTCGTCTCTTGAAAGATAGCTTCCCTTGTCGCAATAACTTCCCTGAGAAGAGTTAGTGAAATTCATGTTCCAACCATGGAAGAGTCTTACTTTCAGGATTTCCAGGATAAGGTACCTCTTCAAACAAGTCCAGAATTTCTCCCATAGGTCATCTCTCCCTTGCATTGAAACCAAACACTTGATTTACCAGTTTTCTTTCCAAAGCCAGACACCATGGCAGAGGGAGCTCGTCATACACTTGATGTTAAAAGCCCACTCATGTATTACATCGAGCGGACTGTACCTTTCAGGAAAACACAAAAGCTTTTTGTGGCTTTCTCAAAAAAAAAATGGTAAAGCCATTTCTGGGGGATTCCTCCACCAATGTCAATGTTAAAATAGAGTGAAAGTTCTCTTTGACCAGGTTGTTTGTGATAGTCCCCTCTTTTAGCATTCCCATTTCATTCTTAAGCCCTTATTGCCCCAATTGGTTAGTGGCAAAGTCTCCAGACTTTCTGCTGTACCCACCAGGTGCTAATCAAGGACCAGTACCAGGGTAATATAGACGCTAATACAGGAAGCATTGACCTCATACTACATTATTATTTCTGCTACATCCAAAGATAAAATAAATAAAGTCAATCTCGCTTCCCTTAGTGGCCCCAGTGTAAGTAGGGGGTAGGGCAGTCCCATTCGCCCTGAATTCTGTTGCAAAGACCAATTGTCTTGCGACTATGATCCCATTCAAAATCTCCCCGAAAGGTGTCAGTTGGAAGTGCAGCACATCCCCCCGTCCTTAGCTCCACAGGCTCCACACAGCCCTCTGTTAAAATCTGTCACTCAGACTTTTAGTGCCTCCCTAATGTTACTCTCCATTAAGGCTCCTAAATTGTTCTCCAATCCCTCAATTACCTCCATCAATTGTGAGTCAAATGCATTATTATTATATAGGTTAATCAGAATCAGCTCAAATGAATATGGAATCTGCATTAAAATCAGCTAAAATAGCTAACCCACCCACCAACCTCTCCTACGCTAGATGGGGTGGTTGCACTCAAAAGGAATAATAACTATTTACACTAAAATCATGTAAAAGCCATGTTTCTAAATGTAGGACAATATCTGCATTGCCAATTGTAGTAAACCAGTCAGAGTTTTTCAACTTATTTTGGAGTTCACCAATGTTTCATGGCAAAAACCTTAACCTTCGCCCATTGCCCCAGAGCTGCCAAGGTTGAACACAGGGACTCTGAACCAAAGAAGGACTGATCTCCAAAGGTCCCTCCTGCCTCACAGGCACCTTGTCCACTGAACCCCTAGTGAGATCCATGCTGAGTAACCCATGGTGGTCTTCATATGTCCTAACAATACTATGACAGCAGTTCAGCAGGAAGATGATGCCAACAGATGTGTTCACATGATAAGCACTGGGGGTTCAATGAAGGCAAATTGGTATCCACTGATTAGGCCAAGATAGTGGTGACAAACTGTTTGTCCCACTTTATAGCCTATGTTCACCTTGTCATTTCCACCTTTTCTCACCATGGAGAGAGTAAAACCTAGGGGATTATATTGTATGATAGAAGAGCTTATTTGAACAGCGCTTGCTACCGGTGGGTTCCTGCAAGATCCAATAGAAATATATCAGCCTGCTTGTTAAGGAACACAAAGTTCCAAATCGCAATCCCTGGCCTGGTTAGTTGTTGATATCCTCTTCTACTCCAACACACATCTCATACTCTCCCTCTGACACAAGACCCCTTACACAAGAAACAAGTTCACCTCCTGCATGACCAGCTGTTAAATGGAAGAAAGCCAACTGTCTTAAGCTCAACACCGACAAGACAGAAGTAGTGATTTTTGGCCTTTGCTATGGAACTTTAACTGGTAGCTGGCTCAACCATGTCCACACCCAGCACCCACTCCAGGAACCTCAGTCATCATCGACAGCAAATTGGACATGATCACAGTAGTTAAGACCTTCCCTGCATCCACACTCTGAAGATGCTGAGGAAGATCTTCAAATGGCTCATTAGCATCATCAGAAAAAACGTCACTCATGTCCAAAACACCAGCAAGTTGGTCTACGGGAACACCTTCTATACCGGGATCACTAAGCAACTCACCATAAAACGACACACCATTCAGAACTTAGGGCCTGATGTAGCAAACTGTTTGCGACTCGCGAACGGCGAAAATCGCCATTTGCGAGTCGCAAACACGTGTTTGCTATGTAGAAATGCATTTTGCGAGTCGGAAGCGACTCGCAAAATGCATTTCCGAGTCACAAATAGGAAGGGGTGTTCCCTTCCTATTTGCGAGTCGCAGTGGTATGCAATTCCAAAATGGAGTTGCAGTTACCATCCACTTGAAGTGGATGGTAACCCACTCGCAAATGGGAAGGGGTCCCTATGGGACCCCTTCCCCTTTGTGACTGGACCCAAAAATATTTTTTCAGAGCAGGCAGTGGTCCAAGGGACCACTACCTGCCCTGAAAAAATCTGAAAAAAAAGGTTTCGTTTTTTTTTTCTAAGTGCAGCTCGTTTTCCTTTAAGGAAAACGGGCTACACTTGAAAAAAAAAAACTGCTTTATTTAAAAGCAGTCACGGACATGGAGGTCTGTTCCCAGCAGGCCTCCATCCCCGTGAGTGCCCAGAGTCGCTAATTGCGACCCACCTCATTAATATTAATGAGGTGGGTCTTTGCAACCCCATAGCAACTCGCAGAAGGTGTCTGAGACACCTTTCTGCATAGCAAATTGCGACTTGCAATTTGCGAGTCGCAGGGACTCGCAAATTGCAAGTAACAATTTGCTATGTTGCTACATCTGGCCCTTAGCACCCAGACTCATCCTCAACCTCCCACACAGCACTCACATCACACCACACCTCAGGGAGCTCCACTGTATCTGAAAACACAACTGTGCTCATTTCAAACCCCCCTCATATGTGCATTCAAGGAACTACACAACGTATGGCCCATCCTTCTGGAACAGGTGCATCTCCTTCCACCAACTACCCAGAGACCTCCACTTTGCAGGACTTGTACACATCCCACTCATACACAGAACAAGATCAGGAGGATGGACATTCTCACAACACTCGTGAAGCATAAAACTCCCTTTCACTCCACATCAGAGCCTCCTCCTCTCTATTTGATTTCTGCAAAAAGCTTTAGGAAGTGGCTTTTCAGTTAACCAACCTATCCTAGGCAGGGCTAGACACATGCACCTGCTCAGTGCCAGGAAATCCTCACAGTGATAGCACACCTTACAAGTACACATAACATCCAGTAACTTCTGTTAGAGCAATAATTATGTCAAATTATGATAATGGTATACCCTGCAGAGCATTCAGAATAAAAACTGCTTTGCAGTTTTTCAGCTTGACTCCTTATTCCCACTTCACACATGGACTTAAGGTTTGAATCAAGCTGTCAAGCTGGGCATTCTTTGTTTTCACTTGTGTTACACATACATCAGTGGGAGAGACAGGCCCCCTTCTATCTACGCTGTGCCTTGCAAATACAGCAGCTACAGTATTTGAAACAAGAATAGCTCATGGACCCTTATCAGGCCTTATTGTTATGGTACACCATATCTGCGCTCTAGTGTTGAAAGTTGGGACCAGATTTCAGAAGCATTTCTGAGGTTGCAAGTGGCCCAATTTGCAGAATCGGGCCATTTTGCAAACACAAAATGCTTTTTTTATGTACAAAACACCAAACTGCGATTCTGCAGAATTGCAATTTGGCTTTACAATTCGGTATTTGGAAGGGGAGTGTTTAGAGCGTTCATTCCAAATACCGAATGGAAGTGGTATGTATTAACATTTTGCCACTGAATTATGGTTGCAAAAGTTTATTCATTTACCATCTCCTCAAAGGAGGCGGTAAGCCATTTGCAAACGAGAAGGGATCCCCAAGGAATCCCTTTCCCTTTGTAAATGTTGATAAAAGATTTTTTTTAGGAGTATGCACTGGCCCTATGTAGCACTGCCTACTCTAAAAAAAATGAAACTTCAATTTTTCACTTTTCTTTTTTGAAATGCATCCTGTTTTCCTTTAAGGAAAATGGTGTGCATTAAAAAAAAACAATCATAGACATGGTGGTCTAATGACCTCAGCATCCCACCATCCTGTGATGGTTACCCTTCCTAGTGGGTAGCAAATTGCAATTGCGACCTACTAATTAATATTCATAAGGTAGGCCAATTTGCGAACCATTAGGAATCTCTCATTTAAAATTAAAAGTATCATACATTAGGAATAACGATTACCAAACAGCGCTTCCCAAAAAAAAATCTGTGTTTGAAATTGCTATTCTAAATGTTTGTATATCTGGCCCCAAAACACTTAAGAAGGAAAGTATTACTACTTAAAAAAATATTTTGTTGCTGCAAGACTAAGGGCCCGGTCTTGTTTTCCCTACGTGTTTTTGGTTAGGCTTAGAGATAGTTTTAGCTGTTTCTCCAGCCTCACGTAATAAAAAAAAATTATCATAAAAAAATCACATATTTATTGTGAGGTTTTGGATCAACCCACTTTATCCATTGGTCTGTACGGGGGTCACACACATTTTGCTTCCACCCCCCACAGCATAAGGCAGGAGGCAATGGAACAGCCCGCTTCAGACACTGGCTTTGCTGCACTGCAGTGGCATTTTGCCTGATCACATGCATATCTGCTAAAACAAGGGCGCTTCAGTGCAAGGGCTAGTGGATCAATATTTTACTTAGCCAATGATTTTTCTTTCCTTTCTTTAGCTTTTTTTGGGCTTGCCTACAGAATGTTTTTGTCATCTTAAGCTAGTTGTCTACACTGCCCTCCCAGTCTACATATAGGGATGATTTTCTTGTCTAGGTCCCTTCGCTGCTCCTGATTCAGTAGTTTTTCCCCATGTTATCTAAGGGGACTCTTTTTTTCTTTTGCATGGACCATTCCACAAGAGTGCATGTGTTTTCTTTCTCTCTTCCTCCATTAATCACTTCAAGGGCATGCTTCCGTCATTATCTAAATCAGACCCAAGTAACTTTTCCATACCTGTTAACTCACTATCTTATCTTTACTACCTTTAAGTGGGCATAGAGACACTATGTGATATTCCCTTAACCATGTTGAAGCTTTCCAGTGATTTGCTTGACACTAACTACCTCCACTGCTGTATATATCCTCTCCATCTTCCTTCCTTACAGCCTCTCACAGCCCGCTGCAGGAAAGACAAACCCTGCTGATGCACCCCAACAGAAAAAACGGCGGAGGGGTCTCTTCCATTTTCGTAAACACAAACAACCGAAAGGTGAAAAAGATGCAGATGCTGAGAGCAAGGACCCTTGTCACCCAATGGCTGCTCCAGATGAGGAGCTTCTTTCTCAGCAGACTACACCAGAGGAAGAAGGACAGAGGGTGAGACAAAATGTCCCACTCATTCCTGGAGTCCAACTTCCTGGAATGGGAGGGGTCAAGGGTCTGCCCTGTCGAGTCAAGAAGGTATGTGTAAAATATGATTTTAACATGTCAATGCATAAACCAAATAAATAACTAATCAGTGAATATGTTTCAAACAGAATGAATTACCTTCATTGTTTAAGTGCCTCACTGATAAACTTGTACTTAATATTAGTGCTTTAAGGAATAGCAGTGCTATTATTGTTATTGGTGTACAAATGATATCCCTGATGTGTAAATGGAATCATGTGTTCCCTTTGGCCCCACTTTCATTTTTTTGTGTGTTTCAGAGGCTGACCATCAGAACTAATTGTCTTCTCCAAATTTTAAATGATTTTCTATCTCACTGCACACAATTCCTTATCATGAGTACACTTACCTCTGCTACAAATGCAGTCAGAAGTGTGTGTAAAGTATGTTAATAACAAACCTTTAACTAGGAGAATAGAAAAAGACTATATACAAATGCAAAATATGCAGTAGCATTCCATCCTTTATTAGAAGTCCTCGCAATCCAGTTAGCGTTAGATGACACCAGTGTTAGGACTTCACAAAAGATCTATCCTTTTGGCTTTGTACTCTTTTCCCTTTCTTGTTTTCATGAGTCCTTTGCACTGTCATGAGTCCTTTGCCAAGTGACTTACACATTGTTTCAGAACTATCCTTCAACTTCTGAATTGGCTTAATAATCACAATTATCTCTCACAGTATTTTTTCTCATATCCATAAATGTGTTATCTATTGCTTTAACAATGGCACACCTTGCCTACGCTATACCAATAGCAGAATTGCAATTGATGCAATAGACCCTTTATCCTCTATATGGGGCAAAGGTAAAGCAAGAATAGCTAAAAATACACTTATAGCTTCTTGTGAACTTGGGGCATGCTCAGATATACTGAATATGTTTACTCAGACCACCTACAAGTTATTGTGGAGTGGTCTCTCTGCAAATTAGTGAAACACTGCTGTATATGGAACGAACATTGGCCAAGAGACCACAATGGGAAAACTCATGGCTGCTCAGAGCAGAGGCCTTGATAGCTCTACGTTTCAGACCTAACAAGATCAGCTCTCCAAATATGGGACTGGTAGCGAGTGAATGTTAGAAATGGGGTCTTTGGTTGGTAATCAGGTTATCCCCTGTCCAAGCAAGGACCCTCACTCTAGTCAGGGTAATAGATAAACACCCTCAGCTAACCCTTGCTTACCCCCTTGGTAGCTTGGCACGATCAGTAGGCTTAACTTCAGAGTGCTAGGTGTAAAGTATTTGTACCAACACACACAGTAGGCCAGCAATTCTCCTGGGATTGCAAGGTGCATCCCTGCATGAGTTCATATGTTATTTATGGGCATAGATCCCATCCTTTCCTATTAATCGCAGAGTAGAACTGGACGCAAGTGTGGTAAGTGAGATTTGTGCGTTGTCCTCAGTAATGGTGATTTTAAATGCTAAACTTGTATTAGGTATATTGTGCTGAGATACCTAGTCACCCTGACCTCCCCCACTGTGAGACCCAGGCCATGGCTGAAGGTCGCTGACCCCTTTAGAAGTGGATCTACTGTATTTGCTCTCCAGCAAAATAGATCCAAAATCTGGTGGGCTTTTGCTCCCTTGTGAAGTTGAGCCAAATATCCTCCTCATGTGATGGGGTCAAGCGCTAATGATGACATATGTGCTTATAGTGTCCTCATTTGAGTATGCATCCCTAAAATATGGAGCACACACTTGGTGCCTATTAATGTCCTGATTTATTTAGACTGATTAGCACAGCGGTTCTAGAATGTTTTATCCCCTTGCTGGACTTGTTTTGATTTTTACAACAGATGCTGTAGTATACTAGATGTTTGTGGTTGTGTGATTCTGGGTATCTTGCTCTGTTATAGGGCATTAAAATAGACACTGAAATGGATTCCTGTGGGGCCCTATATTCATGCCCTTAACATTAATGCCAAAAACACTGATTGATTTCTGAACAATAAATGTTAAAAACATTGAGGTAGTGCACATCAGTGATTTAGTTCCTGTTTATATTTCAAGTTTTACTTAAGCTTGCTTGTTCCAATACTGTTAACTATTTCCTTCTTGTTGTGCTTCTGTGTTTTATTGTGCATCTTATTACTCTCATACAGTACATACTTTGAACTGAGTCATGCCAGGTGTGTATGACAGGTGCTATTGAGAGCTCTGGCACTGAAGTTGAGGCAGTGCAAGTTACTCACAGTGCCTGTCAATGGGTTGGCCTCTCTGCAGAGTGGTCACGTATTTCAGTTGCAATTTAAAGTAAAAGAAAATAAAGTGCTTACATGTGAGTGAGTACAGTGTATGTTTTGGGGGTGGTGAATTGAAGGAGATGTGAGGAAGTGCATTCAGGAGAGAGTGAATAGTGGGTGCTGAAGAGAAAAGAGATGAGGTTTAAGATATGCAGAAGAAAGAGATGACGAGATGGAGAGAAAACAAAAAGGCATACAAGCCTAACATAAAAAGAACAATACTCCTTCCGTAGACCTCAATAATTAAAAAATATATATTTTTATTAGTCTTGAATTAACAATATGCCCAAACAAAAGCGTAATAGAAAGTAGTACAAATGCACATGTTAATGCAGACATCATTACCACTTAATAACTACAACCGATAATGGTACAGTCACCTTGTTTCATTATTGTCCAAAGTATTAAGACGTTTCAAGGAATACAGGTTGTGGTCCCACCCCATCCCCCTTTCCCTTAGTGTTCTCCCTCCTCTCCTTCTCATACAGTGAAGTAATACGTGACCTCTAGAGGCGCATGTGGATGAATCCCATCTCACTCCCCAACAATTCAACTTGCCCTCCTGTGCTTACTCCTTCCTGCTTCCCCCCAGACATATCAGTCTCCTTGGTACCTAAGTGTCATTTGCTGTCCCCTCCCCCTCCCTGATATCTGACAGTTGACCCCGTCTTTGAGATGAGTCCATATCCAAGCTTTGCATGTCCCGTGTTTCATCCTCTTCCTGGTCTGCATGTATATGATTCGTCAACATAGCCGAGGTCCTCTTACAGCTTATCATATCTACGATTAAGTTTCATGAGTACATCCTCGGCTAGGGCCCAATCGTCCACATCTCTGTACCACAGCATGATGGAGAGGGCTCTAACAGCCAACTATCCCATGGCCACCCCCCGTTTAGCCAACAGCAATGCCAGCTGTAGGAACCTCCAGTGCATTTTACTCCCTTTAGGCCTCCTGACAATACAAATCAAACATACCTGAGGTTTTTCCTCAATTGGCATGGTGGTCACTGCTTTCAGTTTCGCCACCACTTGCAATCAATAGCCAAACACTCTAGGGCACTTCCATGGCATAAGCAGAATCAATGCTCTTGCCCTTCTGCATCTAGAAAGTCAGCCCCCCTTTTTCCATACAGTCTACACAGATTAGCATTAAATATGTGTGCTGAACAGTGAAAATGGGCCAACTTAAATCTAGCATTACACAAGACTTTTCTGATCAGTTCCCACGTCACCTTCAAGTCCTGATCCATCAGGGGGTCCCAGTTCCTCCCCACATGTCCACCGGGCCACTGACTCTGTCCATTTCCTGTCTGCTTTAAGTGCTTTCTACATATGTGTCACCATATGTCTTGCTGACCCTGCAGTCAGAATTAACTGTAATGTATCCTTCTGGGCATATTTGGGAACTCTGACCAAATTTCCCATGCTATACCGGCCAGCTTAGCATATTGGAGGAATTGGCCCCCTTCCACTGCAAATGCCTCCCTCGCCACTGCAAAGGTTATAAACACCTCTCCTGACTACAAATCCCCCAGTGTCTCGCATCCTTCTACTCTCCATCACACCACCGACATATCCTCCCCAATGCGGCTAAACAAGAGCAGCATCCACACCTCCAATTCACTAGCAAAAGGTGGTCTTCTGAACACTCTAGTGACCGCCCGCGCCCATATCTCCGCCACTTGGCTGTCTAAACATGGGGTACCAGCCAACACTTGCAAGGTTCGCATTAACAAGTCCATCAAGGAGTCAGTGCCATATGTGCCCTGCAGAAGCTTCTTCACCCAAGTCAGGAAGGCCCTTACCTCTCTCCACTATGTCCCATTTGAGTTGCGGCAGTGCCACCCTACTTCTTTTCCCAGACCACACCAATGAAATCAACAAGATGTTCAAGGTCTTAAATTAACTGCACAGCAGTCTATATAAAGCATTTTGTATCATATACAGACACCTGGGAAGGAATGATATTTGCACAACCACTGCCATGGACAGTGGCAACGTGTTCCAGAAGCGGACTGAATTTTATCAGCCCATCTACTAATGGTTCCATGCAGTATCGCCGCTGGTCCTCCACCATATGTCCCACCACAATGCCCAGATATCAGAATGAGACAATCTCCCATCTCAGTCTCATTGGGGCCAGGTCCTGTACTGGCACTCTCTTCAGCATTCCCAAGGGGAGTAGCAGCGATTTTTTTCCCTATTGATACACAGGCCCAACCCCCCCAAAGGACTGTAATTCCTCCAGAAGCACTGCACTGACTCCTCTGGCCAACACAAGTAAAAAAGAACATCATTTGCATATAGGGATATCAAATGAGTGGTGTCACCAATCTTAATTACGAAATCCCCCATATAATTTTGGGGGTTCGCTGCCAGTGTCTCCCTTGCTAGAGCAAAAAGGAGCGGCAAAGGCTGACAGCCCTTTCGAGTGCCCCGCCCACCTTTGCACTGGGTCCCTTATATGGTAACCTTATCCATTATCCATTTGCAAAAGACAGGTCCAAATCCCATTTTACTTAGTACCAGCTACAAATAATGCCATTCCACTGTATCAAAGGCCTTGGTTATATCAACTGAGACAAGGACTTGCTCATTTTCACTGTTCTGGACTGAATGTAACACATGTGCCTGTCTCCATAGATTAAACACCATCCTACATGTGGGCATAAACCTGCACTGGTCTTAATGCACCAGTGCTCCCATTGCGCCCTTCAGTCTCTCCGCCATTATCTTACAGAGGACTTTAGTGTTTACATTAAACATGGAGAGAGGTCTGTAGGAGGATGGCTTTGTCACCTCCCCCTGGGTCTTTGGACTATATGCACCACACCCTTCCGGAGTGCTGGGGGCAACATGCTTCTCTCTTGTGGCTCTTTTTATACCTCCAGTGATGGTTCTGCCAAAGTGCTGCATATGCCTGGCAGAATTCCACCGGTAATCCATACCCCTGGGGTTTCCCTCTGTGCAGTTTGCCCATCGGTGCGCTGATGTCTTCTAGGGTGATGTCCACCTCAAGTGCGTCCTGCAGCATGAGCAGCAGCACTGGCAAGACTACTGTTCCCAGATATTCCTACATTAGTGTCTCATCAGCAGCTTGTTCCCCACCCCCTTCATGTAGGGCAGATAGGTGTGCCCTTAAGGTGTCATTGAAGGTCCGTTGAGTGGTAGCCAATGTCCCATCTGACTGGCATAGCACTACTTTTGGGGTCCTCTCTTTGTCCCGCTTCAGTAGCCAGGCAAGTAGTTTGCTAGGTTTGCCCCCCTCCCAGTGCAACCACTGTCTGTACTCCCAATGCGTAAAGCTATCCAACCTGTCCCACGTTTCCCCTAGTCTCCATTTGAGTCCTATTATCAACCCCCTCTCAGTCTGGCACCACCCATCTTTCCTCTGGGCATTGCCATTTCGTTTTCCAAATCTCCCATTTCCCGCTTCAGCTGCCTGCGCACTCCGCATACCTTCCTGAGGCATTCCACTTTTATGACAGCTTTTAATGCTTCCCACTCAGTACCCCTCCTGTTTGTCGTGCCCCAGTTGCCCTGCAAATATTTTTTCCTCCCAGGGCCTGCCTAAGTGGGACATCCAGGAGAATGTCAGATTGCATGTGCCATATTTTCTGTCCTTCTCTGGTCCGCACCCCACACCATTCCAACAGCAAAGGAGAGTGATCAGAGTGATCAGACAAAAACCTGCTTAGGTAAGTGACCTTCTGCACACCAGCTCTCACGCTCCCCGTACCCAGCACTCAATCCAGTTGACTATAGGTTCGGTGTAACAAGAGTACTCCATTGCCTCAAGGTGTTGTTCCCACCACACATCCACACAAACAGATTTTGTATTATGTCAGTTAACGCACCCACCATTACAGGCATGGTCAATGCTCTAGGGGGGGCGTCTGTCCATATCTGATAGAGACTTCTAGCTGCAGATTCCTTAGCTTAGAATTTCCTGGCATCAGCTTGAAATCCATAGGTTTTGCTGACCAATACCCTTGCACACACCATCGGTTAGCGTCATTCGGATCCATGTAGCATCATCGTTTAAGCCGTCTCTGATGTCACGGTCGCCTATAAGGGCACCACCCAGACGCACGTACGTCAGTTCTTTTCCTTCCGCGCTGGTTAAAGCACAAATCTGGAACTGAGCTACCCTACTCTTTTTTGAAAGGCATTTTTCAAACTTTTGCCGAAGATTTTTTCACTGTGCGAGAATGACACCTAGGAAGACATCTAGGAAGACGGGGTTTAAAGCCAAGCGGCACCCGCACGGTGCCATGTTAGGGATGTACCCCCATAAAGTATATCTCTGGTGCTTGGACCGAGCCCATGCTTCGAAGTTGTTTTCTGACTGCCGAGCCATGGCTCTGAAAGCTTTGAAGCTCATAGTGGCCCGGCAGTTGACGATGGCTGGCGCGGACTTCGCCTTCACCTAGCCTATCAGCCGACGAGTCACAGTGGGAACGTTGACATTCCAGGCATGGTTCTGCAGAGCCATTGCTAGGGCCGACTTCAAGCCTCCCCCATTTCTGGCCGGAGTGACCCCCGCTCAACTCAAAGAGTTTAACGTGGCCATCCATCTCGTATATCAGATCCAGAATGACGCCAAGTTCACACAGTTGGCCTCCTCTGTCATTGTTCCAGACGTCGATGATCCCTGCGCCACCAGCACCCTCAGGTAGCGGCAGTCCCATTCTAATACCCGATGAGCCGAAACAGCATCGTACGACTTTGATTCCGGTTCCGACGGAACCAACAGTTGCCAGATCATTGCCTGAGACTTTATATGATCCGCTAGGCATTGGTGAGGAATTGGAGGGGTCTCAGGATCCTCTTGAGTCTCAGTTGAAGCTAATGGACTGGTATGAGGAGTTAGGAGAAGCCAGTGGACTGATGGTGGCTACTGAGGAGGGAGCATTGTATGCTGTGGTGGTGCGTAGGACAGCTGAGGTCCTGGACCTAGATCTGCCTATGGTGCTGGTCAGGAGTAATCTCCTGACTGAGGTCCTTTAGCCGGGGGTTTCCACATTGGAACCAATGTTACCCTTTAATGAAGCACTCACGGATGTCCTGCTGGGGACGTGGTTCAAACCTACTACAGGGGCACCTGTAAATAGGACAATTGGCTGTCACCATCACACAGCTCCAAGTGATCCTAGCTTCCTCACACATCACCCCACCACGGAGAACTTGGTAGTCCAAGCCTCCACTTCCTATGGCACCTTCCCTTCCGCTCTCCTGGATAGGGAATCCAAGAGGCTGGACCAATTTGGGAAGAAGATGTTTTCTTCCTCCAGTCTGGCACTGAGGTCAGTAAACACCTCATGCCTATTGGGCTGTTTTTCCCATACTTTATGGGATATGGTGGCGCAGGTGCTGCCTCAGGTCCTGGAGGGCTTGCGGGACACTCTCTTACAAGCAGACAAAGATGGGAGATGTAGGAAATTGGCTCTGTATATACTATCTCAAAGTGAGAGATAGTGTGCACAGAGTCCAAGGGTTCCCCTTAGAGACTGATAGTGGCAAAATTAGATAATTCTAATGCTCTATCTTGTGGTAGTGTGCTCGAACAGTAGGCTTGTCAGAGGGTAGGGTTAAGCATTTGTTGTACACACACAGGCAATAAATGAGGAACACAAACTCAAAGACTTAACTCCAGGCCAATAGTTTTTATATAGAAAAATATATTTTCTTAATTTATTTTAGAACCACAAGATTCAAGATTTGAAGTAAATACATAAAATGCAAGGTACTCCACACAGGTAAGTAAGGAACTTTGACTTAGAGCAGTAACATACACAGTATAGGTTAAAATGGCAATAAGCCTCCTAGGGGAGGTAAGTAAGGTTACGTTTCTGATGTAAGTAAAGCACTTACAAGTTCAGTTTCCTGGGCATGGGCAGCCCACCGTTGGGGGTTCAAGACAACCCCAAAATCACTGCACCCGCAACACAGGGCCGGTCAGGTGCAGAGGTCAAAGGAGGGCCCAAAACACATAGGTGCCTATGGAGAACAGGGGTGCTCCGGTTCCAGTCTGCCATCAGGTAAGTATGTGCGTCTTCGGAGGACAGACCAGGGGGGTTTTGTAGAGCACTGTGGTGGACACAAACAGGCACAGAAAACACACCCTCAGCAGCATAGGGGCGGCCGGGTGCAGTGTGCTTAGTAGGCGTTGGGTTTTCTGTAGAAATCAATGGAGGGACACAGGGTTACTTTAGTGATGCAGGCAGGGCACAGGGGGGCTTCTCGGGCCAGCCACCGACTGGGCTAGGCAGAGGGTCACCTGATGGTCACTCCTGCACTGGAGTTCGGCTCCTTTCGGTCCTGGGGGCTGCGGGTGCAGTGCTTGGTCCAGGTGTCGGGTTCTTTGTTCCAGGAAGTTGCTGTCAGGGGGAGCCTCTGGATCCTCTCTGCAGGCGTCGCTGTGGAGGTGCAGGGGGGTCGTCTCAGGTTACTCACGAGGTCACAGTCGCCTGGGAGTCCTCTCTGCAGTGTTGGTTCTCTGGAGCTCGAGCTGGGGGTGTCGGGTGCAGAGGGTGAAGTCTCACGCTTCCGGCGGGAAGAGTGAGTTCTTTAAAAGTTTCTTTGAAGTTGCAAAAATGTTGCTGTCGGTGAACAGTGCTGCTGTTCTCGGGAGTTTCTTGGTCCTTCGGTTCAGGGCAATCCTCTGAGGCTTTAGAGGTCGCTGGTCCCTGTCGGATGAGTTGCTGTGCAGGTTCTTTGAGTCTGGAGACAGGCCGGTAGGGCTGGGGCCAAGTCAGTTGTCGTCTCCATCGTGTCTGCAGGGCTTTCAGGTCAACAGTCCTTCTTCTTTGTGTAGGTTGCAGGAATCTGATTTCCTAGGTTCTGGGTCACCCCTAAACACTAGATTTAGGGGTGTGTTTAGGTCAGGAGGGCAGTAGCCAATGGCTATTGTCCCGGAGGGTGGCTACACCCTCTTTGTGCCTTCTCCTTGAGGGGAGGGGGGGCACATCCCTAATCCTGTTGGGGGAATCCTCCAATCTCAAGATGGAGGATTTCTAAAGGCAAGGGTCACCTCAGCTCAGGGCACCTTAGGGGCAGCCTGACAGGTGGGTGACTCTTCCTTGTTTTTCTCATTATCTCCTCCAGCCTTGCCGCCAAAAGTGGGGGCAGTGGTCGGAGGGGCGGGCATCTCCACTAGCTGGGATGCCCTGGGGTGCTGTAACAAAAGGCATGAGCCTTTGAGGCTCACCGCCAGGTGTTACAGTTCCTGCAGGGGGAGGTGAGAAGCACCTCCACTCAGTACAGCCTTTGTTCCTGGCCACGGAGTGACAAAGGCACTCTCCTTATGTGGCCAGAAACATGTCTGGTTGTGGCAGGGTGGCAGAAACTGGTCAGCCTAGCACTAGGAGTCAGACTGGTATTCAGGGGGCATCTCTAAGATGCCCTCTGGGTGAATTTTACAATATATTCCACACTGGCATCAGTGTGCATTTATTGTGCTGAGAAGTTTGATACCAAACTTCCCAGATTTCAGTGTAGCCATTATGGAACTGTGGAGTGCATGTTTGAGAAACTCCGAGACCATATACTCTTTATGGCTACCCTGCACTTACAATGTCTAAGGTTTTGCTTAGACACTGTAGGGGCATAGTGCTCATGCACATATGCCCTCACCTGTGGTATAGTGCACCCTGCCTTAGGGCTGTAAGGCCTGCTAGAGGGGTGACTTACCTATGCCACAGGCAGTGTGAGGTGGGCATGGCACTCTGAGTGGAGTGCCATGTCGACCTAGTCATTTTCTCCCCACCAGCACACACAAGCTGTGAGGCAGTGTGCATGTGCTAAGTGAGGCGTCCCCAGGGCAGCATAAGACATGCTGCAGCCCTTAGAGACCTTCCCTGGCATCAGGGCCCTTGGTACCAGGGGTACCAGTTACAAGGAACATATCTGGGTGCCAGGGCTTTGCCAATTTAGGGAAAGAACAACGGAGCTGGGGCCTGGTTAGCAGGGTCCCAGCAATCATAACTGGCATCAACAAAAGGCAAAAAGTCACAGGGTAACCATGCCAACGAGGCATTTCCTTACAGGAGAGATGCAGCCATGTTTACTATCAGGTGTGGTTTGAACACGACTGACTTGCTAGGTAGAGTGATTTCGTCGACAGTGGCCTTTCATTGCCACGCCTGGCTTCGTACATCTGGCTTTTCAGGGGATGTCCAGGCAAACATTATGCACATGCCTTTCGATGGGTCCCGCCTATTTGTTGTAAAGGCAGACTTAGCACTGGAGTACTTAAAGGATTCTCGGGCTACGGCCGGGTCCTTGGGACTCTCGGCGACCCCTCGCCTACAGTCTGTCTTACGCTCTTTTCAAGGCTTCAGAAGGTGTGGGGTACCACGCCATCCATAGAGCAGTTACTGTCCTCAATCAGATCAGCATCCTGTGTGGGGATGAGGTCGTGGTACCTTCAGTCCCAGAGGGTCTGACCAGAAGTCATCCACCACCCAGGCCCCTCCTCCACAGCCCCAAAGTCCTCCTATTGTGAGTCTGAAAGACCACATACACCCAGTTGGAGGGAGGATAACATCAGACGCATGGGTCTTGCAGATCATACATAAGGGCTATTCCCTCCCCTTCCAGTCTTTCCCTCCCTTTATGCCTCCATTATCAGAACGGCCTATAAAGGATCACTATGGAGTAGTGACAGTCTTGCTCCGCCAGAAAGTTATGGATCTCTTGGCCAAGGGAGCCATAGAAAGGGTCTCGATGTCAGAAGTAGGCATTGGTTGTTGTTCATGCTACTTTCTGCTGCCCAAAAAGAACAAGGGTCTTCGCCCTATTCTAGATTTGCGGGACATCAATCTTTTCCTCAAAGGGAGAAATTCAAGATGCTCACTCTTGCTCTGGTCTTGTCTGACCTAGACCAAGGAGGCTAGATGGTAGTGCTGGACTTGCAGGATGAGTATTTTCACATCCCCCATCCTGCCTGCCCACAGGTGTTACTTACTGTTCAGGGTAGGCCACAAGCACTTTCAGTTTACTCTGCTCCCCTTCGGTCTCACCAGTGCCCCTCGGGTTTTCACCAAAGTGATGGCAGTGGTAGCAGTTCATCTGCGCAGGTTAGGGGTTTCAGTCTTCCCCTACCTCGATGACTGGCTGTTGAACCCTCCTTTGTCCCAGTCTGTTGTCCCTTCAGGCTACCATCACCTTCAGACTACGGCGAACCTCCTGCATTCGCTGGGGTTCACTATAAATGTGCCGAAGTCACACATGACTCCCTCTAAGAAGCTCCCTTTCATCGGAGATGTTCTGGACACACTGCAGTTTCGGGCTTATCCTCCTGAGCAGCGAGTCCAGGATATTCAGGTTATGACACCAATGTTTCGTCCTCTGTCCTGGATTTCGGTGAGACAGACTCGGAGGCTGTTGGGCTGCATGGCCTCCTGCATCCTGTTAGTCAAATATGCCAGATGTCATATGAAGGCTCTGCAGTGGGACATGAGGTTCCAGTGGGCACAGCATCAGGGGAATCTCACCGACACAGTTCAAATCTCAGAGCGAACTGCAAAAGATCTGTAGTAGTGGTTAGTGAACTGCGATTGGGTCAGAGACAGACTCCTCTCCTTTCCTCAGCCAGATCTTACAGTAGTGACAGATGCATTACTTCTGGGATGGGGTGGCCATCTGGGAGAGGTGGATATCAGAGGCCTCTGGCCTCCGGTGGAATCCGGACTCCATTTAAACTTACTGGAGCTCCGAGCGATCCGACTGGCATTGAAAGCATTTCTTCTTGTTGTAGAAGGGAAGATGGTGCAGGTACAAGCAGGGAGGTGTGGGGTCATGGACCATTTGTCAAGGGGCCCTGTGTCTCTGGACATGGGTGGAACAGCAGGGCATAACCCCGATGGTTCAACACCTGGCAGGTTCTCTGAATACCAGGGCAGACATACACAGCCATCGATGCCTAGTGGATCATGAGTGGTGTCTCCACCCGGAGGTGGCACAAGGACTCTTTCATCAATGGGGAGAGCCTTGGTTAGATCTGTTCGCCTCCACAGAGAACGCCCAATGTCAGCAGTGTGGCGCATTGGACTTTCCAAGGCGGCACTCGCCCGGTGACGCTTTTCGTCACAAATTAAGTTCAGGCCTCCGGTACCACTTTCTGCCCATACCACTTCTGCCCAATGTTCTCAAGAAAATCAAGAACGACTGGTCCCAAGTAATCCTGGTGACTTCGGACTGGGCACAGAGAGTCTGGTATCCTGAGCTTCTGAAAATGAGCCGATCAGTCCGTCCCTTCAGGAAGATGTTCTGTCACAGCAGCAGGGGAAGTTGTCCACCTGAACCTGTCAACTATGTGCCTTCATGCGTGGAGATTGAGCAGCGACGGTTGACAATCTTTGACCTTCCTCCTGTCTGTAAAGTTATTCTGGCAGCCAGGCGTCCCTGCACTAAGACGCTATACGCCTGCCGTTGAACTCTATTTGTAAATTATTTTACAGAAAGATCTATTCATACTCGTTCTGCTTTTCTCTCTGACATTCTTCTCTTTATCTTATCCCTTGCCCAGCAGGGTTCTGTTTTCGGCACTCTCGAAGGCTATCTTTCCGCCCTATTGGCATTTCTTCAGCTGCCTGATCAGCCTTTATTATTCAAGTCACCTATTGTACATAGATTTCTCAAAGGGCTTGTACATATGTTTCCCGCTACCCCCTTTGTTATGTCTCAGTGGGACTTAAATCTAGTTCTCACATTTCTCATGTGTGCTCCCTTTGAGCCATTACATAACTCTCCTCTCTGGCTGCTCCCCATCAAGACAGCCTTCTTAGTGGCAATAACATCTGCCAGGAGGGTGAGTGAGATGTAAGCTCTCTCATCCAAGCTGCTGTATCTAACCATGTTCCCAGACAAGGTTGTATTAAGAACTTGTGCCTCTTTCCTCCCCAAGGTGGTGACCCCATTTCACCTGGGTCAGATCATCACTCTACCCACATTCTTTGCTCCACCGCAGCAACTCCACTGACTGGACCCAAAAAGAGCAGTGCCGTTCTACCTTGACTGCACAAAAGAGTTCTAGATGGATGACCAACGCTTTGTGGGGTACGAGCCATTTCACGCTGCTGTTCGCTGCATTAAGATCTGCTACTCGCTGGCCAAGAAGCAGCCTCCTGAGGGCTTGAGGGCTTGAGGGCTCATTCCACCAGGGGCAAGGCTGCTACCACTGCACTAGCACAAGGTGTTCTGGTCCTGGATATCTGTCAGGCAGCAACGTGGGCATCATTGCACACACTTGTAAGAAACTACTGCCTGGACAGTCAGGTCTGTAGAGACAGGCATTTTGCCTGTTCGGTCCTACAGGACTTTCTAGTATAAGGAGATCTGTCCGCAGCCCGCTGTCAGGAGGTTATGGCTTGGGCAGCCATTCTAAGGTAAGGAATCTGGAGCTAGAAGTCTCTATCATATGAACAAATTGCTTACCTTCGGTAACGCATTATCTGGTAGAGACTCGGGGGCTCATTATGTACATGGCAGTCCAGGCCGCCATGCCGGCGGTGGCGGTAAATACCGCCACCCGGCATGGGGGCCCAGACCGCCATATGATGAACCGCCCAAAACCCCACAGCGGAAGACACCACCACTGCCAGCGGTAATGCTGGCGGGCGGAGTATTCCTATCCGACAGGGCAGCGCTGTAAGCAGCGCTGCCCTCCAGATAATGATACCCATTCCGCCAGCCTTTTCCTGGCGGTTCACACCGCCAGGGAAAGGCTGGCAAAATGGGTATTTTGGGGTGATTTAGGGCCCCGATGCAGTGCCCCATCGCGCAGGTCCTGCGCGACAGATGCTACTGCACCCGCCGCACACCAACATTGGCGGTGGCTCCATTTGGAGCCACTGTCAATGTTACGGCCCTTTCCCCTGCTGGGCCAGCGGGCAGAAACACTGTTTCCGCCCGCCGTCCCAGCGTGGAAAACATTATACGGCCGGCGGGGCGGGGGTAGTCGCGCTGGCGGTCTTCTGTTGACCGCCAGCGCTGATCTTGGTGGTTTTTACCGCCGAGATCATAATGAGGGTCTCTATCTAGCTGCAGATTCCTTACACGCACCCATGACTCTCCACTCTGCTGACACGTCTAATAGGGTCAGGGATTGTCCCTTTCAAGGCCCTAGTTTTTGCACAGACAAACTGTTAGTTCTTTCCATGGCTCTGTGCTTCTGGCGTGGATGTTAGTGGAAAAGGAACTGATGTACACGTGCCTGGGTGGTGCCTTTATAGGTGACCGTGATGTCACAGACAGCTCCAACGATGCCGATGATGCCACGCAGATCCGAACAACGCCAACTGACGGCACACACAAGGGTATTGCTCAGGAAAACATCCGGATTCCAAGCTGACGACAGGAAATTCTAAAGTAAGGAATCTGTAGCTAGATAGACCCTCTACCTGGTAATTCGTTACCGAAGGTATGTAACTTGTTCGTCACATCCAACACACAGTTAAAATCTCCTATCCACAACAACCTTTCAGCCATGTTTTATGTCTCCAGGGACTGCATACGAGGCAAGAAGTCCCTATCATCAATATTGGGTGCATATATGTTCAGGACAGTCACATCAACTCCATCCAACTTTCCCTGCACTATGGCATAACGGCCCCATGTAGAACGTGCAACAGGGGATCCCTGGTGCCACCCATATTGCCACTCCCTCGGCATATGAGGAAAAGGTGGATGTAATCAGTTGCCCCCTCCATCTTTACTTCAGTTTATCATCTTCAGCCTTTGTGAGGTGCTTCTCTTGGAGGCATGCAATATCCCACTTCCTTTTAGATAAGAGTACACTTGATATCTCTTCACATAACTGCCCAATCCACTGACGTTAAATGTAACAGTCTTATAGGTCTTTACCATGCAAGCAGATATTGCTCCTCCGCCGCCCTCGCCTCACGTCTGCACTTCCCTACTTGCCAACCTGTATTCCCCACTCCGACTGCATCCTTGCATATACGATTCTTACTCTCCATAGCATGACTTGTACCATAACAATAACAAACAGCCCCCTCCCTTATCCACACCAGACAATAGTTTGACAACAAGAAACAAACCTGTCTAAATCGCCCAAAATTCTGAGCTGCAATAGCTGAGATACACCTTAGTCCCTTCAAAACGTCTGGTTTGAATGCAGTAAGAATCTAGTTCTCCTTGAAGGATTCTGTTGAGGCACCTTCTGTTCTCTCCGGGAACCCCACAAGCCGCAGGTTGTTTTTCCTCTGCATCCTCTGCCCTGTCTTTAATCATCCTTGCTGTGGCCATTAACTTTGCAACTTGTGCTTTGAGTGTGACTACAACTTGGTTCAATCTTCCAGTTGTTTGTTCAGTGGCAGTTACTCTTTCTAAAACCTTCCTGAGGTCCATGCGCAGGAGGCTTACCTCAATGGCCACTGTACTGATCTTCCCTTCCAATATGGTGCAGGACCCCTGGATCACTTCCATCAATGCCTCTCTGGAGGGCTCCTCCTCTGTTTTAGTTATCTGGGCACCCATCTGGGGCATGCCATGCTGTGGGGGCCACTGCGGGTGTGGTGTGCGTACGTTGTGATCATGTTGCTCTGCTGTCCTTTTGGTGCCTTGTCTTTTCCCATTGTCTACTTCATTGCTTCACCCTGTGCCGCCACTTTCTGCACCTTTACTAGTTTCTATTACGAAGTTCGTACACTAGTACTCACAGTTTAGCGCTGGAGTCAGTTCACAGCACCCCACCCAATACTGGAAGCTTTGGCCCCCTTTACCTCATGCTGCCTCAGAGCTTCCTTGCCTGTTGCGTATCACCCCAATGTCATTAACAGTTATTGTACACTCACCCCTCTGCCTTGATCTTAGCTCCCCGGTCCTGCAGGGGGGCCCGTTCACCACATAGTTGTTTTAGATCTCCTCGGATCAGCACTTTCCAGTTCACACCCCATCAGCAGTCCATCATTCTGTCTAAGTTCATTTGTTAGCGAGCACCCCCTGCTTCTCCAGCAGTCCCTCTCAGTACCTCCAGCATGCCACCACTGTGTCCCCTCCATTAGCGCGGCTCGATGTTTAGTGGGGTTCCAAGTGTCTCCATATATTCTACCTGGGGCAGGTCGACTTTTATTTACCCTTCTCCCCCTACAGCACCAATATGGCAGAATTTTTTCACTTTTTACCTTTCTCCTCAATGCCCCCCACCTCCTTTGGCCAGCTTCCGAGGCCTCCGCAGCTGTGGCCCACCTCACCGCCATGTGCTCTGATCTTCCACCCCAGCGACTCCGTCACATTCCTTTCTCTGTGCTCCTGGTCGAGGAGCACCACAGTTGTCTTTCTCGGTTACCCTTTCCACCTCCCAAGTCCACGACAAGGTGCGTGAGTTTAGGCCCCGGGCCTGTGCCCAGTTTTCATCAAAGTGTTATTGCCCCGGCATCGTTCAGATCTATGACGTGTCCAGCAGCCTCTTGATTGCTTCTCATGGGGACTAAGCGTAGCGCCATCAGTAGTCCTCTTGCAGACCGTTGCCTTAGCAGGATGCTCTGATGCTTCTGTTGGCCCCCGCTCCGGGTTGCAGGTGCTGAATGCCTCCCAAACTCTCCCACAGCTCTGGCGGTCCACTGTTTTGGCTGAGACTGCACCGCTGATCCACCTCTTCCCTCAGGCTGTGGAACGGGCCCCTCTCTTCCATGCCGCCTCCCAGTCCGAGTGCACAACAGGCCACAGGCGCCACAGGAGTCTTTCTACGCTTTAAATATTGGTCTCAAAGTGACAGGTTTGTTATCAAGAGTCCATATATGTCACTTGCAATTGCTTTTAAGCACTCCTCCAGGGAGGATTTTTACTGGGGCACAGAGCTCGAGTTAACGCATCCGGCCAGCCATTCAGCTTGGCCCCGCAATCTCAATGTTATTTAATTCCCATCCTCACTATTTCAGAATTGAAACATATTCATATGAATTATTGACAACAATATTATTGTTGTTACTCATTTATCTGAAACAGCTAACCACCATAGACAAAGCCAGTTATCCTGGCAGGTTTTAGGTGTATGTCAGTTGCTGCGTTATATATCTGGATGCAATAACAAAAATCACAGAGAGAAACCAAAATACAGGTCAATGGTACACTAAGGGAATCACAGAAATTTCCTTTACATGTTTAAGCCACACCCCTTTAGGAGGCCTCCCACTTTTTTTTATCCCACTTAAAGCCCGGTATACACATATTTCTATATTACTGATTGAAGCCAGCATTTGTGGGTGCTTCCCCAGGCATGCTTAGAGCATTTTATTCCAAAGTTAATGTTGCAGCAGTGAAAGACACAGGGCAAGCACACTCTTCAAAGGTCCTAAAGTTGTTGCACTGTTCAATTTGCACACTACAGTAACTGTTGAACATATTAATGCAGTAAGATATGGGGACGTTTTTAATGGCACTCGTGGCTTCAAGGTTCAGTTCGCCAAGTTCTCTGGTGTGGTCACTATCTGCTTTGAGGTTCTGACTACATGCTTCTATACCATGCCAGTTCCTCATTCAGCTGCCATCTTAACTACCCTCTAGAGTACTTTTCTGTTATCTCCTTCACTCTTCTTCCCTTGGGAGGCATATACCACTCAAGAACACTGTGTTTTGGGCACTCACAGAGCTGTATTTCTCGGCGGGTTTCAGAGTGATGGGGATTTAGGTCACTCCGGTCGCCATCTTGAGGCAGAGTCCTTAAAGGTATTTTTTAGATGTGAGCTTCCCTTTCCTACTCTCTAATTGTCTTCCCGTTCTTCTCTGGCTTTTAGCCCCTTCCTTCCTTCATTTCTCTCCCTTCCCTTTCCCATATGCTTAAACTTCATTTTCTCCTACTCCATTCCACACTACTATCTTGAGTTGCTTTGTTTTCCTGTTGCTGATGTCACACATTCAGGGGTATTATTTTCCCTTGATTTGTGCGTTATACCTGTTTCCTTTTGTTTATATTCTATTTTGGATTCTCTTCCGATATTTATTTGCTTTGTTCATTACATGTTTCATTTTATTGGTATACATCTGATTTTATACGAACTTGTGATAATAATTGTTTGCTGGGTATGTACAGAGTTCACTGATAATATTTTTGCTGTTTTACTTTCTCTTGTAACTTTGTCCTTTTTCTTGTAAAGCATTCACATGCATTTGGGACATGTTCACACTGTATACATTGTAATCCATTTGAAGTTGGATTGGGTGTTTACTTCCTTGGAATGGTAGAATGTTAGTCCCAATTCCGAAGCCCATCTGTTAGTAAGTTACAGCAACGTGTCCAGTTTTTTATTGAAAAGTTTAGTTCTTTTAGAGACTTGTAGCTGCAAATTCCTCACCTTTGGAATATTTCCCAGGTGTCATATTGGATCTGGAAACGTCTCACCAGTACCTCTCCATGCCAGTAGTCGCCACTGTGCACCTCAGTGCTGGTGCCGTTCTGCTTCAGAAATGACATGTGGGTCCAATATAGGCACCACTCTTGTGAACTGATTTCATATTCTTTCTTTCTGCACCACCAGATATGGATCTGGAACTATCTCTCATTTTGTTGAGACCCTTGCCTTGACTTAAAGAAGTGTTTTCAAATGTGTAGGGACATTGACCGTAGCAAACAAAAGTGTGTGACAGATCCTCACCAAATTTGCCTACGGTGTCAAGGGTCAAACCACGACTCTAAGGCCTGCATTGTCTGAGCATTGATGAACGTCAAGGCAGTATGGAACTGTTAGGCAAACTCTACATCACCAAGCATGGGAAGACTCTGCAACAAGACTGGTCCAAGTCAAAAGTTTGGTCCTGGTTCCATTCGAGATCCAGAGGTCATAATATTCATTCCACAGGTCAGTCTTCATCTCAATCCAAGTCTTTAGGTAAGTAAAAGAAGAAACACTAGAAATATAAGTGGGACTTATCCCCTTCTGGACACTCACACACTCCTGAGAAGGCACAGGAGCAGCACCAAACATCTCGCTCTCACTCCCAAAGACATTTGACTTCAGAGCCAATCCCTCAACTTGTTCTGGCACAACCAGGAGTTTTCGGGGCTGTCTGCTACTCCTAAACACATTAAAGAGTTATCTCTGTCGTGCTCCGGTCGCCAAAATCAATTAGTCCCTCACCGTACATTTTAGTGGCCTGCACTGTCACAGGCTTATGGTGCAAATGCTTGCTGGGATTTGTAATTGTAATAGTATTTATATAGCGCTTACTACCCCTGACAAGGCGTTGAAGTGCTTATTGGCGGGTAGCACGCTACTCCAGAACCCAAGAGGAATTAGTGGTGGGTTAGTATAGGGAAATATGAGTACAGTATTAGTATTATGAGTTTGTTTGAGCAGAAGATATGTGAGTTTGTTAGTTGGATTGACTAGAGTAATGGAGGGATAGAGGAGGGAATAATCCAGAAGTGTTAGTTGGGAGTTTATAGTAATAGGATGAGGCTTGGGATGAGTAAAGGAGAGATGAAGGAGGGAGGAGTCTGTGGAAAGGGTAAGGGAGATCATAGTAACAGGTGGGGTTTTGGATGAGTCAACGGTGAGATAAACGAGGGAGAATTTAGTAGGGTTGTTTGGGAGATCATGGTAGTAAACTGAGGTTTGGGGTGAGCTAGATGTGGAAGAGGAGGGAAGAGCTTAGGCATGGTTATTTTGGAGATGAAAGTAGTAAAATGGTTTTGGGATGAGACAGAATGGCGGATTGAAGATAGATTGATAGAGACATGACATAGGGTGATGGGTAGACAAAGTAACGCTTACAAGAGAGTAAATTTATATTATTTGTATGTATTTATTATATAATATATATATATATATATATATATATATATATATATATATATATATATATATATATATACTTTTTATCATTATATTTATTTTAATTTTTCTTTTATTTATTATTTTCTTAACTTTACTTATCATTTGAATTTTATTTCATTATTTTTATTTTATTTTTATCTAATACAGTAGTACTAGAGTAATAAATAGATATGTATATACATAGTAAGGGAATATATGTTCAAGGAATATAATAATGGGTATAATAATATGAACAATCAGTCTGTCTGTTGAGGACTAGGTTGAAGTCTCTGCCCCACAGTACAGTTTGTAGGGACAGTGAAATACACAGATTGGCAAGTCTTATCATGAGGACAATTGGTATGACGACCTTCAAGAGGCTACTGGCCTCTATACCTCCCTTAGGTTCGGAGTCCTCTCACCCCTGGTCCTGCCACTGAGGAGAGTACTTCATATGTCATGATTATACATAGGGCAGTCGAAGTCCTTTACCTCCAGCTCCCCACCTTGGAGATCAAGACCAATGTATTTACAGACATTCTTCAGTCAGGGCAGACATCTACCAAACCCCTTTTTTAATTTACAGAGGCCCTTAGGGATACCTTGTTGGGGGCATGGGGCCAAACCGTATCTTCACCTCAAGTGACAGAATCTAATGCATCCACACCACCCAACTCACCTGGATGGATTACTTTGCAGGATACTTCAGCATTACTACCTCACAAGCCCTCCACCCATGAAGGCCCAGTGGGCCTAGTCTCTGCTTGAGCAAAAGTCACAGACGCAGACTGGATCAACACACTCAAATCCAACCAGCCAGAACCCACCAGCATTCTGGACCTCTGCATCAGAAACATCAACACCTGGATCAGAAACTGTGCTGACACCCTCTCACTGGTCAAACACACCAGACATAGAAGAACCAACAAGCAAGTCAGCTGGTACTCTAAAGACCTCCGGGACTCCAACGCCACTGGAAACAGCTATGGAGGAGATGGAAAGCCAGCAATAATGCCATCAATAGGACCACTTACGAAACTGCACTCAACTACTACCATCACCAACTGCTGGTAACAAGGAAAAGAGCCCTCATTGCAAGAGTCAAAGCCAGCCCCCACAACAGGGAACTCTTTGTAATCATCACAAAGTTCTCCAGCCCCTCAGCTCAGCCAACAACATAACCCCTTCACAAGAACTCTGCACCAGCCTTGCTGACTTCTTCCACAACAACATAGCCATGATCTAGAGAAACCTCTACCCTCAGCCTAAACCGTCCAACTTCGTCAACCACCCCAAGACTAGAACAGCAGTCACCCAGCTAACCAACTTGAGCTAACTCACCCACCAGTACACTCAAGCGCCCCAGCTGACCCATGCCACCACCACATATTCAATCTAGGGGAGCCCAAAATCAGCCTCAAACTCACGTCCTTCATTAACGATTCTATTGCAACTACCACTTGACCAGAATATTGGAAACATGCAGAGGTCAGCGCCCTCCTAAAGAAGCTGTCAGCCTACAACACAGGACTAAAAAATGACTGTCCTGACTCACTACTACTTCTCCCGACCAAAGTCATGGAGATTGCAGTCAACGAGCAACTCACCAAAGTCCTAGAATACCATCACCTCCTGGACCACTCGCAGACCGGGTTCTGCAACACCCACAGCACAGAAACAGCCTTCATCACAGCCATGGACACCATCCGAGCCATACTCGACTGAAGTGAGACAGCTGCTCTCATCTTACTCCCCCTCTCTGCTGCACTTACACCATACGCTTGTCACCAGACTCCACCCCATCGGCATCCAGGGGATCACTTTTTTCCTCACAGGAAAAGCCCAAAGAGTATGCCTCCCACCCTTTACCTCAAAACCCAATTAAATCATCAACGCGATCCCACAAGGCTCTTCTTTAAACCTCATCCTTTTCAACACCTACATGGCACCGCTGGCAAACATTATCAGATCCTATGGACTCAACACCATCGCTTACACCGACGACCCCTAACTCACCAACTCCCTCTCAGAAGATCCCACCAACACCAGGAACAACTTCAACAATTGCATGACCAGTGTTGCAGACTCGACAGAAGTGCTGATCTTCAGAAATAGGAACTCCCCCTGGGGCTCCTCCTGGTTGCCCTCAGAGCTTGGCCCCACACCAACCCTGACTAAGCATGCCTGAAACCTCGGAATCATCCTCAAACAGCAATCTTACCATAGCCTCAAAAATCAACGCATCACTCCTCCTGCTTCTTCATCCTGCGCATGCAACACAAGATCTTTAAGTGGCAAGGTAGCATGTGTGGGTTCTGCAGTGGGATCTGAAGTCTCAGTGGGCACAACATCAAGGGGAGTTCTCACATCAAGTTCAGATTTTGTAGGGGACTGCAAAAGATCTGCAGTGGTGGTTAGTGGACCACGATTTAATCCGCGACAGGCTGCTCTCTCTACTCGGAACTGACAGTGGTGACCTATTCCTAGCTTCTGTGGAGGTGGAGATCATAGACCTCCGGTGGAGTTTCAACACAATATCAACCTTCTTGAACTGAGGGCAGTCCACATGAAATTGGAAGCTTTTCTGCCATCCAGCACAGAGAGGCTGGTACAGGTGCTCACGTACAACACTACCACCATGTGGTACTGCAACAAGCTGGGTGGGGTGTGTCATGGATCCTGTGGCAGATGGCCCTGCAGCTCTGGAAATGATTGGACTGCCACTGAACTTTTCTAGAGGTGAATCACGTAGTAGGATTGTTGAATGCCAGAGCGAACAAACTCAGCCATCGGCTCTGAGCAGATCCTGAGTAGTGCAAGTTCTCTTCTGTGAACAAGGAGTTTTTTGGGCCGATCTGTTCACCGCCGCAGAGAACATGAAATTTCAGCGTGCGTTGAAATTTCGAAGGTGTCTTGCTTGAAGACGCTTCCAACTTAAGTGGAACTTGGGACTTCTACATTCCATTCCGCTGATACCACTTCTGTCCCATGTTCTCAAGAAAATCAGAACTGACCAGTCATGCTAGTGGCTCTGGATTGGGAATGGAAAGCCTGGTATCCAGAATTCCTGGTCTTGAGCATTTGTCCTGCTATCAGACTGCGTCACTGAGAGGATCAGCTGTAGGAACTGCAGGCCAGGGTTCTGCATCTAGGCCTTCACAGACTCCACCTTTATGCTTGGAGATTGAACGGAGACAGCTGAAAACCTTCATCTTTCCTCCAGAGGTGGTTGATGTAATCTTACAACTCGCCGAAAACTGTATATGCCTGTCATTGGGGCAAATTTGTGGGTTGGTTCGTGACATTTTGTTATTTGTTTTATCACTAGACCAGCAAGGCTTTGCTTTGGGCACTGTTAAAGGGTGCAATATGCCTTTTTTTGCGGTTGCCAGATCAGCCTTCCTTGTTTAAGTCTCCAGGTGTTAGGTGCTTCTAGTAAGGTTTATAACATTTGTTTCCCCCTTCTCCCTTTGTCATGTCACAGTGGGACCTTAACTTGGTATTTATGCTTCTGATGTACTCTTCCTTTGAAACTCTTCACAACTGCTCCTTTCAGGTTCTTTCTCTCAAGACCCAGATTCTCTTAGTCCTATCTTTAGTGCAGCATGTAAATGAGCCTCAAGGTCTTGGTGTTAACTCACCATACACCACCTTCTTCCCAGGCGAGCTGGTATCGCAGACCTGGGCATCTTTCTTGCCTAAAGTTGTAACACAATTGAATTTCATTCACATCACCTTGCTGCCGTACCTCTCTAATGAGGAAGAGAGACTCCATCCCTTGAACCTTAAGATACTGCTGAGCTTTTACAATGATCGTACCAAAAGACACTGGATGGCCAATCAGAAGAGTACCTTCTCCTCTTGGTACACGCTCTGCATTAATATCTGCTACACATTGGCTAAAAAACAGGCTCCCGAAGACTCATTCTACTAGGGCCAAAGCTACTACCACTGCATTGGCACACAGAGGGGGTCATTCTGACCCTGGCGGCCGGTGGCCGCCAGGGCCACCGACCACAGGAGCACCGCCAACAGGCTGGCGGTGCTCCCACGAGCATTCTGACCGCGGCAGTTCAGCCGCGGTCAGAAGCGGCAAGTCGGCGGGCTCCCGCCGACTTACCGCTGCTCGGGGGAATCCTTCATGGCGGCGGAGCGCGCTCCGCCGCCATGAGGATTCTGACAGCCCCTACCGCCATCCTGTTCATGGCAGGAAACCCGCCATGAACAGGATGGCGGTAGGGGGTGCCGCGGGGCCCCTGGGGGCCCCTGCCGTGCCCATGCCAATGGCATGGGCACGGCAGGGGCCCCCGTAAGAGGGCCCCGCTAAGTATTTCAGTGTCTGCCTTGCAGACACTGAAATACGCGACGGGTGCAACTGCACCCGTCGCACCCCTACAACTACGCCGGCTCAATTCTGAGCCGGCGTCCTCGTTGCAGGGGCATTTCCTCTGGGCCGGCGGGCGCTCTCTTGGAGAGCGCCCGCCGGCCCAGAGGAAATGTCTGAATGGCCGCCGCGGTCTTTTGACCGCGGTGCGGTCATTTGGCGGCGGTACTATGGCGGACGGCCTCCGCCGTCCGCCATAGTCAGAATCACCCCCAGAGTCTCTGTCTTAGACATTTGCCAGGCAGCTATGTGGTCATCCCTCCATACTTTCATGATGCACTATTATCTGAATAGTAAGGTTCGCAGAAAGGGACGTTTTGCCCACTCAGTTCTGCAAGACTTTCTGTTTTGAGTTCATCCACAGACGTACCTCCAAATAGGCACTGCTTTGTTATCTAGTCAAAAGGTGAGTATCTGCTGCTAAAAGCCTGTATCAGAAGAACAAGTTGCTAACCTTTTTTTGATACAGACTCTAGCAAGCCGCACATTCCTCACTGACCCTCCCATCCTCCCCGTTCTGTGGGTGGCCTCTATCTTTTAACAGATCCTAAGCCTAGAAGTCTGCACACTGGTCACACCAATGTGCTTTTAAGTCTTTGTGTCTAAAGCCCTGGACAGTCTTGAAAGCAACTATCAAACCACATGTGGGGCACCTACATAGACCCTGCACATCATTTCAGGAAAGAAACAGTATCGGTATGGAGCAGTACAATGTCACCTGGGTCCTGCTAAACAGATTCTGGATCCAATCTGATGCCTGAAAAATATTCAAAAGGTGAGGAACCTGCGGCTGGAAAAAGCATTACCCAAGGTAAGTTTCGAATAAAGACTTCTAGCCACAGATTCTTCACGTTTTTTTAATATAAAGACAATAGGGGCCTCATCTTCCTGAGTCAGTGGACTCTCATCAGTGTCGACATGCCGGGAACCAGCATGGACCATGGTGCCGGAGGTCAAATTGAGAGTTGAGCTGGGGGTGGTCCCTGTAAGAAATTGTGTTGTTAGTTGAAAAGGGTGGAAGCCCCACTCAGGCAACAACCACAATTCCTGTTCATGTGAACTACAAAAGTCACTAAATTAACCTGTACTTAACCCACTGGTAACTTGACACAAAAGCAGTCACGCTTACCTTGCCATGTGTGAAGTATTTATGCAGCACACAAACAGTCCAGCCCATACTGCCAAGCCAGGTCCTCCCTGCACCAGAAATAAGCATCCTGGGTCCGGTTTCGGAGTATTGCCCCTCATCAGACAGGCTAGCTTGAAACCAGAGGCACAGTGAGCCCAGGACACACAGTTGGGCATACCCAGTGCACTTAGGGCAGCAAATGCAAAACAACAATGTGATGGATGGAATGCTATAATTAATCTCAGCCACTGGCATGGGCTGGCCTGTTTCCATCCATCACCTTGTTGTTTTTGCAACTTTCAAAAAGTGGCATTTTCAAACATTTTACAGACAAATTAGACCTTATTATTAAAGAGGATTTTAATTTCAGTGTGAACATAATTTCTTTATATGCCCCCAATCTGAAGTTAGCACTTACTTAATGTAATAAAGTAACTCAGTGTTAGTTTATGGGGGAGAGAAGCCTTACAGCAGTAAAACGGCTGGGAATTTTCATTGTCAGGGCATGTAAAACCTACACATATCCAACTTTTTTAAATACTGTTATTAGAAATTGGGTCTCTAGTTGGCAGAGGTATACATACACCCTTGTCCACGTAGGGACCACAGTCCTAGTCACAACACAATCCAAATTATCCTGTGCTCATCCTTTGGTAGCTTGGCACGGAGCAGGCAGGCTTAACTTACAAGGCAATGTGTAAAGTATTTGTGCAATAACTCATACAATGACACAGTGAAAACACCACAAAAAAGTATTCCACACCATTTTAGAGGAATAGATTATCTGACTACAATAAGATCAAAACGACAAAAATTTAAGATGCACAAGTCAGGATATCACTTTTGGTTTAAAAGAATCTCAATCCTTGAGAATCAGTGGTTGTATCCTTGTAATACACAGTACCTGGGATGCATCATAAATAACGATGCACAGGGGCCGCAGAGGAGGAGATGCATTGAAAAATAAGGCATTGCACCGAATTTTCCAGTGCGGCACAGACAATGAACAACAAATGGCAACTCATTACTTGAAATAAATGCACATTCTGAATATATAAGAAAGAACTTCTGAGTGCTCATACACTGACACACATCGTTGCCTTGATGCGTGAAACTAGGTCTACTATAAGTGGACCCGTTCTAATAATAAAGAAAAAAATGTGCCCCACTGAGTTTTTTTTTTATTATCGGCACAGACAATGCATTGTTTCTTTCCACACTGCGAGGTAATGCGTTGATTTCCAGGAGTGCAGTCTTTGGTTCCTCACTGCGATGTGGGTATATTTTTACGCCCAGGGACGATTCGTCAAAAATCCTTGACACGCTGGTAAGTAGGAGTAGGTGCTGCGTCGATCCTGTAGGTGATACAGTGAATTTTCAGCTGCGGCTGTTGATTTCTGCAGTCAATTTTCCAACGCAGGGGGATTTTCTTCTCTGGGGTGAAGTCGCTGTGGCCCTGAGACTTCAGAACAGGAGGCAAGCTTAATCCAAGCCCTTGGAGAGCACTTCTCAAGAAGGCAGAGTCCTTCCAGCAGAGTCAGAGGCCAGCAGGCAGCAGGACAACAAGCAGGGCAGCAGTCCTTCTCAGCAAAGCAGTCCAGATGAGTCCTTTGGACAGCCAGGCAGTCCCTCTGACAGAGTCCAGGTGTAGATCCAGAAGTATCTTGATTTGGTGGGGTCAGAGACCGAGTATATATATATATATGCGGGTATATATATATATATACCCGCAAGTGCCTTTGAAGTGGAGGAAATTTCAAAGAGTGGTTCTGAAGTGCACATGTTCCCATCAGCCCAGTCCTGTCAGGATCCCTGTGGGGGGTTATCAGTCCTAGGTGAGAGAGCAGGTCACTGGCCTTTAAAGTGTAAGAGAGAGCCCTTCCACCCTCCTGCCCAGGGAGACCCATTCAGTATGCAGATGTGACTTAGGCCCTTATTACGAATGTAGCAGTCAGTGGACCACCGTGGTTCAGATGGCGGTCGCACTGCCGCTGAGATGGCAGTCGCACCGCCGCTGAGATGGCGGTCGCACCGCCGCGGGACTGGTGGTGTAAACCGCCATGTTATGAGTACTGGGAAGGCACCTACAAAACACAGTCAAGTTTCCGTCCAGACCGGCATTGTGGGCAGACCGCTGTTGCTGGCGGAGGGCCTCTTCAGGCTGGGGGTCAGACAGTTTCCACCCACCGTATTACTAGGTTGCACACCACCAGGACTTCCGGGGCAGTCTAAGTGCCACCAAAACCATGGCGGGAACGAACAACATAAAAGGAAGCACTCACCTTCTGGAACACAGGCTAGTCCGTAGGCCCCATGGCACGCAAATTGCAAGTCTTTCCAATGCTCCTGCTGGCCATTGACATCCAGGACCAGCGGCGCCGACATAGACACCAGCTGTAACTACCCCAGCCTAGCACACACCGGAGGGAAGGACATTAATACACATACGCGCAGAAATGCCCATTCATCACACATATATGCGCAAGGAAAGCCAGGACAAGCTATGTAGCATCAACACCAACGGTGCTGTTGTACATAAATGTAATTCAATAATTTAAAATCTTAATTAAAACAACTATTCACAAAATGCCACAAGGGCCAGTGCATATGTGTCCAAATGTCCCGGGCGCACTGGAGGTATGAGAAATGCTAACTTGACTCCTGACTGAAGTGTGCAGACCTCCACAAGGCAGGGGCATCAATGGGGCATGCAGGCACCTCAGGGATGGGTGGGTTTGGAAGAGGGGGAGAGATCAGGGTTTGGATGGGGGAACCCTCCTCTTGTCTTTAGGCTTCCCCTCCTTATTGTCCTGCTTTCGAGGGGACAACTTAGCCTTGCCCCTCTTTCCTGCCTTCTTTGGTGGGATGGCGGTGGAGGCTACGACAGCAGGGGACCCAGATGGAGTGGTACCAGACCTGGAGTTGTGAGGGGCAGGTCTGCTTGTTATGGCAGCATTACAGACTGCTGTCTGCGGGCATGGCTCTGCCCAGAGGAGGACAGGGAGATGGGAGGCAGGGGTCTGGGAAGGGTAGCAGGGCTTTTGGGGGTAACAGGGACTGGACCGGGAGATGAACAGGGAAAACCTATGAAGAAATCTTTTTTCGGGGCAGCGGGTGGGTCTTGAGTAAGGCGTTTGGGAGTGGAGGCAATGGGGATGGTTGATTGGTGTGTACGTGGATGTGGTTTGGTTGCTGGTGCCTGGGTGTATGATCTGTGTGTGCTGGGTGTGTGTTGGGTGGATGAGTTTGGGCGTATTGGTGTACTGGGAGGAGGAGTGGAGGAGACACGGAGATGTCAGGGGGGATGTGTGAAGTTAATTTTGGGGTGGTGTGTGCAGGTAGGGTGGATGTGTTGCATGTGGTTGTGTTGACTGTTGTGGTGTGTGTGGGTGTGGTGTATGAGGTCCATGTATGGGGGTCTGCTGTTGTGATGGTGGCAGTGACGGCACATGTGGCTGAACCTGGGACTGATGATGTGGTGTCTGCATGTGTGAGTGGAGATGTGACTGTAAGGTGGGAGGAGGTGGGGAAATCAGTGTAGGGAGTGGATGTTGTTGTGTGTGCATCTGGCTGTGTGCATGGCGGTGGTGACGTTTGTGGTGCATCTGTTGGAGGGGATGCATGCCGGCATGAAAGTGTGCTTTGGATGGGAAATGGGAGAGGGATGCAGGAGTGGGAACAGGTAGTTGGAGGGGGAACGGAAGAAGAAGGAACACTGGCTGCCGTCAATGAGGAGGCCAGAGCCTGAAACGATCTCTGAAGGGCAGACAGGGCACTGGGAATGCCTTCCAGGAACGCATTTGACTGTTGCATCTCGGATGCCAGTCCCTGGATAGCATTCGCAATGGTTTCCTGCCGAACAGAGATGGTTCTCAGGAGGTCAATAGCCTCCTCATTGAGAGCAGTGGGGCTGACTGGGGCAGGGGTGCCTGGGGTGAAGGAGATGCCCCCCTCCTGGGTGAGCGGACACAGGCAAATGGGTGGGGAGCTACAGGGAGGGGGGTGCTGGTAAGGGGTGTGGCGGACAAGGATGGTGCAGGCATAGGGCCTGAAGGTTCCCCCACCACCAGGTAGTAGCCCTTGAAGGAAGAAACTGATGATGGTGTAGTTGTTCCTGTCTCCCCCATGGTACTCCACTCGCCCTCCGTCCCACTGGTCCCCTTGGCTCCGCTGGTATCAGCCTCCTGGTTCCAGTGGGATGCAGCTTCCCCACTCACCGGTGCCCCTTCTCCTTCGCCAGATGATGCTGATGCACACAAAGACAGAGGAGGAGAGGGATAGGGGGTGGGACAGTAAGAGACAGGGTGGGGGAGAGAGAGAAACAGGGAGCAATTTGTCAAGGCTAGCACAACAGCCACACACAAGTCACTACAACATACTATAATGCCATGTTATTACATTCCATGCCTTCACTTACACACGTCACTCCAATAACAGACCATGCATGGCACCACAGTCATGCACATGTGTTCCACTTATGCTGTATAGGATGAAAGCCATACCCTCAACACATGGCTGAACCAGCCCATTGGGTCATGGCACTTTAGAATCTCAAGAACCCAACTAAATACTCTACGGGCATTTGGAAGCATACTTGCACAGCCACATTACCCATGCACACATAGCTGTGTGATGTGAAACCTCAGACTTTGCAGACTACACATACACCACATATCAGCAGATGGGGATATGGCCCCAGCCACACTGTTTGGATAGTTGGGAGTACAATGTGTGTGAACTCCAGAAGCAGGGACCCTGTCCATATCAAATACCCTGTTCATCTACTACACAGTTGCCATGTCAGCGATACTACTTAGCAGTTAAATTAACCTCAACTCACATCCTGCACAGCATTTTAACACATGTACGGAGCCCATCCGGCCTCTATGTGTCCCAAGCCTAGTCCGACAGTAGCTACCTAGCACACATTCCACAGCCATCACACACTGCACAGGCTGCACCTATCACTCACCACGTAACCTAAGTACGAATGTGTACTCACCTCCTTGTGGCTGCTGTCCTGCCCTCAAGCGCCCATCCACATCAGGGTACGCCACCACCAAAATGCGGGAAATAAAGGGGGGGTCAGGGTCCAACGGGCAACCCTCCCTCGTTGGGAGGATGTCCCCAGCTGGGCCTCACTGGTCTTCCTGGCCCAGTATCCCAAGTACTCCCACCACTTCCTGCAGTGGTTGATCTGCTGGGCATGAACCCCCAAGGTCCGCACTTGCTTGGCGATGGCACACCAAATCCCCTTCTTCTGATGGGCGCTCACCTGCATGGATGACACAGAGAAAAGGAGACAGTCATGTAGCGTTGGACTGCACTGGATAAAACACATCTCATGAACATACTGCATTTCAACATTCCAGTTGTCCTCACAGCCCTCAGCCAGGTCCTTCCACAAGTCACTCATCCTCAGCCCAAGGCCCCGTCCAAATTCGTACCACTCACAGACAGTACTATCACAGTGGCCTCACCTGCTGCCCTGGTGCCCCATACAACTGGGCATACAGGGGTAAGAACTCCTCCACAAGCTTCTCTAGTTCTTCCTGTGAGAAGGCTGGGACCCTATCCCCTGAAGCACTTGGCATTTTGGCTACCAGAGTCATAACAGAGCAGCACATGCAGTGGAGCAGTGGAGGTCTTCTCAGCACGAGTGCCGGGAGTCAAGTGAACATGAGCACATGAAATGGCGGTCACAGCCACCGCTGACATCACCGTCACTGCTGGGGGTGATCACAATTGGTTCATGTTTCCCATAGGCAACCATGTTAACCAATGAGGAGTTGCACGGCGGTTGCAACCGCCTACCGCCATGACGTCTAAAGCCGGCGGGATTCGCTCACTTCCATCTGTCCTGTTTTACATCTACAATGTGTATAGAGGGGGTTTATGAGGTGCATCATGAATGTTTTACAGTGACCTGTGCACAGCTCTACTGCATCCACACAGTCCTTTATGCACATAATGATTGCTATTCCCAGGTGTGGTGGAAGAATGATGGTGAGGAATGCTCCTGTCTGCAGGCCCCTGGTCGATCTTGCCACCCTTGAAGAGCGACATGTCATCCTGTGCCATCGGCTGAACCGTCAGACCATCATGGAGCTTGTGAGGCTGTTGGAGCCAGATCTGCGGACTGGTATTCATACAAGTGTTGGCAGTCCACCACTTCCTTGCCTCAGGGCTCTTCCAAATTACAGTGGACTGTGCTGCCGGAATGTCCCAGCCCATGTTCAGCCACGTCTTGAAGACTACTCAAACATATAGGTAGCTATATCAGGTTCCCCTAACGTGACAATCTACCCTCTGTGAAAGCAGCCTTCTACACAGTAGCACATGTGCCACATGTGATTGGGGCTATTGATGGGTTCCACATTGCACTGGTGCCTCCCAGGAGGAGTGAACAGGTGTTCAGCAACTGTAAAAACTTCTGCTCAAGCAATGTGCAAGATGGTATGTCTTGCAGACCTCTACATCACACAAGTGACTGCCCGGACCCCAGGTTCAGTACATGATGCCTACATTCTGCAGAACAGCAGCAGACCACATGATGGCTCATCGGTATGTATTGTGTCATATGTGTGCCTCTGTATTCTGAACACCTGCCCGATTTACCTACAGTTTTCAATATGCCTATTACCTCTGTGCACACAGGTGACTCTGGTTATCCCAACCTGCCATGGCTACTGACACCTCTCAGTCATCCGACTACAGCAGCTGAAAATTGTTTCAATGAGGCCCATGGTAGGACTCGACGGATCATCGAACGCACCTATGGAGGGATGAAAGCCAGATTCCGGTGCCTGCACCTTACTCAAGGGGCCCTATTGTACAGACCAGTGAAAGTGTGCCAGATCATTGCAACGTGCTGCATGTTACACAATTTGGCTCTCAGACACCATATCCCATTACTGGAGACGGTACAGCTGTGCCAGTGGCTGATGAAGGGGACATGGGGAGTGACGAGGGGGAGGATGACGAGGATGCAGCTGATTCCAGAGCAGAGCTGATACAACAATACTTCCACTGACATACAGGTATATGTAAAAGCCATGCTGTGTAACCAGTAGCAATGTCTGGTGTGTGCACAGCTGCCACCAGGGTTGTCTGTTCAATGTGGGGTTTGGGTGAACCCATAACTTTAGATGTCGTTCTGTTATATCTATTTCAGAACTTGTAAATTTTAATTGTTCCCCCTTCTGGCACTGTCACATACATTGGTAGGACAATGGTCTGCCTGTTCACACGTGTCATGACTTTCTATTTTGTAATCATGGTAGATAAAGACTTAGGCAGTAACTGTGCTCAAAGCTGTTTATTTTTATAAGACAAGTGAAAGGGCTGATGAGTGGGGTCATGACGGGTGGGATCATCAGAGTACTTAGCCCACCTGTGGGGAATCGAAGTCCAGTATGATGACCATGTGAAAACGGAGTTATGACAGAGGACAGTCAACAGGGTGTCGCTGTCACACACAAGGGGGGGTATGTTCTGAAGTGCCTCACTTCCTGGCGGTGGTCTTGGCATCAGGGGAGGCTGGATGTCTGATTGGAAGTCCTCGCTTGCGTGGGGGCTCCTCAGCTACAGGGGAAGTGGTGCTGATGTTCTGCGTGTCCTGTGGCAGGGCCTCTATTCCACTGGCTGCGGCTTACGTGGAGGGTTCAGATGTGATCTGGCTAATGGAAGGGGCCTGCTGGTGAGAGGTGGCGTGACGAAGGATGGTGGTCAGTACCGTCAGCACCCCTGCTGTGGAGGCCATGGTGGCATTGTGGATCAGCCACTGCTGCATGGCCTCCTTATGGTTCTCCCAATGAAGCCTCTGGGCCTCCTGCAGGCTAGTGAGGACCTGGGCTATGGTGTCCTGGATTTGGTGGTATGCACCCAGAACTTGGGTGAGGAGCTCCTGGCCAGTCTGATGTTGTTGCTTCCCCCTCCCTTCAACCACAGATCCCCACCCACTACACCTGGGCACCTGTGCCCCTGTGCCCACTCCCAGTAACACCAGGGCCTTCATTGTCTGGGGTGGGTGCCCTTAACTCAGGTCCCCGTTCTGTGGGGCACACCTCTAAATGAGTGGTCACTTAGGCACAGATTTGGGGAGGAGGGGCTAGCTGAGGTGTTGTAGCCACAGGGGAGGGTGAGTCTGGGGTGTCCAGGCTGGGGGTGGACTGGCCAGTCGCCCCAGATGGCCCAGGTAATTTGTCGTCCTCCAGACATCCACTGGGGCCTACATCCTGGGAGGGCTGTCTGACCCTGCCATCCTCTGCTGGGTGGCAGTAGCAGGGTTAGCTGTGGATGGAAAGGGTGAAAGTTAGTACGTGGATATGTTGTTGTAGTATCATGGTGTGCTGCTTACAGTGGGTGGATTTGTTACCCAGGGATGGCAATGACAGTTTCAGCAAGGCAGACACTGCATGGTGAATGGACTTTGGGCCATGCTTTTCAAAGCCCATGCTTTTCATATCATATGTAGTCTTGGGTTTGCTGTTTGACATTGCTGTAATTGCCAAATGTAGTGAGGCGGTGTTGGCTAGCAGTTGGGGTGGGGTATGGGATGATGCAGATGCTCCACTGTGAGGTGTGAGTGTGACTCGGATCCGGCGTGCGTAGTGATGGTTTGTGGGAGTGGTAGTTGAGATTGTGAAGGTTTAGCGTGCATTGTGCGGGGTGGGTGTGTGGATGGTGGGAGAGGAGTAGTGTGGCCTGTAGAGTAGGAAGGTGGGGTGATAGTTGAGGGTACAGTCTTGTGGTTTGTGATGGAACGAGAGTGGTGTGTGCTGGGGAGGCATGCAGGACTGGAGTGGTTAGTGCTCAGAGGGGTGTTGCTTCCTTACCAGAGTCAATCCATCCGATGATTCGGTCAGGCCCTCAGGAAGCATGATGGCCAAGACCTTCTCATCCCAGGATGTCAAGTCAAGGGGAGGCGGTGGGGGTCCACCTCCAGTCTTGTTGAGGGCAATGTTGTGCCTGGACGCCATGGAACGGACCTTCCCCCTGAGGTCGTTCCACCTCTTTTCATGTCTTCCCTTGTGCGTAGGTAGCTGCTGATTGCATTCACCTTGTCGACGATCCTCTGCCAAAGTTCGGTTTTCCTGGCCATAGTTGTTTGCTGGACTTGTGCTCCCATCAGTTGTGGCTCGACTCTGACGATCTCATCCACCATGACCCACATCTCACTGTCGATGAAGCGTGGGTGCTTGTGGCGTGGCATGTTGTGGGGGTGCGTGCATTGTGTAAAATAAATGCTCAATTTGCAGTGGTTCGTGGGTCGTGAATCTCTGGGTTGTGGTAGTATTCGCAAGGGTTTGAGAGGGTTGGAGGGGGTGTGTATTATGTATTATGGTGCGGTGAACAGGTGTGTGTGGTGTGTGAATGTGTTTCAGGTGTAGGGTATTCGACATGTCCAATATGGTGTTGCCTTCTATCAAAATCAAATCATTAACATTTATAAAGCGCGCTACTCACCCGTGCGGGTCTCAAGGCGCTAGGGGGAAGGGGGTTACTGCTGCTCGAAGAGCCAGGTCTTGAGGAGTCTCCGGAATACGGAGTGGTCCTGAGGCTGGTGGGGAGGGTATTCCAAGTCTTGGCCGCCAGGTAGGAGAAGGACCTCCCACCCACCGTGGAGCGGCGGATGCGAGGGACGCCAGCGAGAGCGAGGCCGGTGGAACGGAGGAGACGGGTGGGGGCGTAGAAGCTGAGGCGTCGGTTGACGTATTCTGGTCCCTTGTCGTGGAGGGCTTTGTGTGCGTGGGTGAGAAGTCGGAAGGTGATCCTTTTGCTGACTGGGAGCCAATGCAGGTGTCTCAGGTGGGCGGAGATGTGGCTGTTGCGGGGTACGTCGAGGATGAGGCGGGCGGAGGCGTTTTGAATACGTTGCAGACGTTTTTGGAGTTTTGCGGTGGTCCCAGCATAAAGGGTGTTGCCGTAATATAGGGGGCTAGTGACGAGGGCGTGGGTCACGGTTTTTCTGGTGTCTGCGGGGATCCAGCAGAAGATCTTGCGGAGCATGCGGAGGATGAGGAAGCAGGAGGAGGACACTGCGTTGACTTGTTTGATCATGGTGAGAAGAGGGTCCAAGATGAAGCCGAGGTTGCGGGCGTGGTCTGAAGGAGTCGGTGCGGTGCCAAGGGCCGTGGGCCACCAGGAGTCGTCCCATGCGGTCGGGGTGTTGCCGAGGATGAGGACTTCCGTTTTGTCTGAGTTCAGTTTCAGACGGCTGAGCCTCATCCAATCTGTGACGTCCTTCATACCATCTTGTAGGTTGGTCTGTGCGCTGGTGGGGTCCTTGGTGAGGGAGAGTATAAGTTGAGTGTCGTCAGCGTAGGAGGTGATGATGATGTTGTGCTTACGTACGATGTCGGCGAGGGGGCTCATGTAGACATTGAAGAGTGTCGGGCTGAGCGAGGAGCCTTGAGGGACGCCGCAGATTTTCTTGGTGGGGTCTGAGCGAAAAGGTGGGAGGTAGACTCTTTGAGAGCGGTTGGAGAGGAAGGAGGCGATCCAGTCGAGGGCCTGGCCTTGGATCCCGGTGGAGCAGAGGCGGGTTATTAGGGTGCGGTGACAGACGGTGTCGAAGGCAGCCGAGAGGTCGAGGAGGATGAGGGCGACTGTTTCACCGTTGTCCATCAGGGTTCTGATGTCGTCTGTGACTGAGATGAGGGCGGTTTCAGTGCTGTGGTTGGCTCGGAATCCGGATTGTGAGAGGTCGAGAAGGTTGTTGTCTTCCAGGAAGTTGGTAAGCTGTTTGTTGACGGTCTTCTCTATTACTTTGGCAGGGAAGGGGAGGAGTGAGATGGGGCGGAAGTTCTTCAGGTTGCTTGGGTCAGCCGTCGGTTTCTTTAGTAGGGCGTTGACTTCGGCGTGTTTCCAGCTTTCAGGGAAGGTAGCAGATGAAAACGAGGAGTTGATGATGGTCTGGAGGTGCGGGGCGATGATGTCGTCGGCTTTATTGAAGATGAAGTGTGGGCAGGAGTCCAAGGGGGGCGCCGGAGTGGATTGAGTTCATGGTGGTTATGGTCTCTTCAGTGTTGATGTGGGTCCAGACGTTGAGGGTGATGGCTGGGGGTGTGGGTTCAGTGTTGCTCGGCTGGGTCTGGTGTCCGAAGCTGTCGTGGAGGTCAGTGATCTTGCGATGGAAGAAGGTGGCGAGGGAGTTGCACAGGTCTTGTGAGGGCGTGATGGCGTTGGCGTTGGGGTTGGAGAACTCTTTAACGATGCTGAAGAGTTCTCTGCTGTTGTGGCTGTTTTTGTCCAGTGTATCAGTGAAGAAATTACTTTTGGCTGCGCGGATCAGGTGGGGGTGTTCGCGGGTCGCGTTCTTGAGGGCGGTCATGTTGTCAGCGGTGTGGTCCTTACCCCAGGCTTTCTCGAGGGCGCGACAGGTTTTCTTCGATTCCTTAAGGGTGTCAGAGAACCAGAGAGGTTTTTTGGTGTTGGCCTGTTGTGGAGGGCGTCTGAGGGGAGCAAGGTTGTCTGCGCAGTTGGTGATCCAGTTTGTGAGGCTGAGGGCTGCGTCGTTGGGGTCGGTGGTGAAGGTAGGTTGGTTGTCGATGAGCGTGGAGAAGAGCTGTTCTTCGGGGATTTTGTTCCACTGTCGACGAGGGATGGGTTGAGTGCGGAGGTGGCGGGTCTCGCGTTGGAAGGTGAAGTGGACACAGCTGTGGTCGGTCCAGTGTAGAGCGGAGGCGTGGCTGAAGGAAACGCGTTTGCTGTCAGAGAAGATGGGATCAAGCGTGTGTCCGGCGATGTGGGTGGGGGTGTTCACCAGTTGTTGAGGCCGAGGTTGTCGAGCAGGGCGGTGGTGTTGGGTTCGTTGTTCTGTTCCAGATGGAAGTTGAGGTCGCCGAGGAGGATGTAGCCTGGCGAGGCGAGGGCATGCGGGGAGACGAAGTCGGTGGTGGAGTCGCTGAAAAGGGTGCACGGTCCGGAGGGACGGTAGATGAGGGATCCTCTGAGGGTGGTCCTGGGGTCGGTGCGAATCTGAAAGTTCAGGTGTTCTGCGGCGAGGGGGGTGTCTTCGGTGGAGGTGGTGACGCTGATGGAGTCTTTGAAGACGATGGCGATTCCTCCTCATACTTGGTTGGTGCGGTCTTTCCTGGAAATCTTGTAGCCTTCGGGGATGGCTATGGCGATGTCTGGGGCCGAAGATGCGTTCATCCAGGTCTCCGTGATGAAGGCGACGTCCGGTGCTGTGGAGTCCAGGAGGTCCCAGAGTTCAGTGAGTTGATTTTCTAGACCACCGCGGTTCACACCGCCAGTGGTTTTACACTGTGCATGTTCTGCTGAAATGCGACTCATAATATGGTGGCCGGAATGGTGTCGGTGTGGCGGGCCCAACGGGCGGATAGTCGCCTTTTTGCCTTCAGTGGCACTGACGGTGTTGTATTTCTGGCTGTGTTTCGTCAGGTTGGTGATTGTGACTCATAATACGGCAGCCACTGTACCGCCAACACTGGCGGGATGGTGGCGGAATTTTCCATGTCTGTCTTTCCTGAAGACCACCAAACTTGTAATGAGGGCCTGAGTGTTCTCTGTTTATGGCTGTCTGGTTAGAATGCAGAAGAGGAGCTGTTAACCAGCACAGACCGGACCTGGATTGGAGACAGGCGATAAGGCTCTAATGGCAGTAAGTGCAGAGAAATGCACTTTCTAAAAGTGGCATTTCTGCTGAAATAGTAATATTAAATCAAACTTCACCAGTAAGCAGGATTTTCTACTACCATTCTGGTTTTTAGTACCTTTTTGATTCATTTGAGCAAGAAACAAAATAGTTTTTGCTCAAATCTGATGATTGTGCAGCAGCTAAAGGAATGGGGCCAATCCATAAATATTTGGTAAAGGTTGCAGCGATAAAATCACATCATTACAGTTGCGCTGCCCTTTAATCACACATAGTGTGATGGAAAAAGCTGGGCCTCCACATGACCAGTCTCCTTGAAATCTTGCTAGACTGCATGATGAGAGAGATCGTCATGAGATAGAACACATAGGCTAGCACTGTGTGTTTGAATGTTCTCATGAGACCATGCCATTGGTTTACCTAGCTGCTCCTTTAAGTGTCTTGAGAAGGGCACTGCTGCCTTTTTTATAGGCACAAATTCACTGAATGGGGTAGTAGTTTGGCTTCCCTTTTGAGAACTACTTGAAGGTTGCTTGTGAGCTACCAGTAGCTCCCAAACTACTCAGTGGAGACGCATGCTCTGCTGGGGTGAAGTTCTTTATGGTGTCCTCTGTGTAGCTCTTTACTTAAGGGCGGGGGAAATGAGGATGTAGGTTTGTCAGCTCTCTCTGGTGCACTCTGTATGGAGCGTTGCTGAATATTTAGTGCTCTCTGATGCCATGTGTGTGCCTTGCATAGGATCGAGCATGCTCCCTTGTTCCTCGTGTGGTGGCTTTTTTTGATGTTGTTTTTTTGTTTATGTTTTTTGTTGCTTTGTTGGGTCAAATCAACTGTTTGCTGCCCTTTGTTATTTCCTTGAAGATTCTTTTCTCTGCTGACCTTCGTACATGTTTTTTAATAACTGCTTGATTTCTCTCTCTGAGGCATTGATACTACCAGAGAATCACTTTTTTTCGATTGCCTATCCACCAGTGACTGATCAAACCGAACAAGGCCAGGCCACTGCTGAGGTTTTCCATACATAGATCATAACATTTATGTTGAAAAGGGGATTTGAGAAGACCATACTTTGTACAGTTTACTAAAAAACAAACCAGGTCCTGCTGCCAGATACTTACACTTTTATTCCAGAGGTACACAAGGTGTCCAGTTCACTTGTGGTCTCCCTCAATTGCACTGCAGTCAAAGCATGTCAGGACCAAATAATCTTAATGCTTATTCCAGAGTATTTTAAGAGGTGTACTGGAGCTTGGCAGTTGTCGGACTGAACTAAAGAAGACATTTTAAGCTCTGGTTGAAACTGGGCCTGGTGTGTGGGTCTGTAAAAACGAGGTAGTTGCTGTACACTAGTGCTGTTTTCATTGGTGGTTCGGTACGTCAGTGCACTTCACTGACATCTCGGGTTATCTCTTCCTGAGAAACCTTGTATGGTGCCCACTTGCCCCCCACTCTGAATGCACTATTTACACGCCATTTTCTTAGTGTAACCAACACTCAAGACTAGAGCCAGCTGCACAGAAACCCTTCGGCTAATAGTGATCCTACAAACAGCTGCATTCCCAAATACCTCGGCATCAGTGTACCCGGTAGGTGTGGCAAAGGCACTGAAATATAGGTGCCCATTTGTCTCATTCGTTTATTGAGAAAAAATAATCTCTTAATGTTCCAGGTCACGTTAGTATGTACACTACTATAAAGTGAATGCTCAACCATGACAAATAAAACTTAATCTCCCGTCCAAATTGAATGGCACTGATGATGCTTAATCTTTTTCCTAGGCTAGAAATAAAACGAGGATTGGCACAGGAGGCAGGGTCGGTTTTGTGCCTCCAGTATGGAATCGCTTGTAACATTACTGTTACTCAGCAATGGCAGATGCCTAGAACCATGTCTTGCAGGATCTGTAGAATATGAAGTCAAAAATGCTGCAGTATTTTTTTATTAAATACTAAACATCAGTGCATATATAAATGTGTTTTGAAGTTTGTTAGCAATTGTAACAAGCGTTGGCAAAGCCTAAATGTCTTGCTTGTCTTAGCTTTGTCTATGCAGTTTGCTGATGTTGTGCAGCATCATGTAAAGTCGAAAAAGCAAAGTTGTAATGCTGCATGTATGCATTGATGAAATGACGCAGATGCCATTTTTAGTTCGATCGCGCAAGCACTTTGACCTGTTGTAAGTATTGTGGGCTTTTAACCATGCCCACCGCACACCCATCACTCTCACTCGTTCGTGGGCTTGCCTTTCAAAAATCCTCTGTTATCATTGGTAAAAGCTTTAAGTTTGTCCCTCCTTGGGGCGGTTTTGTTACTACTTCGGACACCGACCCAGTTACATGGATAATTGCACGACTGCCAATATTTTTGACTGTGAGCAAACTTCTTTTTCCTTTTGTGTCTCTCCTTCGCAATCATGTCATGACCGCCATGGCGCTTTGAATTGGCTGGCTTATGTCAACTAATATTTTACTTTCACTTTTCAATGTATGTGGCAAGAAAAGTCCTGTTAGGAATTTACAACACCAATAGCTCTAACAGGAGCAAATGCAAGACCCATTACTTTGCAAATGCTTGTTCATTTTTCCTGCCTTCTCGGCTGAGTCTCGTGCAGCAGACGGCCCAACGGGGTCCTGTTTTCTGCTGCTTGGTCCTGCTATCCTCTGTGCAAGATGCCAGGAATCCGAAGACTGCTCCCACAATATTTTGCAGTTACTTCCTGTATTTCCCTCCCATGTCAGTGCACTATACCTCGAGTTAACTTGTTTTTTGGGGGTATTAAGCCCTCCTGTTCTGAAGTACATCACCAAGAAAGACTCTAGTGAAACCCCATACCCAGCCCCTCCAATTTACTATTAGCCTGCTATTTTTGAATTCAAGACTGTGCTTTCATTTTCTCCCTTGACTGCTTGGTTGTATTTTCAGGACTATTGATTAGTGCCCTGATTTCAAATGTCCCTATGCAACTAACAGGATCTCTGCATGGATTAACTCCTATGAGTTAATAGGAGTCTGGTTGTGCTGTGTGTTTCCTATGGATTTAGTAGTGTCCCTTTTTGGAATGCTGGGCATTACCTGTTTTGGGTGAACATTAGCCGTTGTTATCCATTTTATGAATGGGGAAGTTTGTGTCTACTATGTGCGAATGTTCTTTGTGCTCACCGTCCTTTTTCTGTTTTTGTTACCTTTAAAGGACGCAACTGGAACACTTTCTCTGTTGCTTAGGATGCATCCTGGGGTAACTCATACCAAGTACCTATTGTGAGTGAGCCGTATTGTCAGAAGAACTCCGTCCTGTTATTTCCTTTTTTTTCCCACTTTTCCCCTTCTGGCTTATCGCCCTCGTCTGTTCTCCAGTCAGTGTGGAGGATAAGTACTGAGGTGAGAGGACGTACTATGTCTCTTTCCACGGTACCGGGTTTTCAGGTGAGTGGGACATCAACACTAGCAGCCCTGTTATGGACTGGAAGGGTCCAGGTGGTCGTGAGGGTGAACCCGCTAGCAGGAACCCAGGAGGAGAACTTCTTGGCTCTATGTGGCCCACAGGCGCACCAGGGTTTGATGGAAAAGATCAGAAGAGTCACAGCATGAACGTACAGAACTCTGTGATCTGTGTAGAAGTGGCAGATGGTCCCATGAAACAGTTGTGGAATTGGCTCTGAATTTGAACAAATTTGGGAGGGAGCTCGAGATATATGTTGGCATCCACAAGCCTTCTTGAGAAAGTGAATGCCGGTACCGGGCCGAATCCCACTTAGATTTCTTATGTTTTTTCTTTAACTTAACTGAAGATTTGGATCAAGAAGAAGACTGACCCCTGGAGAGACTCTGGGGACTTCTGGATCTCGAACAGGACCGGGACTGAACTTTTGACATAGACCATTCTCATTCAAGAGACTTCAGGTGTTTGGTAATGTAGAGTTTTGCCTCACAGTCTCATATGGCCTTTGGATTCATCAACACGCAGTCCCTGCAGGCCCTAGAGTGTGGCTCGACCCCAGGCACCACAGGCAAATTTGGTGAAGATCGGTCACAGACATTTGTTTGTGACAGTCCTTACAAGGTTTAACATCTGTCGTTTTGGGAAGTAACATGTATATATTTTCACTGATTAAAAAAGGTTACAGGGACGTTGTAGTTAGGAAACAGAATTTAAAAAAACACAGAAAGGTTCAAATTTTAAATGTAGAAAACCATAGAACCATAGAAATTCACCTGTTAAAGTTTTCTCAAATAACTATAACTTGTGCTCTAAGTCAACTATAACTCGACGTCCCCACCATGCATTTTTTTTGTCAACATTTTTTACTGTTAATATTACATTGATATTATCAATGATGTTATCAAAGATGTCATGAGTGCTGTAATTTGTGGGGGTAATTAGCAGCGCTTGGCAAGGGCGCAAATTATAGGTACCTTAGGGCACAGGTTATAGGTGAATTTCTATGGTTTTTTTATGTTTAAAATGTGAGCCTAACTATAATGTCCCTGTAACCTTTGTTTTTTTAGTGAATTTCTATGTTTTTTTTAATGTAAAGTAATTTTTATTACTATACAATAATCCAGCCACCTGTGGCCAGTCCCTGCAGCCACCCCTGTACCCACCAAACCCCACACTGCACACAGCCTTCAGCAGTCCCCAGGGTCATTATTGGCTCCATAGCCTGAGGAATTTAGTGGTCCCCAGGGATGGAGTGCCATAAAGGACCCCCTTCATTATTTAAATTGAGCCCCGGGGAGGTGTCGGTCCCTGGTGAGGGCCCCCCACATTTCATTTCTTATTGTGTCCCCAGTAGGTGGTGGTCCCCAGAGCCGGCCCCCCTCCATGTCATTTATATTTGTGCCCCGGAGAGGTGGCAGTCCCCAAGGCTGCACGGGGGCTGGGCAGCGCCCCCATATTTCATTTCTAATTATGCCCCGGGCAGGTGGCGGTCCCAAGGGCTGTGGGGTGAGGGGGCACTTTTTATTTCTAATTGTGCCTCGGAGAGCGCACCAAATATATAGGCAAGTAAAAAACACTTTTTCTATAGAAACTAGGTCATAACTATAACTACAGTCTGGCGATTGCCAGTAGGTAATATATGTACATACAACATACATACATATAAATGTTCCTTCTTTTAAAGTGGATTATTAGAATTGGCAGTACACTCTGTCTTTAGGCTGCAAAATGTTTTCGTCAGATGTACTGTTTGGCCTTTCTGAAAAAATGCTACAAGAATGTGAATTTGAAACACGTGTTTCCAGGGTCCCCCACACGTGGGCAGGACTATTCAGTGCTTATTATTTCAATGGGGTTTCCCCAGAGGGGTTACAGGTAATAAACTGTTCTGTACCATGTATTCTAACCACAGCGGTCGGTCCTGTATACAGAAGGATGACTCAGGTTATAAGAATAGGACTAAAGTCCTTCTTTTGCACAACTCTTAACGAGAAAGCACAATTTGAAGGAGACAAAAAACACTTTCCAGTGCCAGGAGACCATACTGTTAGGATATCATTAGGTTTTTTACAACATTGTGACTGTTGTAGAGCCTGTGGAGGTTCAAGTCTTTTGATTTGGAAGGGATGATAATTGAGTTGATGGAGAGGACCAGGGAGGAGTAGCAATAGTCTGTTCACAAGTATGTTAGGGATGGCTTTGGTTTCCACACCCTAGGGGTATTGCATTGTAGGACTGGCACATGTCTTTGGGTTTATATTTTGTGTATCAGTGTGACTATCTTATGCCTCAAAGAGGATGAACAGATACCATCAGCACAATCCTCGTAAAATATTTGCATTAGTTTCGGATTGAGCAATGATGAGATACTTTTAAAAATCCAATTAGTAGGTCATTAGCAGTAGGAACTTCACCTGATTGAAGCAGATGTTTCATCCTCCATCATTATCTCCTTAGTAAGGCACTATCTGTCTGTTCCCACCAACGTGGGAAGATTAAGGGTTCCCAGACATTGTGCCTTCTGGGAATCCTCACCGGAGGCAGATCCCTCTGTAAAGCTATGTTATTTGAATCAGTCCAGCTTCCATTTCATATGTATGATGTGGAAAGATAATTTTCTTCATAAGGTTCACATATCTGGTCTGTACCCCTTCAAGAGTCCACTCATCAACAGTCTACACCTGGGAGAGTGTATGTAGTTTGTTTCATCTCTTTGTTATTTGTTCACTTGAGCTTCTACTTTGGAAAAAGAAAGAAGACATCATGTGGTAACGGCCAAACTGGCCATTTAACTCATCTGTTACTTCCCGGGAGAGAGGATGTTGGGTTGGAGCCATTGCAGTCGGGTTTTGAAGTCCCAGGTTTGCTGCTAGTGCCTCCGCCACTCAAGAGAGCAGAAGTAGAGGGGAAGGATAGAGAGGGTTGAACGAGAAGGAGAAAAACAGTGATGGATTGATGCAAAGATAGAGGGACTGAGGAAGTGCGTGTGTTGCAGGTTTGGGTTTTATTTTTGTCGGGCTGCTTTGATTTATGAGTCCTGCCTTGGTGATAACCAGTCAGTAGCGACTATTAATATAATTTATTTTGCAGACACATGACCGTCCACCAGAGAGCGAAGTTTCAGAAGAGAAATTGAAGCTCATGCAACCTGCCCGAGTTCATGGGATTGCACTTCCTGGAATGGGTGGAAGCAGAGGCCAAAGCTTTGATGGCAAGAAAGAGGTGAGATAATAAATGAAGAAGCAATGATACATATTCAACGCAGTTTCCTTAAAGTAAATTTGGAGATTGTTTGTAAACATGCTCCATGCTTTTATGTGTTTGCTTCCATTCTTGTTTCCAGCTTTTAGTACCCCTTATATGTTTGTGTCTGCTAAAACCATTTTAATGGAGTTTGTTACACAAACGTTGTGTGCCAAGAATCGTGTACATAGTTCTCCAGAAGTCTATTGTCAGAAACGTTCCTCTTAGCAGTAAGCTATCATTTAGGAGCCAAACTTGTAGGTCTGACATTTTTAGGTCTCGGCTCTAGATGGCACGCATGCGCTGTCTCGAAATGAGAAATGCTGTATCTACATTGTGGGCTTCGGCCCGCCCATAGGCTTGCCATTGGTGGGCTCCGTTGTAGATCCCCAATTGTTTCTCAACATTTGTCCATGGCATGCTTTGGTCATTCCTTTTCCTGCCTTTACCCTTCCCTGTGAGCAGGGACCAAGTACATTATCCCTCAACTATCCCTCATGTCATGCCCAATTTATGAACTTTTTTTTTCTTAATTTTCAAGCCCTTCTCAGGAGCGCTGGTGTTTTCATTCGCTCAGAGTACTGTTTTTTTTATCTTACCCCATGCCCAGTCTGCCCTTCGTTTCCAAGCGCTCCTCAGGAGTGCTGGTGTGTTCATACGCTCTGATTCTCTGTTTTAGGGGTGAGCGCAAATCGCTCCATCCCCTGTTGTAATCTATCTTTGGACTTCTAACCACGCCCATGTCATGTCAGTCACTTTCATTGGTTTGTGGGCTCGCCTTTTAAAATCTGCTTGCTCTTATTAGTAAAAGGCATGCATACGCCATGCCTTTTCCGGTGTTTAGCCCTCCTCGAGTGGCCAGCTACTGAAAACATACGAGGCTCGATGTTTTCCGTCTGGTTTCTGGACTACTTTTTCTCTTTATTTCGCAGGGCGATCTCGCTGGGCAGTAGTCCAGCGCTTTTCATGACATCGATCCTGTTACATAGGTAATTGCACTTTTGCCGGTTACATAGATAATTGCACTTTTGCCGGTTACATGGATAATTGCAATTTTGCCAATAGGTTTCACTGCAAGCAAACTTTTAGTTCCCTTTGTATGCCTGCTTTGCGCTGATGGCGGCCATCAGCTCGATAATGTGGCACTTTTACTTTTCAGTTTATATGGCAAGAAAAGTCCGGTTAGTTATGTGAAACTGTTTTACTTTAAATTTTCAATTTATGTGGCAAGGAAAGTCCGGTTAGGAGTTTACAATGCTAATAGCTCTAACTCAAGCAAACGTGAGACCCATTGCATTGCAAATGCTTTGTTTTTTTGCTTACCCTGTGCCCATGCTGCTGTCTGGCTCCTTTTGCCCTGACGGCCGGGTCACGCTATTGCCTGCAGCTGTGTTCCCCATTAGCCCCACACAGGTCAATGGGTGGCTGCCTCGTTCTCGGAGGACCTCAGATTAGATGTCCTGCAAGGGAAGGTTGCACATAGGATAAAGCCTCCCCACTCCCCTCTTGGAGGAGTCATCTTAGAATGAAGTAACTATTGTTTAACTGGTCGGCAACCAAGTAAAGAATGCAATTAAAATCACTTACAATGAAAGGAAAGTACTTTTCTTCTCTACAGCAAACACACACATTGACTCGAAACCAAACGTGTGCTTGATTTTCACATTGATGACGTTAAATAATAAGCATGATATAAGTATTAAATGTAGCCAGTGTTTTAGATTTTAAAACTTTCAGTGTTTACTGGTTTTCTCCACCTTGTCCCACTCTCCATACATACCTTGCACATATGAGCGCCCATGATACTTACTGCTTGGGAAATCCTCCTGCAAGTTCTATCCATGTTTATTAGTAATCTCTTGGGCCTCTTTCCAACAGCCGTTGTGCTTCTTTTCTGCTGTGTACAGGAGACAGCTGCTTGCAGGGAGATAGAGTACTGAAGCTGGTCGTTCATTGCAGAACCCTCCGCCTATCTCTAAATGTGGTCCTTATGGGCCCAGTGCTGAATCTTTATATCACTATTTTAATTTTAATTTTTCTACCCGTCTTTACCCCAGTTTAATTACATTTGCATTTCCTAGTTTCCGATTTATTTGGAACCTGCAGTAAAGACTCACGGTATTTATGTAGTGGGCGGCGCACTCCGGGCCGGGGCAGCGCTAACACTAAAATGCTTTATTAATAATGATTAATGTGACTTGACTGAGCTAATTAAAATACTTATTTGTTTATAAATGAAGACGTGAGCTGTGACTTTTTTAATGCAGCTCCACAGCCCTGGCTGTGACCGCCGTGATATGTGTCCCTCACTCACAGCCTCTGGTCTCCTAGGACTTGTTGAATCATTATCATGCCCTTGCGGTGCTGGTTATGGCGGCCGGGGTCCGAGCCAGCTGACTATATAATTTAGGAATATAGGCAGGCTGAAGCATCTGAGATCTGTGTTCAGGGAGCTCTCACATCTCGGTGCTTGACATGGGTGACCTGTGGTCTCACATGGGATAGAGCATCCTAGAGTCCAGTGATGCTCCTCTCACAGTACAATCAGGTTACAAGCACACTAGGTGCTTCCGTTTCTGGTGCTTTGCAGCAGTTTTAAGATCTTAAAGTTTTGTGTTACTCAAATGGGTGTAATTTCTGATATTTATATGCTTCCCTCATCTTCACTGCTTGATTTTGCTCGCAAGAAAGTTGCACTCATAGTTGTTGAAATGGCAATCATAATTACATTGAAATTGTGAAAATGTCACACATAGCAACTTGCATTTTGGTATTTTTCCTCCAAATTTGGGACATGCTCTATGTTCCATGTGGGCTGTCACCTGCATTTGTCCCCTCCCTCCCTGGGTGGCACTGTAGACGCTTGCAGATGCATATTTTGTACATTGCCAGAGTAACTTGGAAATCAAAACTTGCTAATTACGTATGTATCGCACTTTACTGTATTTCAGTTTCATATTACGTTGCTGACCTTAAGCTCCAATAATTAGGTGACTTTGTTTAAAATCACATAATTAAAAAAATGGATAATATTTATATTTTTCTTTTTGGTTTTCCTTTTTTTATTTTTTTCATTAATACAGCCGTGTAGCTTTGGTTAAACCCAGCAGTAGGAGTGAGTAATCTGTTGCATTTTCCTTTGATTCTTCCAAATGCCTAATGGAAACAAAATGTATTTTTATATGCTCTGTGCCACCATTAAACGCTTGTCCGGGATAGCAAGCACAGTTTAATAGCATTCCCCGAGATGTCTCTGACCCACTTGTGTCCAAAATCGGACTGAACACAGGCTTTTGGTAATATTAGAAAACATTACACAACCTTGTATTAGAAACTCATTGTTTCATAGATTGTGACTCCTTATATACACCATGCCTGGACCCAGTGGTTTATTCCAAACTGAGTGCCCCTGGCCTCAGAGTCTGCTGAACAAAGATAGAGCATTCTGCCTTTTCACCTACTGAAGCCACAGCCATGCATCTGGCCCAGAAGTTGAAAATAAGGAAATATGCATACATTAACATACTGTTGGAAACAGCCTTTTTTGCAGGGTCATCCCCAATCTTTTTGCCTTCTTCCTCCTATTTTTCCTAACCTATTTTTGTTGGCTTTTGAACTCTGAGCACTTTACCACTGCTAGCCAGTGCTAAAGTGCATATGCTCTCTCCCATGGGTAGCACAATACATGCTGCAGCCCATGAGGGTGCCCTGGTGCCCCAGTGCCCTGGGTACCTAAGTACCATATACTAGGGGCTTATATGGGGGCACCAGTATGCCAATTGTCGGGTGTGCTAAGTCCTAAGCAACCAAATTTAGAGGGAGAGAACACAGTCACTAGGGTCCTGGTTAGCAGGATCCCAGTGAACACAGTGACAGAAGGCAAAAAGTGCAGGTAACGAAACAAAAAAAGAGATTACTTTCCTACATAGCCTCCATCCCCAAATGAAGGACAATAAGACTAAGGGTGCCCAGTTGAGTCTTAATTGTCTAAGTGGAAATATCTGGAGAGTCCATCTACATTGGAGTGGTTACTCCCAGGTCTATTTTCCACTTTATAGTCCATTCCCTATAGGGATATGAACAACCTCAAATGTTTGGGATTTTCACCTTTAATCTGTCTTTACTATAGGAGGGGCTTGTGATCTGTTTGAACAAGGAAGTTAGTGCCAAATAGGTATGGCCTCAGATTCCCCAGAGCCCAGACCACAGCAAAGGCCTCTCTCTCTATGTCTGACCAATGCTTTCCCTGGGGGTCAACCTCCTGCTAATGAAAGATACATGTTGATCCTGGCCCTCTTCATTCAGCTGAAATAGTACTGCCCCTATCCCTACCTCAGAAGCTTCTGTCTGCACAATACATTGTTTAGAGTAGTCAGGACTTCTTGATATAGGAGCAGAGCACATGGCCTGTTTAAGGTCATCAAAAGCTTTTTGAGAGCTAGCTGTCCACAAAACGTTATTTGGCATCCTTTTAGAGCTGAGGTCAGTTAGAGGGGCTATAATGGAGGTATAGTTCTTAATAAACCTCCTGTAGTACCCTGTCAGGATGAGGAAGGCCCTGACTTGGGTTTGTGTGGTAGGGGCAGTCCAATCCAGGATGGTCTGGATTTTTCCCTATAGTGGTTAAATCTGGCCTCTACCTACCAAGTGGTTCAGATAAACCACTTTTCCCTGCCCTATCTGGCACTTTGGGCCCTTGATGGTGAGGCCTGCTTTCTGCAGGGCCTCCAATACATTCCCAAGGTGGACCAGGTAGTCCTCCAAGGTGGAGCTAAGGACAGCTTTATCATCAAGATAAACTGCACTGAAGCTTTCCAGGCCCCAGAGGACTTTGTTCACCAACCTCTGGAATGTAGCAGGTGCATTCTGACGAACTTCCCTGTAGGAAAAGAGGAGGCACCTCCTCCTGAGTTTCTCAGAGAGTCCCATTATCATGTCTTTGAGAGTTTTATTAAACCTCTCAAATAGTCCATTTGTTTGTAGATGGGAAGGAGTGGTTAATTTATAAGTGACACCACACTCCTTCCAAGTGGCTTTAAGGTAAGCAGACAAGAAGTTTGCACCCCTGTCTGATACCACCTCTTTAGGAAAACCCACCCTAGAGAAAATTCCCTGGAGGGCTTTGTTCACTACGGGAGCTGTAGTGGTCCTAGGAGGAATGGCCTCTTGATATCTGGTGGCATAGTCCACTACCAACAGGATGAATCTATTACTAGAGGCTGTTGGAGGGTCCAGGGGGGCAATAATATCCACCCCAACCCTTTCAAAGAGCACCCCAACCACTGGTAGTGGAATTAAGGGGCCTTTGGAGTGCCACCTGTTTTACCACTGGCTTGACAGATTACACAGGAGCGACAAAACTCCTTGGTGTCTTCTGACATATGAGGCCAGTGAAAGTGAGAGACAAGCCTTTCCCAAGTCTTGCTTTGCCCCAAATGGCCTGCAGGGGGAATACCATGTGCTATAGTTAACAGGAACTCCCTAAACTTCAGAGGGATAACCAGTCACCTGGTGGCACCAGGTTTATAGTCCCTTGCATCTGAGGAAAGAGGCTGTTATCCCCGTACACCTTATGGGTGCCACTGATATCCTGCCTGCTGCCTTAAGCACTCTAGTGTGGAAAGGTTTTCTGTTCTATACAGAGTTCCTCCCTGGTGTACCCCCCTGTACCCAAGAGCTCAACTGTGTCAGCCTGTAGCTCCTCTGGTACAGATTCTTCCCCCTCAGGAGTTCAATCCTCACTGGAGGCTGGAGCATGGGGCACCTTTTTACCCTTTCTGCTCTTTGGTTTAGGGGTGCCCTGGACCATTGTTCCAGACTCCAGGGTTCCCTTTTCTTTCTGTTTCTTTGCCTGTTCTCTGGTGAGGGCAAAGATATGCCCAGGAATGCCCAGCATTGCTGCACAGATCTCCAATTCCACTTCAGCCCAAGCTGAAGTCTCCAAGTCATTACCTAGCACACATTCTACAGGTAGGTCAGTGGACACTACAACCTTTTTAGGGCCAATGCCCCCCCCCCCCCCCAGCTGATATCAATAACTGCCATGGGGTGGCACAAAGTTTTATTGTGAGCATCAGTCACTTGGTACATGTGACCCAGTAGGTGTTGCTCAGGAGACATCAGTTTTTCAGTCACCATAGTGACACTGGCACCTGTGCCCCTGTAGGCCTCAGCCTCAAGACCATTGATTAGGGAATGCTGCCTGTACTTATCCATGTTAAGGGGACTGGCAGCTAGGGTGGCATAGTTAATGCCCTCATCAGAGACCAACACAGCCTCTGCGGTCTCCCTGACTAGCCCAGATCCTACTACAGTCCCCAAGGTGAGCCCAGCTACACTTTTTGACTTATTACTACTAGTGTTATTACCACCATGTTGCTATAGCTAGGGGCACTAGAGGGAGAAGTGTTGTTAATAGTGCTGGGGGACTTGGTGCCTTTCTTAGGACAGGAGATACCCCCTGCCCTATGGCCTTTGTTTTTACACATGTAGCACCAAGGCGTTATCAAGTTTGAGGAAGAGGGTTTAATCCCAAACCTAGAGGAGTTTTGTGGGCCTGATGAAGACTCTTTAGTTTTATCTTTGTCCCCACTCTTATCCTGAAGCTTACCTGCTTCCTTAATTTTGTGGTTACCCCCTGTGTGAGTTTTTCTACTCAGCTGGTGCGGAGCCACATTTCTGCCTTCTTTCCGAATTCTTGGGGAGAGGTCAGATCAGAGTCCACGATGTACTGATGCAGCTGATTAGATATACAGTTGTGTAAAATGTGCTCTCTCAAAACCGAATTGTATAAGCCCTGATAATCACTCACTTTGCTCCCATGCAACCAACCTTTCAGAGGTTTCGCAGAACAGTCCACAAAATCTACCCAATCTTGGGACGACTCCTTTTTGGTTTCCCTGAGCTGATCCTGAATTGTTCAGTGGTCAAACCAAACCCATCTAACAGTGCACTTTTTAGAGCTGTAAAATCATCTACATCTTCCTCTCTGACAGTGAGGAGTTTGTCTTGCCTTTGTCAGAGAAGGAGAGCCACAAGATTGCTGCCCACTGCCTTTGAGAGACCTTCTGGACTTTTCAGGCCCTCTCCAAAGCAGTGAACCATTTATATATGTAATCTCCCACCTTGTAAGGTAGGACTATCTTGCTCAGGTTTCTAGAATCATAAGAGTCCTCCTGATTCTGGTGTCCCTAGAGCTCAAATTGCTGCCACCATGGGGTGCTAACCCCAAACCATGTCTTTCCCTCTCCACTGCCAAGGCCTCCCTATCTAGGGCCAGTTGTTGCTGTTGCAGCCTTAGCTTGGCTTCCTCAAACCTCAGTTTCCTAAGCTTTCTGTCTAAGAAATCTTCCCCTGAGGTGGAGCAGTAGTTCCCCTCAGATACTGAGGAGACATGGGAACAGACAGAGGAGGATCTGTCCCTCCTCCTAGGGAGACTCTGGACCAACCCTCTACGAGTAAAGGTGGGCCTACTGCAATGCCCCCCCTCACCACCAGTAGCGCCCCTAATAGGGCTTTGGTGTTCCCCATGTTCTTTCTGGCCCTCCCCAGTGTAGCCTAAGTCTACCCTGTCTAGGACTGGAGGGTCAGTTTCTACTTCTTCCTCCTGGCTGCCAGCATGTCCTGGTCATCCTGGAGAAGTAAGCCAAGAAGTAAACTTTTATTGGGATTTCTCCCTGTCTTCAGTTTTCTAGTGACACACATCTCCCTCAGCTCTTGAAATGTAAGACCCTCATAGTGAGAGTCTGGGGGCTGAAAGTTGAGCTCTACTGAAGATATGTTCTTCCTAGAGTGGTGTAGGTGTATCTAGCTACTCTAACAACTAGACTCCCAGGAAAGGTTGGAGCAAGGGCTATGTTAGACCCCTAGCTTTCCCAAACCTATGAGACTAGTAATCCTTACAACTAAGTATAGTGTGTACCTGGCAGCTAGTAATGGTCTTTCCTGTGGAAGGTAACCAGTGACAGAGTGGTAAGGCAATCGCAAGTGTCTTAACCCATCGCTGAACCACCAAAGTAGGAAGCTGGCCTGGTGTGTGGTGAGCACCTATGGTGTTATCACCTCATACCAAGTCCAGGTATCCCCTATTAGCTAGGTGGTGTGGGCAGTGTCTAGGAAGCCAGGGCTCTTTAGAGGTAGCTGTGCATGAGCAGTGAAGACTTATCTAGGACACATGCAAAGCTTATGAAATACCACTACAGCCACACAGCACTTACACACATGAAAGATCAACACAGTGTTACAAAAATGAAGGTACTTTATTATAGTAACACAAATATTAAATTACTGGATAGGCAATACTCCAATAGGAGGTAAGTAAACACTCTTTTATATACACATTAGAAGTCAGTGATTAGCATAGAAAGCAATATCAAATAATAAAAACAATAGTAAATAGTGAACTGTAGGAAAGTACCCTCTTTTTGGCATGGTTACTTACACTTTTTGCCTGCTGTCAGTGTGTTTTTGACTGTGTTCACTAGGATCCTGATAAGCAGGACCCTGGTGGCTGTGCTGTCTCCATCTAAATTTGGTTGCTCAGGACTCAGCACACCCCACAATTGGTTACTGGTGCCCCCATATAAGTCACTGGTATATGGTACTTAGGTACCTAGGGCTTTAGGGCACCAGGGGTTCTTCATGGGCTGCATCATGTATTGTGCCACCCATAAAAGCCCATGCAAAATGTGTCTGCAGGCGTACCATTGCAGCCTGAGTGAAAAGGTGCACGCACCCTTTCACTACAGGTCACTGAACCAGGTCACTGTAAGTCACCGTTATGGCAGGCCCTCCTAGCCCAGAGGGCAGGGTGCAGGTACCTGTGTGTGGGACCACTCCTGCATGAGCAGAGGTGCCCCTACGAACTCCAGCTCCATTTTCCTGGACTTCGTAAGTACGGGGAAGTCATTTTACCTGTGTACTGGACACAGGTCACTCTACCTGTGTCCAGCTACATAATGGTAACTCCGAACCTGGGTATGTTTGGTATCAAACAAGTCAGAATCATACCCCTACACTGTTGCCAGTATTGGTTGTATAATTCCATGCACTCTGGTGGCTCCTTAGAGGACCCACAGCATTGCTCCCACCAGTCCTCTGGGGTTTTCCGGACAGCTGCCACCCCTCAGACAGGTTTCTGCCCTCCTGGTGCTTGACCAGCTCAAGGAGAGGAAGGCAGAACAAAGGATTTTCTTTGGGAGAGGGAGGCAACACCCTCTGTCTTTGGAAATAGGTGTTACATGGCTTGGGAGGGGTAGCTTTCCCACGCCACCAGAATTCTTTGGAGGGCATATTTGGTGCACTCCTCACATAAACCGGTTTGCACCAGTCCAGGTACCCCTGGTCCCTGCTCTGGCATGAAACTGGACAATGGGAAGGAGAGTGACTACTCCCCTGTCCATCACCACCCCAGGGGTGGTACCCAGAGCTTATCCAGGTGACCACTTGAATCTGCCATCTTGAATCCAAGACAGAGGCCCCTGGGAGCATGTGAGTGGCAAGGTCAGGCAGGTGACAACTCAGCCACCTCTTGATAGGTGGTCATCCTGCTAGGTGACCAATCCCCCTTCCTGAGCTATTTAGGGTCTCCCTCTCAGGTGGGTCTTCAGATTCGATGTGCACGATTCCAGCAGATCTCCACTGAATCATTTACTTTATCTTCTGCCCATCGGGACTGCAACTGGACCCTTCAGGAACCAACAATCTGCAACTCCAGAAGCGGCTCCACATTGCAGCATTGTTTCTCTGGCTCCTTCCAGCAACTGCAACATTTTCCTGGCTGTGCATCCTCTGAGGGCGAATAGTCTTCAGTCTGCACAAGAAACAAGAAGGAATCTTCATTGGAGTGAAGGAGTCACTCCCCTGCATCTGCAGGCACCAACTGCAACAACGACTGGCTGCGTGGATCTTCTCTGGAGTGGTACCATATGCTAGGGTCCTCTATGGGTGTAACAGTATGCCAATTTTGGAGTGAGCTAACTTCTAAGCAACCAAATTTAGAGGGAGAGAGCACAGTCCTGGTTTTCAGAATCCCAGTGAACACAGTCAAAACACACTGACAGCAGGCAAAAAGTTGGGGTAACCATTCCAAAAAGAGGGTACTTCCCAACAGAGAGCCCCTCTTGAGTTTAGAGGAACGCTTTGTTTAGGGAGAGGTGTTTCTGTCTCTTTATAGTGTAGCAGACTGCCTGTTGTGGTTTACTGCTCATTCTTCCCTTCTCTTCAAGTTTTTCATCTCAGTTTTAGATCACCGATGTACTTCGCTTGTGTTGTCTGTATCTTTTGGCATATGTCTTGTTTATTGTTGTTTTCCTGCCCATGAAAATAAAAAAAATACATTTGAAAAAAAAAAAAAAAGAAACTGTCTGGCTGTTTCTATCCACTTAGTCACCTATCCACTTAGTCACTCAACCATTTTTCTGTTCACTCAACCTTGAACTCATGCATCGATTCACTGATGCGTTGGCTTACTCTATTATTCAGCCACACCAAGGGGACGCTATTGCTTTCTTTTTTCCCTAAAAGGTGGATACCAGAAGGCCCTAGAAATCCCTTGGATTATTTAGTATGATCCTCACCCACACGTAGCAACTGTGCCACTGCACTTGGTGTGAGTGGATGGGCTCAATGCAATTTATTAGCGGAGCACTTTCGTTCAATGGGATTCAGTTGTATGATGATTTGTTGGGGGCTTTGGTTAAGCCTGATAAAGGGGCCCCTGTTGATTAGGCTATATCTCACAGGCCCTACCTGCCATGGGGGATCAGGCTTGTCGCATAAGACATCCTAATCATCGAAGTTTGGTGGTTCAGGCCACTTTGACCTCCCATGATGTTGAGTTTCTCCCACATGTCCCATTTGATAGAGATTCCAGGAGTCTACACATTTGGCAGGCACACAAGTTCTGCTCTGCGATGTATAAATACATCTTGTGTTCTTGGACATTTCTCTCATTCTTTATGGGACTCGTTGGCAAACATCTTGCCTTTTCTCTCATTCTTTATGGGACTCATTGGCAAACATCTTGCCTATGCTTCGGGAAGGTATCAGGAACACTTTTATCCCTATCATTCACGATGGCCAGCAAGCAGCTTAACTAGCCATTCACTGTGTTATGGATACTACTGACCGTGGGTCAAGCTATGGCTTCCTCAGCCGTGCTATGTTGCCTTGCCTGGTTACGTATGTCAAGGATTTCTGAGCAAGTCCAAGCCACATTGATTGGCATGCCGTTTGACGATGCCCATTTATTTGGTGCACAGGCAGACTCAGCTTTAAGGCAGTTTTGTGACAGTTGGTCTCACTTATTTCACAGATGAGCCATGCTTCGGCAGGGCCGTGTGGCTTTCTCAGTTCTGGTTTTTCCTTCTAATGGTGGCACACAGTGTGTGTTCCTGCTTTTGGCAGGTATTATTTTTTCATAAATTGTTTTTGGGTGTATAGTGCCCTGGGATCCTTTGGTGCTTTTTATGCCTGATATTTCAAGGTTACTTTCATTATTGCTATTAGCAGAAATGATGGGTTTCCACAACAAGTTTGTCAATAACAACCTCTTAGAAGGTTATTTCTTTTTAATACACCTGATAGAAAGGTGATATTGTTTAATTTACTCTGAAGAAGAGCTTGTGCTTAAGCGTTGTTACCTTCATGGTATAGACCATACTCTAAGCAGAGCATTTGCTTGTATGCAGGTGAGCATTCATGTATATGTGCACAGTAGGGATTCCTTAACTTGGAGGTTATTACCCCTTCATTTGGGGGTACAGAGTTACTTACTCTGCACTGAGTTCGTTTTCTAACTTGTGATAATATGGATTTGTACTAGTATCCCTTATAGGGAACTTGTAATATTAACAGCTCCTTGGGAGTGTCAGTATACTGTTTAATCTCTGTTCAAAGAGGTTTCTTTATAAGAATTCTAAAGCACTATAGGTGTCTGTTTTCTAAGTCCTTCTTGTACTGTCAAATAAGTTAGCTGTTGATCTACACTGATTGTGGTGTACGTTCTGCTTACACCTATGATATGGTAGAATCCGTTTTTTTTAATTTTGGTAAATTGGATACATTGTGTAGGACAGTCACACTTTTTGGCATGGTTACACCCACTTTTTGCCTGTTGTCGGTGTGCTTAGACTGTTTTCACTGGGATCCTGTTAACCAGGTCCCCAGTGTTTGTGTTCTCTCATCTAAATTTGGTTACCTTAGTACCCTTTACACCCCACAGTTGGCATACTGGTGTACCCCTGTAAGTCCCTAGTGTAGGAAAGTACCCTCTTGTTGGCATGGTTAAACCCACTTTTTGCCTGCTGTCAGTATGCTTTGATTGTCTTCACTGGGATCCTGCCAACCAGGGCCCCACATGATTGTTCTCTCTAAATTGGTTACCTAGGACTTTGCACACCCCACAATTGGCATACTGGTGCCCACATATAAGTCCTTAGTTCTTAGCTACCCAGGGCACTGGGGCACCAGCGGTTCTCCATGGGCTACAGCATGTATTGTGTGCCACCCATGGGAGCCCAAACAAAATGTGTCTGCAGGCCTGCCATTGGAGCCTGCATGAAAAGGTGCATGCACCCTTTCACTACAGGTCACTGCAACAGGTCACTATAAGTCACCCCTATGGTAGGTCCTCCTAGCCCAGAAGTCAGGTACCTGTGTATGAGGGCACCCCTGCCTGAGCAGAGGTGCCCCTACAAACTCCAGCTCCATTTCACTGGACTTTGTGAGTGCGGGGAATCAATTTTACCCTTGTACTGGACATAGGTCACTACCTGCGTCCAGCTAATGGTAACTCCAAACCTGGGCATATTTGTTGTCAAACATGTTTTTGTCAGCACCTTAACGTTTTTAAGAGTTTTAGTTTGTCGTATGTAGTTTGAGGATGGACAGATGATTCATGTACCCCCACCTAGACAACTGGCTAATAAAAGCCAATCACTGATGAAAAATATGTACTTCCTTCACAAGACTATACTCTGCGTCAGTGCTTAATTTGTAAATAAAAAGGTGCCGGTGCTCAAAGCTTTCCTCTTAAACATGCAGCTGCTGCAATTAAAAGTGCCAGCACATAATACTGAGGCAGCGTAATCCTGAAGCCACCTTGGGCCTCCAGTCCATTTATAGCCACTCTCTGCCCCGTCAGCTCACTCTGTCAGCTTCCTGCTTTTCCCCTTTCTGATGCTTTTTCGTTTTTCTCTTTCTCCGTCTTTCCCACGTGTCTTTTGCTCGCAGCAAATGCTTGAGACAGAAAACTAAGCGCCGCCCCTCAGAAATAAGTGCCGGTGCTCAGCATCGGAAACAACAAGCACAAATTAAGCACTGCTCTGCGTTTATACATTTATGTTTTTCCATCAGCGTGAAAAAAACAAATCTGGTGATTTAATGGGGACATTTAAAAACAGTGTGCAGTTATATTAATTTCATCCTGTAGAAAGAGTACAGAGTTTAAAGACTGTTTCTGCACACTCCCCTACTTGTGGTGATGTTTTTGAGATGTGTTCCTGGTGAAATTCTGTATACTTTTGATTCCAAAGGCAGTAATAAGGATTCGTTTGTTACAAACGTTCCTGAGGAAACTAAGATCCCAGTTTCAGGGCCGGTGGCTGGCTCTGACAGTCTTAAGGAGCGTGGCCCAGTGAACAGGTCTACAAGGAAACATGTTTTGTTTTTCATAACAGTAGGTATTTTAATGTACAAATGTATAAAGGAACAAATCTTCTCGGTTTAGCTCTCCATTACCAGACAAGCATCAACAATGCACTTTGTTAGATCACAATACACATACCATTTGCTCTTTATTTATATTCTTTCTTTTATAACTTTATTTCGGCTATAAGCCATAAAAGTTGACAATACAAGACATAGCATGATTAGGAAACATGACACTTTAAAAATTATAAGAATATAAACAGCATTGTTTTTAAACATTTTTGTTTTTACAAAATCTCACGGCGTATAGAAATATTAGATCGTTAAAATTTGGCTTCAATCAATTAAAATTTATCAAACTAAATAAATATAATCTTAAAACCAAGTTATTAAGAACAGGCGATTATAAGAATTCTAGTTCATGTCTCCTATTTTTTTTTTTTTTTTTAAAGAACCTCACCACTGGGGAACCAATTTTGTCATTTATCTCAGTTATCTGGTATAAAAAAGAGAAAATTACATAATTTACTTTTTAAGAACCCTAGATAAATAGTGCGGTCACAGGGTTATAAAAACATACAGTTCTTCATTATTCTTTAAATCTACAAATCCAGACCCTTGAGGCTTTAACTTCATCCGGTTAAAAACTGATATATTAAATGAATATAGTCTAAAAACAATGTGTTGGGATTACACGTTTATGATGATTCTTTTGTTCTTATTGTCCATGCACTTCGCAGGTATCCCACAACAGAAAAAACTATTTTATCATTTGTGTCAGTTGTTAAAAGTCGTAATGCCGTATTCCATTCCCTTATCCCGATTGCCCTACATAATGGAGCAATCCACTTTTTCCTAGGTACCAGATATCTAGGGCAGGAAAACATAAAGTGCGCGAGTGACTCTTTTGTCTTTTGACAATGATGGCAGTATGTTGAATTACAGTCCTCCGATCTCCATTGTGCTGTAAATGTCTTGAGCGGCAGGGTCCCTAGTATGAACTTAATAAATAGTGTTTTAATGTAGGGAGGATTTACATTATCCATGTAGGTCTCAAACTTGGGGCTACATTTGTGGTCTAAGAACTGCAAAGTCAGACTACCATGATTTTTTAACCAAATTTGAGTCAGAATGATCTCCCAGTAGCGCCTTTTTACACGTTCCTTTATTTCCTTTGCCAAATTATGGGGAGCACTCCACACCTCCTCCATTTTGAGAAGTTTGCACGTGTCTCTGATGTGTCTGAACCAAGGGATCTTTAGTACGCTATCATTTGCGAGAAATTCATCTAGTGCTGTATGAAGAGTGGACCGGCCCTCTGAGGTCCAAAGACGAATCCAATACATTATAGGTCTTAATGCAATTTCATTGTGTATTTCGTTTAGGGCTAAGTCAAATCTGAGTGGAGTGAGAGGGGTGCTCATCGGCAACTTCAGGAAGTTCCGAATAAACCGGTTTTCTACCGTAGTCAGACACCTAGAGTTGGTGTGTCCCCAAAGCTCAGCACCATAAATTGAGGCCGTTACTGCCACTGCTTTGTAGACGGTGATTGCAGGTGTTATCTCCCCTTCACAAGTATTAGCTATTTTTCTAGCTATCACTATAGACCTGTGCCTAAGTGTTGTCAGACTCTTCTTAATCTGTGCCGACCAGCGTTAGTCGTCACTTAGCCTAATCCCCAAATAATCAAATTGTCTGACTCTCTCCACTGGTTGGCCTGCTATCGTCATTTTTCCCCTGAATAGTTTATGTGGGTTAAAAGCCATGAACTTAGATTTTGTTGGAATAATTTCAAGGCCTCTGTTGGAGCAGAAATTATAAAAAGTGTCCAATTGATTTTGCAAGCCCATAGGTGTTCTTGAGATTAGTAAAGTGTCATCGGCAAACATTAAAATAGGGATCCGGGTTCCAGCTAATCTTGGGGCATCATGATTACAGTGTAACAATTGGTCCGCAGCACCGTTTATGTAGAGATTAAACAATGTTGGTGCCAAGATGCAACCCTGCCTAACCCCTCTATTGACGGGTATGGCTTCCGTTAGGTCGCCACTATCTGACCAACGTACGTGAGCATAAGTCCCTTCATGTAGATATCTAATCAGTCTTAGTAGTTCGCTATTGGGATGATAACTCTCCATAACTTCCCATAATGTGTCCCGAGGTACCATGTCAAAGGCAGCTTTTAAATCGATAAAAGCTACATACAGTTGGTCTTTATTGAGTGACAGGTATTTCCAACAAAGGAGGTTAAATCTAAATGCCTGGTCTATTGTGCTCACTCCTCTTCTAAAGCCTCCCTGAAATTCGGAGAGAATTTGGGAATCCTCTATCCATGTCTGTAGTCTGTTCAGCACTTGCTTAGTAAAGATCTTTTGGCTAACATCAATAAGACTGATAGGCCTATAGTTGTTGGGTTTTTCCCTTCGCCCTTTCTTGTAGATAGGGACTATGACTGCTCCTTGCCATGTAGTAGGGAGTCCTCCCCCACTCAGTATCTCATTACTAAGTGCATTTAGGTACAATGACCACGTTGTTGGACGGGAGAGATATAGATCTCCTGGGATGCCATCAAGACCAGGGGCCTTTCCCTTGCGTGTAGATTGGAGAGCCTCTGTTGTTTCTTTTAGGGAAAAGAGGTCCAGATCAAATTTGGGTGGTGTTATGGTCTCCCACGTTAAGGTATTGCCAACTGGATCGTTAGGTTTTAGTAGGGGTGTACTAGTACTATTGGTATGTGGTTTTCTATATATATTTGAAAAGTGCGTCATCCACGTTTCTGGTTGGATAACAGGGTAGCTTTCCATTTCTTGGGGGCTACTTTTGTCTGACACTAATTTCCAGAATAGATTAAAATCCTTCTCCTGGAGCGCCACAACCATCCTATTCCAATTCCTATTCGCCCATTCTTTTTTTGCGTTTTTAAGTACATCTTTATATACAGTCCTGGTCTTCCTTATCTCTCTATAATTCCCTTCTTTAAGTGCTCCCAGTAACTGTACCTTAGCTTGACGGCAGGGGTTGGAGAACCACCTTGGGGTTTTAATCACAGTCTCTAACCGCTTCCTTATCGTCTGGAAATGAGGTTTTAATCGGGTGATCAAGGTATTGTGGAGATAGACCAAGTCTACTGATTTGATATTTATGTGTTTCAGGGGAGAAAGTGTTGTTGCAACTGATCTATAGATCGCTAGCTGGAAATTTACATCGCTTTCAACCCGATCCCATTTCACATTTTTACGATCATTGGTCCTTGGGGGCACTATTTGAAGTCCACGTTGACAGTGTCTTAGAACTGAATAAGATAGTGGAGAAGGAGGTGCTTAAGGCTAGATGGTCACTATCAGTACGAGGGAGAACTATCATGTCAGTTAGGGATTTCCAGAGGGCGTCATTTACTAAAACATAGTCCAGGTGGCTAGTGTATATGCCTCTCCTATATGTAGGTGACGCCGGGTTATCTGATCTGGTATTCCCATTTACTATTCTTAATCCCTTAATTTTTATTAGGTCTTCTAGTAGTTCTGAGGCTCCTCCTTCTTTCTTGGATGTAATTTGTACCAGCCCTGATCTATCCCATGAGTCTGTGAATTGAGTACCCTCTTGCTGATTGCCATCTCTGTGATTCAATTTCATATTGAAGTCGCCCGCAACAATTAGGCCCCGTCCATTAGGTAGGCAGTTAAGAAAGTCTACTAATGAGCTCATCTGGACGGTCTGGGTCCTTTGGGTGCCAGGTCTAATATATAAGTTTACAATTATTATGTTAACAAGACCTTTAGCGGTACTGATTTCAACCGCAACAGCTAGTAAATCCCTTGTAGGGGATACTATCTCTTTTACTTTTGGGAACAGATCGTGTTTTAACCAAATTATCAGACCTCCTGAAGCCCTACCTGATGGTGATGGAAGTGCAGCCTTCTGGAAGGTTCAATAGCCTTCTCTGTTTATTACAGATGGCGCCCATGTCTCCTGTAATAAAATGATGTGGTGTTGGTCTATAAGTCTACACCAGTCAGGATTAGCTGTTTTCTGAGTCAAGCCTGCCACATTTCAAGATAGGATCTTAATCGGTAAGTCATGGTCATACCCATTTTCTGGTAGATTTTCCCTAATCTCATATAAACGAAATATTTCTTGCTGGGACTTCTCCTTTGGCGAGCCACTACAATATGTTTTAGGCTCTGCTCCCAGGATATTAAATAAGTCATTTTTTGTGTTATAAGGGTCGGGGTTGGGTATGCCATTGCTCCCAACTTCAACGGCGGGAGCTTCAACGGCAGGGGCTTCACGTCAATCTATGTCTGAAGTATGGCTATGCTTTCGATCCCTTCTCTGCGGGCAAGGATACTGGGCCATTATAGTGTTGATTCTCTCTTGTGCGAACCGATTTGTCAATGATTGAGGAATTCTATCAACGAGTGTCATTTGGGAAGAGGTAGCCGGTCTCATTCTTTCCTCAAGTGCCAAAAGGCCCTTGACTAAATTCTGGCTGGTCAATTTTATCCCTATGAGATCTAATGTTGGACCTGTTTTTGTGAATCTCTGCGCCATGACTATTTCGTCCCTTATAATGGATCTACACTTCTTTGTCCTTCTTATCCAATGTATAACTTTATTTTTAAGAGATTCCTCTTGTTCGAATTGGTCTTTGCTTAACTTGGGAACGTTTGTTATGTAAATATCATAATCATTATGTCTAATCTGATTTTGGAGGTTATTTCCCAAGAAGCGTTTGGAGCTTTTATCTAAGTGTCCTTCTCTGTGCATCTTCCAATTAGTCCCTGTGTCCAAAGGTGGATTGTAATTATTATGAAAACACGCTACAGGAAGTGCATTGTTGCCCCCTTGAGTAATCTGTGTTACCATTTCGACCCATTGACCCTTACACCTCTGTGGGATGGGTGGTTCCGATATTACAACTGACTTTGGCAAGGAGTTAGGGTCTACTTTTTGTGATGTCTTCCTTATGTCCCCAATTACTGCAGATATACCGTCCAGCTTCTCATATATCATGTGGGTGAATGATGTTAGATGTTCTCTAAGACTTAAGATTTCATCTCTTATCTGTGCTAACTGGAAGTCGGCTAGATGTTCTTTCTGAGTAGGTATGACTGGAACTGGCTCCTCAGTTCCTCTTAGGGTGGTTCTCTCTGATTCAGCTGGCAATGGTAGAACAAGGGGTAAGAAGCGATTATTGCAGTTTGGCAGGGGGGATACACCATCTTGCTGGTTAGGCAGATTTAATTTAGGGCTCTCTGTTGGATTCTTATGAATTTCTAACTTCCTAAGTTCTGTGCTGGAGCCCTGGGGTATAGATATCTGCGGGTCTCTATGCACAGGAGCGAAGAAAGATTTTATATCGTTAGAGGAGGAAGGAGCATCTTTCCTACGAGATTTTGAGGGTTTAGTGGCTAACAAACTCTCCACTTCCTCTATAAGATCGTCAATTTGGGTGAGCGTGCAATTTTCGGCCGCGTGTCGAGGTGCTCTTTTTGCCCTTCCCTGCTCAGTAGGATTACTGGTAGCTTTCCTTTTTCCCATCTTAATAAGATATTAGCCTAGAAAACGTTATAACTAAGGCAAGAGGGAGAAATTATGAATACCTTGGCTAATGTATTCCAGAAGCCAATAGGCCCTAATTAAAAAGTAGTGCGATATGGGTGCGATTGTTTGTACTTTAATAAACCCTGGCGCAGTGCTTTTTAGGGGGCATCGCATTTGAACCTACCTAATTCAAAATGTTAGGGGGGTGGCCCTGCCCTGGCTCTTCCTGGCAATGACGGGCCCGCCCTTGGCCCGGGCTTTGCCCGGGCGCCGCCCGCGCGCGTCCCGCACGGCGGGAGCGCAATTGAAATTTAAAGGGCTCCTGCCCTCTAACTGGCTCCTGGTGTCCCGGCAACAGTGCGCTCCCCGCGACGGCGGGAGCGCGATTGAAATTTATAGGGAACTTGTATTATTAACAGCTCCTTGGGAGTGTCAGTATACTGTTTAATCTCTGTTCAAAGAGGTTTCTTTATAAGAATTCTAAAGCACTATAGGTGTCTGTTTTCTAAGTCCTTCTTGTACTGTCAAATAAGTTAGCTGTTGATCTACACTGATTGTGGTGTACGTTCTGCTTACACCTATGATATGGTAGAATCAGTTTTTTTTTATTTTGGTAAATTGGATACATTGTGTAGGACAGTCACACTTTTTGGCATGGTTACACCCACTTTTTGCCTGTTGTCGGTGTGCTTAGACTGTTTTCACTGGGATCCTGTTAACCAGGTCCCCAGTGTTTGTGTTCTCTCATCTAAATTTGGTTACCTTAGTACCCTTTACACCCCACGCTCTTTATTTATATTCATCTGACCTAATTCTTGTGAATCCTTTGGTCTTTCTGTATATGGTTCACAGATTCATTTAAATCAATGCATTTAGCCCCCCGCATCTTTCAAGGGCAAAGGAGATATTCTACAGGTTTATCACTAAATGTCATTTGAAACGTAGGATGGAAGATTAATGATTGGATAGATAGTTGTGCGTGCTGGGTAGAGGATTCTCCAAATGAGTGGTTGCTTGTCACGGTATGGTAAGTCCTTATAGCTGTGCCTTTGATGTAGCAAGCAAGACTCCTGATAGAGCAATAGAGCATAGACCACAAAGCAAAGGGAAGCCTCGGTGGCATTTTTGAGAAGAGGTTTCATTTCAAGAAATATGTGAGTAATCCATTGGTCCTCAATACACAATATTGCTATGAATATGATTATCAAGACGATGCATTGCTTGAAGGTTTGGTAGTTCAACGTGTCTATGTGTAGAACATTATTTTGTAGCTTTAGGATTATGCTTTTTCTCTGCAAATCCTTAAATAGACTGGTTGGGTCCCTCGCTAATCTTCCTGGTACCTTCATGACTAGACAGAACAAATAACTGACTAACAGTTACAGATACTGAAGTACAAAATATATTGTAGTATTTCATTAATTGTAGTCAGCACAGTGGGTATTAGTGCAATGTAATTTTCTTAATGAACACCATCAAATGGACCACAGCAGTACCTACTATTTAAAACTTAGAAAACTTCAAAATACTTATTTAGTAGGTGCTTTACTGTAGGAAAATGCCCCTTTTGGCATTGTTACCCTCCCCCCCACCATCCTCACACACTTTTTGCCTGACATTGATGCTAACTTGACTGAGTGTGCACTGGGATCCTGCTAACCAGGCACCAGCACCAGTGTTCTTTCCCTAAACTATTCCATTGTTTACACAATTGGCACATTCCTGGCACACAGCTAAGTCCCTTGTGAAAAGGAACCAGTGGCATGAAGGGCGTTGTGGCCTGGCAGGGTACCTAAGGGCTGCAGCATGTATTTTGCCATCCTAAGGGACCCCTCACCAAACACATACACACTGCCTTTGCAGCTTGTGTGTGCTGGTAGGGAGAAAAAGGTAAAGTCGACATGGCATCCCACTCTGGGTGCCATGCCCACCAAATGCTGCATGTGGCATAGATAAGTCACCCCTCTAGCAGGCCTTGCAGCCCAAAGGCAGGGTGCATTGTACCACAGTTGAGGGCATATCTGCATGAGCAATATGCCCTTACAGTGTCTAAGTCCATTCTTGTGCAGTGTGGCCAGATTACGTACATGGGCTGGGAGTTTGTCATTACGAGCTCCACAGCTCCATGATGGCTTCACTGAAGACTGTGAAGTTTGGTATCAAACTTCCCAGCACAATAAACCCACACTAATGCTAGTGTTGGATTTATTGTAAATTGCACCCAGAGGGCATCTTTGTGATGCCCCTCTATTTTACACAGCCCTCTAGTGTAGGACTGACTGGCCTGTGCCAGCCTGCCACTAACAGACACATTTCTGACCCCATGGGGTGAGAGCCTTCGTGCTCTCTTGGGTCAGGAGCAAAGCCTGCTCTGGGTGGAGGTGCTTCACAACTCCACCCTGCAGGAACTGCAACACTTGATGGTGAGCCTCAAAGGCTCAGGCCTCCTCTGTTACAGTGCCCCAGGACACTCCAGCTAGTGGAGATGCCTCCCTCCACCCACCCCCTCCCACTCCACCCCCACCAGATCAAGCCCCACTTTTGGCGGAAGGTCCAGCAGGAAAATTAAGAGAAACAAGGAAGAGTTACCACTTCAGCTAGGACCACCCCTAGGGTGTCCATAGCTGAAGTGACCCCGTCCTTGCATATTCCTCCATCTTACTTTGGAGGAGAAGGACCTATAGGGATCAGAATGTGCCCCCCCCAAAGGGAGTGGGCACAGGAAGGGTGTAGCCATCCTCAGGGACAGTAGCCATTGGCTAATGGCCTCTGACCCTTGTAATGCCCTTAAATCTAGTATTCAGGGGCACCCCTGACCCTTGCTCTTCAGATTCCTGCGACCTCAAGAATAGGAAGAAGAAGGACTGAAGAGCCGACCCCAGCCGTGAAGGATCCAGACAACAACTGACTTGGCCCCAGCACTACTGGCCTGTCTGTAGCTTCAAGACTCCTGCTACAAAAAGTTGATGCATCCTACAGGACCAGTGACCTCTACAAACCCCCAGAGGACTGATTTCCCTGCAGAGGACCAAGAACTCCTGGGGACCAAGGCCTTGTCCTCAAGAAACACTCCAGAAGGACTCCAGAACTGCTTTGGATCCTCTAACCCTGCTCACTCTGCACTTGATGCCCATGGCCTGGGTCCAGGTGGCCCACCAGTCCAGAGTAGGTTCCTAGATGATTCCAACCTCTAGTCCACCCTGGGTTGACCCCTTCTGGCCAACACGACGATGCCTGCAGCCTGAATCTGGAGGACCCCCCTGACTGCGACTGGATCCGACAAAGATTCCAAATGCCTAAAAGTACCCCTGCATCCACAACCCCCTGGCCTTGGAGAATCTGACCGATGGTCTAGCAAAATCCAGCTGACACCTTTCCTACTCATCCAGTCTTTGGTTTTACGCAACTGACCCCCTGGGCCCCGTCTGCAGCATCTTTGTGAGCCCTTGGGTTCCTCCTTTGAAAGGCATTGGGCGCCCGACGCTGTGTTTGCACGTTGCACTGGGCTGCCCCTGTACGGCTGGCAGTGTGTATTTAGTGCTGACCTGTGGTTCCCTGGTGCTCACCTAAATCCCCCCGTCAGTGCCCTGAAGTCGAGGGAACTTACCTGCAACCTTTCTCTTTCCGAGTGCCCCAAGTCCTCATAGGATTCCATTGAAAACCCAACACTAACTTTGACCTGTGCACCTGGCCGGCCCTGTGTTGTTGATGGTGCACTTTTGGGATCAACTTGAACTTTGACCTGTGGACATCCTAACCCCCGAAGACTGGGATCGTAAGTTTAGTACTTACCTGTAAACTGTGCTAACACTTTCCTTCCCCAGGCCTGCATTGGTTCCTATGAGAAATTGCACTGTGTCAACTTTTGAAATTTAAAAGTGTTATTTACTTGTAAACTGTTTTATCTGCAAAACCTAAACAAAAGTGCATTTGATAAACTTGCAACAAAGATCCCTCTGGTTCTAGAAATAAAGTAAACAAATATATTTTTAGTATATAAAAGCTTTGGCCTGGAATTAGTCATTGAGTGTCTGCCTCATATCTTGACGGTAAATGCTTTGCACTACCCTCAGATAAACCTGACTGCTCCACCACGCAGCCACAAACGAGAGTGTTAGTATTATTCTCTTTAGCCTCTGTTGAACCTTTGGGGATCCACTGGACTCTAGACACCATACCTAAATTTGGTATAGTACATACAGAGCCAGCTTCCTACATTTTCAACAAGCTGGTATCAAAAAAAGCAGGGTATTTATTAAAACGAAATGAATTATGAATACTGTGAAGAGGATTTCTTCTGCAAGATCAGAACAGATCAGAAAGTGAACCATATGAGATTATAAATAGGTAGAGAATGTTAGAGCAAATCAGATAAAACTTATCATCATTTCTAGGCACAATGAATGGGAGGATGCTTTCTCTTGTAAATTGCTCTGTGATGACACTATTATGTTGCTATGTGCAAACTCACCATCTCGCACAGTGATCCATGTCCTGTTTGGTTTCTGTATTTGTCTAGAATGTAGATATGGAGGAGGCAGCTGGCCATCAAGAGCAAGAAAGAAGGCGTTCTTCGGCGGATTCTGGTAAGTCAGAAATTGGTCTTCATGTTCTTTGATTGGTTTCAATATCAGTAATTCAAAAGACCGTGCCTTTCCTAGTGGAATGCAGTGTATAGATGGAGTTGGATACTTATTTTTCGATAGAAGACATTTCATCACATACATTTATGCATTACATGTTGTAGGTGGAGTAGGATACTTTTGTCTAGATAAAAGATCTCTCATCAAACATGTTTATGTGTTACATGTTTTTTAATACTTAATTCTTCGTTGGTGTTTTCTTATGTGTGTTGGCTTCTTGTTTCATTTTATCTCATATTTGCCCTACATGTGTGCGTCTGTGTGTGCATATTTATGTATAATGCAGTGATTCTGCAATCCCTGTATGAATGCCGGTCTCTAGTTTCTTTACAATCAGCAACTTATGACACATCCAGTCGCTAATTGAAGATGTCAGAACTCGACTTTCATAAGTTATTGCAGTCAAGTCCAGACAGCACAATGCCAGCTGACAGAGCCAGCAGCTGAACTGAAAAGCAAGTCAGCTCACGGAGCATTTGTTTAAAGCAACAAACATGGTTGCATTTTTTTCTTCTGCAATATTTTTCTGGCTTAAAGTGACTATCAGAAAGAACAAGTTAATTTTTTGCACCCCTTAGATAATTATAGCAAACTTAGAATCTTTCTGCATGTTTCTACCCATTCTGAGCTGCTACAGATTTATTTTAAACTTACTTGTATTTAACTCTTTCTACTATCTTTTTGCAACAAATATCTAACAGGTTTTTGATGTGTTTAATTTTGCACTAAAGGTTCTATTTTTATTCTTCATGACCAGAGTCTTGAAGCAGAGTCAGTGCCTTGTTTGTTTGATAGGCCTGGAGAGGTAGATGAATGTAAGGGGTTCACGGACCCCTATGGTTACTAGCTCACCGATGAAGAAAAGGACAACCGGTATGAGAAACTGGCAGAGGCCAGTGGGTTGGACACCTCATCTGACACTGGCCTGGTCTCTCCTCCTACCGATGCTATTGTAGCCTCTTTTGTAATAGTAGCGCTCAAGGCAGATGAGGTCTTGGATCTTCATTTGCCTACAGTGGCAGTCAAGTCGATGTCTTGACGGAGGTGATTCAGGGAGGAGTCTCCCCTTCTGCACCTCTACTCCCCTTTAATAAAGCCCTTACAGGTGTCCTACTTGGGCCCTGGTCCAAGCCCCACACAGGGGCTCCTGTGCAAAGGATGATAGCCCCCTCCATCATCTCACTCCTGGGGACCGTAGATTCCTTACTGAGCACCACACCCTGGAGAGCTTGGCGGTCCTAGCCTCCACATCCAGGATTAGCCTCAGCATGTTCCCTACCATTCCACTTAATGGGGAATCCAAGAGGCTGGCTACCTCTGGTAAGAGGATTGTCTCTTCTGCCAGACTAGCACTGTGGTGAACACTGACTTCATGTTTGGCTGTCATTACCAAATGAAATGGGTCTCAGTGTGCAAGTGCTACCTATGGTCTCGGAAGTGGCCCAAGCCATTCTTACCCAGGCTATTGCTGGTAGGTGACATGCAGCAAAGTTCACCATACGGGGTGGGCTTGACCCGACCGACTCAATGGACAGAGAAATTTCATCGTCAGTGGCCTTGAGGCACAATGCTGGCTAAGAATGACTGGCTTTTCAGGGGATGTCCAGCCTTCCCCCAAGAACATGCCCGCTAATGGTTTTTGCCTCTTTCGAGGGCTTTAAGGACAGCAGAGCTATGGCCAGGTCCTTGGTCTTGTCTGTGGCTCTTCTTCAACCCCAATCCACCTTCCTCCCCTTTTGGGGTCATGGAAGGTGTCTCCAGCTGTGAACCACCACCACCACGGCCAGCAGGCTGTAGGAAAGTCACTCTTTTTGGCATGGTTACCCCACTTTTTTCCTGCTATCAGTGTGCTTGGACTGTTTTCACTGGGATCCTGCTAACCAGGACTCCAGTGATTGTGCTCTCTCCCTCCGCATTCGGCTACCTTGAACCTTTGTGCACTCCACAATTGGCATACTGGTGTCCCCTTATAAGTTCCTATTGTATGGTACTTAGGTATCCAGAGCATTGGGACACCAGGGGTCCTCCATGGGTTGCAGCACGTATTATGCAACCCATGGGAACCCATGCAAAATATGTCTGCAGGCTTGCCATTGCAGCCTGTGTGAAAAGGTGCATGCACCCTTTCACCACAGGTAACTGTAAGTCACCCTATGATGGGCCCTTCCAGCCCAAAGGGTAGGGTGCAGGTTCCTGTGTCTAAGGGAACCCCTGCATGAGCAGAGGTGCTCCTAAGAACTCTAGTTCCAATGCACTGGACTTCATAAGTGCAGAGAAGCCATCATATCCGTGTATTGGACACAGCTGTATAATGATAATTCCGAACGTGGGCATGTTTGGTGTCAAACATGTCGTAATCATACCCCAATAATAATGCCAGTATTGGTGGTATGAATCCATGCACTCTGGGGGCTCCTTAGAGGACCCCCCAGTATTGCTCCTACCACTCTTCCAGGATTTTACAGGCAGTCCATGCTACTGCCACCCCTGACAGGTCTCTACACTCCTGCTGCTTGACCAGCTCAGGCAGGGGAAGGCAGAACAAATGATTTCCAGTGGAGGAGGGATGCAACACCCACTTCTGTGGGAAAAGGTGTCACAAGGCTGGGGAGGAGTAGCCTCCCCAAGTCACCGGTTTGCTTTGAAGGGCACATTTGGTGCCCTGCTTTCATAATCCAGTTTGCACCAGTCCAGGGAGCCCCCGGTCACACTCCGGCATGAAAATGAACATAGGAAAGGGGAGTGACCCCTCCCCTGTCCATCATCACCCCAGCGGTGGTGCCCAGAGCTCCTCCAGGTGGCCACTTAATTCTGCCATCTTGAAACCAAGATTTGCAGAGGCCCCTGGGAGCATCTGAGTGGCCAGGTCATGAAGGTGACGTCACAGCCCCCTCCTGATAGATGGTCACTTCACCGGGTGACCAAACCCCTTTTAGGGCTATTTAGGGACTCCCTTGATGGTCGGTCCCCAGATCCTACAGCAACGTGGAACTTCTCTTCAGGTGTGCTGACTGGGCCTCACTGCGACCTTCTGTGCCTGCTGCCAGCAGGTTGCCTGTGGGGGATGCAAATGCTTCACTTGGCTCTCCCGACTGCTGAGGGTCACCTCAGACTCCCCTCCTTGGGTCAAGTCCCCTGGGTCTTGCTGGTCCTCTTCAGCCTTGCAACCCTTCTTTTGGTCCTCTTGCATTTGTCAAGGCTTATTGGTGGTTCTTCTGCACCACTGACCATCTGTGACCCAACAGCCAATGTGGGACACCATCTGCACCACTCCAAGGACTCTTCTTCAGCTCCTAGGCTCCACAGCTGGTCTTCTTCTTCCCTTGACCACCTGGTTCTGCATCCACAGAAGGGTGGGTAGTAGCTCCTGCCCCCACTGGACACTTCACCATGAACTGGACTCTGTCCCCTTCTTTTGCAGTTCCTCTTCTACCGGAATACACCTTTGTTTTCTTCTTATCTGGTCCTGCACTTGCACAATCCTTTTTCTAAGTCCTTCTGCTAGTCCTTGGAAAGACCAGGTAATTACCTCTGTTCTCCTGGTCACTCGGGGTCACTTTGGTTCTCACCTCTTGGGGTTCCTAGTTCCCCCAGCTCCCCTCTAACAACTCCACATCCTTGGGTGGGGGACTGTGTCTCGCTTTCCACTTCCTTAGTCTATGGTTGGGCCCTCCTTGAGGGCCCTTTCTATTTTTACTAAGTATTGCCATTGCTTGTTGCTTTTATGCTAGTTTACTGATTGCCACTCTTTATATAATTAGTGTGTACCTACCTCCAGTTGGGGGTAACTGCCTGTTAGTATTCTAGTGGTGTGTTGCTATAGTAACGTACCATTATTTTTGTAACACTGTGTCATGTGTGATAAGTTCCTGTGTGACTATAGTGGTATTGCACCAGCTTTGCATGTTTCTTAGAAATGTCTTGGCTGCTCATCCACTGCTACCTCTAGAGTACCCTGGCTTCCTAGACACTGCCTACACTTCACTAATAGGGGATACCTGGACATGGTATAAGGTGATATACCATAGGTGTCCATCACACACCAGGCCACCTTCCTACATTGATGGTGCAGCTGTGAGATACGACACTTGCAATTGCCTTACCACTTTTGTCACTATTAGCTTTCCACATAAAAGTCCAATACTAGTTGTTATGACACACTGCACTTAGTGATGAGGATCACTAGTCTCTTAGTTTGGGTACGATGGGGTCTCGCATAGCCCTTTCTCCAAACTTTCAGGGAGTCTAGTTATTAGAGTAGTTAGGTGCACCCACACCACTCTAGCAAGACGTCTTCAGTGGAAAACACAACTGAGGTCCCAGACTCTCAATATGAGAGCTGTACTTTCCAAGACTTAAGGGAGATGTGTGTTTCCAGGAAGCTCAAGACAGGGCGAAATATCAATAACAGTCTACTTCTGGGGTTACTACTCCAGGCTGACCAAGACAACACAGGTAGCCAGGAGGAGGAACAAGTAGAGGATGTCCCTCCAATCTTAGACAGGGGAGACGTAGGCTACACTGAGGAGGGCCAGGAGGAATCTGGGGTACTTTACAGCCCTCAGAGAGTCCCCAGAAGAGGGCATAGGTCCTCCTCTGTCAACACCCATGTCTCATCAGTATATGATGGGACCCACTGCTCCAGCTCAGAGGAAGATTTCCTAGATAGGGAACTTAGGAAGCTGATATTGGAGGAGGCCAGGCTGAGACTGCAGCAGCAGCAGTTAACCCTAAATAGGAGAGGAAGAGACAATATTTGGGGTTAGTTCCCCATGGTGGCAGCAACATCAACTTCAGGGACCCCAAAGTCAGTGAGGACACCTCTGACTCTAGGAATCTGAGCAATATAGTTTCACCTTATAAGGTGGGAGATGACATCCACAAGTAGTTCACTACCTTAAGGAGGGCCTGTAAAGTACAAAGGGTCCCTCAGAGATAGTTGGCAGCAATCTTGCGGCTCTCCTTCTCTGACAAAGACAAACTCCTCACTGTCAGAGAGGAAGATGCAGATTATTATACAGCAGTTAAAAATGCACTCTTAAAAGGATTTGGGCTAACCACTGAGCAATATAGGACCAAGTTCAGGGAGACAAAAAAGGAGTCCTCCCAGGATTGGATAGACTTTGGGGACTGCTCTCTTAAAGCTCTGGGAGGCAGGTTGCATGGGAGCAAAGTAAGTGATTACCAGGGATTGTACAATCTAATTTTGAGAGAGCACTTTCTTAACAATTGCATTTCTGATCAGCTGCATCAGTATCTGATGGACTCTGATCTGACCTCTCCCCAAGAATTGGCAAAGAAGTCAGACAAGTGGGTCCACACCAGGGTGGGTAGGAAAGCTCACACTGGGGGTGACAACAATAAGAAGGATTCAGGTAAGAACCAGGACAAGGGTGTGGGCAAACCTAAATAAAACAAGTCTTCATCAGGCCCACAAAACTCTTCTGGGGGTGGGTCTAAGTCCTCCTACTCTTCCCAAAAGAAACCTTGGTGCTACATCGGTAGAAAGCCAGGCCATAGGGCAGGTGACAGCACCTGTCCTAAAAAAAGTACCAAGCGTTCTACCACTGCTATTACCGCTTCTACCCCTAGTTCCCCTAGCAGCAGCAACAATAGTGGTAGCATTATTCATTCCAAAAGTGAAGCTGGGCTCGCTTTTGGTGCTGTAGTGGGCTCTGGGCTAGTCAGAGAGACCACTGAGGCTGTGTTGGTCTATGAGGGCCGCATTCACCTTGCCACCCTAGCTGCCTGTCCTCTTTATATGGGCAGTATCCCTTGATAAATGGTGTTGAGGCTGAGGCCTACAGGGACACAGGTGCCAGTGTCACTATGGTGACTGAAAACTGGTGTCACCTGAACAGCACTTACAATAACGCTGTCTGCCACCCCATGGCAGTTATTGAGTTTAGCGAAAGGTTACTGGCTCTAAAAAGGTTGTAGTGTCCTCTGATCTACCTATAGAGTGTCTGCTAGGTAATGACCAGGAGACTTCAGCTTGGGCTGAAGTGGAATTGGAGGCCCATGCAGCAATGCTGGGCATTTCTGGGCATATCTTTGCCCTGACCAGAGCATAGGCCAAAATGAAAATGGATTAGAAAGCCTTGGAGCCTGGAACAATGGCCCAGGAGGCTCCTAAAAAGAAAGGCAGGCAGGGTAAATTGTTACCTCCTGCCTAAGCTTCCACTGAGGATTCTACTCCTGATGGAGAGGAATCTACTCCTTGGGTGGAACCTCTACCACAGAAGCTCAAAACTGACACAGCTGAGCTCTTGGGTAAAGAGGGTGCCACCAGGGAGGAACTCAGTTTGAAACTGCAAACCTGCCCCATACTGGAAAGCTTAAGGCAGCAGGCTCAGGTACAAGAGGCAGGGGGTGCCAGTGGTACCCATAAATATACTGGGATAACAGTGTCCTTTATTCAGAAGCAAGGGACCCTAATCCTAGTGCCACCAGGAGAATGGTCATCCCTCTCAAATATAGGGAGTCCCTGTTAACCTTGGCACATGACATACCCCTTGCAGGTCACTTGGGCCAATGCAAGACGTGGGGCAGGCTTGTCCCTCACGTTCACTGGCCCCACATGTCCAAAGACACCAATGAGTTCTGTCGCTCATGTGTCACCTGTCAAGCCAAGCCTTTGAGAGGGTTGGATGGATATTGTTGGCCCCCTAGACCCTCCAACAGCCTCTGGAAACAGAGTCATACTGGTGGTGGTGGACCAGGCCACAGGTATCCAGAGGCCATTCCTTTTAGGACCACTAAAACCCCTAGAGTGGCTACGGCCCTCCTGGGAATCTTCTCCAGGGTGGGTTTTTCTAAAGAGGTGGTATCAGACAGAGGTGCAAACTTCATGTCTGCTTACCTTAAATCCATGTGGAAGGAGTGTGGTGTCACTTATAAATTCACCACTCCTTATCATCCAAAAATAAATGGGTTAGTTGAAAGGTTAAAAAAAAACTTCAAAGGCATGACAGTGGGACTCTCAGAGAAACTCAGGAGAAGGTGGGATTTCCTGTTACCTTACCTCCTCTTTGCCTACAGGGGGGTTCCTCAAAAGGGAATGGGCTACAGCCACTTTGAATTTTTGTTTGGAATCCCTGTTAGGGGTCCACTTGCCCTTGTGAAAGAAGGCTGGGAGCATCCTCCCAAGCCTCCGAAACAGGACCTAGTGGACTATGTATTGGGCCTCAGATCTAGAATGGCCGAATACATGAAGAGGGCATCCAAAAATCTTCAGGCCAGCCAAGAACTGCAGAAGCAGTGGCATGACCGGGAGACTGTGCTGACTGTTTACCAGCCAGGACAGAAGGTGTGGGTCCTGGAGCTTGTGGCTCCCAGGGCACTCCAAGACAAGTGCAGTGGCCCACACACTATTGTGTGGAGAAAGGGTGAGATCACTTACCTGGTGACCTAGACACTTCTAGGATCCCCCAAATGGTGCTTTATTTGAATTGCCTGAAACCCTATTATGATAGGGCTGACATGACTTTGCTCATGGCCACTGATGAGGGACAGGAAGAAGAGAGTGACCGTCTCCCTGAACCCTTCTCCCACAATACTGTAGATGGGGTTGTATTTGCAGACTGCCTCTCTGAGCAACAAAATAAAGATTGCAGAAATCTCTCATGTCAGTTCTCTGAACTGTTTTCTTTGACTCCTGGTCAGACTACATGTTGTGAACACGCCTTGGGGGACAGGGTCAAGACTGATTTGCATATGGCTGGGTCCAAACTGGAATGGCATGGGCAGCAAAAAAACGATGGATTTAGGCCCAGATCACTGTACTGGGGGTGAATGTTTGACAATGTTCAGCATTCCGTCCATCACTTGTTGTTTTTGCTTTGTCGCCCTAAGTGGGAAGGGTATGCCCAGACGTGGGTCCCGTGCTTCCCATGCCACTGGATTCAAGCTAGCCTGGCTGATGAGGGGTGAAACCCCAAAACTGGTCCCAGGATGCTTGTTTCCAATCCAGGGAAGACCTGGCCTACCAGTTCGGGCTGGACTGTTCCCATGAGGAACAGGGTCAAGACTGATTTGCATATGACTGGGTCCAAACTGGGGTGGCATGGTGAGCAAAAGAACGATGGATTTAGGCCCAGATCACTGTACTGGGGGTGAGTGTTTGACAATGTTCAGCATTCCGTCCATCACTTATTGTTTTTTCCTTGGAAAGCTTCAGCACAGCTTATCTAGACAATATATCTGTCTTGAACTACACCTGGTGAGGATCACCTGGTCCACCTTGAGATTGTACTGGAGGCTCTACAAAAAGCAGGCCTTACTATTAAGGTATCAAAGTGCCAGATAAGACAGGGAAAAATGGTTTATCTGGGCCACCTGGTAGGTGGAGGCTATATCCAGCCACTCCAGGGCAAAATCCTGACAATTCTGGATTGGACTGCCCCTACAACTCAGATCCAAGTCAGAGTCTTCCTAGGCCTGACAGGGTAGTACAGGAGGTTCATTAGGAATTATGGCTCCGTTGTAGCCCCCTTAAATGACCTCACATCCAGAAGGTTGCCCAAGAAAGTTTGATTGACAGCTAGCTGCCAAAAAGCTTTTGATGACCTGGAACAGGCAATGTGCTCTGCTCTTATACTAAGAAGCCCTGATTTCTCCAAGCAATTTATTGTACAGTTGCCTCTAGAACCACCTCTCTTCAGAGGAAGGTCTTGAAGAAAAGAAAGCACAGACAAAATGGACAAATGGTGAGCAAGATCTACCTCAGCAGGTAGGAAAATTCCTATTTGTTCACCATCAGCATCTACATTGACATTAACAGTTCTGCCTTTGTCACATCAAGGTCGTCAACTGACATCGAGAAGCACACCTCTGTCAACGGCGACATCGAGGGACATAAGTCAAAAGCCATCATACATCATCAACCACCGACATCAACAAAAGAAAAGTCCCCACCGGAGGTCGCTCACTGCTCGATGTCAAGCCAGCACGTCATGCTGATACTCTGTTGAGGATACATCATGGCCCATCGACGTCAAAACAACACTTAACGGCAAAGACCACGACTCCAACTACAGTCCAGCGATCATCGACGTCAAGGCAAAGGTTTATTTCTCTGTCGACGGCAACCAGGCACCACTCAACATCGAGACACGCACATGTAGCATCACCGTCGACGTCAAGACATCGTTCGACGTCGAGACATTGGTGTTCACGGTCTCCACCGAGGACATTGCAACGTCGTTCAATGTCAAGACACACCTCACCTATTCCATTGCATTAGGCATCATGTCACATTTTGACATCGCAACAGGGCCGTTCTCCTTCACCACAACACCGTTCAACGTCTACACATCACCCACCGGCGAGGACTGCTTCGCCTACTGGTTCTCTACAGACATCTGTTGCTCAAAGACATGAATCACATGCAAAACCATAGGAAATAAATCTTCTCTGGCATCCTGGAGAGCTTCCTCACAATTGGTAGCATGAAATCAAGTTTCACCATTTAACCTTTCACTAAGGTGGTTTGAGAGTCTTCGCTAGAGCCGGACCCTCACAGTCCGGACTCACAGTATTCTCAAATCTATTCACCCTCAAGACCAAGGACACCATCACTGACCGAGGCTGGCCCTCTATGTAGTGTGCAAAGCTAGGCACACCATGCAAGGGGTCCAGGCCACTGCATGTTGGTTTACAGGGTTATCAATTTAGATCACCTAATGCTCTAATTTTTAAGGTAGCTTGGTCAAGTAGTAAGGCCAATCTTGGAGAAGTGCAAAGTATTTGTTGTACCCACAGCATCAGTCTTGCAACTCACACACTCAAAGGAATAACTCGAGACAAATTTATAAAAATACTTCACATTTTTATATAAATTTTAAGACCAAGATCAACAGAATTGGGTAAGTTCTTTTCGAGATATGAATTTTTGAAGTTTAATAAAAATAGTATTTTTTTATAAGTAATTAGGCACCATAGGAATCAATGGAGGATCACCTTTAAAAATATATATAAAATCGTACAGTTGGTTTACCAAATTCTTCTTTTGCAGGTTGGTTTTGGTCGGTGGGCACATTGTGCCAGCTGGGAGAAGTTCGGGTGGCTCCCATTTCTGGCAGGAGCAGTGGAAAAAAGTCTCTGGATCTGATGCAGGGCCGCTTTGAGGGACCACTTGGAAACATCACTGCAGGGTAAGTTCAAAGATGGTTCCTTGGGGTCAAGGTCGCAAGGAGTGGGGGACCCTAAGGGCACAGCAGGTTCTTCGGCGCAGGGCGGCCGGGTGGAGAGTGAATCGGTGAGCCAGGAGCTGTGCCCAAGGATGCCCTCAGAAGCAGGAGGTAAGTTGGTTTAAGGGTCATTTGCAGGGCAACAGGGGCACTCTGGCGGAAGGTCCATGGTGTTCCTGAAGTCCCCCAACTGAGGCTTCCTCCTGGTCCTTTAACAGGACTGTTTTCCTGAGTGCCCAATGTTAGCTAACCAATACCCAGGTTATCTAGCTGCAACATCTGGTTCAGGAGTTAGCGGCTGGTCAGTGAAGTAAACTTTACCGGCTTTCTGGTTCTGCTTTGGATTAGGAGTCATACCTCCACTCTGGAGGGAGTTCTTGGGCGATTGGCAAAGCCTGGTGGACCTCTGGCTTTTTGTAGAGCTGTCCAGTTGTCCAGCAGCTCCTCAGCATGATTGTCGGGTCCTGGGTGCAGCAGGCACAGTTTGGTGCCTTTTCTTTTGTGCAGCAGGTCCGCAGTCCTCGTGCTTTGGTTCCTCTTGGTGCTGGTCTTCTTTTTGTCCATCAAATCTGATTCCCTGGTCTAGGGATGCCCACTAAATACTGTATTTAGTGGGTGTTTTACGGGGAACCTGGTAGTGACCAATGGGTCATCTACATTAGGGTGGCTACACCTACCAAGTGACCACCTCCGATGTGCAGAAGTCACTTTCCGACACCTGATTGGCTAATGTCCTTCCATCTAATATGGAGGGAAATTAAATGGACTGTCCAGCTCGTTGGCAACACCTTAGGGGTGGTGCATGCCAGGTGTGTCTACTCCCCCAATACTTTGTGTATTTTCCCACCATTGCACCCACCAAAAGTGGGGGTTGCAAAGGGGACGGCCATCTGCTGCTAGGAACAGGCCTGGGGGTCAAGTTTCAAAGGCCATAGGCCCTTTGATGCTAGCCGCCAGGACAGTGCACATTCCTGAGGGCGGGGGTGCTAGCACTTCCACCCAGGAAGGGCTTTGTCCGCAAACCAGAGAGAAAGAGGTGGTATCAGACAGAGGTGCAAACTTCATGTCTGCATACCTTAAATTCATGTGGAAGGAGTGTGGTGTAACATACAAATTCACCACCCCTTATCACCCCCAAAGAAATGGGTTCCTTAATACTCAGACCCAAGTCAGAGCCTTCCTATACCTGAATGGGTTCTACAGAAGGTTCATTAAGGGATATGGCTCCATTGGTTCCCCTTAAATGACCTCACATCCAAAAGGATGCAAAAGGAAGTTATCTGGACAGCTAGCTGCCAGAATAAGGCCTTTGATAATCTCAAACAGGCCATTTTCTCTGCTCCCATACTAAGAAGCCTTGATGACTTCAAACAATTAATTGAACAAACAGATGCTTCTGAGGTAGGGATAACGGCAGTACTTTCTTAACTAAATGATGAGGGCCAGGATCAGCCTGTTGCTTTTATAAGAAGAAGGTTGACCCCCAGAGAAAAGCGTTGGTCAGCCATTGAGAGGGAGACTTTTGTTGTGGTCTGGGCTTTGAAGAAGGTGAGGCCATACTTGTTTGGCACTCACTTCCTTGTTCAGACAGACCACAAGCCCTTCCTATGGCTTAAGCAAATGAAAGGAAAAAATCCCAAATTGCTGAGATGGTCCATTTCCCTATAAGGAATGGTCTATACAGTTGAACATAGACCTGGGAGTAACCACTCCAGTGCAGATGGACTCTCCAGATATTTCCACTTAGACAATGAAAACTCAACTGGGCAAGGTTAGTCTTATTGTCCTTCATTTGGGGGGGGGGGATGTTTATGTAGGAAAGTACCCTCTCTTTGGCAAGTACCCACTTGTTGCCTGCTGTTAGTGTGTTTTGACTGTGTTCACTGTGATCCTGCTAACCAAGACCCCAGTGACTGTGCTCTCTCCCTTTAAATTTGGTGGCTTAGGATTTAGCACACCCTACAATTGGCATACCCAGGACATAGGGGTGCGAGGGGTTCCCTAAGGGCTGCAGCATTTATAGTGTCACCCATGGGAGGCCATGTAAAATATGCCTGCAGGCCTGCCATGGCAGCCTGCGTGAAAAGTTGCATGCATCCTTTCACCACAGGTCACTGCACCAGGTCACTGTAAGTCACCCCTATGGTAGGCCCTTTAGCCCAGAAGGTAGGGTGCAGGTACCTGTGTGTGAGGTCACCCCTGCATGAGCAGAGGTGACCCTATGAACATCAGCTCCATTACACTGGACTTCGTAAGTGCCGGGAAGCCATTTTACCCATGTACTGGACTTACATTACCTGTGTCCAGCTACATAATGGTAGCTCCGAACATGGGCAAGTTTGGTATCAAACATGTCAGAATCATACCCCAATATTGGTTGTATGATTCTATGTACTCTGGGAGCTCCTTAAAGGACCCCCAGTATTGCTCCTGCCAGTCTTATGGGATTTTTCAGGCAGCCCGTGCTGCTGCCACCCATCAGACAGGTTTCTGGCCTCCTGCTGCTTGACCATCTCAGACAGAGGAAGGCAGAACAAAGGATTTCCTGTGGAACTTTGAAATAGGTGTTACAGGGCTTGGGAGGGGTAGCCTCCTCAAGTCACCGGTATGCTTTGAAGGGTATATTTGGTGTCTTGCCTAAACAGGTTTGCACCAGTCCAGGGACCCTCGGTCCCTGCTCTGGCATGAAACTGGACAATGGAAAGGGGAGTGACCACTCCCCTGCCCATCACCACCCCAAGGGTGGTGCCCAGAGCTCCTCCAGGTGGCCACTTGATTCTGCCATCTTTAATCCAAGGTGGACAGAGTCCCGTGGGAGCAACTGAACGGCCAGGTCAGGCAGGTGATGTCACAGCCCCCTCCTGATAGATGGTCTCCCTTCTAGGTGACTAATCCACCTTCCTGGGCTATTTAGGGTCTCCCTGTCGGGTGGGTCCTCAGATTCGACATGCAAGATTCCAGCAGAACTCATCTGCATCGTTTACTTCATCTTCTGGCCATCAGGACTGCAACTGAACCCTCCAGGAACTGATAATCTGCAACTCCAGGGACTACTTCGCTCTGCAAGATTGTTTCTCCAGCTCCTTCCAGCAACTGCAACATTTCCCTGGCTGTGCATCCTCTGAGGGCAACAAGTCTTTAGTCTGCACAAGACGTAAGAAGGAGTCACTCCCCTGTATCTGCAGGCACCAACTGCAACCACGACCGGCTGCATGGATCCTCTCTCCTCCGGAACTGCGTGGATCCTGCACCACCGATGGTGGTCTGGAGTGGTCCTCTTGGTCCTCTCTCCCAGGTTTCCAACTTGGGAGACGATAAGCCCTTGCCTTTCCTTGCAGGACAGTACTCCTGTGCACTGCAACTCTTGCAGCTACCAAGGCTTGTTTGTTCCTTCTCCAAGGGATCTTCAGGGTCCGTGTAGCCCCAGCCTCCAGCACTCTTCCCTGCAAAGCACAGTCTCCTGCCTGCTGCTTCAGCGACGTGGGACTCTTCTTCATGTGTGCTGAGGGGGCCTCACTGAGACTCCTGTGTCTGTTGTTTGTGGGGCGCCTGTGGGGCTGCCTCCTCTTCTTGTGATGCTCCAAGCTGCTGAGGGCCACCTCGGACTCCCTTACCTGGGTTGAGTACCCTGGACCTTGCTGGTTCTTTCAGCCTTTCAAAACCCTCTTCACTGACTCTTGCTTTTGCCAAGGTTTGTTGGTGGTTTTACAACACCACTGACTGACTGTATCGCAACCGCCGATGTGGGACATCACTTGCATCACTTCTGGACTGCATTGTCTGCTCTTCTGCTGCACTGCTGACTTTCTTCATCCACCATCGACCTGTTCCTGCATCCACAGAAGGGTGGGTAGTGGCTTCTGCCACAGCCGGACGCTCCAACTCAAACTGGTCCCCTTCTTTTGCAGGTTCTCTTCTGTTAGGATCCACTTTTGGTTTCTTTCAGTCTTGTCTGGGCCTTGCACAGTCCTTTTCCAAATTTCTCCTGTGGGTTTGGGAAAAAAACAGGTACTAACCTCTTCTGGGTACACCCTGGTACTTACCTTTTGGGGTTCCTAGTTCCTCCAGCTCCCTCCTACTGATTCTACTTCATTGGGTACCACCATATGTACTGCAAGAAACAGGGTGAGGTTTTGGTCCCTTTGCCAGGAGGCCTTGCATCTCTGAACATGGCTGGACCGCTGTTTTGCTTTACTGCTGACCAAGCTGAAACACACACACACACTGAAAAGAATCTCTGGAATGCACCTCTCAGTCTAAAGAAGACATTTATTAAATCACTGTGCAAGGCTTGTAAAGAGAGGTCAGAACAACCGAAAGTTCACGTTTAAAATGTGCGCAATAATAAAATGAAAACATGTACAAAGAATCTTCAATCCATAAACAGAAAATATATACATGTAAAGGTACAGATACCTATATTTATATATATATTCATACAAAATGCAAAGCAAATTATTAGTGAAAATTAATCATCATGGGGCCCAGTTGCTCCTTCATGTTTCTCTCAGTAGCTTCAAGCTGTAGACTCCAAGATCAGCTGTCAGGATAAAAAAGAGATCTACCCTTATGGGATTTCAGGCATTGATGTCTCGATCCTGACTGAAGTCTCTGAATCTCCCTACCACCAAACCTGGGTCTCTAATATACCTTAAACAAGCCAGAGAGGAGATTTCTAGAACCGCCCAGCGCTTCGCAATTGGTTATTCAAAAATGCTGACTACTTCAGGTCAGTTTCGAAAGGAACACGTCAGAATTGGCCAAGATCCCAAGATGCCCTCTCTGAAAACAAAACCGTTCCCTGCCGTACCATAGACATCATCCTAGCACATTCTTATCTTCCTAAGCCCTTGGTGAGAAAGAACACACAGACACGCAGAAAAAAACATGATCAAAAAGCACATTGTATAAAGTGGACATGGAAAAATACTTGCAGCTTTTAACATGGCAGTGGCTAATGCTAAAATAAAGTCAATAGGCAAAATTAAGCTGATGGTCACTAATGTGACGGTGTGCTACGAGGCTAAGTGCAACATGGAGTCAGTGGTCAAAACACAAATATCATTACAACCGCCAAGGAACTTTCTGGCAGGATCGTTGAATGCCAGGGCAGACAGCCTCAGCTGTCGGTACCTAACGGATCATTAATGGCAGCTACAGCCTGATGTGTTGCCAGGTCTCTTCTACAAATGGGGAGAACCTTGGGTCGATCTATTTTTCACCACCCTGAATGTGCAATGCTAGCACTTCTGCAAGTTGAAGTTCCCATGGCTTTTCTCGCTCAGAGATGCATTCCACTCCTGTATGCCTTCCCGCGATACCACTCCTGCCCTTCAAGAAGATTGGGACAGATCAAGTCATCCTAGTGCCTCCAGACTGGGCATGGACTGCCCCTCCAGGAGGATCTGCTGTCGCAATAGGATGGTTGGGTTCTCCACTCCTGCCTTCTCAAACGTCACCTTAATTGAGCTGCAACAGCTGAACTTGTTTGACCTTCCTCTGGAGGTTGTTGATGTCATTATGTCAGCCAGGCATTCCTTGATGAAAAATGTATACGCCTTGTGTTGGGGCAAATTTGTGGTTTAGTGCAGCACTTGCCAGATTGACCTGCTCCTGGCCACACTGTCTGAAGTCTTCTAATTGGTTCTGTGTCTCACCCTGCAGGTCTTTGCCCTGGGCATGGCTAAAGCTTATCTTTTGGCCCTCTTGCCATTCTTACAGTTGCCTCATTAGCCCTCTTTCATCTGGTAGGGACTTCTAGCTGTAGTTTCCTTACCTTTGAATTTCCCCATGCGTCAGATTGGATCTGGAAACTTTTGCTTGAGCAATACCCCTTTGCGTGCCGTCGGGTGGCTCTGTTCGGTTCCACGTGACATCATTGATGCCAGATGTGACGTTGCTGTCACCTATATAGGTGCTACCCAGGCACGCGGATGTCAGTCCTTTTCTTTTCACACCAACCAGCACAGATCCAGAGAGAGCTACCCCGCTTTTGTTTTTTGACAGGCTTTTTTCAACGGTTTGTTGAGTATTTTTGTTACTGTGTCAAGGATGACATCCAGAAAGGTAGGTTTCAAGCCATGTGGTGCCTGTCACCATGCCATGTCGATTGCAGTCCCTCACCTTGTTTGCCTATGGTGTCTCCAGCGTGACAACCAGTCCGGCGCAGGTCCTCAGAGATCACGGCCCCAGTTGAGGAGAAGGTTGCAGAAGCACTCCAGGAGCCCAAACATCTCTTCTTCCTACTCAAGGTCCTTGGGAACTCTGGAAAGAGGCACAAAAAGAAGTCTAAAAGTACTTCGACTTTGCCTTGTCCATCGGCTGATGCGATGAGTTTGGAACATTGACATTCCAAGCACAGTTCTGCAGGATTGATGCCTGGTCCGACTCCGCACTTCCCTCCATTTCCAGGAGCCAGAGTGACTCCCACTCCTCCAGTGTGCCTCGGGCCCCGCAGAGTCAGAGAAGGCCCTATCAGGTACCGCGCCAGAAGCTTCAGCATCAGCTGCGATGGGGTCTCATGGATCCACATCTGGACTGGCACCGGTCGTACCCACGCAACCTTCTCTGGTTCCCGTCATGACACCAATGCTTCCGATACCGCTGCCTACCGATGTCACCAGCCCCGTTCTGATTCCAGACAATCCGGAGCCGGAATGGCTTTGCTCAATGCTGCTTCCGGCAACAACAGCACCCATAGGTGCCAGATCGTTGCCTGAGCATTATGTGCAACAACCAGGCATGGAGGAAGATTTGGGAGGGGTCACTGGACCCTTTAAAACACCAATTAAAGAGATCTACTGACTAGTATGAGGAACTAGGAGAGGCCAGTGGGCTGATCACCTCTCCAGATACTGGGTTTCCCCCTTCCCACTACTGTGGCTACGGAGGAGAGAGCTTCTTAGGCAAAGATGGTCCATAAGGCAGCAGAGGTCCTCCACCTCGAACTGCCCTCAGTGGCTGTCAAGACTAACCTCTTGACTGAAGTGATTCAGCCTGGGGCTTCTACTTCTGAACCCCTCCTGTCCTTTAATGAGGTACTTACTGATGTCCTGCTGGGAACTTGGTCCAAGCCCAGCACTATAAATAGGATGATTGCCCACCACCACCATTGCCCTGCACTGGACAACCCTAGTTTCTTCAGTCAACACCTCATTCCTGAGAGCTTAGTAGTCCAAGCCTCAACTTCCCACAGTACACTCCCTCCCGCTCCCTGGAGAGGGAATACAGGAGGCTGGACCAACACCTCATACTTAATGGGGTATTTCTCACACACCTTATGGGATATGGGTGAGCAAGTGCTGCCGCAGGTCCCGGAGGAGGCCCAGGCCATCCTCTTGTGGCCAGTGAAAGACAGGAGAGATGCAGCAAAGATCACCGTTAGCTATGGCCTGGATATGATTGAACTGCTGGGCAGAGAGGTTTCATCGACGGTGGCCTCATGGCCCGACGCCTGACTGAGAACATCTGGCTTTTCGGGGAATGTCCAGGCAAACCTTATGGATATGCCTGTTGATGGGACTCGCTTGTTTGGCTAGAGGACAGACTTGGCGCTAGAGCTCTTTAAGGACTCTCAGGCTACGGCCAAGTCCTTTTGTGGCCGTGGAAGGAGCGTATCACCGCCCCAGCCCTATGCTAACCACCATCCTGCACAAGCCTCCTGAGGACATGGACATTGCGTCTTTAGTTACCACAAGAAAGTATGGGGTTCACCAATGATGTAGAGCTCTGTACACGGGGATATTCCGTGAGCTCATGGACCTCGTTGGGTACAGAGACTGCGTGGTGTGGGTGCTGTAACAGGAGTATGAGGGGGGAGGAGGGGAATTACCTTTTACGGACTAGGTGGTCTCACACACTATATAGTGTCATGCTTCATCGTTTGACCACCTAGCCCCACCCAGGTAGGACAGTACCACCTGGGCGGACTCAACCTCACCGTTAAAGGAACGGGAGGGAGTGCGTAAATACATTTTTTCTGGAGATAATGGGATCCTGCTAAGCTAGGGGGATATAAAAGCACCTAGGCAGTTGCCTGTGTGTAGTCTACACTTTTATAGTTGTAACTGCTGGTGCGACTAAAAACAGGGTGGGACACCACGGTGAGAACAAGGACTCACTGGGTCACCTCACTAAAAGTTGTCCGACATGTTTCTGCCCTCTACTGGGAGACGTGAAAGGTCTCGGGGCATTCTTCAGGGCCTAGGATCCCTAACTATCATGCCTAGTGCAGATAGATAAGCCTCCCCTCAAAAGGGTGGGGGGGAAATACAATAATGATATATTTATAGATAGGGCCTACCTTAAGCAAGGCACTACCTCGCGGAGGACCTAATGATTGAGGCAACTAGCCTCTGATTCCAGGAGGGGGAGTGTCCCCTTATAGTCACACTTGCATCAAAGGAGGTGCTCGCTGTGCGCCTATCCCGACCCCTCGCTGGACCGCATTGTTTCTTTAGACCTAGAGGGTCTTGAAACCAGAAGTCATCTGCCACCCAGTCCCCAGCAGCTGCAACCTCCAAGCCCTCCTAGTGTGATTCTGCAGGACCATGCTGGCCGAGTTGGAGGGAGAACTCAACATCATCTCTTCCACTGGCAGTCCCTTACATTGGACACTTTGGTTCTACAGATCATCTGGAAGGGCTATGCCCTCCTTTTTCAATCCTTTCCTCTGCCAATACTGCCAACATTCGAACAGCTGTCAGAGGATCATTTGTCTCTGATCTGAGAGGCAGATACTGCTCTCTTGGCCAAGGGAGCTATAGAGAGGGTCTCAATATCAGAAGTAGGCAGTGGTTGTTATTCCTTCTACTTTGTGTTACCCAAAAATAACAGAGGTTTTCACCCTATTCTAGACCTGCGGACCATCAATCTCTTCCTCGTGAAGGAAAAGTTCAAGATGCTCACCTTGGCTCAGGTTTTGTCTGCCCTAGACTAAGAAGACTGGTTGGTAGCGTCGGACTTATTGGATGAGTATTTTCACATTTCCATCCTGCCTGCTCACAGGTGTCTCCTGCTGTTCAAGGTAGAACAAGAGCACTTTCAGTTCATTGTGCTCCCATTTTATCTTACCAGTGCCCTTCTGGTGTTCACCAAGGTGATGGCGGTGGTTGCAGCTCATCTGAGCAAGTTAGAAGTTTCAGTCTTTCCTTACCTCAACGACTAGCTGTTGAAGGGGGACTCACCCCAGGTTGTTGTGTCCCACCTCCAAACAACGGCAGACTTTCTGCATTCACTGAGGTTCACTATAACCGAGCCAAAGTCACACCTGTCTGCCTCTCAGATGCTCCCTTTCATTGGAACTAGTCAAAAGCAGACTCCTCTCCCTTCCCCAACCAGACCTTACAGTGGTGACAGATGCGTCACTTCTGGTAAGAAGTGGCCATTTGGCAGAGGTGGAGATCAGAGGACTCTGGTCTCTGGTGGAATCCGGACTCCAAATCAGTCTGCTGGAGCTCCGGGCAATTCGTCTGGCTGTGAAAGCATTTATTCCATCTGTCAAGGGAAAGTTAGTGCAGGTTTTCACGGACAACACCACGCCCCTGTGCTACTGCTACACGCAGGGCAGAGTGGGGTTGTGGACCCTTTATTAGTAGGCCCTCCATGTCTGGACATGGCTGGAACAGGAGGGCATAACCATGGTGGTTCAACACCTGCCAGGTTCCCGAACACCAGGGCAGACTAACTCAGCCATCAATGCCTAGGAGATCACTATAGGAAGCTGGCTCTGTGTATATACTATATCAAAATGAGATATAGGCCCTCATTATGACTTTGGTGGTCTTTTTGAAAGACCGCCAAAGCTACGGGTGCCAGAAGACCGCCCACCATATTACGAGTGCTGCAGGATTTCCGCCGCAGTTTGAGCAGAAATCCTGCAGGAGTCGCGCTGGCCGGCAGAGGGGCATGGGCTGTTCCACCATCGTCCCCGCCCCGCCAAAAGGACTCCACCAGCTGAATTACAACCTGTAATATGGCCTGGTAGTGTCCTGATGGTGGGGTGCTGTCGGCGGTGGAAGCACCCATTACCTTTTCCTGCCAGACGACCTCCTCGCCGGACAAGGTAAGTCAGGCATCCAACAGGGGAGGAAGTGGGAGGGTGGGGGTGTTGTGTGTGCGCATGTGAGTGGGTGTTGTCTGCGTGTGTGCATGTACGTGTGTATGGGTGTTTCTATGGGTGTGTGCATGGGTGTGTGTATGCATGTGTGAATGTATGTATCTATGCGTGGTGGAATGCGTGTATGAATATTGAAGTGAGTGCACGTATGAATGTAGAAGTGAGTGCGTGTATGAATGTTAAAGTGAGTGCGTGTATGAATGTTGAAGTGAGTGCGTGTATGGATGCTTGTGAGTGAATGCGTGTATGTCAGTGTTGGTGTATGAGTGTATGCGACGTGCGTGAATGAGTGTATGCGGGGTGCGTGTGGGTGTTTGTGTGCGTGTATGCAGGGGGGTGTACTAGAAGGGAGGTGGAGGGAGGGGGCAGCTGTACTAGAAGGGGGTGGGGGATGGAGGCGGTGTACTAGAAGGGGGGTGGGAAGGGGGGTGCTGTACTAGGAGGGGTGGAGGGGGCACTGTACTAGAAGGGGCCACTGTACTAGAAGTGGGGTGGGGGCGCTGTTCTGGTTGGGGGTGGGGGTGAGGAGCGCTGTTCTGGTAGGGGGTGGGGGTTCTGGTATGGTGGAGGGTGGGGGGGCTAATGTGTTTGCTCGGGGGTGAGGGAGTCATCTGCTGGTGACAGGGAAGAAATTCCATGTCACCTGTAGCCTTTCCGCTATGGTTTTCATGGCGGTGCTACCCTGGTTGAAAGCCGGCTCATAAGACTGCCGGCAGTCTTCATTGGACTGCCGGGTTGGAGATGCTCATCTCCGGCCTAGTGGGTCCAACCGCCCTGGCAGTCTGAGCAGGGATGTGGCGGGTTGGCAGAGGGTAACCTGCCACACTCATAATATGGCGGTCTTCACTGCCAGCCACGGTGGCCCTGACGGTCTTCTCATAATGAGGGCCATAGTGCGCACAGAGTCCAGGGCTTAACAGAGGCTAAAGTAGATAATACTAATTCTTTATTTTGTGGTAGTGTGGTCGAGCAGTTAGGCTTATCAGAGGGTATTACAGAACATTTGTTGTATACACACAGTCAAGAAATGAGGCACACACTCAATGACTAAGTCCAGGCCAGTTGTTTTTAAATAGCAAAAATATATTTGTTACTGTATTTCTAGAACTAAAAGATTCTTGTTGCAAGTAAGTACAGTTCTAAGTATGTATCTGATAGAGACTTCTAGCTGCAGATTCCGTTTGGTTCCGCGTGCGTCGTCCGACACCCCATGGCTTCGTCAGTGTCATTGGAGCCACGTATGATGTCATCTATAAAACGCCAGCTCAGTGCGCTTACGTAAGCTCTTTTCCTTCCCCGCCGGTTAAGCGCAGATCCAGTATCGAGCAACCCTGCCTCTTTTGGCAAGCCTTTTTTCAACATTTTGTCGAGGATTTTTGTTGTCTGTGCGAGGGATATGTCCTCTAGGAAAATGGGTTAAAGCCGTGTAGTGGCTGCCATCATGCGATGTTGCTGTGGGACCCCCATGAGGTATGTCTCTGGTTGCTCAACAGGGACCACGACTTGAAGTCGTCTTCCAGCTGCCGGGCCATGGCCCCAAAAGCTTTGAGGGAGCAGTCCCTAAAGCTCATGGCTGCCATCGACCAGCTCCAAGTGACCCTAGTTTCCTCACCCAACACCCCACCCCAGAGACCTTGGTGGTCCAAGCCTCCACTGCCCGTGGTGCCTTCCCTTCCGTTCCCCCGGATAGGGAATCCAAGAGGCTGGACCAACTTGGGAAGAAGATGTTTTCTTCTTCCAGCCTGGCATTGAGGTCGGTAAACAACTCTTGCCTACTGGGCCGTTTTTCCCATACTTTATGGGATACAGTGGCACAGGTGCTGCCCTAGGTCCCGGAGGGCGTACGGGACACTCGCACCCAGGCTGTCAAGAATGGGGGAGATGCAGCCAAGTTTACCATCAGGTGTGGCTTGGACACGACCGACTCGCTGGGCAGGGCAATTTCTTCGACAGTGGCCCTCCAACTCCATGCCTGGCTGCGTACCAATGGCTTTTCTGGAGATGTCCAGTCGAACATGATGGACGTGTCTTTTGATGGCACATGCCTTTTTGGCGAAAAGGCAAACTCTGTGCTTGAGAGGCTCAAGGATTCCCGAGCTCCGGCCATATCCTTGGGTCTTTCAGTGCCTGTTCGCCAGCATTGTTTATCACCATTTTGAGGCTTCGGGATGGGAGCTGTACCACGCCAACAACAGGTTAGTCACCGTCCTCCGGCATCACAGCAACCAGTGCGAGGATGCGGTCTTGGTACCTTCAGGCCCAGGGGTTCTAGCCAAAGGTCGGCCACCACCCAGTCCCCCTCCTCCGCAAAGCCGAAGCACTCCTAGTATGGTTCTTCAAGGCCATGTCCGTCCAGTTGAAGGGAGGATTCAGTTTAATCTCCCTCACTGGCAATCCATAACATCGGACAAATGGGTCTTGCAGATCATACAGGATGGCTACTCCCTCCCATTCCAGTCTTTCCCTACCTCTATCCCTCTTGTAAAAGAACTGCTAATGGAGGATCATTTGATCTTACTCTGCGAGGAAGTTACGGCTTTCTTGGCCTATGGAGCCATAGAAAGCGTCCTGATATCAGAAGCAGGCAGTGGTTGTTATTCCCGCTACCTCTGATTCCAAAAAAGGACAAGGGTCTTTACCTATTTTGGACTTAAGGGAAGTCAATCTCTTCCTCAAAACGGAGAAGTTCAAGATTCTCACTCTTGCTCAGCTCTTGTCTGCCCTAGACCAGGGAGACTGGATGGTAGCGTTGGACTTGCAGGATGCGTATTTTCACATCCCCATCCTGCCCGCCCACCAACATTACTTGCGGTTCAAGATGGGCCACAAGCACTTTCAGTTTACCGTGCTCCACTTCGATCTCACCAGTGCCCCTCTGGTGTTCACCGCCATGGTGGTGAAAGCTTATCTACTCAGGTTAGAGATTTCAGTCTTCCCCTATCTCGACGACTGGCTGTTGAAGGCTTCTACCTCCCAGGTTCTCGTCACCCACCTTCAGACTACGGCGGATGTCCTGCATTCACTGGGGTTCACTATAAACGTGCTGAAGTCATACCTGACTCCCTCTCAGTAGCTCCCTTTCATCTGAGCTATTCTGAACACAGTGCAGTTTCGGGCCTATCCTCCGAGAAGCAAGTCCAGGATATTCAGGTTATGATACCGATGTTTCGGCCTCTCTCCTGGATTTCAGTGAGACAGACTGTGAGGCTGTTGGGACTCATGGCTTCCTGCATCCAACTAGTCAAACTTGCCATATGGCATTTGAGGGCTCTGCAGTGGGACCTGAAGTTCCAGTGGGCACAGCATCAGGGAAATCTTACTGACACTGTTCAGATCTCAGAGAGAACTGCAGAAGACCTGCAGTGGTGGTTAGTGAACTGTTATTGGGTCTAAGGCAGACCCCTCTCCCTTCCCCAACCAGATCTCACAGTAGTGACAGATGTGTCTCTTCTGGGATGGGCTGCCCATGTGGGAGAGGCAGAGATCAGAGGCCTAGCAGATCACAAATGGTATGTAAATCCAGAGGTGGCACAAGGACTCTTTGAGCAGTGGGAAGAGCCCTGGTTGGATCTGTTCGCCTCCGCAGGGAATGCACAATGTCAGCAGTATTGCGCATTGGAGTTTCCAAGGCGGCAATCGCTCAGCGACACTTTTTGTTGTAAGTGGAATTCAGGCCTCCTATACACATTTCCGCCCATACCACTTCTGCCCAGAGTTCTCAAGAAGATCAAGAACGACCGGGCCCAAGTCTTCTTAGTGGCTCCGGATCGGACATGGAGAGTCTGGTATCCCGAGCTACTCAAAATGAACATCAGTCCTCCAATCAGGCTGCCCCTTCGAGAGGCTCTTCTGTCGCAGCAGCAAGGGAGGGTTCTCTACCTGAACCTGTCAACTCTGCGCCTTCTGGAGTGGATATTGAGCAGCAGCAGTTGATGGCTTTTGACATCATGAAGACTGTAAAGTTATTTTGGCAGCCAGGCATCCCTCCACTAAAACAGTATATGCCTGCCATGGGAAACGCTTTGTATACTATTGTACAGGAAGATCTATTGACCCTCTTTATGCTTCTCTTTCTGGCATTCTTCTTTTCATTCTCTTTGTAGCCCAGTAGGGTTCTTCCTTAGGGACTCTAAAGGGCTATCTTTCTGCCTTATTTTCTTCAGCTGCCTGACCAGCTTTCCTTGTCCAACTCGCCCACTGTAAATAGATTCCTCAAAGGGCTTGTACATTTGGGGCCAGATGTAGGAAAGCATATGCGAGTCGCAAACGGCAAAAATTGCCGTTTGCGACTCACAAATCGCATTTTCCTATTCAGAAATGCATATTGCGAGTCGGGACAGACTCGCAATATGCATTTCAGAATCGCAAATAGGAAGGGGTGTTCCCTTCCTATTTGCGATTCGGAGTGGTATACAATACCATTTGCGACCGCATATGCGGTCGCAAATGGTGTCGCAGTTACCATCCACTTGAAGTGGATGGTAACCCACTCGCAAATTGGATGGGGACCCCTTCCCCTTTGTGAATGGACCCAATACTATTTTTTCAGGGCAGGTAGTGGTCCAAGGGACCACTACCTGCCCTGAAAAAATACCGAAAACGAAAGGTTTCGTTTTTTTTTTAAGTACAGCTCGTTTTCCTTTAAGGAAAACGGGCTACACTTAAAAAAACTGCTTTACTTAAATCAGTCACGAACATGGAGGTCTGCTGACTACAGCAGGCCTCCATGTTTGCGAGTGCCTATAGTCGGTATGGGGCCGCAATTTGCGACCCACCTCATTAATTTGCAATTTTCCTACATCTGGCCCATGTTTCCCCCTACGCCCTTTATTATGCCTCAATAAAACCTAAATCTTGTCCTCACATTTCTAATGTGTGCTTTCCTTGAACCTTTGCACAACTCCAGCTGCTCACTATCAAGACAACCTTCTTAGTGGCAATAACATCTGCCAGGAGGGTCTCACTATCCATCCAGATAAAGTGGTTCTCAGAACTCGTGCCTCTTTCCTCCCCAAGGTAATCACCCTGCCCACCTTCTTTGCTCCACCGCATCCCTATAAGGAAGAGGAGCGACTCCATTGACTGGACCCAAAAAGAGCGTTGTTGTTCTACCTTGACCGCACAAAAGAGTTCTGGGTGGATGACCAACTCTTTGTGGGGTACGTTGGAGCAAACAAGGGTAGGGCAGTGCAGAAGCGAACCATTTGATGCTGTGTCGTCCTCTGCATCAAGATATGCTACGCATTGGCCAGGAAGCAGCCTCCTGAGGTCTTCCGGGCTCATTCTACCAGGGGCAAAGCTGCTACCAATGCACTAGCTTGAGGTGTACCAGTCTTGGAGATCTCTCAGGCGGCAACGTGGGCATCCTTGCTCACGGTTGCGATACATTACTGCCTGGACAGTCAGGTATGAAGGGATGGATACTTTGAACGTTCAGTCCTGCAGGCCATTCTAGTGTAAGGAGTGGTATCTGCAGCCCACCACCAGGAGGTTATAGCTTCGGTATCTATTCGAAGGTAAGGAATCTGCAGCTAGAAGTCTCTATCAGATGAACAAGTTACTTACCTTCGGTAACGCATTATCTGGTAGAGATTCTATCTAGCTGCAGATTCCTTACACCCATCGATGCCATGCATTTATCCCTTCTCAGGGTCCTAGTATGCACAAACAAATGTTGGTTCTATCCATGACTCTGCGCTTCTGGCGTAGACGTTTTGTGGATAAAATAACTGATGTACGCTCTGAGGTGGCATTTATTTAGAAGACCGTGATGTCATAAACGGCTCCAACGACGCTGATGAAGCCACGCAGAGTCAGATGGTGCACGCAGAACCAAATGACACAACCCGATGGCGTGCACAAGGTATTGCTCAGCAAAAAGATTCTGGATTTGAAGCTGACGCAAGGGAATTCAAAGGTAAGGAATCTGCAGCTAGATGGAGTCTCTACCAGATAATGCGGTAAGTAACTTGTCCATCATGCATATGCATCAAATGTACTTTGTTTAGATTTGGCAAATGCAACAGTTTACAGGCAAGTAACACTTTTCACTTTCAAAAGTTGACAGCAATTTTCAGTACAGTCCTTGGGAGGAAAAGTGTTAGCGCAGTTTTGGGGTAAGCGCTCGACTTACAGTTCCAGACTCTGGGGGTTAAGATGTCCACTGGTCAAGGTTCAAAATGACCCCAAACATACACCACCAGCAACACGGGGCTGGCTGGGTGCAGAGGTCAAAGTTGGTGCTGGATTTTGAATGGGATCCTGTGGAAATTGGGGGCACTTGGAAACAGATCTGCTGGCAGTTAAGTACCTGTGACTTCGGAGGGCAGACCGGGGGGGTTTAGGTGAGCATTGAGGGGGCCACAGGTTAACACCAAACACACACCCTCAGCCGCACAGGGGTGGCCGGGTGCAGGGTGCAAACACAGCATCAGGCTCCTAATGCTTTTCAAAAGAGGCACAATGATGCTGCAGGCTATGTACAGGGAGTCCATTCCGGAAAACCAAAGGCTGGAAAAGGAGGGGGGCCACCAGCTGAACATTGCTGAACTGTCGGATTTCCCAAAGGGTAGGGGGCTGCGGGTGCAGAGGTACCTTTGGGCGTCAGTTATCTTCGTCAGGTTCTTTCGCGGTAAGGGGATCGTCTGGATTTAAGCTGTAGTCGTTGTTGTGTTGACCAGGAGGGGTGGAGAGTGGGCAGGACTCACGGATCCAGGGCAGTTTTGGAGTCCTTCTTGGAGTTTCTTGGTGACCAGGAATCTGGTGAGCTAGGTTCAGGGGTGCCCTTAAATCCTAGATTTAGGGGTGTTACAGGGGTCAGTGGGCAGTAGCCAGTGGCTACTGTTCCTGAGGGTGGCTACACCCTTCCTGTACCCACTCCTAACACTATTGGTCCCTGTCCTCCAAACCAAACTGGAGAATTCTGCAGGGAGGGGGTCACTTCAGCTCTGGACACCTTAGGTGTTGTCCTAGCTTGAGTGGTCACTCCTCTTTGTTTTTCCTAATTGTCCCGCCCGACTTACCAACAAAAGTGGGGCTTCGTCTAGGAGGCAGCGTGAGGAGAGGCCTCTTTTTTATGTAGTTAGCCCCCACTTTTTCCCTGATGTATGATGTAGCCTAGAAATTCTAGTGCCCACGGCCCCTGTTAATCAGGTTCTCTGGGCCAGACCTCCTTCCCTAAAACTGTTATGAAGCGTTGGCACAATTAGAGACACCTTTAGCTTCCACTATAAGTCCCTAGTAAATGGTACTTAGGAACCCAGGGCATGTGGTACTAAAGGTAGGCGCCTGAGGGCAGGAGCACTGAATGTGCCACTCTCTAGGGCCATGCATTCCAGTACACCCAGCACTGCCATTGCAGGCTGAATGCCCTGATGCAAATCTAAAACATAAACTCAACATGACACACTGCCTGTGTACCTTCCCAACCCACACTGCATGCACTATAGGTAAGTCACCCGTGTGGCAGGCCTTTTCAGCTCTAAGGCAGGGTGCACTATCCCACAGGTGAGGGCGTAGTTGCATGAGCAATATATCCCTACAGTGTCTAAGTCCATTCTTAGACATTGTAAGTGCAATGTGGCCATACTGAGTATATGGACTGGGAGTCTGTCATTACGAACTCCACCGTTCCATAATGGCTTCACTGAAGTGTGGGAAGTTTGGTATCAAGGTTCTCAGCACAATAAACCCACACTGATGCCAGTGTTGGATTTATTGAAAAATGCACCCAGAGTGCATCTTAGAGATTCCCCCTGTATTTTACCCAATCTTTTACTGCAGGGCTGACTGGTCTGTGCCAGTCTGCCACTAAGAGACATGTTTATGAGCTCCATGGGTTGAGAGCATTTGTGCTGTCTGATGCCATAAGCAAAGCCTGCACTGGGTGGAGGTGCTTCACCCCCCTGCAGGAACTGTAACACTTGGCACTGAGCCTCAAAGGCTCAGGGCTCCTGTTACAACTCCCTGGGGCACTCTAGCTAGTGGGAATGCCCGCCTCCCCCCAGACAAAGCCCTACTTTAGGCAGTAAGTTTGGTGGGAAATTTAGGAAAAACAAGGACGAGTGATGACTTCAGCTGGGACCACTCCTAGGGTGTCCAGACCTGAATTGACCCCCTCACTGCAGAATCTTGCATCTTGCTTTGGGGGACAGGGACCAATAGGGTTAGGTCTGTGTCCTCCTCCCCAAAGGGAGTGAACACCAGAAGGGTGTAATCACCCACAGGGACAGTTGACATTAGCTACTGCCCTTTGACCCTTGTAACGTCCCTAAACCCAGGATATGAGTGCCTCCCTGAACTAAGCTCACCAGATTCCCAGCAATCTTAAGAAGAAGAAAGAAGAAAAGATGGACTGCTAAGCCGACCCCAGCAGAGAAAACTGAAGACACCAACTGATGTGACCTCATCCCTACAGGCCTGTCTCCAGCATCCATCTGACGCATCCTGCAGGACCAGCAACCTCTTAAAAACCGCAGGAGGACTGCCTGCACCCGAGAGGCCCAAGATCTCAAGTGGAGAGTGGCCCTGTCCAGAAAGAAACACAAGCAAAGGACTCCAGAACCGCCCCAGATCCGAAGGCCACAGCTCGTGTCCAGGTGGCCCAACCGACTACAGCTGATGATTCTGATCTAGTGTCCACCCTGGGTTGACCCCTCCTGTCCAACACAACAACACCTGCAGCCTAAATCTGGACCTAAATCTGGACCTAAATCTGGACCAAATCTGGACCAAGACAGAACCAGATAAAGATTCCTGATGCCAAAATATACCCCTGCACCCACAGCCTCCTGGCCATGGGGAATCCATTCTTTGGTGCAGCAATGTCCAGCAGGTGGCCCTTCTTCTTGTCCAGCCTTTGGTTTCCCAGAACTGATCCCCTGGACTTCACCTGCAGCATCTTTGTGACCCCTGGGGCCCCCCTATAGGAAATCATTGGAAGTCCGATGCTGTCTTTGCACCCTGCACCCTGCCATCCCTGCGCCACCGAGGGTGTGTTTTTGATGCTGACCTGTGCCCCCGTGCTCCTCTAAACCCCCAGGTCTGCCCTCTGAAGATGCGAGTACTTATGTTCTGGCAGGTCTGATTCCGAGTGCCCCAGTCTCCACGTTAAATCCACCTCAACTTTGACCTCCGCACCCAGCTGGCCCTGTGTTGTCATGGTGGGTGTTTGGGCTTAACTTGAATCCCAACCTGTGGACATCCTAACCCCTAGAGACTGGAACTGTAAGTCTTGTACTTACCTTGAAACTGTGCAAACATTTCTTTCCCCTGAACTATCTTTGAAAATTGCACTGTGTCAAACCGAAATTTGCTATTTTATTGAAAACCGTTTAAGTTGCCAAATTGAAACAAAGTGGTGTTGATTCATATGTGGGATACTTACTTGCAAATGTACTTACCTGCAACTTTAATCTTGTGGTTCTAGAAATAAAATAACAAAATATATTTTTTCTATATAAAAATAATTGGCCTGGATTTAGTCATTGAGTGTGTGCTTCATTTATTGCAACTAATGCTTTGCACTACCCTCTGATAAGCCTAACTTTTCAACCACGCTACCACAAAAGAGAGCATTATTATATACTTAGCCTCAGTTAGGCCTCTGGGGAACCCCTGGACTCAGTGCACACTATATCTCATTTTGATTTAGTATATACGGAGCGTGCCTCCTTCAAATGTCATCTAGATAGGCTTCACTAAAGGAATCCAAGCCAGTAAGGAATTGATTCACCAACCTGTGGAAGGTGACTGGGGCATTCTTTAAACCAAAGGGCATAACAGTGAACTGATAATGCCCATCAGGTGTAGAGACTGCAGTTTTTCCCTTTGCTCCTGGTGCCATGCAAACTTGCCAATACCCAGCAGTTAAGTCAAATGTATTGAACTTTGCTGCACTGAACTTACCTATCAGCTCATCTTCTCTTGGAATAGGGTGAGCATCTGTCTTGGTGACAGAGTTGAGACCTCTATAGTCCCGACAGAACTTCATCTCTCTCTTTCCATCCCTGGAATAAGGTTTGTGGACCATGTCCACTGGGCTAACCCAGGGACTGTCAGAGGATTCAGTGACCCCTAACTCCAGCATCTTGTTGAAATCAACTTTAATGTTCTTGTTAACTTGGTCAAACTGTCAATAGATTTTGTTTTTAACAGGTAATCTTTCTTCTGTGTCCACATCAAGGGTACACAGCTGTGTCTGACCAGGGGTTAAGGAGAAGAGTTCATCATACTGCTGCGGGACTTACCTGCAATCAGCCTGTTGCTGGGCAGAGAGGGTGTCTGAGTAGACAACGCCATCCACTGACCCATCTTTAGGGTTGTATGAGACAAGGTCAGGAAGAAGTTCACTCTCTGCTTCCTGATCAGTAACCATCAGAAGGGTTACATCAGCCCTGTCACAGTAGAGTTTGAGGCGGTTCACATGGATCACCCTTTTGGGTGTCCTGCTAGTGCCCATGTCTACCAAGTAGGTGACCTCACTATTCTTTTCTAGGATAGAGTAAGGGCCACTTTATTTGTCCTGAAGTGCCCTGGAAGCTACAGACTATAGAACCCATACTTTCTGCCCTGGTTGGAACCCCACCAGTGCCGCCTTTTGGTTATACCACAGCTTCTGGAGCAGTTGGGTGGCCTGAAGGTGTTTTGTGGTTTTTCCATGTACTCAGCCATCCTAGAGCGTAGGCCAAGCACATAGTCCACCACATCTTGCTTAGTCTCATGGAGAGGTCTCTCCCAACTTTCCTTCACAAGTGCAATTGGTCCCCTAACAGGGTGCCAACCACAAGTTCAAAGGGGGGAAACCCTATTTTCTTCTGAGGCAACTTTCTGTAGGTTAAAAGCAAGCATGGCAGGGGGACATCCCATCTCCTTTTTTTTAGGGAGCCCCATGATCATGCCCTTAAATATCTTGTTGAACATTTCAACAAGTTAATTGATTTGTGGATGGTATGGTGTGGTGAATATGTAAGTCACCCCACACTCATTCCACATGTGTTTTAGGTAAGCTGACATGAAGTTGGCACCTCTGTCAGAAACTACCTCCTTTGCAACTCTACCCTGGTAAATATACCAATAAGGACTTTGGCCACTGCAGGTGCTGTATTAGACCTAAGGGGAATTGCTTCAGGATAACTGGTAGCATGATCCACTACTACCAGTATATATTGGTTTTCTGAGGTGGGGGTGGTTCAAGTGGACCCACTATGTCCACTCCAACCCTTTCAAAGGGAACCCCAACCACTGGTAGTGGCATTAGGGGGCCTTTGGGTGGCCACCTGCCTTAGCACTGGCAGCATGGGTTTTAAGTTCTACTTCAGCCTAAACTGAGGACTCCAGATCATTCCCTAGCAGGTACTCCACTGGGATTGCATAAGAGACTACTACCTGTTTCAGACCAATAACCCCTCCCCATTCTAAGGTCACCATAGCCATGGGATGGACCTTAGTGACATTGTCAGCATTAGTGACTGGATAAGTTTGTCCAGCCAGATATTGTCCTGGGGAAACCAGTTTTTCTGTCACCATGGTGACACTGGTACCTGTATGCCTCAGGGTTTCTACTTTAGTTCCATTAATCTAAGGATGATGTATGTGTTTGTTCATATTAGAGGGGCAGACAGCAAGAGTGGCAACATCTACCCCACCCTCAGAAACTATAGTAGTTCAGTGTGAACCCTGATTTGTTCTGAGCACACTGTTGATCCCACCTGGAGACTGGCTCTATCAGTGTTAAATGGTGCAGTGCTAGGGGGATTCTTTTTGAGACAGGCCAGGTCTCCAGTTTGGTGTCCATGCTGTTTACAGTTTTTACCCTTCTACCCATGTGGAGATTGTAAAGAGGTTCGGGCCCAACCTCCTGAGCAGGGTTTTGGGGCCCTTGAGAAGACTCTTTACTTTTACCCTTAGGTGTCTCACCACCCTTCCCCTGAGGAGGCTTTATTACCCCTTTCATTTGGTCACCCCCATTGGAAGTCTAGGTCATCCTGATCTTGATCCAATGGTCTGTCTTCTTTCCCAATTCTTGGGGTGGAATTGGACCTAGGGCTACCAGATATTGATGCAACTTGTCTATGAAGCAGTTACTTAAAAGATGTTCTTTCACAAATACATTATACAGCCCGTCATAGTCATGCACTCCACTGCCAGTTATCCAACCATCTAGTGTTTTCACTAAGTATTCTACAAAATCAACACAGGACTGGCTGGAGGTTTTGTGATCCCCCAAAACCTAAGTCTGTACTCCTCAGTGGTGAATCCAAAGCCCTCAATCAGGGCACCCTTCATGTGGTCATAGGATTCAGCATCTGCACCAGTGAGGGTGAGGCACCTATCCCTACACTTATGAGTGAACAGTTGCCAAAGGAGAGCTCCCCAATGAGGTTTTTCAATCTTCTGGTTCGACAAGCCCTTTCAAAGTCTGTGAACCACTTGATGATGTCATCACCTTTTTTATAGTTAGGGAAAATCTCTTTAGAAATGTTAGGGGTGTCAGAGTGTAATCTGTCCCTATTTACTGAGTTCCTGCCACCATTAATGGGTGTTAAACCCACTTCTGCTCTCTCCCTTTATGTAGCCTGAAGCTGTCTGTCCAAGGCTAGTCTTTTGGCCATCCTTGCTAAAAGGAGATTATTTTCACTGAGGCTGTCCTTAGTGTTCCCAGAGGAGCCTGACTCACCTGAGTGGCACACTGAGCAGTGGGTCCAGGCAACCACACATTGGAGGTCCTGGTTGCTTCTGGAGTCCCTTGACTGGGGCTTCCTCAGCCCTGAGTGGGTGTTTTTCTGGATGTCCAAAGTGGGCTGTGCAATCCCCGGTATTCGCACGTTTTGGCCGCTGGAGGTCGCAGTGGCACCAAACTTCGCACACTGGCAGGGTTTGTCCTTGCAGTCAGGTTGCAGTTTGGTCCAGCTGCGGCATCTGGTTCGGAAGTTAGCGGGTGGTCAGTGAAGTGAACCTCACTGACTTGCTGGTGTCTTTGAGTTGTAGAGTGGTACCTCCACTCTGGAGCAGTTCTCTGGTGATTTGTGAGGCCTGGAGGACCTCTAAAGTTTTTATAGAGTTGTCCAGTTGTCCAGCAGCTCCTCAGTAGTGATTGTTGAGTCCTGGGTGTAGCAGACAGAGTTTGGCGCCTTTTCTTTGGTGCAGCAGGTCCACAGTTCTAATGTTGCATATCTTCATGGTGTTGGTCTTCTTTTGTCCGTTGAATCTGATTTTCTGGTCTAGGGATGCCCACTTAATACTGTATTTAGTGTGCGTTTTGGGGGGAACCCGATAGTGACCAATAGGTAAACTACTTTAAGGTGGCTACACCCACTAAGTGACCACTCCCTGTGGGCAGGGGTTGCTTTTCTATACCTGTTTAGCTATTTTCCTTCCATCCAAGATGGAGGAAAATGAAATGACGAGCCCACCTCATGGGCAACACCTTAGTGGTGGTGCATGCTAGTTAGGGCCACTCCTCCTACCCTGTGTGTATTTTCCTGCTGCTGCTCCAGCCAAAAGTGGGGTTTGCAAAGGGGACGCCATCTGCTGCTAGCAGCAGGCCCAGAGGTCGAGTTTCAAAGGCAGTAAGCCCTTTGAAGCTCACCACCAGGGCAGTGCACATTCCTGAGGGAGGTGGTATTAGCACCTCCACACAGGAAGGGCATTGTTGTACAATCCAGAGAGACAGATCTCTTCCCCAAGGTTGCAGCTTGGATGTCTGGTGATGGCAGACTGGATAGAACCAGTCAGCAACCATGCCAGGGTAGTTAGCTTTAGCTGGGGGCACCTCTAAGTTGACCCCTGTTTACATTTTATAATAAATCCACCACTGGCATCAGTGTATGTTTATCATTCTGATTTGTTTGATACCAAACAACCCAGAGTTCAGAGTGGCCATCATGTTGCTGTGAAACTCGTGCTGACCAGTGTCCAGCACATGCATTTAAAATGGCTGTTCTGTTTACTCACTATGTCCCAGGTTTGGCAAGGACACAGTGGGAGCACATTGCTCATACTGCTAGGCCCTCACATACAATATAGTGCACTCTGCCTTACGGCTGAAAGTCTTGCCAGAGGGGTGGCTTACCTATATGGCATGCATTGTATAGTGGACAGGGCATACAGGCGGTGTGCCATGTCGAGTTTGCATTTTAGGATTGCACCAGGTCACTCAGCCTGCAGTGGCAGTGCTGGGCGTATCTGGATGCATGGCCCCAAAGGGTGGCACAATCAGTGTTGCTGCTCTTGGGGCCTACCCTTAGTACCCCATGCCCTGAATACCTAATTACCATTTACTAGAGACTTATAGTGACAGATGCAGGTGTTACCAATTACCTTCGCAATTGTTAGGGAAAAATCACTAGCACTGGGAACCTGGTTAGCAGGATCCCAGTGCACTCCAGTCCAACTTGTTACCAGAGACCAGGCAAAATGTGGAGGGGTACTACAACAAACTTCCAGTTTCCCATAGTGAGACCCAGGTCCTGTGATTACTATCCTTGCAGATAGGAGCAGAGAGACCCTATCCTCCCTAGTGAGGTTAGTAGGGGGAGTTCTTCCTCCTGAACTCTAACTTCTTCCTCGGAGGGGAGATCTTCCTCTTTAGCAGGGTGTTCCCTTGTATACTCTGCCAAGAGCTCCTGGAGCTTAGGTAGGGTTGAAACCAGTTTTAAATTGTTTCAGTCTGCAGAGGGACCTTAACTCTCTCATCCCAAGATGGAGGTATGGGGTGAGGTTGAGCTGCACAACCATGTCCTCTGAACTACTCGTTTTGTTACTAAAGATGGGGATTACTTTTAGGAAGTAAAGATTACTTACCCCTAACCTATAATAATAAGTTTTAAATCTAAAAAGAAATGCTAATGGGGATTTACCAAGGCCCTAGCAGGACTTTAAAAAATTTCAAAAAAATGTCAATTTGAAAATCAATTGAATCTAAATGTAATCTTGGAACTTATTTGTGTGATCAGACATTGGCTTAGTAGTCCAGTAAATGCAAAATTGTAGATCCCATAGCTGCCACCAATGTAGGAAGCTGGCTCTGTATATACTATACCAAATTAAGATATAGGCCCTCATTATGACATTGACGGTAACAGATCTACCACGCTGGTGATGGCAGATGGACCGCCGCCAAGCTGGCGGTACAGACCACCATATTACGACCACAGTGGTCAACCCACTGAAACCAAGCCAGTTTTTCCGACAGTACAGACAGTGCGGCTAGACCACCGCCGACGGTGGTTGCCATCCCCAGCCTGTTGGTAGCCACTGCACCGCCCACCTTAATACAACACTACAGACTGCCACGATTTCCGGCCAAAGCCTGGCAGAAACAACAAGTACAAAAGTACCCACTCACCTCCAGGGACTCATGTGACTCTACAGAAGCCAGGAAACGCCCCCTTGAAATCTTCCCAGCGTTCTTCCTTGCCTTTCTCCTCTAAGATGGCCGACGCCATCGGTGAGTACACCTGCAGAGCACACAAGGGAGGGAAGGGGAGAGTGACACACCCACACACCATGCACGAACTCCAGCGTTCATACACGTAGCATAATACCCTTCTGAGACACACAGACAGAACACAGCCACACCAAACACTCGTCACATACACATACCCTGGATCACAACTAGACAACCACACCAATAGCACCAACAAACAGAGACACACAAACCAATACAAAGGCACAACACTACATACAATACCCAACTACAAGAAAGAACAGTGAACTTGAATGAAAAAATGCCTAGAAATGCACATTGTACAACACATGATAGATGGATGGAAACTCACCAGTAAGCAAAAAGACACGACAACTGTATGGGAAGCAAACCAACAGGAATCCTGTTGTGAAAATATAATTCGAACAAATGCAATGCAAATGTGCAACAAAAAGCACCAAGGTCCGTAGGCCAGTCCAAAGTCCAATGGGCACAACTGTGCCTGTCAAAGGCCCCAACTTGACTCGTGACAGCCTATTGGTATCCACAAGTTAGAGGCCTCAATGGGGCAGGCAGGCACCTCAAGGGTCTGGTGGCGGGGGTTTGTGTTTGGGTGGGGGGTCCTTGGGTTTTGGCTTGGGAGAGGGGTCCTTTGGCTTTGTCTGGGAGGGGGTGGGAGTGTGACCTTCGTCCTGAACAGAGGGGCAGGGTCTCTGGAGCGATGTGGTCGGGCAGTTGTCTTTTTGGGTACAGGGGTTGGCTTTTTGGTGGGTGGAGAGGCAGCAGAGGTAGAAGGGAGGGGTCACGGGAGGACTTGGAGGTGGAGGGACTTGGCTTGGGGAGGGAAACATGAGGGTGACAGGCAACACTGGGAGGGACAGGAACAGGGTCAGAGAACAGGTCAAGGCGGGAAAGGAAAAGCTTCGTAGGACCAAGGGGAATGGATTGGGAGACAGGTTTGGGAGTGGAGGTAGAAGGGAATGATCGTAGGACTTGTAGGTGTGCTGTATATGGGTGCAGATGTATGCAGAGTATGTATGTGTGAGGTGGAGGACTGTTAAGTGTCTGAGTGCGGGCGTTTCTGTGTCCTTGGAGGAGGGGTGGAAGAGAGGGTGGGAGTGGACAGACAGGTCGTGTGGATGAATGTTTGGGTGGTGTCTGCATGTAAGGTCGGTGTGCTGCATGTATGAGTGATGGTGGTTGTGGGGAGTGCAGATCCGGTGCATGGGCTGCCCTTTTGAGTGTCTGCTGTTGTGGTGACTGAGGGCAAAGTAGTGAGACTAGAAGTGAGGATGCAGTGCTGGCAGGTGTGAGTGGGTGTTGAGACAGCATGGACGAAGGTACTGGGGAAGCCAGGGGAGGTAGTGGCTGATGTCATGTCTGCTTTTGTGTTTGAGTGTGTGCATGCTTGTGATGTGATTTGTGGTGCCTGTATTTGTCTTTGTGTACCCTGTCTGTTGATTTGGGTGAGTGCTTGTCTGTAGCTTGGCTAGGAGAGGGGAGAGGGCTTTGCGATGAGGCACAGGTAGCAGGAGGGGAGGGCGGAAGTACAGGAGACACTGGCTGCTTTCAATGAAGAGGCCAGAGACTGAAAAGATCTCTGTAAGCCAGTTAAGGCACTGTGAATGCCCTCCAGGTAGGCATTAGTCTGCTGCATCCGGGATGCGGGCCCTGGATGCCATTTATGATGGTTGACTGCCCTACAGAGATGGACCTCAGGAGGTCAATAGCGTCAGCATTGAGGGCAGCAGGGCTGACTGGAGCAGGGGCAGAGGTGCCTGCGGAGAAAGAGACGCCCACCTTCCTGGGTGAGCGGGCACAGGCACCTGGGTGGGGAGCTACTGGGAGGGCAGTGCTGTTAAGGGGGTGGCGGAATAGGATGGTGCTGTGATGGTCCAAGAAGGTGCCACCACCGGCAGGTAGCCTCCATCAGAAGAGGAATCTGTATCAGTGGTATCAGCTCCAGTCCCCCCCGTGGTGCTCCTCTCGCCCTCCGCCCCACTTGTCCCCTCGGCTTCGTTGGTTCCTGCCTTCTGGATCCCGTAGGCTGCAGCCTCCCACTCACTGGTGCCCCTACTCCTTCACCTGCTGATGCTAATGCACACAAGGATAGGATTGTACAAAGGGGAGGGGAGCGAAACAGATGGGAGCATAGGGTCAATACCAATCCCTATTGCATGTATGTACATTACAACAACATGCCTCTATGTACATTCCTGAATACACTCTCTACAGCGTCTCACTCTGATCTGCATGCACTATCATGATACCACTACAGTTCCATTCAGGTACTAGTCTACACTGTGTGGGCTCTTGTGCACAGGACCATTACTATGAGAAACTCGTCAATGAGTGACATTTGTACATAGTCATACCTACCTGTGTCACCGATTATGGACACATATAGATAGGTATGGATACCAACTGAAGATCTTGCATGTCCATGTGAAGTCCAACAATTTGGCACTGTAAAAATGCCACGAAAACCAGTTGCTCAGATGCTCACCTATCACAGCTACTTCTGCTCATGGCACAACTGTATCCTACCAAAATTAACTGTCATACCTACAGTTTACATCCTTGATCCCATGGCTAAAACACCATCCAGTCCATTGCAAACTGTACAGGACACGTACTAGGACACTGGAAGGCTGATTTCTATGCATTTGGGCATATCCCTCATGTGATTAGGGCCATTGATGGCACACACATTGCATTAGTACCACCAAGGGTTGATGAGCAAGTGTACAGGAACCATAAGGGCTTTCACTCCATGAATGTGCAGATGGTCTGCTTAGCTGACCAGTACATCTCCCAGGTGACTGCAATGTTACTAGGGTCTGTCCATGATTCGTACATCCTCAGGAGTAGCAGTGTCCCCCGATTGATGCCGCCTCTACAAAGAGTGAGTGTGATGAGTGTATATGTTATCACTGTTACCCCAGACTTACTACTCTGTCTGTATGTGACATTGTGGAATGTAAATGTTGGTTTACCCTATCCATAGGTGATTCAGGTTATCCCAATCTCTCCTGGCTACTGACACCAGTGAAGAATCCAAGGACAAGGTCTGAGAAACAGTACAATGAGGCTCATGGGAGGACAAGAAGGTTGGTCAAACGGACATTTGGACTCTTGAAGGCAAGGTTCAGATGTCTGCACATCTCTGGTGGTTACCTGCAGTACTCACCACAGGAGGTGTGCCAGATTGTGATAACCTGCTGCATGCTCCTTAATCTGGCACTAAAGAGGAACATCCCATTGCTGGAGGAGGCAGGAGTAGGGGCCAATCCTGTGGCAGATGAGGGAGGAAACATGAGTGACGGAGATGGGGATGAGGAAGATGTAGGCACAAGGACAGATCTCATCCAACATTACTTCAGTTAAGCTTCTGGTAGGTACTTCTCTACGTTTAACATGTCACATGTTGGTGTACAGATTGGGTGTTTTTCATTTTCCATCCCTGATATCAGTAGGTATTGACCCCATTTGGGTTTCAGATGAGTGTATACAGGAGTGGTCTGACAAGTAGGTCCACAGTGCCACTGTGATGTTAGCTGGTCCATCTGTCTGGGATACATATAGGTCTGACAGCTTATCTACTTCTTCACATATTTGTGACTTTCCCATTCTGGAATCACATTTTCATTGGCATAGTTTGGAGCTTCTTGTGACTTCAAGTGCTGTCAATACTCGGCATCCAAGGGTGTGAGCTGTGTGGTACAACTTCAAAGAGTGTCTATTACTCAGGTCATTGCTGTTAGATGTAACAATTAACTTGCCTCATTGTAACTAAACAGGGTTGTGGTCATGTGTGCAATAGCATTGGATTGTCTATCATTGTGTGGACCTACAGTGTGACTCGTTTAACCATCATGATGTGCAGGTACATACTGTTGGCAAAAGTGTACATAATGTGTGTTAAACATTCTGTGCTATCAATTGTAGATGTACTATGGATGATGTTTCACCACTCTTCTGCTAACTGAGGACCCAGGTTTGTGTAGAGACAGACTTTGCTGCCAGATGCCAGATGACAGCATGATACATACACATCTTCAATGTGTTTTAGGACTCAATTTCTATGACATGTCACACATTTGTTGCACTTTCTACAATGAGTAAATACATAACACCAAAACTTGTGTGTGTAAGTGCATTTATTGTGTATACCAAAGGGTGGATAGGGCAGTGGGACCATGGTGATCGATTCCATCAGTCTGTAAGGCCCATCAGTTGGTAGCATAGGTCCCGTGCCCATGTGGCATTTGGAAATGGGGCTATGGCAGTAGAGAGTCAACAAGGTGTCTCAGTTGCACAGAAGGGAGACAGTTCTTGGAAGGCTTATTTCCAGGCAGTGAGGTAGGTCTGGGCGTCTGTCCCTGCAATATGTCTGGGTCTGCGACCACATATGCGTGGGGGTTCCTCTGCAACAGGGGGTGGTTCAGTGGTGGCTTGTGAGTCCTCAGGCATGACCATCATCTCACTAGCTGCAGCAGATGTGGGTTGGCTAGTGGAAGGGCCCTGGTGGTGGGTGGAGGACTCACACAGGACTGTGACAAGCTCCTGCATCAAGCCTTTCACTGAGGGCATGCCACTCCTGCATGGACTCCTAGTGGTACTCCCTCTGCTGCCTCAGGTTTTCCCCCAACAGTTCTAATACCTGGCCCATCTTATCCTGGGATTGGTTGTATGCCCCCAGGAGTTGTGCAATAGCCTCATGGGCAGGTGGCTCTCTGGGTTGCCCTGCCCTGTGACCCCTCAGTGCACTCCCACTGGCCCTAGCCCCCTCTACCTGTGACTCTGGCACGGTGTGCCCACTCCCACTTACATCATGACCTTCATTGTCTTGTGTGGTGGGTACTGATTCAGGTCCCTGTACAGGTGAGCACACTGTGGATTGACGTTGCCTTGAGACACTGGTGTGGGGGCGTTAGATGACAGGTGTTGTGGTGGCAGAGGTTGTAGGGAGCTCCATGGTGTCCTGGGTGAGGCTGGTGGAGGTGAACTGCCCAGAGAGCCCAGATGTGCCAGGTAGGTCTTCCAGTTCCAGAGATCCTGTATCGCTGTCATCATTGGGGTCTTCATCAGGTCGGGGACTGGCTGTAAGTGGCACTGGTTGTGTAATGATATTCTCAGTGGCACCTGTGGATGACAGGGATTGTTATTCGCATCTGCCGGATGTACTTTACAGGGGCTGAAAGGTGAGTGCTATGTGTCATGCTTCAGAACTCAGCTGTAGTTACAAGAGGGGAATGTGCATTGGTAGGTGGCTACAGAATGATCCATTGTGGGAGTGGTAGTGCTTCATGCTGTACATGCATTGGGTGCGTTTGGGAGTGTGGACTTTGGGACTGGTGTTAGTGAGGTAGGGTGGGTATGCAGGGGATAGTGATGCATGCATTACAGGTATGCTTCATACAAGGGTATAGGTGAGTTACCAGTTTCCAGTCCTCTGGGGATTCCACTGAGACCCACATGGTGCAGAATCTCCAAGACCTTCTCCTCCCATGACGTCAGCTCCAGGGGAGGAGGTGGGGGCCCACCGCCAGTCCTCAGGAGGGCGATTTGGTGTCTGGACCAGATCTCCCCCCTCAGGTTGTTCCACCTCTTGCGTATGTCGTCTTTTGTGCCTAAGTGGCTTCCCACAAAGTTCACCTTGTCGATGATCCTCCACCAAAACTCCATCTTCTTTGCCATGGATGTTTGCTGGACTCGTGCCCCCGAACAGCCAGAGGCGTAGCATGGGGGGGGGGAAAGGGGGGGCCGGCCGCACCGGGCTCAACATCTGGGGGGGGGGGGGGGGGAGGAATCGAGTGCTAAAATCCACGGGTTAGGGGGCGCAAATTACTTGCCTTGCCCCGGGTGCTGACAACCCACGCTACGCCACTGCGAACAGCTGTGGCTCTACCCTGATGATTTCATCCTCCATGATCCTTAATTCGTCATCAGTGAAACGGGGGTTCTTGTGTCGGGACATGGTGAGTGTGATGTGTGTGTGTGTTAAAATGTATGTGACGTGATGCGTGAGAGGTGTGCAGGTGCCTGTAATGTCTCTGTGTAATGCGGTCTTCAGCGTGGACTTGCAATGAATGTCAGCTTGTAGTTGTGGTTGTGGGGGGAGGTGTGGTGTGTGTATGTGTTTCAGGTGTGGGGTATTCTAATTGGCCTACGCGGTGTTCTGTTGCAGTGGAGGTTCCATGTTGGCCACGCGGTCCCGACTGCCAATGGATTACCACTGTGCTATGCCCGGTGTGCTGATTCTTCCGTGGCGGTGTGGGTGGTGGCTCTGCATCTCTACTGCCGTTGTTCGGCGTGACGGTGTCAGTTTTGGGCTGTGTTCTGTTGATTTTGTTTTTGTGTCGTAATTGGGTGGGCGGATTGCCGCCACCACTGCAGTCTTTTTGCAGCCGCCTGCATAGCGGTCTTCAGGGAAGACAGCCAGTGTCATAAGGAGGGCCATAGTGTGCACAGAGTCCAGGGGTTCCCCAGAGGCTTAACAGAGGCTAAAATAGATAATTCTAATGCTCACATTTGTGGTATTGTGGTTGAGCAGTTAGGCTCTTCACCCTTCTAAGGAAGAGGAGAGACTCCACCATTTAGACCTCTAGATTTCTAAGCTTTTACATTGATCGCACCTGGGAACACCAGGTGGAAGATAAGCTGGTTTACACCGGTTAATGCAAGGAGGGCACCAAATGTGCCCTTCAAAGCATACTGGTGGCTTGGGGAGGCTACCTCCCCCCAAAGCATGTTAACACCTATTTCCAAAGAAGAAGGTGTTACCTCCCTCTCCTTAAGGAACCCCTTTGTTCTGCCTTCCCCTGTCTGAGCTGGTCAAGCACCAGGAGGGCAGAAACCTGTCCGAAGGGTGGTGGCAGCGCCGGCTGCCAGGAAAACCCCAGAAGACTGGTAGGAGCAATGCTGGAGGTCCTCTAAGGAGCACTCAGAGTGCCTGGAATCATACAGTCAATACTGGCAATGGTATTGGGGTTGGATCCCGACATGTTTGATACCAAACATGCCCAGGTTTGGAGTTACCATTATGTAGCTGGACCACAGGTAGTAAGTGACCTGTGTCCAGTACACAGGTAAAATGGCTTCCCCCGCTTACAGAGCCCAGTGTAATGGAGCTGAAGTGTGTAGGGGCACCTCTGCCCATGCAGGGGTGCCCTCACACACATGTACCTGCACCCTGCCCTCTGGGCTAGGAAGGCCTACCGTAGCCGTGACTTACAGTGACCTGGTGCAGTGACCTGTAGTGAAAGGGTGCATGCACCTTTTCACGCAGGCTGCAATGTCAGGCCTGCAGATAGTTTTTTCTTGGGCTCCCATAGGTGGCACAGTACATGCTGCAGCCCATAAGGAACCCCTGGTGCCCCAGTGCCCTGGGGACCTAAGTACCATATACTAGGGACCTATATGGGGGCACCAGTATGCCAATTTTGTGTGTGCTAAGTCCTAAGCAACCAAATTTAGCAGGAGAGGGCACAATTACTGGGGTCCTGGTTAGCAGGATGCCAGTGAACAAAATCAAAGCACACTGACAGCAGGCAAAAAGAGGGGGTAACCATGCCAAAAAAGAGGGTACTTTCCTACAAACGCAGCAAACCGGTTTTCGCGATTTTACCAGGCCCATGGAGGATGATACAATTTTGCACTGAAGGCCCACTGAATGTTAAGAATTGTACTGTGCGGACTACCAATCCCAGGATGCACCAGTATTGGTAACCCACTTAAGGGCATGAATAATTTTGCACAGAGTGAATTTGTTAATCCATTTCTGTTTTACTGGTGTGCTCTCTCTCACCTTTGAAAAAGGACGATGCTGTCCGAAACACTCCAGGTGAAAAAGAGGGAAATTATCATGAAATTATCTGATTTGTTTTTGCCTGAAGGAATAAAGGAGCCTGAACGGGAGTGAGTATCGTTTTTTGCCAATAACTTTGCCCTGTTTGATGAATATTTGCAAAATTTTCAAAACTTGTATGCCACTGACTGCAGCTGCTGTCTGCAACGTTTTGAGTTGATTCGTCAGGCGGGGGTCGAAAAAAAAGGAGGGGGTCCCAAAATGTTTTTCCCCCAATCAGTTTCCTTAGGTATTTTTAGATATAACTACAGCCCAAACCATTGGACAGAATTACACCAAATGTGGCAAAAACGCTACATCTTGGTATATTCATAAAACTTCTCACCATCCAATAGAAATACAGGCACTCTGGTGCATGGCGTGTGAAAAATCTATTTCTTCAATGCTACAACATCGATAAGTTTATGCGTTTTGGCAGGAAACCTGCCCTTGTCTCAATACTCAGCGCTATTTACACAGAGCTTAAGGAATCACAGTGTGATTAACAACATCATGAACACAGAGGACATCTTCAGGAGTTGATGCACTAAAACAAATTTGAAAACAGGGACACGCCTTTTGATGAATCACAATAGGTTTTGTAACACATCAATGTTAATTCATAACAAATGAATAATGGGCAGCACATTTAAAAATTAGTCAAATGCAAGGTGTGCATAAATAGCATGCGGCCAAGCCATGCAAAAAGGCTCCAAATGCAGACACAACCGTGTTGATCGAACACACTATAAAGCAATGTCAAAATTGTTGCTAAAGAGGTACAAAAAGTAAATCAAGTAAAATAAGAAAATATAAAAATAATCTATAATGTTCCTGTCCATCCCGCTCTACACAACATGGGAAACTTAAATAAAGTGGAGCTCATATAAATATGCATTTACAGTAAATAGCAAAACAGCCCCACTCAAGGCTCGCCCTGCCCATAGAGACGGAATTTGGAGAGGCATTGTCATATAAACAGACATTTCAGTATTCATACAGTATAGTGTGTGTATGAGACATAAGCCAATGCAGTTTAGAAAATGTTACTTTGGCACAAACCAACGGACCTAATGCAAATCATAACATATAATAAACTCCATTATACTAGTTTGCTCTAATTGTATCTTGTCCAACAGCAGAATAGAACAGAAGGTGCATGTGCCACCATAATTCAATTTAATAATAATAAGATATCTTCCAAGTTCTGTTGCCCCATTAAGGAAAACGTATAAGAACTCCACTATAGGAAGCTGACTCTGTATATACTATACCGAAATCGGGTACAGTGTGCACAGAGTCCAGGGGTTCCCCAGCGGTTTAACAGAGACTAAAGTAGATAATACTAATGTTCTCTTTTGTGGTACAGTGGTTATCAGTGGGTAGTACAAAGCAGTTGTTTTACAATCACAGTTGAGAAATGAGGCGCACACTCAATGACTAACTCCATGCCAATGTCTCTATATAGCAAAAATATATTTGGTTACTTTATTTCTAGAACCAGAAGATCTTTGTTGCAGGTAAGTACAATTGACAATAGGTATCAAGCATATGTACCAAATGTACTTTGGTTTTTGCAGGTAAAGCAGTTTACAAGTAAGTAACATTTCTTTTTCAAAAGTTGACACAGTGCAATTTTTTATAGGAGTCAGTAGGGGAAAAGTGTTAGCACAATTAACAGGTAAGTACACGACTTATGATTCCAGTCTTCGGGGGCTAGGATGTCCATAGTTCAAAGTTTAGGGTGACTCCAAAAGTGCACCGCCAGCAACACAGGGTCGGCTGGGTGCTTAGGTCAAAGTTGGAGTCGGGTTTACAATGGAATCCTCAGAAAGACTGGGGGTGCTCAGTAGAAAGCAGATTGCAAGTAAGTTCCCACGGTTTCAGAACAGAGGCCTCGGGGTTTAGGTCAGCACTGGGGGAGCCCACAGGTTCACACCAAACACACACCCTCAGGAGCAGCAGGGTGCAAACACAGAGCTGTGTGCCCAATGCATTTCAATAGGTGGACCCCGGGGGTCACAAAAGATGCTGCAGGCTGGGCCCAGGCGGTCATTTCCGGGAAACCAAAGGCTGGACAGGTAGGAGAGGCACCTGCTGGACGTTGCTGAACTGCCAGTCAGATTCCCAAAGGCCAGGGGGTTGCAGGTGCATGGGTCTCCATGGGTGTCAGGTATCTTCGTTGGATCCGGTCACAGTCAGTGGGGTCCTCTTGATTCAGGCTTCAGGCATTGCTGTGTTCGCCAAGAGGGTCCCACCATGGGTGGACTTGAGGTCAGACCTTGTCTGTACCAGTGGGCACCTGGACTCTGGCCGTGTGTGCCTGGTGCAGAGTGGGCAGGGCTTGCAGATACGAGGCAGTTCTGCAGTCCTTTTGGAGGTTTATTCTGTACAGGGATGCTGTCCTTTAGAGTTCTTGGTCCTCTGCTGGGCAGACAGTCCTCTTTGGGTTTGTAGAGGTCGCTGGTCCTGCAGGATGCGTCGCCTTCTTGAAGCAGGGGTCTTTGAAGCTGCAGAAAGGCCTCTAGGGCTGGGGCCAAGTAATTTGTCGTCTGGAGTCTTCACTGCTTTTTTCTTTCTGATTGCGATTGTCATGAATCTGGTGAGTAAGGTTCAGGGGTGCCCCTAAATACTAGATTTAGGGGCTTTACAGGGGTCAGTAGTAAATGGCTACTGTCCCAGAGGGTGGCTACACCCTTCCTGTGCCAACTCCCTTTGGGGAGTGGGGCACATTCCTGTCCCTACTTGTGCCTGTCCTCCAAACCAAGATGGAGGATTTCTGCAAGGAAGGGTTCACTTCAGCTCTGGACACCTTCGGGGTGGTCCCAGCTGATGTGGTCACTCCTCCTTGATTTTCCTAATTTTCCTGCTGGACCTGTCAGCAAAAGCAGGGCTTGGCTCAATGGGCAGGCATCTCCACTAGCTGGACTGCCCTGGGGCACTGTAACAGGAGGCCTGAGTCATTGACACTCACTACCAAGTGTTAAAGTTCTTGCAGGGGGCAGATGTGATGTACCTCCAACCAGAGCATGCTTTGTTTCTGACCCCAGAGAGCACGAAGGCTCTCACTCCATGGGGTCAGAAATGTGTCTGCTAGCGGCAGGCTGGCACAGACTGGTCAGTCCTGCACTAAAGGGTTGGGAAAAATACAGGGGGCATCTCTAAGATGCCCTCTGTGTGCATTGTACAACAAATCCAACACTGGCATCAGTGTGGGTTTATTGTGCTGAGAAGTTTGATATCAAACGTCCCATCCTTCAGTGAAACCATCATGGAACTGTGGAGTTTGTAATGACAAACTCCCAGCCCATGTACTTAATATGGCCACATTGCACTCACAATGTCTAAGAAAGGACTTAGACACTGTAGGGGCATACTACTCATGCAGCTATGCACTCAACTGTAGCATAGTGCACCCTGCCTTACTGATGGAAGGCCTGCTAGAGGGGTGACTTACCTATGCCACAGGTAGTGGTTTGTGGGCATGGCACCCTGAAAGAGGTGCCATATCGACTTTACCTTTTTCACCCACCAGTGTGCAATGGCAGTGTGCATGTGCTTTGTGAGGGGTCCCTTAGGGTGGTACAATACATGCTGCAGCCCTTAGGGACCCTCCCTAGTCACAGAGCCCTTGGTACCTCTGGTAACTTTTACAAGGGGCTTAGCTGTGTGCCAGGGGTGTGCCGATTGTGGAAACAGTGGTACAGTTTAGGGAAAGAACACTGGTGCTGGGGCCTGGTTAGCAGGATCCCGGCACACACTCAAGTTAGCATCAATGTCAGCCAAAAAGTGTGGGTAACCCGGCCAAAAGGAACACTTTCCCTCACCTACCTCAACACAAAATATCTAGCACTACTGATATCATAGCCACTGAGCCTTAAGTCACTACACTTTCACTGATTTGGTTGAAACGCGTTGCCCAGAGCCTTAGAAGTTTTTCAGTTCGTGAAATCGGCACGTGAATAAAGCGATTATTGTGCAATGAATCGGGAGTGCCAGCATCTCTTTCACCAATGTGAATGGGAAGAGATTATTTGTATATTTATGGAGCCTGCATCCGGAGCCATGCACCAGCCTCATTGGAGGTAGTAGTCAGCTGTTGCAGGACGCTTGCAGATATATATATATATATATATATATACATATATATATATATATATATATGTATGTATATATATATATAGATAGATAGATAGATAGATAGATAGATAGATACACATATATATATGTGTGTGTGTGTATTTACTGAAAAAAACAAAGGTTGAAGTGATGTTACAATTAGGAATTGTAATTATATTTTTAACTTAAATAAACCTTAGAAATTCAATTAAAAAAATCTAAATTTAAAGAAACATGCTAGTTAGGTGAAAATGTCACTTATAACATAATGTTTGAAACAAGCAAAACCACTGAAATTCACCAATGAGACGTAGCTCACTTTGTGCCCCAGCCATGCATAGTGTTGTCATCAGTGATGAAATTTCAGATGTTGCAGTGATGTTATTAATGATGTCATAGAACGTGTCATTAGTGATGCAATATGAGAGGCAATTAGCAGTGCATAGTTAGAGGGTGAGGGGCCTCCCCACCAGGTCTAGAAAGCAGGGTACCCCATCCTGCCACCTATATGTTTTTTTGTTGTTGTTGTTGTTTTTTTCTTTTTAATACTTTTTTTCGCAGGACAGGGGAGGTTGAGTCCCCTGGTCCTGAAATGGATGCCATCACATCTTTCTTGATGTTGTGGCAGCGATTCAAATCTTAACTAGATTCTGCAGGTTCTCTGTGGCATGATATATACTTAAATTTTAAACATTACTTTTGCAAAATCTTCTGAAAAGATTTACGCCAAATCACAAAAAGCACGTCTTCTGCCCCAAGATGTAGCTTTCTACCAAATGTGGTGTAATTCCGCTCAGCAGTTTTTGTAGTATCACTGTTCAACATTCCTATGAAAAAATGAATGGAGAAAACCGGTTTTGGGACTCCCCAGCACCCCAAACACCTCCCAACCTCCCTCCCCACTACTCTCCATTTTCCCTGCCAACGCTTCATGGATCACCCTGAAACTTTTCAGGAAGAAGCTAAGGTGGATGTGACTTTATTTTGGAAAGTTTCATGAACATTGGTCAAACGGCGTCAAATTTATAAACAAACCAACAAATGCTGTTCCTATTGAAACATGGTCCTGACTATATATCTATCCAGTGGCAACTGAAAACAATGAGGGTTAAAGTGGAGCTATATGTAAATAAGGTAGTAAGATTTTAACTTATGTTAAAATAACATAGAAACTCACTGGGAAAAAAACAATTGCCAAATTAGAGTTATGCGTATGTCTTGTAATAATAGAAACGTTCAAATTTAAAACTAAAAATACTGCATTTCACCAGTTATTTGTAATTTACATTAAGTATTACTTGCACCACCTTAGAATCCAGGTATCATCAATGATGTAATATGTGAGATCATAAGCAGTGCGTCATAGTAATGGAAGCGATACTTATGTCAATTTCTTCGGTGAGCAGCCTGTGACATTGCCTGGGCTCATGGGCTTCCAGTGGGGTCAGCTAATCAGAATCCTTTTTTGTTCTTTTTGACCATGGGACTCCCACGGCAACAGAGTCCCAAGTCAATATTTTTTTTACTTTCATTTTTCTAAAATAGATGTTTACACAAAATCACAAAAAACATGTTTTCTCCATCAATATATAGCTTTCTACCAAGTTTGATGTAATTCTTTTAAGCCGTTATTTTCTGTATTGCTGTTAAATTTTCATAATTCTGAAATAATCAGAGTATATGATACTTCCCTGGCTGGTAGACTGTGGCTCACTTGATGCTCTACTGGAGCACAACCAGACGTTAAATCAGTCAGTGATTGCAGAAACAAGTGAACTGAGTAATACTTCTTAAATGTACATAAAACAGTCTGTTTGGTACTCTTTCAGCTGAATTATTGCATATTCTTGTTATCCTGCCTAACAGTTCGTCTATACAATTAAAATATTCCAGGGCAGACTCATATTTGGCCAAATCAAACCAAAGTCCAAACCTCCCTTCTGATCACGACTGTTTTGGGTGAACCGGATTGACTATCCCAAGAGAATTCCAGATTTTCAGAAGCACAATACGCACCCACTAATGCTAGTTGCAAGCTCTCAGTGATTAACATCCCAGGACCAACAACACCTAGGGTGTTGTCTGCTCCAGTCCATACTCCGCAGGGGGGCACTTCAGCATCAAATTACCTAGCCACTCATGCTGCAGTCTCCACACACCCCTACGGACAGCCCAGGGGCACATGGAGTAAGCCCCCAAGGCACCTAATCTTCCAACGATGGCCACAGATAACTTCCAATCACTTGTCTCCTGGAATGTGGCTGCCATAAAATCAAAATTCCTCTTGCCTTATTAGACTGATTTCTTCTGTATATTTGATGTTTGCATACTCCAGGAAACCTGGAGCACAGAGCTGGTGTTTAGGACCGGGTACACCAATTCTTGGATTCTGGCCAAAGCTGATCACTTCGGAAGGCCATATGGTGGCTTATTAGTCTGGTTAAGAACTTCATTAAACTGCTTGATTGAAAAATTGGATAATGTGTCCCCAGATGTACTAGGAATCCGAATGAGGTCAAACAGGGCCCCAACTGTCGACATTTATAACATCTATGCCAGAGGGGTCAAGGATGGCAAAAGGTCAGAAAATCTGCTTACATTAGGGAAATACTCGAGACCCTGCCTAGTAATCAACATGTAGTATTAGCTGGGGACTTCAATACTACAGTTGAACCCTTGTACTGTGAAGACACTTATCTGTCTTCAGAGGAAGACGAGCGGTGGTGCATTCCCCAACTAGAATTGCCTCCCATAAAAAGATGTAAAATTCTGCAAACAAATCTGTGTACTAATATGTCGATTCACAAAATTCCAATACGGAGCAGCCTCCTTATCTAGCCTACTTCATCACCATTCACGAGGTCGGTCACAAAATATGACATAGTCTGATTAGTCCAAATCACAAGTTGGTGGCCTGCAAAGGTCAGGCAGACCACCATATCTGTAATTGATTCAAAATATATATATAAAATAAGCAGCCTGTTTTAATTAAAGGACATTGGACAACTTTTAAACCATCCTTGACCATTACCTACACCACTGAAAGATTCACAAAAATTCACAAAGGGGAAGGAGTCCAAAAGGGAGTCACAAAGGGGAAACAGTCCTTGACCATTGCCTACACCATTGAATGATTCACACAAATTATATTTATAAAATTATAATTATAAAATCGATATCCATTCACATACCCATCTAGAAGCAGTAAAGCTTCACTGACTCCTACAATGGGGTTGCAAATGCCCAGTATCAATTTTGTGGTTGCAAACACTGAATTGGACTGTTTGCAAATGCACAAAAGGTACATCTGACTATCGATAAGCTGTTGGGCTTACTGATCTTGGCAAAGAAACACATGGTACTTACAGTTAGTACACCAAAATTGACCTGTAATTAGGGAAAACTTGAGCTGACAGAGGTAAAATTGTATTTTATGGCCAAACAGCTGCAGCATTTGATACAGTTGGGAGAGGGTAAGAGATTACTGGAGGGGACACATGCACAGACCTCCTTGCGGTAGTTGTTGTTGGTAAGAGGAAATATATCTTAATTGGTATCCTTATGTAGTGAAGTAGGTAGAAAGGACATGGGTGTGGATTATAAAAACGTTTTGAGGCCTCCCTGGCTCTACATGTGCAGCAGTAGTGTTGTAAGGGCTCTCATATCTCTACAAGACTGCTGAATAAGGGACAGCAGCACCTTGGCTTGTAAGCGACTGAGTCACTCCTACACCAGTTGGCAAATGTTGGCCCAATCCTTATGGCTTTCTAACAGCACCTGAACAGCACACAGATACTAAAGGTGATTTCTGGCAGCCTAGCGCATGGACTCAGGGGTTTTCCCGGGGAAATATCATGGTGGAACAAGTTGTACCCTTTTCTCTTGTTAGCAGTAGGTCTCTTACACACACACACACAGACAAGAATGGAGATGAGTGGCTCAATGGTTAGAGTTGCAGACCCTGATGCAGAAATCTGGCCCAGGACCAGGGTTCAATTCCTGCCTCGGCAGGTCTTGGGCTCAATTTCCTCGGACCTGATAATTCTCGCATCAGTGCCTAATCTAATTCATGGGTCCCACTCTGTAACTCTGGGCAATAGCTTGCTTAGTTTCCACAATGGCCCCCGCAGCGCTGGGATGCCTGGCTTCACCTTGGAGGTTGCCCAGGAGTGGGCACCTCACAGGGAAAAGCCAGGAGGGGTTCCACACCAGTATGAGTACAGTGCCTTGAGACCCTAACAGGTGAGTAGTGCGCTATTCAAGTACGAAGTTTACAGATGAGGGATAGTTTTCAATACATTTATTGGAAAGACTGCAATCTATGCTAAAATACATGAGCTGCAATGATTAGGATAATGACAAGAGATAAAATCAGGTATGTGAGAATTAGAGATGTGAATATGAACAATCTCAACATTTTGCAATAAACAATAATACACAAATTCTTACCTAAAACATATTTCTACCCTAAAGAGAGAACGGCATGATAAACCTAATCTGCCCAAACCATGCGAAGTGCCCCAACTTCCGTTACCGTAGAACAAGGTCGGCCTCCAGTCTCCAAATCAGGTGGTGTAGAGACACAAAGGCTGAGGTCTGCTTCAAAGTCACGTGCAGTATGGATGGAATATCCTGGGTGGAACCCCCTCTAATGACTTTGTTCTCACAGAGTGTTTTCATAAGGCCCATGTTATTGTCCTTGCAGATATCCTGGCGTGGGTATGTACCTAGGCGTTAGATTTTATGCGCAAACTTGCATCGGCAGTACCATAAGAAAAATGACTGATATGTTCACATTCTGTTCTTGCTAGTGCGAAACAAAGGGACATGATGGCAATGCAAGACGTACGTTACTGCTAATGATGCTTTAATGGAATGGTGACTGATTATAAAATAAAAACATTTCTCCTAAAATGCAAGAACTGCAAGCAATGCTAAAATGAATAAAACTGAATAGTAAGACAGAGCATGTTTATTTAGGTAAAAGCCTGCAAGTCGAAGCTAAGCTAAGCTTCTGTTCCCAGGCAAACTAAAATGAATCCACGACAGTAGTGACTACAGCCATTGAAAACGATAAAGAACAACATGGTAATGTCACTGCTGTGTCAGCAAGTGAAAAAAAAATCTCAAGTACTTTTGCATAAGACATATCTAACACCAGTGAAACTCCACAAAATATACCCAGACCCTTTCCCAACTTGTTAGAGATGCATCAACAGGAGTGCGATTTATTTACACACAACGTGCTATTGCCCTAAACTACTAGATGTGCATATTGACCATCCAGTCCTCTTTTCTGCGCATTGTGTTTGAGTCCAAGAAAAAAAAATATGACATAAATGTGCAGTGTATGGAGTGATCTTACTGAAAAGATGTATTGTGATACATTTGTTAAGGGAGTCCACAGGCTGATCTCTGGCTCGCAGATATGGGAGCATGGGCAGTGGCAGAAGAGGGACCAAAGAAAGTGGTGAGCACGGCCGCTAGGTTGACTGATGACTTAGCTGACAAAAGTATGATTTCATGTCGCAGAGGTAAATTGACACCTCGGGCCATAGGCCTCTTTAACAAAAAGAAGTGAATGAAAGTCTCAAATGTTTAAAAAGCTTGGATAAATGTTAGAGATGTGAATTGGACAGTATGTGGAGCAGCTAAAGGTACATCTACATAAAGGAAACAGGAAGCACACAACAGTTTGATATCTATAGGGCCTATGTATTTACTGTTATGGCGGCGATAGAGGGAAGGCAGGAACTATTGGTGGCATACAGGGAAAGGGTTTGGGTTATCAGCTTGAATCCTGATATATCAGAAATGTTCTACAGAACAAAGTACTGAAAGAACAGTTTACTAGAGTATTATGATATGGAATGTGCCAGTGGATGGACTGCTTTTTATGTTCTGCAGTATGCAGTATTTGTTACTTCTTGTTGGGTAAGACTGCGCTTGGACCAAAAAGAAAAATACAGTTATTAAAGAAAACACGTAGTGCTAAGGAGACATTTTTTGAGTCTGTTCTGTGGCCCTCAAGAAGTTTGGCACTTTTGTTTTTGAAAGTTATATGTATTTAATGTGTGGACCACTTACCGGGAAATTATGTTCTTTCTTATAGCAAGTTAAAGATTATCTCGACATTGAAAGTGTTAGCTGTTTTTTTTTGATGATTCACACTGTTTATGAGTTTCTAATCCACACCGTATCCTGGATTAAGCCGTGACTGCGCTACCCTCTGAGAGTCCTGTGCTAAAATGAAGTACTTGGGACTTCAGTTTGAATGTGACAATACTGTGGCCTAAGAACACCAGTGCTAAACAAGGATACAAGTTTTTTCCAATAACTTCTGACTGCCTTGGGACCCTAAAAAACTGCCCTCACTATGTCCACCTGAACTTCGGGCAGTTTGGATACCTGTCAGTAAGGGAAATTAGGCAGAGTTAATTCATTTCAGATACTAAATGGAGCAAGAAATTAATGTAACGTTTTTCTTTGGGCAGGAAAAGGAAGCTGGAAGCCCCAACCCCCACCTTCAACACTAAAGCCAATATTTTCCACCAGCAGAAGATCTGAAGTTGGTTGGCACCTAGGTAACTTTAGCTGAGTACATATAACTGTTAAACTTTGGGCTTGCTGTGAATATTTGCAGTTGCATATTTCCATTTGCTTTGTTACACATTTTCTTCTACTGCAACTGCCTACTCTTGCCTCTTCCTCTCTATCTTTTTCTCTTTCCTGTGTTATTCTTCCGTCTATTTCATACCTATGCCATTTCCTACTCCTTCATTTTTCGGCCTATGTGTAGGCATATATGATGGACACAGTGACATGGGACCCTGCTGCAGAAAACATCATATAAAACATTTGTCAGCAAACATATTTCGATTTGCCATAGCCAAAGGTGGATTTTTCATGTTCCGTTTTCCTGACTACCTGTGGTGCTTGAGCAGTTTCATTTACAGACAACACGTTTGCGATGAAATTGCCACAAACTTCATAGAGATAAAACTATACAGCGTACAAAGGATAATGTGTTGACGTTGGGTTTAAATGAGTATTTCATTTACGCATCACCAGGTGTATTGTTTTGATTTGATCCTGGTAAAATCTTTGTTTCTATCACTCCTCTGAATTACAAAAAGAATATGCTTACTTTGTGCTTTCGTAACTACTGAAATATTTGCACATTTCATTTACAGGTATTTTTTAAATGTTCTTGTGTGTTAGAAAAAAAATGCATCCTATCCTTTCCTTTCACTTTCACTATAACCAGTAAATTTGTTGCATAGTTCACTCCACAAAATCTGCTAACATTATAGTCAGAGAAACAAAATTAAACACCAACTTTCCTTTTAAATCAGTAAGAAGCAATTTGTCAGAAAACACAGTCTGACATTTGACCTCTTTCTTTGAACGCCCAGCAAATTTGATAAAGTAAAAACAAAATTTAAAGCCATCTATCTGATAGAGACTTCTAGCTGCATATTCCTTCCCTTTAGAAATTCCAGGTATCAGCCTGGAATCTGGGACTTTTGCTGAGCAATACCCTTGCACCTGCCATCGGGTGGCATCATTCGGATCTGCATGGCGTCATTGGAGCTGTCTGTGACATCACGGTCGCCTGTTAAGGCATCACCCAGGCGCGCACATGTCAGTTCTTTTCCTTCTGCGCAGGTTAAGCACAAATCTGGAACAGGGCTACCCTCTGTCTTTTTTGACAGGCTTTTTTCGACCTTTTTGCGTCTGTGTGAGGATGACCTCAAGAAAGACTTGATTCAAGCTGTGTGGCGCCTGCCATTGCTGTATGTCGGTGATGGATCCACACCAGGTGTGTCTATGGTGTCTTCAGCGCAATTATGATTCAAATTTGTGCTCAGAAGCTGGGCCACGGCTCCCAAAGCTTTGAGGAAGTGGTCTGTGAAACTAATGGCAGCCCGGCAGTCGACATCGGCCAGCGTGACTCCTCAGAGGTCACGGTCCTAGTCGAGGACAAGATCACGGAACCGCTCCAGGCACAAGAAGAAGAAGTGTAAACAGACTTCAACTTCGCCTTGCCCTTCGGCCAATGAGGCGACTCGGGATCGTTGACGTTCCAGACACGGTTTTGCAGAACCGATGCTAGGGCCCACTCTGTGCCTTCCTCCCTTTCCGGAAGCCAGAGCGACTCCCGCTCAACTTAAAGAGTTTAATGAGGCCATGTGCCTCGTGTTTGAGTAGGCTGTCCCCACTAGAGTGCCCTAGGGCCTGCAGGGTCGGCAGAGGCCCCATCAGGTTCCATGTTGGCAGCTTTGGACTCGGCTCCAGTGGGGCCTTGTGGATCCGATTCTGGATCTGGAACTGCACCGCCCTCAGACAGTCGGCATTCTTTGGCTCCACTCCTGACATCAATGCTCCCTGCGCCACAAGCGCACCCCGGGGGCGCAAGCCCCATTCTGTGTATATGTACTGTGTGTGACTACAGTGGTATTGCATGAACTTTGAATGTCTCCTAGATAAGCCTTGGCTGCTCATCCACAGCTACCTCTAGAGAGCCTGGCTTCTACACACTGACTACACTACACTAATAGGAGATACCTGGTATAAGTTGCAAGTACGTGAGGTACCCACCACACACCAGGCCAGCCTCCTACATTGGTGGTGCAACGGTGGGATAAACACTTGCAATTGCCTTATCACTCTGTCACCTGGTGCTTTCCACAGGAGAGACCACTCCTTACCTAGAGGTATACATAGTACCTAGTGTAGAAAGCGAGTCTCTAATGTGTAGGTAAGCTAGGGTCTAGGCATAGCCCTTGCTCTAAACTTCTTTCAGGTAGACTAGGAGTTAGGTAGGTTAGGTACACCCTGCACTATCCTAACACACACCATGTCTGCAACTGGACACACCTCTGAGTTCATAGACTCTCCCTATGAGAACTTGGCCTTCAAGGAATTAAAGGGGTTGTGTGCAGAGAGAAAGTTAGACATGGGGAGGAACCCTAATAAGAATCTGCTCTTGGGCTTCCTCCTTCAGGATGACCGTGACCAAGCTGGTAGCCAGGATGAGGAGGAGGGAAAAGAAGTAGACCCTAACCCTCTGAGGTAGAACATGACATTCTAGGTCTGGGGGAGGATACCTCAAAGGGTCATAATGTTCCTAGCAGACCCACTAGTATAGCTGGAAGTGGGAAGGGAAGCCATACTGGTAGGGCCCCCTTTATACCCAGAGGAAAGCAGAAAGGGCCACTAAGCCTAGGAATAGATCCACCTCTGCTCACTCTCATATCACTTTAGTGTCCGAGGGATCATACTACACAACTCCAGGAGATGACTCTATCGATAGAGAGCTCAGGAAACTGAGACTGGAGGAGGCCAGGCTGAGGCTGCAACAGCATCAACTAACCCTAGAATGGAAAACCTTGGCAGTGGAAAGAGAGAGCGGCAGGGGCTGGGGCTAACACCCCATGGTAGCAGCAGCTCAAGCTTCAGGGATCACAAAGTCAGGGAGGACTCCTTTGATTCCAGAAACCTGCACAAAATTGTTCCCTTATACAAGGTGGGGGATGACATCTACAAGTGGTTTGCTGCACTTGAGAGGGGCTGTAAAGTTCAGAGGGTCCCTCAAAGGCAGTGGGCTGCTATCGTCTGGTTGTCCTTCTCTGACAAGGGAAGGGAAAGACTTCTCACTGTCAGAGAAGAGGATGCAGACAATTTCACCATTCTCAAAACTGCACTTTTAGATGGTTTTGGTCTCATCACTGAGCAATATAGAATAAAGTTCTGGGAGACCAGAAAACAGTCCTCACAGGACTGGGTAGACTTTGTGGACTGTTCTGTGAAAGCTTTGGAAGGCTGGTTACATGGCAGCAAAGTGTCTGACTATAAGGGCTTGTACAATTTACTATTGAGAGAGCATATTTTGAATAATTGTGTGTCTGATTTGTTGCACCAATACTTGGTAGACTCTGATATGACCTCTCCCCAAGAATTGGGAAAGAAGGCAGACAAATGTGTCAGAACAAGGGTGATCAGAAAGGCTCACACAGGGGGCGACAAAGAAAGAAAAAGGAAGCAGGTAAGTCTCATGACAAGGGTGGGGACAAAGATAAGAAAGGCCCACAAAACTGTTCTGGGGGTGGGTCTAAATCCTCTTCCAATAACAATCAGACCAAAAAGCCTTGGTGCTATATTTGTAGAAACAAAGGCCATAGGCAGGAGACAGCGCCTGTCCTAAGAAAAGCACCAAACCTCCCACCACTACAACCCCCACTCCTACAACTAGAGCCCCTAGCAATAGCAGTAGTGGTGGGAAGACTAATACTACTAATAGTCAGTACAAGGGTGTAGCAGGACTAGCTCTGGGAAGCGTAGTGGGGACTGGTTTAGTTAGGGAAACCACTGGGGCTTTTTTGCCTCTGATGGTGGCATTGACCATGCCACCCTTGTTGCTTGTCCCCTTAATATGGATAAGTACAAGCAACAACCCCTCATAAATGGTGTTCAAGTAGAAGCCTACAGTCAACATGGTGACTGAAAAACTGGTGTCTCCTGAGCAACACCTACTTGGTCACCAGTACCAAGTAATTGACGCCCACAACAATACTGTGAGCCACCCCGTGGCAGTTGTTGACCTCAGCTGGGGGGGGAGGGGATTACTGATCCTAAAAAGGTTGTAGGGTCCACAGATCTATCTCTAGAGTATCTACTAGAGGATGACTTGGAGACTTCAGCTTGGGCTGAAGTAGAGTTGGAGGCCCATGCAGCAATGCTGGATATTCCTGGGCATTTCTTTGCTTTGACCAGGGCTCAGGCCAAAAAGCAAAGAGAACAGGGAAACATGGATCCTGAAAATATGGATCAAGAGCTTCCCAAAAGCAGGGGTAGGAAGGGTACAAAATTATACCCTATCCCTCCCTTTATTGATGATTGCCCCTTTGAGGAGGAGGAATCTACTCCTTGGACATAACCTACATCTGAAGAACTCCAAGCTGACACAGCTGAGCTCTTAGGTGCAGGGGGGCCTGCCAGGGAGGAGTTAAGTGTGGCTCAAAAGACTTGTCCCACAATTGAGGCTTTGAGACAACAAGCTGTGAAACATGAGACAGGGGATGTCAGTGGCACCCACAAGGTATACTGGGAAGACAACCTCCTGTATTCAGAACCTAGGGATCCCAAACCTAGTGCCACCAGGAGATGTGTAGTACCTCTGCAATATCGAGAGAGTTTTTTTTACTCTTGGCACATGACATTCCCATAGCTGGTCACCTGTGACAGATTGGTCCCTCACTTTCATTGGCCCCATACGTCTGAAGACACAAAGGAGTTTTGTCGCTTCTGTGTCACCTGTCAAGCCAGTGGCAAGACAGGTTGGACTCGAAAGGCCCCTTTAATTCCACTTCCAGTGGTTGGGGTACCCTTTGTAAGGGTCTGGGTTAACATTGTTGGCCCCCTAGACCCTCCTACAACGTCTGGAAACAGTTTTATTCTGGTGGTGGTGGACCATGCCACCTGGTATCCAGAAGCCATTCCTCTTAGGACCACTACAGCTCCTGCAGTGGCCAAAGCCCTCCTGGGAATCTTTTCCAGAGTGGGTTTCCCAAAAGAGGTGGCATCCAACAGAGGTAGCAACTTCATGTCTGCATAATTAAAAGCTATGTAGAACGAATGTGGTGTAATTTATAAATTCACCACAGCTTACCATCCCCAAACAAATGGGTTGGTTGAGCGTTTTAAGAAATCACTCAAAGGCGTGATTATGGGACTCTCTGGAAAAACTCAGGAGGAGATGGGATGTCCTATTGCTCTGCCTCCTCTTGGCCTACAGGGAGGTACCCCAAAAGGGAGTGGGCTACAGCCCCTTTGAACTACTCCTTTTTGCTCACCCTGTTAGGGGTCCACTTGCACTGGTGAAGGAGGGATGGAAGCAACCCCTGCATCCCACAAAACAAGACATAGTGGATTATGTACTTGGCCTCAGATCAACAATGGCTGAATATATCAAGAAAGCTCATAAAAACCTTCAGGCCAGCCAAGAATTGCAAAACCAATGGCATGACCAGAAGGCTTTTCTCACTGTGTACCAACCAGGACAGAAAGTGTGGGTCCTGGAGTCTGTGGCTCCCAGGGCACTCCAGGACAAATGGAGTGGATCACACATAGTGGAAAAAAGGGTGAGGTCACTTATGTGTCAGACCTTGGCACTCCAAAAGTCCCCTCAGGGTACTTCATGTTAACTGCCTAAAGCTCTACTATGACAGGGCTGACTTAACCCTGCTCATGGCCACTGATGAAGGACAGGAAGAAGAGAGTAACCCTCTCCCTGACCTCTTCCCAAGCCCTGCAGCTGATGGCTCAGTGGAGGGGGTAGTCTTAGCAGATTGCCTCTCTGAGTCTCAAAAAGAAGACTGGAGAAATTTCCTAGGACAGTTCTCTGAACTGTTTTCACTTACACCTGGTCAAACCACATGGTGTGAACACACCATTGACACAGGGGACAGCCTATCTGTGAAGAGTAAAATCCACAGGCAGTTTGACCATGTCAGTGACTGCATCAAAGCAGAGGTACAAAAGATGCTGGACCCAGGAGTCTTTGAGCAGTCTGATAGCCCCTGGGCTAGCCCAGTGGTGCTGGTCCCAAACCCCACTCTCAGAATGGGAAAAGAGAGATGAGGTTTTGTGTTGACTATAGAGGGCTCAATACAGTAACCAAAACTGATGCTTATCCTATCCCTACGACAGATTAGCTCATAGTAACACTGGCATCTGCAAAGTATCTGAGCACTTTTGACCTTACTGCTGGCTATTGGCAGATTAAGTTGTCAGAAGAGGCTAAACCCAAAACTGTATTTCATTTTCAAACACTGGAGGGCACTAACAATTCACAGTAATGCCCTTTGGTCTGGAAAATGCACCTGTCACTTTTCAGAGGCTGGTGAACACAGTCCTCTAAGGTCTGGAAGCCTATAGTGCAGCATACCTAGATGATATAGCTGTCTTTAGCTCCACCTGGAATGATCACCTGGTCCACCTCTGGAATGTTTTAGAAGCTCTGCAAAAAGCAGGCCTCACTATCAAGGCTTCAAAGTGCCAGATAGGGCAGGGGAAGGTGGTTTATCTGGGACACCTCGTAGGTGGGATACAGATTCAGCTACTACAGGTGAAGATCCAAACAATGTTGGATTGGACTCCCCTGTACTACACAAACTCAGGTCAGAGCCTTCTTCAGCCTCACTTGGTATTACAGGATGTTCAGTAAGATCTATGCCTCCATTGTAGCCCCTCTTAATGACCTCACATCTTAGAAAATGCCTAAAAAGGTGTTATGGACAGCATGCTGTCAAAACGCTTTTGAGGAACTTAAACAGGTCATGTGTCCTGCACCTGTTCTAAAAAGCCCTAACTACTCCAGGAAGTTCATAGTACAAACTGATGCTTCAGGGGTCGGGCTTGGGGCAGTTCTCTCGCCACTCAATACAGCCAGTCAGGATCAACCAGTAGCTTTCATTAGCAGAAGGTTGACCCGCAGAGAAAAGTGTTGGTCGGCCAAAGAGAGAGAGTGGTCTGGGCCTTGAAGAAGTTGAGACTATACCTCTTTGGTCCTCACTTCATTGTTCAGACAGACCACAAACCACTCTTATGGCTTAAACAGATGAATGGAGAAAACCTCAAATTGTTAAGGTGGTCCTTTTCCCTACAGGGGATGGACTTTACAGAGGAACATAGACCTGGGAGTAACCACTCCAATGCAGATAGGCTCTCCAGATATTTCCACTTAGACAAAGAAGACTCATCGGGGCAAGGTTAACCTTCTTGTCCTTTATTTGGGGGTGGAAGGGGTTATATAGGAAAGTGACCTCTTTCTTGGCATGGTTACACCCTTGATCTGCCTATCAGTGTGATTGACTTTGTTTACTGGGATCCTGCTAACCAGAATCCCAGTGATTATGCTCTCTCTCAAAAGTCTGTATTTCACCATACAGTTGGCACACTGGTGCCCCACTGTAAGTCCCTAGTATATGGTACCTAGGTACCCAGGAGGTTCCAGGGGATCCCTATGGGTGCAGCATATATTTTGGCACCCATGGGGAGCCCAAACAAAGGGTTCCGCAGGACTGCCATTGCAGCCTGCATGAAAAGGTGCAAGCACCCTTTTACTGCCACTTTTCACTGCACCAGGTCACTTATAAGTCACCCATATGGCAGGCCTTCTTCCCCAGAGGGCAGGGTGCAAAGTACCTGTGTGTGAGGGCACCCATGAACTAGCAAAGATGACCCCACAATCTCCAGATTCATTTTCCTGGACTTAGTGAGTGCGGGGATGTCATTTTATGTGTGTAATGGACATAGGTCAGTACCTATCTCCGGCTACATAATGGTAACTCTGAACATAGGCATGCTTGGTATCAAACATGTTGGAATTATACCCCAATGCTTTTACAAGCATTGGTTGTATGATCCCATGCACTCTGGCGGCTCCTTAGAGGACCACCAGCATTGCTCCTACAGCCTTCTGAGGTTTTTCCGAGCAGCCCAAGCTGCTGCCACCTCACAGACAGATTTCTGTCCTCCTGCTGCTTAGGCAACTCAAGTCCAGGAAGGCAGAACAAAGGATTTCCTTTGGGGAAGGGGTTACACCCTCTCCCTTTGGAAATAGGTTTTACAGGCTTGGGAGGGGTAGCCTCCCCAAGCCACTGGTAATGCGTGGAAGTGTACATTTGTTGCCCTTCTTGCATAATCCAGCCTACACTGGTTCAGGAACCCCCACTCCCTGCTCTGGTGCGAAACTGGACAAAGGATGGTACTCAGAGCCCCTCCAGAGGGTCTCTGGGTTTTGCCATCTTGGATTCAAGGTTGGCAGGGAACTCTGGGAGCATCTTTGTGGCCAGTGCAGGCAGGTGACTTCAGAGCCCCCTCCTGATAGGTGGTCACCCAGCTAGGTGACCAATCCCCCTTTCAGGGCTATTTAGGGTCTCTTTCTTGGGTGTTTCTTTAGATTCAGCTTGCAAGACTCCAGCAGGATTCCTCTGCAACCTCCACTTCAACTTCTGACTAAAGTAACTGCATCTGTACACTCCAGGACCTGACAAGCAAAGTTTCCCCAGTCGTGCATCCACTGTGGACAGCCTGTCTTCAGCCTGTGCCAGAAAGAAGGAGGAATCTCCCTTGGGGTGAATGAGTCTCCAGGCACTAACTGTAACGACGACTGGCTGCGTGGATCCCCTCTCCTGCCTCCTGCTGAGCTGCGTGGATCCTTCAACATGGGTGGGGGACTGAAGTGGTCCCAATGGTCCTCTCTTCCAGCTGTCCAACTTTGGTGGAGGTAAGCCCTTGCCTCCCCACACAGGATAGGACCACCGTGCATTGCTTAATTTGCAACTGCCAAGGCTTGTTGGCATCCTCTCCAAGGGATCTTCAGGCATCTTGAAGCTCCAGCCCAAGCACTCCATCCTGCGACGCACATCCCCCGAGTGGTTTTCCTGCGGCGTGGGCCTCCTTTTCGCTCCTTCTTCGACTACTGTGTCCCCATCCTGTGGGACTCCTGTGGGTGCTGCCTGTGCTTCTGTGGGCTCTCTGTGTCACTGAGGGCCCGTCTGACTCCCCCTTCTGGGTAGAGTCCACCTGGTCCTTCCTGGTGCCCAGCAGCACCACTTTCCGCCAGCTGCAAGTTTTGTGTGTGCCAAGGCTTGTTGGTGGAATCCAAAGACGCAAACCCTACTGCAATCCTCCTTCCAGCGCAGAACATCACCTGCATCCTCCAGGAACTCAGCTTCGTCTTCTGGGCTGCAGTGCTGGCTCTCCTTCATCACAGTCAATTCATCTCTTGCACCTTCAGTCCGGTGGGTAGCAGCTCCTGCCCTTCCTGAACTCTGCTGTGCTTGTTGGACTTTGTCCCGTTCTTCCACAGGTCCTCTTGTCCAGGAATTCACTGTTGGTGTCTTGCAGTCTCTTCTGGGCTCTGCATTATTTTTCATCTCTTCTAGGTGGGTTTTCTGGGGAATTTGCAGTGATTTATCCCTGCTTTCCTGATTGCAAGGGGATGTTTTGGTACTTACCTTTGGGCATTCCTAGTACTCCCAGCTCCCCTCTACGCACTCCACTTACCTAGGTGGGGGACCAAATATGGCATTCCACTTTTTTATTATAAGGTTTGTGCTCCCCATAGGGCCATTATTCTCTTTTTTGATTTCCACTATATTGCACTGTTTTCTAACTGTTTTTATGCATTTTGTGTATTACTTACCACCTAAGGGAGTATAGTCTCTATGGTATTTTTGGTATTTGTGTCACCAAAATAAAGTACCTTTATTTTTGTAAAACTGAGTGTTTTCTTTCATTTGTGTAAATACTGTATGTGACTACGGTGGTATTGCATGAGCTTTGCATGTCTCCTAGATAAACCTTGGCTGCTCATCCACAGCTCCCGCTAGAGACCCTGTTTCTAGACACTGACTACACTACACAAATACCTGGACCTGGCATAAGGTGTAAGTACCTTAGCTACCCATCACACACCAGGCCATCCTCCTACAAGGCAATACTCCAATAGGAGGTAAGAAGACACACAATTATGTGCACATTAGAAGTCAGTGATTAGCATAGAAAGCAATAGCAAATAGTAAAGGCCCTAGGGGCCGACCAAGCCATTTACTAAGTGTGAGAAAACAGGGCTGATTGCAGAGGCCCCATAACTTTTTGCCCCCATTTTTCTCTTTTTGCTGGTGTTTTCCTGACTTTGATGTTGCCCTGGGTACTGCTAACCAGTCCCAGGGCCTCTGCTCTGTGTAAAATGGATATGCAAATTAGGCTCATTATAATTGGCTAAGTTAACCTACCTATATGTCCCTAGTATATGGTAGGGCATGTAGGTTTAGGGACCACAGCATAAGTGGTGCACACCTAGGTGCACTGCTGAGGTGCCCAGTGTCATTTTAAAGGCAGGCCTGCTTTGCTGGCTGCTTTTAAATTAAAGTTATATGCAAATTCGACTTTGGAATTAAAGGTACTTCCAAAGTCTTAAACTACCTTATTTTTACATATAAGTCACCCCTAAGGTGTGCCCTATGTGCCCCTAGGGCTGGGTGCCATATAACTGTAAGCAGGTACTTTATAAAAATAGATTTATAAGCCCTGGTGAGGTAAAAACAGCCAAATTCGTTTTTCCCTCATTGAAGTAAATGGCCTTCATAGGCTAGAATGGGCAGACTTTATTTTAAATTTTAAAGTCTCCTTAAATGTTACAAACCAAGAATTTGGTATCAAATTGATTGTTGTAATAAATCCCACAACTTCCAGTTGTTGGATTTAATATAACTTGTCCAGGTAAAAAGTTTAGACTTTACCTAAAAAGTTGCCAATTTCAGCTCTGCATTGTTTTTGTTGCTGTGCTCTGATTGGCCAGCCTGCAGCAGCTTCTGCCAGGCTGCCTTGATTAGGTGTGAAGTGGCCTGGCTTCACACAAAGGAATGTGCTTGGGGGAGAGAATCTCCCCTCAGCAGATGGTGAGGCAGGAAGGGGGAGGGCGGCCAAACTGGTCTTCAAAGGCAGAGAAGGACATTTGGAGCACCCAGCAACACCCCCACATCCTGCAACCCCAGACAATTAGGTTCCCCGCTTGATTAGATTAGGAGAGGGCAGGAGAGGGGTGTGTTTATGATTTTTAGCCACACCAGTGGGTGGGCTCAGCCAGATGTAACCTCCAAAAATCAGATTCAGCTATGTTGGATTTTTAGAGACTGTTGCCTTTTGGGATGGATTTTTGCCACACTTCCCAGGAAGTGGTCATCACAGGGGGATGACCCTGTACCTGATTGGAGGACCAGGACCCCCCTGCTTTTCACCCAGGAGCAAGGATAAAACTGGCAGACCTGCCCCCACACCTCAGATCCCCTCCAGAAATCAACAAGAAAGGAACTAAAGAAGAAGAAGGACTGCCCTGCTGGACCCCTGGCCTGCACCTGGACCCTGCACTCAGAAGGACTGCACCAGCTGCACACTTGGGCTTCACCACAAGAAGGACTTTGCCTGGCTTCAACTGGTTCAAGGAGGGACTCCCTGTTTGCTACAGGTGAAAAATTGCTAACCAGAGTCCCCTGCACCAACTCCTGAAGAAAGCGACCAGCTGACCACTGTCCAGTGGCCAAAAAGGAGTTTGCGCCAGGTGCATTCTGGGAGTTGAAGTCCGCACCCCCCAAGGACCATCACAGAACTTCTGGACCCTTGGGGTGAGCTGTGGACCCCAAAAGAACCTTAAAAGAACATCTGGGTGAAGCCCCAGAAGTTTGGAAAAGATTTGAGAATTTTTGGAAAAAAGCTCCAGAGAGGGACCGACCCGCCGCGGAAATTCTAGCCGGCTTGCCTCAACCGCGACCCGGCCTGACTTCGTGGTTCGTCCCGGTAAAGAAAAACATCCAAAAAAGAGACTATGTCCGAACGTAAAAAGTTGACCGGGACCTCCCAGCCTTCGTATCCGAGAAGGGCTCCATGGACGTCGGATCAAGATCCAGGTTTAACCCGGTCGAAGGTTTTTCATCTCGAAAAAACGACTAAGTCCGAAGGTAAAGTCTCCACCGAGGAAACCCACATCGCGTATCCGGACAAGGGCTCCAGGAGGTCGGATTCAACTGGCAGGTTCGTCCCGGTGAAGAAAAACTTCAAAATAAAGACTAAGTCAGAAGGTAACTTTTTAACCGAGGCCTCCCGCGACCTGTAGCCGAGCAGGGCTCCATCGCGGTCGGCCTGAAAGTTTGACTTTGCCCCGGTCGAGGTGCAACCAGATGACCCGATTGGCGCTTTTTGTTTCTAAGCGCTAGAAAAGTAATAATTCTTTAAAAATTCATATCTCCGGTTCCCCTGAACCGATTTTAATCGTTTTTGTGTCATTTTAAAGATAAAAATATAAACTATTTTTATAAATTGGTTTTGGATTTTTAAACTGTTTCCTGTCTTTTATTTAATTACTGTTTTGTGATATTTGAATGCTTTACACTTTGTCTCCTAAGTTAAGCCTTGACGCTCGTTGCCAAGCTACCAAGGGTTGAGCTGGGATTAATTTACTGAGACCTAACTGTACCTACGTGGAGGTTAGTGGCTTGTTGCTAGGTGTAGGTACCTACCTGCCCTACCAATAACCCATTTTCCAACACTAAGTAAGTGGAATATGAAAGACAGTCCTCCACCCAAGGAAGTGGAATCAGTAGGAGGGAGCTGGAGGAACTAGGAACCCTAAAAGGTAAGTACCAGAGTGCCCCCCAGCGACCAGGAGAGAGGAGGTAAGTACCTGTTTTTTCCCCAAACCCACATGAGAACTTTGGAAAAGGACTGTGCAAGACCCAGACAAGACTGGAAGAAACCTAAGGTGGATCCTGACAGAAGAGGACCTGGAAAAATAGGAGACAAAGCCCAGTTTTGAGTTGGAGTGTCGGGCTGTGGCAGGAGCCACTAACCACTCTTCAGTGGGTGCAGGACCAGGTGGATGAAGAAAGTTAGCAGTGCAGCAGAGGAGCAGAAGAGGAGTTCAAGAACTTATGCGAGTCAGCGGTCATGATGCAGTCAATCTGTGCTGCTGGAAAACCACCAGAAAGCCTTGGCAAATTCAACAGACGGAGAAGAAGGTTTTGCAAGGCTGAAGAGGACCGGCAAGGCCCAGGGGACTCGAACAAAGGAGGAGAATCTGAGGTGACCCTCAGCATCTGTGAGAGTCAGAACAAGACATCCTCCATAGGCGACCCACAGACAGCAGGCACAAGAAGGAGTGCTGGGGGCCGGGGCTACACAGAGCATGAAGATCCCTTGGAGGATGAACAAATAAGCCTTGGTAGCTGCAAGAGTCACAGTGCACTGGGGTACTGTCTTGCAGGAGAGGCAAGGGCTTACCGTCTCCCAAGTTGGATAGCTGGTAGAGAGGACCAAGGGGACCACTCCAAACCACCACCTGTGATGCAGGATCCATGCAGTTCCGGAGGAGAGAGGATCCACGCAGCTGTCGTCATTGCAGTTGGTGCCTGCCGATGCAGGGGAGTGACTCATTTACTCCAAGGGAGATTCCTTCTTACTTCTTGTGCAGGCAGAAGACTTGTTGCCATCAGAGGATGCACAGCCAAGGAACTGTTGCGTTTGCTGGAAGGAGTCTGAGGAACAATGCTGCATAGTGAATCATCAATGGAGTTGCAGATTGTTGGTTCCTGTTGGGTACAGTTGAAGTCCCGGGGACCACCGGCCCCTGCTGTGGCATGCAACCGGACAATGGAAAGGGGAGTGACCACTCCCCTGTCCATCACCACTCCAGGGGTGGTGCCCAGAGCTCCTCCAGGTGGCCACTTGATTCTGCTACCTTGAATTCAAGGTGGGCAGAGGCCCCTGGGGGTATCTGTGTGGCCAGGTCAGGCAGGAGACGTGACAGCCCCCTTGTGATAGGTGGTCACCTGGCTAGGTGACCAATCCCCCTTCCAGGGCTGTTTAGGGTCTCCCTCTTTGGTGGGTCTTCAGATTCGATGGGCAAGACTCCAGCAGGATTCCTCTGCACCATTTACTTTGACTTCTGGCCACTGACCCACACTACTGCAGCCCTTCATACAGGATTCTGCCCTCCTGCTGCCTGACTAGCTCAAGCAGGCAAAGCAGAACAAAGGATTTCCTGTGGGAGAAGGGTGCAACCTCCTCTCCTTTGGAAATAAGTGTTACATGGCTGGGGAGGGGTAGCCTCCCCATGCCACGGCTTGCTTTGAGGGGCCCATTTGGTGCCCTCCTTTTATAATCCAGTTTGTACCAGTCCAGGGACCCTCAGTCCCTGCTATGGCATGAAACTGGACATAGGAAAGGGGAGTGACCACCCCCCTGCCCATCATCGCCCTAGGGGTGGTGCCCAAAGCTCCTCAAGGTGGCCACTTGATTTTGCCATCTTGAAATCAAGATCGGCAGGGGCCCCTGGGAGCATCTGATTGGTCAGGCCAGACAGATGATGCCAAAGTGACCAAGTACCTTTTTCGGGCTATTTAGGGACTTCCTTATGGGTGGGTCGGCATGCAAAACTCCACCAGGACTCCTCTGCAATTACCTTTTCTGCTCCTGGCCACCGGAATTTCTGCTGGACTCCACAGGAACCAAACAAGGCTGCAACAGTGAAACGACCTCTCCTTGCTACATTGTTTCTGTGACTCCTGTCAGCAACTTGGAACATTTTCATGGCTGTGCATCCTCTGGAGTAAACAATACTTCATCTGCCACAAAGAAATAAGAAGGAATTTCACTTGGAGTAAAGGAGTCACTCCCCAGCATCCGCAGGCATCTAAGGCAACGACGTCCGGCTGGTGAGATCCGCTGTCCTCTGGACCTGTGAAGATTCTCCAACACAGGTGGTAGTTCTGAGGGGCCCCCTGGGTCGTCTCTGCCTTCTCTCCAACTTGGGAGTCGGTGTGCCCTTGCCTCTTCCTCCAGGACAAAATCCCTGTGCACTGTAACTGTTGCAGCAACCAAAGCTCGTTGACTCCTGCTCAGAGGGATCTTCTGGCTACAGGTAACCCCGGCCAACAGCACTCTACCTCTGCAAGCACAGTCCCCTCTCTACTGCTCCAGCGACGAGGGACTCCTCTTCAGGTGTGCTGACTGGGCCTGACTGCGACTTACTGTGCCTGCTGCCATTGCGTTGCTCATCAAGGTTCCGACTGCTTCTGCGGCTCTCCTGTCTTCTTAGGGTCAGCTCAGACTCCCCTCCAAGGGTCAAGTCCCCAGGCATTGCTGGTCCTCCTCAGCTTTGCAAGTCTCCAACAGCTCCAGTTGTATTTCCCTGTGCTTGTTGGTGAAACTCCTGACCACTGACCCGTCTGCAATGTGGCGACTGGTGAGGGACAGCTCCTAGGTGACTTCAGGGACTCCTTTCCAGCTCCTGGACTCCTCAATAGGGCTTTGCTATTTCTAATGGTTTTAGGCTAATTCCTAGTCCTTAGCTGTGTACATTTTGTTTCCTCCAGAAAGGGGGGTGGTTGCCTTTAGTAATCTAGGGCCGGATGTAGGAAGCCGTTTGCATGGTGCAAACTGCGAAAATCGCAGTTTGCGCCATGCAAACGGCCTTATGCGATGCTCATTCACAATTTGCGAGTCGGTACCGACTCGTAAATTGTGAATGTGACTCGCAAATAGGAAGGGGTGTTCCCTTCCTATTTGCGACTCTCATCGCAATTCGCAGTTACCACCAGTGTCACACTGGTGGTAACTCATTCGCAAAAGGGAAGGGGTCCCAATGGGACCCCTTCCCCCTTTGTGAATGTTGCCAAAAAGGTTTTTTCAGAGCAGGCAGTGGTCCAATGGACCACTGCCTACTCTGAAAAAACGTAACCAAATGGTTTCGTGATTTTTTTTTATTTTGCAACTCGTTTTCCTTTAAGGAAAACGGGCTGCCAAATAAAAAAAAAACTGCTATATTTAAAATGCAGTCACAGACATGGAGATCTGCTCACTTCAGCAGGCCACCATCCCTGTGAGTGCAGGGACTCGCTATGGGGTCGCAAAATGCGACCCACATCGTTAATATTTATGAGGTGGGTCTTTGCTACCCCATAGCGAGTCGCAGACGGTGTCTGAGACAACGTTCTGCATCCCATATTGCGACTCGGAAATAATTTCCGAGTCGCAATATCGGAAATTCGTACATCTGGCCCTAAGTTCAGTGTTCCTATAATAAAGTACCATACTTTTTGCAACACTGTGTGGTTCCTTTCTGGTGTAACAAGTAACTGTGTGACTACTGTGGTATTGCAAGTGCTTCACACCCCTCCTAGATAAGTCTTGGCTGCTCACCACAGCTTCCACTAGAGAGCCCTGGCTTCCTAGACACTAGACACAGTAACACTCATTAATAAGCTTTGCCTGGACCTGGTATAGGGTGCCAACACCATAGGTTTCCACCACACACCAGGCCAGCCTCCTACAGAACATTTCTGCTGCAGAAGGAGAATATATCTACATTTGTCCTGCTAACGCAAACACTGCTATTATGTACCTTGCAAGGTAAAATGTAGATCCGTTCTTGTGTTTTATCAGAAATGTTCTCTTCAGCTCTGGGAGGATGAACTAGCTGGAAAATGTTTGTTTCAGCTATAATCAAAAAGAGAATTCCACTTCGGATATGCCCTGTAGAAACATGGATGACACCCGAAGACATTTCTGTTTTCTATTCAAGTCCTCTCCTTGTGCGCCCAAGTGTCTAGTATGAAATACTTTGTTGCATGTGTTCCTCCATTTTAATTTTCTTTTCATTCTCTTATCTTTCTAGCCCTTCATGATTCATAGGCACTCTCTCTTGCTAATAAATGGTTGTTCTCACAGATTTCATTTCATGAACCCCCTTTAGATGCCTCAGTGGAAGTGGAAATAATGTTTGCTGCTATAGCCAATTACTGGTGCCTGTTGATGACACCTAAAGATTGTTACTGCCATCTGACTTGTTGTCTTGAGGATAGCTGATTTCAAAATAGTTATTCTTTCTGCTGGTACTGGTATATTTGTCCTGTTGTGTCTTAGCCTCTGTGTGGGTCTTGAAAACAGTTTGGAACCTATGTCACTGGCAACAGCATGTCTTCTATAGATTATGGTTGTGCCATTCTTGGAATGTATGTAACCACACGAGCATCTGGTGCCAGACATTCTCTATTGCATCAAAAGTTTGTTCTGAATCTAGTCCGTCTCCTGGAAACAGTTCTCATATGTAATCTGCGGTACATGAATCATGCATCAGAAATAATGTTAATGTAGGTAAATAACTGGTTCTTCAAATTGCTCCCCAGTGCCACTTGTTTTTGTTCACCACAGTCTGGCTCTTTACAAGATCTTATTGTTAATTGTCAGTCCTCTCTGCTGACACAGTCCCACTGTTTCTTATCCTATGACTTTAGAGACATCTTGCCAACTGTCACATATTTGATCTTTCAGTTGAGGAGGAGAGCCGCGATCAAGGTGGAGGCAAGGCGATGGCAGACAGGCGAACACAAGGAGACATAGGAGAGAAAGGAAAAGATGAGGATGACAAGCATTTTAAACTCTTGCCAAGCCCAGGGTCTGGGAGTATAAAGGTAAAATAGGTGGCAGTTAGTATGATTGTCTGTACATGCTTAAGACAGCTCTTCTGTTGCGTTTCATTCAATCAATGCACTTCAATGTAAATAGACCCAGTTTACAAACTTAGAATAACAAAACATCCAAGGTTTAAGAGAGATTGTAAAGACTTAGGAAAGAACAAATGCATGAAGGTGCTTGTACTGCTTCAGAGTGGACTGTTTCTGTGTTAATAACACTATAACACTGCAAAAATTGAAGGTGGAGTGAGGTTGAATGCTTCTCAGTTAGTGAAGCATGGAATGATTCTCCTATTTGGAAAGTTCTTCAGACCTCCTAGTAAATGTGATGTTCATCAAGATAGGTGATGCTTTAAAATGGAGATAATTTGGCAACATTTATTAGATCTAAATTTTAATTTATCAATTTATGTAGATTCGACATGAACAAGTGTATAGTAACAAAACAGAGTAAATAAAAATACATTTAACAGAAACGGAAAAAGACAAGAGATATGACAAATAGAAACTCTAATGTCTAAATCATTGAAAAAGTAAATATGCTGTATAAACAAAATCACAAATCACCTGATAATTATAATGACAAAAGAGCATGATGGAGACTCTGAAGCCTAGCATGAGGCTACAAAAGTTCATTATAAGGGTAATTCTAGATGATCAAGAGAAGTTCAGTTCATTATTATCTGTTGTTCACCTTGTGAATGTGTCTGATGTACAGCATCAGCTCTAATCTGTTCAAAACAGGTTCTGAGATAATCTTGCAGAAATGTAAAGTCTGAAATAAAACACAGAATGTGGGATTCAAGTGATAGTTCGAAATATTTATGATAATAAGTATTCATTTTTCAATAGCAATAGGATTCACGCTAAATCTCCTGAATTTCAAAGGCATCTGAGACAATTCAGATTTCTGATGCACACTTCTACCTGCAGATTCTTCATCTCAAGAACAACCCCAGGCACCAGCAGACTGGATTCAGAAAACTTCAAAACTCTCGAGTCGCCATCAGGGGACGCAGGTCACGGTTAACACCTGAAGTGACATCAGGCAGTGTCACCTCGCCTTCAACAAAAATCCAGAGCTGCGCACTCTTTGAGGGGTTTCCTCACAGAAATCCTTTACAGCAATACCATGTCTCCTCCCAAGAAGAAATTCCGGGTACTAATGCTGGGATTGTGAGCGACAGAAGTCCATTATTGAGGAGCCCATTTCAAATGGTCAGAATGCCTCTCACCATAAAAAATCAGGGCTTGCCACTGCAGATTCTGTGGACAGGGCCATGTACACTTCTGTCACCATTCTTGGGAATGCTTGGCTCTGCACGCCCAGATTTTCTGCAGAGGTTAAGACAAATCTAAAGGATTTTCCTTTTGATATTTTAATGGGCATCTGCTGGCAGGATGAGAGGACAGAGCTGAGCACTGGCCCCCTTTCAGCTGAATAGGGAGTGCTCTACCCTCACACAAAGGTCCTAACACTACTCATTATCACTGTAGCAAACTTGAAGCCAGCAGAGTCAGAAAATTCCTTGCACTTCAAAGCCAGAGTCTAGAAACTTCTCCAACTTTCCTGAAGGAGGGCACCAGGATATAAGTGGGGACCCCAGACATCAACTCTTCTCTACAATTCTGGACCTGTGGATATTCTGACAGAAAGAATGACTGCTGTTCTGCTGAATGAACTGCAACTCTACTGAACCGCTACCCTGATGGCCCGCTTGCCTGGAAGATGAGAACTTGATCTGCAACTTCTTGTTAAACCCAGAGCTACAAGAGTGACTCCAAGAGCTTGTCTGCTGGCCTCCTAATCTCAGCCTTTGGGACACAAAAGGCTCCCCAGCATCCTGCACCAGCACCTGGTCCCAGCTGAAGCAAGTTCCAGAACCCCAAGGGGTGCCCTTCTGGTCCTGGACCCTTGGTGTGACCCCAGAGAGCGATATAGAAGATTTTTGGATCTTCATGACTGCGGGGTGGGCATATTCGTACCAAGATCTCGCCGCCCACCTTCTTCTTCACACCACAGCATCAACCTTCACTACGAAGGGACCTTCACTACGAAGCTACAGCATTGCCCCTTTGCTATGCCTATACTGCTCTTCATGCTACTCCGGCAGCCTCCTGCGACACTCTTACTTGACCTTGAGACCATAAAGTGTGTTTGAATCCACCTGAACAATAACTGGTGGCAGTTGTAGAATATTTTGCTGATAAAACAAAAGCCAATGGCACATCCTTTCAGTGTCACATTATGCCAAATCTGGTTAAAATACCTTAAGTGGTTGCAGGTTAGATTCCTTATCCTTTGACAGTTGCATGGTTTACGGTCACTTGATAAACATAAGCCACCCAAACATCTTCTGGAGTACCTGTCAAATATTTGAGATAGCTATGTGTTTATGCTGAAATATTATTAACTTGTTATATCCAGCAGCGACATACTACATTTATATATCAGTTAATCAATGCTTATTTGAATATGAAAAATATCACCTTCGCTACAGAAAGTTAGCTGCTGCTTAGTTATTTCTCCTAATGATTGAATGAGGTATAGTAGCTTGCATATTAATAAACAGGAGTGGGTAAATGATTAGAATAGAGAAATGGTAAGATCAAATTGTCAGGTGTTGATAATATAGGGTATCACTTTCTCAAAAGGTAGTGATAGACTGAATAATGGTTGGTGATACATCATAATCATAATTATGGCCAAATCCTGAGTTAATTAAGGTATTCCTAAGGTTTCTCAGCCTTACCAAATATTATGGAAAATGTGTACCACATTTTGCTGACAAACCACTGGCCGAACAAGGTTTATTAAAGAATAATGAGAGCTTCTATGGGTCAGAGGAGTTTGTCGGAGTGTTCTTGAAAAGTGGAAAAGCAGATTGTGACTGCTATGTCTTTGAAAACTTTAGACATGAATGCCGAAAGCTGAGTTGTACATTCCTGTTGGGTTCATAGGGGGCAGTGTTCCTGCACCATCGTAGTGATATAGAAGAGTTTGAAGATGTGAATAATAATTATTCTGTTATAGAAAAGAAAGCTGTAATGTGCTATTGAGGCATACATCCTTTCAAGGTAGCAGATATTTGAGCCCATATGATACATAACTCATTGTTGAATGTGTTTCTTGCAAAGGTAATCAGGAATACAGCTCCAAGAATTGCATACCATGGAGAATGTACTAAAGTGAGAATTTTTATTGCTAATTTCTTATCATAACTTTATGAGTGAGGACTGGTCCCAAAATCAGTGGACAGTCTTACACATGACTACCCATAAGTTTGCAAACCTTTCATTTGAAACATTGTTTGCCACTGCTGTATTGAGCTCCTGAATGCCCGGACTGGTTGTTACTTTTGTTACTGTCTGGTGCCAAAAAAGGATGGAGTCCTTTGTCCCATTCTAATGATCGAAAGGAGAAATTCAAACTGTCACCCTGGCTTGACTCCTGTCTGCCCTAGATCTAGAAGACTGGATGGTAGCGTTGACTTTCAGGGCCAACAGTTCCCCATTCTTGTCCCACAGGCATTACCTGTGGTTTCATGTAGGCCATGAGCAATTTCTGTTCTCTGTGCTTCCCTCCACTCTGTGCTGGCCTTACCAGTGGACCGCAGGTGTTCACAAAGGTGATGGTGGTGTCACAGTTGTTCTGTGGAGGTTGGGAATACCAGTGCTCACCCTCTCAGCTCTACCCAAACATTTGTAATCCACCTCCAGACAACAGCTGACCTGTTGACATCATTGCGGTTCTCCATTAACATGCCAAAGTCACACCTGACTCTTTCAACAAGGCTTCCCTTCATTGAACTGTCCTAGACTCCGAGCCATCACTCCACCTCAATGAGTCCAGGACATTTGGGCTATGATTGCAATGTTTCAACCTTTGACATGAGTCTCAGTGAAAGTGTCTTGGAGACTTCTGAGTCTCTTGATCTCTTGGATCCTGTTGTGGACCACACCAGGTGGCACATGCGGGCTCTGCAGTGGGATTCTTACTGTCAAGACAGCATTACTTATCACCTTAACATTGACTAGGTGAGTGAGTAAACTCCCCGCATTGTCCGTATACATCATCTTTTAATGCCCCGAACAAAAGTGGGAAGCTGATAGAGACTTCTTGCTGCAGGTTCCTTATCTTAGAATTTCCAGGCGTCAGCTTGGAATCTGGAACTTTTGCTGAGCAATACCCCTGCGCCCTGTCAGGTAACTCTTCTCGGAACCGCATAGCACCGTCAGCATCGTTGTAGCCATCTGTGATGTCATGGTCACCTATAAAAGCACGGCCCAGGCACGCGTACGTCAGTGCTTTTCCTTCCATGCCAGTTAGCGCAGATCCTGATAGAGCTACTGCTGTCTTTTTTGGCAGGTCTTTTTTTGTCGCAAATTTGTTGTCTAGGAAGACGAGATTCAAGCAATGTAGCGCCTGCCATCCATCATGTCAGTGACGGATCCCCATCTGGTATACCTTTGGTATCTTGAGCCTCACCATGATTCAAAGTCGTGCTCGGACTGCTGAGTCATGGCTCCAAAAGCTTTGAGGGAGCGGTCCCTAGAGCTCCTTGCGGCCCGGCAATGGACATTGGCAGGCGCTACTCCTCGGAGGTCATGGTGTCAGTCAAGTAGAAGGTCGCGATACCTACGTAAATCTGGCTTTTCGGGAAGTGTCCAGGCAAACCTTGTGGACATGCCTTTTGATGGGTTCCACCTGTTGGGTGAGGAGGCAGACTTGGGGGTGGAGGGCTACGGCCCAGTCTTTGGGCCTCTCAGCGATCCCTCACAAACTGTCTGCCTTTTGCCACTTTCGTGGCTACTGAAGGGGTGTGGCACCATGCCACCCACATCCCAGCCACTGTCCTGTGCCAGGCCCACAGCTTGTGCACGGGTGCAGTTGTGGTGTCTTCTGACCTAGATAGTCTGGCCAGAAGTCGTCCACCACCCAGCCCCCTGCTGCTACAGCATCCAAGCCCTCGTAGTGCAGTTGCAGGGAGGATACTTCATCATCTCACTCATTGGTGGTTCATGACATTGGACAAATGAGTCTTGCAGATCACACAGAAGGCCTACTCCCTCCCCTTTCAGTCTTTTCCTCCTCCAATACCTCCTGCAAAAGAACGGCTGATGGAGGATCATTTGTTTTTTCTCCATGAGAAAGTTACGGCCCTCTTGGCCAAGGGAGTACGTCTCTCTTCGCCAAGGGTCCCAATATCAGAAGTAGGCAGCAATTGTTATTCCAGCTACTTTCTGATACCCAAAAAGAACAAGGGTCTTCGCCTTGTTCTGCGTTTGCGGGACACCAATCTCTTCCTCAAAAAGGAGAAATTCAAAATGCTCACTCTGGCTTAGGTCTTGTGTTCCGTGGACCAAGAAGCCTGAATGGTAGCATTGGACTTGCAGGATGCGTATTTCCACATCCCCATCCTGCCTGCCCACAGGCGTTACCTGCATTTCAAGGTCACCCATGAGTTTAGGAAGGTGGCCCAGTATATGGTGGACACCTATAGTGTTTACATCTTATACTGGGTCTAGGCAACCCTTATTAGAGAGTGTTACAGTATCTAGACAGCCAGGGCTCTCTAGGGTAGCTGTGGTGAGCAGCCAAGACTTATTTAGAAAGCATGTGAAGCACTTGCAGTACCACAGTAGTCACAGAGTAACTTATCACACATGAAAGGAACCACACAGTGTTGCAAAAATAAAGGTACTTTATTATAGACACACCAAAATAGACTGCCATTGGTATACCTCCCTTTGGAGGTATGGATGCACAAAATATACACTGTTAAGTACTCAGGATAAACAATAATTAGCAAGGGTCCTATGGGAGGGAGCAATCAATTTACTAAAACAGTGGAATGCGAAAGGGTGTCCCCCACCAGAGTGTATGGAGTAATTAGACAAGGGCTGGGAAAGAGTGGAACCCCACAAGGTAAGTACCTAGAAGATTCCCAACGGCGAGTGCAGAGAGGTAAGTTACCCTGTCTTCCCATAGGCTAACATGGGGACGTCGTGGTTGGAGAAATGCGGAAGCAGGACCAGGCCTGTGGAACCCAACAGTGGATTCTGGGTGAAGAAGACCTGCAAAAGAAGAGGACAGAGTCCAGTCCACGCAGGAGTATCCAGGTCGGGCAGGAGGCAATGCCAACCCTCCTGTAGCTGAAGATCCGGGTCGATCGTGATGGATGATGTCCAGCTGCGGGGTCCAGGAGCTTCAGAGAAGTCCCTGAAGTGGCCTACGAGCTGTCCCTCACCAGTTGCAGGACTGCAGATAGGTCAGTGGTCAGACGTACTACCAACAAACACAGGAAAATGCAAAAGGAGCTGTTGGAGGTTTTGCAGAGCTGTGGAAGACCAGTGGGATCCTAGGGTCTCGACCCTTGGAGGGGAGTCCGGGCTGACTCTCAGGATGCAGGAGAGCTAGAAAAGCAGTCGGAGCCCCCAAAAGCAACCCACTGGCAGCAGGCACAGTAAGTTGCAGTGAGGCCCAGTCAGCGCACCTGAAGAGGAGTCCCACAGTGCTGTAGCTGCAGAGGGGAGACTGTCCTTGCAGCGGTAGAGTGCTGGGGGCCAGCGATACTTGGAGTCTGATGATCCCTAGGAGCAGGAGTCAGCAAGCCTTGGTTGGTGCAACATCCGCGATGCACAGGGGTTCTCTCCCAGTGACAGAGACAAGGACTCACCACCTCCCACGTTGGGCAGAAGGCAGAGAGGACCCAGGGGATCCCTCAGACCCACCACCTGGGTTGGAGAATCTTCACAGATCTGGCGGACAGAAAATCCCACCAGTTTGATGTGGTTGCCCTAGGTGCCTGCGGGTGCAGGGGAGTGACTCCTTCACCCCAAGGGAGCTTCCTTCTTGCTTCTTGGCGCAGCTGAAGTCTTCCAGACCCCAGAGGATGCACAGCCGTGGAGATGTTGCAGAATGCTGACAGGAGCCACAAAAACAATGTTGCAAAGAGAAGTCTGCGCATGTTGTACAGTCTTCTTCAGTTCCCGTGTAGCCCAGCCTTGATTCCAGAGGCCAGGAGCAGAAGATGTCTTGCAGAGAGTTCTTTGCAGTATCTTGCATGACAAATTTGGGGACCCCCCTCAAGGGAGTCCCAAAATAGCCCAAACACGAGATTTGGTCACTCGCTGGGGTGACCACCTATCAGGAGGGATCACTGATGTCAGCTACCTAGCCAACCCAGTCAGATGCTCCCAAAGGCCTCTGCACATCTTGGATTCAAGGTGGCAGAACTGAGTGGCCACCTGGAGGAGCTCTGAGCCTCAACCTAGGGGTGGAGATGGACAGGGGAGTGGTCACTTCCCTTTCCTTTGTGTGTTTTTCACCAGAGCAAGGACCAATGGTCCCTGGACTGGTGCAAACCGGATTATATAAGGATGGCACCATTCCTCTTAGGAATCCCCAGGGTGCCTGGAATAATACTGGAATCAGTTTTGGGGTAGGATTCCAGCATGTTTGATACCAAACATGCCAAGGTTCGGAGTTACCATTATGTAGCTGAACCACAGGTACTGAGTGACCAGTGGCCAATACATAGAAAAAATGGATCCACAGAGTTGGAACTGGAGTTCGTAGAGGCACCTCTGCTCATGCAGGGGTACCCACACACATGGACTTGCACCCTTTGGGCTGAAAGGGTCTACCATAGGGGTGACTTACAGTGACCTGGTGTAGTTACCAGAAATGAAAGGGTGCATGCACCACTTCATGCAGGCTGCAAATGGCAGGCCTACAGACACAGTCTGTATGGACTTCCTTGGGTGGCATAATACATGCTGCAGCCCATGGCAGACCTCTGGCGTACCAATGCCCTGGGTACCTAAGTACCATCTACCAGGGACTTACAGGGGAATGCTAGTATGCCAATTGTGGGGTGTATGAAGGACCAAAACAACTAAATGTGGAGGAGAGAGCATGTAGGAAAGTACCCTCTTTTTTGGCATGGTTAACCCTTTTTTCTGCCTGATGTCAGTGTGTTTGACTGTGTTCACTGGGATGCTGCTAACCAGGACCCCAGTGATTATGCTCTCTCTCCCAAAAGTTTGTATTTCACCCACAATTGGTACATTGGTGCCCCCTCATAAGTCCCTAGTATATGGTACCTAGGTATCCAGGGCATTGGGGTTCCAGGGGATCCCTACGGGCTGCAGCATATATTTTGCCACCCATAGGGAGCCCATGCAAAGACTTCTGAAGGACTGCCATTGCAGCCTGAGCTAAAAGGTGCAAGCACCCTTTCATCGCCATTTTTCACTACACTAGGTCACTTATAAGTCACCCCTATGGTAGGCCTTCTAGCCCAGACGGCAGGGTGCAAAGTATGTGTGTGTTAGGGCACCCCTGCACTAGCAGAGGTGCCCCCATGAACTCCAGGCCCATTTTCCCGAACTTCGTGAGTGCAAGGACGCCATTTATGTGTATACTGGACATATGTCACTACCTTTATCCAGCTACATAATGGCACCTCCGAACATAGGCATGTTTGGTATCACAAATGTTGGAATCATACCTCAAGGCTTTTGCAAGCATTGGTTGTATGATTCCATGCACTCTGGGGGCTCCTTAGAGGACCCCCAGTACTGCCATTTCAGCTTTCTGAGGGTGTCCAGGCAGCCCAAGCTGCTGCCACCTCCCAGACAGGTTTCTGACCTCCTGCTGCTTGAGAAGCTCGAGACCAGGAAGTTAGAACAAAGGATTTCCTTTGGGAGAGGGGTGTTATACCCTCTCCATTTGGAAATAGGTGTTACAGTCTTGGGAGGGGTAGCCTCCCCAAACCAATGGAAATGCTTTGAATGGCACATTTGGTTCCCTCCTTGCATAGAGCAGTCTACACTGGTTCAGGGACCCCCAGTCTCTGCTCTGCCACAAAACTGAACAAAGGAAAGGGGAGTGATCTCTCCCCGTCCCTCACCACCCCAGGGGTGGTGCTCATAGCTCTTCCAGAGGGTCCCTGGGTTTTGCCATCTTGGATTCAAGGTTGGCAGGGAACTCTGGAAGCATCTGAGTGGCCAGTGCCAGCAGGTGACGTCAGAGCCCTCCCCTGATAGGTGCATACCTGGTTAGGCGACCAATCCCCCTTTCACGGTTACTTAGGGTCTCTCCTTTGGGTGGTTCCTCAAATTTGGATTCCAAGACTCCAGCAAGATCCTCTGCACCCTCTATTTCGGCTTCTGACCATAGAAACTGCATCTGGACTCTTCAGGACCCCAGAAGCTGCAATAAAGAAGGAAGACACCTTCTGCAACACTGTATCACCGGCTCCTTCCAGCAACTGCAACTTTTACCCAATCATGCATCCTCTGAGGACAGTCCGTCTCCAGCCTGCATCAGAAGGAAGAAGGAATCTCCCTTGGGGTGAAGGAGTCACTCCCCTGCTTCTGCAGGCACCAGCTGCAATGACGACCGGCTTCGTGGATCCCCTCTACTGCTGAGCTGCGTAGATCCTGCATCACTAGTGGTGGACTGAAGTGGTCCCTACGGTCCTCTCTTCCAGCTGTCCATTTTTGGTGGAGATAAGACCTTACCTCCCCATGCAAAACAGTACCCCAGTGCACTGCGTCTTTTGCAGCTGACAAGGCTTATTGGCATCCTTCCTCCAAGATCTTTGTGCATCTTGAAGCTCCCGCCAGCTTCCTGAGTGCTTCTCTAGTGGCGTGGGAGCCTTTGTCATAGTGCTACGTGGGCCTCTTCTGCAACTTTCTTGTCCCTGTCCTGTGGGGGCCCTGTGTGCGCTGCTTGGTCTTCAGTGGGCTCTTTGTGTCACTGAGGGCCCCCTCTGACTCCCTATCCTAGGTAGAGTCGACCTGGTCCTTCCTGGTCCCTGGCAGGGCCATTTACCGCTAACCACAAGCTTTGCGTGTGCCAAGGCTTGTTAGCAAACTCCTGCGATACAAACCTGACCTCAATCACACATCCGGCGCCCCAAGTCCCTCTTACCGCCAGCCTTTCCATGGCGGTGCTTACCGCCATGGACAGGCTGGAGGTTGGGGATTATGACCGCCTGGCGGAAGACTGACGGTATAGTGGAGGGGCCGACGGTATGGCCATGGCTAATGCGCCACGGTCATAATACACTGGCGGAACACCGCCAGCCTGTTGGCAGTGTTATCACCAGTGTACCACCGGCCGCCAGGGTCGTAATGACCCCCTGTGTGTTTTCTTTCATGTGTGTTAGTACTAAGTGTGACTACAGTGGTATTGCATGAGCTTTCCATGTCTCCTAGATACGCCTTGGCTGCTCATCCACAGCAACCTTTAGAGAGTCTGGCTTCTAGACACTGACTACACTACACTAATAAAGGATACCTGGACCTGGTATAAGGTGTAAGTACCTTGGGTACCCACCACACACCAGGCCAGCCTCCTACTGAGCACAATCACTGGGTTCCTGATTAGCAGGACCCCTGTGAAAACAGTCTAAGATCACTAACTGATACCGGTAACCATGACTGAAAGAGGGGACTTTCCTACATAACCCGCCAAAACCAAACAAAGGACAATAAGACTAACCTTGCCCAGTTGTGTCTTCATTGTCTAAGTAGAAATATCTGGAGAGTCATCTGCATTGGAGTGGTTACTCCCAGGTCTATGTTCCATTGAATAGTCTATTCGCTGTAGGGAGATGGATCACATTAACAGTTTGGGATTTTCACCTTTTGTTTGCTTAAGCCATAAGAGGGGCTTGTGATCTATTGGAACATGGAAGTGAGTGCCAAACAGGTATTGCCTCAGGGTCCTCAAAGCCCAGAACAGAGCAAAGGCCTCCCTCTCAATGACTGACCAACGCTTTTCTCTGGGGGTCAACCTTCTACTTATAAAAGCAACAGGTTAATCCTGGTCATCTTCATTAACTTGGGAAAGTACTGCTCCTATTCCCACCTCTGAAGCACCTGGCTGGACATTGAATTGTTTTGAGTAGTCAGGGCTTCTGAGAATTGGAGCAGAGCACATGGTGTGTTTTAGTTCATCAAAGGCTTTTTTGGTAGCTAGCTGTCCCTGCAACCTTTTTTGGCATCCTTTTGGATGTGAGGTCATTCAAGGAGGCTACAATAGAGATGTATCCTTTTATGAATCTCCTGTAATACCGGGTGAGGGCTAAGAAGGCTCTGACTTGGGTTTGAGAGGTAGGGGCAACCCAATCCATTATGGTTTGGATTTTGCCTTGTATTTGCTAAATTTATCCTCCACCTACCAGGTGGTCAAAATAAACCACTTTGCCCTGCCCTATCTGGCATTTGGATGCCCTGATAGTGAGGCCTGCCTCCTCTAAGGCCTCTAGTACACTTTCAAGATGGACCAGGTGATCCTCCCAGGTGGAGCTAAAAACAGCGATGTTATCTAGACGTTTCACTGAAGCTTTCCAGGCCTTGGAGAACTTTGTTCATCAATCTTTGAAATGTTGCAGGGGCTTTCTTCAAACCAAAGGGCATCACTGTGAAATGATAGTGCCCATTAGGATTTAAGAATGCTGTTTTTGGCTTTGCAGCATCAGGTAGCTTGATCTGCCAATACCCAGTACCCTGCAGTCAAGTCAAATTTGCTGAGATACTTGGCTCCAGCCAGACTATCCATCAGTTTATCTGCCCTCGGAATTGGATGGGCATCAGTCCTAGTGACTACATTGAGGCATCTTTAATCAACAGAAAACCTCATCTCACGTTTTCCATTTTGGAAGTGAGGCTTAGGTACCAAGTCTACAGGTCTAGCCCAAGGGCTATCTGAAGGCTCAATGACTCCTAATACTAAATGTTTTGCACTTCTGCTATGATGCATTCTCTGACCTGGCCGGGATGCCTATAAATTTTACTTTTTACAAGCAGACTGTCACCTGTCTCAATGTTATGTTCACACCAAGTGGTTTGACCAGAGAACTGACTGAGGAGATTTTTACAGTCAGCTTGTTGCTGGTCGGAGAGACAGCCAGCAAGGACTACTTTCTCCAATGCACCATCAAATGTGTTGTGGGAGAACAGGTCACGGAGTGGGTCACTGCTTTCTTCCTGACCTTCATCAGTGCACATGAGCAAAGACACGTCAGGCTTATCATATTAAGGCTCTATGTGATTCCCCCATGTGGGGACTTCTTGGATTGCCCAGGTCAACCAAATAGGTGACCTCACCTTTCTACTCCACAATGGTGTGGGGGTCACTCCACTTATCTTTGAGTGCCCTCGGAGCCACAGGCTCTAAGACCCACACTTTCTGTCCTGGCTGATAAACAGTCAATATAGCCTTTTGGTCATGCCACTGCTTTTGTAGTTCCTGGCTGGCTTCAAGGTTCTTGGATGCCCTCTTCATGTACTCTTCCTTTCTAGATCTTAGGCCTAGTACATAATTCGCTATGCCTTGCTTGGGGGGTTTAAGAGGTTGCTCCCAACCCTCCCTTACAAGGTCAAGTGGACCCATAACCGGATGTCCAAACAGAAGCTCAAATGGACTGTAGCCCACTCCCTTCTGAGGAACTTCCCTGTAGGCGAAGAGGAGGCAAGGGAGTAGGACATCCCAAACCTTCTGAGTTTTTCAGAGAATCCCATTACGATGCCTTTTAAGGATTTGTTGAACCTTTCAACTAAACCATTTCCTTGTGGATGGTGAGGGGTGGTGAATTTATAGGTTACAACACACTCCTTCCACACTGATTTCAGGTATGCAGACATGAAGTTTGCACCTCTGTCTGACACGTCAGTGACTTAGTACGTGTGACCAAGTAGGTGTTCCAGGGACACCAGTTTTTCAGTCATCATTGTGACACTGGCACCTGTGTCCCTGTGGACCTCAGTCTCAACACCATTGATAAGAAGATGCTGCCTTTACTTACCCTTATTAAGGGGGCAAGCAGCTAGGATGGCAAGGTCAGTACCCTCTACAAAGTCCAAAACTGCCTGAGTGGTCTCCCTGACGAACGCAGAGCCCACTGCAATTCCCAAGGTGAACCCAGCTACACCCTTGGACTGAGTACTACTACCAGTTCTATTGCTAGGGGCACTAGGGTTAGACGTGGTAGTGATAGTAGCAGGATTGGTGCTCTTTTTAGGACAGGTGCTGTCACCTGCCTTGTGGTCTTTTTTTCTACACAAGTATCACCAAGGTTTCATATTGTAGGATGAGATGGAAGAGGACTTAGATGCAACCCCAGAAGAGTTTGGTGGACCTGAGGAAGACTTCTTCTTTTTATCTTTGGATTTGTTCCCACCTTTCTCCTGATTCTTGGAGGAACCTTTCTTCTTCTGGTCACCCCCAGTGTGAGATTTCCAACTCACTCTGGTGTGGACCCATTTGTCTGCCATGTTTCACAATTCTTGGCGAGAGGTCAGATCTGAGTCCACCAGAAACTGATGCAGTTTGTCAGAATACCTTTTGTTGAGGATGTGCTCTCTCACGATAAGGTTATACAAGCCTCAATAGTCATGCACATTACTACCATGTAACCAGCCTTCCAGCGCCTGGACCTAGAGCTGTCTGCAAAATCTACCTAGTCTTGGGGGGACTCCTTATGTGTTTCCCTGAACTTGATCCTGTATTTTTCTCTGATCAACCCAATCCCATCAATAAGAGCATCATTAAGCACCTGGTAATTGCCTGGATCTTCCTCCCTGACAGTTAGGTGTTTGCCCTTACCCATGTCAGCAAAGGAAAGCCACAAGACGGCGGCCCACTGCCTCTGAGGGACCTTCTGAACTCTACAGGCCCTCTTCAAAGCAGTGATCCACTTGTGGATGTCATCTCCAGCCTTGTAAGTTGGTACTATTTTACTAAGATCCCTAGAGTCATAGGAGTCCACCCTGATCCTGGTCTCTCTAAAACTGTTGCGGCTGCCGCCATGAGGTGACAACCCCAAATTCTGCCTCTCCCTCTCCATCGCCAAGGCCTCCCTATCTAGGGCTAACTATTGCTGATGTAGCCTCAGTTTGGCCTGTTCTAGTTTAAGTCTACTTAACTCCCTATCTAGGCACTCCCCCCTGAAATGGAGTAGTCAGTCTTATCAGAAGCTGCTGAGACCTGGGTTTGGACAGATGAGGAGGCCTTATTCCTCCTTCTGGGGACCCTTTCTACCATCCCCCTGGGGGATAAAGGGGGCCTACTTCATGTTCCCCGTCTCTCTACAATGAGTGCCCAGAGGACTATGGTGTTCCCTAGAATCTTCCTGACCCTCCTCAGTGGGATCTCATTCTATCCTGTGTAACACTGAAGGTCAGTCTCTACTTCCTACTCTTGCTGGCTCTCTTGAGTTTTGGAGGTCAGATTGGATCAGTAATCCCAGGAGTAGAGCTTTGTTGGGATTTCTCCCTGTCTTCAGCTTTCTAGAGGTGCTTAGCTCCCTCAGTTCCTGGAAGGTGAGGCCCTCATAGTTACATTCTTGGGCCTGGGTTCTGTACTCTGCTGAACGCATGTTGCCTAGAGTAGTGTGAGTGCACCTACCTACCCTAAGGTTCTAGACTTCCTAAAAGTTTAGAGGAAGGGCTATGCTAGACCCTCAACTTACCTAAACTAAAAGTCTAGAAATCCCTGCTACTAAAGTTTAGTGTGCCCCCAAGGACTACTAGTGACCTTTCCTGTGCATAGTCACTGGTGACAGAGTTGTAAAGCAATTGCAAGTGTCTTATCCCACCGCTGCATCACCAGTGTAGGAGGCTGGCCTCATATGGTATTTACAATTTATATTGGGTCCAGGCAATCTGATTATATAGTGTTACAGTGTCCAGACAGCCAGCACTCTCTAGGGTACTGTGGCGAGTAACCACGACGTATCTAAAAGGCATGTGACACACTTGCAATACCACAGTAGTCACACATGAAAGGAACCAAACAGTGTTGCACAAATAAAGGTACTTTATTATAGGCACACAAAACTAAACTACCATTGGTATACCTCCCTCTGGAGGTTTGGACACCCAAAATATACACTGGTAAGTACTCAGGAAAAACATAAATGAGCAAGGGCCCTATAGGGAGGGGGGCAAACAATATAGTAAAAAAATGGAATGTGAAAGGGTGTCCCCACCATGGTGTATAGAGTAGTTAAACAAGGGCTGGGGAAGAGTGGAATCCAACAAGGTAAGTACCTAGAAGAGCCCCAGCAGCCTGGTGCAGAGTGGTAAGTTATCCAGTCTTCCCATAGGCTGACATGAGGATGTTCTGGTTGGAGAAATGCAGCAGGAGCACCAGGCCGGTGGAGCCCAAAGGCGGATTCTGGGCCAGGGAGGACCTACAAAAGAAGGGATCAGAGTCCAGTCCATGCAGGTGTCCCCAGGCGGGCCAAGAGGAAATGCCCACCCTGCTGTAGCTGAAGATCCGGGCCAACAGTGATGGATGAAATCCAGCTGCGACGGTGCATGAGCTGCAGAGGAGTCCCTGAAGTCACCTACGAGCTTTCCCTCGCCGGTCACTGGATTACAGATGGGTCAGTGGTCAGGAGGACGATCAACAAGCACAGACAAATGCAAAATGAGCTGTTGGAGGTTTGGCAGAGCTGTGGAGGGCAGACGGGGTCCTGGGGACTTGACCCTTGGAGAGGAGTCCAGGCTGACCCTCAGGATGCAGTAGAGCCACAAGAAGCAATCGTATTACCCACAAGCAACCCACTGGCAGCAGGCACAGTAAGTGGCAGTGAGGCCGAGTCCGCTCACCTGAAGAGGAGTCCCATGTCGCTGGAGCTGCACAGAGGAGACTGTCCTTGCAGAGTTAGAGTGCTGGGGGCTGAGGCTACTTGGAACCTGAAGATCCCTCAGAGCAGGAGACAACAAGCGTTGGTTGGTGCAACAGTTGCGGTGCACAGGGGTTCTGTCCCAGTGGCAGAGACAAGGGCTCATTGTCTTTCACGTTGGGCAGAAGTCAGAGTGGACCCAGTCTACTCATACTGTGCAGTCTTGTTTGGTTCCTGTGTACCCAGCAGTGGTTCCAGAGGACAGGAGCAGAAGACGTCTTGCACAGAATCCTTTGCAGTACCTTGCATGACAAATCTAGGGACCCGCCCTCAAGGGAGTCTCTAAATAGCCCAAAAAGGGGGTTTGGTCACTCTCTGGGGTGACCATCTATCAGAAGGCGTCACTGGCGTCAGCTACCTGGCCTACCCAGTCAGATGTTCCCAGAGACCTCTGCACATCTTAGTTCCAAGATGGCAGAACCAAGTGGCCACCTGGAGGAGCTCCGGGCACCACCCTAGGGGTGGGGATGGACAGGAGAATGGCTATTCCCCTTTCCTTTGCATGTTTCACGCCAGAGGGGGGGGGAACAGTGGTCCCTGGACTGGATCAAAACAGATTATGCAAGGAGGGCACCAAATGTGCACTTCAAAGCAGTCCGGTGGCGTGGGGAGGCTACCCCTTCCTGCCCAGTAACACCTTTTTCCAAAAGGAAGGAGGTGAGAACCCTCTCATACAGGAAATCATTTGTTCTGCTGTCTCCTGCTTGAGCAGGTTAAGCAGCAGGAGGGGAGAATCATATTTTGGGGGATGCAGCAGCATGGGCTGCCTGCAGACTCTGGAAGACTGGTAGGAGCAGAACTGGGTGATCCTCTAAGGACCACCAAGGGTGCATGAAATCATGAAAACAATACTTGAATCAGTATTGGGGTATGATTCTGACATGTTTTATACCAAAACATGCCTAGGTTCGGAGTTACCATTATGTAGTTGGACCACAGGTGACCAGTGACCAATACATAGAAACAATGGCTTCCCCTCACTTAAGAATTCCAGGGAATTGGAACTGGAGTTCGTAGGGGGCACCTCTCTTCATTCAGGGGGGCCCACACACACAGGGACCTGACATCAGGCAAAAAGTGGGGGTATCCATGTCAGAAAGAGAGGACTTTCCTACAATGAGCACTTTCAGTTTACCGTGCTCCCCTGGGTGTTCACCAAGGTGATTCCAGAAGTTGCAGCTCATCTGCGTGGGTTAGGGGTTTTAGTCTTTCCCTACCTCGATGACTGGCTGTTGAAGGCTCCTTCACCCCAGGCTGTTGTCTTCCACCTCCAAACTAAGGAGAACCTTGTTCGTTTGCTGGGGTTCACTATAAACGTGCCAAAGTTACACCTGACTCGCTCTCAGATGCTCTATTTTATTAGAGCTGTTCTGGACACAGTGCAGTTTTGGGCTTATCCTCCCGAGCAGCGAGTCCATGATATACAGGCGTGGGCTTATCCTCCCGAGCAGCGAGTCCATGATATACAGGTTATGATTCAGACGTTTCTGCCTTTATCTTGGATTTCTGTGAGACAGACACTGAGATTGCTGGGCTTCATGGCCTCATGCATCCTGTTAGTAATTAATGCCAGATGGTATATGCAGGCTCTGCAGTGGGACCTGAAGTTCCAATGGGCACAGCATTGGTCCAAATCTTGGCGGGAACTGAAAAAGACCTGCAATGGTGGTTAACATACCGTGATTGGGTCAGAGGCAGACTACTCTCCCTTCCCCAACCAGATCTCACAGTAGTGACAGATGAGTCACTTCTGGGATGGGCCGGCCATCTTGGAGAGGTGGAGATCAGGGTCTCTGGTCTCTGGCAGAATCCGGACTCTATATCAACTTATTGGAGTTCCGGGTGATCTGGCTAGTGCTGAAGGCATTTCTTCCCTTTAACAGGGGAAAGGTAGTGCAAGTGTTCATTGACACTGCACTGTGGTACTGCAACAAGCAGGGTGGTGTGGGGTTATGCACCCTTTGTCTAGAGGTCTTGGGCCTTTGACTATGGCTATGGCAGGAACAGCAGGACATAACCCTGGTGGTTCAACACCTGGCAGGTTCTCTGAATGACAGGGCAGACAAACTCAGCCGTTGATGCCTAGCAGATCACATGCATCCGGAGGTGGCACCAGGACTCTTTTAGCCTTGGTTAGATCTGTTTGCCTCCAAAGATAACTCACAATGTCAGCAGTATTGCACGTTAGAGTTTCCAAGGTGATGCTTTTTATCGTGAGCGGAGCTCAGGCCTTCTGTACACCTTTCCGCCCAAACCACTTCTGCCCAGAGTTCTCAAGAAGATCAAGAATGACAGGGCCCAAGTAATCCTTATAGCTGTGGACTGGGCATGGAGAGTCTGATATCCCGAGCTTATGAAAATGAGTATTGGTCTTTCAATCAGGCTGCCGCTTCAGGAAGATCTGTCGCAGCAGCAGGGGAGGAGTCTCCATCCAAACCTGTCAACTCTGCGCCTTCATGCATGGAGATTGAGCGGCAGCAGTTGACAGCCTTAGATCTTCCTCCAGAAGTCTGTAAAGTTATTCTGGCAGCATACCAAGACGGTATATGCCCTTCGTTGGAAGCTGTTTTTTAGATTATTGTACAGAAAGATTATTGATCCTCTTTCTCCCACTCTCTCTGATATCCTTCTCTTTATTTGATCCCTTGCCCAGCAGGGATCTGCATTGGCATACTCAAGGGATATCTATTTGCTTAGTCTGCTTTTCTGCAGCTGCCTGATCAACCTTCCTTGTTCAAATCACCTACTTTACATAGATTTCCCAAACAGCTTGTACACATGTTTCCTTCTTCTCCCTTTGTCATGCCTCAGTGGGACTTAAATCTAGTTCTCAATGTTCCTATGTGTGCTCCCTTCGAGCCACTGCACAACTGTCCACTCCGGCTGCTCACCATCAAGACAGTCTTCTTGGTGGCAATAACATTTGCCCGAAGGGTGAGTGAGATGCAGGCTTTTGTCATCCAAACCTGGTATCTCACAATGTTTCCAGACAATGTAGTGCTTCGCACTCGTGCCTCTTTCCTCCCTAAGGTGATTGAGCGGCAGCAGTTGACAGCCTTAGATCTTCCTCCAGAAGTCTGTAAAGTTATTCTGGCAGCATACCAAGACGGTATATGCCCTTCGTTGGAAGCTGTTTTTTAGATTATTGTACAGAAAGATTATTGATCCTCTTTCTCCCACTCTCTCTGATATCCTTCTCTTTATTTGATCCCTTGCCCAGCAGGGATCTGCATTGGCATACTCAAGAGATATCTATTTGCTTAGTCTGCTTTTCTGCAGCTGCCTGATCAACCTTCCTTGTTCAAATCACCTACTTTACATAGATTTCCCAAACAGCTTGTACACATGTTTCCTTCTCCCTTTGTCATGCCTCAGTGGGACTTAAATCTAGTTCTCAATGTTCTTATGTGTGCTCCCTTCGAGCCACTGCACAACTGTCCACTCCGGCTGCTCACCATCAAGACAGTCTTCTTGGTGGCAATAACATTTGCCGGAAGGGTGAGTGAGATGCAGGCTTTTGTCATCCAAACCTGGTATCTCACAATGTTTCCAGACAATGTAGTGCTTCGCACTCGTGCCTCTTTCCTCCCTAAGGTGGTGACCCCATTTCACCTGGGTCAGGCTATCACCCTGCCCAAATTATTTGCTCTCCCACATCCCTCTAACAAAGGTGAGCAACTCCACCGACTGGACTCAAAGAGAGCATTGTCGTTCTACCTTGACCGCACAAAAGAGTTGTCTCTTTGTGGGGTATGTGGGAGCAAAGAAAGGTTGGGCAGTGCAGAAACGAACCATTTTATCAGTGGTTGTTCTCTGCATAGAAATCTGCTGTGTTCTGGCCAAAAAGCAACATCCTGAGGGCCCATTCCACCTGGGGCAAATCTGCTACCACAGCGTTAGCACGAGGTGTTCCAGTCATGGGCATCTGCCAGGCAGCAACATGGGTGTCCCTGCACACATTTGCCAAACACTACTCTCTGGACAATCAGGTCAGCAGTCGGGCATTTTAACCATTCTTTCCTGCAGGACTTTCTGGTCTGAAATAAATTTGCCCTCAGCCCACCACAAGGAGATTATGGTTTGGGTATCTATCCTAAGGCAAGGAATCTGACGCTAGAAGTCTGTATCAGTTGAACAAGTTACTCACATTTAGTAACGCATTATCTGGTACACACTATCTAGCTGCAGATTCCTTACACCCACTCATTCCTCCCCGCTCTGCAGACTCATTTACTAGGGTTGAGGGTGGTCCCTTTCAGGGCCCTAGTTTTGGCACGGACAAACCCTGTCAGTTTTTTACATGGCTCTACGCTTCTGGTGTAGAAGTTTGTGGAAAAGTAACTGACATACACGTGACTGGGTGGCAGCTTTATAGGTGACCGTGGTGTCATAGACAGCTCCAGTGGTACCAGCGACGCCACGCGGAGCCAAGTGGGGCCACTCGATGGCGTGCAGGGGTATTGTTCCAGATTCAAAGCTGACGCCAGGAAATTCTAAGATAAGGAATCTGCTGCTAGGTAGTCTCTACCAGATAAGGCATCACCAAAGGTAAGTAACTTGTTCTTCCTGCCCAAGAGGTAGTCCTGCCATTCCACATAGAGCAGTCTATCACCTTGTTGGCTCTCTGGCCACCATCTCATCCCTTCAAGGAAGAAGAATGACTTCATCGGCTTGACTTCACAAAGGCACTTAGCTTGTATGTAAACCTAACCAGGGACTGCTAATAGGATAACCTACTTTTTTATTGGTTTCTCTGAGGCTAACGAAGGCAACGAGTTGCAAAAGAGGACTGTTTCAAGATGGATTGTGGTATGCTTTAAGATCTGATGTGGGTTACCAAGAAGCAGCCCCCAGAAAGTTTGCCGCCTTATCCCACCAAAGCAATGGCTGCTTGCGCTGCACTGATATCTGGTGTGTCAGTTATGGACATTTGTCAGGTAAATAGCTGGATGTCCCTCCACACATTCACAAAGTATTACCATTTGGATAGCCAGGTCTGGTGGGCCAAGCACTATGCACGATCCTGCCGGTTTCCCTGCTCTAAGCCATTCCACCTACCCACCACCAGAGGTGGTGTGCTGCTTTTGTATGTACTCACAAGGGAAGGGATCTTCAGTTAAAGGCCTCTACCACAAGAACAAGTTACTAATCTTCAGTAATGCCTTTTCTGGTAGAGACTCTAACCGCAAATCACTCAGAGACCCACCACCCCTCTCTTTCTGTAGCATTAACTCACATATTCTTTCAGTAAGGTACCAAATATAAAAGATCTGCACAGGGCACTATATGATTTCAGTGGCATCTTGTCCAACGGTGGAGACAGAGATCAGAAAGAAACTGACATTAGTGCACAGAGCATGACATCACCTACTAAATCCTGAGGGCATTGCTGTAAAGTTTCTGGATTAAGTCTGGCACCATGGGGAAACTCATACATTGAGGATTCTGCTGTTTAGATTTAGGGGGTGATTCTAAGTCTGGCGGGCGGCGGAGGCCGCCGCCAGACTTCCCCCCTCCAGAATACCGCACCGCGGTCGGAAGACCGCTGCGGCTATTCTGTGTTTTACACTGGGCTGGCGGGCGACTGCCAAAAGGCCGCCCGCCAGCCCAGTGTAAAACTACCTTCCCACGAGGACGCCGGCTCAGAATTGAGCCGGCGGAGTGGGAAGGTGCGACGGGTGCAGTTGCACCCGTCGCGAATTTCAGTGTCTGCAAATTCGCCCTGCTTTTTCGAAAGTTTTCGAAACATTTGTAGACTCCCAAATCTCAAGATACTTGGAAAGTAATAATCTCCTGCACCCGAGTCAGTCAGGATTCAGAACTAACTGCGGTATGGAGACGCCCGTGTTAGAGGTTCAAGCACATTAAGGGCACTCTGTATAAAGGGGGAAAGCCATCCTGATTTTGTTGGATTTATTGATGGCCTTTGACACTGTTCCCCATGAGAGACTGCTGGCTCGTCTACAATCCAGAGGGATTGGTAGCCTAGCCCTGAAGTGTCTGACTTCCTTCTTGAATGATAAAAGTCAATAAGTTTGGATATCTCCATTTTCTTCTATCCATGAGTTGGCAGTAGGAGTGCCTCAAGGTTCGGCACTCAGCTCTACCTTATTCAGTGCTTATCTTACATTCTTGGCTGTGTTAGTTGAGACTCTGGGGGCAAAGGTAGCATCATATGCGAACAACACCCAGCTGCTTTTCACATGTGAAAAAAGGTTAAGAGCCCAATGGGGAAGCTATTAAAACCTGCCTCTTTAATGTGTTCAACTGGCTGTCCACCAACCAATTAAAGTATAATCCTGACAAAACTGAGATTGTGTTTTTGGCCCCAGTTTGCCAGATTCTGGAGAACCTTTTGGCCAAAGGATGGTCCCCTCTTTGGCCCTAAACAGAGCATGGTAAAGAATCTAAGAATCACAACTGACATTGCCCTTTCCTTCCAACCACAAATTCATTCACTGTTTGGCTCTTGTTTCGGGCTGATACACTCCTTGAAAAAAGGTATTCCTCTTTTGTCTGTTGAAGCTATGAAAGCGGTAATTGAAGCATTGATAAGTTCCACACTTGACTATGGAAACGCACTATATTTGGATCTTCCAGAATACCTTCTTAATAGCCTTCAAGTGGTGCAGAATGCTGTGGCTCGAATTCTTCTTAACTTTCCCCAAGAAATCATATGACCCCGCATCTGAAAGCGCTTCATTGGCTTCCCATCAAAAAGAGGATTCTTTTTGAAACCCTGGTCCTGGTTCATAAAGCACTACATGATAAAGGAGCAGGTTATTTGAGGAGGAGGATTAGTGACTATGCCCCACCAGGAATTTACAGTCAGCGGTTGGTCATTTAGCCAGAATCCTAAAGCTCAGCCGGGCCAGGAATGGAGGCAGATCCTTCTTTTACCTTAAGCTGGTTGTTGGAATAATCTTCCTCTGGAACTTCGTACTACAACTAAGCTATCTATCTTCAAGAAAAAATTAAAAACCTGGGTCTTCCAACAAGCTTAACATGATGATCAGCGATTCTGCAGGCAGCCTCGCAATTAACACTGGGGCACTCTTTGGAGTATGCATGCACTCTATAAATCTCATATCTTTCAGAGACTTCTAGCTGCAGATTCCTTACCTTAGAATTTCCTGGCGTCAGCTTAGATTCCGGAATTTTTCTGCTGAGCAGTACCCTGCACATGCCGTTGGGTGGCGTCTTTCGGATCCGCGTGCGTCGTCCGGCTCCGCGTGGCGTTGTCCGCGTCATTGGAGCCGTTTGTGACAGCATGGTCTTCTATGTAGGCACCACCCTGGCGCGCGTACGTCAGTTCTTTTCCTTCTGCACCGGTTAAGCACACCTACCCTTCTTTTGATGGTTTTGTCGAAGCTTTTCGATTGTCTGAACGATGACTTAGAGAAAGACGGGATTCAAACCATGTGGTGCATGTCATTGCACCATGTCGGTTACTGATCCAAACCAGGTGTGTCTCTGGTGCCTTGAAAAGGACCACGATTTGTAGTCGTGTTCTGACGGTCTGGTCATGGCTCTGAAGGCCTTGAGAGAGAGATCTCTCAAGCTTCTAGCGGCCCGGCAGCCATCTTCAGTAAGAGGGACTCCGTGGAGGTCACGGTCCCGCCCTAGGAGAAAGTCGCAGCACTGCTCCAGGAGCTACAAGGCATCTTTCTCTCATTAGAGGTCTTCGGGACATTTAGGTAAGAGGCGCAAGAATAAAAAGTCAAACCGGACTTTGACTTCACCTTGTCCGTCGGCCGACGAGGCGTCCAGGGAACGGTCGACATTCCGAGCGCGGCTCTGTTGAGTCGTTGCCAGGTCCGACTCTGCATCTTCCCCCTTTTCCGGGGACTGGAGCGACTCCCGCTCAAGTCAAAGAATTTTACAAGGCTATGCGCCTTGTTTTTGAGCGGGCTGCACCCTCAGGTGGGTCTTCAGGCCCCGTGGGGTCAGCAGGGGCCCCATCAGATCTGACGTCGCCAGCTTTGGCCTCGCCAGTATCTCACAGTCGACCTCCTCCGGTGCCGGGCCCGATGTCGGCGCTCCCACCACCACCGGAGCCCACTGGTGGTGGTAGTCCCATCCTCATTCCAGATGATCCGGAGCTGGAATGATGTCGTACAACGCCAATTCTGACTTCGACTGTGCCTATTAGTCCCAGATCACTGCCTGAGGCTTATTCAGAACAGCCAGGCACAGGAGAGGAGTGGGGTGGGTCTGAGGACCCTTTAGAATATGGATTTGAGCATGAACAGGACTGGTATGAGGATTTAGGGGAAGCCATTGGACTGGATACTTCTCCAGATGCTGGCAGGCTCTCTCCTCCCGCTGAGGCTACGGAGGAGAGTGCATCTTGTGCCATGGTGGTGCGAGGGCAGCTGAGGTCTTGGGCCTAGACTTGCCTATGGTGTCAGTCAGGACTAATCTCCTGATGGAGGTGCTTCAGCCGGGGATTGCTACATTGGAGCCGATGTTATCCTTCAATGAAGCCCTCACGGATGTCCTTCTGGGAACATGGTCCAAACACAGCACAGGGGTTCCTGTGAGTAGGACAATTAGCCGCCGCCGTAGACCTGCTCCAAATGACCCTAGTTTCCTCACCCAACACCCCACCCCAGAGAGCTTGGTGGTCCAAGCCTCCACTTCCCTTGGTGCCTTCCCTTCTGCCCCTCCGGATAGGGAATCCAAGAGGCTGGACCAACTTGGAAAGAAGTTGTTGTCTTCCTCCAGGTCAGTAAACACCTCTTGCCTATTGGGCTGTTTTTCTCATACTTTATGGGATACGGTGGCACAGGTGCTGCCCCAGGTCCCACAGGGCTTACGGGACACTCTCACCCAGGCTGTCAAGGATGGGAGAGATGCAGCCAAGTTTACTATAAGGTGTGGCTTGGACACGACCGACTCGCTGGGCAGGGTGATTTCTTCGACAGTGACCCTCCATCACCACGCCTGGCTACATTCTACTGGCTTTTCAGGGGATGTCCAGTCGAGTTTGATGGACATGCCTTTTGATGGCTCTCGCCTTTTTGGTGAGAAGGAAGACTCTGCGCTTGAGAGGTTCAAGGATTCCCGAGCTCCGGCAAGATCCTTGGGCCTTTCAGGCCCAGCTCGTCAGCAGTCTGTCTTTCATCCATTTCGAGGCTTTGGAAGGGGTGCGGTACCACGGCAGCCAAAAGTTAGCTACCGTCCTCTGGCTTCACAGCATCCTGTGCGAGAACGGCTGATGGGGGATCATTTGGTCTTGCTCCGCGAGGAAGTTACGGCTCTCTTGACCAAGGGAGCCATAGAAAGGGTCCCAATGTCAGAAGTAGGCAGTGGTTGTTATTCCCGCTACTTTCTGATTCCCAAAAAGAACAAGGGCCTTCGCCCTATCCTGGATTTAAGGGACGTCAGTCTCTTCCTCAAAAAGAGAAATTCAAGATGCTCACTCTTGCTCAGGTCTTGTCTGCCCTAGACCCAGGAGACTGGATGATAGCGTTGGACTTGCAGGATGCGTATTTTCACATCCCCATCCTGCCTGCCCAAAGGCGTTTCTTGCGGTTCAAGGTGGGCCTCGACCGCTTTAAATTTACTGTGGTCCATTTCAGTCACACTAGTGCCCCTCCCATGTTCATGAAAGTGATGGCGGTGGTGGGAGCTCAACTGTGCAGGTTACGGATTTCAGTCTTCCCCTACCTGGCTGTTGAAGGCTCCGACACCCCAGACTCTCGTCACCCACCTCCAGACGGCGGCAAACCTCTTGCACTCGCTGGGATTCACTATAAACGTGCCAAAGTCACACCTGACTCCCTCTCAGAAGCTCACTTTCATCTGAGCTGTTCTGGACACAGTGCAGTATCGGGCCTATCCTCCCGAGCAGCGAGTCCAGGATATTCAGGTTATGATACTGATGTTTCAGCCTCTATCCTGGATTTCGGTGAGACAGACTCTGAGGCTGTTGGGACTCATGGCTTCCTGCATCCTTTTAGTCAAGCATGCCAGATGGCATATGAGGGCTCTGCAGTGGAACCTGAAGTTCCAATGGGCACAGCATCAGGGAAATCTTACCAACATGGTTCAGATCTCGGAGGGAACTGTAAAGAATCTGCAGTGGTGGTTAGTGAACTGCGATTGGGTCAAGGGCAGACTCCTCTCCCTTCCCCAACCAGATTTTACAGTAGTGACAGATGCGTCACTTCTGGGATGGGGCGGCCACGTGGGAGAGGTGGAGATCAGGGGGCTCTGGTCTCCAGCAGAATCCGGGATCCATATCAACTTGTTGGAGCCTCTGGGGATCCCGCTTGCATTAAAGGCATTTCTTCCTGTTGTGAAAGAGAAGGTAGTGCAGGTGTTCACGGACAACAGTACCGCAATGTGGTACTGCAACAAATAGGGTTGTGTGGGCTCGTGGACCCTTTGTCAAGGGGCTCTACTTCTCTGGACATGGCTGGAACATCAGGGCATAACCCTGGTGGTTCAACACCTGGCAGGTTCTTTGAATGCCAGAGCGGACAAGCTCAGCCGGTGATGCTTAGCGGATCACGAATGGTGTTCTCAAGAAAATCAAGAAAGACCGGGCCCAAGTAATTTTGGTGGCTCCAGATTGGGCACGAAGAGCCTGGTATCCAGAGCTTCTCAAAATGAGCATCAGTCTTCCAATCTGGTTGCCTCTTTGGGAGGATCTTCTTTTGCAGCAGCAGCAGAGGAAGGTTCTCCTCTCGAACCTGGCAACTCTGCGGCTTCATGCATGGAGATTGAGCAGCGGCAGTTGATAGTTTATGACCGCCCTCCTGAAGTCTGTGATGTCATTCTGGCAACCACTAGTAAGACGGTTTACGCCTGTCGTTGGAAACGTTTTATATTATATTGCACAGAGAGGTCTATTGATCCTCTATCTTCTTCTCTTTCTAATATCCTTCTGTCCGTTCTGCCACTCGCCCAACAGGATTCCTCCTTGGGGACTCTTAAAGGCTATCATTTCTGCCTTATCGGCATTTCTTCGCTTGCCTGATCAACAGTCTTTGTTTAAGTCTCCTATTGTACAGAGATTCTTAAAAGGGCTTGTACATTTGTTTTCACCTATGCCTTTTGTTATGCCCCAGTGGGACCTTTATCTAGTGCTCACTTTTCTTATGTTTGCTCCTTTTGAGCCTTTACATAATTGTCCTCTCCAGCTGCTCACTATCAAAACTGCCTTCTTAGTGGCGATCACATCTGCCAGGAGAGTGAGTGAGATGAAAGCTTTATACTTGAAACCGCCGTATCTCACGATATATCCTGATAAGGTAGTCCTCAGAACTTGTGCCTCTTTCCTCCCCAAGGTGGTAACCCTTTTCCATCTGGGTCAAAATATCACCTTGCCCACCGTCTTGGCTCCACTGCATCCCTCTAAAGAAGAGGAGCGTCTTCATCGGCTGAACCCAAAAAGAGCGTTATCATTCTACCTTGACCTCACAAAAGAGTTCCGGGTGGGCAACCAACTCTTTGTTGGGTACGCTGGTGCAAAGAAGGGGCGGGCGGTCCAGAAACAAACCATTTTGTGCTGGTTCGTTCTCTGCATTAAAATTTGATACGCTTTGGTTAAGAAGCAGCCTCCTGAGGGTTTGAGAGCTCACTCTACCAGAAGGAAAGCTGCTTCCACGGCGTTAGCTCGAGGCGTGCCGGTACTAGACATCTGCCAGGCGGCAACGTGGGCTTCCTTGCACATGTTTGCAAGACACTACTCCCTGGATAGCCAGGTTAGAAGAGAGGGGCATTTTGCTCGCTCGGTCCTGCAGGACCATCTTTTTGTGAGAAGTATATATTTGCAGCCCACCTCAAGGAGTTATAGCTTGGGTATCTATTCTAAGGTAAGGAATCTGCAGCTAGAAGTCTCTATCAGATGAACAAGTTACTTACCTTGAGTAACAAATTATCTGGTAGAGACTCTATCAAGCTGCAGATTCCTTACACCCACCCAAGCCTCCCCGCTCTGCAGTTATATATTAGGTTTTTCAGATTTTTACCCTTTCTTCAGGGCATGTCTTTTTGCTCGGACAATCAGAAGAAAAAAAGAAAAAAAAAGTTGGCTCTTCCATGCCTTGTCGCTTCTGGCGTGGGAAGTTGTGGAAAAGAACTGACGTACGCGCACCGGGATGGTGCCTATATAGAAGACTGTGATTTCACAGATGGCTCCAACGATGCTAACGATGCCACGTGGAGCCGGAAGACGCACGTGGATCCGAATGACACCACCCGACGGCGCGCGCAGGGTACTGCTCAGCAGAATAAACATGGATTCGAAGCTGATGCCAGGGAATTCTAAGGTAAGGAATCTGCGGCTAGATAGAGTCTCTACCAGATAATTTGTTACTGAAGGTAAGTAACTTGTTCATCATTATGATTATAAGTACATTGTCTCTACCCAAGCCCTCCAATGACTTCAGTTCATAAGATCTGTACTGGACACTCCCCTTCTGTGCGCCTTCCCCCCCTCCTCAAAGGATCACTGACCTACAGGAAATGATCCCATCCTGTCATGAAGGTGTGCGAGTCCCAATCTTCGGATCACTAGTTCTTCCAGCTTCTTGCCTTCTCCTAGTCATTCTTACACATTGGTACATGAATTCCCTACAGTAGTGCCTCTCCAAAAAGTGGCTACAGTATGGTGGAGACCTGTTAGACTCCATCATACTCTCCCCCAGCACTACACTCCCCCTTGGACTGTGACTCGGGGAGTGACCACTGCCACCACCTTAGGGGTGGGAGCCTATCTGGAGGATCTGAAGATCAGAGGTCTTTGGTCCCTGGAAGAACAGGTACTTCCTATGAACCTGTTGGAAGGACACAGGATTCGGATAGTGCTAATGGCCTTCCTCCCCTCTTTCTAAGGTCAGCCTGTCCAGATCTTGGCAGACAACACAACATGTGATATGTCAACTAGAAAGGGGGGAAGTACTATCTCACCTCCTTTGCCTTGAAGCTTTGAAACTGTGGTCTTCAGCACACTGTCAAGGGATCTGGCTCACTGCCAATTACCTAGAGAGGTCTATAATATCAGAGCTGCACCCAGAGCCGACGTTACTTTGGCGATCATAAGTGGTTGTCTACAGGAGGTAGTTTAGGACGTCTTTACCCAGTGGGGCACTCCACAGGAGGATTTATTCCCGTCTCGGAAGATGCTCAGTGCCAGCAGTTCTGTGTCTCTAGTATCTATGTACCTTTGATTTCTCTGATTCTGAGGAAAGTCCGGGCCCAAGTGGACTGGCCAAGGAGGGTGTGGTATGCATACCTTATGCACTTCTCCACATGTCGCTTGCTAGTTCTATCATTCAGGTCCGATCTTCTCTCTCAGTCAGAGGCAATGGTTCTTCACCGCAATCTCTGAGTTCTCCACCGACATAATTGGAGCTTGAGCAGAGACATCTGAGTTCTTTCCAGCTGCCACTGGAGGTGGTGGATGCGCACAGGGATGGTTACTTTGCCAGCTTTGTGTACAGGATCTCCTTGCCTAACAATCCCTCACCCTTCATCCAATGGCAGGATATTGCTCTGGAATCGATTCTACAGGTGAGGAATTTTCAGGAAGAAGTATCCATCAGAAGAAAAAGCTCTTTACCGGTGGCAACGATCTTTCTGTACCTCACTGACCCGTCCTCCTCCCTGTTTGATGAGTGCATTATATGAAACGTTCATAAGATCCCAAATTATGTTTGGTACTGAACCATTATAACAACCTCACTCCATCCACTTGCTTTGAAGGCTGGAAAAATGGATGGAAAGAGATGTTGTTGCACCAACTATATATGGCTTTTGGGACATTAGCTGACATCACTTCCAATGTCATCTAAATCGAGAAACCCTACAGGCAACATGAGAGCCTTGAAGTGTCCATATCCAATCTGACTTCTGGAGGTGTTCTACAGGTGAGGAATCTGCAGGTAGATGGAATATATACCAGGAAGATTTTTACCACAGATAAGTAACTTTTTCTTCTGCTCCGTCCGCCTATCTTTCTCAAGTTGAGACCCTTCAACAGGCCATAATGGAGTTTTTCTGTTATGTACCGCCTTCTTCTAGGCCTTAACTTATGCATACATGCCTGGGTGTGCTCTCCTAGATTTTTCCAAACTGATCTAATGGATATGGTATCACATCGTTAAGGGATCTTTGATAAGAACCCAGACACTTGAGTGTTTCAAAAACATGCATGCTATGGCACGCTCACTGAGACTGGTCGCCTTGGCTAAACAATTCCATCATTATCACCATACCATCTTTTCCAGAGGCCAGCTTTCACCGCAGCGACATCCCTCCTACTCTATTAAAAACTTGCTGCAATTCCTTCTCTCCTTTCTCAGGAAAAGGAATCTAAGGGACGGCAGCAACAGTAGCAGCTGCTCAAGTCTACTCCCCGCCCCCAGTTCCACCTCTGTTTTTGCTTTTCATAGTTACTTGGATTTGCCCTCCCTCTCTATCAGCTTCTGGATGAGGGGTGCACGTTTCCCATTTTGAGGCCCAGTTGCAGTTCACCACCATGGATGGCTTGGTGCTCCATTTAGTCTGCAAGGGTTATGCCCTCCCAATTTTGTCAACTCCAGTGAACATCTGCCGTTCACCAGCAAGTGCGCCCCAACTCACACCTTGATCTTGGAGACACATCCTGACTTTCCTGCAAAGAGGGACCATCATATTTATGCCCCTGCTGGAAAGAGACACAGGATTTTATTCTCAATTCTTCTTCGGCCTCAAGAAGCATTGGGGCCTTGGATGCATTCTGGACTTGAAATTTGTCTGAACAAATTTAAAAATCCTGTCCCCAGCATAGGTTTTCCTGGCCCTGACCATACAGAGTTGGATGGTAATCCTGAATCTCGAAGACTTCTATTTCCATCTACCAAGCCATCATCTCACAGGTGCTACCTCTGCTTAACAATGGGGTGCCGGCACTATCATTAAAACCACTATGAAGACTTCACTGTGGTTCTGATTGTAGTAGCACCCTCCTTCAGGGGGTCAGGATTTTCACATATGTTCATACTTGTATGATTGGCTGGTGTAAGGGCCTTCCCCTACACTGGTTATGCACCATCTGGGGGAACTTCCTGATCCTGTTTCATCAGCTCTGGTTCTCCATCATCCACCAGAAGTTTCATCTCATCCTGATTTAGAAATGACCTTAATTTGAGTGATTTTAAATCGGACTGGCATGAGAACTTTTTCTCCACCACTGAGGATATTGGAGATATGATCCTGATGTTTCAAACTCCATTTTTGATTCTAATTTTTCTTTGCCTGTTGTGCTTTATGGCCTTGTCTATCTTCCTGGTGCCACACTCATGGTGGTGGAGGATGCCCATCCAGTAGTTCCTCAGGTAGCAATGGAGACTTTCCACTCCACCTCAACTAGTGGGACAGAGTGGGTATTATGGACCATGTAGAGGGACACATTGTTGCACCGGGCTCTGAAACAGGGTGTATTCCCAGTAACACCTGGCTTGGTATTGATTCATAGTGTGATGACAGGTGCCTTGAATCGCCTCTCTCTGGAGGATGATGAGTAGATCTCCACTCTTATGTGAAGGATATCACATTTTCTCAGCTGTGGCTTCCCTGCAGTGATCTTTTTTCCACAGCTCTCAACAGGATATGTCCTCCTATCTGTGCCTTGTGCTTTCTACTACGTGGTTCTTTGAATAGCACCTTCTGACTGAGCTGCTACAAAACCTGCTGTAAGAGTTTCCACTAATTCTGCTAATCTTTAGGGTTCTGTAAAAAGTGTGAGAGAATAGTAGACAGCCAATTCCCATCTCCCTGGATTGGTAAAGGAGTTGCTATCGATCTGTTGTAACTCTGTATTTGGCCGTCCTGGATAGATATGCTTTCCCAGCAGGATAGTGACTCAAGTAGTGGGCATCATTTTTGCTGCCCAGAAATCAGTCTCCAAATCTTTCTACTCTCTTGTGCTGAGGCAAATGTTTCTCTTTGTGCCAGGCTGCAGGCTTAACCCCTTTTGAGGCTCAACTGTCTGACATTCTGCACTTTGTACTTTCCTTCGCTTTATAAGGTTTGACAGTTTCTACTATAAAGTAAACTTGACTGCACTTCCTCAAGTTTTGTGACCACTGACTAACCTTCCTTGTTCAGATCATCCATAGGGATGAGTCTATTGAAAGATTTGCTATATATGTTGCCACCCATTCTTTTTTGTTATTCTACAATGGGGCATTTGGTTCTGAATTTCCTCATGAACTAATCATTTGACTGATGCACATACTGTGTTTTTGGCATTGATAAATGTAGTTCTTAGGATTAGAGATTTGCAGGTCCTGCTATTGAAGTCATCATTTACATCTTTCTACTGAGATCAGCTGGCTGTATGTACTTGCCCCTCCTTTCTGCCAAAAGTGATGCCATACCTTTCACACTGGGCAGTCTATCACTCTTCCATCTTTCTTTCCTTTTCCTCACCTTTCCATGAAAGAGAGGTTTTTGCACAGGTTGGACCTTAGGTGAGCTGTCTCCTGCTAAAATTATACAAGATAAACAGCTTTTCATTGATATCGCCTGGAAGATCAGCCGTGAAGTGATAGATATTTCACCTGCACAGTGATGCAGTTTCCTTGGTTGATTACCATTATCCGTTCCCTCATTCTGGTGGGTATGTCCTTGGAATTCAATCACTTCCAGGGTTGATGGAACAGCAGCCATAGTCGTGTGGCTCCACCTCTTAGTGCTAGAACGCTACTGTTTGAGGAACCTTTTTAGATTCAGTCTGCCACCTGGGGATAGCCATAAGGTAAGGAATCTCCAGGAAGATAAATTATCCGCCCAAAACATTGTTACCAAAATATTTGTTATAACTCTTGTTACATAAAATGATGCGTGGTCATTCTCCAGGCAAACTTTTTTATCAGTCTCCAAAGTTTTGCATTTTTCCTCTCAAATAAAGACCGAGTACTCATTTAGACTTTGTGAAACAGCCCACGAAGTTGGTGAAGGGCTTTCTTATAAATGTAAGAATCCTACATGGCTAGCATTATCTGTATGCCTTCAGTGCATTTACTTGTGCAGCGGCAGAGCAGAAGGACTTGTGGGTGCCATAATTTTTGGCTGACTCACATTTGAAAAAATGGTCCTGACGAGCGGGAAGTGTTTTCCCTGAGTATCGATGCCATTGTTTATTTTCCTTAGGTAGGGTTACAATGGCTCATGTGGCAGCGCTAAGTGATGGTGGCCCCACCTACACTGACGGTACTGCTGTCCGACAGTTAGGTCAAAGGTTTCCGATGACGGAAAAACGGAGGCTCCAGTGGAGGAATCCCTCTAAATGGGGCTAGGGAAGCTCAAGGTTGCCAGATGGGTCATTCTGTAGTTAGCAAATATCCTTCACCCTCAACCTCTAAATGACAGCGAGATATTACTGGTAACATAAGAAACAAGAATTGGCGGACCCAGTATACCTTGCCTTGGCGTGTTGATGGCTCACTTTCTTTACTTTTCATTGCAAGCTTATGCCCAAAAAAACCTAGAAAACAATGCACGCAGTCACATAAAGGAGACTGCCACATGTTTACAATAAACATTTTAAAATGATAAATATTAATTAATGTGACCTTCTTACTTGTGATGGTTTTTAAATAACAAGCCTTTTATTTGTTAAGTGCTTTTTATTAATATTATTTGTGAGTAGGCAAAAATATACCATCTAACCAAGCACAGAAGTTGCTGTGAGCTACAGTGTTACAAATGTCACGCAAACACTTTAAAACAGCAACTTTTAAAAGAAGATAGAAAATCAATACCCGTTTAACTGGTCATCCAAAGTGTAAACAAAAAAAAGAGATGAAATATAAAGTTAACAGTGTGCACAGGAATTGCGCAATCCCTCAAAATGAAGGGAGCAAGTTGGTAAAATGGGCTGACTCATTGTCCTATGCTATATGCTGTGGTGGGTGGAAGCAAAATTCTAATGACTTAACACAGCAATTGATGACGTCTGCTTACAAAAACCCCCTTTATGTATTTTTAATTATGCATGAACATTTTGCACATATGTATATGGTAAGTGATTTAAGGACTTAAGCCCTGCACGGCTTATGGTATATTAGCTTTATGAAGATGCAGAATAACAAATGTGCTAAATGGTAAAGCAAGTATCGATGAAAATGTTTTTTTTTAAAGAATGAACATTTTGGAAAAACAATATCTGGTAATACAGTTCCATCGATCTCAGATGCTAGATTTAAAAAGTATGGTGTATGCGATGTGAAGAGTTCGCAAAAGCGAAATAATTAAGAGAAAATATTTAGCTTTCCTGCCTCCAACTGCTTCTGTTTAAGTGACTTAGGATCAACCTGATGAACTTATGGCCAAAGGAGGTTGTGCTTTTGAGCTTCAAAATGTTTACTCCAAGTCCCAGGTTCAATGCATTTCAGATATATAAACCTCTTTTACATGATCGTTTTTCTGCTTCCACCCAGTTACTTACATATTTCTACCATTGTGGTACTGATAATCTGGTTACTTTTTTTTAATTTTAGGATCATGACACCTCACCAAACTCTCATCTACATGGAGTAAGACCTGTTGCCGCCCCTCGTGGTCGTAAATCGTCTGTAGGCATGGCACATGAGGAACCAGAGGATGATGGAAGTCATATCAGTGCAAACTGTCTCAGAGCAAAGGAGATGCAGTCATCAACACCTGTTGCTAAGCCACGCCAGAGGATAGAGATGTCTAGAGGGATGGAGACCAGTTCTGCAGAGTTGTCAGATGGCAACAACGGTAACTTATTGAAAATCTCAAAGTACTCTTTGTAGTTTCACAACATTAAACACCAAATTTAAGGGCAGAGAGTTATGATGCAGAGATATGGTTGGTTATGAAGGAGGAAGGGGTGAGCTAAACCACTCAGATGTAACAATGTGATTATAATCAATATGGTGAAGAGTTGTTAGGCTCAATGTGTCCTTTCATGATGGGAATTGTAATGCATATAAAATATTGACATAGTGTAAAAAGGATGAGAAATGTGAGGTCGAAAAGGAAGATGAAGGGAGTCATGAGGATACTTAAAGACAATGAATAATTGATTTACTTTAGTGATATATTGTTGTGAAGTAATGTGCGACACAGCTCCCATGTCCATAACCATTCTGGTGTGGAGGGCTTCCAAATTAAAGAGTTATGATTAAAGAGAGTGAAATTAATTGAGAGAAAGCCAACAGTTGTTTCCAATTTGGTGCTTTGACCGTTCATGCATACCAGGTGACCTTGTAATTTAAGGAACTTAAGTTGGCAAAGATTTGGTATTGAGGAGGAAAACTGAGTCAAATGATTCTTTCAGAAACAAGTATGTTGTTCATGTGTACTTGTCCTTTACAGTAACACTGGTTAGACAAGACAGGACCATACATCCAATCTACATACAAATTGGTAAAAAAGTCAGTTGATTTTACACCAGAGGTAGAAGAAATAACATTTATGTACAACCTCCCAGCTTCAATCAGTTAATACAACAAGTACATCTTTATTGGTAGGATTCTGCCTCTTGGCTGTTACTACCAACTCAAAATATCTTCAGATATTGGAAGAGGACACCTCACCCACATTATTGTGGCATGCTTCATCATCGGTATCCTCTCCCCGCATCAAGCCAGTGAATAAAAACACCTTAGGGTATACCCAGAGGATATTTCTCTTTATTTGTTGGGTAACCATGGCATGATTAACAACAGTGGTGTTGGTATGTTTACTGAAAACTATGGTTATACATTCACATACCAATATGTTTCGCCCTGTTCTAATGCCCAAAAGGGTCAAAGGCCCTCTTCATGGTAGTGATTACTTTACAAATCCCTAGCTTTCAGTATATGTGTTTGGTTGTGTGTGAGGAAATATACACATCCATGATGAGACCTACCACTTTCATACCTGGATGATGAAACAGGAAACCTGGCGTAGAGAGAGAAATGTGTTTTGCCATTTCAACATATAGATGTTGAAAAGAAAATTAGTATCATTAGTAACACCCTCTTTTTTTAAGTATTTTTGTTGAGGATACAATACCATAATACATTACAGAATACCAAGCAGAAATGTCATTTATAATGACATACATCAATCCCATCATACTTTAATCAGGAGACATAGGAAACATTGTAGGAATGAACGGTTCATACCTTCATCAACGAAAACAACAGCATAACAAATAAACCATCATGTGATGAGCTTTTAGCACATAATGTACACATACAATTTCCCCTCAATATTGTCTGAGTCACAAGCTTATTCTAATATCAAATTATTACTTCAACTTGTGGAGTGCAATGTGATTTGATCCAACCATAAATGGTCCCTAAGATTCACCCAGAGGATCAGCAGGTGGCGGTGGGTGGATGTGTAAAGCTGATAATAGTGATTCCCAGTCTGTGGCTATAGGGTATTTTATAAAGCTCCTAATCTCTTCACGTCTCAAGGCTACCGTTTCTGTTCGGCCTCACTTAAATGTTGCCGCCCGCCAGTGGGCTGTACTGGGTAACACTTGGGATTTCCAATTCATAGCTATAATCTGAAGGCCATCAGTAGCACCAGGTCGATGAACTTGTTGCTGGCCTTGGCAACAGGTTGTCCAATAAAGAAGCCAAGCAGCGACTCCTCCGTCTAGCACAAGTCCAAACGCCCTGTCACCCATTCTATTTCACCATGTATCAGACCAATAATATTTTACTGTCGGACAGTCCCAGAACATACGTTTCATATCAGCCCCTGGTTATAAACACTGTGGACATGTTGACGGGGAACCACATTTGCTATATAAGGAAGCAGGCGTGAGGCACACTGTGCAGAGTGTTATGTTGAATGTATTGGAATTTTGCATTACGTGACACCATTCTAGGGTATGCAAGGGCTTTCTCCCACTTGTTAGTGGTGAGCTCTTTGCCCAGGTCTCTTTCCCATTATCTCCAGGTTGCAACTAGGGGATCCTGCACAGCATGTGTAAATACTCTGGCTAGCCAGGTTATCAGCTTGTGACCTTCACCCATCGTATATAGCACCTGTATTAATGGGTGTGGGTCCAGTGATGCCCCATAGGTGGAGCACCTCTGCTAGCAGATGCGCATGCACTAGAAAGTTTCAAGCAAGCAACCCATGTTTATCCTGCATCTGTTCACATGTCATGAGCCTGCCCGCTCGGAATAGTGGACCTAGTTTGTCTACGCCCGCCTCCAACTATGCATTCAGCTCCTTCTCACCCAGTATCCCACGAAAGGTGGGTATCGATCGCAGTGGTATGTCTGGCAAGTAAAGCTGCATTTTTGTGGTAAGTTTCTGTCTTCTGTGAAAACTTTCATGTCAATGTGCAGCTATTTGTCGTCGGGGGGGCGTGTTTGTGGCAAGAAAACACTTTGCAACTCGTCTTGCACATGCACAGGGGTAAGAGGACCTATTTCTTCCGTGCATTGTCCTGCCAACCAATATGTGGGCCACTGTAGCTGCGCTGCCAAATAGTAATATTCAAAGTTTGGGGCATCCACGCTACCTTGTGTGAGGGTGAGTTGTAATTTATGAAGCACTACTCACCTTCTACCCGTATTCCATAAAAAGGACCCTACGGTGGAATGTAAGGCATGGCAAGTAGGTCGGGGTATGCTGAGTGGTAGATTTTGGAAGAAATATAACAGGCCTGGGAGCATTGGCATTTTTGCCAGAGCCACTCTAACCTGGACCATGAGAGGTAAGGTGCTCCGGAAGACCATCTGGGGCTTCAGAGAAGTTGCTGCTTTCATGAAATTACCATCTAATAAATCCTTCTTGTCATGGTAGATGTTGATACCCAAGTATCGAAAGATATGCATTTCCCATTTCAGTCGGTGCCCTTCTATAAAAAAAAAAGTCAAGTGGGGGGCAATGTGGGTGCAGGGGGAATAAGCAGGACTTTGCCCAGTGCACACGTAGCCCATACACCTTGTGGAACTCCTGCAAAAGTGTTTGAACCGAGGCAACCCCATGGCGGATGTCCCTACGATAAATCAGGACAACGTCCACATACTGTGTGAATTTCTCCTGATACCGAGATGCCCCATTCTCTTCCCAACTGGCGTAGTTTTTGAGCCACTGATTCCATGGCCAGGGCAAAAAGTAGGGGAGACCGTGGGCAGCTCTGTTGTGGTTCTCTCTTTATTTGGAATGGGGTAGAGATACACAGTCCTAGCCGAACCCTTTCCAGTGGTTCTACATATAGCAGTCTTAACAAAGCCTGTAGGCTCCCTGTGATCCCAAATGCTGTCAGTGTGGAGAAGAGGTATTCCCAGTCCACTGTATTGAACACTTTCTCGAGATCAAGTACCAAACATGCAGCGAACGGGCAGTGGGGTGGGGCTTTCTCTAACAGTCTATATAGCCTGTGGATGTTCAGTGTAGTGGATCTCCCATGGATGAACATGTTTTGGTCAGCATGTACGAACCTTCTCATGAGCCCCTGTAGTCGGCCTGCCAAAATCTTGCTCAGTATCTTATAATCAGATCCTAAAATGTATAGTGGATGATAGAAATCCAGATCTTCTGGAGCTTAGCTTGGTTTAGGAAGGGACTCTAATAAGGACTACTGCATGTGGTAGGCTACCCTCGTCTGCCGCTAGCTGGTAGAGTTCGAGCAGTTTGGGAGTGAGTTGGAATTCGTACATTTTATAAAACTCGACAGGGAGCTCATCTAGACCCAGTGTTTTATTTGTCGCCACACCCCTAATCGAGCCCCTGATTTCCTGTATTGTGAGTGGGGTGTTGAGGTCCTCCCTTTCTAATTGGGTTGAAATGGGGAGGTTGACATCCTGCAAGAAACTGCATATTATGTCCCTTCTTTCAGCCCTTGGAGTATCATATAACATTTGACAGTGTGCTGTGAATACTTCTTGTATTTGTGCCTGCTGGAGGGCTAGCTCTTTTGAGGAGATGCAGATCTGTGTGATGGGTGACAGGGGGGCGGGTGGCACTGCGAAGCAACCAGGCCAACAGACACCCAGCCTTATCACCATCACCATGCATTTTGGCTTGATATGACTTGAAGTCAACACCACATAGCTGTTCCACTAACTCTGTGTGCTTGACTAGTGCTATATCTAGGTCGGCCTGTGATGCAGGGTTTATTCTGGCAGCTGTCTCCATGGCTTTGAATTATGTTTCTGTCTGTGTTATGTCAATGTATATCATCGCTCTAACCCGTACTACTGTACGAATAAAGTGGCTGCACAGTACTACCTTCATTGCTTCCCAATCTGTAAGCTTAGAAGTGGATGTGGTCCAATTATCAGTTAAATAGTGCGTTAGTGTGTCATTCTTTGCGTCTCAGAGTGCTTGGTCTTCTAATAAGGCAGGCTGTGGTCTCCAGGTGGAGACCAGTGGGCGTTCAGTCCCCCACTTCAATTGTAGTTGCAATGGGTTGTGGTCAGAGAAGGTCTTACCTAGGTATTCCGCCACTGTTGCTAGGAGTCGTGTAGCAGGGTCACAAAAATTACAATCTAATCTAACATGTAGGTCATGTGCATGCCAGTAGTATGAGAACTCAATCTTGTTCGGGGGTAAGGATCTCCAGCAGTCTAGGAGCAACCAATGCTGAAGCCACTGGGAGAATGGCGTAGCGGTCAACATGACCGGGGAACTCGGGAGTGAGGAGTGTGAGCGGTCCAACTGCAGATCAAGTATGCAGTTAAAGACACCCCCTAATATCCAAGGGATGTATGCCCAGTGCGTCAACACTGTAGAGAGTTTGGAGAAGAATGCAGCTTATGCTGCATTAGGGGCATATATACTGCCTAAAAGAACTGCCTTACACCTAGGAGGCCTTCAATTAATCCGTATCTGCCCTCAGGGTCAGGGGCTGTTGACGTGGGTGGAAGGGGACTCCTGAACATATCCAGATCAGGGCTCCATGTGCAAAGCCCAAATACGTGGCGCAATAGCATTGTCCCCTCCACCGTTTCTGCAAACAGTCTCCCTCATCTTTTGCCATGCGTGTCTCCTGTAGGAAGGCTATGGCGACCCCTACCCATGTTGTAAAGCTCATGTAAGACCTGAAAATCAAAAGGAGGATGTTAGCACATCACATATCTGAACTGTTTGTATACATTTAACTCCCAACCTAGGGCAACTCCAGAACTTGGGGTCACCCAAACTAGTAAAAGTGTATCACCTAGATGGTGTGCTCCCGTGCTAGCCTCCATTGACACAACTGCGACTAGGAGTCAAACTTTGAGGAGGGTGTCCAGGCTCGCTATGAATGTATATCACTGTAGGTATTGTGAGTTACAGCAGACTATGGGATCACCAGCCTACAATTGCATGTTGCCAAGTTGTCCATGCAGTTTAGGCCTATATGTTCCTCTACCCCACCTAAATTTCAAATTGGGCACATTTATAAGTAGTGCTATCTCCACATGCTGTATGTCACAAAATCTCTTCTGCAGTTTGAGGCATCACTTTGGGAAGTAGCTGTGAATCTATAATGTCATCAGAGTTAGCGGAGAGAGATTTGGTTGCGTCGTTGGCTATGGTAACATCTGAAGCCAAGCGTCTATCTGCCTATACAATGACTGCTGTGGTTAGCACTTGGGCCTGCTCCTCATTGGCTTGCTCAGGTGTGGGTTGTGAGAGAGGGCCTCTTTTTGACATGTTATCCCCCCACTTTTTGCTTAATGTTGATGTGTTCTAGAAATTGTAGTGTCCAGGGCCCCTCCTAACCAGGTTACCCTGAGCCAGAGCTCTTTCCTTAGATCTGTTTTGATGCATTGGCACAATTGGATACACCCTTAGCTTCCACTATAATTCCTCTTCATAAAGGGGCATCTGGGTGCCCAAGGGCATGGGGTACTATGAGTAGGCCCTTGGGGGCAGCAGCACTGATTCTGCCACCCTCTAGGGCCATTCATCCAGATGCACCCAGCACTGCCATTGCAGGCTGAGTGTCCTGGGGCAAACCTAAAATACAAACTCGACATGGCACACTGTCTGTGTGCCCTGTCCACAATACACTGGATTTACTGTGGGTAAGTCACACCTCTGGCAAGCTTTACAGCCTAAAGCAGGGTACTCCATATTATATGTGAGGGCATAGCTGCATGAGCACTATGCCCCCACTGTGTCCTTGCCAAACCTGGGACATAGTGAGTGAACAGAGCAGCCAATTTAATACATGTGCTGGACAATGGTCAACACAAGTTTTCCAGCTACTTGATGGCCACTCTGAACCCTGGGTTGTTTGGTATCAAACAACTCAGAAAAATAAATCCAAACTGGTGCCAAATTGGATTTATTCCTAAATGTAACCAGGGGCCACCTTAGAGCCACCTTAGAGCCGGCATGGTTTCTGACTGGTCTTATCCAGCTGCCACCTCCAGACTGCCAATATACAAACCTTAGGGGAGAGGCCTGCCTCTCCGGTTTGTAAGACAATGCCCTCCCTGGGTGGAGGAGCTAACACCCCCTCAGGAATGTGCACTGTCCTGGTGGTAAGCTTCAAAGGGCTTACCACCCTTGAAACTCGACCACCAAGCCTGCTGCTAGCAACAGCTGGCATCGCTCTTTGCACACCCCCACTTATTGGGGTAGCAAAGGTGGGAAACTTAGCAAAGGATAGGAGGAGTGGCATCACCTGGCATGCACTACCCCTAATGTGTTGCCTGTGAGGTGGGACCTCAAATTGAGTTCCTCCATCTTGGAATGGAGGAAAATAGTCAATTAGGTTTAGGGAAGTGACCCTTCCCACAGGAAGTGGTCACTATAGTGGGTGTAACCACCCAAAGGTAAGTGTCCCATTGGACACTACCAGCTTCCCCCTAAAACACCCATTAAATTCAGTATTTAGTGGGCACCCCTAGACCAAGAAATCAGATTCCAAAGGACAAAGAAGACCAGCCCCAAAGAAGATCCAAGCAAGAGAACTGTGTACCTGCTGCATCCAAAAAAGGCACCAAACACTGCCTGCTTCACTCAGGACCCGAAAATCGCAGCTGCAGAGGAGCTGGGCACAGGGACTGACCCCAAGAAACCCTGGGGACCTCCAGGCTTCACAAATCGCCCCAGATCTTCCTTCTGAGTGGATGCACCACTCTACAAACCAACAAAGAACAACAAACCAGTGAGGGTCACTTCACTGACTGGCCGATATCCCCTGAACTGGAAGTTACAGCCACACCTGACGACCCACTGTCGACTGCCAGGACAAACCCCACAAGCAAAACAGTTCCCCCTGAGCTGGCGCTGGAACAGAAGGAAGCTGGAGTCGAGGGACTTCAGGAACACCCCAGACCTCCAGCCAGAGAGCCCCTGTTGTCCTGTAATCGACCGTGACCTGCATCTGGACCAGAGAGACATTTTTGCGCACAGCCCTTGGATGAACAACTCACCCTGCACCCGGCCACCCTGCAACGACGAACCAGCTGTGTCCTAAGGGATCCTCAACCCTTGCAACCTCGACACCACAAGGGGACCACCAGGCACCACTTCAAACCTGCCCCTCCAGACCTTTTCTACGTGGTCCCTTGCAGTGGCCCTACACCAGCTCCAATAGTCTTTCCAACTCTCATCGGAATTGGGAGCTTCCCAAACTTATCCTTGTGGCACAGCTACTCACTGATGACCAACATGCCAAAGCTGAAGTTGGTAAAGCAACTGTACGATTTTATATGCATTTTTAAAGGTGATTGCCTATTGATTCCTATGGTGCTTACTTACGCACAGAAAGACTGCTTTTATTAAAACATGTGAAATTCATAACTTAAAAAGTACTTATCTAATTTTGATAATCTTGGTCTTAAAATTTTTATATAGATCTGCAGTATTTTTATAAATTGGTCTTGAGTTATTCCTTTGAGTGTGTAAGCTGCATGATTGATACTGGGAGTACAATAAATGCTTTGCACTTCTCCAAGTTTAGCCTAACTGCTCGACCAAGCTGCCTTAAAAATTAGAGCATTAGGTGAACTAGTTTTGCCTCTGGAAACTGACGTGTGGTTGTCTGGACCCCCTACACAGTGTACCTAGTTTTGTGCACTACATAAAGGGCCAGCCTCCTACATGGATTCTCGTCTTCTCTTATTGGAGCCCCCGGTGCTGTGGCAGAGGTACTCAGGGGTAGAAGGTGGCAAGATCAGATATATGTGCTGCTGCTCCCAATCCCAGGCATTCGTTGGCTCTGTAAAGAATGAGGTCTTCTTGCCAGTTACTACCTTCAAATTTTCTAGAAAGAATAGTGAGTAGTGTAGGAAAGTACCCTCTTTTTGGCATGGTTACCCATACCTTTTGCCTGTTGTCAGTATGTTTTGACTGTTTTGACTGAGATCATGCTAACCAGAACCCCTGTGATTGTGCTCTCTCCCTCTAAATTTGGTTGCTTTGGACTTTGCACACCTCGCAATATGCATACTGGTGCCCCCATATAAGTCCTAGAATATGGTACTTAGGTACCCAGGGCATCGGGGCACCAGGGGTTCCCCATGGGCTACAGCATGTATTGCTCCTTCTATGGGGGCCCGTGCAAAATGTGTCTGAAGGCCTGCCATTGCTGCCTTTGTGAAAAGGTGCATGCACCCTTTCACTACAGGTCACTAGGTCATAGGGTAAGTCATCCCTATGGTAGGCCCTCCTAGCCCAGAGGGCAGGGTGCAGATACCTGTGTGTGAAGGCCCCCCTGCATGAGCAGAGGTGCTCCTATGACCTCCAGTTCCATTACACTGGAATTAGTAAGTGTGGAGTAGCCATTTTACCCATACATATGGTAACTCTGAACCTGGGCATGTTTGGTATCAAACATGTCAGAATCATACCCCATTACTGTTGCCAGTATTGGGTGTACAATTCCATGCACTCTGTGGCTCCTTAGAGGACTCTGAGCATTGCTCCTACTAGCCTTCTGGGGTTTTCCGGGCAGCCTGCGCTGCTGCCACACCTCAGACAGGTTTCTGCCCTCCTGCTGCTTGACCAGATCAGGCAGAGGAAGGCAGAACATAGGATTTCCTGTGGGAGGGGGAGGCAACACTCTCTCCCTTGGAAATAGGTGTTACATAGCTTGGGAGGGGTAGCCTCCCCAAGCCACCTGCATGCTTTGAATGGCACATTTGGTGCCCTCCTTGTATAAACCGGATTACACCAGTCCAGGGACCCCCAGTCCATGCTCTAGCATGAAACTGGGCAAAGGAAAGGGGAGGGACCACTCCCCAGTCCGTCACCACCCTAGGGGTGGTGCCCAGAGCTCCTCCAGGTGGCCACTTGATTCTGCCATCTTAAATCCAAGGTGGGCAGAGGCCTCTGGGAGCATCTCAGTGTCCTGGTCAGATAGATGACGTCACAGTCCCCTCCTGATAGATGGTCACCCAGCTAGGTGATCAGTCCCCCTTCCTGGGCTACTTAGGGTCACCCTGTACGGTGGGTCTTCAGATGGCAAATGCAAGATTCCAGCAGGACTCCTCTGAATTGTTTACTTTATCTTCTGGCCACTGGGTCTGCAACTTGACCCTCCAGGAACTGACAATCTGCAACTCCAGGGATGACTCCGCTCTGCACATTGTTCCTCCGGCTCCTTCCAGCAACTGCACAAGAAGTAAGAAGGAATCTCCCTTGGAGTGAAGGACTCACTCCCCTGCATCCACAGGCACTAACTGCAACGACGCCCGGCTGCGTGGTCCTTCTCTCTTCCGGAGCTGTGTGGATCCTGCATCAAAGATGGTGGTCTGGAGTGGTCCTCTTGGTTCTCTCTACCAGCTGTCCAACTTGGGAGACAGTAAGCCCTTACCTCTCCTTGCAGGACAGTATCCTTGTGCACCGCAACTCTTGCAGCTACCAAGGCTTACTTGTTCCTCCTCCAAGGGATCTTCAGGCTCTGTATAGCCTTGGCCCACACTTTTCCCTGCAAAGCACTATCTGCTGCCTTCTGCTCCAGTGACGTGGGACTCCTCTCCAGGTGTGCTGAGTGGGCCTCACTGTGAATCCTGTGCTTGCTGCCAATGGGTTGCCTGTGTGGGCTGCCTCCTCTTCTTGTGACTTTCCCAGCTGCTGAGGGACACCCCAGACTCCCCTCCTTGGGGCAAGTCCTTGCTGGTCCTCTTCAGCCTTGCAAACCTTCTCCGTCTCTTGCATTTGCCAAGGTTTGTTGTTGGCTTTCCAGCACCACTAACCAACTCCTTTTCCAGCACCACTAACCAACTGCATCTTGACCACCGATGTGGGACATCACTTGCATTATTTCTGGGACTCCTCTTTGGCTCCTGTGCTGCACTGCTGACCTTCGTCCACCGTTGACCTGATTCTACATCCACAGAAGAGTGGATAGTGGCTCCTGCCACAACTGGACTTGGTCCCCTTCCTTTGCAGGTCCTCGTCTGTCAGGACCCACAGTTGAGTTCTCGCAGTCTTGGTTGGGTCTTGCATAATCCTTTTCTAAAGTCCTTTTTTTGGTTTTGGGGAAAACCAGGTACTTACCTCTGCTCTCCTGGTCACTGGGGGTCACTCTGCTACTCATCTCTTGGGGTTCCTAGTTCCTCGAGCTCCCTTCTACTGATTCCACTTCCTTGGGTGGGAGACTGCCTTTCACATTTAACTCTTTTTAGTATATGGTTTGGCCCTCCCCCAGGGTCCTTACTATTTGCTATTGCTTTTACCAATGGCTATTGCTTTCTATGCTATTTACTGATTTCTAATTTGCATATAATAGTGTGTTTACTTACCTCCAGTTGAGATATTGCCTATATAGTATTTTAGTGTTTGTGTTACTCTAATAAATGACCTATATTTTTGTAACACTGTGTGGTTCTTTCATGTGGGTATGTGCTGTGTGACTGTAGTGGTTTTGCATAAGCTTTGCATGTCTCCTAGATAAGTCTTGGCTGCTCCTCAACAGCTACCTCTAGAGTGCCCTGGCTTCATGGACACTGCCTACACTTTACTAATAGTAGATACCTGGAGCTGGTATAAGGTAATACCACCATAGGTGTTCACCACACACCAGGCCAGCTTCCTACACCTTCTTGTTGTAATTTACGCTTCTCTCCAAGGAAGAAGGCTCCACGGTGCTGTACCGCCAGGTTGTAATCTGGAAGGAGGTTCACTCTGGTATTATCTTGGTGGAGTGGAGCTGCCATTGTCTTTAAAATTCAGAATGCGTGCAATGACGGGTCTCGAAGGTGACCCTGGTGGGGGACATTGTGTTGGTACTCTCTGGGCACGTTCCACTAAAACGTATGCAAATAGTTGGGCCAGCGCTACCTTTTGTGATAACCATTGCTCAAAGTACGATGTAGGGTCAATGCCCTTTGGACCCTCTGGAAATCCCACAATGCAGATATTGTTTCTGCAGTACCTCCCTTTCGGAGTCCTCTGCCCAGACCTCCAGTTCCCGCACTTTGGTTGTCAGAGAATGCACTTGTCCTTCCAGTTCCTTAATAGTTGGGCTGGTTTCTGCCATATCAAATTACACCTGGGTGACTCTGGTCGCCAGTTTCTGTCGGTCAGCTCGCAAGAGTCTGAGTTCTGTTGCTACCGCGTTCACCTTCATCCTCAGTTCTTGCTTGGTGATCGCAGTGGTACTCAGAATTTGGTCTGGTTCTGAGGTGGATGATATCCCCTGTGTAGGGAGGGAAGGACCAGTCACCCCAGGTCTCGAGGTGATCATGCTGTCCAGCCATTGTGATGGGTGTCCCCAGTCCACCCCTGTGATCCATTGTCAATGCCGTAGTCGATACGTTGCACTTCAGTGCAGTATCCTATGTCACAGTGATGCTGGTGCACAGGTTTAGTTGACTCTACTGCTCGTCGTAGTTACTATTGGGGCACTCAGTGTCCACAAGTGTCCAGGGCAGTGCCACGCTGCTATTTTGCTTGGGCACCTCTGGTGCACTGCGTGTCAAGCACAACGCCTCTAGGCGGAATGACACCGACATGGTGCAGGACCCACCACTCCCCTGGTCCTAGGTGCATAGGGGGCATGAACAGTCCCAAGTGCCTCAGTGAGTTGACGAGGAGGGCTCTCCTTATGCCCCCCGGCTTCAAGTGCAGGGCAGGTGCGACAGTGACAGCAGCGAGGTGCACAGGTCTGTAGACCCAGTCACTGTTCATATGGTGCCGCTAATCTGATGCGTGCCCATCGGAGGCATTGGTGTGACATTTATTGTCTTGGTCACTGTGTAAGGGTGGGTCGGAGGAGGCGGAATAAATTATGTGCCTTCCCCCATGACTTCACCTATCAATAACAGTGCCGCAGCAGGCACATTGCAGGAGTGGGGAGGAGGAGGGCCTCCCACCCACTTCCCGAGCTCCACCGCAGAGTGTCTGGGATGGGAGGGTGCGAGTAAATGATAGCAGAATAGATTTTGAGGCACCCTTCTCATTCACACGCAGTGCCTTTGCCCAGGAGGGGCATCCGTGTGTTTTACTTTGGTGTTTTTTTCCCCTTTCCCCGCCAATATAAGGGCCATGGTCTTCACCCGCACTTCCAGTCCCTGGACCCCTTCCATCCCTTACTGTCCCTAATTGGTGCACACCGAGAGGTTTCGACTTCAGCAATCATCCAGCTCACTCTAGATGTGTTGCGACAGACTTGCTTACCGTCATAATGCCTGTTCTCACCGTAGCCACTGGCGTTCAGGCCCCAGCCAGTCGGTTCTTTTAGGCAGTGTTATCCGGCCGAGGAAGCCGCGATTAGGCCAAAATGTTCCCCCGCCCACTTCGCCACTCCAGCTAAGTCTAGGTTGCCTCAATGGCGTGCGTCATGCAGGATCTTGGGTGATCAGCCGGAGCGTCCCTAAAGCCCGTCTGCAATCTAAGGTGGCTAGCTGCAATTAGTAACACTCCCTTGAAGTGAACAATTCAGGGAACACACAAAATGATTGAAAATGCAGTTGTGTCAAGTGGTAGGTATCAATTGAAAAGATTCTAGTACAGCAAACCTGATATCATATGTGCTGTGCGATGTTGCATAGCTTACCCTGCTTTGGATATGTAAGAAAGTATCATCTTTCTGGCATAGTTAACCTCACTTTTTGCCTCGTGTCAGTGCAACTTCGACTGTAGTACACTGGGATCCTCCTAACCAGGACCCAAGTGTCAGTGCTCTCTCCCTAAATTTAGTTGTAAGGTGCATACTGGTGCACCCCTGTAGTTCCCTAGTATATGGTACTTAGGTACCCAGGGCATTGGAACACCAGGGGTCCCCCATGGACTGCAGCATGTATTGTGCCACCCAAGGGGGCCCATGCAAACTATGACTGCATGCCTGCCATTTCTGCCTGCCTAAAATGGTGCATGCACCTTTCACTTCCGTTATAAGGATTGCCTTATATCATGGTTGCTGCACTTTGACCCTGTGAGTCACCCCTAAGATAGGCCCTTTAACCCAAGGGCAGGGTGCATGGTTCTATGTGTGAAAAGACCCCTGCATGTGCAGAGGTACCCCTACAAACCCCAGACTCCATTCCCTGGGCTTTGTAAGTGCAGGGAAGCCATTTTAAGCTATGTATTACACTAGTCAACACAAGTTGTCCATCTGTATAATGTCTTCACCAAACATGGTATCACACATGTTGGAATTATGCCACTACAACGATTTCAGTGTTAGTTGCATGATACCATGTACTCTTGAGGTTCCCTAGGTGATCCCCCCTGTCTGCCTGTACAGCCTTGCGGGGTCTGCATGTCAGCCCGTGCTACTGCCAACCCCAGACACTGTTCTGCCCCCTCTGTTGCTGAGCTTCACTTGGGCAGGTGAAGGCAAAAGAAAGGGTTTCCTGTAGGAGAGAGGTGTGTCCTCCTCTCCTTTAGAATTGTGTGTCACTGGGCTGTGGTAGGTGTGCCTCTGAGCACCACCACAATGCTCTGAATGGCACATTTGGGGCCCTCCTTGCAGAAACCAGTTTCCACCAGTGCAGGAACCCCGGTTCCTGCTCTGGCGCAAAAACCACACAAACAACCACACAAACAACGGGAGTGACCACCTCCCTGTCCAGCTCCTCCCCTACGGAGGTGCATAGAGCTCTGCCAGGAGGTCACTTGATTCTACCATCTTGAAAATAAGATAGGCAGAGGCCACTGGGAGCATCTGACTGGTTAGACCAGGTGGTTGATGTCCCTGATCCCCTCTGATAAGTGGGTCACTGTAGATAGTGTCCAATTCCTATTTAGGGTTACTTACCCCTTTTAGGGTTACTTAAGGGCTCCCCAGAGACTGGGTCCCTAGATTTGTCTGCAAGACTTCAGGAACCATCTGCAGGTCTCTTCTGCAAGACACTTCTGCAACCTAGACACCAGAACTGTTGCTGTACTTCTGGAACCAAGAGTAAACTTGTAACCAGTAGGGGGGCTCCTGCTGCAACTTTTTCTTCTTTCTGCAAAGACTTCTGTAACCCTGTGGTCATACATCCTCCAGAGTCACTGGGACTCTGCCTGCACTCAGAAAGGCAAGAAGGAATCTCCCTTGGAGCAAAGGAGTCGCTCCCCTGCATCCGCAGGCACCTCAACAACGACGAATGGCTTGTGGATCCTGCTGTCCCTTGGACTCTCCAATGCTCTGGGACACAGGTGGTGGATCGGTGGCTCTTCAGAGGTCTGATCTCTCATCCTTGCAACTGGGAAGTTTGTGGTCCCTCACTAGAGCTGCGTGGCTGAACCGCTTTGCACCGCCCTTGCTTGTCGTTGGATTGTTGCATCTTCAGTCCAAAGACCTCCAAGCTCCAAAATGCCCCGGCCTCCAGCTCTCTCCAGCTCCAAGAACGACAACCCCTCTGCAACTCCTGCTATGTGGGTATCCCTCTTTGCTGTGCTGCTGAGACCTCCCTGTGACTCCCTGTACCTGCTGCCAGAGGTTCCTGCTGGTTGGCTCCAATGATTCCTGCTGGCTCCCTTGATTGTTGAGGGCTGGCCATGACCTACCTACCAAGGTTGGGTCATCTGGACCTTGCTGGCCCCCAAAACTCCTGCATACTCCGCACAATGCTTCTTGCTTTTGCCAAGGCTTTTTGGTGGTCCTGCTGATCACTAACCCCTTCTGCAATCTGACGACCGGCGTTGGACAGTCTGAGGACAACTCCGAGGAGCCCCCTGCATCACCTGGATTCCACAGCTGCACTTCTTTGTCCACCGTCCTTCAGGAAACATCACTAAGAATGGTGGGCATTGCAATCCTGCACCACTTGGGCACTACTGGGTGGTTTGGACTCTGTACCCTCTCTCCTTAGGTCCTCTTCCTCCGGAATCCATGCCTGTGTTCCACTGACCGACCTGGTCCATGGGTCACGACAACCAATGATCTCATTGACTTCAGCAGGAGGTTCTGACACACCTTCACCCCTATACATCTGCGCTCCCTCATGTAGGTACTCCACTGTTCTGGGTACCCACAGGTGGAGGCATTATCAAACCTCCCTTGTCCCAATGGCTTTCCTTGGGGTCCTCTGGGAAGGGTCTTAAAACCTGAAAACTCCAACTGCGACTCCCCCATGTTAGACTATAGGCACTATCCCGAGATTTCTACTCTGCACATGAGCGCCTGGGCCACTTTACAGCCTCCTGGACAAGCCTTAGCTACTCTCCACAGCTACCCCTATGAGAGCTCTGGTTATCTAGAGCCGCTTACATTATCACTAAGGGTTGACAGACTCAACACAGGGTACCTCACCTATAGGTGTACACCATATATTGAGCCAGCCTACTACAATCCACACCTGTTGCTGAGCCATGCCAGAAGATAGAGATATCTAGAGGGATGAAGACCAGTTCTGCAGAGTTGGCAGATGCCAACAATGGTAACTTATTGTAAATCTCAAAGTACTCTTTGTGGTTGCACAACATTAAACCAAATCTAAGTACAGAGAGAAATGATGCAGAGCTATGGTTGATTATGAAGGAGGAAAAGGTGATCTAAACCACTGAAAAGTAACAATGTGATTGTAGGAAACTGACACTTGTTGCAGTTACCCCCTCCCCCCCCAACTTTTTGCCTGATATTGATGCTGACTTGATTGAGAGTGTGCTAGTATCCTGCTAACCAGGCCCCAGCACCAATGTTCTTTCACTAAAAATGTACCATTGTTTCCACAATTGGCTCACCTCTGGCACACAGATACGTCCTTTGTAAAAGGTACCAGTGGTACCAAGGGCCCTGTGACCAGGGAGTGTCCCTAAGGGCTACAGCATGTGTTGTGCCACCCTAAGGGACCCCCTCACCTAACACATGCACACTGCCATTGCAGATTGTGTGTGTTGGTGGGGAGAAAAAGGCAAAGTCGACATGGCATACCCCTCTGGGTGCCATGCCCAAAAACACTGCTTGTGGCATAGGTAAGTCACCCATATAGCAGGCCATCCAGCCCTAAGGCAGGGTGCACTATACCACATGTGAAGGCACAGCTACAGGAGCAATATGCCCCTACAGTGTCTAAGTCCATTCTTAGACATTGTAAGTGCAGTGTGGCCATATTAAGTATATGGTCTGGGAGTTTGTCATTACGAACTCCACAGTTCCATAATGGTTTTATTGAATACAGGGATTGGTATTAAACTTCTGAGCACAACAAACCCACACTGATGCCAGTGTTGGATTTATTCTAAAAAGCATATAGAGGGCATCTTGTATTTTACCCAATCCTCTAGTGTAGGACTGACTGGCCTGTACCAGCCTGCCACTAGCAGACAAGTTTCTGACCCCATGGGGTAGGGGCCTTTGTGCTCTCTGAGGCTGGAATCAAAGCCTGCTCTGGGTGGAGGTGCTTCACATCTCCCCCCTGCAGGAACTGTAACACCTGGCGGTGAGCCTCAGAGGCCCAGGCCTCATGTTACAGTGCCCCAGGGCACTCCAGCTATTGGAGAAGCCCGCCCCTCTTTTGGTGGCAACTTTGGTGGGAAACCTAGGAAAAGCAAGGAGGAGTAACCATTTCAGCTGGGACCACCCCTAAGGTGTCCAGAGCTAAAGTGACTCCCTCCCTGTAGAATCCTCTATCTTGGTTTGGAGGACATGGACCAATAGGGATAGGAATGGGCCCCCCTCCCCAAAGGGAATGGACAAAAGGAGGGTGCAGCCACCCTGAGGGACAGTAGCCGTTGGCTACTGCCTTCTGACTCCTGTAACGTCCCTAAATCTTGTATTTAAGGGCTTCCCTGAACCCAGCTCACCAGATTCCTGGTCCTGGACTGCTTAGCTGAAACCCCCAGCAGAGAAAAAGGAGGAGGACAACTGCCTGGCCCCAGCCCTACCGGCTTGACTCCTGTTTCAAAGAACCTGCAAAAGAACAGCGATGTGTCCAGCGGGCCCAGTGACCTCTGCCCAGCTCCAGAGGACTGCCCTGCACCCAAAAGGACCAAGGTCTCCTGAGGACAGCAGCCCTGTCCAAGAAAAAACAACAACCAAGGAATTCAGCCTCACTCCGAATGTGTGAGTCCTGACCACCCTGCACCCGACGCCCACAGACCGTATCCAGGTGGTCCACTCAGCTAGAGAGAGTCCCTAGGTGATTGCGAGGAAGTGCCCACCCTGGGTTGACCTCTCCACCCCTCCGCCTGCAGAGAGAATCCTGAAGACCCCCTGGCTGCGAAGCTCCGGACGAAGATTTGCAACGCTGAAAGACACACTGCACCCGCAGCTCCTAGGCCTTGGAGAACCTGACCTCCGGTGCAGCAACGTTCATCAGTCGGCCCTCCTCCCTGTCCACCCAGTGGTGTGCCGGAGACACCCCCCTGGACCTTGCCTGCAGCCTCTGAGTGACCCCGTGGTCCCCTCATAGACCAGCATTGGAAGCCTGACGTCCTGTTTGCACCCTACACCCAGCTGCCACTGTGCTGCTGTGGGTGTGTGTTTGGTGCCTGCTTGTGGCCCCTCCAGTGCTCCTCTAATCCCCCCTGGTCTGCCCTCTGAGTCGAGGGTACTTACCTGCAGGCAGACCTGATTCCGAGTACCCCCTATCTCCATAGGAGCCCACGTTAAAATTGCTCATCGTTGACCTCTGCTACCTGCTGGCCATGTGTTGCTGGTGGTGGGTGTTTGGGTTTAACTTGAACCCCAACTGGTGGTTTCCTAAAACCCGGAGACTGAAATTGTAAGTGTTGTACTTACCTGCAAATCGAACTAACATTTCTTCCCCCAAAGAACTGTTTTTGAAAATTGCAGTGTCCATTTTTAAAACAGATTATTGCCAATAATTCAAAAACTGTATAACTTACCGATTTCAAATAAAGCACTTTTGATACATGTGTGAAATACGAAACTATGGAAGTACTTATCTGCAACTGGAATTTTGTGGTTCTAAAAATACATTAGGAAAATATATTTTTGCTACAAAACCATTGGTCTGGAATTACGTCATTAAGTGTGTGCTTCTTCTATTGTCTGTGTGTGTACAACAAATGCTTTGCACTACCCTTTGATAAGCCTAACTGGTCAATAAGACTACTACAAAAGAGAGCATTAGTATTATCTACTTTAGCCTCTGTTAAGCCTCTGGGGAACCCCTGGTCTCTGTGCACACCATATCTCTTTTGATAGTACATACAGAGCCAGCTTCCATAGTGATTATAAACAATATGGTGAAGATTTGTTGGGCTCAATGTGTACTTTCATGATGTTAATGGTAATGCATATAAAATATTGACGTAGTGAAAATAGGGTGAGTAAAGTGTGGCAAAAAAGGAAGATGAAAGGAGACATGAAGATGCTTAAAGACAATGAATAATTTATTTACTTTAGTGATCTATTGCTGGGAAGTACTGTGCGACACAGCTCCCATGTCCATAACCATTCTGGTGTGAAGGGCTCCTAAATTAAAGAGTTATGATGAAAGAGAGTGAAATGAATTGAGAGAAAGCCAACAATTGTTTCCAATTTGTTGCTTTGACCGTTCATGCATACCAGTTGATCTCGTAATTTAAAGAAATTAAGTTGTCAAAGATTTGGTATTGAGGAGGAAAACTGAGTCAACTGACTCTTTCAAAAATAAGTATGTGGGTCATATGTACCTCTCTTTTACAGTCACATTGGTTATGCAAGACAAGACCATGCATCCAACCTATGTACAACTTGGTAAAAAGTTGGTTGATTTTACACCAGCGGTAACAGAAATCGTGCCTATGTACAACCTCCCAGCTTCAATCAGTCAACACAACAAGTACATGGGTCTTTATTGGAAAGATCCTGCTTTATGGTTCTTACTACCAACTCCAAATATCTCCAGATATTGGAAGAGGGCACCTCACCCAAATTATTGTGGCATGCTTCATCATCAGTGCCCTCTCCCCGCAACAAGCCAGTGAATAAAAACATTTTAAGGTATACCCAGAGGATTTTTATCTTTATTTGTTGGGTAACCATGTTAACAACAGTTCTGTTGGTATGTTTACTGAAAGCAAATGTTTCAGCTTATTCTAATACTCAAAAAGGTCAAAGGCCCTCTTCACAGTAATGAGTTCTTTACAGATCCCTAGATTTCAGTGTATGTGTTTGGTGGTGTGTGAGGAAATATACACATCCATGGTGATGCCCACCACTTTCATACCTGGGTTATGAAACAGGAATACCTGGTTTAGAGAGAGAAATGTTTTTTTGCATATTGTCATTTCAGCATATAGATTTTGAAAAGAAAGGTAGTATTATTAACATCCCTTGAGGAGAACAATTCAAGGAACAAACAAAATAGTAGACTATTCAACCGTGCCAAGTGGCGGATATCACTCAAAAAGATTCTAGCACAGCAAATGTGATACATATGTGCTGTGTGACCTTGCATAGCTTGCCCTGCTTTGGATTGCTACTGTTTCATGGGCAATTCGGGGGGCACTGCTCTATAGTAAAACACTGGAAGGAATAGTTATTTCTCCTATATTATCAATCAACATTTGTTGCTTATTTATCACCATATCTGTATGTTTTATTTCTCAATACCCTCCATCTGATTTCTTCAAGGATTGATTCCTGTATCTTAGGCTGGTCAACTTGGTGTTCTCAGTTGTGAGATTTGCTAGTTTGTGGTATGGGCACGGAGAATGGAGACACTACATAACGGCATGCTAGGCAGACATACATTTACACAACACAGAAATATACATACACACAGCATGTATAAAAAGACAATAGCTGACTGAGCCGAGTTACTAAATGGTCAGAGGCTCTTCGATATTCATTCCACAAATGTGAGAAGGTTTCTGCAGAAGTAAATAAAGAGAGCAATTTGAAGTTTCAGTTTGAATAGTAGCTAGTCTCTGGTTTTATGGTTCTTTACTTCCAAGCTATTCCCAAACAGCTCAGTAAGGTTTACAAATACATAGTTCATGTATGTATCTTGTCTTGGTCTGTTTTCCCCTCTCTTCATCTTTTTATGATTTACAAACTTACTTTTGTGAGGGATATGCTTGTGTTATAATCTGGTGTGTTTGTAATGCCTTCCATGTCCTGCTCAGCCAAGCTTATGATGTCATAGAATGCTGAAGAGTGACTGGAAGGACAGATGGCAAGTAGAGATAGTGGGCGAAGCAGACAGAATGCTCCTGGTGGGGTGTTCTACTATGTATCCTGTTCTCCAGTATTGTATCTTTCATAGATTCACATGCTTGAATCTTCTGCATCATCATGTTGGAAGTCCCGCTGTAACAATAAAAGCAGTGCTAAGTGCATAAATATTAAAAATCACATTGATAACAATAGACATTGCTAGTCAATTCACATTGTTTTAATGCATCCAAACTTCAAACAGTCAGAAGAGACCCTGTAGCACTCATCCCCTGCAGAATCACCATAGCTCAGAGTTTGATCACAAGTGTAAATAAAGGGAAAAAGAGGTATGAAAGTGGTGAGCCTTAACGGGGAGGAGGGAAGGAAGCATGCAAATCTATGAAAGATATCAATACTTGAGAACCACAGTGTACAAGTAAGTAACTTGAGTTTTCTCCAGTATTGTATCTTTCAAAGATTCACATGCTTGAATTAGACTAGTATGCAGTACCAAAGTAACAATGGAGACAGGTAACGCAAACCAGCCCAACAGGTGGAAAAAATGCATCACTATTAAAATATCATTAGCATGAATTTACCATAAAGACTTGAAAAAACATTTAATGCAAAAGTTGCAATACATTTATACAAAAGAACATCATAAACAATACTGTATATGAATATAATTAAGAGTTGTGTACCTTAGTGAAACAGGTGACGTAACACAGCCTGTCCAACTGCCACAGGAATCTAGTTAGTAATGTTTTCTGAATGTGTGGACTTTAACCCACGTCGATGCCCTTCAGATGTCTTGCAATAAAACACCTGCAAGAAGAGCTGAAGGAGCAACAGCCTTTAGCGTTGAATATGCTTTCACCTTTACAGTCAATGGTCTTCCTGCTTTCCCTTGACAAAAGGTGATGGCTGCAGACACTCAGCTAACAATACTTGCCCATGACTTAGCCTACCTCTTTTGTGGTGGAGCAAATTAGATCAGGAGTTGATCAGATTTCTTGAACATTTTTGTTCTATCAGGGTAGAACTTGAGACAGTGTCTGATGTCTAGAGTGCACAAGGCTCTCTCTCCTGCAGATGATGGTTTACTGAAAAATGTTGGTAATATAATAGATTCATTTAAATGTAGATTTGAGCACTTTTGAAATTAATTTAGGGTTAGTTTGTAAAATGACTGTCATCCCAAAACTGTAAGTATGGTTTGTGAATTTTCAAAGCATAAATTTCACGTATTCTCCTTGCTGAAGAGAGCGTCAACAGAAAAGTAACTTTCCAAGAAACGTATTTCATGTCTGCTGTATGAATTGTTTCAAAAGGACTTATCATGAGCTGAGACAAGACTGTATTGAGTTGCCATACTGGTGGGGGAGACCTCACAGTTGGAGAGGCTTGAAACATGCAGTTCATGAACCTTTTAACTAATCTGCTGGTCCATAACAAGAGTTCCCCTGTTCGCCCCCCAAATCTGGACACAGCTGCCAAGTGAACCTTTATGGAGGAATGTGTAATTCCTGATTTTGCTAGGTGTAGCAGATAAAGGAGCATCTGCTCTGGAGTAGATGGGAGAGATTGCAGAGACTTAGAGTTACACCAAGAACAAACCTCTTCAATTTTGCCAAATAGCACTTACTTGTGATGGGTGCTCAAGAGTGCTGGAGACTTGATCTGCAATCCTCAGGCAAGTTTAGCGACCCAAACTCATTGGCATGAAGAGCCAGGCTGACGAGTTGGGGGAACGTATCTGTGGATGGACAACCTGACCCTTGTTCATTGAGAGAAGATCCTCCATTGGACTAAATGTAAAATGCAGACACTGTGACAGGAGAAGAAGGTCAGTGAGCTAGTACTGCCTTGGCCGTGCTCGAACTACGAGTATGAGACAGCAAGACTCCCGTTTCGTTTTGGAAATGACCCTGGGGCTCAGAGGAAAAAGAGGGAAAGCATACACAAACATTCCCTTCCAAGCTAGATGGAATGCATTTCCCCCTATTTTGTCTGTGGAAAACTTCTGGCATGCAACTTGCATTTTTTGTTCAGAAAAGTAGCAAAGAGATCCAGATTTGGAGTACCCATCATTGAAAGACCAGCAGAAACTGCCGCTGATTTAGTTTCCACTTGTGGCACTGTTCGGCTGTTCTTTTTAAGGAATCCGCCCATTCGTTCACTACATCTGAAACATGTTCCACTTTCACGGTGATGTTGTGTACCATCAACCATTCCCACATTTGTGAGCTTGAGCTGACAAAATCTGCGATCTCGTACCTCCTTGTTTGTTGTGATAAAACATAATTGTGGTGTTGTCCGTTGTCACAACCACCAAGGACTTGTTGTAGGAAAGTAGCCTCTTTCTAGCCTTGTTACCCCCACTCTTGGCCTGTTTTTGAGTATATGTCAGGGTATTTTCACTGTCTCACTGGAATCCTGCTAGCCAGGGCCCAGTGCTCATAGTGAAAACCCTATGTTGTAAGTGTGTTTGTTATGTGTCACTGGGATCCTGCTAGCCAGGACCCCAGTGCTCATAAGTTTGTGGCCTATATGTGTTCCCTGTGTGGTGCCTAACTGTCTCACTGAGGCTCTGCTACCCAGAACCTCAGTGGTTATGCTCTCTCTGCTTTCCAAATTTGTCACTAACAGGCTAGTGACTAAATTTACCAATTCACATTGGCATACTGGTACACCCATATAATTCCCTTGTATATGGTACTGAGGTACCCAGGGTATTGGGGTTCCAGGAGATCCCTATGGGCTGCAGCATTTCTTTTGCCACCCATAGGGAGCTCTGACAATTCTTACACAGGCCTGCCACTGTAGCCTGCGTGAAATAACGTCCACGTTATTTCACAGCCATTTACCACTGCACTTAAGTAACTTATAAGTCACCTATATGTCTAACCTTTACCTGGTGAAGTTGGGTGCAAAGTTACTTAGTGTGTGGGCACCCTGGCACTAGACAAGGTGCCCCCACATCGTTCAGGGCAAATTCCCTGGACTTTGTGAGTGCGGGGCACCATTACACGCGTGCACTATACATAGGTCACTACCTATGTATAGCATCACAATGGTAACTCCGAACATGGCCATGTAACATGTCTAAGATCATGGAATTGTCACCCCAATGCCATTCTGGTCTGCTCTGAGTGGCCAGTGCCAGCAGGTGACGTCAGAGGCTCCTTCTGATAGGCTCTTACCTCTCTTGGTAGCCAATCCTCCTAACTTGGTAGCCAAACCTCCTTTTCTGGCTATTTAAGGTCTCTGCTTTGGGGAATTCTTCAGATAACAAATGCAAGAGCTCACCAGTGTTCCTCTGCATCTCCCTCTTCACCTTCTACCAAAGGATCGACTGCTGACTGCTCAGGACGCCTGCAAAACTGCAACAAAGTAGCAAAATGGCTACCAGCAACATTGTAGCGCTTAATCCTGCCGGCTTTCTCAACTGTTTCCTGGTGGTGCATGCTCTGGGGGTAGCCTGCCTTCACCCTGCACCAGAAGCTCCGAAGAAATCTCCTGTGGGTCGACGGAATCTTCCCCGTGCTAACGCAGGCACCAAAAGACTGCAACACTGGTCCTCTGGGCCCCCTCTCATCCTGACGAGCGTGGTCCCTGGAACTCAGCAACACTGTCCAAGTGACTCCCACAGTCCAGTGACTCCTCAGTCCAAGTTTGGTGGAGGTAAGTCCTTGCCCCCCCACGCTAGACTGCATTGCTGGGTACCATGTGATTTGCAGCTGCTCCGGCTCTTGTGCACTCTTCCAGGATTTCCTTCGTGCACAGCCAAGCCTGGTTCCCCGGCACTCCTTCCTGCAGTGCACAACCTTCTGAGTTGTCCTCCGGCGTCGTGGCACTCCCTTTTGTGACTTCGCATGGACTCCGGTTCACTTTTCTTCCAAGTGCCTGTTAGGGTACTTTTGTGGGTGCTGCCTGCCTCTGTGAGGCCTCCCTGAGTTGCTGGGCGCCCCCTCTGTCTCCTCTTCCAAGTGGCGACATCCTGGTCCCTCCTGGGCCACAGGAGCACCCAAAAAACCTCTACTGTGACCCTTGCAGCTAGCAAGGCTTGTTTGCGTTCTTTCTGCGTGGGAACACCTCTGCAAGCTTCATCGGGACGTGGGACATCAGTCTTCCAAAGGAGAAGTCACTAGTCCTCTTCTTTCTTGCAGAACTCCAAGCTTCTTCCAACTGGTGGCAGCTTCCTTGCACCTTCAGGTGGTATTTCCTGGGCTCCTGCCCACTCTCGACACTGTTGCGACTATTGGACTCGTCCCCTTGTCTTACAGGTACTCAGGTCTGGAAGTCCACTGTTGTTGCATTGCTGGTGTTTGTTCTTCCTGCAGAATCCCCCTATCACGACTTCTGTGCTCTCTGGGGGTAGTAGGTGCACTTTACACCTACTTTTCAGGTCTTGGGGTGGGCTATTTTTCTAACCCTCACTGTTTTCTTACAGTCCCAGCGACCCTCTACAAGCTCACATAGGTTTGGGGTCCATTCGTGGTTCGCATTCCACTTTTGGAGTATATGGTTTGTGTTGCCCCTATACCTATGTGCTCCTATTGCAATCTATTGTAATTCTACACTGTTTGCATTACTTTTCTTGCTATTACTTACCTAATTTTGGTTTGTGTTCATATATCTTGTGTATATAACTTATCCTCATACTGAGGGTACTCACTTAGATACTTTTGGCCTATTGTCATAAAAATAAAGTACCTTTATTTTTAGTAACTCTGTGTATTGTGTTTTCTTATGATATTGTGCATATGACACCAGTTGTATAGTAGGAGCTTTACATGTCTCCTAGTTCAGCCTAACCTGCTTTGCCATATCTACCTTCTATCAGCCTAAGTTGCTAGAAACACCTCTTCTACACTAATAAGGGATAACTGGACCTGGCACAAGGTGTAAGTACCTCTGGTACCCACTACAAGCCAGGCCAGCCTCCTACAATTGTGGAGTCTGGAAAGAAACGCTTGGAGGCCCAGAAACACCCCCTTTAGTTCAACAAGTTTGATGTGTGACAATGCCTCCTGAGCGGATCATCTTCCATCGATTTCCAAGTCCTGCAAATGAGCTTCCTCACCCTCCTGTTGCCATGACAATATGAGGTTGCACTGGAATGAATGCTAGACCTTGCAGGGTGTTTGCTGAGACCTTCTACCAACCCATCACTCTTTTCATAGTCACAATAATTGAGATGGTGCCTTGGAAGGTGCCCCAGCATTGGACCCATTGCTCGTCTATTTGTTCATGTAATGGTTGCATGCGAAGATGACAATTTGTTATCAGCAGGATGCAAGATGACATCATTCGCAAAATTGACTTGTACAGCTGGACAGAAGTGGACTTTCTTTCTGAGAGGGAAGCTGTTATTGACCTTAGGCGATGAATCCTCTCTGCTGTAGGGAAAGTCCTGAAAACCTCTGTATACAGGACTGCTCCTAGAAAAACTGCCGTCCTGGGCGCAAAAACAGGCAGGCCATCATAAACATTCTTGCTGAAGGAAATGTGGGACCCTTCATAAGCCAGTTGTCCAGATACGAGACAACCTGGTGACTAGTTCTCCTTAAGAAATCTGTCACCGGTGCCATAAACTTTGTGAAGACCTGGGAGCCGACTGTAGCCCAAAAGGAAGTACTTTGAATTGGTAATGGCACCCTGTCACCTCGTATCTTAGACATTTTCAGCATTATATGTGTATGGGAACATGGAATACGCATTTAGGAGATTCAGAGATGTCATGTAATTCCCTGTATTCAGGAGTGGTAGGATATCTTGTAGAGATAGCATCCTAAAAGGCTGTTTCTTGATGTATTTGTTTAAGATCCTCAAGTCTATTACTTGTCTTAGTTTTCCAGATTTCTTTTTCATGAGGAAGAAGTTGGAGTAGGAACCTGTGTTCCACTGAAACAAAGTGACCTCCTCTATCACACCTTTGTAAACAAATTTCATGCCTCAGCAGAGACAAGCAATGATGAGATTGTCTGTGAGGAAGAAAACTGGGACGCTTTTGAACAAATTTCATGGTGCGACTATGTTGGATTACATCTAACAATTATTTGGCGGAAGAGACGCTCTTCCAATGATTGTAAAATTTGTAAAGAGGATTTCCAAATTGGTGTGGAGATGGGGGCTAAGGTAACTGGCGCATGGGAAATATCACTGGTGTCTAGAAGCATACTGTGATTTTCTGACAGCCGGAGGAAGTCTTCATTATTGTTGTGTAGCATACAAGGATGCTGCTGTCAACCTGTATGGTTGTTGGGATGGGCATTGCAAGCAGTACCCCTGCTGGGAATATGGTTTGTACCTATTCTGCTGTTAAGGTTATCTGGATGTAAACTTTCCTCCACCTCTGCCCCCTCGAAAGGGCTGAAAGTGTTGCTGCTGTGAAGTACCCAGGGAACGAGCAATATCCGTGTCTGATTTTATAGAGTGCAAAGCATCATCCACATGCTTTCCAAAAAGATTTTTGCCATCAGATGAAATGGCAGGAATCTTAGCCTACACTTGTGGGTGCAGTGATGTTGCCTTTAGACAGCCTTGATGATGTAAAACAGTGGCTTCTGCCATCTTGCGAGAAGCTGCAGATGAGATATCCATGGCCATAGCAATAATCTCTGAGGAGGCCTTCTCGCCCTCCAGCAGAATTTACCTTGCTTCCTTTTTCTTGTCCTCTTGGAAATATTCCAAAAATAATGAGACATCAGACTACATCTGACGATCATATCTCCCCAATATGGCCAATGCATTGGACACTTTAGTGAATGTTGCCACCATGCCGGAAAAATGTTTGCCTACAGTGTCCAATCTTCCACCCTCCTCATTCAGAGTGGCAGACCAAGAAGCAGACGGATTTTTCGAGCACCACTTAGCTGCCTGCATAATGACAGAGTCAGGGCGAGGTTGACTAAGGCATGTTGCTGAGTTGTCTGGCACCTTATATTCCTTGTCTAACTTACGGACAACAGTTGTCACTGAATCAGTTGTCTTCATTAGCTTTGTCCCCTCGTGCCATATATACTCCACTATGGGAATGCATCCGACTGAGCATCGAGCCCAGTCTTTGAAGTGTTTCAGAAAGCATTTAGTTTGTTTGACCAGGAGAGGTAAGTGGAAGAGCTTGGACACTCTTTTGGGAAGCATTGAAAACCTCCAAAATCCGCTGCAAGGTGAAGAGAAGCAGATAATGGCGCCACATAATCAGCCTATTCCGGGTGATCACCTGCTGATCCAGGAAGGATCTCGTCTTCCACAGGCTGTTGATCCCCATCACTATCTGTAAAGGTATCTCGAATTGTAATGGGAGGAATTATTTGTTCTTCCTTTTGCTGTGGTTTTACAGGGCTCTTTGGAAGGGATAGTAATCATTCAACATCATGCAGAGGCAGAGGAAATCAGAATAAAGCATGTAAGGAGAGATAAATGTCTGGAGGATGATTTAGCTGCACCGGCATTGATGTTGATAGAGCTACTTGACGAGGAAAGCGCAGAAGTGGTTGAAGAGGAATTCGGGGGAGAAATGAGCGCAAGATTATGGCCCTGATTCTGATTTTGGCGGGCGGCGGAGGCCGCCCGCCAGAATTCAGCCCTCCATAATACCGCTCCGCGGTCAAAAGACCGCGGAGGGTATTATGAGTTTTTCCCTGGGCTGGCGGGCGGTCTCCAAAAGACCGCCCGCCAGCCCAGGGAAAAACTCCCTTCCCACGAGGATGCCGGTTCGTAATCGAGCCGGCGGAGTGGGAAGGTGCGACGGGTGCTGTTGCACCCGTCGCGTATTTCAGTGTCTGCTAGGCAGACACTGAAATACTTTGCGGGGCCCTCTTACGGGGGCCCCTGCCGTGCCCATGCCATTGGCATGGGCACGGCAGGGGCCCCCAGGGGCCCCGCGGCACCCCCTACCGCCATCCTGTTCATGGCGGGTTTCCCGCCATGAACAGGATGGCGGTAGGGGCTGTCAGAATCCTCATGGCGGCGGAGCGCGCTCCGCCGCCATGAAGGATTCCCCCGAGCAGCGGTAAGTCGGCGGGAGCCCGCCGACTTGCCGCTTCTGACCGCGGCTGAACCGCCGCGGTCAGAATGCTCGTGGGAGCACCGCCAGCCTGTTGGCGGTGCTCCCGTGGTCGGTGGCCCTGGCGGCCACCGGCCGCCAGGGTCAGAATGACCCCCTATATGTTTTTATGAGTAATGCTGGATGGGTGAGGCCTGCTTTCTGAGGCCAGACTACTCATCGAACTGAACCGAGAACTAATGAACACACTTTCGTGGATTGCCGCAGCATCACCCAGTTGACGCCCCAGTTGTTTTTTGTGCATAGTATTTATTTAGTAGGAGAGTATATACTTTACCAGCTGAGCAGCATGGGGGGTGGGGCAGAGTTGGGGCACTGTTTGTTTATCAAGTAATCTTGTAATTCGTAGCCATATTATGTATTGCATTAATGGAGTTTTGATGCAGTATATCAATCCAATAAAAATCAATAAAGATTTTTTTTTAAATCATTCAAAACCATGCGCAAATCTGTAGCCAGAGATATAGGGAGATGTATTATGTATACAGTAGGTGAATATATACTGTAGCAGCTGATCAGTATGGGGGGGTTGGGCGGAATTGGGGAATTGTTTATCAAGTAATGTTGTAATTCTTAGCCATACTACATGTTGCGTTCATGGAGTTTTGATGCAGTGTATCAATCCAATGAAATCCAATATAGAAGTTTTTTTTTACATCATTCAACATCATGTGCAAATCAGTGGCCAGAGATATAGGGACTGTAACTGTCCATAATGTTGTTCTTCTTCGGGACCATCATATGGGTAATGCTCCTGAAAAGTATCATAGCCCTGTATAGACTGCTGGCATCTGTCCTGAAGAGAAAAGTCACCTTCAATGTATCAAAAAGTATCCTGATTGGCGTCCTCATCATCACTATCCTGGCATTTGATGTTTTAGTTGTGTAGAGCTGTAAGCAGGGCCAAAGAGACCCTCATAGCCTTATTTCCGCATTTGCAGAAGACACACTGAATGTAGAGGGCACACATTAGAAAGATCAGGAGGATTGGTTAGTTATAGTTAGGAACAACTTTCCCACAGACAAAGCATTTTTTTGTTTTGCTAATAACAACATTTTCAAAACTAGTATGCCAGTTAGTTCCGCTGCTGTCTCTAAAGTTTTGGGCATATTCGTCAGGCAGGGGTCCTAAAATGCTTTTTCCCCATGCAGTGTCTATAGGGATTTAGCAGCTTTTAGACACAACTACAGAGCTCGTGCCTTAAGGTAACTATAACTTACACTGTCAACATACACTGCGAATTATCCCACATATTACATCAATCATGATATCTTCTATGACATAATTGATTATATTACTGCAACATTTGCAATCAACTTAATGATTAAAAAACTGTGCATGACAGAGGTACGAGTTATTCTACCTTAGGGCATGAGTTATAGTTTCTTGATATAAGTATAACTATAACAGCTGAATTTCCAGTTTTAAATATTAATGTTTACTTTTACTTAATTGAGTAGCTAGTGCCTGCTGACATTGCTGGGCGTTTGCATCGCCATGCTGAAGTTATACCTGAGCCCTTCACAAGGGCTCCCTTTCATTGGAGCCATTATGGACAAGGTGCTTTTCTGAGCCTTCCCTCCACCTCAACGAGTCAAGGACATTGAGGGTATGATCCTCATGTTTCAACCCTTGGCTTGAGTCTCAGTGAGAGCGGCTGTGAGTCTTCTTGGTCTCTTGGCTTCCTTCATCCTGCTTGTGGAGCACGGCAGACCTCACATGTGGGTTCTACAGTGAGATCGGAAGTCTCAGTGGGCTCAGTACCAATGGGACCTATCAGAGTGCATCCAGCTGTCGGAGGAAACGGCAAAAGGCCACAGTGGTAGCTGCTTGACCACAGCTGGGCTAACAGCAGACCCCACTCTTTCACCCACTCATAGCTAACTGTGGTGATGGGGTGCCTTTTTGCTGTTTTGGGAGAGGTGAAGATCAGAGTACCCTGGTCTCCAGTGGAGACTCACCTCCACTTGTACCTCCTGGAGTTGGAAGTGAATTGCTAGGCACTGAGTCATTCCTCCAAACCATCCAGGGGGTACGGGTGCAGGGTCTCACGGATAACATAGTCGCCACGTGGTATTGCAACTAACAGGGAGAAGTGGTGTTATGGGTCTTGTGACACTAGACTCCTCATCTCTGAAAGTGGCTCAAGGTTCGGGGCATTTCCTTGATTGTTCAGCACCAGGCAATATCATTATATGCAAAGGCAGACAAACGTCGACAATGCTGCCTAGTGGATCATGATTGGCAGTTACAATCTGAGGTGGCACAGGGATTCTTCCAGCGATCGATTCAGCAGCATGGAGAACATGCAGTGTCAAAGCTTTTGTGCGTTGGAGTTCCCAAGGTAATTCTCCCAATATTTCAACTGGCACTTGGGGCTCTTGTATGCCTTTCTGGCCCTAACTATCTAACCCAGAGTTCTGAAGAAGATCAAGAAAGACAGATCCCAGTGGCTCCAGACTGGACGTGGAGAGTATGGCACCTGGAACACCTGGCAATGAGCATTTGCCCTCCAATCAGTTTGCCCCTTTTGGAAGATCTTTTGTTACACTAGCAGGAGTCCTGCATTAGCCTGGAGATCAGTGTGTGGAGATTGAATGGCAACAGTTGATAGCTTTTGATCTCCCTCCTGAAGTGGTTGGTATCATTCTGGCAGCATGACGTCCATCCATTAAAACAGTATACGTAGGATGATAGGAGAGGCTTGTTCCCTGGGGTTGCCCCCTTAACATTCAACCCTTGGATGCAAGGTTGTCTGACATCTTGTTGTTCTCCTTGTCATTAGCCCAGCAAGGCTTTGCTGTGGTGACAGGGGTTGTCTTTTGGCCTTTTAATGTTTGATAGATCAGCCTTCACTTTTCAAATCACCTGTTATGATGTGTTTCTTGAAAGGGTTGACCCACATGTTCCCAGAGACACCTTTTATGATGCCATACTCGGACCTTAACCCCTCGGGTGTTCTGGACGAGCTGGTCTCGCCCTCGGCCATGGTCGCCGTGTGCCGAGGACAAGGCCAGCTCGTCCTGCTATGGGCCCTCGGGGGGAGCACCCCAAACAAATGGGGCCAAAGTTGTTCTGCCCACCGGTGGGCAATTACCCCTAATCCACTCCCCAGGGGGGCAGAAAGCCTATTAGATGCCAGGAAATAAAAAATAAAAAAATAGTGGGATGGTGGTTACCAACCAGTTTGGGCATGGTTATGCCCCCACCTTAACTGAAGGTGGTAACAGTCTTTCAGCTATCCCCTGCACACTAAAACATGTTATGCCACGACACAATTGTTTTGGGTGTTGGTTTAACATTTTGGCCTTGAGAGCTTGTCTAACTCTCATTCACTTGGAATGGTGAGGGCTGCACTTTTGGACTTTGGGACGCTGCCATGTAGAAAAATCCACAAGACCTAGACATATCTGAAAACTAAACATCTGGGTGAGTTCAGGGTGGTGTGCTTCACATGCACGCCGCACCATTTTGTTACCCACAATGCCCTGCAAACCTCCAACTTTGCTGGAAATCACACATTTTTCCCACATTTTTGTGATGGAACCTTCCGGAACCTGCAGGAATCCACAAAATTCCTACCACCCAGCATTGTCACATCTATACCGATAAAAGTTCTGCCCCTCTTGTCAGCCTAAAATGTTTTGTTTCAAACTGACCTTTTGGACCCGCTTTGGTGCCCCCTCAATTTCGACATGTTTTTGGCTCTTCCCTGTCACAGGCACTTGGCCCACTTACACATGTGAGGTAATAATTTTTACCAGGAGACGGAGGGGAACGTTGGGTGGTAGGAAATGTGTCCCGATGCGGTGATCTCACACAGAAATGTGAGAAAAATGTGATTTTTTAGCTAACTTTGAGGTTTGCTGAGGATTCTGGGTAAGAAAACACTGGGGGTCCACGCAAGTCACACCTCCCTGGACTCCCTTGGGTGTCTAGTTTTCAGAAATGTTTGGATTTGGTAGGTTTCCCTATATGGCTGCTGAGCCCAGGACCAAAAACGCAGGTGCACCTCCCGCAAAAACAGGTAGTTTGGTATTTGATAATTTTGATGTGTCCACATAGTGTTTTGGGACATTTCCTTTCACGGGCACTAGGCATACCCACACAAGTGAGGTACCCTTTTTATTGGGAGACTTGGAGGAATGCTGGGTGGAAGGAAATTTGTGACTCCTCTCAGGTTCTAGAACTTTCTGTCACCGAAATTTGAGGAAAAAGTTTTTTTTTTGGCCAAATTTTGAGGTTTGCAAAGGATTCGGGGTAACAGAACCTGGTGAGAGCCCCACAAGTTACCCCATCCTGGATTCCCATAGGTGTCTAGTTTTCCACAATTCACAGGTTTGGTGGGATTCCCTAGGTGCCGGCTGAGCTAGAGGCCAAAATCCACAGCAAGGCACTTTGCAAAAAACACGTCCGATTTCAGTGTAAAAATGGGATGTGTCCATGTGGCGTTTCCTGTCGCAGGCGCTAGGCCTACCCACACAAGTGAGGTACCGTTTTTATCGGGAGACTTGGGGGAACACAGAATACAAGAACAAGTGTTATTGACCCTTGTCTTTCGCTACATTTTTCCTTCCAAATGTAAGACACTGTGTAAAAAGGACGTCTATTTGAGAAATGCACTGTAATTCACATGCTAAGATCGGGACCCCGGAATTCAGAGATGTGCAAATAACCGCTGCTTTTCAACACCTTATCTTGTGTCCATTTAGGAAATACAAAGGTTTCCTTGATACCTATTTTTCACTCTTTATTAAGATCTGCTATGGGCTGGCTAAAAAGCAGGCCCCTGAAAGCATGTGTGTTCATTCCACCAGAGCAAAGACTGCTACCACTACACTGGCATGTTAGTCTTGGACATCTGTCAGGCCGCTATGTGGGCATCCCTCCAGACAATCATAAAGCACTGTTGCCTGGACTGCAAGGTCCGGTGGGACTGGCATTTTGTGCAATCTGTCCTTGAGGATTTGCTGGTCTGAGCCATTCTGCAGACCCACCACCTGGGGAGGTACTGCTTTGGTATCTATTCATAAGGTGAGGAATCTGTGGTTAGCAATCTGTGTTAAAAGAAGAAGCTACTTATCTTTATTAACACCTTTTCTGGTAGAGACTCTACATGACTGCAGATTCCTCTTCGACCCACCCTCCTCCCCGTTCTGTTAATGGACTCATATAGTCCATTAATTAGATCCCACTCTAGAGATCTGCTAACCGCCATAATCTGAATAATATGGCCATTACCTCCAGACACACTAGGGAATTGCTTTCAAAATCCTGGAATCAGTCTGGTCCCTAAACAACACGGACATTTCCCAGTTATAGTTAGCTAGTTAGCTCAAGGAACTATAACTTGTGCCCTAGCCATGCGCAATGTTTTCATTAATGATGTCATTAGTGACGTTATCAGTGATGTGATAGAACGTTTAATGAGTGATGTACTATATGAGGTCATGAGCAATGCATGTTGGGAATACCCCAAGGGGGCCCACCTTTGGTACCTCTTTGCTTGCCACTATACTGATGAAATGAGCAAATCGAAGGCTAGGATCCTGAGTTCACAGGTGGAGCTCCTAAAGCCGGCTCTACCTCCTGAGGTGGCAGTGGAAACATCCCCACACCCCCTACAGGCCGCACCCCTTCCGCCGGCAGAGTTTGCGGAATTTGGGCAGTTGGGCAGTTTGCACTATGTGGAGTAATGCGGAGTTCCGGCGTGGAGCGGAGTTTGTTTGCGCTCGCAAGATTGGGTTTTGGCACTCTCCCACGAGTGCGACAATTCTCCTGGGCCGCTAGTGAGCACACTTGAGACCTTCCTGGAATGACTCCTGCTCCAGTCTGTGCTTCAGGAGGTGAGGGAGGACCTGGGGGAACTGGTGATGTCTCAAGAAATGAAGTGTGCCACCAAAGACATGGTGAGAGGTAAAACCGAGGGACCAGATGGACTACCAGTAGAATTTGACTTTACATAAGCAGGAGCTAGTGGCCCCAAGATCAGTGGTAGTGTACACTGAATTGTTGAAGTTGGACGCATTGCCAGCCTCAACTAGAGACGCGATTCTGATTCTGCTTCATAAGACTAAAATGCTGGCCACTGCCGCTCCCTCTCCGTGTTGAACATGGATTTTAAAATACTTTGAAAGTGTTGGCGATTATATTACTCCAACATACACAGGTACTGGTGCATAAAGACAAGAATGGCTTCATTACAGCCAGAAGCATAGTCTTATCCTGGAGCTCGAGAAGGCCTTAAACATGGTGAGGAGGGATTTCTTAGAGGAGGTCATGCTCCGAATGGGGCTTGTGAGGCCTGGGTTAAATGAGTGTTACTGTTACATAACCACCCAGCCTCTTGGGTTAAAACAGGTTATACAACTTCACAGCCATATGCTGTACACAGTGGAAAGCGACAGGACTGCCCACTATCCCCTCTCCTGTTTGCTCTGGCCATTCAGCCGCTGCCAGACCTGCTTCTTCTGAAGGTTTGGATGGCAGCATTATGGTCGGCAATAGTGAACATATAGGGGGTCATTCCGACCCGGGCGGGCGGTGGACGCCGCCCGCCTGGCGGGAACCGCCAAATGGCCGCTCCGCGGTCAGAAGACCGTGGAGGCCATTCTGACTTTCCCGCTGGGCTGGCGGGCGCCCGCCAAAAGAGCACCCGCCGGCCCAGCCGGAAAGGCCCTGCAACAATGAAGGCGGCTCCGAAAGGAGCCGGCGGAGTTGCAGGGGTGCGACAGGTGCAGTTGCACCGTCGCGATTTTCACTGTCTGCTAAGCAGACAGTGAAAATCATGGTGGGGCCCTGTTAGGGGGCCCCTGCACTGCCCATGCATTGGCATGGGCAGTGCAGGGGCCCCCAGGGGCCCCACGACACCCGTTCCCGCCATCCTGTTCCTGGCGGTAAAAACCGCCAGAAACAGGATGGCGGGAAGGGGGTCGGAATCTCCATGGCGGCGCTGCATGCAGCGCCGCCATGGAGATTCAGCCCATGCAGGGGAAATCCGGCAGGAAACCGCCGGATTCCCTTTTCTGACCGCGGCTTTAACGCCGCGGTCAGAATGGGCTGGGAAGCACCGTCAGCCTGTTGGCGGTGCTTCCGTGGTCGTCGACCCTGGCGGTCGATGACTGCCAGGGTCAGAATGACCCCCATAGTGTCACTTTGTACTGGCAATCTCCTGCTTTATCTGGCAGATGGATCCACTGACTCCATTTATTTGGTCCACCTCCTTGAGAAATATGGAGCCCTTTTGGGCCCACAAGTGAATCGAGCTAAGACCTGCCTGTTACCAGTGCCGGGATTGGGGTCTTCCACCGCAGTTGGACTGCCGGTCTGGAATACCATGGGCTCCCACCACCTCCAAGATGCCTGGGGATCCAGATATACCGTATGTTGGACGACCTGCAGGGGAGCAAGTTAGAGGAGCCCTGCACTCCCTTAAGTCCTGTATTCCCTTTTGGAGATCACATTTGTTGCTCATCATGCCTTGCATTATGGTATCTAAAATGGTGATGCTCCTGCAGTTACTCTAGTATTTCATTAATCTTCCTGTTTCAGGCTCAGTTTCATGGTTGAGACAATTGGACTCCCACTTAAAGGAACAGTCTGGGATGGCGGCCTCAATAGATTGTCTCTTGAGACTTTTCAGTGGTCACTGAGCAAGGACAGACTGGGGGTGCTCAATTTTGGATTATATGTTTTAGCAGCCCAGCTCCAGAGGATCACTAGATGGCTGGATGGCATGAACCAGAAGGAGCTCTGCCCCATAGGCCTAGAACCGAATCAGGGAGCACTGCTGTGGAAGCTGCTCCACTGGCAGTGAAGATCACTCACCCCAGACTCCTGTTGAATTATGGCCCTTAAGTGCTGTTGCTGATGTGTTCGGCACACTAAAAACATTCCCTTCTATACCCCTGCTCTGCCGCTTATGGGACTCCCTCACGGTGATCCTGTATCCTTCTTCACAGCAATTCAGTTATCTGACTGGACTGGCGTTGGGTCAAATGGGAGAACTGTTGCCCCCTAGAGGAGCTGACTACGCAGCATGAGCTACCACCAGGCCAGTTCCTCACATATGAGGCCCTGACAAGATCATTTAGGAACCTGTGGGACAGGGGCAGTGAGGAACTCCCAGTTCATGCAGTGCTCCAGCTGTTGGTGTCAATGGGATCGGCCCAGCACCTTGTGACATGGTTCTTCAGGGTGTTAAACGGGATTGTCCAAATACCTATAGTTGCACTCAAGGCTAGATGGGAGAGGGTGGTCGGCCCCAAAATTGCAGACACAGAGTGGTGCAGATTATTGGCATACCCACACAAGGTGTCCCGGGATACGTGCCTGAAATGCATGCAATTTAATTACACCCACATGACGTATTTGACTCCGCACAAAATTAAGACCATATACGACAGTGAGTTACATGGTTCTCCCCTCTGCATGCACCCCAATTCCGACTGTTATTATATGACATGGGGCTGCGCTCAACTGCTGCCATTCTGGGGTACAGTTAAATACAATTCTGAACCATACCCTTGAGAGGATGGTGGAGATGTGTCTCCTGGAAGCGTTTCCCCCAACCCATGCCCTGGAAAGTTGATAACAGGTGCTTGTTCTTGTGTAACCATATGGATCAGGGCAGAGGAGAGAGCGTGGATGAGAGGAGGGTATGGGAGTGCGCAGGTGCCTGATAGCTGGACTATGGGCGGAGCTATTGGAGGCCTTTGAGAACCCTGCAGAAAGAACTGAATCCATCCCTGTCAGGCATGATGCGCAAACCGTGGCCACATCGGAGGACGCCTAAGCAACCAGGGGCTATGTGGGTGACCGCATAGTACAGAGCGACGGACCATCCTCAGTTAACATACCCCCGCAGACGTTGACAGTACTGCAGCCCGTACCCTCCTCCCTGTAAACTGGGAGACCCACACTGACTGAGGCGACACCTCACAACCCCTCAATATCCACCTCCTGTGGTTTCTCCTGGACCCTTCACCTGGAGACAGTTGTTGCTGCTCCCTGAAACAGTGGTTAAGAAGTTCTTTCCTTTTTGACTTGGCTGTTACTTTCTTCTGCCATCCAGCCAGCTTTAATATTTAATATGTGTATGAAAATGTGAACCCGGCATACTGGCCTACACAGTGGTGGAATATGAGGGTGATATCTGGGACATGTTATATGACCTGAGTGGAGGGGCGGTATGCTGGTGGATCGCACACTGACAGTGTAACACACAAATCCGATATTCGTCACAGGGGATACTGGTAGACTGGCTTGCATTGTTAATCCCACACAACCCTTTCTCAGACTCCCAGTTTAGATGTGGAGACATATGGGCAGCTTGTTATGTAACTATAAAGTGGTGTCATACTGTTAATATGGGCTGCACTCTGGCTGCAAAAGTCTTAGATTTTCAATTGTCCACCACAGAGACCAAAACAAACATTGTCTCAGAGGTCCTATTGCCTTCTGCTGCAACTTTGGAAACCCTTCTACTATTTAACAAGGCTGTTTTAGAGTCTGTTTTGTCATCATGGGAGAAACCCTTTTCCACCCAGCAGTCAAATGACTTGTAGGTTGCTGCTGTTGCACGGTTGCAGTTGACTCAGTGTTTCTTTCAGTCCATCCATCACTGGAGAGCCTTGTTGCTCAATCCTCTTGTTCCAGGGCAATCTTCAGGTGCTTTTCTAACAGTTCTCTCTGATAGAGAATCAAAACGTCTTGAGGCTTGGGATGAAAAGGCTGGCAGTATGGCCAGAAGTCCCATAAAAATAACTTCCTATTCGGGTACAACCATGCCCTATGGGATATGGCCCAGATGGTCTTGCTATGTGTTCCAGATGATATGAAAGACCACTTTGCCTCGTCAGGGGTAGTAAGCGCTATATAAATACGATTACAATACAATACAATACTTTCAGAAGCTCATTTTAGATGGTCAGAATGGCTTCCGCCCTATTATCGAATCTGGCCTTGATACCACAGATTAAGTGACCCATACCATGGTCACTTTCAACACCATCCAGTACGTTTGGCTCTGCAATTCTAACTTCGCCGCAGATATGCAGAAACCTTATGGACCTTACTTTTGATTGGGCCCAGCGTTTTGGTGAAAAGACTAACTCAGCTATTATATGTTTTAAAACCAGCAAGACCACCATGCTCTGCCTTGGTCTGCAGCTCCCTCCTCTGACTACAGATTGCACCTTTAGCACTTTCTTTTTTTGTCTTCTTTTGTCCCAGAGAATACCAGCTGCAACTCCCACAACAGCCTAATCCCCTCGTCAAACAATGCAGGAGAAGAAGCCAAGGTAAGGGCCACAATTTCACCTTGCAACCCTCTTCCTTTCCACACGGAGCCTGTAGGAGCACAGTTGTCTTATTTTCTTCCATCCTAGAAGCCCATTACTTTGTGACACTGGGTCATTTAAATCATAGAAAAGGGCTACACCCTTCCCTTTCTTTAGGCTTCCCCCCCCATACCACTCTCCCTCTTCTCTACCTTCAGAACACCTAGCCAACTGCAGCAGGAGATGGCATCTCTTCTCTTGAAATTAGCAGTGGAATCTGATAGAGACTTCTAACTGCATATTCCTTACCTTAGAATTATCCCCATGCGTCAGACTAGATCGGGAAACTTTTTGAGCAGTACCTCTGCATGCTGATAGTTAGCTTTGTTTGCCTCTGCATTGCCTGCACCATAAGTGACATGCTTGGTGCCTATATAGGTGCCACCTCAGTGCGCTGACATCATGTCTTTTCTTTCCTGCCAGGCAGGGCAGTTCTGGAGAGAGCTGCCTCCAGTCATTTTCAACGGACTTTTCCACATTTTGTCGAAATTATTTTTTAAAGACTTGTCTCTTGCATGTAAGGATGTCCCCCATGAAACCAGTGGTGCTTAAACCCTGTGGATCCTGAAACCGACAGATGATTGTGACAGACCACTCAATCATGTTTGCCTGTAGTGCTTTTGAGCTGGATCATGACGCTAAGATCTGGGTGATCTGCCACACCATGAATCCTAAGGTGTTGAGGGAGTGCTCCTTAAAGCTCCTGGTCAGCTGGCCCAGTTCCATTCAACAACACACCAGGTCCAGGTAATGAGGAAGGCCCTGGACCCATTCATGGAGTTGTTCCAGGTATTCTGTATTGCACTTGAAGTCTTTTGGTAAGTCCCACAAAAACGTCCAAGAAATTGAAGAAGTAGAAGTGCTGTTTGACTTCACTTAACTGGTTCAAATCTTTGGACGATGTGCAGGACCAACATCCCTCTATGCCCTGCTCCCATGTGGAGCCTGACTCTGGATCTGCTCCGTGCCTCCCTGAGTTTGCCAGAGTCAAGGAGCCCCCGCTCAACTTTGTGAATTTGATGAGGCCATGCACCTCATTTTTGGGCTGGCAAACCACTCTGGAGCGCCTTTGGGCCCTGTGGGTTGGGAGGGTGCCCCCACTGGATTTCCACTGGCAGGTCCACGCTCTGAGCCCATTGGGCCACCAGGGTCCAGTGCTGGATCCAGAATGGCTCCAATCGCATGACCATGAACTTCCCCGGATCCCTTCCAGTGACGTCTTTCCTGGTGCTGCCGACCCTATCATCATACAAAACTCCAATACGTAGCTAAACTGACATTCCCTGACACCGAATCTGGCATCAACCAAAACTGATCCTTGTGAGTTGGAGCAAGTGCCTTCTTTTTTCAGCAGGCCTGGAGAGGAGTATTATTGGGGGGATGTGAGGACCCTTATAGCTTCCCCTTCTCCCTTTTAATGAAGCACTCACTGATGTCATGCTTGGGGCCTGAGCCAAACCCTGCATAGGGGAGTCTGTGCACAGGACACTTGCCTGCTGCCATTACTCTTCCCTTCCAAAGTCAACTCCGGTGCATTCTCTACCACAGCATCTGATAGGGAATCCAAGAGGCTGTACACCTTTGACAGGAGGATGTTCGCTTCCGCCAGCCATACAATGTGATTGGTAAACACTGCATGCATTTCAGGCCAGTATACCTATAAGGTATGGGATTCGGTTGTGCAAGTGCTGCACATGGTCTCGGAGGAGGCCTGAGCCATACTGTCACAGGCTATTACAGATAGCAGAGATGCAACAAAGTCCACCATTTGCTGCAAGCAGAGCGATTGTATCAGCAGTGGCATTCAGACTACATGCCTGGTTGAGATGAACTGGCTTTTTGGGGGGTGTCTAGGCATCCCTTATGGACATGCCTTTCGATGGCACCAGAGATAAGGTAGATTCAGTGCTGGAGTGCCTCAAGAATAGCTGAGTCACCGCCAGGTCCTTGGGCTTCCTCATGGCGCCATGCCATCCTCATTCTGCCTTCTGCCTCTCCTGTGGCCTCCAGCTGCATCCATTCCTGCCCAGCCACCAGGGCCAACAGTCCCCCAGTGCTTTTGAAGCCACAGGTGCAGTTTCTACAAGCCTCATATGACAGCCAGCCAGAGACTGTCCCAGTCCGTCACCAAAGCAGCCTCCATACCACTTTAGTTTGCCCTTGCATCATTATGTTCTCCCAGTTAATGGCAAGATTGGCCTTCACCTGTCCCACTGCCAGTCTGTAACATCAGACAAGTCGGTACGTCAGATCATTCAGTGCCACCATCTTCAGACCAGCTGGCCGAGCACCTCTACCTGCTCTGTCAGGAAGTACAGGCTCTTTTGATCAAAGGAGCCATTGAAAGGATACTGCTTCAATAGGTCATGGTTGCTGTTCATGCTACTTTCTGATGCCCAAGACTTGCACCCTCTAAATTCAAGATGTACACTTTAGCTCGAGTTCTGTGTGCCGTAGACCCTGGAGACTGTACAGGGAGTGCAGAATTATTAGGCAAATGAGTATTTTGACCACATCATCCTCTTTATGCATGTTGTCTTACTCCAAGCTGTATAGGCTCGAAAGCCTACTACCAATTAAGCATATTAGGTGATGTGCATCTCTGTAATGAGAAGGGGTGTGGTCTAATGACATCAACACCCTATATCAGGTGTGCATAATTATTAGGCAACTTCCTTTCCTTTGGCAAAATGGGTCAAAAGAAGGACTTGACAGGCTCAGAAAAGTCAAAAATAGTGAGATATCTTGCAGAGGGATGCAGCACTCTTAAAATTGCAAAGCTTCTGAAGCGTGATCATCGAACAATCAAGCGTTTCATTCAAAATAGTCAACAGGGTCGCAAGAAGCGTGTGGAAAAACCAAGGCGCAAAATAACTGCCCATGAACTGAGAAAAGTCAAGCGTGCAGCTGCCACGATGCCACTTGCCACCATTTTGGCCATATTTCAGAGCTGCAACATCACTGGAGTGCCCAAAAGCACAAGGTGTGCAATACTCAAAGACATGGCCAAGGTAAGAAAGGCTGAAAGACGACCACCACTGAACAAGGCACACAAGCTGAAACGTCAAGACTGGGCCAAGAAATATCTCAAGACTGATTTTTCTAAGGTTTTATGGACTAATGAAATGAGAGTGAGTCTTGATGGGCCAGATGGATGGGCCCGTGGCTGGATTGGTAAAGGGCAGAGAGCTCCAGTCCGACTCAGACGCCAGCAAGGTGGAGGTGAAGTACTGGTTTGGGCTGGTATCATCAAAGATGAGCTTGTGGGGCCTTTTCGGGTTGAGGATGGAGTCAAGCTCAACTCCCAGTCCTACTGCCAGTTCCTGGAAGACACCTTCTTCAAGCAGTGGTACAGGAAGAAGTCTGCATCCTTCAAGAAAAACATGATTTTCATGCAGGACAATGCTCCATCACACGCGTCCAAGTACTCCACAGCGTGGCTGGCAAGAAAGGGTATAAAAGAAGGAAATCTAATGACATGGCCTCCTTGTTCACCTGATCTGAACCCCATTGAGAACCTGTGGTCCATCATCAAATGTGAGATTTACAAGGAGGGAAAACAGTACACCTCTCTGAACAGAGTCTGGGAGGCTGTGGTTGCTGCTGCACGCAATGTTGATGGTGAACAGATCAAAACACTGACAGAATCCATGGATGGCAGGCTTTTGAGTGTCCTTGCAAAGAAAGGTGGCTATATTGGTCACTGATTTGTTTTTGTTTTGTTTTTGAATGTCAGAAATGTATATTTGTGAATGTTGAGATGTTATATTGGTTTCACTGGTAATAATAAATAATTGAAATGGGTATATATTTTTTTTTGTTAAGTTGCCTAATAATTATGCACAGTAATAGTCACCTGCACACACAGATATCCCCCTAACATAGCTAAAACTAAAAACAAACTGAAAACTACTTCCAAAAATATTCAGCTTTGATATTAATGAGTTTTTTGGGTTCATTGAGAACATGGTTGTTGTTCAATAATAAAATTAATCCTCAAAAATACAACTTGCCTAATAATTCTGCAATCCCTGTATGTTTGCACCGGACTTACAGGATGCCTATTTCAATATTCCCTTCCTGAAGACCCACAGACACAACCTACAGTTCATGTAGGGTCACTAACATTATCAGTTTGCTGTGCTCCCTTTTGACCTTACTAGCTCCTCTCCGGTATTCACCAAGGTGATGATGGTGGTTGCAGCACACCTGCGGAGGTCAGGGGTTCCAGTCTTCCCCTACACCTACAACTGGCTATTGAAGGCAGGCTTTCTGAACGGTGAGTCCAAGATATTCAGGTTATGATTCCAATGTTTCAGTCTCTATCCTTGATTTTGGTGAGAATGACTCTGAGTCCTCTGGACCTCATGGCCTCCTGCATCCTGCTGGTCACACATGCCAGATGGCATATGCGGGCTCTGCAGTGGGACTTGAAGTTCCAGTGTGTGCAGCATCAGGGGAATCTCTCCAACATTGTCCAGATCTTGAAGGGAAGTGCGAAAGATCTGCAGGTAGCAAACCACGATGGAGTCACAGGAAGATACCTCTCCCTTCCCTAACCAGATCTGACAGTAGCGAAAGATGCGTCACTCCAGGGATGAGGCTGCCATCTGGGAAAGGTGGAAATCAAAGGACTCTGGTTTACAGCAGAATCCAGATTCTACATCGCTCTGCTGTAGCTCTAGGTGATCCAACTGGCATTGAAAGACTTTCTACCCTCCATCAAGGGAAAGCTAGTGCAGGTGTACACATGCAACACCTCCACCATGTGGAATTGCAACAAACAGCGCAGGCTGGGGTCATGGACACTTTTTAAGAGTCTTTGAACCTCTGGACATGGCTGGAACAGCAAGGCATATCCCTGGTAGTTCAACACCTGGAGGGCTCTCTAAACATCAGAGCAGACAAATTCAGCCACATAAGCCTAGCGGATCACTAATGGCATCTCCATCTAGAGGTGGTTCAAGGTCTCTTTCAACAGTGGGGAGGGCCTTGATTAGATTTATTTGCCTCTGCCGAGAATGCACAATATCAGCAGTTATGCGCGCTGATGTTTCCAAGGAAGCTTTTCCTCAGAGATACTTTTCGTCTCAAGTGAAAATCAGGCCTCCTATATGCCTTTCTGCTCCTACCACTCCTGCCCAGAGTTCTCAAGAAGATCAGGAATGACTAGCCTAAGTCATTCTTTTGGCCCTGGACTGGCCACGGAGAGTCCAGTATCCTAAGCTACTGAGCGTTTTGATCGATCCTCCAATCAGACTGCCCCTTCAGGAGGTTCTTCTTTGGCAGCAGCAGGGTAGGGTTCTTTACCTAAACGCTCTGCTTTTTTGCATGAGATTGAGCAGCAGCAGGTAACAGCTTTTGACCTTCCTTACAAAGTCTGTAATGTCATCTTGGCAGCCAGGCTTCCCTACAACAAGATGGTATACACCTGCCGCTGTAAGAAGTTTGTGGCATGGTGTGTAGAAAAATGTGTTGATCCCCTTTCTATCCCCTCTCTGAAGTCTTTCTTTTCATTTCTATTTCTTACCCAGTAGGGCTCTGCCTTGGGCACTCTTAACAGCTATTTATCTGCCATTTCTGTTTTCTTGAGGTTGCCCGATCCACCATCCTTGTTTCAGCCTCCTATTGTACATAGGTTCCTCAAGAGTCTTACTCATATGTTTCCTCGCTCTTCATTCATTATGCCCCTATGAGATCTTAATTTGGTTCTTAATGTGTGCTCCTTTCAAGCCCCTCCACAATTGTCCCCTCAGGCTTTTCACATTGAAAACAGCCTTCCTTGTGGCAATTACATCTGCCCGCAGAGTGAGTGAGCTGCATGTCATCTAAGCCTCCCCACCTCAATATATATCCTGACAAAGAGGTGCTTCGCACAAGGGCCTCTTTTCTGCCAAAAGTGGTCACATCTTTTCATGTAGGCAAATCTATCACTCTGCCTACTTTTTACGCACCCCCACATCCTTCTAAGGAAGAAGAGAGTCTCCACAACTTGAACCCAAAAAGAGCATTGGCATTCTACCTTTATTGTACCTGTGAGTTCCGGGTGGATGGCCAACACTTGGTGCGGTATGTGTGTGTGAAGAATGATCGGGTGGTGCAGAAGCGAACCATCTCTCTTTGGGTTATGCGCTGCATCAAGATCTGGTACGCACTGGTGAATATACAACCTCCTGAAGGTTTTCATACTCATTCCACCAGAACAAAAGCTGTGACCACTGCTTTAGGATGCAGAGTTCCGGTACTGGGCATCTGCCAGCAGCAGCGTCAGCAGCGTGGGCGTCTCTGCACATTTACCAAATGTTACTGTCTGGGCAGTCAATCAAGCAATCAATCAGGATTTATAAGGCATGGTTAATCACCTGATAGGGTATCCAGGTGCTTGCAGGTCACAGAGACTTATTCGAACAGTCAGGTCTTGAGTGCCATTTGTAATTTGAGAAGTGAGGTGATGGTCCGCAGATGAATGGGGAGGCTGTTCCAGGCTTGTGCTGTACTGTGAGACAGTCAGGTCTGTAGGAGTGGGCACTTTGCCTGAAATGGCTTGGTCAACGAATGAATCTTTGAATATTGGTTAAGCTGCTTGCCCTGGATGAGTCCTAGAGATTTCATCCGGTCTACAATGTTAGGATTGTGTTAAGCTTTGTTCTGTCCTGGAACCAACTTTGAACTGGTATAGAGCAATTGGCAGGGGCAATTATGCACGTTTAATGCACTGACCACAGATTCAAGCCTGATGAGGACTAATGAGGCTTGTACTATTTATAACGTTTTTTTTTTACTTGAGAATATTCAACAGTGAGGAGTGATAAGTAACTTTTCAGCCCTAAATGGTCTTAGATGTCCCTTGCAATCATGCAAAGCTTCCAATCTCCTTAATGCTGAAGATTCTCTTATTGATAATTGTACACATGTTCTTTCTTCTGTATTGGTGTAAACTTCAGTTGTAGTCTTGGTCAAGATCTTTGAATATTTTCTTCTATGTCCTATTACAAAACTGATAAGGAACTTTACTTCTGGTAACTGTACTCAGAAATGCACTTTATTCTTCTCCTTTCCTTAATCTCCCGCTTTACTTTCTTTTATGTACCTTTTATAACAGATTCCACTGGAGCTGTGAAGGCTCCCCCACTAAAGCCCCAGCGTTCCCGGCGGGCACAGTCGTGTGACAAATTGGATTCAGGACGCAGCCCAGAGTCTGACAGTGGAGGTATGGTGGATGGATCAGTTTTCCATATAAAACTAGACTACAGAAGACAATATGAGGATAGTTCATAAATCAGAGGAAACTTTAATTATTTAGTATATATGAATGTATAAGTAACAGTTGTATCCATTTGTGACATGTATGACATCCATAAACATGTTTTGTGGAAATTGCATGCTGTACCAATTATCTTGTATGACATTCATTGTATAGATTTGTTTACCATACCTATTTTTAAATATTGTATATACATTCTAAGAATTAAAGGATATATATGTACGTTTTTACCAGTAGGGTTGCCACCGGAATAGTATTTCATTGGTTTGGCTGGTAGTTCAATGCCAATACAGGTAAAAACATAAAGTAACAAATACAAGATAAAAAGTCAAACATTGTAGAGTTGGGTTCAATATTCCTAAATTAATTTAAAGCAAATAGAAACTCCCACTATCAAGAAACAGAGGATTTTACACAAACTTTAAAATCTTCTGCAACCTTCAAGTGCCCCTTCTACAATCCGAAAACAAGTAGAAATGGCTGGTATTTTTCTTTGAGAAATGTGGAAACCCTATAACCTGTGGAGGGATGCCTGTTGATGTTCAAGCAAAATTTAAGGGCAGTAAACTCAGGCTGGGTCTTACAGATGATTCAGTGTACTCCCTTCCATCTTTCGATCTGTCTTTTTCTCACCACAAAGATCTGATTAATGAAACATATGCATTGTTACAAGAGAAAGCCATATAGAAAGATCCTTTGAAAGGAAATAGGCGTTCTTCATCGCTGGATATTTTACTGATTCACATGCTCTTTGAATTTTACCCTATTTGAAGCTGGGAATACTCTAGTTAAAAAAAGGCATAAAACATGTTATATCTTTAAGTAAAATCCCCACAAAGGGGACTTTTTTGTATTGTCAGATGAGCTAAGTTTTTCCCAGATTTCCATTTCTAAAGGGATCCCTTTTTCTAGCACCTCCCTTATCCAGAGTCATACTGCACTTGTAGTGCATGTAAGTCTTGCAAAAGCGCATCTCTTTTTATTTGACTATATCTAAGCTAAATGACTTTCCTGACTGAGGATTCAACATTGATCCTGCACTAAGTAGAATATGCTTCTTGACTTTCAAATGGAAGCTAAGAAGACAAAGAATGCTTTAAGTAAAGCTTGTGCCTATGGTACTGATAGGAACATCTTTGAGGATGGCTCATGCTTAGAATGTGTATATTGCTTTTATCTAGACCATAATCTTACAGAACCTGAAATCTGAAGATCAGTTCAACAAGAGCAAGGAGAGATGGCTATATGAGTGATAAAGAGGAATCAGAGAAATCAAGAAAATTGCCAAAGAATGTCTCATCGGAAATCCCAGATCCCACCCCAACTAGGGGCGGGATACTAGGACTTTCAAGCATGGCACTGTTGAACAGAGTATAATTTGAGCCTGGTCTGGGCATTCAGTTGTAGCCCAAGATCCAGACTTCCTCTTTGGGATGAAGCATGAATGAAAGAAAATGGCATTGGATTTACTCTTGTTGACCCACATTTAGAAGAAGAGAAAGACCTTCAAAACCTGGCCTTACTGGCTGTGTGTCGACTGGCTCAGTAGCGGCAAATGTCCAACCCCTGCATTTCTTTGAATCATGTCTTTGTTCTCTCGTTGCCTCACAGACTTTCAAGAAACTAGATGTGGTGGGCTGGAACTATCCAGGGTAATGCCCCTCACTACACTGGTAACCAATACTGTTGAGAATGTATGGCAGAGAACAGTGGGGAACACAGCAAAGCTGCTCCCTTCCTCACAAGACAACAAATAAGGGACTAGAATGAGCCCGCTGGAGGGCAGTTTGGTCCCCCAAGTATTCCATGAAGGTGTTCATGGATGTAGTGGACATGGGTTTCCATCATATGTGTCCCAGGCAATTCCTCCAGACCAAGGGTTGGCTGAAGTGGTCCAGTTACTGACTGTGGGGACACACTCTGATGGTAGACTTGCCAGCCAATTGTAAATAACTCATAGGCTCAAGATTGACACTGACACAGTAAATGGTACACAACCCCCACTAGTTATGCATCTATCTTCCTTTAAAAGACAGAGGGGCTTATTTAAAGTTTGATGAATGTGGCACTCTGCCACAAATGTGGTCGAATAACCTGTCCATGGTTCCTCTGCTCTGTTTAGAGTTGAAGGAATTGCCACGGTTCAAGCGGCAGAAATCTTTGACTGATGGCTTGGCTGACATCACACCATCCACCTTATTGAAAGCAGGTGTTCGGACAACATTTATTTGCTGTATGAGTCCCCAGGAAAAATATGGTTATTGACACCAATGCACCGGAAGAAACATTAAGCGTGCAAGAGACATTCGTTTTTAGTTTTTTAAGAACAATCTCCCACTTTGCGAATATGTTTTTTGATAAATAGTTTGCAGGAGCTTGTGAAGGGATGCTTCAGTACTTTCTGAGGGGGCACTGTGGAGGTGGCTCCTCTTAAGGCACCAAGAGCTCTGCCTACCAAGCGGGGATCTCTAATTATGACAGGTTGTAGTTCAATAGATCAGCAAAGTACTACCCTTCACTGATATAGGTGAGCGGAGTACAGCCCGCTGAAGGCTAAATGAGACCGGTAGAGGTAGGTTTATACAATTGCAGAGGATATCCCGAATACAGTTTGAGACACCTCGCTATAGCGCTATCGGCAGCAGTACTTCAGGTTTCCTTCAAAGCACTAGGGGAAGGTATTTTTACAACCGTCGGTGGGCCCAGGGGCAAGCATAATGTATGTATTCTGAGTAAAGTCTGGCCAACTTGATGTCCCAGTGCAAAATGCAACAGTAAGACTAGTGCTCACATTATCACGTAGACTTCTTCTCTGTGAGTCTGAGGCAACTGCACTGGCTGTTTGTGCAGAAACATATCTTGTTTAAGTCCTTGGTCATGGATTTTTAGAGCCTTCCATCAGACAGATCCGAAGTATCTCTCGGACAGAACTACCTGCTATATCACTCAAAGAACACTAAGATCCACAAACACCAACTTGCTGCATTGTCCTAAATTTAGAGTGGCTACTTGAGGAGGCAAAACCTTGTCTGTCTTAGCTGAAACAGAATTGAATCAGTTTCTGTTCATTTTGAGACTAGAAAAAAATGAACCTGCTGTGAGGAAGCTGTTGAAGACATGGCTGTTCTACTCGACTTATAACTCCCCTTCCTTTCCTTTCATCTGGTGCTTTATTGTCCGTGAAAGGATTTTTCTATACAGTTTGCTTTTTATGGCCAGTGCTAGGATACTGCGGGGCAGCATTTAGCTTAATAAAACCTATTTATTCAATTCATTTAATGATTCATTAGGCATTCAACTGGAAAACAAGAGGCTGGTGGATATTTTGGGATCTAGATACATGTTGGAATTAACAGACAAGCCATTTCTGCAGGTCTTGCAAGAATGTGAGGAATCTGGCAAAATGCTCACTTACATATAAATGACGGTGAAGGCCTTCTTCAGTAAAAGTGTGAAAGAATTGGTGCTGGCACATGCCAGAAAACAAGGGAACTACTGAAAGTACTTGATGGTGCAAATAAAAGACAAGGGGCCAGATGTAGCAAAGAACCAATTTGCGACTTGCAAATTGCGAGTCCCTGCGACTCGCAATTTGCAAGTCGCAAATTGGTATGCAGTACGGTGTCTCAGACACCGACTGCGACTCGCTATGGGGTCGCAATGACCCACCTCATTAATATTCATGAGGTGGGTCGCAAATTGCGGCCCCATAGCGAGTATAGGCACTCGCAAACATGGAGGCCTGCTGTCGTCAGCAGACCTCCATGTTCGTGACTGCTTTCAATAAAGCAGTTTTTTTTTTTAAGTGTAGCCCGTTTTCCTTAAAGGAAAACGAGCTGCACTTAAAAAAAAAAAAACGAAACCTTTAGTTTCGTTTTTTTTTCAGGGCAGGTAGTGGTACCTTGGACCACTACCTAACCTGAAAAAATATTTTTGGGTCCATTCACAAAGTGGAAGGGGTCCCATGGGGACCCCTTCCAATTTGCGAGTGGGTTACCATCCACTTGAAGTGGATGGTAACTGCGACACCATTTGCGACCGCATATGCGGTCGCAAATGGTATTGCATACCACTCAGAATTGCAAATAGGAAGGGAACACCCCTTCCTATTTGCGATTCAGAAATGCATATTGCGAGTCGGTACCGACTCGCAATATGCATTTCTGCATTGGGAAACGCGTTTAGCGAGTCGCAAACGGCAGTTTTTGCCGTTTGCGAGTCGCTAAACGTTTCCTGCATCTGGCCCAAGGTTTATGACAAGGTGCTTCATCACAAGTTTATCCAAAAGAGGGGAACGTTAAAAGAGGGGATTTCCCTCATCTGCATCGTGGAGACTGGATGTCATAATTACTATCATAAATAGATTTGCTAGGCAGTATTACATATCGTAAAATCACAGTCCAGGAATAAATTACAGAACAGTTTGATAATCACACAATTCATAGAATTAAATAGTAAAGTTACAGGGCACTGTCCGCAATAAAATCCTAACTATAGGCCCTTCATTACAAGCAATAACATTCCTATACGTTATAGGATCTTGAAGATATTTGGTACTGCCAGTCAACCAATAGAAGGTCTTAACATTAAAAGTGCTAGAAAGACAGGGCTACAACTTCTGAAGCCACGCTGTATGAAAATCGGCTGCAAGATGTCCTCCTCAACTCATTATCAAGTGCAAAAAACAAAGTGCATAATGGATTGGAAAGAACATTGTCCCAAAGCCAAGATCAGCAATCTATTTTGAAGACCACACAGGTCAGCAGAAAGCAGATAAAAGATATCTAGAATAAACATTTGGCACCCAATATGAATAACATTCTGGTGCATATCCTAACCTTTGAATATTCCAGGTGCAGTCTAGATCCAGAAACATTTTCTATAGCTCTCTAATGCCAGTTGACAGCGCCGGTGTCAGAAGTGGATTTGTAGTCTCATCACAGTAGCCAAAAAGCAGCCACCTCAGCAGTTCCTTTTTTCCATGCTTTTCAATACTGATCAAAGCTCACCCTTAGAAGAATCAAATTTAGTGCAGTGCAGTTGATAATGTCACCCCCAAGAAGTCAAGGTTCAAGTCCTGTAAAAAATTTGCTGGACAGAGGTATATTACACATCCACACGATGACTTTGGTGACTCGGCTCTCAATACAATTTATCACGGTGTGATCTTTGCTTAAGCATGTACCCAAAGGCAGTAAAAGAATAATAGCCCACGTTCTTCATGACAAATGCAAAGGACTGCCATAAGAGTATTTCCCGTGCTAGATATTGTTCTAAGGCCATGACATGGTTAAGGTCCCCTTCACGTTTCTCGTCCTCATCAAATTTTTCAAGGGAAATATGACATTGCCATAAGAAATAGACCTTCTCCTAGGAGGTCCAGACTCTAGAGTAGGACTCCTCCGAGGGCTTCTCCTCATCCACAGAGTTCACCAGAACTACAGTTAGTGAAGCTGTCTCTTTCATCAGCTTTGCTGACTCCACCGACATGGACATCAAGACCCCGACTGACCCTGCCAGTATTGATGCTGACTTACCCCAAGTTTACAGCATAGGGTATGGACCTGGACCTGGAATTGTTTCTTCTAGTAATGCTTGGGATATTCCTAAAAGCAGCAGTCCCATCCGGCATTCGACTAGCGGTATACACTTTTGAGGATCCATTTGTCTTCCTTCCAATGCCGAATATTCCTTTGACTCCATCCGCTATGCTGGCACTGCCTCCTCCTCTGGCTACTATTCCTGTGTCAGCACCAAGATTAACACCATGACAAACACAGATTCTGGTCTCTGCTTTGGCATAGTCAACACCCCAATTATACTACCCCCACCACCTCTACCCCAGGTCAAGAAGCAGAATGCAAAAGCACCTAGAATAAGAACAAAGAGGATCACAACAGTATCATTTGGGACCTTATTCATGAAGTCTTTGGGTTATGCTCAGATCAAGACCAGGCCCACACTCAAATTGATGAAGGTTCCATAGAAACGGCTCTTCATGAAGCTAAGTGGTCTTGACTCTTCTCCTGAAATAGATATATGTCCAACCCCAGGTCCAGCTCTAACAGAAGTACCCTCTTTTGATTTAGTTTTAAAGAAAGTAGAATAGACCTGGAATTTCCCCTTCCCTCAGTAGAGCATCATCCTAACATGTTCATGATATACTTCACGCTTCTGCACCATCACCTGAATCCCTGCTTCCCTTTAATAAAATTCTCATAGAGACAGTAAAGGAAATCTGATCACACCCTACCACTAAACCATTGGGAAACTGACTATTGCATGGAGATGTAAAACAGCTCAGAATGATCCAGCCTTTCTTTCCCTTCATCCTTCTCCTGAAAGCTTGGTAATTCATGCCTCATCCAGCACTACGTTAAACCTGGGGGCATTCCCAACACATTCTCCAGATAGAGTCTTAAGAAATTAAAGGGAATAAGCAAGAATATTTGTCCTCAGGGAGTCTAGGACTAAAATGCATTCATGCAGCATGTCTTCTTGACTGCTACACACACACCCTTTAGGATCTGGTTCCTATGTTTGTTTCAAGCCTTCCGTATCACCTAAAAGCACATTTTTCTGAGGTAGTTTGCAGTGGACAGGGTGCACCCTGGATTGGACATGGCTGACTCCATCTCTAGGTCCATGAAATCCTCTGGCACCAGAAGGGAAGCCATGGTTCTTTGGCCATGAAGAACATGCAGCCTCTTTTCTACCGGTCTCTGTGGCCATTACTTCAGACCAATGGTCTTACCAATAGAAGAAAAGGGACCTACCTTATCCTTCCACTAGCAGCCCACAGACACCCTCCCTGACAGCCCCTTCAATCAAAGGAATACCTGCGCATTCGCCATTAGGAAATGGCAGTCTTGCTGCAGAGAAAAGCAGCAGAGTTGGTGTCAGAGCAGAAAAAATGACAGGAATGCTATTCTTGATACATCCTGATCTCTAGAAATGATAGCGGTCTTGGTCCTATCCTAGACTTCAGGCTGTTGGATCTCTTTTTACACAAGGTTCTTTTTGGTGCTGTATACAGAATACTGGATGGATTCTTTTAACTCACAGGATGCCTATTTTCATTTCCCAGTTATGAAGTCACAAAGAAGTATCTGCGATTCATGTTTGGGTCCACTTGCTAACAGTTTGCAGTGCTTACATGCAGCCTCAGACCATCTCCAACAATCTTCAACAACATGCTGTTTGTTGAAGTGCCAATCTCAGGAGGTTAGGAAACACAGTTTTTTTTTGCCAGTATGAGGCAAATGGTGTTTGCCACTTGCAAAAGGCAACATTTCATGCTCATCTTGGTATTTTCAGCTCCTGTTCATGGAGGCGTACTGGATACCACTCTATTCCAAGGATTTCCTCTCCCACAGAGAATTCAGGACATTCTCAACGTGATTCATATGTTTCAAGCAGGTGCGCCTACTCCTGTCCTGATGCTTCTGGACCGGTTTGGCCTATCGGCATCCTGATCACTCATGCATGCTGGCACATGAGGGCTCTCAAGTTGTGCCTTCAGAGACAGTGCTTCCAACAGCAGGGAGATCTAACAGACTACTTTGTGAGCTCCAACAATCTGCAGCAAATTTAGCTTGTCAGGAAACAGATGCAAACCTTTCACAAGGGAGTCCTTTTGTCCCCTGTTGTCCACAGTGGCCATAATAAGGATGGATGCCTCCATTTTTGGGTAGTGAGCGCATCTGTGAGATCGGTAAATCAGAGGCTTGTCGTCTCCAGAGGAGCAGAGATTGCAGATCGATCACAATTTATGGCTGGCTTTCTGATGATTCCAGGAAAACCCTGGCTGGGCAGAAAAGATAAAAGAGCCCTACAACTTGGAAAAAACCTCCTAGGGTATTAGGGTCATTAATTTTGAGCTGTTTAGTGTAAAACAAAAAAGTTTGCTGAGTGGCTGCATGAAACAGGGTAGCCACTCATAAAGGTTTAAGTGCCTTTAGAATAGCCGCAGTGGCAGAGGCACCTCAGAAGACCTCTGCAGGCGAAAATAAATCTCTAAATATGGATTACTGTATGTGCGCAGGGCAGCAAAGTACATCCCGCCACACTCTAAATGACTCCAATCATTATGACTCTCCATAGGGAAATGTGAGTAAGACATACATTTTTTTTGCATGTTTCACTGCATGGAATCACTAGAAGTGACCTGCACCCGTTCAACTTAACATACAATTATATATATATATACATATATATATATAATTATCCTGCAGAGTCCTGTCTTTGTGCTTCAGAGTGGCGAGATTGTGAGCGTGATTCGATGGTGAGCAGCTATCAGGAGTAAAAAGGTATATAGTGTATGTATATATATATATTGTATATATATATATATATATATATATATATATACACATTTCCCAGTGGCGGTGCAGTTCCAATTAGGACAACATTTTAATGGGAAGTAGATTTTGGGTGTAATGAATCTTCACAAAACTTTCCAAAAAAAGTCTCATCCATCTCTGCTCTTTCCAGGAAAGTTTTGGGTGAGCCGTCAAGCACAGGCCAAGAAAGCCTAGAAAGCTTTTTTTCGGGGATTTGGTTTGAAATGGTTCAGTAGAGGGAAATTAAGGTTGAACATGTATGTATATTTCAGAGCGTGGATGATCCACGGGCTGACAGATTAAAAGATTAAGGGCCAGATGTAGCAAAGGGTTTTTCCCATTCTGTGTCAATGAGAAAAGGTGTTCGTACATATGGCCCTAAATCTTATTGGCTGCTGTCAACATCAACAATTATGGTGTGCCAGCCATTTTAGGATTTGAAAGCTCAGACCCCTGTCCTTAAAAAAAAAACATATAGGGGCAGGTTAGGGATAAGGACCTTGGCCTGGTTGGAGGTTGGGGGGGGGGGTCCCAGAGGGTTTTTTAATATGGTAACTTTTTTTAAATGTTGGACTTTCGACCTTCACAATCTGAAGCCCGTTGCAGTTGTCCAAGTCACTAGGAGTCGTCCCAATGTTAATTTTATTAGTTGGGGGAACATGCTGCCTCCCTCCCTGAGCATTATGAAGTCACCAAGGACCCCATCCTCTTGAACAGATTTTTTTATGGAGGTCACCTGGACCACATCCCCAGAGCTGATGTCATTTGTATAGGGAGGGGGCTTGCAGCCTCTCTTCTGCAGCCCTAGGCAACCAATCCCATGGGTTTGATATCTTTTTTTATTCAGAGGGACTTGCAGTCCTTTCAGTGAGCCTTTTGATGGCCCAGGGACCCCATGCCCTGGTGTCCCAAAGAGCCACAGTATCCTGGTGATCTCATATCTTGAGATCTTGAGACACCGTAGATTGCTCCAGCCGAGTGGGAGCAGGAGGAAAAGCTGTACCCAGCCATGTAAAAGCAACAAACTAGATTACTACATCTGGTGGTAGCAAAAGGAAAACTGATCCTAGCCAAGTCACAGCAAAATAGTGAAGACAGCTCGCACCAGAATGGCTGCTGGCAGGGGAGTCTGTTGGGATTTTTGTGACTCTGGTGGTGCCCCTAGAAAGGGCAGGTGCAACACCAATCACCTTTTCAATTGTTGTGGGAGGTGCAGCAGCCCCCAAGCAACATTTTAAAAAATCACAGTAAGGGTTCTGTTTCATTTAATCCATGACCTCAGTAGTGCTTACCATTATATCTAAAGCACTCCAAGCTGAAGCAGTTATGCTCTTCAGCTGGAGGATGGGGACCCCTTGTGGTTGGTTTTATGACTGCATTTTGTGGCACGAAAATTGAAATTAAAAAAAGATTTAAATGCACGTTTATGGTTGTTTAAAACAAAATGCTTTATTGAAAATGTTTTGTGACATCACTATAATTAAACATTGCAATGTTTGCATTTATAACATGTACCTTTAACTATATTTAGTGGTGACTTTGACAAAGTCAATAAGTCTCCTTTATAGATGTCTACGTGCTTACCTCCTCATAAAGCCAGTTAGCCTGCCTTTTATGTTTTGGTTTTCTGACCCTTTGATGAAACCAGTAGATCTGCCTTACTTATAATGACAACCCATTATATTTTTACTTACATTTAAAAAACAAGCATTTGCAATGCAACAGGTCTTGTACTTGCTCGAGTTAGAGCTGTTGACATTGTAAATTCCTAACCAGACTTTTCTTGACAGTTAAATTGAAAATAAAAAGTAAAACAGTTGACATAAGTGAGCTGATTCAAAGCGCCATGGCCGTCATGAGCATAAGTGCGAAGGAGAAACACAAAAGGAAAAAGAAGTTTGCTCGTAGTCAAACGCATCTGCAAATGTGCACTTATCCATATAACAGGGTCGATGTCCAAGGTGATAACCAAACTGCCCCAAGGAGGGACAAACGTAAAGCATTTATCAATGATAACAAAGGATTTTTGAAAGGCAAATCCACGAAAGAGTGAAAATGATGGGCGCGTGGTGGCCATGATGAAAACAAATAGATTACAACAGGTCAGAGCGCTTGTGCGCTCGACCTAAAACTCCTTAGATTAAATTCAAGGCGCTGACATGGGAGACTCTATTGTCCAGAATCTAGTCTGTATAAGTAATCTCACTTGAAGCATGTCAGAGTGTCATGGGGCACTAGAAAGAACAACTCTGGACTTGTAAAACACTAGCTTTCCCAAACATATTTACTGAGCGTTTACATGAACAAGTCATCCATGCTGCGCCATAAAAGTTAAAAGCAACATCCAAACCTAACTTAAAAAAACACTTCACTGCTTCTCAGTGAAGCACAGAATTACATCCTAAATCTTCTGCTAGAATGATCATGTACTCTACAGCAAATGTGAAAACACGCTAGCTGAAAAGAATGACTACTGTGCACCAACCAGCAACTTTAGATCAAGTAACACCATGCCAAACTGCCATCTAAAGTAAATGTGGCAAAATAACAAGCTAGCCCTACTGGATTAAAAGGCCACAGGCTATGAACGCTTCCAGCGTCAATGCTGCAGAGCCTAGCCAATTCATCTGCTCTTTGAACAAATCCAGTTTCATTAATTATTCTAACACTCACTAGAACACAGAAACACGGTACTGTGGAAGGAGTGGGACCATGCACAATTTGAAATGACCCACAAAGCAAAAATAAAATAAATATATTTCTTCTTCAACCTTAGCAACTAACTATCCAGTGCCTCTTATGCTCCAACACTATGTATACCGTGTGTAACTGTCTCTTGATGGACAAAGTGTTCCAAAGGGGCACCCAGGCAAGCTCCTTGGCATTACATAAAGTAATACATAGCTTATTCTGATTTCTCCGTTAAAACGTAGCTGTAAAAGAAAAACCTCCAATACGTCATGTTTTATAAAATGAAATCACGCTATATCAAAAACTATAAAACAACATGTTACCAAATAAAACAAGCCAAATCATCTTTAACAAAAGCATTTTAGGAGTTTACACATTCGTAGCGTCTTGTGTGAGGTTGCCTACGACTTCCACTACTTCCACACACTCTCCTTCCCATAAACGTAAGAAAACCTCCCATCTGTTGATAATCAGCATCTTCAACACATAACCAGCTTAAATTATCACCTTCTAATCTCTCAACAGAGAGCGCAAAAGGAAAAAGGTCATCACTTCGACAATACTCATTTACATAAAAGCAGAGCAAGAATTTTCTCCATCCCAATTTGCAGATCTAGATTTCAGATTCAACACACCCTTCCTAAACTTGCCCACCATACCTCTTAAAACTGTGCGCAAGTACAAGTCTAATAAACAAGCCTCTTAAAAAGGAAACGTGTGCACACTAGAAGAGAACAAACAGGCGAATAATGCTGCTTTAGTACCCCAGATCAGTGACGGAATATGTTATTTATTTATGTAAAAGCTTAATCTGCATCATTAAGTCCTGACATGAAGCAATAACGGGGCCCTGGAGCATACTTTCACACATAACCGCACAAACTCAACATTTTGGAAACATATGCTAGCTAGGTATAGGATTCTAAGCCCTCTTAAAACCATGGATGGATTCCATTTTATATATTAGGATTACTTTCTTTAATCTGCTGACACTTCGTCATAATGAAAAGGGGGAGTCACAAAATTCCAAGCACTGAAGAATATGAACATCAACTCAACTTTTAAACCAGGATATGGATATATTTTTTTAAAACAGAGGCTATCTGTCAAACTTACATCGTTTCCAGCGAAAGGGTCACAGATGCAATCCCACACCCATAAAGAAAAACATACTGCTGGGCTCTCACACACCTGAACACTTGTCTAGAACACACCTATGTGTTTGGAATAAAAGCAGATAATTTCACTTAAATTTTGGGGAACCCTCTTACACAATCTTCCTTCATCTAACCATTTTCCAACCGTCTGGAAAATACTTCTACATAATTTTGGTCTTTGGGGGTCAATTTTAGATGCAGTGCCCCAAACTATACTTTAAATAGTTTTGTAGTCCTCCAGAAGATTGGTAAGTGATTGTGGTGTAATCCACATAAAAAAGGGGAACAAAAATCTTCTGCAAGATCCAAAAAGGTGTCATAAAATCTCAGTGTTTTATAGCTAAGTAACAATCCATGGTAGAAAACCCACTTGTAAGACCTGCCTGATTTGTGGAAATATTGTCAATGGCTGGCTCACTCTTCGACTCTAGTTGATAACTAACTACTTAGTAAACAACTTACTTAAAATGTCCAGAAGCATGATCAGTGTATTTGATTTAGCTTCAAAGTACTCATATGTTTTTGTTAAGGGACAATAATCTCTTCCTTCTAGGGGCACAGCAATTGTCATTGCTCAGGTTAGGTTACTATCTTGTCCGACCACTGGGGCAAAAAACTTACAGATACTTGAACCTAAAACGAGGTTGGAACAGATGTCTTACCACTTACATGGAGTTCATGCAACTCAAAAAGTTCTCCCTAGTTGCATGAAGGTGCTCTCAGTCACTGTTATCAAAAAAATATGTTCATCAATTTATCTTATCAAGCTTCGGGCACCACCACAAGATCCAATGCATCTCCTTTATGACAAGTCACACGAGCCATCATTATCCAAAAAGCTTCCACATCCCTTCTTTTTACAATGTCTAACAGTGTATTCCACTTCTGCAAGATACACTTTCGTTTCTTGGCATGAAAAGTATTTGCATGGCCTTTTAAAGTCTAGCTTAACAGCACAGCAGTACACAAGACCTACTGTTACTAATTAAAATGCATAGTGGACCTTTGTGAATTACTCTCACCCCACATATAATTTACCTATTTGGTGTATCAATCCGCATCCAGGGAACAGTTTAGTGAAGCAACTAATTTATATCTCAAAATTACACTAAATCCACAAGCATTTAATTCTTGGTCTTGTAAAAACACTGTATACAGAAATTAATTGTTTACTGCTTTATTCTTTTATTGCTGCTATGAGATTTGTTTACTGTTTTAGTCAGGACTCAAAAAAGGCAAAACAATGCTTTTCCAAAGTGAGTGGTTTCCTGTCAGGTTACACTCGCAGCTGCCAATATAAACTCATTTTAGTGCTAACATTCCCTATATGGTGATCACTTTTTATTCTGAGGGCCACTTCTCCCGTGGGCCTTACTCTCGATCTGAATTGTTTTTTAGCAACTTTTCTTTAAAAACGTCTAGGCTTTGCCAAAGCTGAACCTCGAGGTCGGTATTTGTAACAAACCCATGAGAAAACCATCTGAATAACAAAAATACCAACTCAAGATGCTCAGTTAGACCACTCTTATCAGGTCGTAATATCAAGTCAGTCTCAAATGCCTCTGGACTATTTACACAGACTCCTAAAGCATGCTTTGTCACCAAGTATTAGTGTGTAGTACATTTATATGTAGGTTATGCGGCATTATATTAAAATACCTTTCATAAAATGCCTCAAACACAAGCATCGTCAGTAAATGCACACGCAGACAGTGAGACTAAAAGTAAGTATACTGTGGTATGCCTCAACAAAGCGCATGCAAAGTGCTGAAGCTCATTCAGTTACTGTCATTTCTGCCCATGCCATCCAAATGGACTGTCAATTTCATTTCTGACAGCAGTTGAACTAAAGTGCACTGAGCAACTGCCTTTATAGGTCACCTAGCAGCCACAAGACCGCGATGACATTCGAGCACAGGCCATCGACCCACATTTGAACAGTCACCACTAAGGGAAAATGTTTCTAAAATGGTATACCATTCGGTTGGGCTGGCTTCTAATTTGACCAGACAAAAAAGGCTGACTGAAGAATAAGCTAATAGCATACTCTAATTATTTTAACCGCGTATAACCTGCTTCCCTTTAGAAACATCAAATGAAATCGCTGCAAACATACTTACTTCTAACAAAAGATAAGCATTCATGTCGCCAACTTCCAGCCTAATTGATCTTTCCATGTGCTGTTTTTTTTGTATACATAACAGCACTGTTAAATGGTAAATGAACAGGAAGGAAAAGAACAATTTACAAAAAACAGATTAACCTGCATATCACTGGTAAATTAAATAAACTACCCCTTCGTTAACCCATTCTGCCCTTTATGAAACATTGACCACACCCTATATTTACAGTTACAGGTCCATATGACGCTACACTGAGAAAGTGAAGGAAGAGCCCGTTTCAAGGGCACAACCCGCAAAAAAAAAAAAAAAAAAAAACACGATATTCATATTTCACAAGCAATGTTTTGCAGCGTAATGCTCCGTGCAGCTGCTCCGTTGCCTCCGGGTTGATTCTTATCCAAAAATAAATCAACTGACACGATGGGAAAAAGGCATCCCCCAGGGAGTATGCAGCCTTAAAATTGAGTACAAAATTACACAGATTTAGGGCACCGATGGAGTAGAGAAGAAAATTCTAGTTAAAGGGCAAAGCATTTGAGACTGAATGGTGACTTATGCATGTTGTTTTTAAGAAGGTGAGTTGGTGGAGCTGAAATGGATGGAGCCGAGAATTTTACAGTGTGCCGTTCCACTTTACATGATTACTTCCCTCTAAATATCATATGGTCTGCAGGCAGTTACACACTACGAGATGAATACAACTGAGTTAATTGGATAGGATTGCTACTACAAATAGCGATATTATTAGCATTTATTTGTCCGAAAAATAGGCTGTTCAACTTTGCACAAAATATGTGGTTTTCATATATCAGAGTACGAGAAACAAGCAAGATGTTTAAAACGAGCATTTGGAATGCAATGGTCTTGTGATTTGCTTGAGTTGGAGCTCTTAGCCTTGTGAATTACTGACTGGACTTTTCTTGCCACACAGACTGTAAATAAAAAGAGAGCGAGGGTGAACTGGCCCTGGAAAAGCACCCCTCTGCTGTTGGTTTATGTTTACAGAGGGAGATGGTGGGGAGGAGGGACTGAACACACACCCACAGTGTAAGACAAACAGGCAAATACTGAGAAAAAAAGTCCCCTTCAGAAGAGATAAACAGGACATAGCGTAATTGCACAGTACTTTGTGCTGCTCCCACAGTGAAAAAAGGCAGGACAAAGAGGCAGAACTGACCACTAGCAAGCAAAGATTTTTGAAGGACACTGCAACTAACAAATGAAAACGCTCAAATTAAAAGTATACAGCAGGCTGAACGCTCGACCTAAAAATAATAATAATAATTGAATAAACAAAGGTTAAAGTGGCGTTTTAGTTAGGTCTGTTAATGATATCTTACTTTACAATAGAAAGAAAACAGAGAAATTTACTGAAAAACCAAAGGGAAAAGTGACAATATAGTTAGGTGAAACATAACTTTAAAATCCACTGAAATTCACCAATTATAGTTAACTGAAGTAACTATAACTTCCACCTTCACCATGCACTTCTTATGACCTCACATATTTTACATCATTTATGACATGTTCTATGACATGATTGATATATCACTGATGGCATCTGAAATGGCATAATTTATGGCAACTCTGTGCTCGGTGGTGGTGCAAGTTATAGGTACTTCAACTGGTAAACTTCAGTGGTTTTTAGAGTGTGAAACGTTATGTTTCACCATTTCACCTACTACGACGTCACTGTTTTTTATGGAAAATATTATATATATATAAACTTCACAAACTTTTCAAACAAGTTTGCCACTCACTTCTGGTGCTGTTTGGAAAGTTTTGGGGTGATTCCTTAAACTATGAATGAGAAATAAGGGGGTCCCAAAACGTGTTTTCCCTATGTCATTTCCCATAGGGATTTCTGACACAATTACAGCCCGAACCGCTGGACGGAATTGCACCAGGTTTGGCATAAAGGTATATTTTGGTCCAGAAAGAGTGCTTTTTGTAATTTGCTGTAAATCTGTCTGGTCGTTTTGAAGTTATTAAAGAAAACCAAAATGTAGATATCTAAGAATGTGGATCCACTCTGTGGACCCAGGGGAAAAGCAAGGCATTGATTGGCTAGCCACAACCTGAGAAGACTCAGCGTACAGCCTGGAGCTGGATGTTTTAGAAGACGCTGACCTCCCTGAAGTCCTATATGGGTGGCAGTTCTCTATATCTCCACTCACCAGTGTTACACTGAGCTGTTGGTATCAGCCCTTTGGTATATAGGTAAGGGAGTCTCATTTATGGAGGGGTACATGATTAGCCCACACATTGCACCTGGTTGGTTTCAGGGCCTGGGTTATCATTGGGATTTTCAAACTTGTAGACATGCAGGAAAGCAATCATATGAACTTATCTGAAGAAAAAGAAATGCTTTTCATTGTTTTAAGCTGGGTTGTATTAGCCCTCCCTTTTTTGCATGGTGTCAGTATGTAGTGCACTGGGATCCTGCCAACCAGGGCCCCAGTGCCAGTGCTCTCTCTCCCCTAAATTTGGTTGCTGGTAAACATTTTATACCCACAGTAGGCATACTGGTGCACTCATGTAACCCAGGGCATTGGTACACCAGGAGTCTCCCATGAGCTGCAGCATATATTATGCCACCAATGGGAGCCCCTGCAAGCTGTCTGTAGGCTTGCCATTGCAGCCTGCTTAAAATGGTGCATGCACCCTTTCACCACCAAACCTGGTCACTGCACTTACACACTATAAATGACCCCTCTGGTAGGCCCTTCAGCCCAAGGGCAGAGTTCATGTCCATAAGTGTGAGGGTACTCCTGCATGAGCAGGGTGCCGCTACAGACTCCAGGCCAATTCCTAGACTCTGTAAGTGAGGGAAGCCATCTTAAGATAAGTACTGGGCACTAGTCAACACGACTGGTCCAACTACATAATGGTTTCTCCAAACCTATCAAACATGTTGAAAGTATGCATCTACACCAATCAAAGTGTTAGTTGCATGATACCATGTACTCTGGGGGTTCCTTAAAGGATCCCCCAGTTCTGCCTGTGCAGCCTTACGGGGTCTAGATGTGAGCCTGTGCAGTTGCTGACCGCAGACACTATTCTGCCCTCCTGCTAGTGAGCCTGGCTCAGGCTGGAGAGGTGAAACAAAGGATTTCCTGCAAAGATAATGGGTGACCACCTCCCCCTCTGTATTGGGTGTCTAAGGCCTGGGGGTGTGGCCACTGAGCACTACCAGACTGCTTTGAAGGACACATTTAGTGCCCTCCTCCCTTAATCTGGGTTGCACCAGTTCAGGAACCCCCAGTTCCTGCTCTGGCACAAAAATACACAAAGGATAGGGGAGTGACCACCCCCCTGTCCAGCTCCTCCCCTAGGGAGGTGCACAGAGCTCTGCCAGGTGGCCACTTGATTCTGACATCTTGGAAAAAAGATGGGCAGAGGACCCTGGGTACATCTGACTGGTTAGGCTAGGTAGATGACGTCCCCGACCCCCTCTAATAGGTGGGTCACTTCAGAGAGTGACCAACCTCTTTTTAGGATTACTTGAGGGCTCCCGTGTGGATGGGTCTTCAGATTCATCAAGCAAAGCTCTCCAAGGGACTCTCTGCAAGACATCATCTGCTCCTGGCCTCTGGAACTGCTGCAGAAAAACTTCTGCTCCTGGTGGGAAGGCTCCCATTGCAACATTGTTTCTCCGGATCCTGCAAGAATTCTGCAATATCCAAAGCTGTGCATCCTCCAGGGTCACAAGGACTCAGTTTGCACCTGGAAGCACGAAGTATTCTCCCCAGGAGTGAAGGAGTCACTCACCAACAACTGCAGGCACCTCAAGACAACATCAACTGGCTGGTGGGGTCTGCTGTTCCACACACATCAAACAACTCTGCAGCACAGGTGGTGAGTCTATGGCCTCCTCTGGGTCCTGCTAGTCTTCTTACCAACTTGGGAAACTGTGGCCCCTACTCCTGCCACTGGATTGGGACCCCTATGCACTGTGACTGTTGCACTTGCCAAGGTATGGTTGACTCTTCCTCCAAGAGATCTTCGGGAATAAAGAGCCTCGGCCTCCAGCACCCCGCAACTCGAAGATCAGCCCCTATCTTGCAACTCCTGCAACGCAGGACTTCTGTTTAATTGTGCTGGTGAGGCCTCCTTGTGACTGTGTGTCCATCGCCTGTGGGTCACTCGTGGGGGCTCCAATGACTTCTACTGGCTTTCCTGCATTCTGAGGGCCAGCCCTGACCCTCCCCCCCCCCCCTCATGGATAGAGTCTCTTGAACCTTGCTGGTCCCCGAAACTTTGCTAATACTTCTTCAGCTCCTGCTTGCATTTGCCAGTGCTTGTTGGTGATCTGGCTGGTCACTGACCCTTCTGCAATTTGGCGACCATTGACGGACAGCTCAGAGATGACTCCTGGGATCTTCTGCAGCTCCTGGAACCCGCAGCTGGACTCCTTCTTCCACCAACTTGCAGCAACTCTGCCTCTAGGAGGGTGGGCATTGCCACCTGCACCACCTGGGCTCCAAGGGTGCCGGACTCTTTCCTGTTCCTATACTGGCCCTCCACATCTGGAATCTGTCCCTGAGTTCCGGCCTGGTCCACAGGTCATGACAGCAGCTGGACAATCTGAGGCTTCAACTGACTTCAGAGAGAGTCCCTTCTCCCCTCTGCATCTTGGTCCCTGGTGTAGGTACTCCTGTCTTCTGGGTATCCTGGGGTAGGGGTATTCTTCATCCTTCCTCTTGTCTGCTGGTTTCCTTGGGGTGCACTGTGAAGGGTCCAATTTCCACAAACTCCAACCACTACGCTCTGTTTTAGCCTATGGGACTACTGGGTGGGTAATTACCCTGCACCTAGTCACTGTGGACACTTACCAAACTTACCTCTGGTATTTCCATCTGCCCCAGTCCCTAGCTAACTACCACACTTACCTTGGTTGGGTTCACTATTTCACATTCTGCTTTTCTAGTATATGGCTTGGCCTTCCCATAGGGCACTGTGTATTTGTATGCTATTTATGTTGGTTATTTTGTGTATATATTGTGTAGGTATCTCCAAAAGGAGATATACCAATGCTAGTCTAGTAGTAGTGCTGTAATAAAGTAACCTTTAATTTTGCGACATTTGTGTAGTTCTTCCTTGTGAGTGAGTTACTACTGTGGTATTGCAAGTGCTTTACATTCCTCCTGGATAAGCTTTAGCAGCTTGCCTCAGCTACCCCTAGAGAGCTTTTGCTCTCTGGACACCTACTCACTATCACTAAGGTTTGCCTGGACTCAGTATAGGGTGCCACACCATAGGTGTACACCATAAACTGAGCCAGCCTCCTACATTCATAACTTTCAGTTTTATTATTACTTAGAGCTGTGACACACACTTGAAAACTATGGAACAGAACATGGTGGGGTCCCCAACTTTAATCCTTTTAAAGCTAAGTTAATCAGTGAAGGGCCGGGAAAGAAGGGAGTATCCAGATTATATAATTCTCTGGTGATGAAACACCTCTGATCAGCTGGTGTGACTCTGTGAGCCCTCGGGTTGATAAGTGGGCTCGCTGAACAACGATGATTGGACGGAGAGTGCATGATTCCCTAGGAGTTAGTTGATTTAGTCTTTTTTTGTCTCATACAATTCAATTACCTGTCAAGGGTCTATTGTACCTGAGAGAAATTATGAAAAAACGGGGAAAACTCCATCTCTAAATTGCCTGAGTTGGTGGGGGGGGGGAGGCACTCAGGATCTTGCAACATTTGGTATGGGAATATCCACAGACACTGACAAAGCATACAATGTGCCCTCGAGTGGTATTGGCCTTTTCACTTGAACTGAAGCAGAGGACTAGTTGAGTTTGCTGAAGAGTTGGGGCAGTTCACTTGGATCCGCACACTAGTGTCACAATTGAAGAAACAGTACATAGGACAAGGGGATGTTGCTGCAACACCTAAAAAGATCTATTGTGGTATCACTTCCATGAATTGGTTCAGGAATGGCCATGCTCTTCCATGTGTTCTACTGCATGTTACATTGACACTCTACTTTAGAGGATCGTATGTAGCAGAAATTGCTGTAATCTGATAAAGTCTTCTAGCTGCAGATTCATTTACCCTAGAATTATCGCAGGAGTCTATAGATGGTGAGATTGGCTGTGCGTGCGTCACCTGTATCTTCCATACCAGTCCATACCAGAAGTGACATCCATAGCTCCTATATAGGCTCCTATATAGGCACCACCCAGGTGCGCTGACTTCAGTTCTTTTCTTTTCGTGCCAGTCAGTGCAGATCCGGGAAGAGCTACCACTTCAGTCTCTTTTTTGACTGAGCTTTTTTCATCGTTTTGTCAAAGTTTTTTTATGTCTACCTCTACCTTTATGTGGCAGGATGTCAACCAAGAAGGCTGGCCTCAAGCACTGCTGTGCCTGTCGTCAGCCGATGTCAGTGATGGACCCATGCCTCGAGCGTGGCTACAACCCAACGCCATGCTCCAACTGACGTAATATGACCTCAAAGGCCTCAAGATTAGGGTGGCCCGTCATGTGACTCTGTGCTGGTCGAGGTCCCTGTCGAGAGGACGGTCCCTGGAGCGGTCTTGCCGGCTCTGCAGTGGGACCTGAAGTTCCAATGGGCACATATCAGGGAAATCTCTCCCACATTGTCCAGATCTCGAAGGGAACTGCAAAAGATCAGCAGTGGTGGATGAAGAACCGCGATTGGGTCAGAGGCAGAACCCTCACCCTTCCCCAGCCAGATCTCACAGTAGTGACAGATGCGTCACCGCCTTGTATGGGGTGGCCATCTGAGAGAGGTGGAGATCGGAGAAATCTAGTCTCCGGCGGAGTCTGGATTCTACATCAACTTGCTGGAGTTACAGGCAATTTGACTGGCATTGAAGGCCTTCCTAGCTTCCATCAAGGAGAGGATGGTGCAGGTGTTCATGAACAACACCACCACCATGTGGTACTGCAACACACAGGGGGGTTGGGTTCATGGACCCTATGTTCAGAGGCCCTGCTTCTGGTGGTGAGAGCCTTGGTTAGATCTGTTCGCTTCTGCCAAGAATGCACAATGTCAGCAGTTTTGCACACTGAAGTTTCTAAGGCGGCTCTCACTCAATGATGCTTTTCGTTTATGGTTGAGCTCAGGCTTCCTGTACGCTTTTGTGCCTATACCACTCCTGCCCAGAGTTTTCAAGAAGATCAAGAATGACTGGGCCCAAGTCATCATTGTGGCACCAGACTGGGCACAGAGAGTCTGGTATCCGAGCTACTGAGCATGGCAGTTGATCCTCCAATCAGGCTGCTCCTACGGAATGATCTCCACTCAAACCTGTCCAGTCTCCCCCTTCTTGCATGAAGATTGACCAGCTGTAGTTGACATCCTTTGACCTTCCACCTGCAGTCTGGGATGTTATCTTGGCAGCCAGGCGTTCCTCCATCGACGGTATATGCTTGCCATTGGAAGAAATTTGTGGCTTGGTGTTCCAACAGAAATGTCGATCCCTTTTCTGCTCCTCTTTCTCAGGTTCTTCTGTTCTTTCTGTCTCTTGCCCAGCAGGGCTTTGCTCTGGGCATTCTTAAAGGTTATCTTTCTGGTAGCTCTGCATTCCTCCGATTACCTAATCAGCCCTCTCTTTTGAAATCTCCTATTGTACATAGGTTCTTGAAAGGATTAGTTCATCATTTCCCCCTTAACCTTTTAATATGTCTCAGTGGTATTAAATCTGGTGCCTACATTCATAATGTGTGCTTCCTTTGAATCGGTTCACAATTGTCTCCTGCAATTACTCACCATCAAAACAGCTTTCCCTGTAGCTATAACATCCTGTCAAAGTGGTGCTTCGCACGTTGCCCTTCGTTCTTCCAAAGGTGGTCACCCCCTTTCATGTAGGTCAGTCCATCACCTTGCCTACAGCATATGCTACCCCATACCCTTCCAAGGATGAAGGGCATCTCCATTGTCTGTACCCTAAACGAGCGTTGTTGTTCTACCTTGACCACACACGGGAATTCCGGGTGGACGATCACGTCTTCGTGGGGTTAAAAAGAGTCAAGCTGTGCATAAATGGACCACCACCAGACGGGTCGTGCTCTGCATTAAAATCTGCTATGCACTGGTGAAAAAGCAACCCCCTGAGGGCTTGTGTGCTCATTCCACCAGAGCCAAAGCTGCAACCACTGCGTTAGCACTCAGAGTTTCAGTCCTGGATATCTGCCAGGCAGCAACATGGGACTCCCTGCACATGCTTACCAAACACTACTGCCTGGGCAGTCAAGTCTGTTGTGACTTGCAGGATTCCCTCATCTGAAATTGGTTAGCAGACCCTCCCCAGAGGCATGGTATTGCTTGGGTATCTATTTTAAGGTAAAGAATCTGCAGGTAGAAGTCTCTATCAGATAAACAAGTTACTTATCTTTGGTAACTCCTTATCTGTTAAAGAATATACCTAGCTGCAGATTCCTTACCGACTCAGCCATCCTACGGAATTCCCAGGACAGGGCTATATCCCTTTCAGGGCTCTAGTTATCTACAACAGTGGTCAGAGGAAATCTGTGAAAAGAAACTTACGTCAGCAGGCCTGGGTGGCACCTATATAGGTGCCGCAGACATCACTTTTGGTGCATATGATACCGACGATGGATGCTGATCCGATCAACACCACTTACTGGTGCTCAGGGTTACTACTCACAAAAAATCTTCCGGATCCAGTCTGATGCCTGGGATAATTCTAAGGTAAGCTAGAGATAGGGCTTGATTACAAGAGTGGCGGTCTGGACCGATGCCTATGTGGTGGTCCATCTGCCACATAACAACCTCTGCAGTCGGACCACCAAGGAACTGCCAGCTCCTCCAGGATCTTGGATCCCGGCAGACTGGCAGAGATCATAATCTGCCAGGGCAGGGTTGCAAGCAGCACTGCCGTAAGGATTATGACCTTGTTCTCTGCCAACCTTTTCACAGCAGTAACATAGCCATGAAAAGGCTGTCGGAGAACAGGTGCAGGGGGCCACAGGGGGGCCCCTGTACTGTCCATGCACTTGGCATGTGCAGTGCAGGCCCCCCCACCCCGCACCATCACAATGTTCACTGTCTGCTTTGCAGACAGTGAACACTGCTAGTGTGCGGGTGCATCCTGCTGGCTACAACACCACCACCAGCTCAATTACGAGCTGGAGACAATGCTGTAGCCTGTTTCCCACTAGTCTAGCAGGCAGAAACGTAGGTTTCCGCCTGCTGACCTACTGCGAAACCCTTAATAGCTCCAGCTGGAAGGTTGCCGCATAGGCAGCACCCTACTTGTCGAGACTTTGGCGGATGGAGATTTCCGTTGTGCTTAGAAGGAATGCCTGGCTGAGAATAAATGTTCCATCCTCCTTGATGAGCATGAACTTGATCACTCCAGATTGTTTCAAGACAAAGCTGATTCAGTGCTCAAATGATTTAAGGATTGTTTGGCCACAGCACGATTCTTGGTGCTCTTTGCCTCAACCAAGCATTTCCACTGACTATTTTCAGGGCTAACTTACAGTCAAAACCAGTCCTCCCAACCTGTGCTGCAGTCAGATCCAGTTCTTTTGGGGCAAGAGATGTGACAGTAATGTTCCCACCAGCAGGGACATCTTCCCTCTATCTCTTTCTGCAGCAGCTGTTGCACCAATTTTCTTTGCCCTTGCAGGCCCCACCCAGCTAGTAGGAGGCAATAACAGCATGTTCTCCCAGGCTGGTGCTCAATTACATCAGGCAGATGGGTCCTTACATTTCATTACCTCCCCTTTCCTCCCACAACAGTGCGACTCTTAATGGACCACTCTGCAGTCTTGACACAAGAAATCAGACTTTTACTGGCCAAGGGTGACATTGAGCAGGTCCTAGATTCAGAGTGGTGAGGAGTGCTATTTGCACTACTGACTTGTACTGAAGATTGTCAGAGGCCTCAGGCCGAAGGATAGAAGCCTCAGGCTCACTGAATGTTTTTCTGAAGAAATATACATTCAACATTTTCATCCTGTCTCCGATCATTTCTGCTTGGAACCTAAGAGACTGGATGTTGTCACTCCAGTTGCAGGAGACTTATTTCCATATACCTCTCCTGCATTTCCCTAGGGCATTACTAACAGTTCACAGTGGGATTGGAACACTTTGAATGCACTGCACTTCCCTTCTGCTTTATTTCGACCTGTTAGGTGTTCATAAAAGTGATGCCTGTGGCCGTTGCCCATCTTTGGTGGTCAGTGATACATGTGGTCCTGTACCTTGGCAACTGGCTGCTAATGGTGAGATTGTCATTCAGATAAACTCTTGACATCTTTGAGTTATGCATCAATGAGCCGAAGTCCAACTGGAGCCTCACTCAGAGTATTCTATTTATAGGGGCTCTCATGATCACAGTGGTGCTGAAGGCTTTTCCACTGGCAAGAAAGTCTGAGACATTCAGATGTTTTGGCCTCAGTCTTGGGTCTCTGTGAGGATGGACTCCTAGTCTCCTTGAGTCCTCTTCATCCTGAACGCCAGGTGGCATATGTGGGCCCTATATTGGAAGGTCAGGATTGAGTAAGTCCAGCATCAGGGCCCCGTCTCCTACTCCATCCAGATCTCGCAGTAGATTTCTTGGGTTCTTCTGTGGTGGCAGACAAGTGCCAATATGCACCGCAGCAAGCCTCACTCCCTACACCACCCAGACTTCACTATTGTTGCAGATGCATCACTGCTGGTTCAGGGGACACATTTGGGGATGTGGAGATCAAATGCCTCTGGTCTTCAGCAAAAAGGCAGCTCCATATCAGTCTTATAGAACTTCAGACGATTTGTCCGACCCTGAAAGCCTTCCTGCTATCCATCTAGGAAAGACTGGGGCAGGTGTTCATAGACAACGTTATGTTAAGGCAACAAACACATGGAGTGGAGTCCTGGATCATGTGCCAGGAGGCTCTATGTCCGGGATCTCCAAGTTTTTCAAAAGAAGAGCTGCTTATGGTTAATTAAAGGCATACATAGCTACTAATACCAGAGTTGGAATAGTGACAGCATCACACAGTATTATATTCCTGGCCTTCAAATGCAAGACTACCAGCTGTAATCACATCAGAGCATTAGACATGTTGCCCACAGTAATTTTCGAAATGCTGTGTAATGTGGAATCCCTTTACAAGAGTAAAAAATCATAGCTATAGCTGCAATCCCCCTGGCACCAAGTTAATAATAATAATAACTTTGCTAGTTTTCATGTTCCCGTTTTCCTCAATCTCCTCTTTGGAAATGACGCCTCGTCAGGGATAGTAAGTGCTATATAAATAAAATTACAATTATACGATGCCCCAAACTCCTTGTGGGAATCAGGTGGTACAGCTCCTTGTGGCCAAGATTAAGACACTACATGAAATTTCTGACAGTCCGAAGGTCAGTGCCGGAGCACGATGGAGTACGTTTCCCAAGTTACCCCAGTGGCTTCGAACTGGATGAGACATTTTGTTTTCCATAGTATCCACTCATGTCCACACATGCTCAGTTTCAGCTATCGAGAACCAGTCATCTGCTGAGCAGATTCGCAAGAAGAATTCTGTATCGCAATTGTGCATCTCTGACTCTCTCTGATTGGTGTCGACAGTACAGTGTTTGGGAGCTTAGGTCCTTTTATTGTCTTGAGGTACTGGATAACTCCAGATCAGGAATTTCCAGTGCAGAGCATAGTCTAAAAAGGAATATGTTCTGTGCCTAGTGCTCAGAGATCATTCTGCGCCTGGTGCTGAGCAAACTGCTTCAGCTGTTGCCGTGTCAGATGGGCTTGATAAAGTTCAGTTTGCAGAATGCACGAGTGCAGCTGGTGGTGATATCCTTTTACAAGAAGAAAGCTTTCTAACTGATGCACAACTTTGATCTCAATTACTTGAAATGTCCTTCCTGTTGGCTGTCAACTCATTCTCCCTTGAAGGTCCTTGATTAAAATTTCATCATGACAAGATCACGCTGTGGACACACATGGAAGTTCATGCCAAAAGTAGTATCCAATTTCATATCACCCATATGCTTCTTTGCTTGTGCTCTTTGAGTTTCTTAAGTCAAAGGAGGCGAGTGATGCATATGTTGGATGCCTTGTCCAGAAAGCACTTTTACTTGCTTCACTAGCTAGTTTCAAAGAGAGGGAGCACACTGCGCTCACTCCAGCAACAAAGTGTAACCCCAACGCATCATGGTAAATGCAGTCGATTCGTAGTCCGTTCAAAAAGTAAAAAGAGTTTTCACCTCCGTAGGTGCAGCAAGTGCTGTATATCCCTGTACACGTATTTCTGGGTTTAGCCCGTCATCAGCAAGGGAGCAGCGTGGACTAGTGGCTTGCTTGGAATGCCACCAAATGTCTTCTCAGGTTTCAGTACCACTCATGGCGCACAGGTGCCTCCCAGGCAATTAACTTTCATCATGACATGGTAAAGCTGTGGACACAAGTGGAAGTTCATGCCAAAAGTAGTATCCAATTTCATATCACCCATATTCTTCTTTGCTTGTGTTCTTTGAGTTTCTTAAGTCAAATGAGGCGAGTGATGCATATGTTGGATGCCTTGTCTAGACAGCACTTTTACTTGCTTCACTAGCTAGTTGGTTTATTTTTAGTGTTGCATGTTCATGCAACATGTTCTTAGAATCTAATCAAAGGGGGTACTAGTGGGAGGAATCACTGCAGAGCAGCAAGATATGGGAAAAATTGAACTCAACTAACTGTTGAAAAGAACCTCTTGTGGTGCTTTTGCCTAACAGCAGAACATGTTCCATATTTCATACCTGAGGGATGCCCAAAAACATTCCAATATATAAAAAAATAATTAATGGTGGAGAAACACTTTTACAGGTACATAAATTACTTTTACTTGAGCTACCATCTGGTGTCTGCAGAATAAGGACAAAATGTTGTCCATACATGTAGGTGATGTTATGTTCTGCCTATAGTGAGATCTGAATCTCCCTGCAAGATCCTCATCTGAAGCAGACATGGTGGCTACATAGCCCTTCACAGTGTCAACAGCACACCCTGTTTGAGCTATGGAAAGCACAAACTGTAGCAATTGAGATACCCTGACCTGCATGTGATACACAGCAAGCAACAGAGTTGCCCCATCTACCAGAGTATGTCAACTTAGTGGAGAGTGATGCACAGACAATATAATGTCTACCACCTGCGGTGACAGCTGAAAGGAGGTCAATTGTCCACGCCCAATCTCCAAATATGTAGGTGGTGGCCTTGGAGATTGCGATGAAGAACTAGTCCCCCAACAGACAGAGAAGTTCCAGCCCAATGGCAGGCAGAGCATGGGCATGTGGAGTAGCGCCGGATTGGCTGAGACAGATGTAGTACGCAGACATCCTGTGCTTCTTCACATGTCAATGAAGGTAGGTAAATAGCTCTTCTACAACAGTCACCTTCACAGAATTCTTATCCTGATAAACTCCAAGACCAGTTTCACACGAAAACAAAACCGTGTAAGGTCAGTCAGTGTGTTAAAATCTTACACAAAACATTTTTTCAAAAACTGTCCTAACAAACTGAACCTCACTCCTACAGTGAACATTGGCAAAACTTGAAAGTGACAGTCAAGTTGCAACTTCACATATTTTCATTACAGATCGTTCCTTGAAAGATCGCTACAATTATTGCTCTGCCTCTAAGCGAAACCCTAACGTCTCTGCGTTATGCTGATTTCCTATTCTTTTTTAAAAGAATTCAGTGAATAGCTCTAAACAGCAATGAGCAATACTGCATGGAGAGTGCAGAAGCTTAAATTAATGAGGAATGCAAAGATCCAGAAAGTTAACTCATGAGGAATATAAAGAATAGATTAGGATCCAGTGACGGAATCAAAACCTAACTAAAAGAAAAGAGTTTACAAGTTCCTTCAAAGCCTTCTTAGAAAAAGAGAACCCTGAGCAGAATTCTTAGGAGCTTGGAGTCAGTTGTCAAGCAGCCTGTAATAGTTTTAAGTCATTCTTCGCCACAGAAAAAGAAAATTGTAAAATATGGCGCCAGCACTTCCTGAACATTCTACACTTCCTGAAAACTTTATTTAGAAGAAAATCTGATGTCAAGATTCACATTTTCTGAATTATCATGGACATTACAGAGAATAATAGAAGACAAAGTGCCGGGGGACTGTCCAATTGAGACCAAGGGTCTCCCCCAGTGGACCGTTCAATGGGAAATACAGAGAAAAGCAAGGAGAGTGCTTTCAATTTAGAGGGATGGCAAAGTGGCCTACCTGCCATTTCTCCCAGTATCTTCTCCTAAACTTCCAGGCGGAGTTCCCACTTATGGCTGGCTGTTTGCATCTTAAAGAAATGATTCTCTCAATATCGCTTGGTGAGTTGCATACAAACCACTTTTTTGTCTGTCACCTAAACCCACATCCTGATGTTTTTCAAATCCTTTGAGCTAATGCCTTCTCTTCTGTTTAGAGAATGCGTCATTGTAATATTCTCTTTTTGGATTGTAATCTAATAGCTTAATACTAGAGCAAAAAATCATACAGCACTAGGTGCAGAAACCTTTGCTTAAACAAAAACAGTACTACATGTGTCCTCTAATGTGGGCCACCACATCCTGCTTATACTTTCTGGGCTTATTGGTTCTTCCTGTATTGCATGGGTTCCCTTACAACTGAACTGTTTCTCCAAGGTGGAGAGAAACCCAAACCATAGTGTTTAGATGGAGATGTATTGGTTCTACTGATAAACAAATGACACATCATCACTGCCACTCTTTTGGTGGGGGAAGGGAAACAAACATAAATAAACATCATAAATGCGGCAAATAAGTTTAACTCCTTTGGAGCATTTCCTGCCATCTCAGATTAGTACAGGGTTGCTAATCCTTTGGGATTGGGGGGGACAGGTCCACCTCTTTGTTGTTATAGCAAGAGCAAAGGCAGCAGTTGTTGCTTTTTGAAACCTGATCCCCATGAAAGTTATCAGCAAGGTAGCGTTATGGGCTGATCCGTTTTGATTCAGTGCACATTATGCAGTCAACTTCAGCTCACCGATGGATGCGCAGTTTGCCCAAGCTCAGTTAAAGATCTTTTTTAGTTAGACTGCAAGAGATGATCAATTTGCATGCTCCGTTTGAAAATGCTGCTTTTCAGTTTTCCCTGGAAGAAGATGGGAAGGAACATACTGATACATATAAGTTATTTATTGGACTGAATCTTTTACTTGTAACCCATAGTCCCATAGTGCTGATCATCCACCCACCATCCGCCATTTTTTCTATACCCTTAGGAGTAGAAAAGGACAGATGTGTTGGCGATATCAGGCACGGAAGGGATTGGAGGTGCACAGTTAGGAATATTCTTGCTCCCTAAACACTACTTTTTGCTGTGTGTGCTGCTTTCCAGTGGGCTGCCCTGTGACTCAAGACCTACTGTAAAGTTTGAGGTAGAGAGACTACAGACTATCAGTACAAAGCTCACAGCAGTGACTAACTTGTGCTTCCCTAAACACTGCGTTCTTCCATAGAGTCATATGTGCACTGCCCCAACCTGCTTTTGCTCTAAAGCAAAGTCTCATTCTTCTCCTTCTCAGAAAAGAATATGAAACTGGTGTATTGAGATTATTCTTTCATAGACCACTCAACATTAAATGAGCATAACGGAGACTTTCAATTTGTGATTTTTTTCCAGCATCCAACTCTGTAGAACATTTCTGTGCTGAGGTTAAGTTACAGATAAATACAATTTTATTATGATGGTTACTTCCCGAAGGCCTTCAGGGAGCACAAATTAAAGCTGTAGATGGCCAAACACAAGAAGCGAGGTCAGTCACTTTCAGAGTTGCGGGACCAGTCCCAATCCAACTATTGGTCCTAGCCACCATGCTGAGATACTAGGATCTGCAGTAAGTGTATTGTTACCCGCCTATTCCACAGTCCCACAAATGTTTCCTCTGCTTCATGGTATAGTTTTAAAACTTTTGGTTAACTACTCTGCACCCCTAGTGTTCACAAAGATGATGGCAGTGGTTTTGGCCCATCTTTGCAGGTTGGGAGTACACGTTTTTCTGTACCTCAGTGACAGTCTGTTGAAAGAGACCTCTCCAAAGTCAGTCTCAGACTACCTGCAAATAATGGTCCTATTGTTGTCCTGGGGTTCTCTGTCAATGAACCAAAATCTCATCTTCAGTCTGTGTAAAGGAACTCCTTTAAATGTGCTGTTCTGGTCATAGTGCTTTCAAAGAATTTCCATCCCTTCAGTGCGTCTGAGGCATTCAGGATATGAAGCTGATGTTTCAAGTTTCTTCCTGTGGTCTACTCCAGACTCTTCTGGGGCCTCTTGGTCTTTTTTCCTTGTGTATCCTGCTGGTGTCTCATGCCCATGGACATGTGAGCCCAGCATTGGAACCTTCCACTTCAGTGAGCGTTGCACTGAGGAGTAAGGTTTCTCAAACAGAATCCATATTCCCAATTAAACAACCGGGGTCCTTCACTTGTGATGAAGGATATCCTGAGTTGCAGAAGATCATTTTCCATTCCTCATACAGAGCTCAGGGTTGTGTCAGATTTGTTATCTCTGCTTGGGCCCTCTGGAAGGGTGTGGAGAGGTCTGTGGTGGAACAGAACTCCCTTATTGACCTTTTGCAGCTGCTTGTTATCAAGCTAACTCTCACTGCCTTTCTGACTTACATTAAGGGCAAACCTGCTCATGCTCTGATAGATATCACACCCGCCGTATGGTTCTGTAACAAGTAGGGTAGAGAGAGTTAGTATGCTCCAGGGGTTTTAGCAACTATGGCAAGTGCATATTTGTCAACATTTTACAAAACGAAAGTGGGAGATTAAAAAAATATTAATCAGGAGAATGTATTTCTCCCATAGGCTTACATTGAAGCAGAGGCAATTTCAGGTGGGGGACAGCCAAAAAAAAAAAAATGTTGTTACAAAATTGGAAGCCTCCTGCCTGAATCGGGTCTATTGGCAAGTATGAATTTGTTGGACCTTCAAGGAATTTCTGTGACTGTCTGTCACCTGCTGGGCTTCCTTAACATCACGACTGGCAAGCTTTGCAGACATTATCTGAAGAAAGTCAATGCGGACTGGGCTCAGCTCAACCTTGTAGCCCTAGATGGGACTTGGAGGGTCTTGTTCTCTAATTTTCTAAGTCTGTGCATTTGTCCTTTATTAAGTCTGTCTCTTCAGAAGGACATGTTGCCCCAGTAACAGGCAGGGTTTTTCATTTGAACCTGCACCCTCATGCATAGAAATTAAACAACATCTCTTGAGCAGTTTTGACTTGCTTGTGTCATTTGTGTTTGTGATATTAAGTTGTCGATGTGAATTTGTCTATGTGTTGTTTGTTTGCCAAGTAATTCTGTTCATTCTTCTGGGCACTTTATGGACTGGTGCAAGAACAGTCAGGTGGACCTACCTCAAGCTAATATTTCTGATGTACTCCTGTCTTTTCTCTCCTTTGCCCAGCAAAGCTTTGCCTCAAGCACCATTAAAGGTTACATGTCAGCCCATACAGCATTTCTGCATTTACCTGATCAGCTTTTATTGTTTACGTCGCCAGTTACGATTAGTTTTTAAACAGGCTTACTATTAAGTTTCCTCCTGCGCCTTTTCTTATGCCACAGTAGGACCTTAATTCGATACTTACATTCTTGATAGCATGCCAATTGAACCTATGCACATTTGCTTATTGAGGGTGCTGAGGCTTTGGAGTCATACCAATCACTTTTGCTAGCCATGTCAGTGAGGTGCAGATGCTGTCCTGCACCACCTTCTTTCATGATAAGCTGTTATTCAGGACTCAGGCATCCTGTATTCTGAAAGTCTTATAGCTGCTTTGTGTGGGGCAGTCCATCATGCCACCTGCTTTCTTCTTCACCACATCTCGCCAGGGAATAGAGGCTTTATCATTTATCTCCAAAGAACACTTAGACTTTATATAGATCAGTCTAAGGAGCACCGTGTAGGTGACCAACCGTTCATTGGATTCACCAGTGCAAAGAAGAGAAGGGCAATGCAGAAATGGACCTTATAGAGGCCTGTCCTCTGTATCAAGATGCACCATGTACTCACTAAGAAGGAGCTTCTTGAGGTATTTGTCACATTCCACCTCAGCCAATGCACCACTATGGCTTTGACGAGAGGTGTTCCACTGTTGGACATTTGCTAGACTGGTACATAGGTGTCCAGCCACACTGTCACATGGCACTACTATATCGACTCCCAGGGCTACATGGAGGAATATTTTGCCCATTTGGTTCTGCAAGAGTTTGTAATATAAAGACCACTCCTCACACATGCCAACTTTTGAAAGGTACAACTTGGGTATCTATTAAAAAAGACAGGAATCTGTGATTAGATATATCCTTCAGAAGGGCAAGGTGTGTACCTTTGGTAATTCTCCTTCCAGTATCCTAGTTGATCCTCCCTTCTCCTCGTTCTTTGGCATGGACTTAAAATAGGTCGTAAGTCACATTATAGATTCAGCACACTGGCCGATTCCGGAATTGACTGTTGGTCTGCATCTAAGAGCACAGACGTTACCCTTGAAAACTGATGTTGTTGCACAGGGTGGTGCCTATATATTGCTATAAGGGCAGAGTTTGGGTGAAGCCACAGGAGAGTCCAATGGTGCCTCCTACTGTCACTTGGGAGCTATTTCACAAACGTTTCTCAATCCAGTCTAGGGCCTGGAGGCTCTGAAGGTGAGGAATCTGCTGTTAATTCCATCAGACAGAGCATTACAGAAGGTAAGTAACTTGTTCTTGTCCACCTGTTGAATCAGTTAATCTAAAAAAGTAGGTGGTGTAAATGATATATGACTGTTTGTTACCTTGTCCATCACATAAATAGTCAGCTGTGTATTTCTTTGTTTTTTAGGCAATGACAGAGACAGCAAAGCTCAGTTACCAGAGTCATCAGAGAGAAGAGTGCCTCAACGCAGGCTGGCCATGAGTCTGCGCTTCAAGCCTACAGACAGGTCGCCTGGTGAGAGAGAAAGAAAAATTAATACAAGCACTGTTCCTAAGTGGCTGAGGAAAGGGGTGATCACCATGCATGGCCAATGTCATTAAAACACACTAAAACTGCATGATGTCTCATAGAACCCATTCAAATCGATGCCTTGTAGAGCTCATTCAAACTGCGTGCATTATATTATTATTATGACTTAACCTCTTGGAACCAAAAGAGATATGGTCTTGAGAATGATGCTTTAACTCTCCTATTTATTGTGTTGGATTCTTTTCTCCGAGCATGGAACGATTTAGCATGTCACCCCATTGAAGGAGCACTACAGACCTAGCACCCTTTATTTCAGAACCATCAGATAAACTGCAAATTGTTCTCATCATGGTCCAAATATGCAGGCAGTGGAAACGTAGAATCAAAAGATGATGCAGAATGTGAAATAGACCTGAAAGCTGCCCCTGAGTGTGGTTTTCAATAGATTGCTCTTATTGTTTTATTGCACAGATTCTAAAAATTAATGAAATAAGTACAAATTATTTTCTTCTTTCAGGGGAACCATTGAGAACCAGAAAAAGTCAACAGTCTCCAACCTAGAAAACACGCTGTTTGAGGGCAGTTCACTACTCTTGTTTGCAGCATTGTTCTGGTGAAGGCTCACCACAGGCACACAAGGCTGGACGATCACCATAAGGAGGAAGTGTTTCGGCAGCCCTCGCACAACAGAGAATGGGACACTGTGAAGTGTGCCTAGAAGCTTCTGTTGTAGGAAAGACACTTTGTGAATATTCATTTGTCTCCAGCAATCAGTGAACCTTCTCAAATGAACAGAACTACCATTATAGACTGGACACCAATGCCTTCAATATACTTTTTCTGAAACTGCACTCGGAGATTCTTGCATTTTTGAATCAGAGAGAACCTGTCTCAAGGGGCACTGTAGTGCTGGTGTTCCATAAGGACAGTAGCAACATGCGTTGTGTGTGTATACAATAGAGGCAAAGCTTCAGGACAATATTCTTCCATTCCACATGCTTTCCACTTATTACTTTTAGCACCCTGTTTCTTGTTTATAGCTTAAAAAGCTTGCTGTAAATTAATGAGATAGTGTGCAGGCCGGGGAAGGAGATCATGCCCTCAAAGGGTCTTGCAGGCCGAAGCAAAGACTGAATGGATTCAACAATGCGGGCAAAGGATGGATAAAAGGAAATCTTTTACAAATATAAACTGTCAGTGCAGAGAGTTGGGTTTTCTGTAGAGAAGGGGGACCTGTGTTGAAAAAGATCTGTTACAGACATAAGCTGTAGGACAAGGAAATCGAAGACTGTAAAAGGAAGTTGGGAAATGAGAGGAGAGCGGGAAAAGGAAGACTAATAAAGAAAACAGAATTAGGAGCAGAGACACTTGTTAGAGACATATAAGTTCACTGAGCACAAAAAGGGAGACTACAAATGAAAATGTAGCAGTGGGGTAAGGATCCTGCTACAAATATAAGTCCCCAGAGAAGGAGATGAAAAAGGAGAGGGAAGCAGTGAGAGAACAGATCTGTTACAGATGCAGTCTTCCAAGGGAGAGAAAATACTGTAAGGAAAGCAGAGCAAAGTAAATATAGACCTGTTAAAGAAATTAACTTCCATATCAGGAAAACCGAAACAGGAAATGATATCAGAAGTAAGGGAAGAACAAGACCTGGTACAGATGTAATGTGCCTAGAGAAGTAAAAGGTTGGATGCAAAAGTAGGCTAAGAAAGGAGAGACCTGTAACATATAAAGGCTGAAATAGCATAAAATAAGAGACTGCTATGTGAAGCTTACCAGTGAGAATGAAGTCCTGTTGCAGAAGTCATTTCGTAGAGAAGGAAACAGATGACAAAAGAAAATGGAACAGTGAGAGTCGAGATCCGTCAAGAATACAGGCACCAGGACAAGAAAAAGTATTGTGTAATAGAATGCTGAGCTAAAGGAGGAGAGTTCTGCCATAAAAAAACATACTACCTGCACAAGGAAGAGGTGACTATAAAGCAAAGTAGATCTGTTCCAGCCAAAATCTCCCATTGCAGAAATTCGTGGTAATGCAAAGGATACCTGCGTTGTCAGAGAAGCCAGTTAGATGTTAGATATGTAAACTGTAAATGAAGAGAATATGCAATATCCAGATTACTGGCAATTAATCCCTTTCCTGTACAGCGTTTTTGCCTTCAGAGAATCCTCATTACAGTTTATTAGATGTGTGTCAGTTGCCCATATAAATGAATAGTGAATTGTTAGAGGGTTTCTACCAATTGCACATAGAGCTCCATTGCACAGGGAAAGGGGAGAATACAAAAGAAGGCAGAGCTGCAAAGAGAACTGCTATTAATGTAAACTCGTAGCCTAGGTGAGAGGAGAATACAGTGGGAAGCTAAGCAGTGTCAGTATGACTACGCATAAGGATATGTCATCAGGACAGTTGGAGAGCTTCATAAAGACTATGGGCCTTATTACGACCTTGATGGAGGGGATTCCTCCATCACAAATGTGGCGGATATCCGTCCACTGTATTATGATCACATTATATTCAACGGAGATCATAATACGGCAGACGGGGTATCCGTCATTTTTGTGATGGAGGAAACTGCTCCATTAAGGTCGTAATAAGGCCCTATATCTTTCTTCTGATATGAGGATTTAAAAATCTCATATCCCCTTGAGGAATAGAAGCTGCTGTCCACAGTGTTCCAGATGTTTCAGCTTTAAATCTGTCTTTGTTTATAGGTTGCTCTGTATTCCATATATCAAGACAACAGAATTCATATTCTCAGACCTGGGAGGTGCTTCTTGTTGCAGTCCCTCAAACTCTCCCATGACTTTCAACGCTTAGTGTTTCTCCCACACCAGAGCGTGAGGCTCTGGAATTTTCTCGATGTCTCTGAGGGCTGTAATGTCTTTCCGCTGTAAGCCTTAAGGTCCTAGAATCCATCCTTTGTCTCTTAGTGCTGGAAGGTGCCTTCACTCTCACAGCATGAAATGCCACTTTATTTCCTCTGCCTTTCTTGACACCCCATTATCTGATAGAGACTTCTAACTGCAGATTCCTTACCTTTGATTTTCCCTGATATGGGTCGGTGTCGGTCGTACCCACGTGAACCTTCCCCAGTGCTGCTCCAGACGATGACACTCTCGGTGCCGGCGGCTCCAGCCCTATTATAATCTCCAATGATCCGGAACAGTGTCTTATTACACCGCTTCCAGTGCCAACGGCGCCCACAGGTGCCAGATCGTTGCCTGATCCTTATTATCCATATTCAGGTATCGGAGAAGATTGGGAGGGGTCACTGGACCCTCTAGAACACCAGTTGGAACAGTCCATGGACCGGTATGAGGAGCTAGGAGAGGCCAGTGCTCTCCAGAAACTGAATTACTCTCTAACCCTACTGTGGCTACGGAGGAGGGAACATCCTATGCGAAAGTGGTGCGTAGGGCAGCCGAGATCCTTGACCTCGAACTGTCGTCAGTGGCAGTCAAGATGAACATCTTGACAGAAGTGCTTCAGCCTGGGGCTTCCACATCTGAACCCCTTTAATTATGCACTTACAGACATCCTGCTCAGAACTTGGTCCAAGTCCAGCACAGGGGCTCCTGCTAATGGAACGATTGCCCGCAGCCATCGACCCCCTCTGGGTGACCCTAGTTTTCTCACCCACCCCTGATAGCTTGGATCTCCAAGCCTCCTTGTCCCAGGGAACATTCCCTTCTGACCCCCCTTCCCGGGTAGGGAGTCCAAGAGGCTGGACCACCTTGGGAAGAAATTATTTTCTCCCATCTGCCTGGTAATGAGGTCAGTGAACACCTTGTGCTTATTGGGCTGTTGCTCACATAACATTTTGGACACAGTTGCGCATGTGCTGCCCCAGGTCCCAGAGGAGGCACAGGCCATAATCTCCCAAGCAGTGAAAGATGGGAGAGATGCAGCTAAGTCCACCATATGATATGGACTGGTCATGACCGACTCGCTGGGCAGAGTGGTTGCATTGACGGTGACCTTGAGCTGCCACGCCTGGATGAGGACAGCTGGCTTTTCGGGGAGTGTCCAAGCAAATCAGATGGACATTCCCTTCAATGGCACCCACTCATTTCGTGAGAAGGCAGACTCGGCGCTGGAGTGCTTTAAGGAATCTCATGCTACGGTCAAGTCCTTAGGCCTGTTGGCGACCCCTCATCCACAGTCTGCCTACCGCCCCTTTCGTGGCTACGTAAGGGGTGTGGCACCGTGCCAGTCCATTGCCAGTCGCCATCCAACGCAACCAATCCATGGTATGCGTGGATGTGGGTGCGGTCTTCAGATCTAAAGGCTCTGCAGGCCAGAAGTCGTCTTCAACTTGTCTTCAACTTAGCCCCCTGCAGCTGCAGCCTCTAATCCCTCCTAGTTTGCATCTGCAGGACCATGCTTGCCCAGTGGGAGGGAGAATATACCAGTATCTCCTCCACTGGAAGTCAATAACATCAGACTCATGGGTACTGCGGATCATCAGAACGGGCTATACCCTGCCTTTTCTATCCTTTCCTCCTCCTATTCCTCGAATGTTTGATCGATTGATGGAGGATCATTCAAATATACTCTGAGAAAAAGTAGACACTAGTTGTTATTCACGCTACTTCCTGATACCCAAAATGAACAAGAGTCTTTGCCCTATTCTCGAGTCACGGACTATGAATCTCTTCCTCAAGAAGGAAATATTCAAGATGCTCACGTTGGCTCAAGTCTTGTCTGCGTTAGATCTAGAAGACTGGTTGGTAGCACTAGACTTGCAGGATGCGTACTTCCATATCCCAATTCTGCTGGCCCAGATGTGCTACCTGCGGTTCAGTGTAGGTTAGAAACACTTTCAGTTCACTGTGCTGCCATTCTGTCTTACCAGTGCCCCTTGGGTGTTCCCCAAGGTGATAGCATTGGTTGCAGCTCATCAGCGCAGTTCAGGGGTTTCAGTCTTTCCCTACCTCAACGATTGGCTGTTAAAGGCAAGTACACCTCAGGCTGTCGTCTCCAGCTCCAGACTACCACATTCGCTGGGGTTCACTATTAACATGCCAAAGTCACACCTGAATGCTTCTCAGGCGCTCCCTTTCATCGGAGCTGTTCTGGACGCAGTGTAGTTTCTGGCTTATTCTCCCGGACAGCAAGTCAAGGACATTCAGGCTTTGATACTGATGTTTCAGCCTCTATCCTGGATTTTGGTGAAAATGACTCTGAACCTGCTGGGCCTCATGGCCTCCTGCTGGTAAAACATGCTAGATGACATATGCGGGCTCTGCAGTGGGACCTGAAGTTCCAGTGGACGTAGCATCAGGGAAATCTCTCCGGCATGGTCCAGATCTCGGAGGAAACTTCAAAAGACCTGCAGTGGTGGTTAATGAACCGCAATTAGGTCATAGGCAGACTGCTCTCCCTTCCCCAACCAGTTCAGTGACAGATGCTTCACTTCTGGGATGGTACAGCCACCTGGGAGAGGTGGAGAACAAAAGGCTGTGGTTTCCATCAGAATCCAGGTTCCACATCAACATGCTGGATCTCAGAACGATCCGACTAGCATTGACGACATTTCTTCCCTCTATCAAGGGGAAGCTGGAGCAAATGTTCACTGACAACACCACTGGCATGTGGAACTGCAAAAAGCAGGGCGGGGTGGGGTTGTGGAACATTTGTCAAGAGGACCTGCGTCTCTGGACATAGATGGAACAGCAGGGCATAACCCTGGTGGTTCAATACCTTCCCGGTTCCCTGAATGCTAAGGCAGACAAACTCAGCCATCGATGCATAGTGGATCACGAGTGGTGTCTCCACTCGGAGGTTGTCCAAGGACTCTTTCAGAAGTGGGGAGAGCCTTAGTTGGATCTATTTGCCCTCCGAAGAGAACCCGCACTGTCAGCAGTATTGTGCGTTAGGCAGCACTCGATCAGCGACACCTTTCATTGCAAGTGGAGCTCAGGCATACTGTGTGCCTTTCCGCCTATACCACTCCTGTCCAGAGTTCTCAAGAAGATCAAGAATGACCAGGCTCAAGCAATCCTTGTAGCTCCAGATTGGGCACAGAGATTCTGGAATCCCAACGTTCGGAAAATGAGCACCGATCCTCTGATCAGGCTGTCCCTTCGGGAGTATCTTCTGTTGCAGCAGCAGGGGAGGGTTTTCCATCCAAACCTGTCAACTGTGCACCGTCATGTGTGGGGGCTGAATGGTTGCAGTTGACCTCTTTTGACCTTCCTCCCAAAGTCTGTAACATTATCTTAGCAGCCAAGTGTTCCTCCCAAAGACGGTGTATGCCTGTTGTTGGCAAAAATGTGTACACTATTGTACAGAAAACTCTATAGATCCTCTCTCTGCTTCTCTATCTGATATTCTTTACCTTGCCCAACAGCGTTCCTCTCTGGGGACACTGAAAGGTTATCTTTCTGCTCTATCAGCCTTTTTGTGACTGCCTGATCAACCCTCTCTTTTCAAATCCCCTATTGTAAGTAGGTTTCTAAAAAGGGCCTGTACATATGATCCCTCCTACTCCCTTTGTAATGCCTTAGTTTGATCTTAATTTGATCCTAACATATCTCTTGTGTGTTCGCTTTGAGCCATTACACAACTGTCCCCTCTGGCTGCTCACAATCAAGACAGCCTTTTTAGTAGCAATAACATCTGCCTGGAAGGTAAGTGAGATACAGGCCTTATCATCTAAACTGCAATATCTCACTGTATTTCCAGAAAAAGTGGTGTTATGCACCTTCTTGCTCCCCGACATCCCTCTAAGGAAGAGGAACGACTCTACCTGCTGGACCCGAAACGAGCATTGTCATTCTACCTTGATCGCACAGAAGAGTTCCGGGTGGATGACCAACTCTTTGTGAGGTAGGTGGGAGCAAAGAAGGGACAGGCAGTATAGAAGCGGACCATTTCATGCTGAGTCATTCGGTGTATCAAGATCTGCTATGCTCTGGCTAAAAAGCAGCCTCCCAGGGGCATAAGGGCCCATTTCACCAAAGGAAAGTCTGCAACCACAGTGCTACCATGTAGAGTCCCAGTCGAGGACATCTGCCAGGCAGCAACGCAGGTGTCACTGCACACGTTTGCAAAGCACTACTGCCTAAACAGTCAGGTGTGCAGGGACGGGCATTTTGCCCGTCCGGTCCTGCAGGATTTCTTGGTCTGAAAACCATGTCCACAGCCCACCATCAGGAGAATATGGCTTGGGTAACTAATCAAAGGTAAGGAATCTGCAGTTAGAAGTCTCTAGCAGATGAACAAGTTACTTATCTCCTGTAACTCATCTGTTAGAGACTGCACCTAGTTGCAGATTCCTTACACCCACCCATGTCTCCCCGCCCTGAGGACTTGTTCCTAGGGTTAGGGTGGTCTTTTTTTCAAGGCCCTAGTTTTGACACACTTTGCACCATTTCTTATCATGGCTCTGCGCTTCTGGCGTAGGAAGTTATGGTAAAAGTAACTGACGCTCACATGCATAGGTGGTGCCTATGTAGATGGGCCTGACATCACATCCAGCGCAATGATGCCCACGACGCATGCAGAGACAAACTGAGCCACCCAACAGTGTGCACAAAAGGTATTGCTCAGCAAAAATTTCCAGATCCAGCCTGATGCCTGGGAAAATCAAAGGGAAGGAATCTGCTGCTAGATAGAGTCTGTACCAGATAATGCATTACCGAAGGTAAGTAACTTCTACCATAGAACATCAAATCATTCCTAAATTTATATGGTTTTAAATAGTTCTCTGCAAACAGAGGTTCCCAGAGGATTGCATTGCACTAGGTAAGCAGTGTCCATTTTTCTTTGCAGTACCATAGTACAATTCATGGGAATCCGGAATTGCCAGTATCAGCCACTCATTTTTGTACTAATTGTGTTAGCCTTCTCCCTCTTGCTCTATTTAGCACACTTAAGAGAAGGGTTACCTTGGTTTTGGCTTCTATCCATCCATACAAAGCATTTGAGCTATCACTTTACATAATGTTCACAAAAGAATTGTAGATAAAGGTGTTGGCCTTGCAGTAAGACGTTAGCAGACCAGGTAGCCTTAGGCCAGAAATGTCATCACTAACCTAAAGGTAGACTATAACATAAAAAAGTCTCATTATCCGCCCGCCAAACTCATAACGCTACTAGACCGCCATTGCGGGCTAAACCCTGCCGGCCCTATTTTGAGTTTCCCGCTGGGCGTAACATTGCAGATGGCTCATAATCGAACCGGCTGCAATGTGGCAGTACGGTGGGTGCAGTAGCACCGGCTCCAATGTGGCAGTGAGACGATTGCTTCAGCATCCGTTGTGCATTCCATTGCCTGTAATTCGGGTCCTCAATGCCCCCATTCTCCTAGCACCACCATGAAAAGGCTGGCGGTATGGGGACTCGTAATCCCCAGTGCTGCCCTGGTGGATTACAACTGCCAGGACCATTGGGCTGTAGGCTGGGGGCAGGCTGGTGGTGTCTGCGGTCTGCCACGGTCATAATGTGGCCACAGCTGTCCGACCACCACCATGAGACTGGCAGTCTGAAGAGCGCCAGACTCAAAATGAGGCCCTTAGTATTTCAGAACTTTATGTGAATGCAGTTCACCGCTAGTCTTGCTCTCCATCCAAAAGCTGATTGATGGAAATAAAATGTCAATGCAAATGTCTATCCAGTATTTGACTCATTCTCAGTCCACTTGGCGAGAGATGTCTCTTATCTGACTCATGTAGAAGGGCAGTTGGCAGAAAGATGAAGGCTCAAAATCAAAGAAACTTACTTTTTACAGGGTCTCTAAAGTGTATCCTTATTGCATCCCACAGCAGAGATTTTAATATTTCTCCTATGTGTCTCAGGGAGAGTGATTGCTTTTCAGCCTTTGTTACGCATTTTGAATAATTGTGTCTTTCCCTTTCAGCATGGATCTATTTGCTGCTTATTAGACCTTCAAGAAAACTAAGATGAATGTTAAAAAGATAGTCTTTCCCCATTTTATTCCTTGCTACTTGTGCAAGTAATGCTTACTGCACGCATAAACAATCAAACAACTACACTCAAAAATGCCTCTATCTAAAGCATCTCTCTTTGTGCGTTTATATATATATATGTATATGGGTGTACATATACTTATTGTTTACTGTGCAGTATTTCTATGTGGAAATGAAGCCCCAACATCTCTCCTTTTCCAGCAGCGTGTACAGCATTTTGACATCAATAAAGTCTTGAAAAAGGATGTCCTCTCTGTAAATCATTGTATTTTATATTTGTTTTAAGAACAAATATGCCACACTTGACCACGTTTGTTACCTCTAAAATACGTATCCTCCACTTCTGGAAGTCCACAACAATCCCAGCGATATGGCTCTGAGAAATGTTTTTAATGTCCTCATACTAACAAGTCATGTATGAACTCTATTATCTTCTTTCCTTTTTAAAAATGTGGGTCTCCTTTCTCCAGACTGAAGTGCTCATTTAAACTTCAGCGGTCTTTGCAAAAGACTAATGAAGCCACGGGTGCCAAAGACCACCAGTGTTGGCAGTCCGAAGACTGCCACATTATGACTTCCTGCCAATTTCCACCTGATTTCGGGCAGAAATCCAACACAGTCAGCCTGGCCGACATCGTAATAGAGGTGGTTTCCACCGCTGGCACCGCCACGCCAACAGGACACTGCCCGCCATATTATGATCCGTAATACAGCGTGGTGGTGTCCTGCACGGCGGTTCAGTGCCAGCGGTGGAATGCGCTGGGATGCATCCCCTCCTGCACAGCCACCTCACAAAAGCAGTAAGTTGATTGTCTGAAAGAAGGGGGTGCATTAAATCTGACTTCCAGGTGAAGTCAAATTTAATGTAGGTTTTGCACAAGTATCAACTTTAGAAAGTTGCCTCTTTGTACCCCAAAGCTTTCCAGTGACTGTTTATGGTTGGTGGCTACGGGACATCATTCTGCTCTTCTTGGGGAGGTACAAATTACTCTCAGGAAGGAACAGTGTAGGATGCTGGCTTTGTATATACTATACCAAAATGAGATATAGGCCCTCATTCGGACCTTGGCGGGCGGCGGAGGCCGCCCGCCAAAGTCCCGCCGTCAAAATACCGTACCGCGGTCGCAAGACCGCAGCGGGTATTTGGACTTTTCCCCTGGGCTGGCGGGCGGCCGCCGAAAGGCCGCCCGCCAGCCCAGGGGAAAACGACCTTCCCACCATGAAGCCGGCTCGTAATCGAGCCGGCGGAGTGGGAAGGTGCGACGGGTGCTACTGCACCCGTCGCGTATTTCACTGTCTGCTATGCAGACAGTGAAATACTAGCAGGGCCCTCTTACGTAGGCCCCTGCAGTGCCCATGCCATTGGCATGGGCACTGCAGGGGCCCCCAGGGGCCCCGCGACACCCCCTACCGCCATCCTGTTCCTGGCGGGCGAACCGCCAGGAACAGGATGGCGGTAGGGGGTGTCAGAATCCCCCATGGCGGCGCAGCGAGCTGCGCCGCCATGGGGGATTCAAATGGGCAACGGAAAACCGGCGGGAGACCGCCGGTTTTCCATTTCTGACCGCGGCCAAAGCGCCGCGGTCAGAATGCCCAAGGGAGCACCGCCGGCCTGTCGGCGGTGCTCCCGCCCCCGTTGGCCCTGGCGGTGCAACACCGCCAGGGTCATAATGAGGGCCATAGTGTGCACAGAGTCCAGGAGTTCCCCAGAGGCTTAACAGAGGCTAACACAGATAATACTCATGCTCTCTTTTGTGGTAGTGTGATCTAGCAGTTAGGTTTATCAGAGGGTAGTGCAGAGCATTTGTTGTACACACACACACAATAAATGAAGCAAACACTTAATGACTAACTGCAGGCCAATTATTTTTATATAGCAAAAATATAATTTGTTACTTTATTTCTAGAACCAAAAGATTCAGGCCCTCATTACAACCCTGGCAGACGGGGATAAAGCAGCGGTAATACCGCCAACAGACCGGCAGTAAAAAAAAAAGGAATAATGACCACAGCGGAAACCGCTCAGACAGACAGCCACTTTAACACACCGACCGCCACGGCGGTAGCAACAAGCACCACATCGGTAACCGCCAACAGCCAGGCGGAAGACAATGTACCGCCCACTGTATTATGACAGGCCTATCTGCCACCTTTTTCGCAGCGGTACCAACGACATCAAAAGCACTGCGGAAACAGAACACAGAAGTCAAAGGACTCACCTCTGGAGACTCAGGGAGCAACCACGACACCATGGAGCCCGAGTTGCACATTTTCCAGATGCTCGTCTGCCTTTTCCTACATTATGAGCAGCAACGTCGGTGAAGACGACCACGATGAGTACTGCCGCCTAGCACTCAAGAGAGGGGGGAGGAAAAAGAGAGTGACACACACACGCAACATGCCACACCCCTCCAATCCCAACACCATACACACAAACAGAAGCAAAAACATTGCTTATTCACCCCGTACCCCTCAGGAATAATGCAAGGACAAAATGATTGGAAGGAAGTGGGATATAATACGATAAAATAACATGAATAAGTGTATCAAAATACAAACGTATATACATATTTACAAATAGAGGGACACTGCCCAGTCCTCAATGTCCGTGGGCTACAGGGCCACATCACATAGGCCAAGGCCCCACCTCACTCCTGCAACAACACGGAGAGAATACTGCAGGGGCATCAGGTCAAAAATACACAGGCACTCAGGGGGGATGGGGAATGGGGGGGCACCTCAGCCGGAAGATGGTACAATGTCACTGATCCTGGAGGGGGCTACATGCCCTGTGCGATGTCCTGGGGAGTGCAAAGCCACAGTCTCTCAAGTGGGTGGTTTGCCCAATGCTTGGTCCTGAGGAGTGCAAGGCCATAGTCTGTGAAGTGGGTGGTTTGCCCACATGCTATGGAGGGGGCAACATGCAGTGTGCTTGGTCCTGGGGAGTGCAAGGCCACAGTCTCTCAAGTGGGTGGTTTGCCCACTGCTTGGTCAGTTCGGGAGTAAGCGCTCTATCTTTCTCCTGCTGCTGGGCTATTTTTAGCCCACATGACCGCGGCGTGCAGCGGAGGGTAGTTCTAGGTGTATCTGGCTACTGACGCTCGCTGCAAGCGGCAAGTTTCATCATTTTTAGAAATCTAGCATTTTTAGAAATCTAGTAATTCTTATAAATTCTTTTTAAAGAGTCATTCAATGTATTGAATTTGATGTATGATTTGCACAGATGCACTTTTGCACATGTATAATACGGTCATCTAATAGGGAGAGTGTTTTTTTGAGATACTCTATCACTTTTGAATTCATTTTAAAACGTTAAAATATCGGAAGTACCGCCGCCATCTTAGGTCAGATTGTGCCACTCGGGAGTAAGCGCTCTAGCTTTCTCCTGCTGCTGGGCTATTTTTAGCCCACGGCGCGCCAAAGGTAAGCCCGTCTGCGCCCGTCCGCACCAGACCATGCCAAGAGCCAAGAGATTATGCTCCAAATAGTACTGAGCAGGGATTGATTACTTACAATACGGATACACTATTCTCGTTGAACAACAAATCGCATACCATCTGTTTTCAAAAGTTAGATCCTTGCGTTGAGAATTACAGCCGCCCCGCATGTACTTGGATCCCTCAACAAGGTACGGACTATCAAAAAGATAGTAAATCTGATAAATTTCCGATTTTACTAGTCAACTGTCGCTCGCTAGGGGCCCATATAATGGATATCCACCTTTTGGTGGAACAAAAAAAACCCTAGCTCTGTTTCTCACTGAAACCTGGTTGGATGAAAGCTCTGGCCCAGACATTGCTATGACTCTTCCTACTGGATACAAACTCAGCAGAATTGATGGACCCAAGAGAGGTGGTGGTATCGCAGTTGTCTATAAAGATACATGTGGGATAACAATAGCCCCGACAGTAATTAAAGGAGGTGAGAGAATGTCTTTCGCCTTTAAGGTTAACCCTCACTATACAATTTCTGGTATCTTGGTCTATCAACCACCTGGTCCTAGTGGAGACTTTGTGACCTCACTTACAGAGACTATCTCTCAATCGGTTTTTACTAAATCCAATTTTCTACTATTGGGAGACTTCAATCTACACACAGAAATGGAAAAAAAGCCTCTACCAGGATGATAATAGCAGAGATGAAGGCCTGCGATTTGGTGCAACTGGTGCAGGGCCCTACACACAACAAAGGCCATACACTTGACCTTGTTTTTTCCAACATACCAGAGCTAGAATTTTTATCCTCCTGCCCGCTAGCTTGGTCTGATCATTTTTTGATAGAACTAGAGCTAACTATTGTTCGTCAGAAACACTGGTCTTGCAGTCCCCCACTTTCTAGAAGAAAATGGCACAAATTAGAGGCCGCTGAGTTTATTAAGGTATTAGGAAAGAGGAAACCAAGAAACTTAGATTCTAAAAATATAACTGATCTCACTTGCTTAATAAACAACTGGATAGAGGATAGTTTGGAGGAAATCATACCACTTTCTATCTCGAAAAACCTTCCTCGTAAGAAATCAGCCCCTTGGTTCACTACTAGTTTACTTGAGATGAAAAGAGAATGCAGGAAGCAAGAAAGAAAATGGAGGCATTCCCTAGAGGACTCATTGAAAAAAGACTATAAGGATATGATCCGAGCATATCACTTAGAAATTAAAAAGGTTCAGGCCACATATTACACCAGCAGGATTGAAGCCGCCACCAATTCCCCTAAGATAATTTTTAATGTTTTAAAAGATCTTATTCATCCTAAGGAGGAGCCAGAAATCTTAGATTCCCCACAGCAACATGTGGAGAATCTTGCAAGCTTTTTTCTAAGTAAAATCCAGGACATTTATGTCTCTTTTCCTGACTCCCTGATCAATGACCAGGTGGTGGTCAACCTGGAGGTTTGGAGGGAAACTGAAGTTGTCTTAACAAATTTTACCCCTATTAACCTGGACACAGTGACTAGATTACTGGGTTCAACTAAATCAGGCTCCCCACTCGATCCTGCCCCCCCTCAGATTCTTTGTCTGGGAACTCCAGTACTAGGTCCGGTAGTCACAAATCTTATTAACACCTCGCTAGCCTCTGGTACTGTACCCGATTCCTGGAAATGGGCTATTGTTAAGCCTCTTCTGAAAAAAACTAATCTGGACCCAAAGATACTGTCCAATTATAGACCGATCTCCTTGCTACCTATAATGTCCAAAATAACAGAAAAGTATATACATACTACTTTTATGGAAGATAAAAAAATTCTGCATCCCACCCGGATGGGCTTTAGACCCCAACATGGGACGGAAACCGCCCTGGTAGCAATCACAGAAGAAGCTAAAATGAGAGTGGATAAAGGAATGGAAACTGCCATCATTCTTTTAGACTTAAGTGCAGCGTTCGATACTGTTGATTTGAACATTCTTAAAGATAGATTACAACGATGTGGCATTTTGGGAGTAGCATTGGAGTGGATTCTTTCGTTCCTCCATGGAAGATCCTTCCAGGTCCTTGACAGATCATGTACCTCTAGGCGTACCTTCAGTAGTTGTGCAGTTCCACAGGGCTCTGCTTTGAGCCCATTACTTTTTCATGTTTACATGCAACCTTTAGCAGAAATTATTGAATCATATGGACTTAATTTGGTGTCTTACGCAGATGACACTCAACTAATTGTCTCCTTTTCTAATTCCTATCCGGACATGGATACAGCAGTGGGTCCGTGCTTAAAAGCAATTGCAACTTGGATGTCAGGAAGTAAACTAAAGCTCAATGATGACAAGACAGAAGTCATGTTCTTTGGATCACAAAAAGCCTCCTCCATCAATCCTAGATCATTGATTGGAGATCTTAATCTCCCCCCCCCCCCCTAAATCTATTATTAAGAGTCTTGGAGTATGGTTGGATCCTCAACTCTCTATGTCACAACATGTCAATAGAATAGCTGGAACCTCCTTTGCTCTGCTTAGAACCTTGAGGAAGGTTATAACAATACTTCCTCCACTTGCTAGGAGACTGGTGATCCAGGCTCTGATAGGCTCTCGTCTTGACTACGGGAACGCTCAGTTGGTGGGAGCACCAAAATATGTCATGCAGAGGGTGCAAAATGCAGCCGCACGTCTTCTTTTAAACACCCCTAAACATCACTCTATTCGGGCTGCAACTTCATCCCTACATTGGCTGCCAGTGGATAAAAGAATTCAGTTTAAGACATTATGCCATTTTCATAGAGCTATATTTAATCATGGCCCTGAAATGCTCAAAACCCTGGCATCGATATATACTCCGACCAGACCACTCAGATCTTCTTCAGCGATGCTGGCCACAGTACCTAAAATAAAGAGAGTGAGATGGGGAGGAAGATCCTTGGCCTATCAGGGTGCCACTCTCTGGAATAGCCTTCCTTTTAGTATTAGATCGACATCCCAAGAGACCTTTTTTAGGAAGGCCTTAAAAACTTGGCTTTTTAAAGTCTAATCTCCATTTGACCGTAAGATGATGACACCTTGCCGTTATGTACATAAAGCGCTACGAGGCCTTCGGGCAGGATTTAGGCGCTATATAATCTGTTATAACATAACATAACATGAGGTGTGCAAGGCCACAGTCTCTCAAGTGGGTGGTTTGCCCACTGCTTGGTCTTGGGGAGTGCAAGGCCATAGTCTCTTAGGTGGGTGGTTTGCCCACTGCTTGGTCCTGGGGAGTGCAAGGCCACAGTGTCTTAAGTGGGTGGTTTGCCCACTACTTGGTCCTGGGGAGTGCAAGGCCATAGTCTCTCAGGTGGGTGTTTGCCCACTGCTTGCACATGGGGTGTGCAAGGCCACAGTCTCTCTAGTGGATGGCTTCTTCCACTGGTTCTGGAGGGGGCATTGTGCCCAGTGTGCTTCCTCCTTGGAAGGATGCGGTGAGTGGATGGCTTCTTCCACTAGTTCTGGAGGGGGCCTTGTGCCCAGTGTGCTTCATCCTGGGAAGGATGCGGTGAGTGGATCGTTTCTTCCACTGATTCTGGAGGGGGCATTGTGCCCAGTGATGCAGATCTTGGGGAGTGCAAGGTCACAGTCCCTCACCTGGGTGTCACACCTATAGGATTTGCAGGGTCCAGGGCACACTACAGCCCATTGAGGCAGGATTACACACTGCCCGCCGGCAGTGACGGCTGCTCAGTGGTGGCAGTGGCGGGGCTGATGTCGGGGCTGGCAGTGGTGGGGGTAGGCTCCAGCCCTTCCCCTGCAGCCTCGGACGGCTTCCCAATGGGGCTGCTGCTGCTGGCAGTGGTGCTGGTGGCGGTGCTGGCAGTGGTGCAGGGTAGACTGCAGCCCTTTCCCTGCAGCCTCAGACAGCTGAACCACCATGGTTGGTGGTGGGGGCTCCGAATGAGTCACAGCACCAGGCCTCATGTCCTTCCTGCCTGCAGGTGCAGGCCCCTTGCCCTTCTCTTTCGCAGCTGGTGGTTCCTCCTTGCCCTTCCCTTTTGCAGCTGGTGGTGCCTCCTTACTCTTCCCTTTGGCCCCTGGTGGTGCCTCCTTGCCCTTCCCTTTCACAGCTGGTGGTGCCACCTTGCCCTACCCTTTCGCAGCTGGTGGTGACTCCTTGGCCTTCCTTGATGCACCTGGTGCAGGCACACTTTCAGTGCTGTTGGCTGGTTCCCGGGATCCTCTCCCACCTGCAGTAGTTGTCGACACTACTGTGGCCGTGGACTGGGTGGCTGAGGTGCTCGCCTGGGTTCTGACCACTTTGGCCCCACGTGAAAGGATGGGGAGGAGTAGGGAAGAGGTCAACATTGGAGAGGAAAAGCTTCTTAGGGGCATTGGGGCGGGAAGAGGGTGAGGGTTTGGGAGTAGAGGAAGAGGAAGTGGTTGTAGGAAGTGTCTGTCTACTGTGTTTGGGTGCAGATGCATGGGCTGGATGCTGTTGTGAGGTGGATGGCTGTTGGGGGTCTGAGTGCTTGCGTTTGTGTATTTTGAGAGAAGGGGGTACAGACACAGTAGGAGAGGGCACAGGGGATGTGTGCATGGATGTGCGGGTGGTGACTGCCAGTGAGGGGTGTGTAGTGATAGGCGTGCTATTGATGGAGGTAGTGGATGAGGATGTAGTGCATGCAGGTGTGAGTGTAGCCGCTACTGGGATGGAGGGGGATGAGGCGGAGGAGGGGGACACAGTGGAGGCAGTGGATGTTGGTATGTCTGCATCTGGATGGTGTTTGTGTGAGTGCCTGTGGGATTATGTGTGGTGCTTGTGTTTGCCTGAACCACTCCTGTGTGTTTTCCTGTGTACATGCTGGTCCGCCTGTGTGCTTGGAATAGGTTGGGGTTGAGGGGAATGGCATTGGGTAGAGGAAGTTGGAGGGGGGAGGCTAGAAACAGGGACAATGGCTGGCATCAGGGAGGAGGCCAGTGCCTGGATTGATCTCTGTTGGTCCGCTATGCCAGAGTGAATGCCCTCCAGGAATGCATTTGTTTGTTGCAAATGGCCTGCCAGCCCCTGGATGCCAATCACAATGATTGACTGCCCAACAGAGATGGATCGCAGGAGGTCAATAGCCTCCTAACTCAGGGCAGCAGGGCTAACTGGGGCAGGGCCGGAGGTGCCTGGGGCGAAGGAGATGCCCACCCTCGTGGGTGCGCAGGCAGGGCTGCTGGGAGGGCAGTGCTGGTATGGGGGTGGCGGCTGTACCTGTAGTTGGGGTGGCCACAGAGGTGTCCGCCACCACCAGGGAGCTTCCATCGGAGGAGGTGTCACTGTCCGAACTGTCCCCTTCTGTCTCTGCCGGGGTGCTCCCCTCTCCCTCCATCCCACTAGCGCCCTCACCGTCGGTGGATTTGGCGTCCTGGACCATGGGGGATGCAGCTCCCTCCGTCACCGGTGCCTCTGCTCCTCCGCCAGATGATGCTAATGCACAGAAGGACAGGGTGACAAAACAAAAAGGTGGGGGAAGAGACAAAGGATACACTTGGTCAATGGCTATAACAACACAACTGTTGGTGTACATGACACACACACACCCAGGGAACAGCCCTACTCAGTAGGCAATGCACTACCAGTCACAATGCTAGTCACCAGGCCATGGACAGTAATACCTAATGCCAATAACAGCATACCTGAGCCCCACAGACCCATGCCCAGTAGTGGATGCCTACTAGCTTGGTTGGAGGTAGTTCACATCATACCCTGCCCAACATGGGACCTGCCCTGCAATGTCCAGCCTGGCCTAGGGGCACCCACAGGACCATATCCCCCACCCGGAGACCACCCCAACACGCACAAGTAGTATATTGGGAAACTGTACTCACCCCCTTGTGGCTGCTGTGATTCCCTCAAGTGCCAATCCAGCTCCGGATAGGCCACCACCAGTATGCGGGCCTTCAGGGGGTTCAGGGTTCGTTGCCCAGCGTCTCAGGTCCTCCTACCTCCTGCCGTAGACCCCCAGGGCCCGCACGTCCTTGCTGATGACACGCCATACACCCTTTTTCTGATGGGCGCTGACCTGCAGAAATATACACATAGCAAAAGGTATCAGTCAGACCGTCCGGCCTGTTACACTCATGTCCCACCATAGCCCTCCCATCCCCTTAAGCACAGACATTTCCCACCATACATGCAGCACGCAGCCCAGGGCCCTTCCACCAACCCCCCCACACGAGGACCTTACACACAGCACTCTATGCATTCATGCCCCATGCATCGTGCTCACAGTGTACTCACCTGTTGGTCTGGAGGCCCATACAGTATTTGGTACTCAGGTCCCCATCCACCAGTCTCACCAACTCCGCAGCAGTGAAGGCAGGGGCCCTTTCCCCAGTGATACGACACATGTCACAGCAGCACTTGCAGTGTAGGTCCTCTCCATTTGAAGGTCAGGTAGCAAGTGGGCGAAGAGATAGAAAATGGCGGGCCCAATGGGATCCAATGAGGAGTTGCACAGCGGTTTTCGACCGCCTCCCACAATGGCGTACGTCAGCGGAATTACCTCATTTCCACCTGTCTCTCAATACAGGACAGGCTGATGCCATTTCAGGGGGGGCAGGCCATGTCACCTAACTGTGTCACAGTACCCTATGCTTCAATATTGTGTTACAGTCACAACATGCAATGCAGTGTAGTGTGTGGAAATATGGAATACTGACCAGCTACTCACCGTTTGCTCCCTAGATAGCAACCACTGTGGATGAATAGAAGATGGAGACATCCTCCCGTGTACAGGCCCCTGGTGGACTTGGCAACAATGGAGGACAGGCACATTATCCTCACCTATAGACTGGACAGGGCCACAGTCACAGAGCTGTGTGCCCAATTGGAACCTGACCTGACCGTTAGCCCACTGGGATCCCCCCTTCTTGTGCAATCCCTATCTGTACTCCATTTCCTGGCAAGTGGCTCTTTCCAAGTGACAGTGGGCTTGGCAGCAGGAATGTCTCAGACAATGTTCTCAATAGTGCTGACCAGAGTATTGTCTGCCCTGATTAAACACATGCGCAGCTACATCGTTTTCCCCCAGGTGGAGGATTCGGCCACAGTGAAAGCTGATGTCTATGCTATGGGACATATCCCCAACATTATTGGGGCGATTGATGGTACACATATTGCATTTGCCCCCCCACCTCCCCCACCGGAGAAATGAACAGGTGTTCAGAAATCGAAAGAGCTTTCACTCCATGAATGTTCAGAGTGTATGCCTGGCGGACCAGTACATCTCCCATGTCAATGCAAAGTATCCTGGGTCTTTGCATGATGCCTTTATCCTGAGGAATAGCAGCATCCCATATGTGATGGCTCAACTCCAGAGGCACTGGGTGTGGCTAATAGGTGAGCCCTGGTTCCCACACAGTAGGTGTTGGTGTATGGATATGGTGTGGGCCCCAAAGGTTAGTGTGTGTCTAACAGTTGTCCCTTGATATTTGCAGGTGACTCTGGTTACCTCAACCTCTCATGGCTACTTACCCCTGTGAGGAATCCCACGACAAGGGTAGATGAACGTTACAATGATGCACATGCGCGAACACAAAGAATAATAGAAAGGACATTCGGGTCCTGAAGGCCAGGTTTCGTTGCCTCCATCTAACAGGTGGATCCCTGTAGTACTCACCCAAGAAGGTGTGCCAGATCATCATGACATGCTGGATGTTGCACAACCTTACCTTATGTCACCAGGGGCCTTTTCTGCAGGAGGATGAGGCTAGAGATGGGAGTGTGGCAGCAATGGACCCTGTGGACAGTGAAGACGAGGAGGCAGAGGATGAGGACTACAGAAATGCTATTATAAGACAGTACTTCAAATGACACACAGGTAAGTCACTGTAGTTACACTTTGCATTGACAGTTTTGTATTTGACATTGTCACTGGCAGGCTGATTTTCCAACTTCTATGGCCACTTACTGTATCCTTTGGCATCTCTATTTTCAGATTTTTGTGTCCGACTATCGCTCCTGGTGTGTTGACTGCAGCCAACTACAGGTCATTCCTATGTATACAATATTGTACAGTTATATTGCAGTGTTTAAAGCTGGTTAAATGAATACACGGTTAAATGATTTGATAGACTCCATACTTGTATTTATTCAAATGGTGTTTATTTAAGTGATTAGAGGGGGATGTGCAAAGGGCTGGGGTGATGATGGAGGAAAGTCCAGGACAGAGTCCAGTCTATTTGTATCACAGGTGCATTGTCCAAGGGGGCATAGGAAGTGGAGCAATGGCTGTTCAAGGTGGACAGGGTGACTGAGTGGGACACAAGGGTGGCATTCAGGAGAGTCTTTGTTCCTGGTGGGGGTCTTGGCAATGTTCTCTGGATTCTGCCTGGATCGCAGGGACCATTTGCGGGGCGGTTCTCCTTCTGCAGGGGGTGGGGTGCTGGTGGCCTGTTGTTCCTGTGGCAGGTGGAAGGTTGTTTATCGTTTTGGCTAGAGTCAGGGGCCCGGTGGTGTGCCACTGCCTCCCTCATGGTGTTGGCCATGTCTGCCAGTACCCCTGTGTGGATGCCCTTCAAGTCCTCCCTGTCCCTCCTGCAGCCGCTGGGTCTCCTGCAACTTGTCCAGAATCTGGCCCATCATCTCCTGGGAATGGTGGTGTGGTCCCAGGATGTTGGTGAGTGCCTCCTGGAGCATCGGTTCCTTGTGCCTGTCCTCCCCCTGGCACACAGCAGTCCTCCCAGCTTCCCTTTTGTCCTGTGCCTCTGTCCCCGGAACCGTGTGCTCACCGCCACTGACCCCCGGTCCCTGATCGTCCTGTGTTTGTGGGGTGGCCTGGGGTCCCTGTAGTGGTTGGACACACTGCTGATTGACGTGTCCTGGGGACAGAGGTATGGGCCCGCTGGGTGGGTACTGTGGTGGTGTTTCCTGAGGGGGGAGGCTCTGTGGTGGTATGGGACTGTGCCTGGGTTACCAACTGTCCCAGAGATCCCTGATGGGCCAGGTTGGTCATCCAGATCCAGGCGTCCAGAGCTGCTGTCATCACTGTGGGCCTATTCTGGACTGGAAGTTGCTGGCACCTCCTCTCCAGTGACATTGGGTGGGGGACCTGTGGGGATGTAAATGCAGTGTTATTGTTTCTGTGTGTCATATCTTGTGCATGGGTGTGTTGCCCTGTATGGTTGTTATTGCCCTGGCAGCTTTGCCTTGTGTGAGTAGTGATTTTGTAGGCGAGGTGAATCCCTCTAATGTACATGCTTTAGTGATGGGTGTCCATGCAGGTCTGTGATGGGGGTCCGTGCATTAGTGTTACATGCAGGGCTTGGTATTGGGAGGGGTGGGTTGTGATGGTGGGGTGTGTGGGAGGTGGTGGAATGATCGGAGTGAGGGTAAGGGTAGGGGTATATGATGGCATGCAGGTAGGGGGGTGATAGTAATAGAGATTTGACTTACCAGAGTCCAGTCCTCCTCCTACTCCTGCCAGGCCCTCAGGATGCATGATTGCCAAAACTTGCTCCTCCCATGTTGTTAGTTGTGGGGGAGGAGGTGGGGGTCCACTGCCAGCCCTCTGTACAGCTTACTGCTGTGGAATGCCCCTTCCCCTGTAGGTCATTCCACCTCTTCCTGATGTCATCCCTTGTTCTGTGGTGCTGTCCCAAGGTGTTGACCCTGTCCACGATCCTCCCCCATAGCTCCATCTTCCTTGCAATGGACGTCTGCTGCACCTGTGATCTGAATAGCTGTGGCTCTACCCAGATGATTTCCTCCACCATGATCCTTAGCTCCTCCTCAGAGAACCTGGGGTGTTGTTGCGGTGCCATGGGTGTATTGTGGGTGGTGTGGGTGAGGGTGTGTGGGATGCTGTGTTGGGGTGTGTGATGTAAGGTGCATGGATGGTGTATAGATGATGGTGGTGTGTGTCTATGGTCTTGTCTGTGGTCTTGCTATCTCTCTTGTCACACTTGTTTGTAATGGTAAAGGGTTGTGGGTATTGTGTGTGTGAGTGTCTTATTGTGGTGTGTGTTTGTGGTGTGTGTATGTGTGTCAGGTGTGTGTTTTTCAAATTGTCCAATGTGGTGTTGTTTTGTTAGTGTGTGTGTATTTTGAGCGCAGTGGTATGTAGCACCAATGGTTTAGCGTCATTGAATGTCCGCTGCAGTGATTTGTGGGTCATAATGCTGTGGGCATAGTTCTGTTGGCGTAACGGTGTGGGTTTTGGTACCACCAGTTTATAACTGACCTTTGGGCTAGCAGACTCTTGTGTGTGGCTGTATAGTGACGGATTGCAATGTGTGGGTCATAATATGGGTGGCAGTAATCAGCTGCGGCGGCGGTATGTTGGCCGCAGTCAGCATGACGGTAAGTGGGATTTGCCGCCAATGTCATAATGAGGGCCTCAGTATGCAGGTAAGTACATTTGCAAATAAGTATCCAACATATGTATCAATACCAATTTGCTTCAATTTGACATGTTTTAAAGTTTTCAAATAAATAACAAACATCAGTTTTAAAGTTGACACTGCAATTTTCAGAAACAGTTCTGGGGGAAAGAAAAGTTAGCACAGTTTCATGGCAAGTACAAAACTTACAGTCCCTGTCTCCAGGTGTTAGGATGTCCACAGGTGGGTGGTCAAGTTAACCCCAAACACCCACCACCAGCAATATGGGACCGGTGGGTGCAGAGGTCAAAGTTGAGGTTGATTTAACATGTTCTCCTATGGAGACTGGGGCACTCGGAATCAGGCCTGTTTGCAGGTAAGTACCCGTGTCGTTGGAGGTCAGACCTAGGGGGGTTTAGAGGCACACTGGGGGGGCACAGGTCAGCACCAAACACACACCCTCAGCAGCGGCCTGGTGCAGGGTGCAAACACAACTTCTGACTCCCACTGCTTTCCGGTAAGGGAAGCCCGGGGGTCACAAAGATGCTGCACGCGAATTCCAGGGGGTCGGTTCCAGAAAACCAAAGTTTGGACAAGGGGGAGGGCCACCTGCTGGACGTTGCTGCACTGAAGGTCGGATTCCTCAAGGCCAGGAGGCTGCGGGTGCTTGGGTACCTTTTGGCGTTAGGGATCTTTGTCTGGTTTTGTCGCAGTCAGGGGGGTCCTCCATTTTTAGGCTGCAGGTGTAGTCGTGTGGAGCAGGAGGGGTCAACCCAGGGTGGACACTAGGTCAAAATTGCCTGGGGACCAGCTCTGGTCTGTTGGGCCTCCTGGACACGGGCAGTGGGCGTCGGGTGCAGAGTGGGCAGGACTCGCGGATCCAGGAGGTTCTGGAGTCCTTTCGTGGTGTTTCTTTCTGGACAGGGCCACTGTTCATGGGAGATCTTGGTCCTCTGTGGTGCAGGCAGCCCTCTTGAGGCTTTTAAGAGGTCAGTGGTCCTGCAGGATGTGTCGCCTTTTTGTAGCAGGGTTTCAGAAGCTGGAGACAGGCCTGTAGGGCTGGGGCCAAGTCAGTTGGTGTCTTCAATCTTCTCTGCTGGCTGTCTTTTTTCTTTCTTCTTCTTGAGGTCACCAGAAATCTGACAAGCTAGGTTCAGGGGGGCCCTTAAATCCTGGCTATAGGGGCATTACAGGGGTCAGAGGGCAGGAGCCAATGGTTACTGTCCCTGAGGGTGACTACACCCTTCCGATGTCCACTCCCTTTGGGGAGGGGAACACAGACCTAACCGTATTGGCCCCTGTCCTCTAAACCAAGATGGAGGATTTTGCACGGAGGGGGGTTACTTCAGCTCTGGTCACCTTAGCGGTGGTCTCAGCTGAAGTGGTCACTCCTCCTTGTTTTCCATAATTTCCATGCCTGACTTGCTGCCAAAAGTGGGGCTTTGTCCAGGGGGTGGCATCTCCACCAGCCGGAGTGCCCTGGGGCACTGTAACAAGAGGCCTTAGCCTTTAAGGGTCACCGCCAGGTGTTACAGTTGCTGCAGAGGGGAGGTGTGAAGCACCTCGACCCAGTGCAGGCTTTGTTTCTAGCCACAGAGAACACAAAGGATCTTACCCTAACTAGTCAGAAACTTGTCTGGAAGTGGCAGGCTGGCACAGACCGGTCAGTCCTGCATTAGAGGTTTGGCTAAAATACAAAGGCCATCTCTAAGATGCCCTCTGGGTGCATTTTTCAATAAATCCAACACTGGCATCAGTGTGGATTTATTTTGCTGAGACGTTTGCGCCGGACCAGATCCAATATCAGATCATGAGGTCCCCAATGGCGCGGAGGCCGAAGCCGAAGCTGCAGGCATCGAACCCGATGGGGCCCCTGCTGACCCCGCAGGGTCTGTAGACCCACCCGCATGGTCCGACCTCTCAAAAACAAGGCACATGGCTTTGTAGAAATCTTTAATTTGAGCAGGGTCGCTCCAGCTCCCGGAAAGGGGGGGAGACGCGAAGTTGGCCCTGGCAACGGCTCTGCAGAACTGTGCTTGGAACATCGACGTTCCCGAGACGCCTCGTCAGCCGACGGGCGTGGCGAAGTTTAAGTCCGCTTGGACTTCTTCTTCTTGTGCCTCTTCCCAGAGTGCCCGCAGGACGTCGAGTGGAACGTAGAGGACTTGGAGCTCCTGGAGCGGTCCCACGCCGTCATCCTTGAGCGGGACCATGACCTCCAAGGAATCGCGCAGACTGAAGTCGACAGCTGGTCCGGCATGAGCTTTAGGGACTGCTCCCTCAAAGCTTTCGAGGTCATGGCCCGGCAGTAGGAACACGACTTCAAGTCATGGTCCCTGTCGAGGCACCAGAGACATACCTCATGGGGGTCCGTCACTGACATGGCGCGATGACAGGTGCCATACGGTTTGAACTCCATCTTCCTAGATGACATGTTCCTCACACAGATGCCAATAATCTCTGCCAAAATGTCAGAAAGGCAAAGGGTAGCTTGATCCTGAACCTGCGCTTAACTGGCATGGAAGGAAAAAAACTGACGTACCTGCGCCCGAGTGGTGCCTTTATAGGTGACGTGGCATCGCAGACGGCTCCAACGACACTGACGAAGCCAATCGAAGCTGGACGATGCACTCGGATCCGAACGACGCCACCCGACGGCGCACGCCGAGTATTGCTTAGCAAAAAGATTCCAGATTCAAAGCTGATGCCAGGGAATTCAAAGGCAAGGAATCTGCAGCTAGATAGAGTCTCTACCAGGTAATGTGTTACCGAAGGTAAGTAACTTGTTTATCAGGACCACTCCATTAAAGTCTGTGGTGGTTTGCCCATAGAGCATGGAACTGGACTGGAGACTGCTTTGACTTTGAAGTAACTGCTCATATGGACCTTGTTGGTCCCTGTGACTAGCTTCCTGCCAGAGTTGTTCGCCTCAATAGTGCCAAAGTAGTTGTTTACAACTATATAAAAGCTTGGAAAGTTTACCGCTATTGCAGTCTATTAAAATGATTTATTGTGCTCACTGAAATGCTGTTATTGTTTATTTAAAAAATTAATATCTTCGGAACTCTTTGGTTCAATTTTGTCATTGAGGTTTATATTTAAAGGAAAAAATACAACCTATCTTTATAAAGTGGTCTAGGTTTTTTTAGCTTTGCTTTTTCTTCTGATTCAACTATTAGGAAACTAATAAACCACTTTCCTTACAACATTGGTTAAACAATTTAAAAAAGAGCAGATACAGATGAATTTGCACCCTGTTCATAGCTTGATATACCTTCACCCTTCCTCTATTCCACTTGTTAAATACAGATTCTAGCAGTGAGGAATACATCACGTTATCCATCTGTTGGTGGTGCCTCACAAACCAATAGGAATCCATTGTTATCTCTGAATGTCACAAATAGCTGGTCAGTATAATGCAAATCCTTGGTTGTATGAAGAAAAAAAGCACAAGGTGTACTTTAGAACCAAAGTGTGTAATGTTTTGCTGCCCTACATGGCATTAGAAACTATAAGGAAAATATTCTTTCCTTTAAATTGACCTCCGAAAGTACTTTTGGGACAAAGATAGGATGAGTCAACATGACCACCTTATTTTTGTGGAATACCATAAGTGGTTCAGTGAATTAGAGCCGCTGCTGTGTCTGATGGCAATCAAGAATGATGTATTCTACATTATAGGATTTCAGTGACATGAAGACCACAGCTCAAAGAGTTTATGCATAAACCTGGCCAGGGTGTGTTTCAGGTTTCAGCAAGCTGAGCAGCAGGTGACCGTAGGAAGCTAATGTACTAGATGCAAAAGAATCCTTTTGAAAGTCTCATTTAGCATGATAAATGACTCCACAGGTGTGTACTGGAAAGCTCCAACACCAGAAAACCCTTGCAGATGGGCACAGCATAAGTATGCAGGACTTTCTTGCAGCCGACAGTTCCAGGTTCCAGGTATAGAAACCAAAGTAAGCAAAGTTTCAATTCTCCTGGACCATGTGCTCAAGCTAAGTGATGGTACTGTAAGGCCAGATAGATTGAGTTTGATGCATATTTCTTCCTGCAGATCCTCAGCGTAATTATGTCCCCTAAGCAACAGTCTGGATCCAGAAACTGTTTCCCTTAGCAATAGTTCTTCAGCAGGGCCATGTACCTCCATGCAGCCTCAGTCACGAGTGTGCCCACCCAGAATATGTAGTGACATTGCAGTAAAAGTGTTCCAACTGGCACGCTGGTATAAGTTCTGTTTTTCTGCTCCTCATTGATGCAGGACCGGAGCTTTTCTTGGTGATTCATCAATGATATTCCTCTAGTTTTCAAATCTACAAGGTCACATCAGTAGATTTTTTTGTCTTTTGGTCTTAAACTGGTTACAGATGCCTTAAGAAGATGTCTTGGAGGCACATGACATTTATATTTGAATTCTGATAGAGACTTCTAACTGCAGATTTCTCACCTTGTGAATTCCTTTGGGCAACGGTCTTGAGGTGTAGAATTTTGATTCCCTCGCTCATCCTTTGGTGGTATCATACGGGTCCGCGTCGGATCTGTCCAGCTTTGGATGTGAAGTCGGGCCACTATATCTGTGCCAACTCTGCAAGATTTCAGAACTTTTATTTTCATGCCTTCTATCAGTTTTTAATTTCCCTCAAAACATTTCCAGTGTGCAACAGACATATCCCCTCCAAAAACAACAGGGTTTAAACCTTGCAAAGACTGCAACAGGCAAATTTCAGCAACAGACTCCCAAAATGTAAGTCTCTGCTGTCTTGGTTCCAGGCACAACTCTGCATCATGCTGCACAAAAATGAACAAAAAGGCCATCTACAACCAGGAAGCCAAACTTGCCATCACAGAACTTTAGAGGATGTGGAAGAAGGCCAGTTGGAATGCGCCTAGGAGTTCTCTGCAACCAGGAAGTCAAACTTGCCATCACAGAACTTTGGAGGAAGTGGAAGAAGGCTGGCTGGAATGCGCCAAGGGGTTCCCAGTCCAAGGGCCTCTCTCACACCTGTTTATCTTTGGGTTCAGGTGTTCAGGTTGCAGTTGTAGAAATCCCAAAAAGCTCAAGAATCTGAGGCATAGGTCCACTCTGTCCCGCTCTCCCCCGCCTTTTGGAGGCTCACAACGCCTCTGAATTCTCTGGACCATCAACGGCGCCTCAAAAAGCTCAAGAAATTTAAATTGACCTTGGACAGACTATTTGGTACTTCACCAGACCCCTCTAGAATGGCTTCGGGGCCCAAGGACGCAAGATGGCCTCCTGTCGGGCTACTACCGGGGGGGGGGGAGTAACCCATGCCGACTGTGTCACTTGAGCCCAGCTCAATTGGCTCCAGTCATGGTGCAAAAGTACAGTGGCCCATGCCACAACCATGTGGCTCGAAGCTGTGCGAAACATCACCAGTACTGGAACTGATGATAATAATATTGCCGGTGATGATCCTTTTAACAAAGAAGACCTACTTTTGGATAAGCTAGATGCCAGTGGGATAGACACTTCTTCAAATATTGGTCCCTTAACCTCTTACCTAGCTATGGCAAAAGAGGAGTCCACTTTGTTTGCAAAAGTGTTTAGGAGGGTGACAAAAGTGTTGAATCTTACCTTGCCACAACAAAGGTAAAACAAATGCTTTGACGGAAGTGATCAGAACAGGGTATCAACAAGCTAAAAATCTGTTTCCTTTCCATAAAACCCTTATGAATGTGCTGATCGTCACCTGGGTAAGGCCAGAATCTTTTCCCCCGTAAATAGGAATGTCACATTGTGCTACGCTGCTATGTCCATTGTAGATGACTCCACTCTGTGCCACTTCTTTTCACTCTACGCTGTTCTACTCTATGCCACTCCACTGTCCTCTATTCCACTGTATTTCATTTCACTCTAAGCCACTGCAGTCTATGCTACTGCACTCTTCGGCACTCGACTGTACTTTATGACATGCTACTCTACATCTCCACCACTCTAGTCCATGCTACAACACAATATTCCACTGTATGCCACTACAGTCTACACCACTCCACTGTATGCTATTCAACTGTACACACTCCACTCTATCCACTCTTCGGTATTCCACTGTATGCCAGTCTAAACCACCCCAAGTCTACAAACCTCACTCTACGCCACCCACTCTACGCTATTCAGGTGAATGCCACTCCACTCTACCGAACTCCACTCTACTCTATGACACTCAACTCTACAACACTGTACTCTACTGTGCTGTCTAACACTCCACTTAATGACACTCTCTCAATGACACTGGACTCAGCAATTTGAAATATATATTTAGTTTTAAAACATTGAAATTAATTGAAAGACAAAGGTTAAACCTTACCCAGAGTTAGGAAAACTTTATTTGTTCTTCCTGTACAAACCATACTTGAACTACACAAACATTAGAAATTATAAAGTTATAATTATACCTTAAATTAATATTTTGCGCGCCATCTTCAATTTATTATAACTCATTCACTTCCATGCACTGCTAATACCCTTTCATATGACATCACTTATAGAATCTGAAATCATAGCATTCTCAACAACACTTTTAACATTGCAAATCACATCATTTATGAGAACATAGTGCATGATAAAGTGATGAGTTATAGTTAATGTTGTGTGCTTCATAAATTATGCAAAAAAGGAAGCAAGGGACTCTGAGTAGTTCTCAAGATTAAAGGAAGAGCAGCTCCTATATTGACCATCCAGGCCGAGATAGAAAGTTACAAAGTCTCTTGCCTTTTTTACAGCAATGTCTTTAAGCAAAGGATTAGTTAATGCCATCCAGACGAAACTGTAAAATGACAATGCAGCATTCTAAGCCTGAAAGGGTATTGTTTTCACTTATACAGCTCACTCTATTGTATCTGGAGAAAGCTATCCCCTTCTGAAGAGCTTATAAGAGCGAAACACATGGCAGGAGAGACACCATGGTCACATGGTCATGCTCTTCTAAGTATCCGAGGTGGAAGTTCCAACTGTTCCAGCAGTTAACAATTTTTCTCTTCAGTGTAAGATCAGGTGACTCTTCTGGAAGGGGTTACCATGAGGATGGGGCTAATCAAGCACGCTGAAATGCTTGTAGGATAGATTGATGTTCAGCCAGTCAGTGCTTCAAAAAAAGATTTGGATTCATATCAGATTGCGTACCTGTTTGCTTTTCCTGAAGGTAAAGTCTTTGAAGTGATTTCCCCCATCTTTGCTTTGTTTGAACAATGCCTCAAGAGCTTTAAAGAGAAAAATGTTTCTGCACCTCTGAAAGCTTTTGCCATATATGCCTTAACTCAGCCTCAGAATAGAGAGGTGAATGTCTCAATATTTAATGAATATGTTTAGAGCTCTAACATAATCACCTGACTAAATCAGTTTTGCATTGTTTCACATGGGGTTGGAGTGAGAGATGCTGATGGAGTAAAGATTGGCTACTTAAAACTGTTGGTTAGTTCCTATTTTGGTAGTAAGAATTCATGTTTAGGGCTGAAGCACCACTGAGTGTGAGAGACTGAGTCAACCCCACACCACTTGGTAGCTGCTGGCCTAACTCCTGGCCAGCTTGCAGTGCCTCACCCAATCCTATCAGGGGAGAGGTGATTTATGGAAACCTAAACCTGGCACTCTGACTCCTCAGGGAAGTCGTGGAAACATATAATACCCCTTTCACTCAGGCACTCATGCATGCAAAGGCAGGACACGAGATGCAAGCTGGATTTTGATGCATTTATTGAATCAGTTGCATCCTAGTATAAAAAGCATATGCTGCGATAATAAGGCAGATAAAACCTAGCACATTAATCATCATTACAACCAAAGTAAAAAAGATGAACAACCACCCCATGATGTGTGATTCTAGAAAGCCTAGGGATTCTAGAGATTCCTAAAACCCTTTGGGGGTCATTACGACCCTAACGGTCGATGGTATAGTGGAGGTATTACCGCCAACAGGCTGGCGGTACCTACCTCCACTATTATGACATTGGCGGTTTGGCCAAAGCGAAACCGCCAATGTACCAAACCGACCGCCACAGCGGTATCCACTGCCAGGCTGGATACATCAGTACCCAGCCCGGCGGCCGTCACTAGGCCACCCATGGCATTATGACCCCGCCCACCGCCATGGTTTCAGTGGTTTTGGTACCGCCACTAAAACCATGGCGGTAGGCACATTCAGTGCCAGGGAATTCCTTCCCTGGCAGTGATAGGCGGTCTCCTCCACCTCCCTCCCCCGCCCGAATCCCCCCGCCCTCCCTCTCCCTCTCCCGACCCCCCCACACATTTACATACATACATGCACATACATACACACCCATACACACACGCATACACAAATTCACCCACGCATTCATACATTCATACACACTCACAGCAACACTCACGAACATACATCCAGGCAAACACACAATCTCACGACATGACACAACATGCACGTACCCTCACACCCACTCATGCACACACGCATTACACACACATGCATGCATTCACACACACACACACACCCACACATGCACCCAACACCCCCGAACCCCCTCTCCTGTCAGAGAACCCCAGCAAAACACTGCCAGGCCGTATCATGGAACATGATAAAGTAGGCAGTGTTTTGCTGGCATGGCACTGCTGCTGGCAGCAGCGCCACTGAAGGCCTATGTCTAGATCTAAGAGCATAGTGATTGTAACCCTTCTGCCTGGCCCGACCTAAGGGATAAGCCCCAACCCTGTACCTGAATAGAATCTCAGGGGTCTGTCTGTGGTCTGGATGGCAATCCGGTTGAAAACTGTTAGCGCCAGGATCCGCAAAGCTGTCTGCAGTGTAGTACGCGTCCCCAGGACGGTCATGAACGAAATGCCCTCTACCCTCCTTAGATCTATGTGTTGTTTGTATAATAGCCCAAGCAGAGTTCAGAGAAAGGGCCTGACGTGATAATGTGTCTTGAGGCTAGATCTAGGTTCTGAGCTGGCAATACAAATTGACATATCATATACCATACATGGCAGCCTTGGACGAAGGTACAGATTACATGTTGTACAATGGATTGATAAAGCATGCAGCACAAACTCTTCCCTCCTAGAAGAGGCAGCTGATAAAATATGCAAAATAATTGCTAAAACCAAGGTTTGTTAAAATGAGGAATAAAACGTATACATTTTAAAAGGCACAACCTGGGGAACTAAGCTAAAGGTGCCCAACCCTGGTACAAAAGGTCCCTACATCACCCTCCCCTTGCCGGATTAGGAGTGCAGATTTTAGATTCCCTATAAAAACAAGCTACATAAAAATATAAATAAAAAACTACTAGCTACAAAAATATAGTTGTAAAAATCATAAAAATGTGCAAGTCAGCAAGCAGAACAATCCAGAGGACATGGCCAAATTTAAACAGTTCTTTTTAGAAAAACAGTGGCAATTAAAAGTTATTGGAATCCTGCATGAGTTAATCAAACACATCCGTGGAGTTGGAATCCAAGAGAGCCCCACTTCGGCAGGCGATAGAACCACCAGAGCCTCATCCAAAAAGTAAAAGGAGCACATGTGATCCGTAGCCTCAGCCACAGCCAAGGTGGGAGCATTCCATGCAGTTCCAGATGCCAAGGCACAAGGAGACGAAGCGATCTAGTCAGTAAATGATGACTTATAGAAGGCATCATGGAGCAGTCACAATCTCATAGGACAACTCAGGGAATGAACCCTCATTGGGAACATCATCAGATTCATATCCGTAGAAAGTACATATTGGCAAACAATCAAAATCACATCAGGATTTATAGAGTGCAACTACTCACCTGTAAGGGTCTCAAGGCGCTTCAAGACATGCTTCCATAACATTTTCAAAAAGGCACCATAAACAGCGGAAGACAGGCTGCACACAACAGAGCACTGGTCGAAATGACAATGACCAGTCCTTAACAAGTTCTTCCAACAGTGATAATCCAAAGTACTGCATTATGCGTTCACGACACAGTTCAGCTGGTGGAAGCTCCATCACTCCTCTTGGTCAATATGGGGCAGTCTTTGTGAATCAAAAATAGAAATAGCAGTATACCGACCAATTAATGCCAAAACAATTGGGAAACCCCCGAAAACACTAGAAAAAGTGAGTGTATGGCTGATGGTATTCCTCCAGAAGCAGTCTGGAATGTACTTAGAAATCCGGATCCAACAGCCTTAAAAAAGTGTACAATCCCTGAGATGTTAGATACGTTAAAAATATGACTCAACAATTCACTAAAGTGTCTTGGAAAGTTTGTATTTAAAGGGGGCTGTATCTCAGCTGATGATCTTGCCCATTGCAGATCATATGTCCTGTAGGCAGATGTGAGCACCACATGTTTTTGAAACAATAAAGCTTTAGTGTGCTCAGTTTGTCGAAATTGACACTGGAATTAGCAATGTGAGGCCACACATTTGCTACTTTAATCTCTTGTGCGGGAGGGAAAAGCACATTTCCACAGCAGGTCACTAATTGGGAAACAGAAATTACATACGAGACACCTGCTCTCTTCTCACAACCATCTTGATCACTCAGCATCAAGTAACTCACATTCAAGAGTAAATTAAATACGGGCAGATCACAGAAGCAGGAATACCCTTCAAGTAGCAAGCTAAGTTAGCTGCCTTACTAACGCTGTGCATCGCCACCTGTTTACAGATCATTGAATGGTTAACAAGTTTCAAATTTGCTTCTACTAAGAAAAACCTCTTTTTCCCCACTCATGCATTTGAAATCGAAAGGTACCTCTCACACCTCATGATTATAGCTCCCCACTAGTTATACAAACCTGGCAATAGGAAAATGTTTCAGGCCAAAGATGAACTGAAATGTGGATATCAGCAGGGATCTCACCCCAAGTATTAACCACACTGATGATGGTCTTTTAGTTACTGTAAAATACACCTTTTCTAGCTTTTCTATATGAAGCACAGTGTAACTTGCTTCCTTCTTCACCATTATCTGTTCTTTATGTGTAAGCTTGAATGCGACAAATAACTCTTTAGAGACCACATGTTTCTAGGGCATGCGGTTCGATTTAAGAAGCTATAAAGTCCAACTCAGCTGCATAATGAGTCTAAGTTGGCTTTGCCCATGATGTGAAAATGAAATATCATTTTGAATAATGTCGATAGCAGAAGACACAATGTTGTTTAATGTGTATATATGTGAGTGGACAGGGTATTCGTACAACGCCTAAAGCTTTCTCTATCTGTTTGCTTTAAACGAGCTGCAGCTTCCATTTGTCAAGGCTTTCATAATTTGTCATATATTGTATATAGAAATCTTTTTTAGAGTAGTCAGGGACCTTGCAAGTAGTCTTGTTAGTCTTCATCTTCGGAAAGGAGTGACAGATGTTCTTTTACAGCTGTTAACATGGAGTCTTGCACCCATTGTTGACATACTTTATCCATACTATATGTGGTGACAATACTTCAGTGTTGTGCAGTGACATAATGAGGGTCCGGTCTGCTCATCCAAAATCCCGCATGGAGTTGATAAAACAGGCATGACAACCATTTGTGTCCACTGACCACAATCACCCCTGATAGCACCTGAAAGTGATGAATTAAACGTGCCATTCTGAACCATACCATTGAGCTGGTCTTCTAAAAAATTCCCCAGCTGTTGCCAATTGTCAAATTTAGCTATTGTGGGAATACTGGGCACATTCAATTCTTTTACTTTTGCTAACCAAAGGCAAGTTGTTGGCTGAACAGTGTTGTTTACAAAAATCACTCGTAAGGGAATTAAAATGCCTAAATACAGCTTCCACTCCTTGTACTTGCCACTTTTTTGTTCCCCAAACCGATTTTAAATGAACTGTTTTTTCCAATATTCATAGCCTTGTACGGCCTACTGGGAAACAGATGTGCTAGAAATGGGGTTTCTGTTTGGCTTGGGTATGCACTTCAGCCAGGCAGAACCCACCACTCTAGTCAGGGTAAGTAAATTACACCAAAGATAACCTGTGCTCACCCTTGGTAGCTTGGCCAGAGCAGTCAGGCTTATCCCCAGAGGTCATGTGAAAAGCATTTGCAAAACCCACTCACATCAGTAACACAATGAACACACCACAAAAATACTCCACACAGTAATAAATACAAATATATAAAATATATTATGCATAAACCAGGCCAAACAATAGAAATCATAAATACTGTGCAGACAAGATAACTCCTGAAATTGTACTTGTTATCCCAACAATTCAAGAATGAAAAAGACATACATTAGAAAACATCAGGGGCATGGAATGCAACAGTTAGGTTAGAACAGAAACACATCATTTTAGGCCCTTCAGATTGTACACCCTCTTAGATAGTACGAGGTCTAAACAATAGGAACTGACCTCAATTACCTCTTAGCATATGAAAAATTCACCAAGAAAGCATATGTACCATAGAAGGCAAGCACAGATGCAGGATCACCTGCCCTCCTATTAGTAACGATACAGTAACCATGAGATCTGCGTAATACCAATCACTTGCCTATTTTTAGTAGGCAGCGCATCTCTTAGTGATGACCGGCTCCTCTGCTGAGGGTCCACCCTGTAATAATGAGCCATGAGTCTGGGGAAACAAAGGACACAGTGGGACACACCAACTAAGGCACTGCGGGACAACTGTCCTCCCGAGGCTTGTGAGGACTGGTAAGGTTCCCTCCTTGCGTGGAGAACACATGTGCCACAACAACAAGCTGGGGATCCTCATTAAATATCAGGCCGTGAGCGCCCAGTGCAGCTGGAGAACAGTACTTCACTAAGTGGTAGGAACTTGCAGCCTGGGGCTCTTTTGCTGATCAGGATGGGTCGAGCAAGGGTTTCTCTTTGGGAAGCTGCTGCTTGCATAGCATGGCGATTATGGTTTTCCTCCCCAGGGCCAGGTAATGTCGGCAGCATCCTCTCCGGAGGTCCCCGAGAGTCGAAGGCTGATGTTTCTTTGCAGAGCTGGCTGGCTCCACCCCCTATCTGACATCACCAGAGTTCCTCTGCTCTGCTTTCATTCTGTGCCCGAGACAGGGGATTCCCCTGCCACTGCGGCAACACTCTAACTTCGAATAAAGTGTCATTATTAAGGAGCCCAGGACACAGAGGCACACACCAACTAGTGCAACACCACAGTGGGCCTCCACAATTGCCCTCCTCAAGGAAAAACTCTTAACACACACTGGCCACTCCAAAATGAAGGAGCAACACAAAGCACTGGGTATGAGGTGGCTCTACTGCATGCAGGGAAGAACAGGGAAACAGTGGAAAATCCAAAGTGCTGAACTAAAGATCTTGAGCAAAGTATGAAGTGCTCCAACTGTGCCACAATTGCACTGGTAAAGCAACAATAGCATGTGCTGTAATTTCAGGGTCAAGGCCAGCAGCCAACTCTTAGTACATGCTGGGCACCTTTAAACAAAATAATTAAAACAACTGTACTTATACTCCAAAATGTCTTTGTTCAGGGTATGACTTCAAAGGAACCCTTTCAAGTGTAACATAACCACGTTCAACCCAGCCCTGGCTCCAGATATCAGCGGTGAGGGTAAATCAGCCCATTGTGTGAGGCAGGGACATAGCCTATACAAATGTAATTGTGCCGTACCTCACTCTCTCCCAGCTCAGGAAGACTATCAGTATGCAGATGGATACAGATGCCTCTCCTGGCACACCTAGCCCCTCCTTTGCTTTCTGTCTGAAAAGTATGCACCAAGTGTAGCTGTTACTATGTCCCAGAAGTGGATTGGAGTCAGGCTGCAAGTACATAGAGTTATAAGCGTAGAGAAATGGCCACTTTCTTAAAATGGCATTTCTGAAATAGGAATGTAAAATCCAACTACACTAGTAAGCAGGATTTCTCACTATCATTCCAAACATGCCAAATGTCCTACGCTACTCATTTCAGGTCAGAATTTACCACTTAAAAATATATAAGGGGAGCCCCAATGCCAACCTATGAGCAGCACTCACAGTAGTGAAAAACGAAAAAGGCGGTTTGTCTATACTAGAACATATAAAACATAAATTTACATGTTCTACCTTTTAAATACACAGCACCCTGCAAGCACTGCATGGGAAAGCCTGAGGCAGTTTTGAAAGGCTACTTTCCGTGGGTGGAGCAATCTGCGCTGCAGGCCCACTAGTAACATTTAATTTACAGGCCCTGAGTATATGGGATACGACTTTACAAGGGACTTACAGGTAAATTAAATAGGCCAAATAGGTGTAAGCCAATCAACACATTTTATGGGAGAGAGCAAATGCACTTTAACACTGATTAGCAATGGTGAAGTGCCAAGTCCTAAAGCCAACAAAAAGAGGGTCTGAAAAATAGGAAGAGAAAGGCAAACATTTTGGGGATAACCCTGAAGAAAGGGCCATTTCCAACCAAATGATTCTGAATAAATTACTTTAGTGTTGGTTAGCAGTGTTTTCCTTGCTTTTGCCTTGGGTGATCTGAAATAATATGACTCAGGAGAATAGGTGAACGTTTCTACATATCAATCAATCAATCAACCAAGGATTTATAGAGCGCACTAATCACCCGTTAGGGTCTCAAGGCGCTGGTCGTAGAGCCATGTCTTGAGGCGTTTCCTGAATGTCAAGAGGTCTTGGGTCTGGCGAAGGTGGAGCGGTAGGGAGTTCCAGGTCTTGGCGGCTAGGGGAGAGAAGGATCTTCCTCCTGCGGTGGTGCAGTGGATGCAGGGGATGGATGCGAGGGCGAGGCTGGCGGAGCAAAGATTGCGGGTGGGGGTGTAGTAGGTGTGTCTGTCATTGAGGTAGGCTGGGCCTGTGTTGTGGAGGGCCTTGTGTGCGTGGATGAGGAGTTTGAAGGTGATCCTCTTTGATACTGGTAGCCAGTGAAGGTCTCTGAGGTGGGGGGAAATGTGGTCACGGCGTGGGATGTCCAGAATGAGGCGGGCGGATGCGTTCTGGATTCTGTGCAGTTTTGTTAGGAGTTTGGTTGTTATTCCGGCATATAGGGCGTTTCCGTAGTCCAATTGGCTGCTGACCAGGGCGTGGGTGACAGTTTTCCTGGCTTCGACTGGAATCCACTTGAAGATTTTGCGGAGCATGCGGAGAGTGTTGTAGCAGGAAGAGGAGCTGGCATTGACCTGCTGAGTCATGCTGAGTGTGGAGTCCAAGATGTAGCCTAGGTTGCATGCGTGGGTGGTGGGTGAGGGCGCGGTTCCTAGGGAGGTGGGCCACCAGGAGTCATTCCAAGTTGAGGGGTTGGTGCCAAAGATGAGGATTTCTGTCTTGTCTGTGTTTAACTTGAGGTGGCTTGATTCCATCCAGCTGGCGATGGCGTGAAGTCCGTTGTGGAGGTTGTTCTTTGCAGTTGTAGGGTCTTTCGTGAGGGAGAGGATGAGCTGAGTGTCGTCTGCGTAGGAAACTATGTTGATGTGGTGGGTTTGTGCGATGTTGGCGAGGGGGGCCATGTAAACGTTGAAGAGCGTGGGGCTGAGCGAAGATCCTTGGGGAACGCCACAGATGATTCTGGAGGCTCCTGACAGGAACGGTGGGAGGCGGACTCTCTGGGTTCTGCCTGAGAGAAATGACGAGATCCAGTCGAGTGCCTTGTCGCGGATTCCAGCTTGTGGAGGCGTGTGCGGAGAGTGTGATGAAATACTGTGTCGAAAGCTGCGGAGAGGTCCAGGAGGATGAGTGCTGCTGTTTCTCCTTCATCGAGCATGGTCCTAATGTCGTCTGTGGCAGCAATGAGTGCAGTCTCAGTGCTGTGGTTTCTGCGGAATCCGGATTGGGAGGTGTCGAGTACCTTGCTGTCTTCCAGGAACTGGGATAGTTGGCTGTTTACAATTTTTTCGATTACCTTGGCTGGGAAGGGGAGAAGGGAGATCGGCCGGTAGTTCTTGGGGTCGTCTGGGTCTGCCTTTGGTTTCTTTAGCAGGGCGTTGATTTCTGCGTGCTTCCATCTTTCTGGGAAGGTGGCTGATTCGAAGGAGCTGTTGATGGTTTTGCAGAGGTGGGGGGCGATGATGATGTTTGCCTTATTGAAGATATGGTGTGGGCAGGGGTCCGATGGTGATCCGGAGTGGATGGAGGCCATGGTGGTGGCGGTGTCCTCTACGTTGACGGGGGTCCAGGTGGGGAAGAGGTGGGTGTTGCTTGGATCGTTGGGTTCTTGGGTGTTTGTAGTCAGCTGGTGGGTCTGGGGTTTGAAGCTATTGTTCTTCTATCTTTCGACGGAAATGGGTTGCCAGTGAGTTGCAGAACTCCTGTGATGGTGGGAGTTCGTTGGAGCAGGTCCTGGGGGTGGAGAGCTCATTGACGATGCCGAAGAGCTCGTTACTGTTGTGAGCGTTGGCTGCGATGCGGTTTTTGAAGTGGGTCCTTTTGGTGGTGCAGATCAGTTGGTGATGTTTGCATAGGGCATCCTTGAAAGCGATGTGGTTGGAGTTGGTAGGGTCAAGGTGCCAAGTTTTTTCCATTCTGCGACATAGCCGTTTGGATTCCTGTAGTTCTGGGGTGAACCAGCTGGCCTTGATTCTGTGGGAGGTGTTTGGTTTTTTTTTGAGCGGTGCGAGGGTGTTGGCGCAATCTTCTATCCAGCTATGCAGGGTGGTGGTGGCTATGTTGGGGTCCGGGGTTCCAGGGAGTGGGGCCCGGGCGAGAGTGGAGATCAGTTGATCCGTTGATATTTTGCTCCAGTTGCGTCGGGGGGTTGTGAGCGGTGGTGGTGAGTGACTGGTTTTTGGTAGGAGAAGTGGATGCAGCGGTGGTCTGTCCAACTGAGTTCGGTGGTATGGCTGAAAGAGACGTGGTTGCTGGCTGAGAAGATGGGGTCGAGTGTGTGGCCTGCGGAGTGGGTGGGTGTAGTGACGAGTTGCTTTAGGCCGAAGTTGGTGAGGTTGGCGATTAGGTTGGTGGTGTTGATATCGTTGTTATTTTCTAGGTGGAAGTTTAGGTCACCAAGGAGGATGTAGTCTGTTGAGGCGAGGGCTTGGGAGCTGATGGCGTCGGCGATGTCGTCACAGAACTGCGGTCTGGGTCCAGGGGGCCTGTAGACCAGTGTTCCTCTGAGTGTGCTGTTGGCGTTGATGTGGATTTTGAAGTGGAGGTGCTCGGCGAAGTTGATGGTGTCGTGGGTGTTGCGGGAGACTCTTATGGTGTTTTTGTGGACTATGGCGATTCCTCCTCCTGGTCTGTTGATTCGGTATCTTCTGGTGATCTTGTAGTTTTCTGGTATGGCTATGGCTACGTCTGGTTCTGAGGCCGAATTCATCCAGGTTTCGGTGAGGAATGCGTCATCGGGCGAGTATGTGGTCAGGAGGTCCCAGAGTTCAATTGCATGTTTGTGGACGGAGCGGGTGTTAAGTAGGATGCATCTTAGGCGGTTGTCTGTTTTGATTTGGAGTTTGGAGGTTAGGTTGCAGGAGAAATTGCAGGCTTTGAAGGAGAAGGGTCCTTTGGTGAGCATCGGTGTGGACTGGAAGCAGATGGAGGAGCGTCCTGGATTAAGGGCGTGGAGTTCGTTGGCAGTGTAAAGGTGTTTGGTGGCACGGGAGGCGTGTTGGCCAGGGGGCCTGGCGTTGGGCGTGGTCTTGGCGCGGACGGGCGCAGACGGGCTTGCCTTTGGCACGCCTTCTATGCGCCAGCGGCGCATCCGCTGCGCGTCCGTGCTGCGGCCGGCATAAGAGGGGAGGTGGGAGGGAGTGGCAGCTGGGAGGAGGGAGGGAAACCTCCAATGGGAGTGCGGGGGTGGGGGCAGCAGGAGTCAGGAGCGGGAAGAGCTCCGAGGAGGAGGGAATAGGGCGGGGCCTTCCGGGAGAGGAAAAGCCAAGAAGCCCAAACAAGCCCAGACAAGCCCAAATAAGCCCAAAACAATGGCAGCACTTACAGGAGCAATGGTGAGGAGAAAGCAACCTGCCTGCAAGGATCCAGGGTCAGAGGTCGTTTCTAACCTCGTGCTGCGGCCGGCATAAGAGGGGAGGTGGGAGGGAGAGGCAGCTGGGAGGAGGGAGGGAAACCTCCAATGGGAGTGTGGGGGGTGGAGGCAGCAGGAGTCAGGAGCGGGAAGAGCTCCGAGGAGGAGGGAGGGGGCGGGCCTTCCGGGAGAGGAGAAGCCAAGAAGCCCAAACAAGCCCAGACAAGCCCAAATAAGCCCAAAACAATGGCAGCACTTACCGGAGCAGTGGTGAGGAGGAAGTGACCTGCCTGCAAGGATGCAGGGTCAGTGGTCGCTTCTAACCTCGCGCTGCAGCCGGCATAAGAGGGGAGGTGGGAGGGAGTGGCAGCTGGGAGGAGGGAGGGAAACCTCCAATGGGAGTGCGGGGGCAGGGGCAGCAGGATTCAGGAGCGGGAAGAGCTCCGAGGATGAGGGAGGGGGCGGGGCCTTCCGGGAGAGGAGAAGCCAAGAAGCCCAAACAAGCCCAGACAAGCACAAATAAGCCCAAAACAATGGCAGCACTTACCGGAGCAGTGGTGAGGAGGAAGTGACCTGCCTGCAAGGATGCAGGGTCAGTGGTCGCTTCTAACCTCGTGCTGCGGCCGGCATAAGAGGGGAGGTGGGAGGGAGTGGCAGCTGGGAGGAGGGAGGGAAACCTCCAATGGGAGTGCGGGGGCAGGGGCAGCAGGAGTCAGGAGCGGAAAGAGCTCCGAGGAGGAGGGAGGGGGTGGGGCCTTCCGGGAGAGGAGAAGCCAAGAAGCCCAAACAAGCCCAGACAAGCCCAGATAAGCCCAAATAAGCCCAGATAAACCCAAATAAGCCCAAAACAATGGCAGCACTTACAGGAGCAGTGGTGAGGAGGAAGCGACCTGCCTGCAAGGATATACATATGTTTTGGAACTCCGCACTGGTAGAGTTGGGCAATGTACCCAATGTGTAAAATGTAAAACTATTTTGGGAGTACTAGCTCTATGTAAATAATGATGTTCATAATGATGGTAACAGAACATTTCTCCATAATTTGCGGTGTTCAGTTACATATCTTCACTTTCAAACACAGTATAATATTCAAGCTCACAAAGCATTAAATCAACTGTTTTAACATCCCAGCCATCAGAAACAACCACAAGTGTAATAATGTAATTCATGGAAAATAAATTAAGATATGGCATCTGTAACATTTCAGTAAGGCCAAATATATCAAATGGAAATTTATCCCAAACAATCCAGTCAGGAACTAGAAGAGTAGAAATATACACAAGGGACAAGTCTCTTCGCACTTTGTGGGAAGACAAATAAGGCTTTAACATCTTATCCACCAGTTTAACACCAAAGTGTTTGGGAAGATAATACCCATGTATAAGTAAAAAGAAAACAATAACAAAACCAATCTATACAAGAAAGGCATGCATTGTTAGTATGATCCACAGGTAATACCACAGACAAATCAGCCAGTATGTTGAAGCCAGTTAAAAAGCTTACATATAACCTGTGCTAAATGTAGGAAGCTGTCCTGGTGTGTGGTGAGTACCTATGGTATTATCACCTCATACCAGGTCCAGGTATCCCCTATCAGTGAGGTGTAGTCAGTGTCTAGGAAGCCAGGCTCTCTAGAGGGAGCTGTGGATGAGCAGCCAGGATTTATCTAGGAGACATGCAAAGCTTATGCAATAACACTGTAGTCACACAACACATGAAAGAACCACAGAGTGTTACAAAAATAAAGTTAATTTATTTTAGTGACACAAGTACTAACATACTATAAGGGGCAGTACCAATAAGTACACTATTATATGTACAGTAGCAGTCAGGAAATATCATAAAATGCAACAGAAAACAGTGAAAGCAATAGAGAATACTGAAGGCCTTGGGGGACCAAACCATATACTAAGAAAGTGGAATGCTAAAGTTGGGGTCAAGGAAGTGGCATCAGTAGAGGGGAGCTGGAGGAACTATGAAACCCACAAGGTAAGTACCAGAGTGACCCCCCCAGCGACCAGGAGAAAAAAAAATAAGTAACTGGTTCTCCCTAAACCCACCAAAAGGACTTCAGAGAAGGATATTGCAAGACTCAGACATGACTGCAAGAAACCAAAGGTGGATCCTGGAAGAGGAAGTCCTGGAAAAGAAGGGGACCAAGTCCAGTTCACGCTGGAGTGTCCGGTGGTAGCAGGAGTGTACAGGATCTGGTAAGCCTTGGAGCAGCTGAAGAGTTCCTGAGAGATGCAGTTGATGTCCCATGATGGATGAAGAATTGCAGTCAGTCTGTGGTGTGGAAAAAGCACCAACAAGCCTTGGCAAAGGCAAATGTCGTGAATGAAGAAAAGTGGAGCTGCCAGGGTTCAGCAAGGTCCAGAGTGTCTGAACCCAGGGAAGGGAGTCCCAGGTGACCCTCAGTGACCAGGAAAGTCAGAAGAACAGGATGCAGCCCCCACAGATGACCCACAGGCAGCAAGCACAGGAGTTGCAGTGAGGCCCACACAGCACACTTGGAAAGGAGTCCCACATCGATGGTGAAGCACGTAGAGGGCTGTGCGTCGCAGGGAAGAGTACTGTGGGGTGGGGCTACACGGAGCCTGAAGATCCCTTGGAAGAGATACCAACAAGCCCTGGTAGCTGCAAGAGACGTGGTGCATGGGAGTACTATCCTGCGTGGAGAGGCAAGGACTTGCTGTCTCCACAGTTAGACAGCTGGCAGAGAGGACCAAGGGGACCACTCCAGACCACCACCTGTGATGCAGGACCCACACGATTTTGGAAGAGAGGAGATCCATGCAGCCAGCCGTCATTGCATTTGATGCCTGCAGGGGAGTGACTCCTTCGCCCCAAGGAGCATTCCTTATTGCTTCTTGGTGCAGACTGAAGACTTGGCGCACTCAGAAGATGCATAGCTGGGGAAATGTTGCAGTTGCTGGAAGGAGCCAGAGAAACAATGTTGCAGAGCAGAGTTGTCGCTATAGCTGCAAATTGTAGATTCCTGTGGAGTCCAGTTGCAGTTCCAGTGGCCAGTAGTTAAAGTAAATGTTGCAGTGGAGTCCTGCTGGAATCTTGTGCATCAGATATGAGGACCCACCCAAGATGGAGACCCTAAATAGCCCTCGAAGGGGGACTGTTCACCTAGCAAAGTGACCACGTATCAGGAGGGAGCTTTGACGTCACTTGCCTGAACTGGCCTCTCAGATGCTCCCAGAAGCCTCAGCCCACCTTGGATTCAAGATGGCAGAATCAAGTGGCCACCTGGAGGAGCTCTGGGCACCACCTCTGGGGTGGTGATGGACAGGGGAGTGGTTACTCCCCTTTCCATTGTTCAGTTTCCTGCCAGGGCAGGGACCGGTGATCCCTGAACGAGTGCAGACTTGTTTATGCAAGGAGGGCACCAAATGGTCCCTTCAAAGTATACTGGTGGCTTGGGAAGGCTACCCCTCCCAAGCCATGTAACACCTATTTCCAAAGAGAGAAGGTGTTGCCACCCTCTCCCAAAGGAAATCCTGTGTTCTGCCTTCCTGGGCTTGAGCTGTTCAAGCAACAGGAGGGCAGAAACCTGTCTGTAGGATGGCAGCAGATGGTTTTGCCATCTTGGATTTCAAGTTGGCAGGGTACTCTGGGAGCATCTGAGTGGCCGGTGCCTGTGCCTGTGCCTGTGCCAGCACATGACGTCAGAGCCCTCCCCTAATAGCTGCTTACCTGTTTAGCTGACCATTCCTCCTTTCAGAGCTATTTAGGGTCTCTCCTTTGGGTGGTTCTTCAAATGCAGATTGCGAGACTCCAGCGGGAATCCTCTGCATCCTCTACTTTACCTTCTCACTGAAGAAACTACATCTGGACCCTCCAGGAACTGTACAAACTGCAACGAAGGAGCATAGATGACTTCTGCAACATTTTATCTTCATCTGCTGCCAACAACTGCAACCTTTTCCTGGTCGTGCATCCTCAGAGGACAGCCTGTCTTCAGCCCACACCAGAAAAGTGAAGTAATCTCCCTTGAGGTGAAGGAGTCACTCCCCTTCTTCAGCAGGCACCTACTGCAACGACGACCGGCTGCATGGATCCCCTCTTCTGATGAGTTGCGTGGATCCTGCATCACGGGTGGTAGACTGAAGTGGTCCTGACAGTTCTGATGTCCTTCTGTCCAATTTTGGTGGAGGTAAGAGTTTGCCTCCCCATGCAAGACAGTACCCCCTTTGCACTGCCTGTTTTGCAGTTGCCAAGGCTTGTTGACATCCTTTCACGAAGTTCTTCATGACCCTTTCAGCTCCGGCCCCCAGCACTCTATCCTGTGACACACATCTTCCTTATTGGTTCCCTAGCGGCGTGGGAGCCTTTGTTGTAGTGCTGCGTGGGCCTCCATTTGCACCTCCTTTGTCCCCGTGCAGTGGGATTACTGTGCATGCTGCCTGGTCTTCTGTGGGCTCCGTGAGTTGCTAAGAACCCCCTCTGACTCCTACTCCTGGGTAGAGGCCGTCTGATCCTTCCTGGTCCCAAGCAGCTCCATTTTCTGCTAAGCGCGAGCTTTGCATGTGCCAAGGCTTGTTGGCGGACTCCAGCGACACAAACCAGACTGCAATCTTCCATCTGGAATGGGTCATCACTTGCACCAACCAGGAACCTGAATCCATCTTCTTGGGTGCAGTCCTGACCTTCTTCACCGGTGGTTCTTTTGCACTTTCATCTGGGTTAGCAGGGGCTCCTGTTCTCCCTGGACTCTTCTGTTCTTCTTGGACTTGGTCTCCTTCTTCCACAGGTCTTCAGGTTCAGGATTCCACTGTTGGTGTCTTGCAGTCTCTTCTGGTTCTTGCATTATCTTCTTTCTTGTGTTTCTGTGTGTTCTAGGAAAGTTACTGTGCTTTATTCCTGCTTTCCTGGGCACTGGGGTGGGTTCTAGAACTTACCTTTGATGTTTTCCAATACTCCCAATGCCCCTCTACACACTACACTTGCCTAGGTGGGAAAACGACATTCGCATTCCACTTTCTTAGTGTATGGTTTGTGTTCCTTATAGGCCCATTTCTAACTATTGTGATGTTCACTAATTGCACTGTTTTGTATCAGTTTTTATGCCTATTTCTGCATACTAGTGTATATAATTTGTGTATTACTTACCTCCTAGTCTCTATGGTATTTGCATTTGTGTCACCAAAATAAAGTACCTTTATATTTGTAACACTGAGTATTTTCTTTCAGGTGTGTGAGTACTGTGTGACTACAGTGGTAGTGCATGAGCTTTGCATGTTTCTTAGATAAGCCTTGGATGCTCAGCTACAGCTACCTTTAGAGAGCCTGGCTTCTAGACACTGCCTACATTTCACTAAAAAGGGATAACTGGACCTGGTATAAGGTCTATGTACCATAGGTACCCACTACAATCCAAGCCAGCCTCCTACAGTGGGTATTTCTAGTGATTTACTCCTGTTCTCCTGTTCGCTGGGGATACTTACCTTTGTGCTTCCCTGATACCCCCTGAGCCCCTCTACACACTCCACTTACCTAGGTGGGGGACCAACTCTCACATTCCATTTTTTAGTATATGGTTTGTGCTCACCCTAGGGCCACTAGTCTCTATTGTGTTTTACACTATTTGCACTGTTTTCTAACTATTCTTATGCCTATTTCTGACAACTTGTGTATATAACTTGTGTATTACTTACCTCCTAAGGGAGTATTGCCTCTATAGCAGGAGCAGCTCCTCCGTTAGGGCGGAGAAGAGTTGCCCCTCCCCGCCAGCAGCAGCAGGTGCAAAACCTTTGAAATAAAAGGATAATAAACTTTGTTTATTATCCTTTTCTTTTAAATGGGTGGGGCCACAGGGGTGACGAGCAGCGAGGGGGAGTGCTCAGCACTCCCCCTCAGAGCGCATATATGGTTGGCCGGCCGTCTTCAGCCAGCCAAACATACACGAGCAGTGGGCTCTCTCCGGCCCGGCAACAGAGTTGCCGGGCTAGAGAGAGCCTACACAGGCTCAGAGTCTGCTTGGGAGTACCCTGGCTGGGTGCTCCCAGCCAGTCTTGACACTGCTCTGAGCAGCGTCAGGATTGGCCACAGGGCAGGCTGGGAGCCGAGGAGCAAGGTAAGTGTTTTATTTTTTTAATTTCATTTAATTTTAAAGTTTATTCCCTCACCCTTGCACCGCCCCGCCCCTCCCACACTCTGCGACCTGCTCCTGCTTTATAAGATTTTGGTGCTGTTTTACCATAATAAAGTACTTTTAGTTTTGTAACACTGAGTGCATTCTTTCATGTGTGCAACTGCAGTGTGACTACAGTGGTATTGCATGAGCTTTGGATGTCTCCTAGATAAGCCTTTGCTGCTCATTCACAGCTACCTCTAGAGAGCCTGGCTTTGAGACGCTGCCTACACTACACTAATAGGGGATACTTGGACCTGGTATAAGGTGTAAGTACCTTATGTACCCACCACACACCAGACCAGCTTCTTAAAGGGGGTTGGCCTTCTTTCCTGGGACCAGCAATGCAGGTTAGGACTGTCACTGCTACTTGCTTTCATGTAGAAAATTAGTAGGGTAGGTAGGGATGTTATACACCCTATTGTGACAACATGGTGGGACTCTTCTTTTGTTTCACCTTCCTGGTCACTGCTGTACTAACGCTCTTTCATTATCCTCATAATCACAATTCATGCTTTTATATGTAGAAAGCAGTTGCTTCAATAAAATATATATTGAACCAAGATCCTGCTTCTGTTTGTCTTTGCATGTATAAGATTTGTATAACTGAGAGAAAGGATTGCGATCTATTCCACCACAACTTCCTTAAGGAGTCTGTGTGTCATGTGATAGGTTGCCACAAATCACTCTTACCTTTGGTATTGGTGAGGTGGTGCTGGCTGGCCAGAACGGTTAGGCTGACAGCTGTCACTCGGTGTGGGATCAGACTCAGTCCCCCATACTAGGTGGTGGTGCCGCCCAAAATCCAACTGTCTCATTACTACAACAGAAGTCTACGACGATACGTCATCGAACCATAAGAAGCCCTTACCTGTGTGCTGACGTCAGTTCCCCTTTTTCTGTGCGTTCGACACATAACAGTTATCTTACAGAGACTTCTAGCTGCGGTTTCCTTATGTTAGAATTTCCTGGCATGAGCTTGGAATCCTGGCACACGCCATCGAGTGGCGTGGTTTGGCTCCATGTGATGGCATCAGTGGAGCTGTCTGTGATGTCACGGTCACCTATAAAGGCACCACTCAAGTGCACGTACATCAGTTATTTTTCTTTTGTGACAGTTAAAGTGCAGTTCTGGAATCAAACTACCCTCTGTCTTTTTGACAGGCCTTTTGTTGACCCTTTTGTCTAAGACGTTTTGTTCTCTGTGTGAGGATGACATCTAGGAAGATGGGGTTCAAGCTGTGCAGCGCCTGCCACCGCCACCCCACAAGGTATTTCTCTGGTGCTTAGACTGAGACCACAACTCAAAGTCATGTTCCGACTGCTGGCCCATGGCTGCTGCAGTTCATGGCAGCCTGGCTCTGGACTTCAGTGGGCACGATTCCTTGGAGGTCACGGTCGCAGTCGAGGAGGAGGTCGCAGGACCGCTGTAGGAGCGTCTCACTCAAGGGTCCTGCAGGCACTCAGGGAAGAGGCAGAAGAAGAAGTCCAAGCGGACTTCGACTTCTCCTCGCCCTTCAACTGATGAGGCGATTCTGAAACATCGACGTTCCAGGCACTGTCGGCTGAACCGTTGTCAGGGCTGACTCCGAGACTCCCCCCTTTCCGCGAGCAAACCCTGCGCAACTGAAAAAGTTTTACGAGGCCATGCATCTTATATTTAAGTGGGTTGTCCCCATTGGCATGCCTTTGGGCCCTGTGGGGTCGGCAGAGGCCCCATCAGGTTCCACGCAGGTGGCCTCCTCCGGCGTCACTCCTGACGTCAACGCTCCCAGCACCACCGGCACCCACTGGTGGTGCTATCTTCATTCTAATAATAGATTAACTGACCACAACAGGTGTCAGATCATTGCTTGAGCCTTTCTATGATCAGCAGGTACTGGTGAGGAATGGGCTGGGTCTCAGGACTCTCTAGAGTCCCATTTGGAGTAAATGGACTAGAATGAGGGGTTAGGAGAGACCAGTGGACTGGATACATCTCTGGATACTGGCATGCTCTCACCTCCTAAGGTGGCTACAGAGGAGGGAGCATTGTATGTAATGGTGGTGCGTAGGGCAGCTAAGGTCATGGACCTAGATCTGCCTAGGGTGCCGGTCAGGACTAACCTCCTGACGAGGTGCTTCAGTTGGGGATTTCCACATGGGAACTAATGTTACCGTTTAATGAAGCCTTCACGGATGCCGTGCTGGGCCCATGGTCCAAACCCAGGATAGGGGCTCCTGTAAAAAAGACAGTTGGCAGCCGCTATCGCCCAGCTCTGGATGATCCTAGCTTCCTCACGCAGAACCCTGCACTGCCCATGGTGCCTTCCCTTCCGTCCCTCTTGATATGGAATCCAAGAGGCTAAACCATCTTGGGATGAAGATGTTTTCTTCCTCTAGCCTGGCATTGAGGTCAGTAAACACCTCATGCCTATTGGGTCGTTTATCCCATACTTTATGGGATACAATGGCACAGGTGCTGCCTCAGGTCCCGGATGACATGCATGCCGCTCTCTCACAAGCAGTCAAAGATGGGAGAGATGCAGCCAAGTTTACTATCAGGTCTGGATTGGAAACAACTGACTCGCTGGATAGAGCAATTTCATCATCACTTTCTGGCTACGTACATCTGGTTTTTTGGGGGATTTTCAGGCAAACCTCATGGACATGCTCTTCAATAGGTCCCGCCTATTTGGCGAAAAGGCAGACTCAGCACTGGGGAGCTTCAAGGACTCCCGGGCTACAGTCAAGTCCTTCCGCCTATCGCCCCTTTCAAAGCTTCGGCAGGGGCGGCGTACCACGACACCACAGACCAGCCACTGTCCTCTGCCAGGCCAACATCTTGCACTATGATGCGGTTGTGGTGCCTTCAGACCCAGAGGATCTGGCCAGAAGTCATCCACCACCCAGCCCCCCACTTCTACAATGTCCAAGCCCTCTTAGTGTAATTCTGCAAGTCCATGTGCATTCAATTAGAGGAAGGATTCAATTTCATCTCCCTCACTGTCAGTCCATATTATCGGACAAATGGGTCTTGCAGATCATACAGAAGGGCTATTCCATCCCTTTCTAGACTTTGCCTTCTGTATGCATCAGTCCATCAAAAAAATGGCTGATTGAGGATCACTTAGTTTTGCTTCCCAAGGAAATTATGGCTTTCTTGGCCAAGGGAGTCATAGAAAGGGTCCCAATATCAGAAGTAGGCAGAGGTTATTATTCCTGGTACTTTCTGATACCCAAAAAGAACAAGAGCTTTTGCCCGATTCTGGATTTGTGGGATGTCAATCTCTTCCTCAAAAAGGAGAAATTAAAGATGCTCACTCTGGCTCAGGTCTTGTCTTCCCTGGAACAAGGAGACTTGATGGTAGCATTGGATTTAGGATGCGTATTTCCGTATTCCCTTCCTGCCTGCACACAGGTGTTACCTGAGGTTCAAGGTGGGCTACAAGTATTTTCAGTTTACCATGCCCTCCTTCGGTCTCACCAGTGCTCCTCATGTGTTCACCAAAGTGACGGCAGTGATAGCAGCTCATCTGCGCAGGTTAGGGGTTTCAGTCTTCCTCTACCACGATGACTGGCTGTTGAAGGCTCCTTTACCCCAGGCTGTTGTCACCCACCTTCAGACTATGGCGAACCTCCTACATTAACTGGGTTTCACTATGACCATGCCGAAGTCACACCTGACTCCCTCTCAGATGATCCCTTTCATCGGAGCTGTTCTGAACACAGTGCAGTTTTGGGCCTATCCTCCTGAGCAGTGAGTCCAGGATATCTAGGTTATGATTCTGATGTTTCAGCCTCTATCCTGTATTTCGGTGAGATAGACTCTGAGGCTGCTGGGCCTCATGGCCTCCTACATCCTGTTGGTAAAACATGCCAGATGGCATATGTGGGCTCTTCAGTGGGACCTGAAGTTCCAGTGGGCTCAGTGTTGGAGGCTGGCCCTCTATGCAGTGTACAAAAACCAAGTACACTATGCAGAGGGTCTGAACAACCACATGTTAGTTATCTGGGGTAAGAATCAAACCACTTAATGCTCTAATTTTTAAGGTAGCTGGTAAAGCAGTTAGGCTAATACTGGAGATGTGCTAAGTATTTGCTGTACTCACAAATCCAATCATGCACCACACACACTGAATGAATAACTCGAGAGCAGAATTTATAAAAATACTTCAGACTTCTATATAATTTTAAGACCAAGATCTTTAGAATAGGTTAAGTACTTTTCTTGTTATAGAAATTTTGAACGTGCACCACTTAGAATAGAATAATTAAGTCCACTTAGTCCGTATCATCACAAGAGTATCTTCTCTTTATTAGGTTTTCCTTGAATGTAAAAACAAAACAGCCAACGGGTTTCGTCCTTTCCAAAGGACTTCTTCAGGGCTGAAATATGATAAAAGACATGCATAACCTAAGTGTATATACATAAAAAATGTAATACACAAACTGTATATATACAAAAATTACATGTAAATATAAACAAATACATAAGATACATCACTAACATTTTAAATTAATATAAAGGCAAGGGACAAACACAACAAAGTATACTAAATTACTTGTATACATAAATTACATCCATATTAAAGTAAGAAAAAAAGGGGAAAAACCAATCCGAGCTTTTAGAAAAACAAGACAGGCAGCAATTAACAAAAGGTTGTACACCTGAGAAAAAGGATCTAGCGAAAGAACATAAATGCTAAATATTAATTTAATTAGACCAGTGTTGATAGTCATAAGCAATACCAAAGAAAACGATGAAGCAGAAGATGACAGCAGTGTAAGAAAGAACATTGCTAAAACTCAACAAAGTTTATTAAGGCTGTATGTAGCAATTAATTTTTTTAAATAATCACATATCTTAGTTGTCTAGTAGTAATGACAAAAAGGGAGATTGTACCTTATATATACATGGAATTTGATATTTCCTCACATCCTGGCAATTTTTAGTATCATTAAAGAGGACAAATGGAAGAGACATAAAAAGGAAAATAGAAGAAAAATAAAATAAATGCGCCTTCTAATCCTAAAGCCAAGAAGCCCAAACAAGCCCAGACAAGCCCAAATAAGCCCAAAACAATGGCAGCACTTACCGGAGCAATGGTGAGGAACAAGCAACCTGCCTGCAAGGATCCAGGGTCAGAGGTCGTTTCTAACCTCGTGCTGCGGCCGGCATAAGAGGGGAGGTGGAAGGGAGAGGCAGCTGGGAGGAGGGAGGGAAACCTCCAATGGGAGTGTGGGGGGTGGGGGCAGCAGGAGTCAGGAGCGGGAAGAGCTCCGAGGAGGAGGGAGGGGGCGGGGCCTTCCGGGAGAGGAGAAGCCAAGAAGCCCAAACAAGCCCAGACAAGCCCAAATAAGCCCAAAACAATGGCAGCACTTACCGGAGCAGTGGTGAGGAGGAAGTGACCTGCCTGCAAGGATGCAGGGTCAGTGGTCGCTTCTAACCTCGCGCTGCAGCCGGCATAAGAGGGGAGGTGGGAGGGAGTGGCAGCTGGGAGGAGGGAGGGAAACCTCCAATGGGAGTGCGGGGGCAGGGGCAGCAGGATTCAGGAGCGGGAAGAGCTCCGAGGATGAGGGAGGGGGTGGGGCCTTCCGGGAGAGGAGAAGCCAAGAAGCCCAAACAAGCCCAGACAAGCCCAAATAAGCCCAAAACAATGGCAGCACTTACCAGAGCAGTGGTGAGGAGGAAGTGACCTGCCTGCAAGGATGCAGGGTCAGTGGTCGCTTCTAACCTCGTGCTGCGGCCGGCATAAGAGGGGAGGTGGGAGGGAGTGGCAGCTGGGAGGAGGGAGGGAAACCTCCAATGGGAGTGCGGGGGCAGGGGCAGCAGGAGTCAGGAGCGGAAAGAGCTCCGAGGAGGAGGGAGGGGATGGGGCCTTCCGGGAGAGGAGAAGCCAAGAAGCCCAAACAAGCCCAGACAAGCCCAGATAAGCCCAAATAAGCCCAGATAAGCCCAAATATGCCCAAAACAATGGCAGCACTTACAGGAGCAGTGGTGAGGAGGAAGCGACCTGCCTGCAAGGATATACATATGTTTTGGAACTCCGCACTGGTAGAGTTGGGCAATGTACCCAATGTGTAAAATGTAAAACTATTTTGGGAGTACTAGCTCTATGTAAATAATGATGTTCATAATGATGGTAACAGAACATTTCTCCATAATTTGCGGTGTTCAGTTACATATCTTCACTTTCAAACACAGTATAATATTCAAGCTCACAAAGCATTAAATCAACTGTTTTAACATCCCAGCCATCAGAAACAACCACAAGTGTAATAATGTAATTCATGGAAAATAAATTAAGATATGGCATCTGTAACATTTCAGTAAGGCCAAATATATCAAATGGAAATTTATCCCAAACAATCCAGCCAGGAACTAGAAGAGTAGAAATATACACAAGGGACAAGTCTCTTCACACTTTGTGGGAAGACAAATAAGGCTTTAACATCTTATCCACCAGTTTAACACCAAAGTGTTTGGGAAGATAATACCCATGTATAAGTAAAAAGAAAACAATAACAAAACCAATCTATACAAGCAAGGCATGCATTGTTAGTATGATCCACAGGTAATACCACAGACAAATCAGCCAGTATGTTGAAGCCAGTTAAAAAGCTTACATATAACCTGTGCTGAGTGTAGGAAGCTGTCCTGGTGTGTGGTGAGTACCTATGGTATTATCAACTCATACCAGTTCCAGGTATCCCCTATCAGTGAGGTGTAGTCAGTGTCTAGGAAGCCAGGCTCTCTAGAGGGAGCTGTGGATGAGCAGCCAGGAATTATCTAGGAGACATGCAAAGCTTATGCAATAACACTGTAGTCACACAACACTTATACACATGAAAGAACCACAGAGTGTTACAAAAATAAAGTTAATTTATTTTAGTGACACAAGTACTAACATACTATAAGGGGCAGTACCAATAAGTACACTATTATATGTACAGTAGCAGTCAGGAAATATCATAAAATGCAACAGAAAACAGTGAAAGCAATAGAGAATACTGAAGGCCTGGGGGGACCAAACCATATACTAAGAAAATGGAATGCTAAAGTTGGGCCCAAGGAAGTGGCATCAGTAGAGGGGAGCTGGAGGAACTAGGAAACCCACAAGGTAAGTACCAGAGTGACCCCCCCAGCGACCAGGAGAAAAAAAAGTAAGTAACTGGTTCTCCCTAAACCCACCAAAAGGACTTCAGAGAAGGATAGTGCAAGACTCAGACATGACTGCAAGAAACCAAAGGTGGATCCTGGAAGAGGAAGTCCTGGAAAAGAAGGGGACCAAGTCCAGTTCACGCTGGAGTGTCCGGTGGTAGCAGGAGTGTACAGGATCTGGTAAGCCTTGGAGCAGCTGAAGAGTTCCTGAGAGATGCAGTTGATGTCCCATGATGGATGAAGAATTGCAGTCAGTCTGTGGTGTGGAAAAAGCACCAACAAGCCTTGGCAAAGGCAAATGTCGTGAATGAAGAAAAGTGGAGCTGCCAGGGTTCAGCAAGGTCCAGAGTGTCTGAACCCAGGGAAGGGAGTCCCAGGTGACCCTCAGTGACCAGGAAAGTCAGAAGAACAGGATGCAGCCCCCACAGATGACCCACAGGCAGCAAGCACAGGAGTTGCAGTGAGGCCCACACAGCACACTTGGAAAGGAGTCCCACATCGATGGTGAAGCACGTAGAGGGCTGTGCGTCGCAGGGAAGAGTACTGTGGGGTGGGGCTACACGGAGCCTGAAGATCCCTTGGAAGAGATACCAACAAGCCCTGGTAGCTGCAAGAGACGTGGTGCATGGGAGTACTATCCTGCGTGGAGAGGCAAGGACTTGCTGTCTCCACAGTTAGACAGCTGGCAGAGAGGACCAAGGGGACCACTCCAGACCACCACCTGTGATGCAGGACCCACACGATTTTGGAAGAGAGGAGATCCATGCAGCCAGCCGTCATTGCATTTGATGCCTGCAGGGGAGTGACTCCTTCTCCCCAAGGGAGATTCCTTATTGCTTCTTGGTGCAGACTGAAGACTTGGCGCACTCAGAAGATGCATAGCTGGGGAAATGTTGCAGTTGCTGGAAGGAGCCAGAGAAACAATGTTACAGAGCAGAGTTGTCGCTATAGCTGCAAATTGTAGATTCCTGTGGAGTCCAGTTGCAGTTCCAGTGGCCAGTAGTTAAAGTAAATGTTGCAGTGGAGTCCTGCTGGAATCTTGTGCATCAGATATGAGGACCCACCCAAGATGGAGACCCTAAATAGCCCTCGAAGGGGGACTGTTCACCTAGCAAAGTGACCACGTATCAGGAGGGAGCTGTGACGTCACTTGCCTGAACTGGCCTCTCAGATGCTCCCAGAAGCCTCAGCCCACCTTGGATTCAAGATGGCAGAATCAAGTGGCCACCTGGAGGAGCTTTGGGCACCACCTCTGGGGTGGTGATGGACAGGGGAGTGGTTACTCCCCTTTCCATTGTTCAGTTTCCTGCCAGGGCAGGGACTGGTGGTCCCTGAACGAGTGCAGACTTGTTTATGCAAGGAGGGCACCAAATGGTCCCTTCAAAGTATACTGGTGGCTTGGGAAGGCTACCCCTCCCAAGCCATGTGAAAACCTATTTCCAAAGAGAGAAGGTGTTGCCACCCTCTCCCAAAGGAAATCCTGTGTTCTGCCTTCCTGGGCTTGAGCTGTTCAAGCAACAGGAGGGCAGAAACCTGTCTGTAGGATGGCAGCAGATGGTTTTGCCATCTTGGATTTCAAGTTGGCAGGGTACTCTGGGAGCATCTGAGTGGCCTGTGCCAGCACATGATGTCAGAGCCCTCCCCTGATAGCTGCTTACCTGTTTAGCTGACCATTCCTCCTTTCAGAGATATTTAGGGTCTCTCCTTTGGGTGGTTCTTCAAATGCAGATTGCGAGACTCCAGCGGGAATCCTCTGCATCCTCTACTTTACCTTCTCACTGAAGAAACTGCATCTGGACCCTCCAGGAACTGTACAAACTGCAACGAAGGAGCATAGATGACTTCTGCAACATTTTATCTTCATCTCCTGCCAACAACTGCAACCTTTTCCTGGTCGTGCATCCTCAGAGGACAGCCTGTCTTCAGCCCACACCAGAAAAGTGAAGTAATCTCCCTTGAGGTGAAGGAGTCACTCCCCTTCTTCAGCAGGCACCTACTGCAACGACGACCGGCTGCATGGATCCCCTCTTCTGAGGAGTTGCGTGGATCCTGCATTACGGGTGGTAGACTGAAGTGGACCTGACAGTTCTGATGTCCTTCTGTCCAATTTTGGTGGAGGTAAGAGTTTGCCTCCCCATGCAAGACAGTACCCCCTTTGCACTGCCTGTTTTGCAGTTGCCAAGGCTTGTTGACATCCTTTCACGAAGTTCTTCATGACCCTTTCATCTCCGGCCCCCAGCACTCTATCCTGTGACACACATCTTCCTTATTGGTTCCCTAGCGGCGTGGGAGCCTTTGTTGTAGTGCTGCGTGGGCCTCCATTTGCACCTCCTTTGTCCCCGTGCAGTGGGATTACTGTGCATGCTGCCTGGTCTTCTGTGGGCTCCGTGAGTTGCTAAGAACCCCCTCTGACTCCTACTCCTGGGTAGAGGCCGTCTGATCCTTCCTGGTCCCAAGCAGCTCCATTTTCTGCTAAGCGCGAGCTTTGCATGTGCCAAGGCTTGTTGGCGGACTCCAGCGACACAAACCAGACTGCAATCTTCCATCTGGAATGGGTCATCACTTGCACCAACCAGGAACCTGAATCCATCTTCTTGGGTGCAGTCCTGACCTTCTTCACCGGTGGTTCTTTTGCACTTTCATCCGGGTTAGCAGGGGCTCCTGTTCTCCCTGGACTCTTCTGTTCTTCTTGGACTTGGTCTCCTTCTTCCACAGGTCTTCAGGTTCAGGATTCCACTGTTGGTGTCTTGCAGTCTCTTCTGGTTCTTGCATTATCTTCTTTCTTGTGTTTCTGTGTGTTCTAGGAAAGTTACTGTGCTTTATTCCTGCTTTCCTGGGCACTGGGGTGGGTTCTAGAACTTACCTTTGATGTTTTCCAATACTCCCAATGCCCCTCTACACACTACACTTGCCTAGGTGGGAAAACGACATTCGCATTCCACTTTCTTAGTGTATGGTTTGTGTTCCTTATAGGCCCATTTCTAACTATTGTGATGTTCACTAATTGCACTGTTTTGTATCAGTTTTTATGCCTATTTCTGCATACTAGTGTATATAATTTGTGTATTACTTACCTCCTAGTCTCTATGGTATTTGCATTTGTGTCACCAAAATAAAGTACCTTTATATTTGTAACACTGAGTATTTTCTTTCAGGTGTGTGAGTACTGTGTGACTACAGTGGTAGTGCATGAGCTTTGCATGTTTCTTAGATAAGCCTTGGATGCTCAGCTACAGCTACCTTTAGAGAGCCTGGCTTCTAGACACTGCCTACATTTCACTAAAAAGGGATAACTGGACCTGGTATAAGGTCTATGTACCATAGGTACCCACTACAATCCAAGCCAGCCTCCTACAGTGGGTATTTCTAGTGATTTACTCCTGTTCTCCTGTTCGCTGGGGATACTTACCTTTGTGCTTCCCTGATACCCCCTGAGCCCCTCTACACACTCCACTTACCTAGGTGGGGGACCAACTCTCGCATTCCATTTTTTAGTATATGGTTTGTGCTCACCCTAGGGCCACTAGTCTCTATTGTGTTTTACACTATTTGCACTGTTTTCTAACTATTCTTATGCCTATTTCTGACAACTTGTGTATATAACTTGTGTATTACTTACCTCCTAAGGGAGTATTGCCTCTATAGCAGGAGCAGCTCCTCCATTAGGGCGGAGAAGAGTTGCCCCTCCCCGCCAGCAGCAGCAGGTGCAAAACCTTTGAAAGAAAAGGATAATAAACTTTGTTTATTATCCTTTTCTTTTAAATGGGTGGGGCCACAGGGGTGACGAGCAGCGAGGGGGAGTGCTCAGCACTCCCCCTCAGAGCGCATATATGGTTGGCCGGCCGTCTTCAGCCAGCCAAACATACACGAGCAGTGGGCTCTCTCCCGCCCGGCAACAGAGTTGCCGGGCTAGAGAGAGCCTACACAGGCTCAGAGTCTGCTTGGGAGTACCCTGGCTGGGTGCTCCCAGCCAGTCTTGACACTGCTCTGAGCAGCGTCAGGATTGGCCGCAGGGCAGGCTGGGAGCCGAGGAGCAAGGTAAGTGTTTTATTTTTTTTTATTTCATTTAATTTTAAAGTTTATTCCCTCCCCCTTGCACCGCCCCGCCCCTCCCACACTCCGCGACCTGCTCCTGCTTTATAAGATTTTGGTGCTGTTTTACCATAATAAAGTACTTTTAGTTTTGTAACACTGAGTGCATTCTTTCATGTGTGCAAGTGCAGTGTGACTACAGTGGTATTGCATGAGCTTTGGATGTCTCCTAGATAAGCCTTTGCTGCTCATTCACAGCTACCTCTAGAGAGCCTGGCTTTGAGACGCTGCCTACACTACACTAATAGGGGATACTTGGACCTGGTATAAGGTGTAAGTACCTTATGTACCCACCACACACCAGACCAGCTTCTTAAAGGGGGTTGGCCTTCTTTCCTGGGACCAGCAATGCAGGTTAGGACTGTCACTGCTACTTGCTTTCATGTAGAAAATTAGTAGGGTAGGTAGGGATGTTATACACCCTATTGTGACAACATGGTGGGACTCTTCTTTTGTTTCACCTTCCTGGTCACTGCTGTACTAACGCTCTTTCATTATCCTCATAATCACAATTCATGCTTTTATATGTAGAACGCAGTTGGTTCAATAAAATATATATTGAACCAAGATCCTGCTTCTGTTTGTCTTTGCATGTATAAGATTTGTATAACTGAGAGAAAGGATTGCGATCTGTTCCACCACAACTTCCTTAAGGAGTCTGTGTGTCATGTGATAGGTTGCCACAAATCACTCTTACCTTTGGTATTGGTGAGGTGGTGCTGGCTGGCCAGAACGGTTAGGCTGACAGCTGTCACTCGGTGTGGGATCAGACTCAGTCCCCCATACTAGGTGGTGCTGCCACCCAAAATCCAACTGTCTCATTACTACAACAGAAGTCTACGACGATACGTCATCGAACCATAAGAAGCCCTTACCTGTGTGCTGACGTCAGTTCCCCTTTTTCTGTGCGTTCGACACATAACAGTTATCTTACAGAGACTTCTAGCTGCGGTTTCCTTATGTTAGAATTTCCTGGCATGAGCTTGGAATCCTGGCACACGCCATCGAGTGGCGTGGTTTGGCTCCATGTGATGGCATCAGTGGAGCTGTCTGTGATGTCACGGTCACCTATAAAGGCACCACTCAAGTGCACGTACATCAGTTATTTTTCTTTTGTGACAGTTAAAGTGCAGTTCTGGAATCAAACTACCCTCTGTCTTTTTGACAGGCCTTTTGTTGACCCTTTTGTCTAAGACGTTTTTTTCTCTGTGTGAGGATGACATCTAGGAAGATGGGGTTCAAGCTGTGCAGCGCCTGCCACCGCCACCCCACAAGGTATTTCTCTGGTGCTTAGACTGAGACCACAACTCAAAGTTATGTTCCGACTGCTGGCCCATGGCTGCTGCAGTTCATGGCAGCCTGGCTCTGGACTTCAGTGGGCACGATTCCTTGGAGGTCACGGTCGCAGTCGAGGAGGAGGTCGCAGGACCGCTGTAGGAGCGTCTCACTCAAGGGTCCTGCAGGCACTCAGGGAAGAGGCAGAAGAAGAAGTCCAAGTGGACTTCGACTTCTCCTCGCCCTTCAACTGATGAGGCGATTCTGAAACATCGACGTTCCAGGCACTGTCAGCTGAACCGTTGTCAGGGCTGACTCCGAGACTCCCCCCTTTCCGCGAGCAAACCCTGCGCAACTGAAAAAGTTTTACGAGGCCATGCATCTTATATTTAAGTGGGTTGTCCCCATTGGCATGCCTTTGGGCCCTGTGGGGTCGGCAGAGGCCCCATCAGGTTCCACGCAGGTGGCCTCCTCCGGCGTCACTCCTGACGTCAACGCTCCCGGCACCACCGGCACCCACTGGTGGTGCTATCTTCATTCTAATAATAGATTAACTGACCACAACAGGTGTCAGATCATTGCTTGAGCCTTTCTATGATCAGCAGGTACTGGTGAGGAATGGGCTGGGTCTCAGGACTCTCTAGAGTCCCATTTGGAGTAAATGGACTAGAATGAGGGGTTAGGAGAGACCAGTGGACTGGATACATCTCTGGATACTGGCATGCTCTCACCTCCTAAGGTGGCTACAGAGGAGGGAGCATTGTATGTAATGGTGGTGCGTAGGGCAGCTAAGGTCATGGACCTAGATCTGCCTAGGGTGCCGGTCAGGACTAACCTCCTGACGAGGTGCTTCAGTTGGGGATTTCCACATGGGAACTAATGTTACCGTTTAATGAAGCCTTCACGGATGCCCTGCTGGGCCCATGGTCCAAACCCAGGATAGGGGCTCCTGTAAAAAAGACAGTTGGCAGCCCCTATCGCCCAGCTCTGGATGATCCTAGCTTCCTCACGCAGAACCCTGCACTGCCCATGGTGCCTTCCCTTCCGTCCCTCTTGATATGGAATCCAAGAGGCTAAACCATCTTGGGATGAAGATGTTTTCTTCCTCTAGCCTGGCATTGAGGTCAGTAAACACCTCATGCCTATTGGGTCGTTTATCCCATACTTTATGGGATACAATGGCACAGGTGCTGCCTCAGGTCCCGGATGACATGCATGCCGCTCTCTCACAAGCAGTCAAAGATGGGAGAGATGCAGCCAAGTTTACTATCAGGTCTGGATTGGAAACAACTGACTCGCTGGATAGAGCAATTTCATCATCACTTTCTGGCTACGTACATCTGGTTTTTGGGGGGATTTTCAGGCAAACCTCATGGACATGCTCTTCAATAGGTCCCGCCTATTTGGCGAAAAGGCAGACTCAGCACTGGGGAGCTTCAAGGACTCCCGGGCTACAGTCAAGTCCTTCCGCCTATCGCCCCTTTCAAAGCTTCGGCAGGGGCGGCGTACCACGACACCACAGACCAGCCACTGTCCTCTGCCAGGCCAACATCTTGCACTATGATGCGGTTGTGGTGCCTTCAGACCCAGAGGATCTGGCCAGAAGTCATCCACCACCCAGCCCCCCACTTCTACAATGTCCAAGCCCTCTTAGTGTAATTCTGCAAGTCCATGTGCATCCAATTAGAGGAAGGATTCAATTTCATCTCCCTCACTGTCAGTCCATATTATCGGACAAATGGGTCTTGCAGATCATACAGAAGGGCTATTCCATCCCTTTCTAGACTTTGCCTTCTGTATGCATCAGTCCATCAAAAAAACGGCTGATTGAGGATCACTTAGTTTTGCTTCCCAAGGAAATTATGGCTTTCTTGGCCAAGGGAGTCATAGAAAGGGTCCCAATATCAGAAGTAGGCAGAGGTTATTATTCCTGGTACTTTCTGATACCCAAAAAGAACAAGAGCTTTTGCCCGATTCTGGATTTGTGGGATGTCAATCTCTTCCTCAAAAAGGAGAAATTAAAGATGCTCACTCTGGCTCAGGTCTTGTCTTCCCTGGAACAAGGAGACTTGATGGTAGCATTGGATTTAGGATGCGTATTTCCGTATTCCCTTCCTGCCTGCACACAGGTGTTACCTGAGGTTCAAGGTGGGCTACAAGTATTTTCAGTTTACCATGCCCTCCTTCGGTCTCACCAGTGCTCCTCATGTGTTCACCAAAGTGACGGCAGTGATAGCAGCTCATCTGCGCAGGTTAGGGGTTTCAGTCTTCCTCTACCACGATGACTGGCTGTTGAAGGCTCCTTTACCCCAGGCTGTTGTCACCCACCTTCAGACTATGGCGAACCTCCTACATTAACTGGGTTTCACTATGACCATGCCGAAGTCACACCTGACTCCCTCTCAGATGGCCCCTTTCATCGGAGCTGTTCTGAACACAGTGCAGTTTTGGGCCTATCCTCCCGAGCAGTGAGTCCAGGATATCTAGGTTATGATTCTGATGTTTCAGCCTCTATCCTGTATTTCGGTGAGATAGACTCTGAGGCTGCTGGGCCTCATGGCCTCCTACATCCTATTGGTAAAACATGCCAGATGGCATATGTGGGCTCTTCAGTGGGACCTGAAGTTCCAGTGGGCTCAGTGTTGGAGGCTGGCCCTCTATGCAGTGTACAAAAACCAAGTACACTATGCAGAGGGTCTGAACAATCACATGTTAGTTATCTGGGGTAAAAATCAAACCACGTAATGCTCTAATTTTTAAGGTAGCTGGTAAAGCAGTTAGGCTAATACTGGAGATGTGCTACGTATTTGCTGTACTCACAAATCCAATCATGCACCACACACACTGAATGAATAACTCGAGAGAAGAATTTATAAAAATACTTCAGACTTTTATATAATTTTAAGACCAAGATCTTTAGAATAGGTTAAGTACTTTTCTTGTTATAGACATTTTGAACGTGCACCACTTGGAATAGAATAATTAAGTCCACTTAGTCCGTATCATCACAAGAGTATCTTCTCTTTATTAGGTTTTCCTTGAATGTAAAAACAAAACAGCCAACGGGTTTCGTCCTTTCCAAAGGACTTCTTTAGGGCTGAAATATGATAAAAGACATGCATAACCTAAGTGTATATACATAAAAAATGTAATACACAAACTGTATATATACAAAAATTACATGTAAATATAAACAAACACATAAGATACATCACTAACATTTTAAATTAATATAAAGGCAGGGGACAAACACAACAAAGTATACTAAATTACTTGTATACATATATGACATCCATATTAAAGTAAGAAAAAAAGGGGAAAAACCAATCCGAGCTTTTAGAAAAACAAGACAGGCAGCAATTAACAAAAGGTTGTACACCTGAGAAAAAGGATCTAGCGAAAGAACATAAATGCTAAATATTAATTTTATTAGACCAGTGTTGATAGTCATAAGCAATACCAAAGAAAACAATGAAGCAGAAGATGACAGCAGTGTAAGAAAGAACATTGCTAAAACTCAACAAAGTTTATTAAGGTTGTATGTAGCAATTAATTTTTTTAAATAATCACATATCTTAGTTGTCTAGTGGTAATGACAAAAAGGGAGATTGTACCTCATATATATATGGAATTTGATATTTCCTCACATCCTGGCAATTTTTAGTATCATTAAAGAGGACAAATGGAAGAGACATAAAAAGGAAAATAGAAGAAAAATAAAATAAATGCGCCTTCTAATCCTAAGGCAATAATAAATATGATTCCCCTTAGATGATGAAATGTTAAACCTTCTTCTTATTGGGCTAAGATGGCATAATATATAACAGCATAAAAACTGCCTCTAAGACGACCAATGAATAAAGAAAGCCAAAAAGTATAAAGAACACTATAAACGTACAAGTAACTTTTTTTGTTATGACTTTTTAAATTTTAGCAAAGATAGTCTTTCTGCGCGTAATTACGCACCATTGGAATCAATAGGCAGTCACTTTTAAAAATGCACTCAAAATCGAACGGTTGAGTTACCAGTCTCTTCTTTTGCAGGGTGATCACAGTGAGTGGTGGGCACCTTGTGCCAGCTGGAGAGCTTCGGGCAGCTCCCGGTTCTGGCTAGAGCAGCGCTGTAAAACTTATTGGCACAGGCCACCTGGATGGGCCACTTGGAACAGGAGATGATTTGCAAAGTCAAAGTGGTGCCTGGGAGTCCCCTTTGGCTGTCGAGGTCACAAGGGGTTGAGGACCCGAGGCACACAGCAGAACCCGCGATGCAAGGCCCAGGGCGGCCAGGTGCGGGGTGTTTTGGAGGTCTTGGATACTGTGCGCAACGAAGTCCACTGGAGCCGGGGGTAAGTCACTTTGGGGGTTGCTTGCAGGACAACGGGGGCATTCTGGTCGGAGGTCCGGGGTGTTCCTGAAGTCCCTCGACTGGGGCTTCCTCCTGATCCTTTGTCAGCTCAGGGGGAGCTGGTTTTCTCCTGGTCCGACATCAGCTGACCAGGACCCAGGGTATTGCTCTATCTTGGCCACTAGGGTTTGCAGCGCCACCAGACTTGGTACAGTAGAGGGGCACTTCTGGTCTGTCGTCTGTGTGTCGTTTGGTTCAGCTGTGACTTCCGGTTGCGGAGATATTGGCGATTCAATGAAGTGTCCTTCACTGGTTTCTTGATCTTTTGCAGTTTACTTGATTTTCTTGAGTGGTGCCTCCACTCAGGAGGGCGATCTGTGGTGGTCCTTGAAGCCTGGAGGTCCCATGGGTTTCTTGGGGTTGGTCCAGTGTTCAGCTCCTCTGCTGTTGTGATTGTCGTGACTCTGGTGCCGCAAGCAGGGGTCTTGGCGCCTCCTCTGATGCAGCAGGTCCTCATTTCTCCTCCTGGTGGTTTCTCTTATGCTGGTCTTCTTGTCTTCTTGGAATCCTTTTCAAATCTAATCTCTTGGTCTAGGGGAGCCCACTAAATACTGAATTTAGTGGGTGTTTTAGGGGAGCCTGTTAGTGTCCAATCGGGCACTTACCCTTGGGTGGCTACACCCACTATAGTGACCACTTCCTGTTGGAAGGATCACTTCCCTAAACTTCATTGGCTGTTGTTCTCCATTCCAGGAGGGAGAAAACTGAATCAGAGGACCTACTTTGCAAGCAAGCCCTTAGAGGTGGTGCATGCTCAGTGAGGCCACTCCTCCTACCCTTTCTCTGGTTTCCCCCCTTTGCTCACACCAAAAGTGGGAGTTTGCAAAGGGGGAAGCCCTCTGCTGCTAGCAGCAGGCCTGGAGGCTCGAGTTTCAGGGGCTGTAGCCCTTTGAAGCACACCGCCAGGGTATTGCACATTCTAGAGGGAGGGGGAGTTAGCTTCTCCACCCAGGAAAGGCATTGTCTTACAAACCAGAGAGCCAGGGCTCTCTCCCAGGTTTGTATATTGGCTGTCTGGAGTGGCAACTGGATGGAACCAGCCAGCAACTCTGCCAGTTAGGGTTAGCTTTTGCCGGGGGCACCTCTAGGGTGGTGTTTTGCTTTCCTTGTCTTATGACCGAGCTGACAAAACTTCTCTGGAATGCACTTCCTAGTTTAAAGAAGACATTTATTATCACTTCACCACGAGGTTCCTGAGAGACGAGATTAGTAGGTTGGAAGCACACGTTTAAAAGTAGTCACAGCAATGAGCACACGTTTAAAAGTAGTCACAGCAATGAAAGCAAAATATATCAAAGTACTTCTCAATTGCAATGTACACAGCAAATACATGTGATTATATTATAGCATAACTTTAAAGCAAAGAATAAAAGTAAAAATTCATCACTGTAGGGCCTATCATTGCTCGTCATCTTTCTCATGCCTGCAAGTTGATGACTCCTGTTCAACTGCAAGAAAGAGATTTTCCACCCTTACGGGAGGTCAGGCAGCTGACGTCTGCTCCTGACTGAAGTCCTGGAAAATTCCCCCTTGCTGCTGCCCAGGGAACCTGTAAAAAACCTGCTAACAGGCCCTTTCCTCCAATCACAGCCGGAAAAGAACAAGCTGGAGAGTGGCCAAGTCTCCAAGCTCGCTCGTTCCCAGGGCTGAGCAGAGAGGAAAACACAAAATATACGCTGTCTTATCACGCTAGGGTCCAGTGTGAACACAATAAGAAAAACACAGCTTGGTCTACCATGTGGAAAAACACAGCTCATCTGCAATGTCTCCACTGCAAGTTCTAACTCCACGATAAAGCCAATAGGCAGCTAACCTAAATACAAAATGTAATGTCTAATGCCACGTTAAAGCCAATAGGCAGCTAAACTGAATACAGAATGTAATGTCTAATGCCACGTTAAAGCCAAAAGGCAGCTAAACTGAATACAGAATGTAATGTCTAATGCCATGTTAAAGCCAATAGGCAGCTAAACTGAATACAACATGTAATGTGCTACTGGTGAACATTGAACAACTAATATGCGCAGTGGTGAAACACAAAGTCATTGGTCAAACACAATTAATGGCATAACATATCCACCCAATGACCAATTACTTTTGTTTACATTCCTCTTATTTCAAACAAAAACAAAAGAACAAACACATTATAAGCAAATCAGGTTTGAATGATAAAAGCAATCACTGTAAAGCAATGGAAGTGGATTAAAATATTGATCTCATAACCTTTCAAATCAGATACGTCTACAATGAAAAGGCTGAAGCTTATATACTCTAACTGATTGAATAGTGTCTCTAAAATAGCAAGTTGATGTAGCATGAGTTCTACTCATGTAAAGGTACACGGTCCATCTGAAAGGTTTGCTGGAATGTAAGTGAAAGTCAGGTTTCCACACGAAAAAAGAGACAGCTAACTGACAATGTTGCTTAGTGAGACTGGCAGCAGTCATCCAATAATAAGCCATGACTTAGTTCCAGTGGAAGAATGTAATCAAACAAGTTGACAAACTTTATATTGATCCCATGTAGAACTTGAACTGAAGGCGCCAGTTACGCAAAATTGATCCATGGGGTTTGTACTTTAATCAATCAGGTTCAGGTTGGGGGTGCGGTCCCTCACCCGACCCCACATGCAAACACCCAAAGGGAGACCACACAGCACACTCATGGTCAGTGGCGAGTCGTGGGAGGATCTGCAAAAGAAAAAAGTATGACTTGCAAATAACATTTGTCATCTGGAATATGTTCCCATTTTTCGTGTCGTGGTTTTATGATCAGCAGGACGTTATTGGGGCCCTTTGTTATGATTTTTGCAGGTTCTGGAGGGTCATTTGGGGAGTCAACCCACACCTTATCACTGAGGTTTTTATCTGCTTCCCTTTCCTTGCACTGTCAGAAGGGCTGGGGCAGACTCCTTCCTTACCAAACCTCCATTTACTGCACATATGACAAGTTGGGCAATTCTGTCTCCAATCTGTATGAATGAATTAGATTCTCTTCTAGTTATCAGCATAATTTTGATTTCTCCTTGGTAATCTGCAGCAATCACTCCCCCTAAAACCTGATCAATTTGCCATATCTGTCCTGGTAACTTTCCTCTCCCCAGCTGATCTTTGACTGTTTGTGGGACAGATTGCTGTTGTGTGTGCTGACAAATAGGACATTGCAAAATCACAGCTTTTATCAAATCTAGGGGAAGGTGCATCTCTCTAATCTCTGCCCACCTGCAAGTGGCTTTTTCTCCCAGATGTCTACATTTCTGGTGCACCCACTTAGCCATCCCCACTAAGTCAGAATTCTGGGTTGACACTGTCTGTCTTTGCACTTTTCTCTTTAACATCTGCAAGGGAATTGAACCAGTTATGTGCAAGCCATGTGGAAAACCAAACGGCTAATCCATTGGCAGTGAACCAGGAATCAGTGTAAACATGACACGTCTCAAGCAGCTCTTGCTTTAACGTCTGACACACATTGTACAACTCTGTATATTGGTTACTTTTTCCTTCTCCTGTGGTAGACAACAACTTTTCAGTAACTGGATTGTATGACACTGCTTTCCATTGTCTTTTAGTACTCATGCATGTTGATGAATCATTAGTCAAACAAACACGCTTTTTATCCTCAGGGGACAAGAATTCAAATGGTGCACTCAATTTCACTGGTGACTCTTTTACCTGTGTTACTCCCTGCACCCTCTCCTCATCCTGTAAAGGGGCTTGTGACACCTGTTCATGTAGGGCTGCTGTGACTCGAGCCCTGTTTTGTATGTACCAGATCCAGTGTATGATATTAGCCTCTTGTGCCTTTCCTATACTGTGAGATTTAGGTGAACTCATCACCCACTGCATGATTGATAGTTCAGGTTTCAGAATTACATTATCATTTAATGCCATTTGCTCAGTATTCACTAGAGCCCAATAACAAGTCAAAAGCTGCTTTTCAAAAGGAGTACAGAGCTCCGCAAAGTCAGATAGTTTTCTAATCCAAAGCTCCAGGGGCACTCTTGTCCTCCCCTGTCTCTGCCACATATTTAAGTTGGTATATGGTCCCTGATTTACATGTAAATCAGCATTTCCCTCTTGCACTGCATACAAATCTAAAGTCTGTTGAATTATTTGTTTTGCCATGTCAAAAGCACGCAGCTGCTTCTCACTCCATTTAATCTCATGTTTTTTCCTAGTTTCTTTGTACCAAAGTGTTAAGATTTTACTCAGATGACGGCTATACTGTTTCCAAACATCAAACAAGCTCATGAAACTCGGTGTCTCTTGCTTAGTGCAAATAGTAAGAAACTCTAAAATCTTTTGTTTTACCTGTGACAACATCTGTCTATTTTCTGGATTCCACTGAATTCCCAGAAACTGCACATTTTGCGACAATACCTCTGCCTTGTCTGAATTAATTTTACACATCGTACTTTGCAAAAGCGGTCTGAATATGACATCGTCAACTCCGTGCTCAGTGTAATCTTTTAAGGAATGCACTTGAACTCCTGCCAAAAACCGTGGCTGCTCTGCACACGGAGACCTACACTCTGCTCATGAGGCTCACACTGGCCCCCACCTTTTTTAACCTCCTCATTACTGGAATGGGAAAAAACAGATTCTCCTGCAACAGCTTTATAAATTTCAGTTTTATCTTGCAACAATTTGTTCTGGCTAATTGGCTCACGTAAATTCTTATAAGGCAGTTTAACTTCACATGCATTTCCAAACATGGTCTGCCGTGCTTCTTTAATTCTCTAAATAACAAAAACAATTACACTTTTAAAACGTGCACCTCCAATCTCTAATTCGACTCCCAGACTGACGACACACAACAAAATGTTTTACTTTCCTTGTCTTATGACCGAGCTGACAAAACTTCCCTGGAATGCACTTCCTAGTTTAAAGAAGACATTTATTATTACTTCACCACGAGGTTCCTGAGAGACGAGATTAGTAGGTTGGAAGCACACATTTAAAAGTAGTCACAGCAATGAAAGCAAAATATATCAAAGTACTTCTCAATTGCAATGTACACAGAAAATTCATGTGATTATATTATAGCATAACTTCAAAGCAAAGAATAAAAGTCAAAATTCATCACCATCGGGCCTATCACTGCTTGTCATCTTTCTCATGCCTGCAAGTTGATGACTCCTGTTCAACTGCGAGAAAGAGATTTCCCACCCAAACGGGAGGTCAGGCAGCTGACGTCCGCTCCTGACTGAAGTCCTGGAAAATTCCCTCTTGCTGCTGATCAGGGACACCGTAAAAAGCCTGCTAACAGGCCCTTTCCTCCAATCACAGCCGGAAAAGAACAAGCTGGAGAGTGGCCAAGTCTCCAAGCTCGCTCATTCCCAGGGCTGGTCAGAGTGGAAAACACAAAATATACGCTCTCTTATTACGCTAGGGTCCGGTGTGAACACAATACGAAAAACACAGCTTAGTCTACCATGTGGAAAAACACAGCTCATCTGCAATGTCTCAACTGCAAGGTCTAACTCCACGATAAAGCCAATAGGCAGATAACCTAAATACAAAATGTAATGTCTAATGCCACGTTAAAGCCAATAGGCAGCTAACCTAAATACCAAATGTAATTTCTAATGCCACGTTAAAGCCAATAGGCAGCTAAACTGAATACAGAATGTAATGTCTAATGTCACGTTAAAGCCAATAGGCAGCTAAACTGAATACAAAATGTAATGTTTAATGCAATGTTAAAGCCAATAGGCAGCTAAACTGAATACAACATGTAGTGTGCTACTGGTGAACATTGAACAGCTAATATGCGCAGTGGTGAAACACAAAGTCATTGGGCAAACACAATTAATGGCATAACAGGTGGCCCCTAGGTACATTTAAAATTAAATCCAATACTGTTATCAGTTTGGATTTAATATTCTGAGTTGTTTGATACCAAACAACCCAGGGTGCAGAGTGGCAGTTATGTAGCTGGGGAACTCATGTTTGACCAGTGCCCAGTACACACATTAAAATGGCTGCTCTGTTCACTCACTATATCCTAGGTTTAGTAAGGACACAGTGGGGGCATATTGCTCATGCGGCTATGCCCTCACATATAGTATGGTGAAAGACCTGCTAGTGGGGTGACTTACCCATAACATATGCAGTGTATGGTGGACAGGGCACACAGAGAGTGTGCCATGTCAAGTTTATCTTTTTAGGGTTGCCCCAGTACACTCTGCAATGGCAATGCTGAATGCATCTGGGTGCAGGGCCCTTAGGGGTGGCACAATCAGTGCTGCTGCCCCAGGGGCCTACTCTTAATATCTCTTGCCCTGGGTACTGGGGTACCCATTTACTAGGGACTTACAGGGGTATTTAAGAGTATAACCAATTGTGCCAAGCATCAAAACAGTTTTAAGGAAAGAGCTTTGGCCCAGAGAACCTGTTTAGAAAGGGCCCTGGGCACTACCAACTTCTAGAACACATCAACATCGGTCAAAAAGTGGGGGCTAACCATGCCACAACCGGACGCTCCAACTCGAACTGGACTTGTCCCCTTCCTTTGCAGGTCCTCTTCTGTCAGGATCCACGTTTGGGTTTTTCCAGTCTTGGTGGGGTCTTGTATAATCCTCTTCCAAAGTCCTCCTATTGGTTTTGGGGAAAACCAGGTACTTACCTCTGCTCTCTTGGTTGCTGGTGGTCACTCCAGTACTCACCTCTTGGGTTTCCTAGTTCCACCAGCTTCCCTCTATTGATTCCACTTTCTTGGTTGGGAACTGCCTTTCACAATTTACTTTTTAAGTATACGGTTTGGCCCTCACCTAGGGCCCTCACTATTTGCTATTGCTTTTACCAATGCCTATTGCTTTCTATGCTATTTACTGACTGTTAATGCGTATATAATAGTGTGTTTACGTACCTCCAGTTGGGGTATTGCCTATACAGTATTTTAGTATTTGTGTTACTCTAATAAATTACCTTTATTTTTGTAACACTGTGTGGTTCTTTCATGTGTGGAAGTGCTGCATGACTATAGTGGTATTGCATAATTTTAGCATTTCTCCTAGATAAGTATTTGCTCCTCATCCACAGCTACCACTAGAGAGCCCTGGTTTCCTAGACACTGCCTACACCTGACTAATAGGAGATACCTGATATAAGATGATAACACCATAGGTGCTCCCCACACACCAGGCCAACTTGGTCGAGCAGTTAGGGCAATCTTGGAGAAGTGCAAAGCATTTGTTGTACTCACAGCACCAATCTTGCAACTGACACTCTCAAAGGAATAACTTGCGGCCAGTTTATAAAACTACGTCATGTTATATATTTAAGACCAAGATCATCAGAAAAGTACTTTTCGAGATATGAATTTTTGAAGTTTAATAAAAAATAGTATTTTTATGTGTAATTACGCACCATAGGAATCAATAGAAGATCACCTTTAAAAATACATATAAAATCATACAGTTGGTTTACCGAGTTCTTCTTTTGCAGATTGGTCGAGGTCATCGGTGGGCACACTGTGCCAGCTGGAGAAGTTTGGGCGGCTCCTGGTTCCAGTGGGAGAAGGGCTCTAGACTTATAGCAGGGCCATTGCGAGGGACCACTTGGAAAAGCTCTGCACAGGTAAGTTTAAAGATGGTTCTTTGGGGTCCCCTTGGTTGGAGCAGGGCCATTGCGAGGGACCACTTGGAAAAGCTCTGCACAGGTAAGTTTAAAGATGGTTCTTTGGGGTCCCCTTGGAGTGTCAAGGTTGCAAGGGGTGAGGGACCCTTAGGGCATAGCAGGTTCTTCATCACAGGGCGGCCGGGTGCAGAACGAATCAGTGAGCCAGGAGCTGTGCGCAAGGATGCTCTCAGGACCAGGAGGTAAGTTGGTTCACAGGATAATGGGGGCACCCTGGCGGGAGGTCTCGGTTGCTTCTGGTGTTGCTTCCCTGGGCTTCTTCCTGGTCCTTTTGCAGCCTCGGTTGGGCCGTTTTTCTGGATGTCCGACATTAGCTGACCAATACCCAGGGTATTGGCACGATTTTGCCATTGGAGGTCACAGAGCCACCAAACTTTGCACATTGGCAGAGTTTGTCCTCGTGGTTGTCGGAATGCAACTTGGTCCAGCTGTGCATCCCGTTCAGGAGTTAGCAGTTGGTTGGTGAAGTGACCCTCACTAGCTTGATGGTTTCCTTGGGTTTTAGAGTGGTACCTCCACTCTGGATGGAGTTCTCTGGCGATTTGTGAAGCCTGGAGGTCCTCTGGGGTTTTTGTGGAGTTGTCCAGTTGTCTACCGGCTCCTCAGAGGTGATTGTTGGGTCCTGGGTGCAGCAGGCAGGGTTTGGCACCTTTTCTTGGGTGCAGCACTTCCGCTTTGGATCTTCTTGGTGCTGGTCTTCTTTTGTCTTTTGAACCTGACTTCCTGGTCTGGGGATGCCCTCTTAATACTAAATTTAGGATGCATTTAAGGGGGAACCTGGTAGTGGCCAGTAGTTCATCTAACTTAGGGTGGCTGCACCCACTAAGTGACCACTTCCGATGGGCAGAGGTCACATCCCTGTACCTGGTTGGCTATTTTCCTTCCATCCCAGAAGGAGAAAAATGAAATGGAGTGTCCACCTGGCAGGCAACACCTTAGGGGTGGTGCAGGCCAGGTGGGGCCACTACCCCTATCCTTCGTATAGTTTTCCTGTTGTTGTTCCCGCCAAAACTGGGGGTTTGCAATGGGAGCGGCCATCTGCTGCTAGCAGCAGGCCTGGAGGTTGAGTTTCAGAGGCGGTACGCCCTTTGAAGCTCACTGCCATGGCACTGCACATTCCTGAGGGAGGGGTTGTTAGCACCTCCACCCAGGAAGGGAATTGTTCTACAATCTAGAGAGACAGATCTCTCCCCCAAGGTTGTAGATTGGATGTGTGGTGGTGACAGGCTGGATAGAACCAGTCAGCAACCATGGCACAGTAGTTAGATTTTTGCAGGGGTCACCTTTAACATGACCACTGGATACATTTTATAATAAATCCAACAATAGTACCAGTTTGGATATATTATTCTGAGTTGTTTAATACCCAACAACCCAGGGTTCTGAGTGGCCATCATGTAGCTATGAAACGTGTACTGACCAGTGTCCAGCATATGCATTTAAAATGGCTGCTCTGTTCACTCACTATGTTCCACGTTTGGGAAGGACAAACTGGGGACATATTGCTCATGCAGCTATGCCCTTACATACAGTATAGTGCACCCTGCCTTCGGGCTGGAAGGCCCGCCAGAGGGGTGACTTATCTATATTGTAGGCAACGTGTAGCGGACAGGTAACACAGGTGCAATTTTTAGGGAAAGAGCACTGGCACTGGGAGCCTGGTTAGCAGGATCCTAGGGGAGGGCCAAACCATATTCTAAAATAGTGGAATGCGAAGAGAAGTCCCCCTTCCAAGGTTATGGAGTAGTTAGAGGGGAGCTGAGAGAACTCAGGACCCCAAGAGGTGAGTACCTTAGTGATCCCCAGGGACCAAGAGAGCAGATGTAAGTAACTGGTATTCCCAGGGACTAACCAGAGGACTTAGAAAATGGATTGCACAAGAACAGGAACAGACCAGAGGAGCCCAAAGGTGGATTCTGGAAGAAGAGAACCTGCAACAGAAGGGGACAAAGTCCAGTCCACGATGGAGTGTCCATTCGGGGCAAGAGCCATTACCCACCCTTCTATGGAGGAAGATCTAGATCGACAGGGGAAGGAGAAGAGCATCTGTGGAGCCCAGGAACCGTAAAGAAGTCCTTGAAGTGGTGCGGATGATGTCCCACATCAGTTGCTGGTTTGTAGAAGGTCAGTGGTTATGAGAACCACCAACAAGCCTTGGCAAATGTCCAGCAAGGTCCAGGGAACTCGACCCAAGGAGGGGAGTCTGGGGTGACACTCAGCAGTCAGGAGAGCCAGCAGAAGCGGTCACAGCCCCCACAGGCAACCCACTGGCAGCAAGCACAGCAAGTCCCAGTGAGGCCGGGTGAGCAAACCTGAAGAGGAGACCCACGTCACTGGAGCAGCCGAGCGGATACTGTGCTTTGCAGGGAAGAAGTGCTCGGGCCAGGGCTACACAGAGCCTCAAGATCCCTTGGAGCAGGAGCAAACAGGCCTTGGTAACTGCAAGAGTCGCAGTGCACAGGGGTACTGCCTTGCAAAGACAGGCAAGGGCTTACCGCTCCCAAGTTGGACAGCCGGCAGAGAGGAACAAGGGGACCACTCCAAACCACCGCCTTTGATGCAGGATCCACGCAGTTACGGAGGAGAGCAGATCCACGCAGCCCGTCGTTGTTGCAGTTCGTGCCTGCAGATGCAGGGGAGTGACTCCTTCACTCCAAGAGAAATTTCCAGTTACTTCTTGGTGCAGGCTGACATCTCGCCGACCTCAGAGGATGTACAGCCAGGGAAATATTGCAGTTGGTGGAAGGAGCCGGAGAAACAATGTTGCAAAGCGGAGTCGTCACTGAATTTGCAGATTGTTGGTTCCTGAAGACTCCAGTTGCGGTTCCAGTGGCCAGAAGATGAAGTAAACGATGCAGAGGAGTCCTGATGGAATCTTGCACGTTAAATCCGAGGACCCACCCAGGAGGGAGACCCTAAATAGCCCAGGAAAGGGGATTGGTCAACTAACAAGGTGACCACCTATCAGGAGGGGGCTGTGAAGTCATCTGCCTGACCTGGCCAGTCAGATGCTCCCAAGGGCCACTGCCCATCATGCATTCAAGATGGCAGAATCAAGTGGACAACTGGAGGAGCTCTGGGCACCACCTCTGGGTGGTGATGGACAGGGGAGTGGTCACTCCCCTTTCCTTTGTCCAGTTTCGTGCCTGACCAGGGACCAGGCATCCCTGGACTGGTGCAAACTAGTTTATGCAAGGAGGGCACCAAATGTGCCCTACGAAACAAACTGGTGACTTGGGGAGGCTACCCCTCCCATGCCTTGAACACCTATTTCCAAGGGAGAGGGTGTTACCTCCCTCTCCCACAGAAAATCTTTTGTTCTGCCTGTCCTTGCCTGAGCTGGTCAAGCAGCAGGAGGCCAGAAACCTGTCTAAGGGGTGGCAGCAGCACGGGCTGCGCGGAAAGCCCCATAAGAATGGTTGGAACAATACTTGGGGACCTCTCAGGAGCCCAAGCATGCATGGAATCACACAACCAATACTGGCAACAGTATTGGGGTATGATTCTGACCTGGTTGATACCAAACATGCCCAGGTTCGGAGTTACCATTATGTAGCTGGACACAGGTAGTGGCCTATGTCCAGTACACACGTCAAATGGCTTCCCCGCACTTAGGACATCCTGTACAATGGAACTGGGGTTAGTAGGGGGCACCTCTGCTCCTGCAGGGGTGCCCTTACACACAGTTACCTGCACCTTGCCCTCTGGGCTAGGAGGGCTTACAAAAGGGGTGACTTACAGTGACCTGTGGTGAAAGGGTGTGTGCACCTTTTCATGCAGGTTGCAATGACAGGCCTGCAGATACATTTTGCATGGGCTCCCATAGGTGGCATAATACATGTTGCAGCTCCTGGAGAACCCTTGTGCCTCAGTGCCCTGAGTACCAAAGTACCTTATACAAGGGACTTATATGGGGGAACCAGTGTGCCAATTGTGGGGTGTGCAAAGTCCTAAGTAACCAAATTTACAAGGAGATAGCACGATTACTGGGGTCCTGGTTAGCAGGATCCCAGTGAAAGCAGTCCAAGCATACTGATAGCAGGCAAGAAGTGGGGGTAACCATGCCAAAAAAAGGGTACTTTCCTACACACAGGACAAAAGATGCACTCTGGTAGAAGGTCCTGGTTGCTTCTGGAGTCCCTCAACTAGGGAACCTGATTAGCAGGCTACATCATACATCAGGCAAAACGTGGCAGCTAACCATGTCAAAAAGAGGCCTTTTGCTCACACTGGGCACACTGCTGATCCCACCTGGAGACTGGCTATGCCAGTACTAACTGGAGCAGTGCTCGGGGGATTCTTTTTGGGGCAGGCCAAGTCTCCAGTTTGGTGTCCTTTCTGTTTACCATTGTGACAGCAGGAATTTTGGGGATCAGAGTTTTTACTTTTGTACCCATGTGAAAATTATTAAGAGACTCTGGCCCACCCTCCAGAGCAGGTTTTTGGGGCACTTGAGAAGACTCTTTATTTTTTATTCTTAGGTGTCTTACCACCTTTCCCTTGGGGATGCTTTGTAACCCTTTTCTTTTGGTCACCCCCAGTGGACGTCTGGGCCACCCTTGTCTTGACACAAGTGTCTGCGTTCTTTCTCAATTCTTTGGGAGAAATTGGACCTAGGTCTACTAGATTTTGATGCAACTTGTCATTGACTCATTGGCAGTTACTCAAAAGATGTTCTTTCATAAATTATAAAGCACATCATAGTAATGCACTCCACTGCCAGTTATCCAACCATGTAGTTTTTTCACTGAGTAGTCTACAGAATCAACCCAGGACTGGCTCGAGGTTTTGTGAGCCTACCTGAACCTAATTCTATACTCCTCAGTGGTGGACCCAAAGCCCTCAATCAGGGTAGCCTTCTTGTGGTCATAGTATTCAGCAACTGCACCAGTGAGCGTGAGGAGCCTATCCCTACACTTATCAGTGAATAGTTCCCAAAGGAAAGCTCCCCAATGAGACTTTTTCAATCTTCTGGTTCCACAAGCCCTCTCAAAGCCTGGAAACTACTTGGTGATGTCATCACCTTCCTCATACTTGGGGACAATCCCTTTGGGGATTCTAGGGGTATCAGAATCCTCTCTGTCCCTAATTGTTGTATTGCTGCCACCATTATGGGTGCTAAGCCCATGTCTGCCCTCTCCCTTTCTATAGCCAGGAGCTTTTTTATCCAAAGCTAATCTTTTGGCCTTCCTTGCTAAAAGGAGGTCCTCTTCATGTAAGCACTATCCTTGGAGTCAGGGACATTTAGACCTTCTCCTACCTAGTTAGGTTAGGAGGGAGGAGTTCATCCTCCTGATCCCTAACTTTTTCCCCATCTGAGGGGAGGTCTTAATCCTTAGCAGGGTGTTCCCTTGTATACTCTGCCAGGAGCTCCTGGAGCTTCACCTTGGTAGGGTTGGAACCAGCTTTTATGTTTTTCAGTCTGCAGACGGACCTTTACTCTCTCAATTCAAGATGGAGGTAAGGGGTGAGGTTGAGCTTCCCAATCATGTCCTCTGAGCCATTCTTTTTGTTGCTAAAGTTGAAGATTACTTTTAGGAAGTAAAAACTACTTCTAGCTACTAACCACCAACTATAGTAACTTTTAAATAAAAAAAAAACTGTTGCTAAAGGCAACTTGACCAAGGCCCTTGCAGGACTTTTAAAAATTCAGAAAAAAGTGTCAGTTCAAAAATCTATTGAATCTAAAGGCAATTTTGGAGTTTAGTTGTGTGGTCAGGTATCGGCTGAGTAGTCCAGCCAATGCAAAATTGTAGACCCCATTACTGATCCACCAATGTAGGAAGCTGGCTCTGTATATACTATTTCAAAATATGATATAGTGTGCACAGAGTCCAGGGGTTCCCCAGATGCTTAACAGAGACTAAAGTAGATAATACTAATGCTCTCTTTTGTGGTAGTGTGGTCGTGCAGTTAGGCTTATCAGAGGGTAGTGTAAAGCCTTTGTTGTACACACACAGTCAATAACTGAGGCACACACTCAATGACTAACTCCAGGCCAATGAAGTTATATTGGAAAATATATTTTTTTACTTTATTTCTAGAACCATAAGGATCTTGTTTCACATGAGTACATTTGCAAGTAAGTATCAATAGCACTTTGTTTAGACTTGGCAAAGAAAACGGTTTACAGGCAAGAAACACTTTTCACTTTTAAAAGTTGGCACTACTCTGAAACAGATCTGGTAGCAGGTAAATACCCTCAAGTTCAGAGGGCAGACATGGGGGTTTAGGTGAGCACTGGGGGGCACAGGTCAGCACCAATCACACACCATCAGTGGCACAGGGGTGGCTGGGTGCAGGGTGCAAACAGAGCATCGGGCTCCCAAGTATTTTCAATGGGGGGACCCATAGGTCACAAAGATGCTGCAGGCTGGATTCAAGAGGTTGTTTCTCGGAAACGACAGGCTGGACAAGTAGGTTGGCCGCCTGCTGAATTTTGCTGGACCGGTGGTTGGATTTCGCAGGGCCAGGGGGCTGCGGGTGCAGGGGTACCTTTAGGCATTGGGAATCTTCCTCAGTTTCTCTTGTGGTCAAGAGCGTCCTCCGGATTTAGGCTGCAGGCATTGTAGTGTTGGCCAGGAGATGTCAACCCAGGGTGGACACAAGGTCAGAATCAACTTTGGTCCTGCTCTGGACCGGTGGGCCACCTGGACACGGGCCGTGGGCATCGGGTACAGAGTGGGCAGGACTCGCGGATCTGGGGCAGTTCTGGCGTCCTTTTGGAGGGTTTCTTCTGGACAGGGCCACTACCATTTTCAGGTATGAGGGCTAGTGTCTCCCCAAGGGTACTGAAGGGCCGATTAGGGTTAACACTGCTGTGCTCTAATATAGTACATCTGAAAGAGACTTCTAGCTGCAGATTCCTTACCTTTCAAATTTCCAGGTGTCAGCTTGGAATAGTGCTCAGCTTTTGCTGGGCAATACCATTGCGCGCACCATCAAGTGGTGTCATTTAGATCCGAGTGGTGTCATCGGCGTCGTTGGAGCTGTCTGTGATGTCACGGCTGTAGGAAAGTACCGTCTTTTTGGCATGGTTACCCCCACTTTGCCTGTTGTCAGTGTATTTTGACTGTGTTCACTGGGATCCTGCTATCCAGGACCCCGATGACTGTGTTCTCTCCCTCTAAATTTGGTTGTTCCTGACTTAGGGGGTCATTCCGAACCCGGCGGGCGGCAGAAGCCGCCCGCCTGGCGGGAACTGCCAGAAGACCGTACCGCGGTCAAATGACCGCGGCGGTCATTCTGACTTTCCCGCTGGGCCGGCGGGCGACCGCCAGAAGGCCGCCCGCCGACCCAGCGGGAAAGCCCCTTCAACAATGAAGCCGGCTCCGAATGGAGCCGGCGGAGTTGAAGGGGTGCGACGGGTGCAGTGGCACCCGTCGCTATTTTCAGTGTCTGCTAGGCAGACACTGAAAATCAGTATGGGGCCCTGTTAGGGGGCCCCTGCACTGCCCATGCCTGTGGCATGGGCAGTGCAGGGCCCCCAGGGGCCCCACGACACCCGTTCCCGCCATCCTGTTCCTGGCGGTTTTTACCGCCAGGACCAGGATGGCGGGAAGGGGGTCGGAATCCCCATGGCGGTGCTGCGAGCAGCGCTGCCATGGAGGATTCTTTGGGGCAGGGGTAAACCGGCGGGAAACCGCCGGTTGCCCTTTTCTGACCGCGGCTTTACCGCCGCGGTCAGAATTGCCCTTGAAGCACTGCCAGCCTGTTGGCGGTGCTTCCTCCGTCCCCGGCAGGGTCGGAATGAGGCCCTTAGTGCCCCCATGTAAGTCCCTAGTATATGGTACCTAGGTACCCAGGGCATTGAGGCACTAGGGGTTCCCCATGGACTGCAGCATGCATTATGCCACCCATGGGAGCCCATGCAAAATGTGTCTGCAGGCCTGCCATCGCAACTGGCGTGGAAAGGTGCCTGCATCCTTTCACTACAGGTCACTGCACCAGGTCACTGTAAGTCATCTCTATGGCAGGCCCTCCTAACCCAGAAGTAAGGGTGAAAGTACCTGGGTGTGAGGGCACCCCTGCATGAGCAGAGTTGCCCCTTCAAACTCCAGCTCCATTTTCCTAGACTTCATGTGTGCGGGGAAGCCATTTTACACATGTACTGAACGCAGGTCGTACCTGTGTCCAACTACATAATGGTAACTCCAAACCTGGGCATGTTTGGTATCAAACATGTCAGAATCATGCCTCAATACTGTGTCAGTATTGGTTTATGATTCCATGCACTCTGGGGGCTCTTTAGAGGACCCCCAGCATTGCTCCTACCAGTTTTCTGGGGTTTTCCCGGCAGCCCGCGCTGCTGCCACTCCACAGACAGGTTTCTGCCCTCCTGCTGCTTAGCCTGCTCAAGCAGAGGAAGGCAGAACAAAGAATTTCCTTTGGGAGAGGGAGGTAACATCCTCCCCCTTTGGAAATAGGTGTTACATTGCTTGGAAGGAGTAGCCTCCCTAAGCCACTGGTATTTTTGAAGGGCACATTTGGTGCCCTTCTTACATAAACTGGTTTGCACTAGGCCCGGTCTCTGCTCTGGCAGGAAACTAGACAATGGAAAGTGGAGTGACTACTCCCCTGTCCATGACCACCCCATAGGTGGTGTCCAGAGTTCCTCCAGGTGGCCATTTGATTCTGCCATCCCACAGCTGCAACATTTCCCTGGCTGTGTATCCTCTGAGGGTGACAAGTCTTCAGCGCACATCCTTGGAGTGAAGGAGTCACTCCCCTGCACCCGAAGGCACCAACTGCAATGACGTCCGGCTGCGTGGATCTTCTGTTCTGCAAAACTGCATGGATCCTGCAACACAGGTATGGTGGTCTGGAGTGGTCCCTTTGGCCCTCTCTACCAGCTTTCCAACTTGGGAGACGGTGAGCCCTTGCCTATCCCTGTAGGACAGTACCCCTGTGCACCGTGACTCTTGCAGCTCCCAAGGCTTGTTGGCTCTTCTTCCAAGTGATCTTCAGGCTCTGTATAGCCCCAACCTCCAGCACTCTCCCCTGCAAAGCATGGTCTTCTGTCTGCTGCTCAAGCGAAGTGGGACTCTTCTCCAGGTGTGTTGAGTGGGCTTCACTGCGACTCTCATGCCTGCTGCCTATGAATTGCCTGTGGGGGCTGCCTCCTCGTCTTCTGACTCTCCTCACTGCTGAGGGTCACCTGGGACTCCACTCCTTGGGTTGAGTCCCCCTGGCCCTTCCTGGTCCCCGGCAGATCTGCAACGCTTCATCTGCAACTCTTGCCTTTGCCAAGGCCTGTTGATGTTTTTTTCACACCACTGACCAACTGCAACACTTCTTCCGACATGGGACATTGGCTGCATCACTTCTAGGACTCCTCTCCAGCTCCAGTGCTGCACAGCGGAGTTTTTTATCTTGACCGTCGACCTGGTCCTGCAACTCCAGAATGGTGAGTAGTGGCTCCTGCCCCAAATGGACACTCCAACTCAAACTGGACTTGGTCCTGTTCTGTCAGGATCCACCTTTGTTTTTTCCCCGTCTTGCTTGGGTCTTGCACATTCCTTTTTCAAAGTTTACATTTGGGTTTTGGGAAAAAACATGTACTTACCTCTTCTCTCTTGGTCGCTGGGGGGCACCCTGGTACTTACATTTTGGGGTTCCTAGTTCCTCCAACTCCCCTCTACAGATTCTACTTCCTTGGGTGGGGGACTGACTTTCACATTCCACTTACTTAGTATATGGTTTAGTCTCCCCCAAGGGTCTCCATTTTATTTTGCTATTTCACTGTTTTCTATTCTTTTCTATGCCAATTCCTGTCTTCTAATGTGTATATAATAGTGTGTTTACTCACATTCTAGTGGAGAATTGCCTATACAGTATTTCAGTAATTGTGTTACTATAATGAAGTACCTTTTTTTAGTGAACACTGTGTGCTTCTTTCATGTGTGCAAGTGCTGTGTGACTACAGTGGTATTGCATAAGCTTTGCATGTCTCCTAGATAAGTCTTGGCTGCTCTTCCACAGCTACCTCTAGAGCCCTGGCTTCCTAGACACTGTCTATACCTCAATAATAGGGGATACCTGGACCTTGTATAAGGTGATAAAACCATAGGTGCTCACTACACACCAGGCCAGCTTCCTACAACTGTCATCTATAAAGGCACCACCCAGGTGCGTGTACGTCAGTTTTTTTCCTTCTGTGCCGGTTAAGCGCAGATCCGAAACAGAGCTACCCTTTTTTGACAGCCCTTTTTTGACCTTTTGTTAAGACTTTTTTCATCTGATAGAGACTTCTAGCTGCAGATTCCTTACCTTTGAATTCCCCGGCATCAGCTTTGAATCTTGAATCTTTTTGCTGAGCAATACCCTGCGCATGCTGTTGTTTGGTTCCCCGTGTGTCGTCCGGCTCCACGTGGCTTTATCAGCGTCATTGGCGCCGTCTATGACATCACAGTCGTCTATATAGATACCACCTTGGTGCGCGTACGTCAGTTCTTTTCCTTTCGCGCCGGTTAAGCGCAGATCTGGGATCGAGCTACCCTTTGCCTTTTTTGGGAAGCGTTTTTTTGATGTTTTGTCGAGGATATTTGTTGTCTGTGTGAGGGATATGTCCTCTAGGAAGACAGGGTTCAAGCCGTGCGGCGCCTGCCACCGCACAATGTCCGTGACAGACCCCCCATGAGGTATGCGTCGACAGGGCCACGACTCAAAGCCGTGTTCCAACTGCTGGGCCATGGCCCCAAAAGCTTTGAGGGAGCGGTCCCTAAAGCTCATGGCAGCCCGGCAGTCGACTTCGGTTTGCGCGACTTCTCTGAGGTCCCGTCCCGCTCAAGGAGGAGGTCGCGGAACTGCTCCAGGAACCCCAAGTCCTCTTCGTCCCATTCAAGGTCCTCGGGCACTCGGGGAAGAGGGCCAAAAAGAAAGTCTAAACCGACTTTGCCACGCCTGTCGGCTGATGAGGTATCTCAGGAACGTCGACATTCCGAGCACGGTTCCGTGGAGCTGTTGCCAGGGTTGACTCTGCGTCTCCCTCCCCTTCCAGGAGCCAGAGCGCCCCCGTTCAATTAAAGGAATTTTACAAAGCTATGAGCCTTGTTTTTGAGCGGGCTCCCCCCACGGGGTCAGCATGGGCCCCATTTGATTCCACACTGGCAGCTTCGGCCTCGGCACCTTTGGGGCCATCAGGATCCAATAGTGGATCCGTACCGGCACCGGGTTCTCACAGTCGGCCTCCTCCGGCACCGGGCCCGGCGTCGATGCCCCCTCCACCATCAGCGCCCACTGGTGGTGGTAGCCCCATCCTCATTCCTGATGATCCAGAGCCGGAACGACATTGTACGATGCCAGTTCCGACTTCAATGGTGCTGATTAGGTCCAGATCAGTGCCTGAGGCTTGTTTTGAAAAGCTAGGCCAAGGTGAGGAGTGGGAGGGGTCTGAGGACCCTTTAGAATACAGATTGGAGTTTGAGGATCTAGGTGAAGCCAGTAGACTGGATACTTCTCCAGATGCTGGCATGCTCTCACCTCCTGCTGTGGCTACGGAGAAGGGGGCATCTTATGCCATGGTGGTGCTTAGGGCAGCAGAGGTCTTGGACCTAGACTTGCCTACGGTGCCTGTCAGGACTGATCTCCTGACGGAGGTGCTTCAGCCAGGGGTTGCTACATCGAAGCCGATGTTATCCTTCAATGAAGCCCTCACAGATTTCCTTCTGGGAACGTGGTCCAAACCCAGCAGTGGCCCCTGTGAATAGGGCAATCGGCCGCCACCATCGACCAGCTCCAAACGACGTAGTTTCCTCACTCAAAACCCCACCCCGGAGAGCTTGGTGGTCCAAGCCTCCACTTCCCGTGGTGCCTTCCCTTCCGTTCCCCCATATAGGGAATCCAAGAGGCTGGACCAACATGGGAAGAAGATGTGTCCCCCTCTAGCCTGGCATTGAGGTCGGTAAACATCTCTTGCCTATTGGGCCATTTTTCCCATACTTTATGGGATACGGTGGCACAGGTGCTGCCCCAGGTCCTGGAGGGCGTACGGGACACTCTCATCCAGTTGTCAAGGATGGGAGAGATGTAGCCAAGTTTACCATCAGGTGTGGCTTTGACATGACCAACTCGCTGGGCAGGGTGATTTCTTCGACAGTGGCCCTCCGACGCCATGCCTGGCTGCGTACCACTGGCTTTTGGGGGGATTTCATGTCGAACTTGATGGACATGCCTTTTGACGGCATATGCCTTTTTGGTGAAAAGGCAGACTGTGCGCTTGAGAGATTCAAGGATTCTGAAGCTACGGACAGATCCTTGGGTCTCTCAGCACCTGTTCACCAGCAGTCTGTCTATCGCCCCTTTTGAGGCTTCGACACCAACAACAGGTTAGCCACAGTCCTCCGGCATCATAGCATCCAGTGCAAGGACGCGGTCGTGGTACCTTCAGACCCAGAGGGTCTAGCCAGAGGTCGGCCACCACCCAGTCGCCTGTGCGCAAAACACTCAAGCCCTCCTAGGGTGATTCTGCAAGACCATGTCTGTCCAGTTGGAGGGAGGATTCAATTTCATCTCCCTCACTGGCACCTCATAACATCGGACACATGGGTCTTGCAGATCATACAGAATGACTATTCCCTCCCCTTCCAGTCTTTCCCCGACCTCTATCACTCTTGTAAAAGAACGGCTGATGAAGGATCATTTGATGTTGCTCGGCAAGGAAGTTACGGCTCTCTTGGCAAAGGGAGCCATAAATAGTGTCCCAATATCAGAAGTAGGCATTGGTTGTTATTCCTGCTAATTTCTGATTCCCAAAAAGAACAAGGGTCTTTGCCCTATTTTGGATTGAATAGACGTCAATCTCTTACTCAAAAAAGAGAAATTCAAGATGCTCACTCTTGCTCAGGTCTTGTCTGCCCTAGACCAAGGATACTGGATGGTAGCCTTGGACATGCAGGATGTGCATTTTACAGGCCATACCTGTGGTTCAACGTGGGCCATGAGCACTTTGAGGTTATCGTTCTCCCCTTCAGTCTCACCAGTGCCCCTCAGATATTCACCAAAGTGATGGCGGTGGTGGCAGCTCATCTGCGCAGGTTAGGGATTTCAGTCTTCCCCTACCTCGACGACTGGCTGTTGAAGGCTCCTCTGCCCCAGGCTCTCGTCACCCACCTTCAGACTAGGGCGGACCTCCTGCATTCACTGGGGTTCACTATAAATGTGCCGAAGTCACACCTGACTCCCTCTCAGAAGCTCCCTTTCATCAGAGCTGTTCTGGACACAGTGCAGTTTTGGGCCCATCCTCCTGAGAAGCGAGTCCAGGATATTTAGGTTATGATACCAATGTTTCGGCTTCTATCCTGGATTTCGGTGAGACAGACTCTGAAGCTGTTGGGACTCATGGCTTCCTGCACCCTGTTAGTCAAACATGCCAGATTGCATATGAGGGTTCTGCAGTGGGACCTGAAATTCCAGTGGGCATAGCATCAGGGAAATCTTACCAACACTGTTCATATCTCGGAGGGAACTGTAAAGGATCTGCAGTGGTGGTTAGTGAACTGCGATTGGGTCAAAGGCAGACTCCTCTCCCTTCCCCAACCAGATCTCACAGTAGTGCAAGTCCAGGAACCTGCAACAGAGCAAGTACCTTCACCTCCTCAAGCAGAGGTTGTAAAGCCCCTACCTTCTGAGCCTATTAAACAAGATGCGTCACTTCTGGGATGGGGTGGCCATCTGGGAGAGGCGGAGATCAAGGGCCTCTGGTCTCCGGCAGGGTACGGGCTCCATATCAACTTATTGGAGCTCCAAGTGATCCAGTTGGCAGTGAAGGCATTTCTTCCTGTTGTGAAAGGGAAGTTACTGCAGGTGTTCATGGACAACAACGCTGCAATGTGGTACTGCAACAAGCAGAGCAGTGTGGGGGTTATGGACCCTTTGTCAAGAGGGTCTGTGTCTCTGGACTTGGCTGGATCAGCAGGGTATAACCCTGGTGGTTCAACACCTGGCAGGTTCTCTGAACGCCAGGGCGGGCTAACACAGCCGTCGATGCTTAGTGGATCACAAATTATATCTCCATCTGGAGGTGGAGCAAGGACCCTTTCAGCAGTGGGGAGAGCCTTGGTTAGATCTGTTTGCCTCCGCAGACAACGCACAATGTCAACAGTATTGCTCTCTGGAGTTTCCAAGGCGGCAATCGCTCTGTAACGCTTTTCATCACTAATGGAATTCAGGCCTCCCTATATGGATTTCTGCCCATACCACTTCTTCCCAGAGTTCTCAAGAAGATCAAGAACGACTGGGCCCAAGTCATCTTAGTGGCTCCAGATTGGGCACGGAGAGTCTGGTATCCTGAGTTACTCAAAATGAGCATCAATTCTCCGATCAGGCTGCCCCTTCGAGAGGATCTTCTGTTGCAGCAGCAGGGGAGGTTTCTCCACCCGAACCTGTCAACTCTGCACCTTTATGCATGGAGATTGAGCAGCGGCAATTAATGTCTTTTGACCTTCTTCACGAAGTCTGTAAAGTTATTTTGGCAGCCAGGCATCCCTCCACTAAAACCGTATGTGGTTGTTGTTGGAAACGCTTAGTATATTATTGTACAGAAAGGTTTATTGACCCTCTTTATGCTTCTCTTTCTGATATTCTCCTTTTCATTCTGTCTCTAGCCCAGCAGTGTTCTTCCTTAGGTACTCTAAAGGGCTATCTTTCTGCCTTATCGGCATTTCTTCGGCTGACTGACCAGCCTTCCTTATTTAAATCTCCCATTAAAAATAGATTCCTCCAAGGGCTTGTACATATGTTCCCCCCTACGCACTTTAGTATGCCTCAGTGGGACTTAAATCTTGCCCTCACTTTTCTCATGTGTGATCCCTTCGAGCCTTTACACAACTGTCCCCTCTGGCTTCTCACCATCAAGACAGCCTTTTTAGTGGCAATAACATCTGCCAAGAGGGTGAGTGAGATGCAAGCCCTGTCATCAAGTCCACCGTATCTCCCTATCCATCCAGATAAAGTGGTTCTCATAACTCGTGCCCTGCGGTTCAGATCTGGGCCACGAGCACTTTTATTTTACAGTGCTCTTCTTCTGCCTCTCCAGCACCCCTCAGCTCCTCGGCTGTTCACCAAAGTGCTGGCGGTGGTCACAGCTCATCTGCGTAGGTTAGGGGTTTCAGTCTTCCCCATCCTCGATGACTGGCTGTTGAAGGCTCCTTTGCTGCAGGCTCTCGTCACCCACCTTCAGGATACGGCGAACCTCTTCCATTTGCTGTGGTTCACTATAAACTTGCTGAAGTCACACCTGACTCCATCTCAGATGCTCCCTTTCACTGGAGCTGTTCTGGACATAGTGCAGTTTCGGGCTTGTCCTCTTGAGCAGCGAGTCCAGGATATTCAGTTATGATTATGATAATTCAGCCTCTATCCTGGATTTCGGTGAACCAGACTCTGAAGCTGCTGAGCCTCATGGCCTTCTACATCCTATTAGTAAAACATGCCAGAGGGCATAAGAGGGCTGTGCAGTGGGACCTGAAGTTCCCGTGGGTGCAGCATCAGGGAAATCTCTGAAATATCAGAATAACGGAACTGCAAAAGATGTGCAGTGGTGGTTAATGAACCCCGATTGAGTCAGAGGCAGACTTCTCCCTTCCCCTACTAGATTTTACAGTAGTGACAGATGCATCACTTCTGGGATGGGGCGGCCATCTGGGAGAGATGGAGATCAGGGGTGTAGGAAAGTGCCCCTTTTGGCATGGTTACCCCCACCACACTTTTTGTCTGGTATTGATGCTAACTTGACTGGGTGTATGCCGGGATCCTGCTAACCAGCCCCCAGCACCAGTTTTTCTTTCCCTAAACTGTACCATTGTTTCCACAATTGGCACACCCCTGGCACACAGTAAAGTCCTTTGTAAAAGGGACCAGTGGTACCAAGGTCTCTGTGACCAGGAAGGATCCCTAAGGGCTGCAGCATGTATTGTGCCAACCTAAGGGACCCCTCACTAAACACATGCACACTGCCATTGCATATTGTGGGTGCTGGTGGTGAGTAAAGGTAAAGTCAACAAGGCATCCCTCTCAGGGTGCCATGCCCATAAATCACTCTCTGTGACATAGGTAAGTCACCCCTCTAGCGGGCTTTACAGCCCCAAGGCAGGGCGCACTATACCAAAGGTGAGGGCATAGCTGCATGAGCAATATGCCCCTACAGTGTCTAAGTCCATTCTTAGACATTGCAAGTGCAGTGTGACTATATTGAGCACATGGACTGGGAGTTTGTCATTACGAACTCCACAGCTCCATGATGGCTTCACTGAAGACTGGGAAGTTTGGTATCAAACTTCTCAGCACAATAAACCCACACTGATGCTAGTGTTGGATTTATTTTAAAATGCACCCAGAGGGCATCTTAGATCTAGAGATGCCCGCTGTATTTCACCCAACCCCTTAATGCAGGTCTGACCAGTCTGTGCCAGCCTGCCTCTACCAGACACGTTTATGACCCCATGGGGTGAGACCATGGGGTCAGAAACAAGGCCTGGTCTGGGTGGAGGTGCTTCACACCTCCCCCCTGCAGGAACTGTAACACTTGGCAGTGAGCCTCAAAGACTCAGGCTTCCTGTTCCAGTGCCCCCTAGGGCACTCTAGCTGGTGGAGATGCACGCCTCCCAACCAAGCCCCACTTTTGGCAGGAGGTCCAGCGGGAGAATTATGAAAGACCAGAATAAGTGACCACTTCAGCTGGGGCCACTCCTAAGGTGTCCAGAGCTGAAGTGACACCCTTCTTGCAAAATCCTCAGTTCTTGCGTTGGAGGAGAATGACCAATAGGGATAGGAATGTGCTACCCACTCCAAAGGGAGGGGACACAGGAAGGGTGCAGTTACCCTCAGGGACAGTAGCCATTGGCTACTGCCCTCTGACCCTTGTAACATGGCTAATTCTAGTATTTAGGGGAATCAGGCAGATTCCTGGTGACCTCAAGAAGAAGAAGAAAGAAAAAGGACTGCTAAGCTGACCCCAGCAGTGAAGACTCCAGATGACAACAGACATGGCCCCAGCCCTACCAGCCTTTCTGCAGCTTCAAAGACTCCTCCTCCAAAAAGCTGACGCATCCTGCAGGACCAGCAACCTCTTCAAACCAACAGAGGACTGCCTGCTCAGCAGACGGCCAAGAACTCCTGAGGACAGTGGCCTTGTCCAGAAGAAACCTCCAGAAAGGACTCCAGAACACCCCCAGATCTACAAGCCCTGCCCACTCTGCACCCGACACCCAGTGCCCAAGTCCAAGTGGCCCACCGGTCCAGAGATGATCCCCAAGCGATTCTGACCTTGAGTCCACCTTGGGTTGCCCCCTGCTAGCCAACACAATGACCCCTGCAGCCTGAATCTGGAGGACCCTCTAACCGCGAACGGATCCGACGAAGATTCCTGACTCTCAAGGATCCCCCTGCTCCCGCAGCCCCCTGGCCTCGGGGAATCCGACTGACAGTCCAGCAATGTCAAGCGGGCTCCTAACCTGCCTATCCAGCTTTTGGTTTCCTGGAACCGACCCCCTGGACCAAGCCTGCAGCATCTTTTGTGACCCCCGGGGTCCCACCATTGAAAACCACTGTGCGCCCTGCTGGTGTTTGCACCCTGCACCCAGCTGCCCCTGTGCCGCTGAGGGTGTGTGTTTGGTGTGATACTGTGCTCCCCACCCCAAGTGCTGACCTAAACTCCCCACCCCAGGCCTGTGTCCTGAAATCGCAGGTACATACTGTCGTAGTTTGGACTCTTGCTCTGAGCAAGACTGCTGGTTTAAGCATTACAGTACTTTTGTTTGTAGGCGACTGAGTCTTTCCTACAACAAGTCGCAACTGTTGTCCCAACCTTACCGGCTCACTAGCAGTACCTCACCAGAAACACAATAGTAAAAGGTGATTTATGGCAGTCGCTTACGCATGGACTCAAAGTAAGATATCTCAGGGTATGTCGTGGTTAAACGGAGATTACACTTTTCTCACAGATATATTATGTCTCATACAAACACAGGCAATGACACAGATGCAGTAAAGTTATAATAGCTTTTTATTTAACATAACTGCAATTTGCGATAAGTTGCATGGACTGCAATGATTAGGATAATGAATATAGCAAGTAACAGTATTGTGATGAATAGAGTCATTGTTATGAAGACCCCCACCATTTTGCAATATATGAAAGAAATATATATATGTATATATAAGATGGAATATGCCCTAATATCCTAATGAGAATAGGCCTAACCTCCTACCTAAAGGAGAGCTGGGTTTACTAAACCTAATCTGCCAAAGCCGCCCCCAACCCTCGTTACCTTGGAATGAGGTCTCTATCTTAGACTCCGTAGGGACACGAAGACTGGGTCAGCGTCAAGACGACTGCAGCATCGCTATCAGCGATGGTGGCGATGCCCTCTGGTCGGAATCCCTCTGATTATCTGTCTAAAGTGTGATGTATTTATACAGATCTACAAGGTCCCCTGACGTAAGTGTATTCCAAAACAATAGATAACAGGCATGCTTGGGACGGCAATTAATATCAACAATCCCTCGAAAATATAGAGAGGGAAAATCCCTAAGTGTGAACACCTACTGTTTGTTTGTCTTTGGTGCTTGATCTTGACGCCATGGCATGGTGGCACTGATAATGTAACTCATAACAAGTGGCCTAACTATAAACAAGGCAGCCATCTTAGAAGAAATAAATAATTAAATGGGCTAAGACAGAGCAAGCTAAGTAGGTTAAAAGTCACTAGGTGACGGGGGCACAAGTCTACAAGCCAGCGGCTAAGCTAACTCATGCTATCCCATTAAAACGAACTAGGATTCACTACACCCTCCCCATTGCCATTACAGGTATGATGAAGGTACAGGAACCCAAAAAGCTAAAACAAATTGCTCCTGAACTAAAAGCTAAATGCTAAAACAAGGCAAAAAAAGCATTTGCATGTGTTAAAACAAATCTGTCTGAAAATACACACAGAGATGTTAATATCAACTATGACAAGTACAGTGTGCAACAGCAAATGTCTATTTAATTGCATAATTTGGAATCGGGAATGGTAAGTCAATTCATCAAATTATGTGTTATACGCATGATCTTGAAGAATGTCATTGAAGTCACCACTCAAGGACCTCAAAAATGAGTCAACATCGTCCGAAGTTAAGTCTAGTGCTGGGCGGACAAACGGATCCACAGAGCAGAAGTGAGCCGTATTTCCTGGTGCATCGATACTTGCTGCAGTGTCCTCATCCATGGTAGATCTCATAACGGAAGGCTCATAGGTGGCCTCGCGGAGCAACCTCAGTCTCAAGGGGCATGACCGTGTATGAACCCTCATCGGGGACATCAGCAGTTCGTGGTCCACATGAGATGTCGGTGCAACAGCAAGACAGACCATAGGCAGATGTTCAAAGAGACACCATATGCAGCGGAAGACTGGTTGTACACACCAGAAAAGTGGCCGGAATGACAACGACCAGTCAAGCTCCAGTTCCACCAGCAAAGGTGCACCGAAGATCCGAACCATGCGCTCATGGCACAGTGGAGTTGGCGGGAGCGGCTCCATTGCTCTGTGTTGCTGGAAAGAAACAACCACCGCCAATCAAAAGAAATAGCAGTTATAGTCCGCCAATTAAAGCCAAAATAATTGGAAAGCCACCAAACACACTTGAAAAGAGAGAATGGATGGCTGATGGGATGACTCCGAAGACAGTCTGGAAGATGGACACGAAACCAGACCCGACAGCCTTAAAGAAATGCAGAATCCCAGTGGTGCTTGAAGCATTGAATATTCTGGATACCAGCTCTCCAAAGTGTTTGGGGAAATCGGTATTTAAAAGGGATTGTATCTTGGCTGATGATCTCGCAATCTGGAGAGCATACGTCTCTTTTGCGGATTTCAAGGCGACCTGTTTCTGAAACAATAGCGCCTTTAGTCTACTCAACTTGTCATAGTTCACATTAATAGTATCTATGTAGGGCCACATGTCAGATACTTTTATCTCTCGTGAGGGGGGAAACAAAACATGTCCACAACACGTAACGACCTTTGTGACCGAGATTGCGTAGGCAATTCCAGGTCGCAAGCCGCAACAGCTTTGATCGTTCAGTACCACATAACTGCCATTGGAAAGTACATGAAATACTGGACGAATCAAGGGGAACAGCCCAAATTTGCGACCCCCGCATTGCAAAGACCGTGAAGAGACACCTGTTTGAATGTCATAGAATGACAAACAGCAGTCTCACATTCACTTCCGCTAAGGAAGACCTCCTGTTCACCGTTCAGACATCTATAGTCAAAGGGCAACTTCCACTCTTCCTTAATAAAGCTATCTCCTAGCTGCTCATATCGTCCCACTGCAAGATGTTTCAGGCAGCTCGAGAAACGAAACGTTGAAATCGGTAAATTAATAATGCCGTGCAAGAGCCAGATAGTTGAAGGACACTCTGCTACTGTGAAGGGCAACTTATCTAACTTTTCTACTTGAAGCAGGATGAAACTAGCCTCCCTTTTAGCCATTGTCTCTTGTTCCCTGGAAAAATTGAAAGCAGTGAATAGTTCACTCCCATTAATGTACCTCCATGGAATGTGGCCACTTTTCAGTGTCTGTAATGTCCAACCCAGCTGCATGATGGAACGTAGCTGTGTTTGCCCATGATATAACCGGGACAAGCCTGTCTGAGTGATATCAATAGCAGACAACACTATATTTGATAGTGAATAAATCCTGTTGGACAGCGTGTTCATGCCATTGTCGACAACAGCTAATGTTTTTTTCCAAATTCTCTTTATCTATTTGCCTTAAATGTGCAGCAGCCTCAATCTGGGAAAGTTTCCAAATTTCACTGTACATAGCATATAAAAAACGTTTTGAGCGCTGTTTTCTAGGACCTAACAGGAAATCCTGTAAGTCTATACTGTCAGAAAGAGTGTTCAGGTGTTTTTTAACCGCTGCTAACGTGTTTGTCTGCACCCATTGTTGGCACAGCTTACCCACACTGTATGTTGTAATTATACCTGTATGTTGACCTGATAGAAAGCGAGGGTCAGGCCTGTTAATTGAAAAAACCCCTGAAGAGTTCAAGAAACGCTTTTGACACTTATCAGTGTCGGAGGGCCGTACCAACCGCCCGCCGGGACGCGAAAGTGAAGAATTATAGGTACCAGCCTTAACCATTGCATCTAGCCTATCTTCTGAGACATTAAGAAAGTGTTGCCAATCGCTAAATTTTGTCGGAGTAGGGGTACTGGGCGTGTTCAGGTCTTTAATTTTTGCTAACCCCAGACAGGATGTCTGCTCAGTAGTGTCATTTAAGAAAATCATTTGCACAGGAATCAGGCATGCCCGAAACAAAGCCTCCTTACCCTGTATCTGCCAATCTTGTGTTCCCCATACACTTTTCAAATCAATAGTGTTTTTCCAATAATCGTAACCCTCAATCGAGAGCCGGGAAACGAAGGGATCTGAATAAATCAGTTTTGTATCTGTTAGCAAAAGTTTTCTCATTTGTGCCGGAGGTATTTTAAAATAATACGACTCTGCTTTTCTTGTATCATGCCCGGAAAAGTATGTAAATTTATCGCTGTAATACTTTGGACTCCCCTCCTGTGGTGTTGAACAGTGTTCCCACTGTGTGTAGTTCAAGAGAGGCCTATACCTAGTGGCACGGTGTAGGTAGTGGTGTCCCCAATTGTTATAGCAGAACATTTCCCCATAATTCATTGTATAATCATATACATCATCACTTCCAAAAGCGGAATAGTCCTTCATTTCAGCTAGCATGGAATCAACTGTTTGGACATCCCAATCATCAGAGACAACATTAGGTGTAATAACATCAGACATTGAAATTTTGAACACGTATGGTATCTGAATAATCTCTGTAGGTCCGTATATATCGAATGGAACTTTGTCCCACACAATCCCATCAGTAATCGGTATAGCTGTAATATTTACAGGGGACAAATCTCGTCGGACCTTATGTCAAGAATGATGTGGTGTTAAAATTTCATCAACAGGCTCCACAGAGAAGCGATCAGGAATATAGTGACCATTAATCAGCAAAAAGAAAACAGTCACAAAACCAATCCATAAAAATAATGCAATAAATGTCAAACAGAACCATAGATAGTTCCATGGGTAGATCAAATAGTTCTTTTTAAGCCATCAATACAGCTCACTACTTTTTGTAAGTTTGTCAGTCACAGTTGAGGATGAATCCGAAGAAAAATCATCAATGTCAATGAAATAGCCAGAGGAAGTCTCTGCAAACACAGGACCCGCTGAATTCTGATCCACCGCTCGTGGAGATTTTTGATAGACAATATCATTAGTCGTGGAAGTGTTTGTGTAAAATACAGCCAAATCTTGAAGCGGGGTGGTCACTGAAGATGTGACTGGATCCAACAAAAGTTCATTTTCCGCCCTCCCCATGGTCGAGGAAGTGTCTGGAACAGCAGTTGACATTGTTGCATAGTCAGTAGCAGTGACGTTCATCCTACTATGTAGATGGATGTCCTGTTGGGTAGTGAGAGGGGATCGGGAACCACCCAAGGGACCTCCTGGTCTACTGTGAAGAATCGGCCACATGGTGTAATTTGATGTCATCAATGGAGATGAATCTATTTGATTTAGAACCGGACAATGGTGGTAGGATGACAGTCCTGGTGCCTTTTATTCCCAAGACCGGTACAGGTGCTCTGTATGATGGACCAAACTCCTTTTTCACAGCGATCTTCTCACAAACCAGATCCCCAATGTTAGGAATCCAGCCAGTCGAAGTTTTCGCCAATTCCCTTATTCCTAAGGTGGCAGCACTTGCAGATGATTTATCATCACGAAATTGTTGAAGCTCCTGTAAAACAGTGAGATGTTCTTTTATGTCAAATGGTGTTTCTGCTGCCACCATACCAGGGGCATCAAGATCGGGGATATACATAGGTATCCCAAAGAGAACCTCATATGGAGACTTTCCCCCCCAAGGACCGTCTTGGCAGATTATTCAGTGCTCTCTGGACCCCATAGAGGTGATGTAACCAACTGCGGCCTGAACCTAATACTCGAGCTGTTAAGGACTGCTTTAGATCACGATTCCGCCTCTCCTTGACCGAATTTCCCTCGGGATGGTATGGTGAGGAGTAATGGAGTTCAACACTCATTGTCCCCATGGTGTCCCTGAATGCTTTAGAGGCAAATGCAGGGCCCTGGTCCGAATGGAATGCTGCAATCGCATATGTACCGATAAAGATCAGCAAATCTTTTATAACAGTCCGGGCGTCAGCCGACCGTTGTTGCCATACCCACAGGAATCTAGAACAGGAATCCACAGCCACTAGAATGTATTTGTATGCACCATCAGGCTGTAAGGGACCACAATGGTCCAGGTACACACACTGAAGTGGCTTGTCTGACACTAAGAGGGATGTCTGCGGAGGGCGTTTGATATTAGAGCCCTTAATCTGCTGGCAAATGTCACAGCAAAGGACATACTGCTTAGTTCGTCTGCATAGACCAGGTCACCAGTATCGTTGCTGTAGAATTGTTATCGTGGCCTGTATACCAGCATGTGCAGAAGCAACACCCTCATGTGCGGCTGTAATCAGCTCTAATCTCTGGTCTTCATTGGGGATCACTTGATCCCCAACCCCAGGAATTGTTGTATAAGCAACATTCTGTGAACTGATATGGTAAGTATAGTTTGTAGGGTATCCTTTCGGAAGGGTCTTGCCTGCAGCCGAAGCTTTAACAGCAATCAATATTTCATTATCCAACCTCGTCCGAGAATGAGTCACTGCAGCCACAGAAGCCGTAGCTACTGATGCTTTGGCCGCTTCATCAGCCAATGTATTGCCGGCAACGTCTATTCCTACACATTGGTGTCCTAATGTATGAACTACATGGACACATGGTAGCTTATCCTTAAGATCAGCCACCCTTCCCCACAACTTTTTGTGTTTAATGGTGCTCCCTTTAGAATTCCTAAACCCGTTCACAGGGGCGTAGGAGACACAACATTTCTGGGGGGGACAGGGACAACCTTGAGGTGGGCCTCCTGCACAAAGCTTGCACCCAGAAGGGTTGCCGTGGGGGGGTGATGGGGGGAGGCGGTCGCTTCCAGTCGAGTCCTGTGAGACCGGCAATTCCGTGTCTGCTGGGCCCTTGGCTGCCTATTCGGCAGCGACAAGCTCTGTGCTGCAGTTCGCCTGTGTAAAGTCCTAAGAGGCCTGTACTGCCTGCTGGGCGCAGTGCTTCCTGCCGATTCCTGTGCTGCCTGCCATGCACTGTGCTGCCTGTTGGGAGCTTTCTTTCTAGTCAGGCTGTGTCAGTCTCTGCCCCCCCCGCCTGCCTGTGAAGGCCAGTAAGTTCTATGATTGCTGCTAGGTCCTTTTCTGACTGTCAAGTGGCAGTCTCTGTGCTGCCCCCTTCCTGTGAACTGCTGTGCTGTCTGACAGGGCCGGCCTTAGTGCTGGTGGGGCCCTGTGCAACATTGTTTGTTGGCACCCCCCAGTGACCACCTCCGCCACGGATTCCCTCACTACTATCCATCACCACTCTCTCTCAGATGCATTTCATTAGTTTTATACCACCACTCATACTGGGAAATATCCCTTACAACGCAATCAATGCAATGCATTGACCATGCTGCCATTACCACAAATATGGGGATAGCATGGATGCCTTTACCACACATGTCTTTACCACGCATATGCGTGGTTACCGCATAGAGAGCGGTCTAGCTGTCCGGGTGGAACAGGAAGAAGCAGAGGAGAGAGAGGTAAGTAGGGCTGTGGCCGGGTTTAGGGTGGGAGGTCGGGTTCATTTTTAGGACAGGGTAGGGTCGGGGTAGTATTTAGGATATGGTGGGGTAGGTTTTAGGGTTCTGGGGGGCAGGGGCATCAAGGTAGTTTTTAGCGCAGTTCAGGGTAGGTTTTAGGGTTCAGAGTGGGGGCGGGTAGTTTTTAGGACAGGGCAGGGTTACTTTTAGGGCTCAGGACGGGGGGTTAGGGCTCAGGGCAGGGGCAGTTTTAACTGATTGGGCAGGGTGGAGTATGGTATCAGGTGTAAGGGGGCAGGGCGGGGAGAATTTACCACACATGTTTCTTTACCAAACATTCTTTTACAGCGAAATTCGTTGTAAAGGCATGAGTAGTAAAGACACGGTCGTTGTTGAGACCGCGATGTTAAGGCATGCATGATATACGCATGTGTTGTTCCATCATTCAGCCCTCACACCAGTCTAGGGTGTCAAAGCACTTTACATCACACAAATATTACGCAGAGACAATCATCATATATGTGTAAATCAGTGTATATGAAATGTTACATAAGACCGAGGACGACAAGATGTAGGTGTCATAGGTCATCCATACTGGTAGCAGGTATAGTTTAAGAGTGGTTTATCTGGAGAAGCGCAAACTCAGAATTTAAAACATAACACCATGGTTGGGGGCTTTCTTTAATAAGAAGAATTGATTTGCACTCAAATTAACTCTTTTTGCAACATTAAGTTAATGAAAAAGTGGTGGGAAATCATAACGCTCTAATCTATACCTTGATGTTTGCATGCAGCTCTTTAATAAGTTCATTGCTCACTGTTCTATATTCAGTTTTAGTTTATAAATTGAAGGGGACAAAAAAGGAGCTCTCTGATGTAGGAAGCTGGCCTGGTATGTGGTGAGTACCTATGGTATTATCACCTTATACCAGGTCCAGGTATCCCCTTATTAGTGAGGTGTAGGCAGTGTCTAGAAGCCAGGGCTCTCTAGAGGTAGCTGCGGATGAGCAGCCAAGACTTACCTAGGAGACATGCAAAGCTCATGCAATACCACTGTAGTCACACAGCACTTACACACATGAAAGAAACATGTGTTATGAAAATAAAGGTTCCTTATTACAGTAACACAAACACGAAAACACTAGATAGGCAATACTCCCAATAGGATGTAAGTAGCACACTATCATATGTACAGCAGCAATCAGAAGTTGGCATAAAAAGCAAAAGAAAATAGTGAAAAGCAATAGGCAATACTGAAGGCCTAGGGGGGACCAGACCATATACTAAAAAAGTGGAATGCGAAAGCTGGGTCCCAACGCAAGGAAGTGGAATCTGTAGAGGAGAGCTGCAGGAACTAGGAAACCCCAAAGGTAAATACCAGAGTGCCCTCCAGTGACCAGGAGAAAAGAGGTCAGTTACTGGTTTTTCCCCAACCCACCAAAAGGACTTCAGAGAAGGATACTGCAAAACGCAGGCAAGACTGCAAGAAGCTAGAGGTGGATCCTGGAAGAGGAAGACTTAGAAAAGAAGGGGACCAAGTCCAGTTTACGTAGGAGTGTCCGGTCGTGGCAGGAGTCACTACCCACCCATCTGTGGATGCAGGAGTTGCTCGGCCGGGAGATGAAGACGGTCAGCAGTGCAGCACTGGAGCAGATGAAGCGTTCCTAGGTGATGCAGTCGACGTCCCTTGCGGGATGAAGAATTGCAGTCAGTCTGTGGTGTGGAAAACCAACCAGCAAGCCTTGGCAAAGGCAAATGTCGCAGTAGGACAAAAGTGGAGCTGCCGGGGACCAGCAAGGTCCAGGGGGACTTAACCCATGGAGGGGAGTCCCAGGTGACCCTCAGCAAGGCAGAGAGTCTGGAGAAGGAGAGGCAGCCCCCACAGAAGACCTACAGGCAAGGAGCCCAGGAGCTGCAGAGAGGCCCACGCAGCACACCTGAAGAGAGGTCCCATGTCGCAGGCGAAGCACGTTGAGGGCTGTGCTTCACAGAGAAGAGTGCTGGGGACTGGGGCTACATGGAGCCTGAAGATCCCTTGGAGGAGATAACAACAGGCCTTGGTAGCTGCAAGAGACGCAGTGCATGGGTGTACTGTCCTGCATGGGAAGGCAAGGACCTACCTACTCCAAAGTTGGACAACTGGTAGAGAGGACCAAGGACACCACTCCAGACTATCACCCCCTGATGCAGGATCCACGCAGCTCAGGAGCAGAGGAGATCCACGCAGGCGGTCGTTGTTGCAGTTGGTGCCTGCAGATAAGTGACTCCTTCACTCCAAGGAATTTTCCTTCTTTCTTCTCATGCAGACTGAAGACTTGCTGCCCTCAGAGGAAGCACAGCCGGGCTAATGTTGCAGTTGCTGGAAGGAGCCGGAGAAACAATGCTGCAGGGTGAAGTCGCTGCTGGAGCTGCAGATTGTAGGTTCCTGTGATGTCAAGTTGCGGTTCCAGTGGCCAGAAGTCAAAGTAAACGTTGCAGAGGAGTCCTGCTGGAATCTTGCACATTGAATATGAGTACCCACCCAAGAGGCAAACGCTAAATAGCCCAGAAAGGGGGATTGGTCACCTAGCAGGGTGACCACCTAGGAGGGGGCTGTGACGTCACCTGCCTGACCTGGCCACTCAGATGCTCACAGAGGCCTCTGCCCACCTTGGATTCAAGATGGCAGAATCAAGTGGCCACCTGGAGGAGCTCCAGGCACCACCCCTGGGGTGGTGATGACAGGGGAGTGGTTACACCCATTTCCATTGTCCAGTTTCGCACCAGAGTAGGGGCTGAGGTCCCTGAACTGGTACAGACTGGTTTATGCAAGGAGGGCCCTTCAGAGCATACCATTAGCTTGGCGAGGGTACCCCTCCCAACCCTTGTAACACCTATTTCCAAATGGAGAGGGTGTTGCCTCCCTCTTCCAAAGGAAATCCTTTGTTCTGCCTTCCTGGGCATGAGCTGCTCAAGCAGCAGAAGGAGGGCAGAAATCTGTCTGAGGGGTGGCAGCAGCATGGGCTGCCCGGAAAACCCTAGAAAGCTGATAGGAGCAATGCTGGGGATCCTCTAAGGTGCCCCCAAAGTGCATGGAATCATACAAACAATACTGACAATAGGATTGGGGTATGATTCTGACATGTTTGTTAACAAACATGCCCAGGTTCTGAGTTGCCATTATGTAGCTGGACAGAGGGAGTGACCTGTGTCCAGTACACTCGTAAAATGGCGTCCCTGCACTCACGAGGTCCAGGAAAATGTAGCTGGAGTTCGTGGGGGCACCTCTGCTCCTCCAGAGGTGCCCTCACACACAGGTACTTGCACCCTGCCCTCTGGCTAGGAGGGCCTGCCATAGAGGTGACTTAGAGTGACCTGGTGCAGTGACCTGAAGTGAAAGGATGCATGCACCTTTTCACGCAGGCTGCAATGGCAGGCCTCCAGACATGGTTTACATGGGCTCCTATGGGTGGCATAATACATGCTGCAGCCTATGGGGAACCCCTGATCCCCCAATGCCCTGGGTACCATATACTAGGGACTTATAAGGGGCACCAGTACGCCAAATGTGGGGTGTGTATGGTCCAAACAACCAAATTTATTGGGAGAGAGCACTGGGGTCCTGGTTAGCAGGATCCCAGTGAACACAGTCAAAAGTGGGGTAACCATGCCAAAAAGAGGGTACTTTCCTGCATCTGACAAAAGCAGTAACACTCTGACCTATTCACATTATATAGAATTTGTGATCTGCATGTAGACGTTCTTTGTAGCAGGCATAGTAACCCTGTACGTTATGAGTCAAAACTCCGACTAGACAAAACTTCAATCTCTCTTCAGGAAGACCATTAATCACCGGAATTATCTTGAGATTTTTATTGTTGCCTGAAAACTGTTGATGGCAAGGAACACCCAGCAGGTGCTTTTAAAGTCAGAATATACTTGCAATCACAGCACCCCCATCCTAAGTCAGCACCCGGTGCAGCGGCACCGGTTGCATCGCCCTAGAGCCGGCCCTGCTGCCTTACCTAGCCCTGTCCCTCTCTCAGGCCATCTGGTTCTTCCTGGGACCCGTGCTGTGTGCTAGTCTCTCTGCCGTCTATCCAGCAGTGCTAGGCTCTGTACCACCACAGACTGTGAAGTCCTGCACAACCTGTGAGCTGCCCCAGTGCTGGCTTCCATCCACAGGCCATTGGCAGGAAATGAGATTTACAGACAGCCCTTGGCCTTTAGAGCGGGTTTTCACAAATACCAGGAAGGCTGAGGGAGAGACAGGGGACCGAAATGTTGGGGAGGCAGGATGTCAACTTAGGGGACAATAATTAGCTCTGGGGCAGGCAAGCTGGAGACAGAGGAGAGAAGAGAGTGAGAGAGAGGTGACAGAAACGGGTGCCCTAACAAACATTGCTGCACAGGGTGCCACCAGCGCGCTAAAGCCTGCCCGGCTTATATCTCACAGTAACTCAACAACACTTTTTTTAGAAAGGGAGATACTCTGCAACACAGCACTGGATTTAAAAAGAAAGGGAGTTACTTGGCAATACTTTATTTAATTACCCAAACCTCTTTACCTTCTCAAATCTTGCTGCTGTCTTCAGGGTTCAATTTTCAAGGGAAGGGTAGGGCTCAGGAGGGACGGGATGTAGACAGCAATCAACAAAGGGCATCTCTTCTCCCTTTGTTCTCAGAAGTGCAGACTGCAGGCAGCTGTGGCGGCAAGGTGAGAAGGAATCCCTTATGTGCTGCAGCACAACAAAAGGGCAGAGGGCAAGTGTCCTGGAGGCAGGTCACAGGTCAAGTGCAGGGCCAGTATAGGTAGCGCTTTCACGCGGCGCTAATGGCCCTGCGAATTACAGAACAGAAGGGAAAATTCTTCTGTCCCCTCGTCGTCCCCACCCTTGTCCCCCGTGTTCCCCCCCACTCCAAAATCTGGGGGGGACATATCCCCCGCGTCCCCCACACTTCCTACGCCCATGCCCGTTCAATCTCCAATGACTGAGATATTCATTGTATGACTGGACGCAGTAATATGAATCACAGACTATCAAAGTCTGGCTTCCTGCCTTAGTATGTTCGAGCGCTAGAAGAAGAGCCTTAAGCTCAGCCAACTGGGCTGTGCAGTCCCCTAAGGTCTGCGTTTAGGTATTGTGAGGGTGGAAAACTTCATCTTCCATCACCCCGCACACGGCTGCGCAAGCTGCTGAGTATTGATGTCTAGTACCTACAGCCGGTTGTGCTGATCCGTCAGTATAAATGATAGTATTATAACTGTCTAGTGGCAAGATATGCAGAGAAGCGGGGTACTCCTGTTCATACTGGAGAAATTCTTGTGTCTGAAGCCTTGGATCGAATACATAATCGACATCAGTGGCGGTCAGAGACGTTACCCATTGAATCCAGCGTGGATGTAATGCCTTAGCGTTTGGAACGCTCGCTTTAGTGACAGCCTCTAAGGCCAGCACCGGGGAGACAACAATAATGCATTTCCCCTGGGCAAGTGGCCTCTCTTTTATGACGGCCATTTGAACTGCTGTCAGAATCTTTTCTGTAGGTGCAAAACATTTTCAGCATTTGAATATAGATGTGATTTATATGCTATCGGCACTGTGTCATCCTCATTGAAGGTGACATAAGTAAATCCAAGGGCACCAGCAATTATTCTGATGACCAAATTTGTTTTATTGTCACGTGTGTGTAAGTGTTTAGCTTCTAGCATGTCCCGTTGCATATCTCTAAGGATGTGTGTGTGTTCAACCGTCCATCGACTGCTAGAAAAATTGGGCTGAATTAGGTCATAAAGCGGCTAGATGCGTTCTGCATAATCTGGAATGTATGTTCTGCCAAAATTGAGGAAACCCAGTAATGACTGTAATTTCTTAAGTGTGTTCGGAGGCTGTAGTTGAGCACACTTTTCTAGGAAGTGCGGGGCCAGGCTCTTCCCCTCGTGCGATAGCTCATATCCCAGGAACAATACACTAAGAAAGGCTATCTTGCTTTTCTTAAAATTAAATTTATAACCGAGGTCTGCAAATCCCAAAATTATCCGATCGACCCTCGCAAGATGAATGTCGAGGGCGTCGTCAGTGAGATAGATATCATCCACATAGGACAATGCATCTGAATCAAGCTCGTGCAAAATTGATGTTACACGGACTGAAAACAGGCCTGGGCTATTTTAATAGCCTTGAGGTAAACGACCAAAGCGTTGCTGGGAGCCAAATGAAAATGCACTTAGGTCCCTACTTTCATGCACTAAATTCTGGCAGAAAAATCCATTAGATATATCCAATGTAGTTTTATATTTTTTACGCACTATATTGTTTATCAGTGCTGTGCTTTGTGAATTTTGTATAGCATAAGTGCGTGTATGACTATTTAAGTGTCTATAATCAACCACTATTCTATATGAATGATCCGGCTTTGCAACGGGGAATAATGGGTTATTCATCGCAGATGAACAGGGCTCAATTACCCCCTGGTACTCAAGTTGTGATAGTATCTCCTTCACCGGAACTTTTGCTTCATGTTTAACAGGGTATTGTGGCTGCGGTTGGGGTGTAGACCTAACGGGAATAACATGACAAGGAGACTCCTTGTCCCAACCGACATGATTGCGATATAGCGCAGGTCCCTGCGCTAAAGCCCATTCAGCAGCATAGGCTTATTTCGCTGCTTCTGGAACAAGATCGGAGAAAGAAGGCAAAATGACATCTTCCCCATGCAGGAGCTTGCGGACGTGTTCAGGTGGCCAGTCTCTCTCGGCCAATAGGATATCACTAGTAAGTTCATCCCAAAAGATTACACTAATAGTGCGTTTCACGTCTCCCTATATCTGAATTGTCAAATCATAAACCCTATCGGGGGGAAGAACGCGGCCATCCGCTGTCTCAACCACGATGTAATCGCTAGTTGCTGTCGCATCCAGATGATCTTTCAGACTCTGGCGACATATCGTGACCTCTGCCGCGCTGTCCAACAGAGTCACGGCCCACTTCTTGTTCCTCAACAGTGTTCTCAATACTACTGGCATTTTTAACTGTCAGTTCTGCCACCTCCTTCTTTTTAAACTGTGGCTTTTGCTGAGGAATCTTTTCTTCTTTTTTAATGGTAGACTGCGGTGAGTCTTTCTTCTCTTTCACGTATTCCGGACGTCGATCTTGACGGCCCCCTCTCTCGCTACGTTTATCCGGTGCGTCCTGAAAGGAACGAGAGGGACGTGAATCAGTATATCTGTCTGGAGGTCTAATGTGCTCCCTATTTCTGAGATTATACCTCCTTTCGGAGTACTCCGGATGTGGAGAATCAGCTCTCTTATTCCTTCTTTCTTTGAAATATTTTTGTTTGTCCCAGCGCTTCTTAGAGCCCTCTTGTGCCTGCTTCGTACCCTCCGTATGGGGGGTACTTTGTAACTCCAATTTTTTAGGTTTGGCTCCCAGACTATCCCGTCCTATACTAGTATAGGTATCGGAAATTATTTTTGGTAGCTGTCTCTCTTGTTCCACATTTGGAGTTTCCCGGAGACGCTGGCGTATTGCCAGTGCCACCGCTTCCCCTTTAATATTACTCAGTATTATCGAGGAGACGACGTCAAAGTTACGCATCAATTTAATCCCCAGATCCAGGGCCGGTGCAGCCCCATGCTCATTTTGCATTTGTTTTAACACTTCCGGTAAATTGGCAAGTGTCGGGGTACCATGTGTGGTAGTATACACGGCACCGAAGACCGTACCCCATGTGGCACAGTCATCCACCGAGGGAACCATCCCAAACGGCAAGCACATAGTGAGAAATCTATGTTTTTCCTGTGGTCCCGTATGGGGAAACACAGCTTCCAGCTGATTAGTTTTCTGGGCTATCCAGAACAGTATTTTCTCCCGCTCCGTGGGTATTTTACCCATAATAGTATGCACTGTTTGTGGATTAATCCCAGTAGCCAATTGATAACCCCCAGCTACTGGCGGTGCTGGACGCGCTGGTGTTGTGTTCAATGTTCGCATTACGAACTGAACCAATCGTCTATATAACGCCACTAATTCATTATACAAAACTCGTAAATCTGCTATCGGCATATTCTGTATGCCTGGGTGAGGTGTATATGTGGCAAACATAGGCCATGTAGGTCCCTCATTACTTAAAGGACCTAGCCTTACTCTCCGTAGTACATGTGGTAGGGCGCCATCAAACCAGTTCTGATGCTCTTGATATGTGAGCGATATTTCATGATACTGGCATGCTTCGTACCTTACAGGTACGTTTGCAATTTCATATGTGTGAAATGTGTGCGTTCTTTGGTCAGCCTCAGGAAAGGTGACCCAACAGTAAAACGTTTCTGTTTCGTATGTTTCAGTTGCTTCTATTATCAGAGTAACATCCCCGCCCTCTTCTGTAAGGCCATGCGCTAATAAATGTTGTGTAAGGGCATGTCTAGCATTTGCAGGAATATCTATGGTATTAGCCATAGTTGTTTAGGGAAACGGAACACCAGATGGGGAAAGTTTTTCCTTTTTCATGAGTTCGAGCTCGAACAACCTACAGCTTAATTAGGTGTTACCTGTTCAGCTGAGGAGGATTCTCCCAAAGACCACGGACGTCTCCATATAACGGTACTTAGGGTACCTGTTGTCTGTGAGACAGTGATAGTCAGGGTATCCGTAAATTAGTGCCTAAACACCATCGTTGGTGGCGCCATTTCGTAGTTTGGACTCTTGCTCTGAGCAAGATTGCTGGTTTAAGGATAACAGTACTTTTGTTTGTAGGCGACTGAGTCTTTCCTATAACAAATCGCAACTGTTGTCCCAACCTTACCGGCTCACTAGCAGTACCTCACGAGAAACACAATAGTAAAAGGTGATTTATGGCAGTCGCTTATGCATGGACTCAAAGTAAGATATCTCAGGGTATGTCGTGGTTAAACGGAGATTACCCTTTTCTCACAGATATATTATGTCTCATACAAACACAGGCAATGACACAGATGCAGTAAAGTTATAATAGCTTTTTATTTAACATAACTGCAATTTGTGATAAGTTGCATGGACTGCAATGATTAGGATAATGAATATAGCAAGTAGCAGTATTGTGAAGAAGAGAGTCATTGTTATGAAGACCCCCACCATTTTGCAATATATGAAAGAAATATATATATGTATATATAAGATGGAATATGCCCTAATACCCTAATGAGAATAGGGCTAACCTCCTACCTAAAGGAGAGCTGGGTTTACTAAACCTAATCTGCCAAAGCCGTGTCCGTGAGAGGAGTCCCCAACCCTTGTTACCTTGGAATGAGGTCTCTATCTCAGACTCCGTAGGGACACGAAGACTGGGTCAGCGTCAAGATGACTGCAGCATCGGTATCAGCGATGGTGGCAATGCCCTCTGGTCGGAATCCCTCTGATTATCTGTCTAAAGTGTGATGTATTTATACAGATCTACAAGGTCCCCTGACGTAGGTGTATTCCAAAACAATAGATAACAGGCATGCTTGGGACGGCAATTAATATCAACAATCCCTCAAAAGTATAGAGAGGGAAAATCCCTAAGTGTGAACACCTACTGTTTGTTTGTCTTTGGTGTTTGATCTTGACGCCTTGGCACGGTGACACTGATAATGTATCTCATAACAAGTGGCCTAACTATAAACAAGGCAGCCATCTTAGAAGAAATAAATAATTAAATGAGCTAAGACAGAGCAAGCTAAGTAGATTAAAAGTCACTAGGTGACGGGGGCACGAGTCTACAAGCCAGCGGCTAAGCTAACTCATGCTATCCCATTAAAACGAACTAGGATTCACTACAATACCAGTAATCTGCTTTCTACCAAGCTCCCCAGTCCTTGTAGGATTACAATGCAAACCCGACACCAACTTTGACCTCTGCACGCAGCGGGCCACGTGTTGCTGGTGGTGCTTTTTAGAGTCAGACTAATCTTTGACCTGTGGACATCCTAACCTCCAAAGATTGGAATCGTAAGTCATGCCTCAGTGGGATTTAAATCTGGTTCTCACTTTTCTCATGTGTGCTCCCTTTTGAGCCTTTGCACAACTGTCCCCGTTGGCTTCTCACCATCAAGACAGCCTTATTTGTGGCAATAACATCTGCCAGAAGGGAGAGTGAGATGCAGGCTCTCTCATCAAAACCTCCATATCTTACCATGTTTTCAGACAGAGTAGTGTTTCACACTCATGCCTCTTTCCTCCCTAAGGTGGTGACCCTATTTCATTTGGGTCAGAACATCACCCTGCCCAGCTTCTTTGCTCCACAGCATCTCTCTAAGGAAGAGGAGCAACTTCATCGACTGGACCCAAAAAGTGCATTGTCGTTCTACCTTGACTGCACAAAAGTGTTCAGAGTGGATGACCAACTCTTTGTGGATTACGTGGGAGCATAGAAAGGTTGGGTAGTGCAGAAGCTAACCATTTCAAGTGGGGTCATTCTCTGCATAACAATCTGATACACTCTGGTCAAAAACCAGCCTCCTGAGGGCTTGAGGGCTCATTCCACCAGGGGCAAATGTGCTTCCAGTGAATTAGCAAGACGTGTACCAGTCCTGGACATCTGTCAGGCTGCAACGTGGATGTCTCTGCACACGTTTCCCAAACACTACTGCCTGGACAGTCAAGTCCACAGAAATGGGCACTTTGCCCGTTCAGTCCTGCAGGACTTTTTAGTTTGAGGACAATTTGTCTGCAGCCAGGAGGTTATGGCTTGGGTATCTATTGTAAAGGTAAGGAATCTACATCCTGAAGTTTTTTTCAGATGAACAAGTTACTTAGCTTCGGTAACATATTATCTGGTAGAGACTCTATTTAGCTGCAGATTCCTTACACCCACCCATGCCTCCCCGCTCTGCGGACTCTTTTCTGAGAGTTAAGGACTGTCCCTTTTAGGGCCCTAGCTTTTTGGCACAGACCAAACTGTTGGTTCTTTCCATGGCTCTGCGTTTCTGGCATGGAGGTTTGTGGAAAAATACTGACGTATGTGCGCCTGAGTCATGCCTTTATAGGTGACAGTGATGTCAGAGACGTCTCCAACGACCCTGACGATGCCACCCACATCCAAATAATGACACCTGGTGGTGCGCGCAAGGGTATTGCTCAGCAAAGGTTCTGGATTCCAAGAGGACATCTGGAAATTCTAAAGGTAAGGAATCTGCAGCTAGATAGAGTGTCTAGCAGATAATATGTTACTGAAGGTAAGTAACTTGTTTGTTGGTGGCGTAGGTAGGAAATTCTATATGTAGCATTGTGAAACTATGGTGGAAATTTTCCCGTTTCACCTCTTTCGTCACTGCTCTGCTATTAGCATGTTTCATTATCCTAATCATTGCAGTACATGCTTTTTTATCTAGGTCTGATTCTGTTTGTCTTTGCATATGTGAGACGAATGTAACTGAGAGAAAAGGATGAGATCATTTTCATCACGATTTCCCTGAGAAATCCGAATGTTATGCACATGGCTGCCATAAATCACCTCTACCCTTGGGTACTGGTGAGGTATTGCTAGCTGGCCGGAAGGGTTAGGCTGACAGTTGTCACACAGTGTGGGATTGGACTCAGTTCCCCATAATCTGTTGGTGCTGCCACCCGAATCCAGCAGTCTCATTGGTACAATGAGAGCCAAACATGACATGGCACCACCAATGTTTTGCCTGGCACTGAATTACGGATCTTCCTGAGTATCTCCATCTCACCACGTGCTAAGGGCACCCCAATACTATGTAGGGAGACATCCGTGGTATTGAGGATCTCCTCCTTAGCTGGATAGATAGCACTTACTTCCGAATGTAGGTTGTTCAAGCTTGAACCTCAAAAGGATCAATTCCCATTTGGTGCACTTATCTCTTATCAAGTACATTCAAAATGGGGAATCCACAATGGGTGGTAATTGCAGTAAATATGAGCCCTCACCAATCATTTTTAAATAATGGTCTTACAGCTGTTACATTTGTAGTTGAGGCACATCTAGCTCACAGAACAGAAAGATATTATTATTTGGTTAACTTTACAGCAGTTGATGGAACACTAGTGCATTTCATCACTATACCCATGCTATTGCATCTGCACAAGACAGAACATGTGCATACTTAGAAATTCCTTTATCAGGTCAAGACCACCAAAACTGGCTTGATGGCGTCCTACCACATACAACATTGCACGTTAGGGTAGGTTGTTTGAGCAATGAAGGTCCTACCTGGCCACAACTGGCCACACACACACCACATCGTGATTTAGGCACCTTGGCAATAGATGAGGTTCCCTGCTTATACATTGAGCTTGTAGCAATATATGGATGGTAAGTACAATTTGCAATGCAAACAAAAAATACTAATCCAGCATAGGCTGCTCCAGTACAACCGCACGTAGTCACACAAGGTTTTAACCCTGCAACGGTGCATTTGATCATGGGTAAGGTACCCGCAAAATGTGAAGATGTTCTGTTTTGGTTAGCTTGAAAAATAAAAGCGCTGGAAGCAGGGCTTCCCCATACAGGACTCCAAGATAAATACAGAATTCTCACTATTTGCTTGCCATTTGGGATGGTTTCCTTCGTGGATGACTACACCACCTGGGGTATGGTGTTTGTCGTGCTCTTCACTACTGCACGCAGTACACCAATACTTGCCAATTTTCCGAAAGTTTCAAAACAAATATAAAATGAATATGGGGCTGCCCCGGCCCTGTATTTGGGAATGCATTTAATGGGCAACTTTGTTAGAGTGTTCTCAGTAATAGTAAGTAATCTTAAAGAGGAAGCAGTAGCCCTGGCAGTACGCATGCGGCTCTGGGAAGGTCCTCCCCAGCATCAAGAGCATGAGCTGCCTAAAATTATTGCCGAAACCTATTCCAGTATAGGCCGGGATAGTTTGGGAGCCAGACCTAGTAAACCACAATTACATGATAAATCCAATAAGGATTCTACCAAGCAAGCAGCTAATGGTTCTAAAAAACACTGGGACAAACAAAAATAAACACCTAAAAAAGACAGGGGAGAATCTCCACATTCGGAAACCTCTGAAAAACATTATAACCTAAGAAATTGAGATAATACAAAAACTCCTGATCTATATCAATATACTGATACACACCAATCTTTCAAGATTCACTGGATAAATGTAATGAGAGAGGCGGGCATACACAACACCGAACAGAGTATGTGAAAGTTTCAATTAAAAAAAGATGAGAATCTTCCATGACAAAAAAACCCCAATTCAAAAGGAAGAAGGTGGCAGCTATTTCTGCAAGAAATGCCATGCAAGATGAGAGTTTTATTGAAGAACAGGAACTGGGCTTTGGCTCTGGTACACAGTGCAGCAGAACTCACAATAGTTTGCTGAAATCTTCAAGAGCATCTGGAGGTGAAAGCAACTGACAACTTTATAGAAGTCGAGACTGCGACATGCGTGTCTCCCACCCAATACAGTGCATAAAATAATACAGTTAGAGGGAGACATTGAGCGCACAATTGATATTGTATTCTTTAAATAATTCTCTGGCATTTTTGACATTTTGTTGGTCGAAAAAGATTGGCTCATAGAATTTGTCAGTGATGTCCCATGAGGGAAAGATATCATTAAGCCTTCTTTCTCGTCCCTGGTTCCTGTAGAGTTAAAAGAGTTGTACGCATTTGTTTGGGCATTGGCACAAGCCACCGTGCTGTATCCCAGTCATGTTGGGTGGGATAAAGATTCTCCCTACCATACAATACCAATTAGGTTCCAACCACAGCCTCAACCTTAATATCCTATTAAGCATGACGCTAAAACACCTGTGAGAGAGATTCTCACACAGTTAGTGTACCCGGGTGTAATTGAGCCCTGCATCTAACCAATGAATAATCCCCTATTTCCTGTCGCTAAGACAAACCATCCATATAGAATAGTCTTAGATCATAGACATTTAAACAGTAATACACGCACATTTGCGATCCAAAATGCACATAGCACAGCACTCATTAAAAATGTTGTCCCTCATTCCGAATATGGCGGGATATCCCGCTGCCGACCATGCTGACAGTCGACGGAAGACAGCAAGTGGCGGTGGCAGGCATCCCGCCATATTACGACGCATGGAACCTCACCCCCATTGATGGCGGTGAGGCCTGCCATCCTGTTGGTCGGTGGTGGGGGTGGATGCTGCGCCACCCTCACCGCCACGTCAGTCCATACCCTGCCACGCCTATAATGATGCAGTTACAGGCGTGGCAGTGTATGGAGGCGCGGCAATGCCGGTGGAGCAGCATCCAAGGAGCCCTTTCCTTTCCAGAGCAGCGCCACAGAACAGGTAAGTACTGTCCGAGAGGGAAGGGGGGTGTGTGTGAGTGTTTGTGAAGGGAGGATGTGTGTCTGAGTGTATGAATGCATGTGTGCATGTAGGTGTATGGGCGCATGAGGATGTGGGGAGACCTGTATGAAGGGGGGGATGGTGGATGGTGAGTGGGGAGCTGGGTGGCCTACAGGGAGATTTAGGAGAGGAGGGATGGAAGGTCGGTTTCCACGGTTCGGGGGATGGGGGCGGTTCAAGGGGCTTGGGGGGGTGGGTGGAGGAAGGGGCAAGGGTGGGGTGCCTGGCATGTCACATAAAGGTGACAGGAATGAGAATTCCTGTCACCTGTATGCTTTTCACCAGGGGTATCCCGCCAGGAAATCCCTGGTGGAAATGGGATTCTGTCCTGGCGGTGGGTAGTAGTGAACTGAATGCTTTGCAGCCAGTTCACTTGGTGTTCAGAATATGGTGGTCTGGACCGCCATGCCGTTGGCAGTAATGACCGCCACCGCCAGAGCGGCCGTCATTACCGCCATGTTTAGAATGAGTGCCATAGTGCGCAAAAAATACAAAACAACGTTGGATATTTCAAACGGCTTTTTTCTGCCAAAATATAGCACCTGAAAGTGGGGAATTGAAAGCATTTAGCGCGTTAGGATCATAGAATTTGTTTTTGTTCTTAGCAAGCGTAACAACTATTTTACACGACATCGACCCTGAGGCGTTGTCCTATGTCGACGACATCTACCTAATGGATGAACATTGTTTTGGGATTTGCCCCATTCGGCTACAAATTTAATTTTAAGAAAATAGCAAGTGCCTTTCTCAGTGTCCTATTTTTCATATACGAGCTGTCCGATGAAGGCAAGAGCCTAGCACTCTACTTCCTAGAGAAGTGCCCACATGTGCAACCACCTAAAACCATAAAAAGATCCAGTTTTTATTGGGCTTTTTAAACTTTGGCAGAATTTACATTCCAGATTATGCACAACACATTAAACCATTATATGATTAAATACGCCCGACTTCTGAAGCAATCTTTGGACAGTCAAACACACATGAATTCTCAGAGCATTGCAACAAGATATACTTGCAGTAAAACACTTAAACACAAGGGACAACAAAACACCTTTTATCATCAGGTTATTTGCTGGTATACTTGACTCTACAGCAGAACAATAGTGAGATATCGTTTGTACAGAGTCCAGGGGTTCCCCAGAGGCTTAACAGAGGTCAAAGTAGGTAATACCAATGCTCTCTTTTGTAGTAGTGTGGTCGAGCAGTTAGGCGTATCAGACGGTAGTGCAAAGCATTTGTTGTACACACACAGTCAAAAAATGAGGCACACACTCAATGACTAACTCCAGGCCAACTGTTTTATATTGCAAAAATATATTTTGTAACTTTATCACTAGAACCAAAAGATCTTTTTTGCGTGTAAGTACAGTCGTAAATAGGTGTCAAGCATATGTATCAAATGTACTCTGTTTGATTTTTGCAGATAAGGCAGTTTACAAGTAACACTTTTCAGTTTTTGATTGGAGTCAATAGAGTCCTAGGGGAGGAAAGTGTTAGCACAGTTAACAGGTAAGTACACGACTTACGATTTCAGTCTTTGGGGTTAGAATGTCCACAGGTCAAAGTTTAGGCTGACCCCAAAGGGGCACCATCAGCAACAAGAGGCGTCTGGGTGCAGGGGTCAAAGTTGGTGTCGGGTTATCAGTGAAATCCCATGAGGGCTGGGGGTGCTTGGTGGAAAGCAGATTCAGGTAAGTCCTCAGGCCTTTTCAATGGGGGGGGACCCCAGAGGTCACAAAAGATGCTGCAGACCCAGGGAGGGTTCTCTGGATTCAGGTTGCAGGGGCCAACCCATGGTGGACTTGAGGTTGGAATCACCTAGGGACCTTCTCTGGACTGGTGGACCACCTGGACTCGGGCTATGGCTGTCTGGTGGGTGCAGAGTAGACAGGGCTCGTAGATCCGGGGCTGTTCAGGAGTCCTTTTGGAGGGTTTCTTCTGACCAGGACCACTGTTCTTGGTCCTCTGCTGAGCAGGCAGTCCTCTAGGGGTCTGTAAAGGTCACTGGTCCTGCTGGATCTGTCACCTTTTTGGTGAAGGAGTCTTGACGCTGCAGACAGGCCAGTAGGGCCGGGGCCAAGTCAGTTGCCACCCGGAGTCCTTACTGTTGGGGTCGGCATTACAGCCCTTCTTAGTTTTTCTTTCTTCATGAGGTTGCAAGGAATCTGGGGAGTAAGGTTCAGGGGTGCTAGATTTAGGGGTGTTACGGGGTGAGGGGGCAGTAGCCAATTGCAACTGTTCCTGAGGGTGGTTACCCCCTTCCTGTGCCCACTCCCTTTGGGGAGGCGGGCCCATTACTATCTCTATTGGTCCCTCTCCTCCATAACAAGATGGAGGATTCTGCAAGCAGGGGATCACTTCAGTTCTGGACACCTTATTGGTGGTCTTAGCTGCATCAGTCACTCCTCCTGGTTTTACCTAATTTTCCCGCCGGACATGCCGCCAAAAGTGGGGTTTGGTCCGGGGACGAGCATCTTCACTAGCTGGAGTGCCCTGGATTGCCACAGGGCACTGTAACAGGAGGCCTGAGCCTGAGTGTTGCACTTCCTACTGAGGGAAGGTGTGAAGCACCTCCACTCAGAGCAGGCTTTGTTCTTGACCCCAGAGAGCACAAAGGCTCTCACCCCATGAGGTCAGAAACGTGTCTGTTAGTGGCAGGCTGGCAGAGACTGGTCAGCCTTACACTAAAGGTTTGGGTAGAATGCAGAGGGCATCTCTAAGAAGGCCTCTGGGTGCATTTTACAATACATCCAACACTGACATCAGTCAGTGGGTTTATTGTGCTGAGAAGTTTGATACCAATCTTTCCAGTCTTCAGTGAAGCCGTCATGGGGCTGTGGAGTTCGTAATGACAAACTGCCAGCCCATGTACTTCCACACTGCACTTACAATGTCTAAGAATGGACTTAGGCACTGTAGGCACTGCTCAAATTGCTCATGCAGCTATGCCCTTACATGTGGTATAGGGCACCCTGCCTTAGGGCTATAAGGCTGGCTAGGGAGGTGACTTACCTATGCCCATCTTTAGGGTCATGTGAGAGGAGGCCAGGGAGAGGTTCATGGTCTGCTTCCTGCTCCTCATCAGTAATCATCAGCATGCTTATGTCCGCCCTGTCACTGTAGAGCTTTAGGTGGTCAACATGTCTTATCCTCTTGGGTGTCCTGCTAGTGCCCAGGTCCACCAAGTAAGTGACTTCACTGTTTTTCCCAAGAGAGGGTAAGGGCCACTCCATCTGTCTTGAAGTGCTCTGAGAGCCACAGGCTCCAGAACCCATACTTTCTACCCTGGCTGGAACTCTACCAGTGCAGCCTTTTAATCATACCACAACGTCTGGAGCTGTTGGCTGGCCTCAAGGTTTTTGTATTCAGCCATCCTTGAGCGGAGGCCAATCACATAATCCACCACATCTTGTTTAGGCTGATGGAGTGGTCTCTCCTAGCCTTCTTTTACAAGTGCTAGTGGTCCCCTTACAGGGTCACAAAGCCTCACCAGGAAAAGGGTGGTGAGACACCTAAGGACAAAAATAAAGAGTCTTCACTCTTCAAAAACCTGCACAGGAGGGTGGGCCCTGAGGCTCTTCACAGCCCACAAGTGGGTACAAGGGTAAAATATTTGATCCCAAGAAGGCCTGGTGTCACAACTGTAAACAACATGGACACTAAACTGGAGACAAGGCCTGTCCCAAAAAGAATGCCCCTAGCACTGATCCAGTTAGTACTGGTATAGCCAGTCTCCAGGTGGGATCACCAGTGTGTTCAGAGCAAATCAGGGTCTACACTGAAGGTAGTCTCTAAGGGTGGGGTGTATATAGCCACACTTGCTGCCTGGCCACCTAACATACAAAAATACAGGCAGAAGCTCCTAATTAATGGGACAAAAGTAGAAGCCCTGAGGGATACAGGTGCCAGTGTCACCATGGTGGCAAAGAAACTGGTTTCCTCAGGACAGTATTTGGCTGGACAAACATATCCAGTTACCAATGCTGGCAATCTGACTAAAGTCAATCCCATGGCTATAGTGACTTTAGAATGGGGAGGGGATACTGGCCTGAAAAAACGTAGTGGCCTCTTCTGCAATCCCAGTGGAATGTTTGCTAGGGAATGATCTGGAGTCCTCAGCTTGGGCTGACATAGAGTTCATAATCCATGCAGCCATGCTGGGAATCCCTGAACTGGTGTGTGTGAAAACAAGAGCACAAAGCAAAGCACAGGGTGAAAAAGAAGTGTTGGGGCCTGGAATAATGGCACAACATTCCAAGATAAAAGGTAAGAGGACTGGGGGACTAGCCTCTGAACAGCAAAAGAAACAAGAACTTTCTTCTCAGGAAGATGTCTTACTGGATGAGGGAACTGAGTCCATGGAGCCGGAGCCTTACCAGTTAGAGCTCTTGGGCCCAGAGGGACCCTCAAGGGAACAGCTGTGCCAGGGACCACAGACTTGTCCCACTCTTGAAGGCCTGAGGCAGCAAGCTTCTGCACAGGAAAAGGGAAATGTCAGTGGCTCCCACAGAGTCTATTGGGAGGCTGGAATCCTTTACACTGAGGCCGGAGACACCAAACCTGATGCAACTAGGAGAGTGGTACTGCCTCAGCAGCTTAGGGAATTTATCCTCACTCTTTCCAATAACATCCCCCTAACTGGGCATTTGGGACAAACAAAAACATGGAGTAGGCGTGTCAACCACTTCTATTGGCCCAATATGTCCCAGAAAGTGAAGGAGTTTTGTGCTCCTGTCTCACCAGTCAAGCCAGTGGCAAGACAGATGGCCACCCTCATTCTACTTCCCTTTAAAAGGGTTGGTGTGGACATTGTGGGTCCACTTGCACTACACACAGCCTCAGGGAAGCAATACATACTGGTAGTAGTGGATCAGGCTACCAGATACCCGGAAGCAATTCTCCTTAGGACTACTACAGGTGCTGCAGTAGTGAAGGCCCTGATTGTTTTTTTTACCAGAGTGGATTTTCATAAGGAGGTGGTTTCTGACAGAGGTACAAACTTCAAGTCAGCTTACCTAAAACACATGTGGAATGAGTGTGGGGTGACTTATAAGTTCACCACACCATACCATCCACAAAGCAATGTACTTGATGAGAGATTTAACAAGTGATTGCAAGGCATATTAAATGGGGCTCCCTGAAAAACTCAAAAGGAGATGGGATGTTCTCCTGTCATCCCTGCTTTTCGTGTAGAGAGAGGTGCCTCAGAAGGGAGTAGGGTTTCCCCCTTTGAGTGCTGGCACTGGTTTGCGTCAAACAATTTACCGCCGGCTAATGCCATTCCTACGCGCCATGTGGGTGCCATATTTAAGGATTGACGTTAGCCGGTGCTGCGGGCTGGTCAGAGTAAAAAGAAATGACTCAAACCAGGCAGCGCCGGCGTAGAGGAAAATGGGGGTTGTGCGTCAATAAATGGTGCAAGTCAGGTTTGACTCAAAAATCCCAATTGAAATGACTCCTGTTTTAGCAAAGACAGGAGTCATGCCCCTTGCCCAATGGCCATGCCCAGGGGACTTGTGTCCCCTGGGCATGGCCATTGGGCACAGTGACATGTAGGGGGGCCCAAATTAGGACCCCCATGCAACTTTAAAAAAATAATAATAATACTTACCTGAACTTACCTGTACTTACCTGGGATGGGTCCCCCCATCCATGGGTGTCCTCCAGGGGTGGGTGAGGGTGGCAGGGGGTGTCCCTGGGGGCAGGGAAGGGCACCTCTGCACTGCTTCCATGGTCAGAGACCATGGAAGTGAGCCCACAGGTCCCTTAACGCCTGCCCTCACCCAGGCGTTAAAAAACGGCGCACATCAGGCTTGGCGCCATTTTTGAAGGCCCGCCTTCTCCTGTGCATCAAAATGACGCAGGAGTATAAATAAGGCCACAGACCTTAAAGTCATTTTTTGGGTGGGCACGCCTACCTTGCATGTCATTAATGCAAGGCAGTTTCCTGCATCCAAAAAATGGTGCCCGTGGAGGAATTTTGACGTCCCCTGGGTCGGGCGTCATAGTATAAATATGGTGCACGTTTTGTGCTGAATTAACGTCAATCAATCAATCATGTAATTTATAAAGCGCGCTACTCACCCATCAGGGTCTCAAGGCGCTGGGAGGGGGCGGGGGAGCTACTGGTCGAATAGCCATGTCTTGAGGCGTTTCCTGAAAGTCAGAAGGTCCTGGGTCTGGCGTAGGTGGAGCGGTAGGGAGTTCAAGGTCTTTGCGGCGAGGTGAGAGAAGGATCTTCCTCCGGCGGTGGTGCTGCGAATGCGGGGGACGGAGGCGAGGGCGAGGCTGGCGGAGCTGGCAGACGGGAGTGTGGAAGGTGAGTCTGTTGTTGAGGTAGGCTGGACCTGTGTTGTGGAGGGCTTTGAGTGCGTGGGTGAGTAGTTTGAAGGTAATCCTCTTCGATACGGGTAGCCAGTGTAGGTCTCTGAGGTGGGCAGAGATGTGGTCGCGGTGTGGGACTTTGAGGATGAGTCGGGTGGAGGCGTTTTGGATACGTTGCATTTTAGTTTGTAGTTTGGCCGTGGTTCCTGCATAGAGTGTGTTGCCGTAGTCCAGTCGGCTGATGACCAGGGCGTGGGTGACTGTCTTTCTGATTTCAATGGGAATCCACTTGAAAATCTTGCGGAGCATGCAAAGGGTGTTGTAGCAGGAAGAGGAGACTTTGTTGACCTACTGACCCAAAGACAAGCTGAACCTTGTCTCTCACCCGAAAGATCTGACAATGTCCAACTCTATAAAATGTCGCCAAAAAGAGGGGAACACGTAACTATCCCTAAAGTCTATCAGGGTGTCCCGTTAATTGGGGGAGACATACTTGATCTCCCTCCTGCGGCAAACCCATATGTGGCAGTCCTTGCTAATGTTCCCACTCTATCTGGAGCACGGGAGGAATCATGGGCTGCTTTGAGGAACAAGGCCCTGAACTGGATTGCTACTCGCCTGAAACCTGGCTTGACAAATAAACTTTTTGAAGACATCAAGATGGTGAGAAGGGTGAAATGGGTGGGTAGAAACCAAAAAAATGTCAAGGGCGACTGCGTAGTTCTCTCTTTTAAAACCCCTTCGCTGGTCAAAGATATCTTAAGACATTTAAGCCCACATCAGATTACCGACCATGGCGTTGCCTTGCTTCCTCTGGGTTTTTTCTATATGACCATTAAAGGCCACGATAGACCTGGCACCTGCTTTAAGGACCACAGTACCAGGCCTGAGTCGCAATATATGATTCCCACCATGAATAGATTCTGGGGGTTTAGCATGGAAGATACTGATTGACTATCATCTGGCAAGGCATCCTGCAGGCTTAATCACCCTAAAGAAGCATTGGACCTCGTCCATTTGGGCACAGTTAACTCTGCAGGAGCTATTGGAGAAGAACGATTGGATACGGAAACTTCTTTTAGACAACTTCTCAATGATGAACTGTCTCCAACAGCCCCGGCAACAAAAACCTCTACCTGTGCCCCGACCCCTCTTGTATGTACAGAAAGCAATATTATCCTAGGCAAAACTCAGATAACTGATAAGTCCCTTGTGGGGCAGCCAAAAATAACACGTAAAGACAATCTTTCATTTCTATTCTGGAACGTGGCTGGCCTTCGATGTAAGATGGAAAATGAGGACTGGCTAGAATACATCCAGTGCTTCCACTGGGTCTGCCTCCAAGAGACCTGGTCTGTGAACCCGATTCACATAAATGGTTATAGGACACTACATACTCCTGCCGTTCCTTCTGTACATGGCAGGGCCAAGGGTGGCTTGTGTACCTTTATATCCAACAAGTGCGATATAATTAAGGACATTGTTTTAATATCTAATACGTTTTACCAAATGATTACTTGTCATCTAAAAAATATTGCACAACTGATGGTTATCAATTTTTACAATAACGTACCTTCTCAAGATCTCCGATTTGTACTTAACCTTTTCCAGGATGACATAGACCGAGCACATGACTCCTCAGATAAACAGTCTTATATTGTGTGGGGAGGGGATTTTAACATACTCTTGTGTCCTAGTTCAACCAAGGGCTATTGCCCTTATGCCCCTGATGGTGATGATAACGCACTACACTTCATACATAACAACTCAGGCAACATGCTGAATGAAGCTCTATTTAGTCTTGATCTCACTCTGTGTAATTGTCTGATCTAGGGCAGACCACAACTGAAACCCACTTTTAATGGTAGGCAAGCTAATACGATAATTGATTTTATATTATTCTCCAATAACCTCCTCCCCTATGTACTTGAATATGACATCCAAGAAACCATATACAGCGACCATAATCCTCAAACTGTAGGCCTCACATTTCCCCAACACTTTCTTATACACAGGGAAATAGAGCAGAAAGTAGAAAATATTGATCTGGGAGCAAGAAATGGCTATACCATCCGATGGTCAGAAATTGAACCTACAGGGCTTATGAAACAACTATTGACCAACTATGCTAATGAATTTAATATCTGCCTTGCAGATAACACGAGCCCACGAGACTGCATCAAGGCCTTTATGGTCATTACGGCTGGTGTAAAACAGCTTCTCAAGGCAAATGTTAGCAAATCGAAACCGAACAACAAAGCTTGGTTCAATGCTGAATGTACACAAGCCCGTAAGAACCTAATAAGCTACTTACACTTACAAAACTCGGACAAATGCCAACTAAGTCTAAAGAGGAAGGAGTATAAAAATGCCATAAAGAAAAGAAAACAGAATTCAAAAAACGAGGCATGGCAATCCCTCCTCGAGTCTCCGGAACGATAATGTTAAATTCTGGAACATCGTGAACTCGCCGCTCCTATGCGACGAAGAAATACCAAAAATTGAAATCGCCATCACTGAAGACGAGTGGGTTGCCTTCTTTTCTGCCATATACTCCTTAGAAAATTTGGCACCGGAAATTAATCTCCCTAAACTAGACTCTCATGAACCCATCTCACCATTTACTTTAAACGAGGTTATTGACGCTATCAATGCAAGTAAAAGCGGAAAAGTCCCGGGGACAGATGGAGTTCCGGCTGACATCTACAAATCGAACGTCCCTCTTTGGGGGCCATTATTGACGCAGGTGTTACGCGCCTGCTGTTCAACTACCTTCATCTCGACCTGGTCTGAATCCATAATCATTCCAATATACAAAAAGGGAGATCGCCATAATCCCGCATGTTATCGTCCCATCTCATTGCTCCACACACTTGCAAAGATTGCGGGACGTATTATCTTAAATAGACTACAAGATTGGATAGAGGAAAATCACATCCTCTCTGACCTACAATATGGGTTTAGGGCCGGACTAGGGACAACGGAACAGGCCCTCAACCTAGAGATTATACTTGGCAAATATACAAGGGCCAAGCCTGGAGCGCTATACCTTGCATTTATTGATTTAACCTCTGCATTCGATTGTGTGGTGCATTCAAAATTGTGGCCCATTCTGTTGGACATGGGGGTTTATACTACCATAGTCCACTTTATTAGGGATTTGCACGCTGGTGCAAACGCCAAGGTCCGCTATGGACGTCAAGGTGAATGCACTTCATCTTTTCCCATTGAACGAGGGGTGCGTCAAGGTTGTGTGCTAGCTCCCCTATTGTTCGCCTTGTATATCAATAGTCTAGGGGGACTCTTTCCAATGCCTGTGGTGATCTTCCACAAGTAGGCTCCCGGAAGATTCTGGCCCTCTTATATGCGGATGACGCCGTTTTGATGGCCCGCACTCCAGTTGCTTTGCAAAGACTAGTAACAACCTTTGATAATTGCATGGATGCCTTGGGCCTTAAAATTAACCACACTAAAACATTTTCCATGACATATTCCAGATGCTGCACAAAGAATTGCCACATAAACTTAAAAGGTGTAAAGCTAGTCGACACAGGCTTATTTTCGTATTTAGGCATTGTGTTTGATGACAGAGGCACATGGGTACCAGCTATAAAAGCGAGGAATTTGTTATTCACAAAAACCGTCATGGCAATAAAAAAAGATTCTACAAGGGTGGGGAGAGCAACCCCTAAAGACATGATGACTCTTTACAATGCAAAATGCGTTTCAGTAGCATTGTATGGGGCTGGACTCTGGGGACACCGAGACTGCACTACCCTACAGCTGACTGAAAACGCTCTCCTGAAAACAGTCCTAAGTGTCCCGCAATCAACGTCAATAGTAGCATGCCATTCAGAAATGGGAGTAACATATCTCACAGATTTCATTCGTGTCCAACCAATTCTACTCTGGCATAAGGTATGGACTTCGGATCCTGCAAGGCTGAACAGGGTCATCATAGCAGATGCGCTAGCACTAACCTACTCGTCCAAAATCCCATGGCTAAGCTATATAAAGCACTTTCTTATGAAATTAGGCCACCCTGAGCTGTTTTTCACTCCAGATGAATTGAAAACAATTTCCAGGAAAGACCTGAAAAATATTTGCCTTAGCCATCTGGTTGAGCTGAGATGGGATGTGGAGGCAAAGAAACACAGTGTCAGGAGAAACCACATGATACAGCAAACGAATGGTATGGAACCATACTTATGTAAAGTCACGAACCCAAGACATCGGTTTGTCCTTATGCGCTTGAGACTTGAGTCTTTCCATCGCCTTGTTAGTTTTCCCCTGATTAATGACTGGTCCTTACAGCTGCAAAAATGCCCCTGCGATAATGTCTCTGATCAAAATGCAATGCACACACTTTTTTTCTGTAAATTTTATTTATTTCCTAGGAAAATGTTTGTGATACAATTTTTAAAACTAATGCATTTTAAACAATGTCGCCCAGCTTTTTTGTACCTTGTATCCCTTCCCTCTATTATGGTTTGTAATGGACTAGCCTTGTTCCTCTGCTCAGTGATTAAGGTCAGACAACGCCTTGAAGCAAATGGGCGAGATCTGTAAGAGAATATTTTATTTGTTTTAATTGAATTATTTATTAACTTTTAGCATTTCTCTTAAATTCTTAGCTGTTGCATTTATATTCACATTTATGTGTATTTTATTCCCTCTATCTTTTCCTTTCCCTTGACCGAAAACCGTTTTCTCTTTTCTTTTATGATTGAAAAACAATCGAATAAAGTTTTTTTGATGATGATGACCTACTGAGTCATGCTGAGTGCTGAGTCCAAGATGATTCCCAGGTTTCAAGCTTGAGTGGTGGGTGTGGGTGCAGCTCCTAGGGAGGTAGGCCACCAGGAGTCGTTCCAAGCGGAGGGGTTGCTGCCGAAGATGAGTATCTCTGTTTTGTTTGTGTTTAACTTGAGGCGGCTTGATTCCATCCAGTTGTCGATGGCGTGAAGTCCATTGTGGAGGTTGTTTCCTTGCGGTTGTAGGGTTTTTTGTGAAGGAGATGATCAGCTGGGTGTCGTCTTCGTAGGATACTATGTTGATGTGGTGGGATTGTGTGATGTTGGCGAGAGGAGCCACTTAATCGTTGAAAAGTGTTGGGCTAAGGGAGGATCCCTGTGGGATGCCACAGATGGTTTTGGAGGATTCAGACAGGTAAGGCGGACGGCGGACTCTCTGGGCTCTGCCGGAGAGGAATGAAGAGATCCATTCGAGGGCCTTGCCGTGGATCCCGGCGTTGTGGAGGCGTGTTTGAAGGGTGTGGTGACAAACGGTGTCAAAGGCTGCGGAGACGTCCAGGATGATGAGCGCTGCGGTTTCGCCTCAGTCGAGCATGGTCCTGATGTCATCTGTAGCAGCAATGAATGCGGTCTCAGTGCTGTGGTTCTTGCGAAATCCGGATTGGGAGGTATCGAGCACTTTGCTGTCTTCCAGGAAGCGGGATAGTTGGCTGTTCACAATTTTCTCAATGACCTTTGCTGGGAAGGGGAGGAGTGAGATGGGGTGGTAGTTTTTGGGGTCATCAGGGTCCGCCTTGGGTTTCTTCAACAGGGCGTTGACATCGGCGTGTTTCCAGCTATCCGGGAAGGTGGCTGTCTCGAAGGAGCTGTTGATGATGGCGCGGAGGTGGGGGGCGATGATGTTGCTGGCTTTGTTGAAGATCTGGTGTGGACAGGAGTCCGAGGGGGAGCCGGAGTGGATGGAGGCCATGGTGTTGATAGTGTCTTCTTTGTTGATGTGGGTCCAGGCGCATAGAGGGTTGATGTTGCTTGGTGCGTTGGGTTCGTGGCTGTCTGTGGTTGGCTGGTGGGTCTGGGGTTTGAAGCTGTTGTGGATGTCCTTGATCTTTCGGCGGAAGTAAGTGGCGAGGGAGTTGCAGAGCTCCTGTGATGGCGGGGGTTCGTAGGAGCAGGGCCTGGGGTTGGAGAGTTCTTTAATGATGCCGAAGAGCTCTCTGTTGTTGTGAGCATTGGTGTCTATGCAGCTTTTGTAGTAGGTTCTTTTGGTGGTGCGGATCAGCTGGTGATGTTTGCGGATGGTAGTCTTGAGGGCGATGTGGTTGGATTCTGTAGGTACAAGGTGCCAGGTCTTCTCCATTCTACGGCATTCCCGTTTGGAGGCCAAAATGTTTGACGCACATTCGGGGCAAACAGAGTATAAATATGCCCCTAAGACTACTTCTAGTTACTAATCCCTAATTTACAATAACTTTTAAATCTAAAAAGAAATGCTAAGGGGACTTAACCAAGGCCCTAACAGGACTTTTAAAAATGTAGAAAAATTTACCAAATTCAAAAACCAGTTTCTAAAGGCAATTTTGGAATTTTGTCCTGTGATCAGGTATTGGCTGAGTAGTCCCCATCGCTGATCGACAAATGTAAGAGGCTGGGGCCATAAGTACAAATATTTGGATTTGCAATTTCCTGATGGCGATTCAATGCAAATTGCAATTAGGGAATCGTAATTCCAAATTTAAGAAACTCCATTGAGTTTCTTTTGTGATTCCCAGTGATTCCCAGTGGGTCGCAAATAGACCTGCCTCATTAATAATAATGAGGTAGGTCACAATTTGTGACCCATTAGGAATTGCAAAAATCACAGGGATGGTGGCCTGCTGGTGTCAGCAGAGCATCATGTCTGTGATGGCTTTTAAATAAAGCAATCTTTCCTTTTTTTTAAACGCAGCCCATTTTCTTTAAAGGAAAACAGACTGTGTTTAAAAAGAAAGAAAATTAATCATTTCAGGTTCATTTTTTAAGAATAGGCAGTGGTCTGTGGGACCACTGCCTGCTCTTCAAAAATGTTTACACATGTATTCACAGAGGGAAATTTGAAATTTGTGCTAACTGCAATTGTCTTGCAACCGCATTCACGGTCACAAAACAATCATACAAACCATTTAGATTCTGTATTAGGAAGGGATATCCGGAACACGCCCCTTCCTAATACTGAAACGCAAAACCCAAATTGCGTTTCAGTAATAAGTTACTGAATCGCAGTTTGGGACTTTTTCTATTCACATTCAGTTAGAAATAGGGTCTTTGGTTGGCAGTCAGGTTACCCCCTCTCCAAACAAAGACCCTCACTCTAGTCAGGGTAAATGAAAATCCCCCTCAGCTAACCCCTGTTTACCCCCTTGGTAGCTTGGCACGACCAGTAGGCTTAGCTTCAGAGTGCTAGGTGTAAAGTATTTGTACCAACACACACAGTAACTTAATGAAAACACTACAAAATGACACAACACAGGTTTAGAAATATTTATCTAAACAAACCAAGACCAAAACGACAACAATACACAAGTCACGTTATCACTAAAAATGCAAAAAGTGTCTTCATGTAATTTTAACCACAACGCTAACGTTGTTAGCATGAAAATGTACCTTGGGTGTGTCAAAAATAACCCTGTACGGGTAAGGGTGTGTCAAAATTGGCTTGCGATGCGTAGATTTCACTCACGATTGAGACCTTGCCTTGTTTCTCCTTTCGTCTGGTCGGGCGCGTTGTTTTTTCTCTCCGCAGGGGAGCAATGCGCCGATCCGGTCAGCACTCTCTGGTCCGGGCAGGCCTTGCGTCATTTTTACACGCCCAGTGGTATGTGCGTCGGAAATCCAGCCGCACGATGATCCGAAAACCACGCAGCGCAGGTTGGAATATCACCAGCCTCCGTCAGCAATGCTGTGCATCGTTTCTACAGCCCTTGGCATCGATCTTCGGGTCAGGTTGCAGGCGCGTGCCGATTTTCAGCTGCGAAGACGGCGGCGCCTCAATTTTTCAGCTGCAGTTCAGAGTTGCGTCGATTTTTTCCCAGCACGGCGTTCTGTGCGTGGATTTCTTTCTCTTAGGCTGCAAGCTTCTCCTTTGAGGGTCCCAAGAACTGGATGGGCTCCACTTGGCAGGATAGGAGTCTCTCCAGAGACTCCAGGTGCTGGCAAAGAGAAGTCTTTGCTGTCCCTGAGACTTCAAACAACAGGAGGCAAGCTCTAAATCAAGCCCTTGGAGATCTTCACAAGAAGGAAGGCAACACAAAATCCAGTCTTTGCCCTCTTAGCACGGGCAGAAGCAGCAATTGCAGGATAGCTTCACAAAGCACAATCACAGGCAGGGCAGCTCTTCTTCCTCAGCTCTTCAGCTCTTCTTCAGGCAGAGGTTCCTCTTGGTTTCCAGAAGTGTTCTAAAGTCTGTGGTTTTGGGTGCCCTTCTTATACCCAATTTCTCCTTTGAAGTAGGCCTACTTCAAAGCAAAGTCTCTCTTGATTGTGAAATCCTGCCTTGCCCAGGCCAGGCCCCAGACACTCACCAGGGTGTTGGAGACTGCATTGTGTGAGGGCAGGCACAGCCCTTTCAGGTGTGAGTGACCACACCTCCCCTCCCTCCAGCACAGATGACTCATCAGGAAATGCAGACTACACCCCAGCTCCCTTTGTGTCACTGTCTAGTGTGAGGTGTAACCAGCCCAACTGTCAAACTGACCCAGACAGGGAATCCACAAACAGGCAGAGTCACAGATATGGCATAAGCAAGAAAATGCCCACTTTCTAAAAATAGCGTTTTCAAACACACAATCTTAAAATAAACTTTACTAAAAGATGTATTTCTAAATTGTGAGCTCAGAGATCCCAAACTCCACATGTCCATCCGCTCCCACCTAATCTACGCTTTTTTTTAAAGGTAGCCCCCATGTTAACCTATGAGAGGGACAGGCCTTGCAACAGTGAAAAACAAAATTAGCAGTATTTCACTGTCAGGACATATAAAACACATTACTATGGCCCTCATTATGACATTGGCGGTAAGTGCCGCTTACCGCCATGCTGACTGCCGCCAACATACCACGACCACGGCGGTATACCGAACGCGTATTATGACCCACACATAGAAATCCGCCACTATACAGACACACACACAAGTCCGCAACACTAAAGGTCAGTGATAAAATGGCGGTACCAAAACCCACACCGTTACGCCAACAGAAATACACCCACAGCATTATGTCCCATGAATCACTGCGGACATTCAACCGTAGTAAACCATTGGCGGTACAGCCTGCCGTGCTCAAAATACATATACACTTACAAAACAACACCACATTGGACAATTCAAACTACACACATCTGACACACATACACACACCACACCCACACCAATATAAAAAACACACACACTACCCACAACCCTTTACAAAATAAAATTGACAACTGAGAGAGAGACCCGCCAGGAGCACCCACTGAATCTGAGCCGCAGAACACCATCACCCATGCACCATCCATGTACCTCACAGCACACACCCCAACACATCACCCCACACACCCTCACACACACCACACACACTACACCCATGGCACCACAAAGACACCCCAGGTTCTCAGAGGATGAGCTAAGGGTCATGGTGGAGGAAATCATCCGGATAGAGCAATAGCTATTCGGATCACAGGTGCAGCAGACGTCCATTGCTAGGAAGATGGAGCTATGGCGGAGAGTCGTGGACAGGGTCAACACCGTGGGACAGCACCCCAGAACAAGGGATGACATCAGGAAGAGGTGGAACGACCTACGGGGGAAGGTGCGTTCCGTGGTTGCATGACACCAAATAGCTGTACAGAGGACTGGCGGTGGAACCCCGCCTCCTTCCCCACAACTAACAACATGGGAGGAGCAAGTCTTGGCAATCATGCATCCTGAGGGTCTGGCAGGAGTAGCAGTAGGACTGGACACTGGTAAGTCAAATCTTTACTACTTTCACCCCCCTACCTGCATGCCATCACATACCCTCACCCCTACCCTCACCCCCATCACTCCACCACCTCACATATACCCCACCATCACAACCCATCCACCCCAATACCAAGCCCTGCATGTAACACCAATGCATGGACCCCATCACAGACCTGCATGGACACCAATCACCACAGCATGCACAGTAGTGGCAATCACTTAGCCAACCAAATCACAACTCACACAAGCCAAAGCTGCCTTGGTAATAACAACCATAGATGGAAACATACCCACGCACAAGATGTCACACGCAGAAACAGTAACACTGCATTTACATCCCCACAGGACCCCCACACCACGTCACTGGAGAGGAGGTGCCAGCAACATCCAGTCCCCCCCAGAAGAGGCCCACAGTGATGACAGCAGCTCTGCACGCCTGGATCAGGATGACCAACCTGGCCCATCAGGCACCTCTGGACAGTCGGTAACCCAGCCACATTCCCAAACCACCACAGAGCCTCCCCCCTCAGGAAACACCAGCACAGTTCCCACCCATCGGGCCCATCCCTCTGTCCCCAGGACACATCAATCAGCAGTGTGTCCACCATTACAGGGACCCCAGGCAACCCACAAATACAGGACGATCAGGGACCTGGAGTCAGTGGCAGTGGGCACACATTTCAGGGGACAGAGGCACAGGACAACAGGGAAGCTAAGAGGACTGCTGTGCGATAGGGGGAGGACAGGCCAAGGGAACCAACTCTCCACGATGCACTCACCAACATCCTGGGAGCATACAACCATTCCCAGGAGACAATGGGCCAGATACTGGCTAAGGTGCAGGAGACCCAGCAGCTGCAGGAGGGACAGTACCTGGGGATCAGGGAGGACCAGAGAGACATCCACACCACCCTGGTCACCATTGCAGGGGTGCTGGCAGATATGGCCAACACCATGAGGGAGGTAGTGGCACACCAATGGGCCCCTGACACTAGCCACACCGAAGAACAGCCCTCCACCTCTGCCGACGCTAGTGGACTGGAGGCCCCGCCACAGGAACAACAGGTCACCACCACCCATCCCCCTGCAGAAGGAGAACCACCACGGATAAGGTCCCTGTAATCTAGGCAGAAGCCAGACAATATTGCCAAGACCCCCGCCAGGAAAAAAGACTCCCCTGAATGTCACCCTTGTGTCCCACTCTGTCACCCTGTCCACCTTAAACTGCCATTGCCCCACTTCTTATGGCCCCTTGGACAATGCATCTGTGATACCAATAGACTAGACTCCATCCTGGACATTCCTCCACCATCAACCCAGCCCATTGCAATACCCCCTACACTTATTATCACAGAAATAAACACCCTTGGAACTAATACAAGTATGGAGTCTGTTAATTGATTGAACTATGTATTCGTTTAATAAGCTGTAACCATTGCAATTCAAATGTACAGTTATATTTACATAGTTATGACCCGTAGTGCGCAGCACTAAACACACCAGGAGCCAGAGTGGGGCACAGATATCTGAAAATAGAGATGCCAAAGGGTACAGTAAGTGGCCATAGAAATGGGGAAATCAGGCTGCCATGTACAATGTCCAACACAAAACTGCAATGCAAGATGAAGTTACAGTGTCTTACCTGTGTGTCACTGGAAGTACTTTGGATTATTGTAGTTCTGTTGTCCACATCCTCTTCCTCTTCCTCCCCTTCGTCACTGTTCACAGGCTCCACCACTGCCACACGACCATCCCCAGGCTCATCTTCCTGCAGAAAAGGCACCTGGCGTCTCAAGGCCAGGTTTTGCAACATGCAACATGCAACGATGATCAGGCACACCTTCTTCAGTGAGTAGTACAGGGATCCTCCTGTCAGATGGAGGCACCGGAATCTGGCCTTCAGCAGGCCAAAGGTGCGCTTAATGATCCTCCTTGTTCGCCCATGTGTCTCATTGTAACGTTTCTCTGCCCTTGTCCTTGCATTCCTCCCTAGGGTCAGTAGCCATGAGAGGTTGGGATAACCAGAGTCACCTGTAAATATCGAGGGATACCTGTTAGCCACACCCTCACCCTTAGGGCCAACCCCACACCCCTATACCTACATCAACTAGGTGGGGACCATGGGCTCACCTATTAGCCACACCCTGTACCTCTGGAGTTGAGACATCACATATGGGATGCTGCTATTCCTCAAGATAAAGGCATCATGCACAGAGCCAGGATACTTTGCATTGACTTGGGAGATGTACTGGTCTGCCAAACACATCATCTGCACATTCAGAGAGTGAAAGCTCTTTCAGTTTCTGAACACCTGTTCATTTCTCCGGGGTGGGACAAATGTAATATGTGTACCTTCAATGGAACCAATGATGTTGGGGACATGTCCCATTGCATAGAAGTCAAGCTTCACTGTGGCCAATTCATCCACCCGGGGGAATATGATGTAGCTGCACATGTGTTTCATCAGGGCATACAACACTCTAGTCAGCACGTTTGAGAACATAGCTGTGACATATCTGATGCCATGGTCACTGTCGCTTGGAAGGAACCACTTGCCAAGAAATGGAGCACTGACAGGACCTGCACTAGAGGGGGGATACCTGTGGGGTGGTGGATAGCTGAAATCAGGTCTGGCTCCAATTGGGCACACAGTTCTTGGATTGGGGCCCTATTAAGTCTGTAGGTTAGGATAATGTGCCTGTCTTCCATTGTCGCCAGGTCCACCAGGGGTCTGTACACAGGGGTATGTCGCCATCTCCTATTCGTCCTCAGCGGTTGAACTCTAGGGTGAAAAACAGTGAGAAGATGGTCATAATCAAATATATACTCAGACTGATATGCCTTTCTTTACTTACAGAAACAGTATGTGAACGTGTTGGTCCGTTGATGTGCCTATGTCTGCTGTGACGCAGTTAGGTGCCATGGCCTGTGTACCCCTGAAATAGCAGCCGCCTGACCTGTGAGGAGGGACAAGTGGAAATGAGGTAATTTCGCTGGTGTTGTGCGCCGTTGTGATAGGGGGTCGACGACCGCTGTGCAGGACATCATTGGTTATCATTGTTCCAGGAGCCAATCGTGATGTACACCGGTGGTGACGGTATGCTCCGCTGCGGACATGACCTTCATTTTCTATCTGTTCACTCACTTGCTACCTGACCTTCAACAGGAGAGGACCTACACTGCAAGTGCTGCTGTGACCTGTGTCTCGAAGCGACCATGGCTCAAGTGTCTGGGGAAAGGGCCCTTGCCTTCACTTCGAAGGCGTTGCAGAGACTAGTGGATAGGTCCTACCCCAGTACCCTTTACTTTATGGTCTTCCAGACAAACAGGTGAGTACACTGTGAGCACGATGCATGGGGCATGAATGTATGGAGTGCTGTGTGTGTAAGCCTCGTGTGGGGGGGCTGAAGGGTCCTGGGCAGAGTGCTGCATGTTGGGTGGGCAATGTCTGTGCATAAAGGGATGGGAGGGATATGGTGGGCCATGAGTTTAACAGTCCGGACAGTATGAATCATACCTCTTCTGCTGTATTTTTTTTCAGCAGGTCAGCGCCCATCAGAAAAAGGGTATTTGGTGTGCCATCGCCAAGGAGGTGCAGACCCTGGGAGTCTTTGACAGGCGGAGCACCCACTGTTGCAAACAGTGGGAGGACCTGCGCCGCTGGGCAAGGAAGACGGCGGAGGCCCAGCTGGGGCTGACCTCCCAACGAGGAAGGGGTGCCCGTTGTACCCTGACCTCCCTGATGTTCCGCATCCTGGCGGTGGCCTATCCGGACTTGGATGGATGCTTGAAGGCATCACAGCAGCCACAAGGTGGTGAGTACAGATTCAGAATAATTAATTTGCACGCATTAAGGTGTTACCTGGTGGGGGATGTGGTTGTGTGTGGGCCCCTAGGCTAGGGCGAACATGGCAGGGTAGCTCAGATGCACTCCAACCACAATAATGCTAGTGGGCATCTACTACTGAGCAGGGGCCTGTGTGTTTCAGGTGTACAGCTAATGGCGTTAGGCATTGTACCCCATGGCCTGGTGACTAGCATTGTAACTGGTAGTGCATGGCCTAGTGCATAGGACTGTTCCCTGTGAGTTGTGTTTGCCAACAGAAGTGTTGTTGCTGTCATTGACCAAGTGCATCCTCTGTCTCTCCCCCTCCCTTTTTGTTTTGTCACCCTGTCCTTGTGTGCATTAGCATCATCTGGCGGAGGAGCAGAGGCACCAGCGATGGAGGGAGCTCCATCCCACATGAGCCTGGAGGCCGAATCCACCGACAGTGAGGGCACCAGTGGGACAGAGGGCGAGGGGAGCACCACGACGGAGACGGGAGGGGACAGTTCTGACAGCGACACCGCCTCCGATGGAGGCTCCCTGGTGGTGGTGGACACCTCTGTGCCCACCCCAACTTCAGGTACAGCCGGTCCCCCGTACCAGCACTGCCCTCCCAGCAGCCCCTCAGTGAGTTTTCCGTGCCCCAGTTAGCCCTGCTGCCCTCAGTGAGGCGGCTATTGACCTCCTTAGATCCCTCTCTGTTGGGCAGTCAGCCATACTGAATGCCATCCAGGGTCTTGCAGGGCATTTGCAACAAAAAAATGCATACCTGGAGGGAATTCACTCTGGCGTGGCGGCCCAACAGAGAGCATTCCAGGCTCTGGCCAACTCACTGATGCCAGCCATTGTCCCTGTCTCTAGTCTCCCCCGTCCAACTTCCTCTACCCAGTCCAATTCCCCTCAACCCCAGCCTATCCCAAGCACACCTTCAGAACAGCATGCACCCAAATCAACACACAGAAGTGGCTCAGGCAAATACAAGCACCACACTTCATCCCACAGGCACTCACACAAGCACCATTCAGATGCAGAAACACCAACATCCACTGCCTCCACTGTGTCCCCCTCCTCCTCATCATCCACCTCCCTCCCAGTAGCGTTTCCACTCACACCTGCATGCACTACATCATCATCCACTACCTCCATCACCAGCGCACCTATCACAACATGCCCTCCACTGGCAGTCACCACTCCCACATTCATGCACACGTCCAGTGTGTCCTCTCCCACTGTGTCTGTGACCCCTCCTCCCAAAGTACACAAATGCAAGCACTCAGACACCCATCATCCATCCACCTCTCAACAGCATCCAGCCCATGCACCTGCACACAAACACACCAGACTGACACCTCCTACCACCACTCCATCTTCCTCCATTCCTAAACCTTCCCCCTCTTCCAGCCCCAGTGTCCCCAAGAAGCTATTCCTCTCCACCCACGACCTATTCCTGGCCCCTCCCCCGTCCTTCACCTCGGGCCAGGGTGGGGCAAACCCATGACAGCACCTCAGCCACCGAGCCCACGGCCACTGTAGTTCCTGCAGATACTGCTGGTGTGAGAGGCTCCAAGGAGGCACCCGTCAGCACAACCAGTGTGCCTGCACCACCTGCCAAGGTCAAGAAGGGGCCGCCAGCTAGCAAGGGCATGAAGGGGACACCAGCCAGAAAGACAAAGGAGGCACCACCAGCCAGCAAGGGGAAGGAGGGAACACCAGCCAGCAAGGGGAAGGAGGCACCACCAGCCAGCAAGGGCAGGAAGGGGACAACAGCTGCCAAGGCCAATGTAAAGGAAACTGACACTGCAGGCAGGATGGATCTGGTGCCTGGGGATGGAGCAGCATCTGGGCAGACAACACCAGCCATGGCACTTCAGCCGTCCGAGGCTGCAGTGGAAGAGCTGGGGCCTCCCCCGACCACCTGCACCGCCAGCAGCACCACTGCTGGCAGCAGCAGCCCCAGTGGGCAGCCGTACGAGGCTGCAGGGAAAAGGCTGGAGCCTCCCCCACCACTGACAGCACCACCACCTGCACCGCAACTACCATCCACTGAGCAGCCGTCACCGCCGACGAGCAATGTGTAGTCATGCCTACATGGGCTGTAGTGTGTCCTGGCCCCTGCAACACCTGTAGGTGTGACACACAAGTGAGAGACTGTGACCTTGCACCATCCAGGATCTGCATCAGTGGGCACAGAGCCCCCTTCAGAACCAGTGGAAGAAGGCATCCACTCTCCCCCTCCTTGGCAGGATGAAGCACACTGGGCACAGAGCCCCCTCCAGAGCCAGTGGAAGAAGGCATCCACTCACCCCCTCCTTGGCTTGGCAGGATGAAGCACACTGGGCACAAGGCCCCATCCAGCAGCAGTGGAGAAGCCACCCACTAGAGAGACTGTGGCCTTGTACTCCCCAGGACCAAGCAGTGGGCAACCCACCCACTAGAGGGACTGTTGCTTTGCACTCCCCAGGACCAAGTAGTGGGCAAACCACCCACTTGAGAGACTGTGGTTTTGCACACCCAGGAACAAGCAGTGGGCAAACAACCCACTAGAGAGACTGTGGCTTTGCACTCCCCAGGAGCATGCAGTGGGCAAACCACCCACTAGAGAGACTGTGGCTTTGCACTCCCCAGGACCAAGCAGTGGGCAAACCACCCACTAGAGTGACTGTGGCTTTGCACTATGCCAGATAAGCAGTGGGCAACCCACCCACTACAGAGACTGTGGCTTTGCACTCCCCAGGACCAAGCAGTGGGCAAACCACCCACTTGAGAGACCGTGGTCTTGCACTCCCCAGGACATCGCAGAGGGCATGTAGCCCCCTCCAGGAGCATTGGCGTTGTACCATCTTCCGGCTGAGGTGTCCCCCCATTTCCCACCTCCCTGAGGTGCCTGTGTGTTTTCAAGCTGATGTCCATGCACTGTTCTCTCTCTATTGAGGCAGGAGTCAAGTGTGGCCTTGGCCTATGTGTTATGGCTCTGTGGGCCACGGACATTTTGGATTGGGCATTGTCCCTCTATCTGTAAATATTGTACATACTGTTTCTTGCTTTAAGGACGTATTTATCTATATATTTTATATTTCACTCACTTTAATCAATTCCTTTTGTCCTTGGTTATTCCTTAGGGGTGGGGGTGAATATGTGATGTTATTGCATCTGTTTGTGTGTATGTTGTTGGGGGTGGGGGTCTTGCATGTTGCGTGTGTGTGTCACTCTCTTTTTCCTCCCCCCCTTGTGTGCTAGGTGCGGTACTCACCGTGGTCGTCTTCGCCGCCGTTCGTGTTCCTGGTGCAGGAGGAGGTAAACCAGCATGGGGAAGATCTGCAGTTCTGGCTCCATGGCATTGTGGTTCTTCCTTGAGTGTCGATAGGTGGGTCGTTTCTCTTCTGTGAACTCTTTCCGCCGTGCTTTTGATGACGTTCGTACTGCCCCAGAAAAGGTGGCGGATTGGTGTGTCATAATAGAGTGGGCGGTACATTGTCTTCTGCCTGGCTGTTGGCGGTTACCGCCGCGGTGTTTGTTGCTACTGCCGTGGCGGTCGGAGTATTAAAGTGGCTGTCTGTGTTGGGGGTTTCCGCTGTGGTTATAATTCAATTTTTATTACCGCTGGCTGGTTGGCAGTATTACTGCCGCTTTATCACCGACCGCCAGGGTTGAAATGAGGGCCTATATGTCCTACCTTAACCATACACTGCGCACTGCCTTTCCGGCTAACTAGGGCCTATCTTAGGGATGCCTTGCATGTATGAAAAGGGAAGGTTTAGGCTTGGCAAGTGGGCACACTTGCCAAGTCAAATTTACAGTTTAAAACTGCACACACAGACACCGCAGTGGCAGGTCTGAGACATGATTACAGAGCTACTTAGGTGGGTGGCACAACCAGTGCTGCAGGCCCACTTAGTAGCATTTGATTTACAGGCCCTGGGCACCTCTAGTGCACTCTACAAGGAACTTAATAGTAAATCAAATAAGCCTATCATAGATAAAGCAATCAACCATTCAATTTACACAGAGAGCATATGCACTTTAGCTCTGGTTAGCAGTGGTAAAGTGCTCAGAGTTCAAAAGCCAACAGCAGCAGGTCAGAAAAAATAGGAGGCAAGAGGCAAAAAGATTGGGGATGACCCTGCAAAAGGGAAAAAGTACATCAGGACCCCCTACCAGCCTAAAGCCAGGGGAGAGCAATCAATACCTTGATGTACTTCCTTGATTGGGGCGACAGAACAAGATACCAGGCCCATAACAGCAGGGGCATGTTCCAGTTCTACACCTTCCTGACTCTAGTTGGATCCCTCTGTCCATACTCTCAGGGCCCACTAAGCTAACCCATGGGGGACCTTTCTCTACATCTGCAGATACCATCTGTGCAGCACCTAACTTTACTTTGCTCACAGATGTATCCCAATGGGCAGATATTACCACCAGGGCCAACACAGTGGTGTTGCCCACTCCACCCCCAGGGTGTGACTCTCGTGCCCCCCCAGGGGCGACTCTGTCCATGAGGACAGCAAGCCACAGTGACCCCTGACAGCTGTCAGGGATGAGAGCCCGACCTCAGGCCTCTCCAACCACTGTGACTGTGGAGAGTGGGCAGCAGTAGCCTTAGGTGCCTGGCACCCTTTGACCACTCTCTCTTCCACCAGGTCAGGAATGGCAACCTGACCCTGGTCCTCCCCTCTGGGGCTTTGTACCCTCCCTCCTGGAGCGGCACCCCCAGAGTCAAAAATTGTCAGGGTGCTTGTAGAAGCAGTCCTACACAATTCTTCCACCAGTGCAGGGATGTTAACCTGCAGCTGGTCCTTCAACCTGGGGTCTGTAACTTCAGGTTGGACCAGGGCCAGGGGTGAGGCTTCCCTCCCCCTACCCTCCCTTCTGTGGTCCTGCACCCCCCAACTAGGAGTGCCCCCCCCCCACGAGACAACATTGTAGGGACACTATTTGCAGTAGCCCCTTCCTCCAGGTCAGGGGGGACACCCTGAACCTGGCCTTCCAATCCAGGGTCTGTACCCTTATAATGCTATGGGGTCAGGGGTGAGTCTCTCCTTCCCCTGCCCCTGCTCGCAGGGTTCTGCACCCCTCCCCTCAGGGAGAGTACCCCAAGAAATCAACCGGGGGTTCAGGTCAGGGTTTACCCCCTGCATCTGATCATCCAGTCCAGGGTCTGTACCCTCAGACTGGACAACTGCCTGGCAACCCAGGACTTCCTGGGGGCATACCTACCCCCCACCAGGACAGAGTTTACCCTCTGCACCTGGTCATCCAACCCAGAGTCACCACCCTGCGGTTGAACCATGCCTGGCACACCAGGACTTTCTTGGGAGCACACCTACTCCCCATCAGGTCAGAGTTTACCCCCTGAACCTGATCAGTCAACCTAGAGTCACGACCCTGTGGTTGAACCATTGCCTGGCACACCAGGACTTCTAGAGGGGCATACTTACCTCCCTCCAGGGACACACCATCCCCAAGGGCCACACAAGAGTCCGGCTGGTGCAGGTCTCCTGGCCCCTGCCCATCTGGCAGAGTCTGGATTCCCCTGAACCCAGAAAGGGTCTCAGCAAGGTCATTCCTAGGGGGCTTTGACCTCAGAGCTAACCCCTGACCCTCCAGGTTCTGCACTGTGGTCCACAACCCCCTCTCAACCCTCTGTCTGGACTTCTGCACCCCCTCACTAAGAGTGGCACTGCCAGACACCAGAAATGGTGGGACGCTGGCTAGAGCCGCCCCCCCATAAGTTCTCCTGACACTGTGGGGTCTCTCTCAACAGATGGCCCTATGCTACAGGCTAGGCTCCCCTCCCGGTGTTCCCTCATGGAATCCTCCAGGCCCTGGGACCAGATCTCAGGCACCTTGGGCCTCAGCCCATCCACAGTCCCTCTCCTCTGAGACTGGACCTGGGGTCCCTCACCCATCCCACTATACTGGGACCTACCTGGGACACTACAATCCTTCCCTACCTCACCTGGTTGGGAAATACCTAGACCACTCCTCTCAGGAGCATTCCCAAATGCCTCTTCAGACTCTCTGGTACTCACCCAGAGGTCTGCCTCCAGTGTACGTTCTCTGGGGTCAAAGGACTCACACTCCACTTGGTGTTGGCGTAGCTCTGGAAAATAAGGACTAGACATATGCTCTCCAGCAATTACATCACTCAGCCCCTCACATGAATTAACCAAAGTACCCTTCACCCAACCATCCAGTGACTCTGTCTTGAAAAAGCACCCCACATCACCCTCCTGAGACTGGTGAGCCGGTACCTGACTGTCCCTGACACTCAACCCACACTCTTCTGGGATGTCGTCACACTCCATAACCAGGACTTCTACCTGGGGGGAACCCCTCTCCCTGTCACTCTCACCTAGAGTCAGTAGAGTGTTCATCCCACCAATAGGAATATGACTCCCTGTGCCAGCTCCACAATCCACCCCAGGGACCCTGTGCATTCCGGGAACTACCTCATACTCCTGAACCTCCTGGTGTGTGTTAACTCCCTCCTTCAAGTAGGGCACAATGTCTCTGGGCATGTGCACTTCTTCAGCAGCACTGGATATAAAATTGTTCCTGCCACCATTCCAGCTGGACTCAGCCCTCATGACTTCCAGCTCTTTCAGTTTGAGCTCATAAGCCCAAATCCTCTTTTTGATCTTTAAGTCTCTCCTCCTTGCTTTCAACTCCTTCCCCCATTGCATCCTCAACTCCTCTAACTTCAACCGGTGAGCCCTCTCTGTCCATCTGTCATGTAACTCTTCAGGAGTCAGACCCTTAGATGACAGTCTGTTACCCCTCCTGGAGACCCTCCACTAGGCGTAACAGGTACCTCCACTATACCACTGTATATCCTCTGTACTTCTCCATCCACATCCTCCTCCTCTGTATGCCCCCCCAGCCTCCTTGACTGTCACCAAGGCTCTCTGTGCCTTTTGCAGCTCCTCCTCCCTGGTAGCGCTCTGAATTGGACAGGCAAGATCTTTAAGGAACTGTTTCAAATGAGTAACTGAGTACTCCTTCAGTTTCTCTATTTGAAACACAGCTCCAGCTGTTGCATCTCCAGATTGAGACATGATGGTCACAAGTGCAAAGTTCGAAAGGCAGAAAATAAGTTCCCAATGAAGTAAAAAGAATCAGTCAAGGGATCAGCAAAATCATAGAAGTAGAACAAAAAGGAGTCCCAAAGAGAAAAAGTGAAAACACAAGACAAGTAGTATGTGGTCACGTAGTGGTCTGAAATCTAAACAGTAGTGTAAACGTAATTACTGTATGTCAAGTACAAATACAAGTCCAGACCCATCCGCTGATCACGAATGTTAGAAATTGGGTCTTTTGTTGGCAGTCAGGTTACCCCCTGTCCAAGCAAGGACCCTCACTCTAGTCAGGGTAAACGAGAATCACCCTCAGCTAACCCCTGTTTAACGCCTTGGTAGCTTGGCACGAGCAGTAGGCTTAACTTGAGAGTGCTAGGTGTAAAGTATTTGTATCAACACACACAGTAACTTAATGAAAACACTACAAAATGACACAACACAGGTTTAATAAAAATAGGAAAATGTATCCAAACAAAACAAACCAAAACAACAAATATTCACAATACACAAGTCAAGTTATCACTAAAAATGCTAAAAGAGTCTTCATGTAATTTTAAACACAATGCTAATGCAGTTAGAGTGAAAATGTACCTTGGGTGCGTCAAAAATAACCCTGCACGGGCGAATGTGCATTAAAAAGGGCTTGCGATACGTCGATTTCACTCATGAGTGAGACCTTGCGTTGTTTCTCCTTTCGCCAGGTCGGGTGCGTCGTTTCTTCTCTCTGCAGGAGAGCGATGCATCGATCCGGTCAGCACTCTCGGGTCTGGGCAGGCCTTGCATCGTTTTTACACACCCAGCAGTACTTGTGTCGGAAACCCGCCGCACGATGATCCGAAAAACACGCAGCGCGGGTTGCGATCTCACCAGCCTCCATCAGCGATGCTGTGCGTCATTTCTCCAGCCCCAGGCGTCGATCTTCGGGTTGGGTTGCAGGCGAGTGTCGATTTTCAGCCACAAAGCTGGCGGCGCGTTGATTTTTCAGCCGCAGATCGGAGTCGCGTCGATCTTTTCCTGGCACTGCGTTCTGTGCGTGGATTTCTTCCTCTTACGCTTCCAGCTTCTCCTTTCAGGGTCCCAGGAACTGGATGGGCACCACTTGGCAGGGTAGGAGTCTCTCCAGAGACTCCAGGTGCTGGCAACGAGAAGTCTTTGCTGTCACTGAGACTTCAAACAACAGGGGGCAAGCTCTAAATCAAACCCTTGGAGATCTTCACAAGAAGGAAGGCAACACAAAGTTCAGTCTTTGTCCTCTTAGCATGGGCAGAAGCAGCAACTGCAGGATAGCTCCACAAAGCACAATTACAGGCAGGGCAGCTCTTCTTCCTCAGCTCTTCAGCTCTTCTCCAGGCAGAGGTTCCTCTTGGTTTCCAGAAGTGTTCTAAAGTCTGTGGTTTTGGGTGCCCTTCTTGTACCCAATTTCTCCTTTGAAGTAGGCCTACTTTACAGCAAAGTCTCTCTTTATTGTGAAATCCTGCCTTGCCCAGGCCAGGCCCCAGACACTCAACAAGGGGTTGGAAACTGCATTGTGTGAGAGCAGGCACAGCCCTTTCATTTGTGAGTGACCACACCTCCCCTCCCTCCTAGCACAGATGGGTCATCAGGAAATGCAGACTACACCCCAGCTCCCTTTGTGTCACTATCTAGTGTTAGGTGCAACCAGCCCAACTGTCAAACTGACCCAGACAGGGAATGCACAAACAGGCAGAGTAACAGAAATGGCATAAGCAAGAAAATGCTCACTTTTTAAAAGTGGCATTTTCAAACACACAATCTTAAAATCAACTTTACTAAAAGATGTATTTCTAAATTATGAGCTCAGAGACCCCAAACTCCACATGTCCATCCGTTCCCAAAGGTACTCTACACTTTAATCATATTTAAAGGTAGCCCCATGTTAACCTATGAGAGGGAAAGGCCTTGCAACAGTGAAAAACGAAATGAGCAGTATTTCACTGTCAGGACATATAAAGCACATTACTATATGTCCTTCTGTAGGAAAGTACCATCGTGCCTGGCATGTTACCCCCATATTTCACTGTATATATGTTGTTTTAGTTCTATGTGTCACTGGGACCCTGCCAGCCAGGGCCCCATTGCTCATAAGTGTGCCCTGTATGTGTTACCTGTGTTATGACTAACTGTCTCACTGAGGCTCTGCTAATCAGAACCTCAGTGGTAATGCTCTCTCATTTCTTTCCAAATTGTCACTAACAGGCTAGTGACCAATTTTACCAATTTACATTGGCATACTGGAACACCCTTATAATTCCCTAGCATATGGTACTGAGGTACCCAGGGTATTGGGGTTCCAGGAGATCCCTATGGGCTGCAGCATTTCTTTTACCACCCATAGGGAGCTCTGACAATTCTTACACAGGCCTGCCACTGCAGCCTGAGTGAAATAACGTACACGTTACTTCACAGCCATTTCACACTGCACTTAAGTAACTTATAAGTCACCTATATGTCTAACCTTTACCTGGTAAAGGTTGGGTGCTAAGTTACTTAGTGTGTGGGCACCCTGGCACTAGCCAAGGTGCCCCCACATTGTTCAGGGCCAATTCCCCGGACTTTGTGAGTGCGGGGACACCATTACATGCGTGCACTACACATAGGTCACTACCTATGTGTAGCTTCACAATGGTAACTCCGAATATGCCCATGTAACATGTCTAAGATCATGGAATTGCCCCACCAATGCCATCCTGGTATTGGGGAGACAATCCCATGATTCCCCGGGTCTCTAGCACAGACCCGGGTACTGCCAAACTGCCTTTTCAGGGGTTTCACTGCAGCTGCTGCTGCTGCCAACCCCTCAGACAGGCTTCTGCCCTCCTAGGGTCCAGCCAGACTTGGCCCAGGAAGGCAGAACAAAGGACTTCCTCAGAGAGAGGGTGCTACACCCTCCCCCTTTGGAAAAAAGTGTTAAGGCAGGGGAGGAGTAGCCTCCCCAGCCTCTGGAAATGCTTTCATGGGCACAGATGGTGCCCATTTCTGCATAAGCCAGTCTACACCGGTTCAGGGACCCCTCAGTCCTGCTCTGGCGCGCAACTGGACAAAGGAAAGGGGAGTGACCACTCCCCTGACCTGCACCTCCCCTGGGAGGTACCCAGAGCTCCTCCAGTGTGCTCCAGACCTCTGCCATCTTGGAAACAGAGGTGCTGCTGGCACACTGGACTGCTCTGAGTGGCCAGGGCCAGCAGGTGACCTCAGAGACTCCTTCTGATAGGCTCCTTCAGGTGTTGCTAGCCTATCCTCTCTCCTAAGTAGCCAAACCCTCTTTTCTGGCTATTTAGGGTCTCTGCTTTGGGGAATTCCTTAGATAACGAATGCAAGAGCTCATCAGAGTTCCTCTGCATCTCTCTCTTCACCTTCTGCCAAGGAATCGACTGCTGACCGCGCTGGAAGCCTGCAAAACTGCAACAAAGTAGCAAAGACGACTACTGCGACATTGTAACGCTGATCCTGCCGCCTTCTCGACTGTTTTCCTTCTGGTGCATGCTGTGGGGGTAGTCTGCCTCCTCTCTGCACTAGAAGCTCCGAAGAAATCTCCCGTGGGTCGACGGAATCTTCCCCCTGCAACCGCAGGCACCAAAGAACTGCATCACTGGTCCTCTGGATCTCCTCTCAGCACGACGAGCGAGGTCCCTTGAACTCAGCAACTCTGTCCAAGTGACTCCCACAGTCCAGTGACTCTTCAGTCCAAGTTTGGTGGAGGTAAGTCCTTGCCTCTCCACGCTAGACTGCATTGCTGGGAACCGCGTGTTTTGCAGCTACTCCAGCTCCTGTGCACTCAGCGAGGATTTCCTTCGTGCACAGCCAAGCCTGGGTCCACGGCACTCTAACCTGCATTGCACGACCTCCTGAGTTGTCCTCCGGCGGCGTGGGACTCTCTTGTGCAACTTCGGGTGATCACCGTTTCACTCCACTTCGTAGTGCCTGTTCCGGCACTTCTGCGGATGCTGCCTGCTTCTGAGAGGGCTCCTTGTCTTGCTGGACGCCCCCTCTGTCCCCTCATGCAATTGGTGACATCCTGGTCCCTCCTGGGCCACAGCAGCATCCAAAAACCCTAACCGTGAGCTTTGCAGCTAGCAAGGCTTGTTTGCGGTCTTTCTGCAGGAAAACACTTCTGCACGACTCTTCACGATGTGGGACATCCATCTGCCAAAGGGGAAGTTTCTAGCCCTTGTCGTTCTTGCAGAATCCTCAGCTTCTTCCATCCGGTGGCAGCTTCTTTGCACCCACAGCTGGCATTTCCTGGGCATCTTCCCACTCCCGACTTGATCGTGACTTTTGGACTTGGTCCCCTTGTTCCACAGGTACTCTCGTCTGGAAATCCATCGTTGTTGCATTGCTGGTGTTGGTCTTTCCTGCAGAATTCCCCTATCACGACTTCTGTGCTCTTTGGGGAACTTAGGTGCACTTTGCACCCACTTTTCAGGGTCTTGGGGTGGGCTATTTTTCTAACCCTCACTGTTTTCTTACAGTCTCAGCAACCCTATACAAGGTCACATAGGTTTGGGGTCCATTCGTGGTTCGCATTCCACTTCTAGAGTATATGGTTTGTGTTGCCCCTATCCCTATGTGCCCCCATTGCATTCTTTTGTGACTATACATTGTTTGCACTGTTTTCTATTGCTATTACTGCATATTTTGGTATTGTGTACATATATCTTGTGTATATTTGCTATCCTCATACTGAGGGTACTCACTGAGATACTTTTGGCATATTGTCATAAAAATAAAGTACCTTTATTTTTAGTATATCTGTGTATTGTGTTTTCTTATGATATTGTGCATATGACACTAGTGGTACTGTAGGAGCTTCACTCGTCTCCTAGTTCAGCCTAAGCTGCTCTGCTAAGCTACCTTTTCTATCAGCCTAAGCTGCTAGACACCCCTCTACACTAATAAGGGATACCTGGGCCTGGTGCAAGGTATAAGTACCCCTTGGTACTCACTACAAGCCAGTCCAGCCTCCTACACCTTCCTTAACCATATACTAAACCCTGCCCTTGGGGCTACCTAGAGCCTACCTTAGGGGTGCCTTACATGTAAGAAAAAGGAAGGTTTAGGCCTGGCAAGTGGGTACACTTGCCAAATTGAATTTACAGTTTAAAACTGCATACACAGACAATGGACACTGCGGTGGCAGTTCTGAGACATGATTACAGAGCTACTTAGGTAGGTGGCACAACCAGTGCTGCAGGCCCACTTAGTAGCATTTGATTTACAGGCCATGGGCACCTCTAGTGCACTTTACTAAGGACTTACTAGTAAATCAAATATGCCAATCATGGATTAACCAATTAACCATACAATTTACACAGAGAGCATATGCACTTTAGCACTGGTAAGCAGTGGTAAAGTGCTCAGAGTTCAAAATCCAACAGCAACAGGTCAGAAAAAATAGGAGGCAGGAGGCAGGAGGCAAAAAGATTGGGGATGACCCTGCAAAGGAGCTAAAGTCCAACTTATTCGAATAGAAAAATGCTTTGTAGATGTGGCCCCTAGCTCTGCATATACTGTATCAAAATGAGATATAGTGAGCACAGAGTCCAGCGGTTCCCCAGAGGCTTAACAGAGGATAAATAAATAATACTAATGCTGATTTTGTGGTAGTGTTGTCAAGAAGTTAGGCTTATCAGAGGTTATTGCAAAGCATTTGTTGTACACACAAAGACAATAGAAGACGGACACACTCTATGAGTAAACTCCAGACCAATGGTTTTTATGTAGCAAAAAATATTGTTTCTTAATTTATTTCTAGAACCACAAGATTCAGATTGCAGGTAAGTACTTCAATATATTCACATTTCACACATTTATCAATAGTACCTTGTTTGAAATCGATAAGTTATACAGTTTTTGAAATATCTGTTTTAAAAGTTGGCACTAATTTTCAGAAACAGTTCCTGGGGGGAAGAAAAGTTAGTACGATTTAGAGGTAAGTACTTGACTTACAGTTCCAATCTCGGGGCGTTAGGAAGTCCACAGTCTGGGGTTCAAGCTAATCCCAAAAACCCACCACCAGCAACACAGGCTGGTCGGCTGCAGAGGTCAAAGTTGAGGCAAATTTAACGTGGGCTCCTAGGAAGACTGGGGGCACTCTGAATCAGGCATGCCTGCAGGTAAGTATCTGCAACTTCGGGGCCAGAGGTTGGGGGTTTAGAGTAGTGTAGGAAAGTACCCTCTTTGTGCCATGGTTACCCCCATGTTGTGCCTGATGTCAGTGTGCTTGACTGTGTTCACTGGGCTCCTGCTAAACAGGACACCAGTGATTATGCTATCTCTCCTCTAAATGTTGTCACTGCATACTAGTAATCCAGTTTTTCACCCAAAATTAGCAGACTGGTGCCTCCTTATACATCCCTAGTATATGGTACCTATGTACCCAGGGCACTGGGGTTCCAAAGGATCCCTATGGGCTGCAGCAATTCTTTTTTCACCCATAGGGAGCCCATGCAAAGGCTTCTGCTGGACTACAATTGCAGCCTGCATGAAAAGGTGCATGCACCCTTTCACTACCATTTACACTGTACCAGGTCACTTAAAAGTTCCCCCATAGCAGGCCCTTCAGCACTGAGGGCAGGGTGCAGAGTACCTGTGTGAGAGGGCACCCCTGCACTAGCCCATTTTCCCAGACTTCATGAGTGAGGGGACTCCATTTTACGTGTGTACTGAACATAGGTCACTACCTATGTCCAGCTACATAATAATAACTCCGAACATAGGCATGTTTGGTATCAAACATGTTGGAATCATACCCCAATTCTTTTGCAAGCATTGGTTGTATGATTCCATGCACTCTGGGTGCTCCTTAGAGGACCCCCAGTAGTGCCATTTCAGCCTTCTGAGGTTTTCCAGGCAGCCCCAGCTGCCGCCACCTCTCAGACAGGTTTCTGCCCTCCTGTTGCTTGAGCAGCTCAAACCCAGGAAGGTAGAACAAAGGATTTCCTCTGGAAGATGGGTGTTACAACCATTCCCTTTGGAAATGGATGTTATAGGCTTGGGAGGGGTAGCCTCCCCAAACCTCTGGAAATGCTTTAAAGGACACAGATGGTGCCCTCCTTGCATAATGCAGTGTACACCGGTTCAGGGAACCCCCAGTCCTTGGTCTGGCATGAAACTGGACAAAGGAAAGGGGAGTGACCATTCCCCTGTCCATCACCACCCCAGGGGTGGTGCTCAGAGCTCCTCCAGAGGGTCCCTGGGTTTTGCCATTTTGGATTCAAAGTTGGCAGGGCACTCTGGGAGCATCTGAATGGCCAGTGCGTGACATCAGAGCCCTCCCCTGATAGGTGCTTACCTGTTTAGCTGACCAATCCCCCTTTCAGGGCTGTTTAGGGTATCTCTCTTGGGTGGGTCTTCAGATTCGGATTACAAGACTCCAGCAGGTATCCTCTGCATCCTTTACTTCATCCTTTTACCGAAGAAACAGCATCTGGACCCTCCAAGAACTCGACAACTGCAACAAAGAAGCAAAGATGACTTCTGCAACATTGTATCTTCAGCTCCTGCCAGCAACTGCAAGTGTTTCCAGGTCGTGCATCCTCAGAGAACAACCTGTCTTCAGCCTGCACCGGGAGAACGAAGGAATCTCCCTTGGAGTGAAGGAGTTACTCCTCTGCTTCAGCAGGCACCACTCTGCAACAACGACTGGTTGTGTGGGATCCCTTTCCTGATGAGCTGCATGGATTCTGCATCACAAGTGGTGAACTGAAGTGGTCCTGATGGTCCTGACGTCCAACTTTGGTGGAGGTAAGAGCTTGCCTCCCCACGCAAGACAGTACCCCTGTGCACTGCATGATTTGCAGTTGCCAAGGCTTTATGGCATCCTTTCATGAAGTTCTTTTTGCACCATACAGCTCCATCCCCCAGCACTTTTTCTTGCGATGCACAGCTTCATGCATGGTTCCCCGGCGGTGTGGTACCCTTTGTTGTAGTGTAGTGCTTTGTCCCCATGCTGTGGGACTCCTGTGTGCGCTGCCTGTTCTTCTCAGGGCTCTCTGAGTTGCTGAGAACCCCCTCTGACTTCCCCTCCTGGGTATAGTCCACCAGGTCCCTCCTGATCCTGGGCAGCACCATTTTCTGCTATGTTGGCGGAATCCAGCGATGCAAAGCAGACTGTAATCATCCACCCGGCATAGGACATCATCTGCACCTACCAGACACCCGCATCCGTCTTCTTGGGTGCAGTACTGACTGTTATTTTACACCGGTGGTTCTTCATTTGCACCTTCAACCGGGTTAGCAGGGTCTTCTGTTCTCCCTGGACTCTTCAGTGCTTCTTGGGCTTGGTCCCCATCTTCCACAGGTCTTCAGGTCCAGGAATCCATCACTGGTGTCTTGCAGTCTCTTCTGGTACTTGCATTATCTTCTTTCTCCTGTGTTCTAGGAAAGTTACTGTGATTTACTCTTGCTTTCCTGCGCTCTGGGGTGGGTTCTATTACTTACCTTTGGTGTATTCTAATACACCCAGTGCCCCTCTGAACACTACACTTGCCTAGGTGGTAAACCGACGTTCGCATTCCAGTTTCTTAGTATATGGTTTGTGTTTCCCCAGGCCCATTTCTAACTTGTGCTTTTCACTATTTGCACTGTTTTCTAACTGTTCTTACAGCTATTTCTGCATACTAGTGTATATAATTTGTGTATTACCTTCCTCCTATGGTATTTTTGGCATTTGTGTCACCAAAATAAAGTACCTTTATTTTTGTAATACTGAGTATTTTCTTTCATGTGTGTGAGTACTGTGTGACAACAGTGGTATTGCATGAGCTTTGCATGTCTCGTAGATAAGCCTTGGCTGCTCAGCTACGGCTTCCTGTAGAGAGCCTGGCTTCAAGACACTGCCTACACTACACTAATAGAGGATAACTGGAACTGGTATAAGGTGTAAGTACCATAGGTACCCACTACAAACCAGGCCAGCCTCCTACAAGGAGCACTTGGGGTGGCCAGATGTAGGCACTAAGCATACGCTCTCAGCGGCACTGGGAATGCCAGGTGCAGGGTGCAACCAAGGCATTGGGTTTGCAATGCTTTTCTATAAGGGGACCCTGGGGGTCACTCAGAGGCTGCAGGCGAGGTCCAGGGGGTAGGCTTGGACAAACCACAGGCTGGACAGGGAGGAGGGCCGCTTGCTGAACATAGCTGCACCGGAGATCAGGTTCACCAAGGCCTCGGGGCTGCGGGTGCAGTGGTCTTTTAGGCATCAGATATCTTCATTCGGAGCTTTCCTGTTAAGGGGGGTACTTGGGATTCCCTCTACAGGTGTCATCTTGGAATGGTGGAAAGGTCAGCCCAGGGTGGCACTTGGTCACAATCGCCTGGGGACTCTAGCTGGTTGTGCTACCTGGTCACCGGCCAAAGGTGTTGCGTGCGGAGTGATCAGGACTCACAGATCTGGGGAGGCTCTGGAGTCCCATGGTTGTAATTTCTTCTTGGATGGGGACGCTGTCCACAGGAGTTCTTGGTACTTTGGGGTACAGGGTAGTCCTCTGGAGCTTGACAGAGGTCGCTGGTCCCGCTGGATGCATCGCTGCCTTATTGCAGGTTCTTTGAATGAGGAGAAAGGGGGTTAGGGCTGGAGCCGAGTCAGTTTGTGTCTTCTCTTCTGGGGGTTCAGCTTAGCAGTCCTTCTTCTTTCTTGTCAGGTCGCCAGGAATCTGGTGAGCTGTGTTCAGGGAGGCCCTTAAATCCTGGATTTAGAGGCGTTTCAGGGGTCAGAGGGCAGTAGCCAATGGCTATTGTCCCTGAGGGTGGCTATATATTTCTTCTGTCCACTCCCTTTGGGGAGGGGGAGACAAAACTAACCCTATTGGTCCCTGTCCTGCAAATCCAAGATTGACGATTCTGCAGGGAGGGGGTCACTTCAGCTCTGGACACCTTAGGGGTAGTCCTAGCTGGGGTGGTCACTCCTCCCTGTTTTCCCTAATTTTCCTGCTGGGCTTGCCTCCAGAAGTGGGCCTTTGTCCGGGCGAGGGCAACTCCACTAGCTGGGGTGCCCTGGGACACTGTAACAAGAGGCTTGAGCCTTTGAGGATGGATGAAGAGCAGCTGTTTCAAGCTCAATTCCTACAAGACAGAAGTCCGCATCTTTGGCTCCACCCCTTCACATGGGATGACTCCTGGTGGCCTGCCGATCTCGGAGCCGCTCCAACTCCCACCGTCCACGCACGCAACCTAAGATTCATCTTGGACTCCCTATTATCCATGACCTGGCAAGTCAACGCCATCTGCTCCTCCTGCTTCAACACTCTCCACATGCTCTGAAAGATTTACAAATGGATGCCCACCGAAACCAAAAGAACAGTCACCCAAGCCCTCGTAAGCAGCAAACAAGACTTTGGCAAAGCCCTCTACGCAGGAACCACAGGCAAACTCCAGAAGAGGCTGCACAGCATCCAGAACACCTCTGCACACCTCATCCTGGACATCCTCCTCCACTGCCACCTCACAGACCACCTGAGAAACCTGCACTGGCTCCCAGTCAACAAGAGAATCACCTTCAAACTCCTCACCCACGCTCACAAAGCACTGCACAAGACCGGACCAGAATACCTCAACAGATGGCTCTCCTTCTACACCCCGAGCCGGCATCTCCGCTCCGCCGACCTCGCAACCATCCCACGCGTCCGCAGAACTACAACAGGCGGTAGATCATTCTCGTGCCTCACCGCCGAAACGTGGAACACTCTTCCCACCCACCTGCGCCAGACCAAAGACCTCCTTACCTTCAGGAAACTTCTCAAGACCTTGCTGTTCGAGCAGTAGCAGCACCATCCCCCTCTCTTCCCCACCTCCCCTCCTCAGCGCCTTGAGACCCTCACGGGTGAGTAGTGTGCTTTACAAATTCCTGATTGATTGATTGATTTACCGTTCGGCTAATCCCACCCGTTCTCAGCCCCAGATCTCTCCTCCGCCACTCATCCTGGTGGAATGAAATCTGAAGCCATTCCTCTAGAGAAGACAAAGGCGCCCAATTAATTAAGACTAAGCCAAGATACGCAACATCAATCACAGAATGCAAAACTTGATGAAGACCGCACCTGAGACAGGCCACTGGACAGTTTATATATGGTGACCACCTGTTGCTAACAAAATTTCAACAAGGAAAGTATGTTTTCACATGATCTTTTATTATCTCCAGGTGAACTCAAAACCTCTGTAATAAAATTGTGTGAATGAATACATATTGTGTACGTGAAGTTGCTACCACTCATCCATACTTGGATAATTGACTGTATTTTCATGCATATCTAAAATTATGTGAAGCTTTGTTTTGTCAATTGAACTGGCTTGTTCAATAATAATTAATTGTATTACTGTCGACTAACTGCCTGTTTGGCTGATCGATCCATGCGATCTTATAATTATCTGACTGTCATATTGGTATCATATCCTGTTACTTTAGAAAGGTCAGCATCAGAAAAGTCTGAGAGAAGCAAACAGAGAGACCATAACCACAACTATGATCGGGTCCGGCCTTAGTTTCTATGACACCATGTTTTCGGTGTCCCAAAAAACTTTGTGGATCCTTTAGAATTATGTAGTATGGGCGATACTAGAATTAGGTTACTGTGGGATGTTAGCCCAGTACTGTGAAGCCTTCACTTTATTCGGTTTGAAAAGAGAACTAGGTAACATGCAGTATTTTAAAATTTTAAATTCTGAAACTTGATGGTCTGGCACAATGGAAAACCAGACAATTACTAATTGCTATCCAGGACATTGTGCTTTCAGAATGCGACCCTGCTTGAGTTTCCTGAGATTCAATGAGCTACGATAGGAGCTATGTTCCTCCGGGTAATTGGCACATACTGGTGAACAAGACTTCCTTAGATCTGTGTAGGAGCCATGTTTTGCACAATGTAAGAGCAGACTGCCAAATAATTTGTTTTGGTGCAATGGTATCTAATTTTACTTTCAAAATGAAGCTGAAAAATCAAGGTCTATTCATTGATTTACAGATCACCAGTGGACTGGACACTTAACGTTCCTGCTTCAGAAAGATCAGCTTTTCATCTGTCATAAAGACAGCAGTGAAGACCCTCGAAAGGTTCTTGCACTCTGTGCAACCGATGCAGATTTTGTCAAGTACAGGGAGTGCAGAATTATTAGGCAAATGAGTATTTTGACCACATCATCCTCTTTATGCATGTTGTCTTACTCCAAGCTGTATAGGCTCGAAAGCCTACTACCAATTAAGCATATTAGGTGATGTGCATCTCTGTAATGAGAAGGGGTGTGGTCTAATGACATCAACACCCTATATCAGGTGTGCATAATTATTAGGCAACTTCCTTTCCTTTGGCAAAATGGGTCAAAAGAAGGACTTGACAGGCTCAGAAAAGTCAAAAATAGTGAGATATCTTGCAGAGGGATGCAGCACTCTTAAAATTGCAAAGCTTCTGAAGCGTGATCATCGAACAATCAAGCGTTTCATTCAAAATAGTCAACAGGGTCGCAAGAAGCGTGTGGAAAAACCAAGGCGCAAAATAACTTCCCATGAACTGAGAAAAGTCAAGCGTGCAGCTGCCACGATGCCACTTGCCACCAGTTTGGCCATATTTCAGAGCTGCAACATCACTGGAGTGCCCAAAAGCACAAGGTGTGCAATACTCAGAGACATGGCCAAGGTAAGAAAGGCTGAAAGACGACCACCACTGAACAAGACACACAAGCTGAAACGTCAAGACTGGGCCAAGAAATATCTCAAGACTGATTTTTCTAAGGTTTTATGGACTGATGAAATGAGAGTGAGTCTTGATGGGCCAGATGGATGGGCCCGTGGCTGGATTGGTAAAGGGCAGAGAGCTCCAGTCCGACTCAGACGCCAGCAAGGTGGAGGTGGATTACTGGTTTGGGCTGGTATCATCAAAGATGAGCTTGTGGGGCCTTTTCGGGTTGAGGATGGAGTCAAGCTCAACTCCCAGTCCTACTGCCAGTTCCTGGAAGACACCTTCTTCAAGCAGTGGTACAGGAAGAAGTCTGCATCCTTCAAGAAAAACATGATTTTCATGCAGGACAATGCTCCATCACACGCGTCCAAGTACTCCACAGCGTGGCTGGCAAGAAAGGGTATAAAAGAAGGAAATCTAATGACATGGCCTCCTTGTTCACCTGATCTGAACCCCATTGAGAACCTGTTGTCCATCATCAAATGTGAGATTTACAAGGAGGGAAAACAGTACACCTCTCTGAACAGTGTCTGGGAGGCTGTGGTTTCTGCTGCACGCAATGTTGATGGTGAACAGATCAAAACACTGACAGAATCCATGGATGGCAGGCTTTTGAGTGTCCTTGCAAAGAAAGGTGGCTATATTGGTCACTGATTTGTTTTTGTTTTGTTTTTGAATGTCAGAAATGTATATTTGTGAATGTTGAGATGTTATATTGGTTTCACTGGTAATAATAAATAATTGAAATGGGTATATATTTTTTTTTGTTAAGTTGCCTAATAATTATGCACAGTGATAGTCACCTGCACACACAGATATCCCCCTAACATAGCTAAAACTAAAAACAAACTAAAAACTACTTCCAAAAATTTTCAGCTTTGATATTAATGAGTTTTTTGAGTTCATTGAGAACATGGTTGTTGTTCAATAATAAAATTAATCCTCAAAAATACAACTTGCCTAATAATTCTGCACTCCCTGTAAACAGATTTCATGTCAGATGCTTCCTTTTAATGAGGCAATGATAAAAAAAAAAAATCAAGGTTGCTTGGAATAAAACTCAGTTAGCCAGATGTTTTGTCAGCACATCCTGCAAGATTAGTTGTAGTGTGGAAAAATTCAAGCTAAAAACAATCCTTAAAGCATGATCTAATAGGAACCCAAATAAGATGGATGCCCTTGGATGTAGGGCTTTCGTGGTAGGAAGATTAGCCTTAAGAGGTGCATCAAGCAAACTGTTTACTGGCCAGACACTCTCTTGTGCTGTTGGAAAAGCCTGTTTTGCCGTCCCCAGTATAACTGAACGAAGAGTAATTTTACCTTATGTTATGCCGCACAATTTGGTCCTCCCCTATTGCATAATTGTAGTGGTCCTGATTATAGTGTTAATGTTGCTCTTCAGATCCTAAACTGATAAGACAGTATACTGGGCTAATGCACTTGCAGCGAAGATGTTTCTACAATTGGTGCTTCACAAGTTAAAATCTTGCTACTTAGCTTTTTATTTCTGAAAAAAAGAGTGAGACAGTGTAGGAAATCTTCCTTTTCTGCCTGGCTACCACAGATTTTTTTCACCTTTTTCTGGAAACTATCTTGCTAGTTTTTGAACTCTGTGCACTTTTCCCCTGCTAAGCTGGAGTAAAGTGCCTGTGCGCCCAATTTGTACATGGGTAAATTGGCTGATTCATAATTGACACATTTAGGGGGTCATTCTGACCCTGGCGTTCATGGACCGCCAGGGCCAACGACCGCGGAAGCACCGCCAACAGGCTGGCGGTGCTTCCTGGCCAATTCTGACCGCGGCTGTAAAGCCGCGGTCAGAAAAGGGAAACCGGCGGTTTCCCGCCGGTTTTCCCCTGGCCATAGGAATCCTCCATGGCGGCGCATGGGGATTCCGACCCCCTTCCCGCCATCCTGTTCCTGGCGGTTCTTACCGCCAGGAACAGGATGGCGGGAACGGGTGTCGTGGGGCCCCTGGGGGCCCCTGCACTGCCCATGCCACTGGCATGGCCAGTGCTGGGGCCCCCTAACAGGGCCCCATAATGATTTTCAGTGTCTGCCTAGCAGACACTGAAAATCGCGACGGGTGCCACTGCACCCGTCACACCCCAGCAACTCCGCCGGCTCCATTCGGAGCCGGCTTCATCGTTGCTGGGTCTTTCCCGCTGGGCGGGCGGCCTTTTGGCCGTCGCCCGCCCGCCCAGCAGGAAAGTCAGAATGACCGCCGCGGTCATTTGACCGCGGTGCGGTCTTCTGGCGGCGGAACTTTGGCGGGCGGCCTCCGCCGCCCGCCGCCCGCCGAAGTTGGAATGACCCCCTTAATGTGCTTAAAGGTCTGTACTATATGGTCCAGAAAATGCACCTAGGGCCTGAAAGTTAAATGTCACTTCTGGACTGCGGTACCTTGTGTGCGATCCAGAGAGTCAGCCCTGCCAAGTTTCCAGAGTCCAGTATAATGTTCTGCTCCAGTCCAGGTTTTTTCTTTGAATTCTGGGACTAGTAGTCTCAAATATTCCATCATGAAACAGGAAAATGAGTCCCAGAATTCAAAGGTAAAAAAACTGAACTGGAGTAGTACATCATGCATGGATCTGGGACATTTGGCAACTCTGCTGAGAGGGCCTGTAAAACACACTTCAGGTTTACTTTTGTAACCTGACTGCTGCAGGGTAAACCTGCAGTTCATCTTGTTAAAAGAGCAATTTTCTGATAGGCAAAGACCTCCTTTTTAAATATAAAATGTCACCCTGTGTAGGCCTTTGTTGCTCACAAGGTAGAGAACATGGTATTTTGAAAGCAGGACACAGAGAAAATGAATGTCACCATGTCCCTACATTGACATTTTCACTGTGGCAGACCTACCTGCTCTATAGAGAGACCCAGATTAAAATATTAAAACTGCTATCTTGGGTTTGGGACCAACAAGGAAAATAATTAAATCACAATTTTAATAATTACGAAAATCCAATTTAATTGTGAAGCTGGATTTGTAATAAGTAGTAAGCAAAAGTAGCTTTAGGAAAGTTACATTTACCCTGCCTAAAATTCCAGGAGGCTATTTGCATTAGCTCTCCAGCTACTGCCCAGCTGGCACTGAGCATTTAATGAAGTGTGAAATCCCTTCCAGGAGCCACAGAACATATCACTTTGATAGGCAGGTCGACCTGAATGGGCAGTAATGACTCCTCTGATCTCAGCTGGACATTCAGAGTGAGGGCTGATTTTCATCCTGTTGGTGAAACAGTGTCAACTCCTGTCTGAAAGGTCAGTCTGAGGCACCGAGAAACATGCACCTTTGAAAGGGATCAAACAGGATCAGATCATAATTCTTGTGTATCCTCTGTGTGGTTGCTAAGGACTCTGCTTTGTCTTAACAGACTTCTGTCTTATTCGTTGTTGTGGGTCCAGGGCCTGCTTAAAACTGGATTGAAGTTCTAAATTTGGGAGGACACTAATAATACAGCACACTCGACTCCATTCCTTTATCTATCAGAGACCTGGTTTAATGTGCCTGAAGCCTTTGGCCATCTTGGAATTACCCTGACACCTTTTAGGGCCTGTTTGCAAAAAGATGAAGAGGAAGATGAAGAGGAAATACTGCAAAAAAGTAGGTGGGCCAAGGCCTGTCAACTTTTACTCCACCAAGATGTCGCCCCCACTCACTAGCTAGTGCCAACCAACCAACACTGTCTGGGCCTGTGGAAGGTCAGAAAAAGGACCTGTAAGAGATCTGAAGAGGACCAGGCCTGCTATCTCTGACATTAGAAGGTCCCTGAAGGACTGGAGTTGCTTCCTCCTCTATCCAGGGCAAAGAAATATACTCCAAGTGTCAGTTGACTGACACTCTTTGTGGCTACAGGGACACAACAAGCTACAAGGGGCCATTTCATTGAAGTGCCCAGCTGCCCAGTAGCAAGTGGACCTGGACTTCATTTTGAAGTTGGTCTCTGCTTGACACCCCTAGACTCCCTGCATGCCTTTCCCTGAGGTATTGTGGGGCCATGGAAATGTACTCCTTTGGTTGTTTAGGCATCAGAAGAATTTGGAAAATTTTGAAACCTTTTTCTCCAGAGTTTCAGTGAGACCTGCCAAGGTAAGTATCTGACTGGCACTTCCACAGCATAAGATGGAGTTTCAGCTTCATCTCCAACAGAGATGTCCGCACCTCTGAAAAAACAACAAACTCCAATTCTGAGTTGAGACTTAAAATATTTTCAGCAAGAAATATCGAAATCTTCAGAGCGTCAATGGGGCCAACCTGCTTCTGATGTCCAGGATTTGATTTCATGGCAGCAGCTACAGTTTCAGCTACACCTGCACGGAACAGTTTTTCTTCCAAAAAAGTGACAATGTCTCCTTCTGAAGTGAGGCTTAGAAACATTTTTGAACTGTACGACTTCCAAACTTTCAGCTGGACCAATCCACTTGATGTATCTGACCCGAGCTCCACCACGGTTGGCTTCATATCATGCTTGGGTCCCAGTCTACCGTGAGCATTGGCTTTGTGATCTTTGGTGCTCTTTTCACCTAAAACTTTTAAAACTCAAATCTTTTGATCTCCGTAATTGATTTTTGTCATTTTGGTGTCATATTGTTTATTAAATGTTACTCTATTTTTCTAATTCAATTTGTGAATATATAACTCAGTGTTTTGTCTTTGTTACTGTTTTAGTATTGTATACTTTACACATTTCCCTAAGTTGCTACCAGGTGGCTAAGTTCAGGTTAATTTAGTGGCTTTGAAGGTTCACTCTGACAATAAGTGTTATTATTCACTGGGTGGGCAGTGGTCCACCCAAAAAAATAAAGAACTTACTTACAGACAGCAAGCACTATCAGAAAAAAAAATTATGTCCTACCATCAATATAAAATTTTGAACTGCTAGGTCTCCCTAATCTGGATGAGCAACACGTATTTAAGCTTTAAACAAATGTGAGGTTTTGGGGAATTTCCGAATGGTAAAGTGCATAACTCACTTATAACATTAGCAATGTTATCTAAACAATAACTCACAGCTGTGATTGCAGTGGTGTCCTTTCATTGGTAGTCCTGAAAAACCCACACCCACCTTCAGAACTTTGGCCAGTCGCAGCTTGCGGGGTGAAAAGGGGTGAGGCGGCGGCGGGCGGTGGCGAGGTGCGTGGCGGGGTTTGGAACAACAAAAAACATATATATCATTTTTTTTTAAATTACCTTCATCCATTCGACTTGCCACACCACTCTGCTGTCTACACTGCAGGCACAGAGCGTCCAGCCAGGGCACTCGAAGGAAGAGTGGGAGCCTCTGCCTGTTGTCTTCAACACAGAGTACAGTGTGCTTGTGTGTTTGGCAGGCCGGAGACAGCCCTTTGTCCCTGTGATCGCCCATGTCCCCATCCCTTTTACGATAAAACCATAATAAACGTGGTTTATTATGGTTTTATCATAAAAGTTCTGCAGCTGATACTGCTGGCTGGGGGTGGGGGGAAACACTCCTCCACTATAGTGGAGGAGCCGTCGCTGACTGTGGTGGCACCAATGGGTGACAAGCACAATCAAAGTTTCTAGAATATTGACAACAGGAAAGGGTGATGGGGTACAGAGATGAGAGATGAAGGTTGATTAGAAGACAGCATGAGGATAGGAAAGATGAGTAAGAAAAGAAAGGAAAGGAAAGATAAGACAAAAGAATGGTAAGTAAACAGGTGGATGAAACAAGAATAAAGAAGTGATTAAAAGGAAGTAGAAGAAATAAGATGGAGAAGGCTGACTCGTGGGCAGTAAAGTTTCATAAAGTAGACAAGGTGAAGAAGATAGTGTGAAAGGTGAATAAAGGAGGATGCAAAATAAGTCTGAGGGAGTAGGATGTGAGGAGCATGGTATTGATGAGCAAACTGAGTGATGTGAGTAGGTGGTGAGTAAGCATGTACTGAGTGGCTGCGATAAGAGGTGAGCAGAGGAAGAAGATTACAGAAGGGGGAAAGCAGATGATGCTTGTGAAGGATGGGGATGATGAGAAAAGCAGGTGGTCACGTAGGAGGGTCATGGGCAAATGATAAGTGGTGGGGTAGAGGAGTTTTAAGAGACAAGGACAGTAGCAGAATAAGAAGGAGGAGAGGTTGATGAACAAGAAGTGTGATGGACAAAGAAAGGATGATGGAAATGGTAGATAATGGTGGGAGAAAGGAGAATGGGAATGAAGATAAAGCATGCCAGTCACTGCTTAGGAGAGATAATTCAATTTTGAGGCACTTACATGAGCTGTACGTTTCATCTTTGTTTCCCTTAGTATACATTCTGCTGAAATGACTGACAACAAAATAGTGGTTGAGAAACTAGCTATCAAACTAGAAGCCCAGTCATTAACCTTGGATGATGTACACTTGGCTCAGTGGACACATGGGGGTAGATAGAGGCCCCATGATGTATTTTGTTTGCTCTAGTTACCACCATTGATTGCTCTTCAACTGCTTCCTTGCTTATTAAAATAGTTAAAATATGTGTAACCCCTTGTCTTTGTAGCTCTCATGTGTGCTCATTGGTATGTGCTATATAATCCAGGCCTTAGTGCTGCCACTGCTTAGAATGTGGAGAGCTACCAGTGAAGAACACAACCAGAGACAGAGAAGTACAGGGCCCCATTATGTACATTCATGCACCCAAATAAGTGCATGCACACCCCTAATCCCTTTAAATACACAAAAGCAGTACCCCATAAGCTGCAGCAGTAAAGGTGAGGCTGAAAGAAGAGAGTGAGGTGGAGAGCGCAGGGTGAGGTGGAGAGACAGAGAGAGAAGGGTGAGGTGAAGAGAAGGGAAGATGAGGCAGAAAGAGAAGGGTAATCAGGGAGAAGGCTAAAGCAGGAGGGAGAATAGTACAAAAAAGGAGGATGGTGAGTGAGAGAGAAGGAGGGTGAGTCAGAAAGACAGAGAAGGGTGAGCAAGAGTGAGAGGAGGGTGAGAAAGGGAAAAGGGTGTGGAAGAGAGAGAAGGGAGATGAAGAGAGTGAAGGGTGAGAAAGTGATAGAAGGGTGAGGTGGAAAAAGAAAGGTGAGGTTGAGAGAAAAGGGTGAGGTGAAATTAGAAGGGTGAAGTTGTGTTGAGTGAGAATATGTTGAACCACAGTGACAAGATGGCGAGGTCAGGAGAGAGTGAAAGTAGGATAAGGGAGAAATAGAGGAGGGTGAGGTGTGAGAAATATAAGGATGAAATGAAGAAAGAGAAGCGCACAGCAGGAAAACGTGAATACAGTGGAGAGAGAGTAGGATGAGGTGGAGAGAGTGAGGTGGGAGGAAGGAGAGGGTGAGGTGAGCTGGACAACATGGTGAGGTGGAGACAAATGAGGGTGAAGTCTAGAGAGAGGAGGGAGAAACAGAGAGAAAAGAGAATCAAATCAAATGGTAGCGAGGCATAAAAGGCTCACTCCTAAGCTTACCCAAAATTATGTTCAAAGAAATATTAATGGCAAGTGGAGCTCAGGGGAGAAAGAGAGGTCACCAAACATTACTAGAGAAACAACAATGATTCCATTAATGAATAAAAGACCTCCGAGCTTCCAAAATCACAAAGGTCCAGAGTAGAGTCCAGAAGTGTTTAAAGATTCTTTATCACGATCTTCAGTATATATCCAAAGGGCTTCTTGTAATCAAAACCCCCATAATTCCACGTACACATTGAGCCTGAGCCAACAAGTGCTTTGTCCCTACGGCGCAACCCCCTCCGACTTCAGGGCTACAAGCAAACATAAGCATACTTAAGCCAAATCTCATAAATAACGTATACATTCCCAGCACCAAACCAAAAGATGCAAAATACACATAGGCCCTCATTACAACATTGGCGGTAAATGCCGCTTACTGCCATGCAGAAGACCGCCAACACACTGCTACGGCTGCGGAAATCCGCCACAGCTATTACAACCCACAGGCCGGAATCCGCCAAAATCCAGACACCCACACAAGTCCGTCACACCAAAGGTCAGTGATAAACTGGCGAAAACAAAACCTCCACCATCACGCCAACAGGGTTACGCCCACACTATCACAACCCACGAATCCACGCGGCGGTCTTTCAACCGCGGTATTCCATTGGCAGTACACACCGCCGCACTCAAATACACATGCATTTACAAAACACAACCACATTCGACAAGTCAAAATACACACACCTGATACACATACACACACCACTCCCACACACCCAATACAATATAAAACACACACCCACATCACCCACAAACCCTTACTACCAAAAATTCAGAAAGAACCACAGAGAGAGAGACCACCATCAACAAACTAGCATCCACAGGCACACAACACCATCACTCACACAACATCCACACACCTCACACAACACCCACAAACACATCCCCTCACACATCACAGCACACAACACCTCACACATCACCAACACCACACCATGGCACCGCAAAGACACCCCAGGTTCTCTGAGGAGGAGCTCAGGGTCATGGTGGAGGAAATCGTCCAGGTAGAGCTACAGCTATTCGGATCACAGGTGCAGCGCACCTCCAATGCAAGGAAGATGGAGCTATGGCGCAGAATCTTAGACAGGGTCAATGCAGTGGGACAGCACCCAAGAACACGGGATGACATCAGGAAGAGGTGGAACGACCTACGGGGAAAGGCGCGTTCCGTGGTCTCAAGACACCAGATTGCAGTTCAGAGGACTGGCGGCGGACCCCCACCTCCTCCCACACAACTAACAACATGGGAGGAGCAGGTCTTGGCTATACTGCATCCTGAAGGCCTTGCAGGAGTAGCAGGAGGAATGGACTCTGGTAAGTCAAATCTTAACTACTTCATCCCCCACCCTACCTGCATGCTATCACATACCCCCACCCTCACCCCCATCACTCCAACACCTATGTACCACTATCACAAACCACCCATCCCAACACCAAGCCCTACATGCAACACCAAAGCATGGACACCCATCACCAAGGCATGTCCACTACAGATACCCACACAGATCCTCAAACCAAATATCTCACAAGGTCCTAGACAAGAATGTAAGCACTGGGGTACAAGGTCACCCACCCATTGCACACAAAGGCACACACAGATGCAATAATCATGCCTTTACACCCCTGCAGGACCCCTACCCAACGTCACCGGACAGGAGGTTCCAGACATGTCCACCCCCCCCACAGACGAGGCCCACAGTGATGACAGCAGCTCTGTCCAACTGGATCTAGATGACCAGCCCGGCCCATCTGGGACCTCTGGACAGTCGGTTCCCCACACACTGTCACATGCCACCGCAGAGCCTCCCCCCTCAGGAAACACCAGCACAGCACCCACCCAGCGGGCCCATACCTCTGTCCCTAGGACACGTCAAGCAGCAGTGTGTCCACCACTACAGGGAACCCAGGCAAACCCACCAACCCAAGAACATCAGGGACCTGGGGGCAGTGGCAGTGGGCACACGGTTCAGGGGACAGAGGAACAGGAAAACAGGGGAACTGGGAGGACTGCTGTGCAACAGGGGGAGGACAGGCCTAGGGAACCCACTCTCCACAAGGCCCTCTCCAACATCATGGGAGCGTACCATCATTCCCAGGAGACGATGGCAACGGTACTGGACAACTTTCAGGAGACCCAGCGGCTGCAGGAGGAACAGTATTTGGGGATCAGGGAGGACTTGAAGTCCATTAACACCACCCTGGTCACCATTGTAGGGGTGCTGAAGGACCTTGTGAACACCAGGAGGGACACTGTGGCACAACAAGGGGCCCCTGACACTAGCCTCGATGATGAACTGCCCACCACCTCTGCCGGCGCTAGTGGACAGGAGGCACCGCCACAGGACCACGACACCAGCACCTCACCCCCTGCAGATGGAGAACCACCCCCCAAACGGTCCCTGCGATCCAGGACAAAGACAGAGAACAATGCCAAGGCCCCCGCCAAGAAATTAGACCACCCTGAATGTCATCCTTCTGTCCCACTTCGTCACCCTGTCCATCCATCAACTGCCCTAACTCCACTTCCTATGCCCCTTTGGACAATGCACCTGTGAGACTAATAACTGGAGTCTGCCATGGACATTCCTCCACCATCACCCCTGACCATTTTCCAACCCCCTCCACTATTTTGCACTGAAATAAACACCCATGAATCGCAAAACAATCTGGAGTCAGTCTGTGCTTTCACAAGTGTGTATTTGCTATAACTAACGACAATAGCAATGTCCATTGTATTGTCAACATACCTATGTCACACAGCTCTAGTCCATGAGGTAACATAGCAGAGGTCACACAGTGGGACCCACATTTGTGGAATGGAAAAGCAAAGTGACAGGTCAGGGTCCATACACTGGGTGAAAGTGACAGACATATGATAGGTCTAACAATTGTATGAGATGTAGGAGGCAGGGATGTATTCTTACCTGTGTCTTACTGGAAGTATTGCTGGATCACGTTGTTTCTGTTGTCGATATCCTCTTCTTCTGCCTCCTCTTCTTCACTGTCCACAGGCTCCACAGCTGCCACAAGACCTCCTTCTGAACCATCCCAGGGGAGAAAGAGAGGTCACCAAACATTACTAGAGAAACAACAATGATTCCATTAATGAATAAAAGACCTCCGAGCTTCCAAAATCACAAAGGTCCAGAGTAGAGTCCAGAAGTGTTTAAAGATTCTTTATCACGATCTTCAGTATATATCCAAAGGGCTTCTTGTAATCAAAACCCCCATAATTCCACGTACACATTGAGCCTGAGCCAACAAGTGCTTTGTCCCTACGGCGCAACCCCCTCCGACTTCAGGGCTACAAGCAAACATAAGCATACTTAAGCCAAATCTCATAAATAACGTATACATTCCCAGCACCAAACCAAAAGATGCAAAATACACATAGGCCCTCATTACAACATTGGCGGTAAATGCCGCTTACTGCCATGCAGAAGACCGCCAACACACTGCTACGGCTGCGGAAATCCGCCACAGCTATTACAACCCACAGGCCGGAATCCGCCAAAATCCAGACACCCACACAAGTCCGTCACACCAAAGGTCAGTGATAAACTGGCGAAAACAAAACCTCCACCATCACGCCAACAGGGTTACACCCACACTATCACAACCCACGAATCCACACGGCGGTCTTTCAACCGCGGTATTCCATTGGCAGTACACACCGCCGCACTCAAATACACATGCATTTACAAAACACAACCACATTCGACAAGTCAAAATACACACACCTGATACACATACACACACCACTCCCACACACCCAATACAATATAAAACACACACCCACATCACCCACAAACCCTTACTACCAAAAATTCAGAAAGAACCACAGAGAGAGAGACCACCATCAACAAACTAGCATCCACAGGCACACAACACCATCACTCACACAACATCCACACACCTCACACAACACCCACAAACACATCCCCTCACACATCACAGCACACAACACCTCACACATCACCAACACCACACCATGGCACCGCAAAGACACCCCAGGTTCTCTGAGGAGGAGCTCAGGGTCATGGTGGAGGAAATCGTCCAGGTAGAGCTACAGCTATTCGGATCACAGGTGCAGCGCACCTCCATTGCAAGGAAGATGGAGCTATGGCGCAGAATCTTAGACAGGGTCAATGCAGTGGGACAGCACCCAAGAACACGGGATGACATCAGGAAGAGGTGGAACGACCTACGGGGAAAGGCGCGTTCCGTGGTCTCAAGACACCAGATTGCAGTTCAGAGGACTGGCGGCGGACCCCCACCTCCTCCCACACAACTAACAACATGGGAGGAGCAGGTCTTGGCTATACTGCATCCTGAAGGCCTTGCAGGAGTAGCAGGAGGAATGGACTCTGGTAAGTCAAATCTTAACTACTTCATCCCCCACCCTACCTGCATGCTATCACATACCCCCACCCTCACCCCCATCACTCCAACACCTATGTACCACTATCACAAACCACCCATCCCAACACCAAGCCCTACATGCAACACCAAAGCATGGACACCCATCACCAAGGCATGTCCACTACAGAGACCCACACAGATCCTCAAACCAAATATCTCACAAAGTCCTAGACAAGAATGTAAGCACTGGGGTACAAGGTCACCCACCCATTGCACACAAAGGCACACACAGATGCAATAATCATGCCTTTACACCCCTGCAGGACCCCTACCCAACGTCACCGGACAGGAGGTTCCAGACATGTCCACCCCCCCCACAGACGAGGCCCACAGTGATGACAGCAGCTCTGTCCAACTGGATCTAGATGACCAGCCCGGCCCATCTGGGACCTCTGGACAGTCGGTTCCCCACACACTGTCACATGCCACCGCAGAGCCTCCCCCCTCAGGAAACACCAGCACAGCACCCACCCAGCGGGCCCATACCTCTGTCCCTAGGAAAGGTCAAGCAGCAGTGTGTCCACCACTACAGGGAACCCAGGCAAACCCACCAACCCAAGAACATCAGGGACCTGGGGGCAGTGGCAGTGGGCACACGGTTCAGGGGACAGAGGAACAGGAAAACAGGGGAACTGGGAGGACTGCTGTGCAACAGGGGGAGGACAGGCCTAGGGAACCCACTCTCCACAAGGCCCTCTCCAACATCATGGGAGCGTACCATCATTCCCAGGAGACGATGGCAACGGTACTGGACAACTTTCAGGAGACCCAGCGGCTGCAGGAGGAACAGTATTTGGGGATCAGGGAGGACTTGAAGTCCATTAACACCACCCTGGTCACCATTGTAGGGGTGCTGAAGGACCTTGTGAACACCAGGAGGGACACTGTGGCACAACAAGGGGCCCCTGACACTAGCCTCGATGATGAACTGCCCACCACCTCTGCCGGCGCTAGTGGACAGGAGGCACCGCCACAGGACCACGACACCAGCACCTCACCCCCTGCAGATGGAGAACCACCCCCCAAACGGTCCCTGCGATCCAGGACAAAGACAGAGAACAATGCCAAGGCCCCCGCCAAGAAATTAGACCACCCTGAATGTCATCCTTCTGTCCCACTTCGTCACCCTGTCCATCCATCAACTGCCCTAACTCCACTTCCTATGCCCCTTTGGACAATGCACCTGTGAGACTAATAACTGGAGTCTGCCATGGACATTCCTCCACCATCACCCCTGACCATTTTCCAACCCCCTCCACTATTTTGCACTGAAATAAACACCCATGAATCGCAAAACAATCTGGAGTCAGTCTGTGCTTTCACAAATGTGTATTTGCTATAACTAACGACAATAGCAATGTCCATTGTATTGTCAACATACCTATGTCACACAGCTCTAGTCCATGAGGTAACATAGCAGAGGTCACACAGTGGGACCCACATTTGTGGAATGGAAAAGCAAAGTGACAGGTCAGGGTCCATACACTGGGTGAAAGTGACAGACATATGATAGGTCTAACAATTGTATGAGATGTAGGAGGCAGGGATGTATTCTTACCTGTGTCTTACTGGAAGTATTGCTGGATCACGTTGTTTCTGTTGTCGATATCCTCTTCTTCTGCCTCCTCTTCTTCACTGTCCACAGGCTCCACAGCTGCCACAAGACCTCCTTCTGAACCATCCCAGGGGAGAAAGAGAGGTCACCAAACATTACTTGAGAAACAACAATGATTCCATTAATGAATAAAAGACCTCCGAGCTTCCAAAATCACAAAGGTCCAGAGTAGAGTCCAGAAGTGTTTAAAGATTCTTTATCACGATCTTCAGTATATATCCAAAGGGCTTCTTGTAATCAAAACCCCCATAATTCCACGTACACATTGAGCCTGAGCCAACAAGTGCTTCGTCCCTACGGCGCAACCCCCTCCGACTTCAGGGCTACAAGCAAACATAAGCATACTTAAGCCAAATCTCATAAATAACGTATACATTCCCAGCACCAAACCAAAAGATGCAAAATACACATAGGCCCTCATTACAACATTGGCGGTAAATGCCGCTTACTGCCATGCAGAAGACCGCCAACACACTGCTACGGCTGCGGAAATCCGCCACAGCTATTACAACCCACAGGCTGGAATCCGCCAAAATCCAGACACCCACACAAGTCCGTCACACCAAAGGTCAGTGATAAACTGGCGAAAACAAAACCTCCACCATCACGCCAACAGGGTTACACCCACACTATCACAACCCACGAATCCACGCGGCGGTCTTTCAACCGCGGTATTCCATTGGCAGTACACACCGCCGCACTCAAATACACATGCATTTAGAAAACACAACCACATTGGACAAGTCAAAATACACACACCTGATACACATACACACACCACTCCCACACACCCAATACAATATAAAACACACACCCACATCACCCACAAACCCTTACTACCAAAAATTCAGAAAGAAGCACAGAGAGAGAGACCACCATCAACAAACTAGCATCCACAGGCACACAACACCATAACTCACACAACATCCACACACCTCACACAACACCCACAAACACATCCCCTCACACATCACAACACACAACACCTCACACATCACCAACACCACACCATGGCACCGCAAAGACACCCCAGGTTCTCTGAGGAGGAGCTCAGGGTCATGGTGGAGGAAATCGTCCAGGTAGAGCTACAGCTATTCGGATCACAGGTGCAGCGCACCTCCATTGCAAGGAAGATGGAGCTATGGCGCAGAATCTTAGACAGGGTCAACGCAGTGGGACAGCACCCAAGAACACGGGATGACATCAGGAAGAGGTGGAACGACCTACGGGGAAAGGTGCGTTCCGTGGTCTCAAGACACCAGATTGCAGTTCAGAGGACTGGCGGCGGACCCCCACCTCCTCCCACACAACTAACAACATGGGAGGAGCAGGTCTTGGCTATACTGCATCCTGAGGGCCTTGCAGGAGTAGCAGGAGGAATGGACTCTGGTAAGTCAAATCTTAACTACTTCATCCCCCACCCTACCTGCATGCTATCACATACCCCCACCCTCACCCCCATCACTCCAACACCTATGTACCACTATCACAAACCACCCATCCCAACACCAAGCCCTACATGCAACACCAAAGCATGGACACCCATCACCAAGGCATGTCCACTACAGATACCCACACAGATCCCCAAACCAAATATCTCACAAGGTCCTAGACAAGAATGTAAGCACTGGGGTACAAGGTCACCCACCCATTGCACACAAAGGCACACACAGATGCAATAATCATGCCTTTACACCCCTGCAGGACCCCTACCCAACGCCACCGGACAGGAGGTTCCAGACATGTCCACCCCCCCCACAGACGAGGCCCACAGTGATGACAGCAGCTCTGTCCAACTGGATCTAGATGACCAGCCCGGCCCATCTGGGACCTCTGGACAGTCGGTTCCCCACACACTGTCACATGCCACCGCAGAGCCTCCCCCCTCAGGAAACACCAGCACAGCACCCACCCAGCGGGCCCATACCTCTGTCCCTAGGACACGTCAAGCAGCAGTGTGTCCACCACTACAGGGAACCCAGGCAAACCCACCAACCCAAGAACATCAGGGACCTGGGGGCAGTGGCAGTGGGCACACGGTTCAGGGGACAGAGGAACAGGAAAACAGGGGAACTGGGAGGACTGCTGTGCAACAGGGGGAGGACAGGCCTAGGGAACCCACTCTCCACAAGGCCCTCTCCAACATCATGGGAGCGTACCATCATTCCCAGGAGACGATGGCAACGGTACTGGACAACTTTCAGGAGACCCAGCGGCTGCAGGAGGAACAGTATTTGGGGATCAGGGAGGACTTGAAGTCCATTAACACCACCCTGGTCACCATTGTAGGGGTGCTGAAGGACCTTGTGAACACCAGGAGGGACACTGTGGCACAACAAGGGGCCCCTGACACTAGCCTCGATGATGAACTGCCCACCACCTCTGCCGGCGCTAGTGGACAGGAGGCACCGCCACAGGACCACGACACCAGCACCTCACCCCCTGCAGATGGAGAACCACCCCCCAAACGGTCCCTGCGATCCAGGACAAAGACAGAGAACAATGCCAAGGCCCCCGCCAAGAAATGAGACCACCCTGAATGTCATCCTTCTGTCCCACTTCGTCACCCTGTCCATCCATCAACTGCCCTAACTCCACTTCCTATGCCCCTTTGGACAATGCACCTGTGAGACTAATAACTGGACTCTGCCATGGACATTCCTCCACCATCACCCCTGACCAATTTCCAACCCCCTCCACTATTTTGCACTGAAATAAACACCCATGAATCGCAAAACAATCTGGAGTCAGTCTGTGCTTTCACAAATGTGTATTTGCTATAACTAACGACAATAGCAATGTCCATTGTATTGTCAACATACCTATGTCACACAGCTCTAGTCCATGAGGTAACATAGCAGAGGTCACACAGTGGGACCCACATTTGTGGAATGGAAAAGCAAAGTGACAGGTCAGGGTCCATACACTGGGTGAAAGTGACAGACATATGATAGGTCTAACAATTGTATGAGATGTAGGAGGCAGGGATGTATTCTTACCTGTGTCTTACTGGAAGTATTGCTGGATCACGTTGTTTCTGTTGTCGATATCCTCTTCTTCTGCCTCCTCTTCTTCACTGTCCACAGGCTCCACAGCTGCCACAAGACCTCCTTCTGAACCATCCTCCTGCAGAAAAGGCACCTGTCGTCGCAAAGCCAGGTTGTGCAGCATATAGCAGGCCACGATGATCTGGCACACCTTCTTTGGTGAGTAGTAGAGGGAACCACTTGTCATATGGAGGCACCGGAACTTGGCCTTCAGGAGGCCGAAGGTCCGTTCGATCACTCTCCTAGTTCGCCCATGTGCCTCATTGTAGCCTTCCTCTGCCCTTGTCCTGGGATTTCTCACTGGGGTCAGTAGCCATGACAGGTTGGGGTAATCAGAGTCACCTGCAAATGTCGAGGGACAACTGTTAGACATGCACCAACCCTTAGGGACAACCCCAGACCCAGACAACTATCCACAGGGTATAGGGTCCTTGTCCTCAACTATTAGCCACACACAATGCCTCTGGAGTTGCCCCATCACATAAGGGATGCTGCTATTCCTCAAAATGTAAGCGTCATGCACTGAGCCTGGTAACTTGGCTTTCACATGGGAGATGTACTGGTCGGCCAAACACACCATCTGCACATTCATTGAATGATAGCTCTTCCTGTTTCTGTACACCTGTTCACTCCTGCAGGGGGTACCAATGCCACATGTGTCCCATCAATGGCACATATGATGTTGGGGATATGTCCCAGGGCATAGAAGTCACCTTTCACTGTGGATAAATCCTCCACCTGAGGGAAAACGATGTAGCTGCGCATGTGTTTCAGCAGGGCAGACAACACTCTGGACAACACGTTTGAGAACATAGGTTGGGACATCCCTGATGCCATGGCCACTGTTATTTGAAAAGACCCACTTGCCAGGAAATGGAGTACTGACAGGACCTGCACTGGAGGTGGGATTCTTGTGGGATGGCGGATAGCTGACATCAGGTCTGGCTCCAACTGGGCACACAGCTCCTGGATTGTGGCACGATCAAGTCTGTAAGTGATAATGATGTGTCTGTGTTCCATTGTCAACAGATCCACCAGCAGTCTGTACACCGGAGGATGCCGCCATCTCCTCACATGCCCCAGTGGACGTGCCCTATGGACGAGAACAGCGAGCACAGAGTGAGCCAACACTGAGGTAGTAAAAAAAGAATTTATTGCACACATTTGTCAATCCGCTATGTGCCTGTCACTGTGTGTACGCAAGGCCTAGATATGTGTGACGCATTTCCAAATAATGCCATGTGGCCCCCTGAAATGGCGGCTGCCTGACCTGTAATGTGGGACAAGGGGATATGAGGCAACTGCACTAGCGTTGTACACCATTGCGGTAGGCGGTCGAAGACCGCGGTGCAATCCTGCATTGGTTAACATTGGGCCCTATAGGTCCGAGGAGCCGATGATGAAGTACACCGGCAGTGACGGTACGCACCGCCGCGGACGTGACCGCCTTTTTCTCTCTGTTCACTCACTTGATACCTGACCTTCGACAGGAGAGGACCTACACTGCAAGTGCTGCTGTGACCTGTGTCTGGAAGCGACAATGGCTCATATGTCTGGGCAAAGGGCCCCTGCCTTCACTTCTGAGGAGTTGGAGAAGTTAGTGGATGGGGTCCTCCCCCAGTACACTCTACTCTACGGTCCTCCAGACAAACAGGTGAGTACACTGTGAGCATGCTGTATGGGCAATGCCTATTTGGAGTGGTGTGGATGGGAGATACGGGGGGGACTGAGGCATGCATGAGCGGACAGTGAGTGTATGTGCGTCAGGGCAAGGGTGGGAACGTGGGCCAATGACTGTGACGGTCCGGATGGTTAAAGATCATCCTTCTCCCTTGTACTATTCCTCTATGTCAGTGCCCACCAGAAGAAGGATATTTGGCGTGACATCGCCAAGGACATCCGGACCCTGGGGATCCACAACAGACGGAGCGCCCACTGCCGGAAAAGATGGGAGGACATTCGCCGCTGGAGCAAGAAAACGGCAGAGGCCCAGCTGGGGATGGCCTCCCAACGTGGGAGGGGTGCCCGTCGCACCATGACCCCCCCTGATGTTCCGGATCCTGGCGGTGGCGTATCCGGAGTTGGATGGGTTCTTGAGGGCATCTCAGCAGCCACAAGGGGGTGAGTACTGTCACATCCATCTGACTCTGCGTGCATTACGAGGTGTCTGGGTGGGGGAGGTGGGCAGTGGGTTACCCTAGGCCATGTCGAGGTTTGTAGGCAAGGACCCTTTGTGAGGCAGGCTATATGGCACCCCAACCCCACCAGTGGTAAGAGCCATCTACACCTAGTCAGGCTCCTGTGACTTCCATTTGTGCAGCAATCGGGCATAGGCCTTGTACCCCATGTCCCTGTGAATAATTAGGGAACTCTAAGTGCATGGCGTAGTGCAGAGGGCTGCTGTGTCTGTAGTGTCCCCCAACGGTAGCGGTATTGCATGCACTGAACATGTCTTTCTTCTTTCTCCCCCCCCTTTTTGTGGTCTCCCTGTTCTTGTGTGCATTAGCATCATCAGGTGGAGGAGCAGTGCCACTGGAGCAGGAGGGAGCTGCATCCCACATGGCCCTGGAGGGTGAGACAACGGAGTCTGAAGTCACCAGTGGGACGGAGGGCGAGGGGAGCTCCACGGCGGGGACAGGAGCAGAGACCAGCGACACTGACTCCTCCGCTGAAGGGAGCTCCCTTGCGGTGGCGGGCCCCTCTGTGCACACCACATCTACAGGTACAGCCGCCACCCCCCCTACCAGCACCGCCCTCCCAGCAGCCCCTGAGCGTGTGTCCCGTGGCCGCTCACCGAGGTGGGTGGGCATCTCCTTCGCCCTAGGCACCTCAGGCCCTGCCCCAGTCAGCCCTGCTGCCCTCAGTGAGGAGGCTATTGACCTCCTGAGATCCCTCACTGTTGGGCAGTCTACCATTCTGAATGCCATCCAGGGCGTAGAGAGGCATTTACAACAAACAAATGCATACCTGGAGGGCATTCATTCTGGCCAGGCAGCCCAATGGCGAGCATTTCTGGCTCTGGACTCAGCACTGATGGCAGCCACTCACCCTGTGTCCAGCCTCCCCCTTCCAACCTCCTCCTCCCAGACCCAATCCTCTGTACCTCAGCCTATCCCAAGCACACCATCAGACCAGCATGCACACACTTCAACACACAAGGGTGGCTCAGGCAAACATAAGCACAATACATCCCACAGGCACTCACACAAGCATCATACCCATGCAGACATACCAACATCCACTGCCTCCACTGTGTCCCCCTTTTCCTCATCATCCACCTCACTCCCAGTAGCGTATCCACTCACACCTGCATTCACTACATCTTCAGCCACTACCTCCATCACCAGCACGCCCATCACCACACACCGCTCATGTGCACTCACCACCCCCACTACCATTCGCACATCCCCTGTGTCCTCTCCCAGAGTGTCTGTGAGCCCTCCTCCCAAAGTACACAAACGCAGTCACACACCCACCCAACAGCCATCCACCTCACAACAGCCTCCAGCCCATGCACCTTCACCCAGTCAGCAAACATATACCTCCTACAACCACTACCTCTTCCTCCACTCCCAAACCCCCACCATCTACCCATCCCAGTGTGTCTAAAAAGCTTTTCCTATCAAATGTTGACCTCTTCCCTACACCTCCCCCCCCCGTCTGTCCCCTAGGGCCCGCCTTTCCAGGTCCCAACCCAGCACCTCAGCCACCACATCACCGGGCACAGTGGTGCCAGCAATAGCGGGATTTTGGAGTGCGCCAAGCAACAGGGCTGCCAGTGTCCCAAAGAGCGAGGGCAAGGACATTCCCCCACCTCCAAAACAGAAAAAGTTGCCCTCATCCCGGAGGGAGAAGGCGAAAACACCTGCCACCAAGAGCTCAGGCATAACAAAAGTGGAAAGTGGGAAGACAGCTGCGCCACCATCCAAGGTGGGGAAGGGCCAAAAAATCTAAGTCAGGTCCACGTCGACGCCAACCTGCATGGCGTACAAGACCTCCACCGGCACCGCCACCACAGACACCGCCGCCAGCACCGCAGACACTGATCCCTTCACCAGCACCGCAGACAATGAGCCCTTCACCAGCACCGCAGTCAGTGAGCCCCCCACCAGCACCGCTGCTACTGACACCGCCACCAGCACCGTAGTCAGTGAGGCCGCCACCAGCACTGCAGTCAGTGAGCCCGCCGCCACAAAGACCGCCGTCAACACCGTTTCCACAGAGCCCGCCGCCAGCACCGATGCCACAGAGCCCACCGCCTGTATGAATGCCACAGAGCCCGCCGCCAGCACCGATGCCACAGAGTCCGCTGCAAGCACCGCCGCTACTGACACCGCCGCCAGCATCGCCGCTACTGATACCACCGCCAGCACCGCCAGCGCCCCTGCGACATCCTGAGCCAGTGGCACCACCACAGACCTGGCTGCCATTCCCAGTGGTCAGTCGTACGAGGCTGGTAGTCAGTTCCAGGAGCCTGGCCAGCTTGCATGTTGCACCACCGTCAGTGGAGTGTCACATCCACTACCTCAGTCCTTGGCAGGATGAAGCACTCTGGGCACGAAGCCCCCTCCAGAACCAGTGGAGAAAAGCATCCACTACCTCAGCCCTTGGAAGGATGAAGCACTCTGGGCACAAAGCCCCCTCCAGAACCAGTGGAGAAAGGCATCCACTTGAGAGACTGTGGCGTTGCACTCCCCAGGATGCAGCAGTGGGCAACCCACCCACTGAAAAGACTTGAGAGACTGTGGCTTTGCACTCCCCAGGATAAAGCAGTGCGCAACCCACCCACTGAAAAGACTTGAGAGACTGTGGCTTTGCACTCCCCAGGATAAAGCAGTGGGCAACCCACCCACTGGAGAGACTTGAGAGACTGGCTTTGCACTCCCCAGGATACATCAATGGGCATGGAGCCCCCTCATGGAGCTGGCATTGTGCACTCATCTGGCTGAGGTGCCCCCCCTTTCCCTCCCCCTGAGGTGCCTGTTTCATTTCGATCTGATGCCCCAGAAGTGTTCTCTCCGTTTGGAGTCTGGTATCGAGTGTGGGCCTCGCCCATGCATTTTGGGCCCAGTGGTCCAGGGACTTTGAATGGTGCACTATCCGGACTTTTATAGTTGGTGTACATAATTGTTTATACTGTATTTAAAGTTTTGACTAATGGATTAATATTGATTACAATCGTTACAATAGTTTCCTTTTGTCATTGCGTACTTCCAGTGGGGGTTGGGGGTGTAAATGTAATGTTGCAGCATGTATTGGTGTGTGTGTTGTTGTGGGTGAGGGTGGGGGTGGGGGTGTTGCATGTTGCGTGTGTGTGTCACTCTCTTTTCCCTCCCCCCTCCTCTGTGTTGTAGGTGCAGTACTCACCGTGGTCATCGCCACCGTCTTTTGTACTCCTGGTAGAGGAGCAGGAATACTATTGCAGAGGGGATTTAGTGTTCTGGCTCCATGGCGTCCTGGTTCCTTGTGGGTTGTGTAGAGGTGAGTGTTTCCCCTTCCAAGTCCTGTTTCCGTTGTGTTTTTTTTCACGTTGAATCCGCCCTAGAAAAGGTGGCGGATTGGCCTCTCATAATAGTGTGGGCGGTACATTGTCTTCCGCCTGTCTGTTGGCAGTGACTGCCATGCTGTTAGTTTGTACTGCTGTGGTGGTCGGAGCGTTAAAGTGGCTGTCTATGTTGGCGGTTTCTGCCATGGTCGTGATTCCATTTTTTTTACCACCGGCCTGTGGGCGGTCTTACCGCTGCTTTAACACCGACCGCCAGGGTTGTAATGAGGGCCCTAGTGTGGAAAAACAGTTACATATATATTAGTGGTCCATAGCCAGAAACTCAGGGAAACCCACAGATCAGAAAAGAAACAATCATCTCGTATGCATATTACAAAAGTGTCACCAGCTATCAATAGACCACAGCCAGTGTTTCCATTCGGTCGTTCACAAGTGTAAATAAAATCAGAACTGAAAGCACCCACGTGTGAAGGAAGTCATGTATACCTTGTCCGAGTAATGTCAATGCACCTGCTGCGTCTAGTTAGAAAAAGGAAAAGATCTCATGTAATGACACTATAAATCCCTTAGTAAACTCCATATGTGCTCGCTCAATATCCCTCAATACACTACCTTTTCCTAACAACAATAATCCATAGCGCAATATGCCATATGTAGCAGAACTGCAATTCTCAATATAGGCTATCATTAATAATTGTAAAAAATCTTTAAGTACCTCTAGTAGGTACGGTATCCAGCTTACATCCATACAAGACCGTCCAGCATCCCCAGACCCAGCTCTCAGACCCTTGGGAGACTCTGGGCAACCCCACTCATCTTTATGGCCCACCTAAGTTTCTTCATGGCCGTCCCAGTTCCCAAGTTCTGGAGCAGGGCCTTTGGTGTAACACGAGTAAGTGGTTCTGGTAATTGGGTCAAAGAGTCTGTGTGTCAGTGTTTAATTTGCCAATAGTAAAGTTTATTTCGTTCAGAAAACAGGGTGCTGCTTCTTCATTTGAAGTTACACCATATGGTTCTGGGTCAGCGGTTATTTCAGGCAGGGACCTGTTAAGGATTTTTAGAGGCCCTGGGCCAAACGTATTTGGTGGTCACTGTTCAGAACAACTTTGAATTCAGGATCTAGTTTAAGCTCTTTCATACTGTCTTTGGCCAGATCAATGACAGTGGACAGGCACACTGGTCCAAATTGTAAGGGGCATGCTTATACCCCATTTGCGCCAAATTTGCATCATTTTGTTTGATGCAAATTTGGCGCAAAACTAACTCCATTTTTATATTTTGACATTAGACCCGTCTAACGTCAAAATATTGGAGTTTGCACCATTTTTAGATGCATGAGCCTACCTTGCGTCAATGAAATGCAAGGTAGGCGTTCCCATCTAAAAAATGGTGCTAACCTTATAGCCCCATATTTATCCCCCATGCTAAAATGACGAATGTGTGGGAGGAGGGGCTAAATTATTTAAAACCTGGTTCAGACCAGGCGTTAGGGAACCCGTGGACCCATTTCCATGGTTGAATACCATGGAATGGGTCCACAGGGGCCCTCCTTAAGCCCCAGGGACACCCCCACCCACACCAGAGGGACACCGGAGGATAGGGGACCCCATCCCAGGTAAGTATAGGTAAGTCATTTTTTTTTTAATCAAAGTGCCATCGGGGGCCCAACTTGGGGCCGCCTGCATGGCACAAGGTGCAATGACCATGTCCAGGGGACACTGGGCCCCTCTGCTGGCCATTGAGGTGGTGGGCATGACTCCTGTCTTTTCTAAGACAGGAGTCACGTGGTAAGGATGGTTTGGCGTCAGAAAATGACACTGAGCCTGTTAGAGGCATTTTTTTGCCTCTAACCAGCCTAACGTCAGTTTTTGGTGCAAAACCCCCTTCTCCCATACCACCAGCTCCACCCGGCTAATGCCGTCTTTTTTACGCTAGCCCACCCTTTGCACAGGCTTTCCATAAATATGGCGCCCGGCTGGTGCTCAGAAATGAGGCAAGCCGGTGCTAAACATTTTGGTGCAAAACTGCGTTAGTGCAGTTTTGCATCAAAAAGTATAAATATGTCCCTAAATGTGTTTACATTTATTATTCGAAGATAGTGATGTGAGGTTTCAGCACTCTAACTCGTAGCAGCTCACTGACATTACTGCAAATATTCTGTGTAAATCCCTCCCATTCTCATATGTGAGGCTCTGTTTTGATTTAAAATTAACTGTTTTATGGATGTTGCAAGAAACAAACACTTGGCAGAACAATGTCGGTGATAGACTGTCACACATCACCCACATTAAATTAAATTAAATTAAAGGAAAACACTATTTAAAACACTCTGTTTAAGAATTACTCAGGGCAAGACTCTTCAGACCAGAGATGGCTCTATCAGGGTTATCCTGAAAGGCTGGGGGACTGGGCCAAAGCCCACTTTGCCCATCCCTTAAAACGTCTCTGATTGCGGGTCAGAAGGTGGTGACAAGCTCACTGGAGAGCCATTCATCACTGAAGTAAGATATGTAAGTGGGAGGATGGAAAGAGACAAGAGAAACAGTCGGACTAGAACGCTACTGAGAGATCCGTCTGCCGTCAACGTTTAATGTATCCATGCTCATTAAATATTCCGATTCACGGAGGTGTATTAAAATAAGTACCACCAGATGGCGCTGTGTGACATGAAGTTCACAGATAAGTTTAATTCCTTTTGGCAGCATATAGACCAACGATGCTGCTTTTAAAGCTTCAACAGTGAGCACTCTGATTTGTACAGCGCAGCTACCGCTCACTTTCTCCAGTAACGCATATTTATTGCAGTGCAAAATTTAAACTTTAAAGGTGGTGATGGGTTCTAAAGTGCCAACCAGTGCTCCTGCTAAATCCCATTTTAGGTCTTCTTTGGAGGGGGGACATTTTGTGTTTGTATCATCATCACCTTGAAGATGGACGCCTTCTGTTAAAAAAATTTCGATTATCCTAAGAGTAACATCCTTCAGGAATGTCTTCTCCCTTACCTGGGAGATTAAAGGCAGTGGGAAACTGGTTATCTGTAAGTGTTCTGAATTTCAAGGGCGCTGCCAGTACTGCCCCCCTAATTGATTTTCCTCTTTGCACTGCCCCCTAATTGATTTTCCTCTTCCACAGTACAATATGCCACAGGATGTGTTGATGAAAGTGGCACAAATAATTGGAGATTTCTTGAAGCAGGGTGTTTTGAAAGAAGTGCTGAGCAGTCCATGTAATTCACCGATAATGGGATTGAAAAAGACCTGTGGAAAAGTGCGAATTGTGCAGGATTTGCAAAAAGTGAATGACATTTTGGTTAAGTGTTGCCCGATTGTACCCAATACAGCGGTGATACTGTTTCAGATTCCATGTGAGGCAGAGTGGTTCACAGTAGTCGATTTGTCACAAGCTTTCTTTTCAGTATCACTTCATGAAGATAGTCAGTTTCTTTTCAGTTTCAAATTCCTAGATAAAGTCTACAGTTGGTGTAGGCTTCCACAAGGGCATACGGAGTCACCATCCTTGTTTAACCAGATTTTGAAAAAGAATTTGGAGTCATTGGAATTACCTTGCCAATCGACTCTTGTACAGTACATTGATGATTTATTGATTGCGTCCAGAATGAGGGAAGATTGTAAACAAAATTTGATTGTCTTACTTAATCATCTGGGGGACTTCTGTCACAAGGTCTCACCTGCAAAATTGCAATACTGTCAGAAGTCTGTCAAATACTTGGGGCATCAGATTGAGAAAGGGTTGAGGAGAATTTCCAGAGAGGATTACAATGATACTGCAGAGAAATCCACTGACTTCCCAGAAAGATGTGTGCATGTTTTTGGTAATGGTAGGATACTGTAGACAATGGATTAAAAATTTTGCTGAGATTGCCAAACCTTTGCAACTGTTGACTCATAAGGGAGTTACAGATCCCACTACCCTAGATGAAGATCAGATGAGGGCTTTCACTGAATTGAGAGAGAGTTTGTGCAGAGCGCCAGCATTGGGAATGCCTGATTACACAAAGCCTTTCACATTGTTTTGTCATGAACGTGCTGCTTGTTCTTTGTCTGTCTTGACACAGGTCCATGGATGTGCTTATCACCCAGTAGCCTTTTTTTCAGCTACCTTGGACCCAGTTGCAGCAGCTTTACCAGGTTGTCTGCGTGCAGTAGCCGCAGTTGGTCAAAGTCTTTCCCAATGTGAGGGGGTAATCATGGGATACCCAGTGACGGTAATGGTACCACATTCAGTCGAACTTTTGCTGACAAGAACAAAAACCCAACATTTGACGGGGGCACGACTGACAAGGTATAAGACGAGCATATTGGGAGCTCCAAATGTGACTTTGAAAAGATATACAGTGTTAAATCCGGGAACATTATTGCCAAGTGATACTGTTGAAATTGAAAAAGAGGAAGACATAGAGCATAATTGTCTTGAGGTTACGGACCTCTGTACCAAACCTAGACCTGATATTAGAGACACTCAACTGGAAGAAAATGATCAAATTGTTTTTGTTGATGGTTCATGTCTTAGAGATGGGACAGGCACATTGAGAGCAGGATATGCTGTGTGTACAATTACAGGAACACCAGAAGCATCTTGGCTTCCTGGTGTATATTCAGCACAAGTGGCAGAATTTGTGGCTCTCACTAGAGCATGTTATGTCTCTACCAGGCTACGAGTGACAATATACACAGATAGCCAATATGGATTTGGAATTGTGCATGATATTGGTCAATTGTGGTCACAAAGAGGGTTCATGACCTCCAGTGGAACCCCAGTATGAAATGGTGACAAAATAAAAGAGTTGTTGAATGCAGTGCAGTTACCGGAAGAAATTGTCGTAGTTAAATGCAGTGCACATCAGAAAACATCAAACTACATTTCCTTGGGAAATGGGTATGCGGATCAGGTAGCAAGATTTAGCACCCTGAACTGTATATCGTACAAGGATAAGTGAGAACTAATCCAAGAAGAAGAGACAAATTGTGCAAATTTTGCTCTGATGGTAATTGACACTCTAGAGGAATTGAAAATGTTACAAGAAAATGTGGACAAGGAAGAGAAAAAGTTGTGGACAAAGTTGAAGTGTATGCAGAGGTCAGATGAAATCTGGGTATCAGAAGAGGGCCAGATGGTGTTACCAAATTGTTTGTTATCTCAGATGGCTCAGTATTACCATGGTCAGGCACACATTGGAAGGGATACCATGATTAGGTTGTTCAAGGTTGATTGGTTTAATCCAAAATTTAGACAAGCAGCTGAGGCAGTGTGCAATAGATGTGTAATTTGCCAGCAATTGAACGTGGGAAAAGGGACAATGGTAAATCTTAGCCACATTGGAAAAGCAGGAGGACCTTTCAGCAGAATGCAATTTGATTTCATTGAAATGCCTACATGTGGTGGACTGAAGTACGTGTTGGTGATTGTGTGTGTGTTTAGTCATTGGATTGAAGCATACCCCACACGCAGAAATGACAGTCTCACAGTTGCAAAGTTATTGCTTAGAGAGCTGATACCAAGGTTCGGATTTTTGATCTCTTTAGAATCAGATAGGGGAACGCACTTCAATAACGAAGTGATCAAACTCCTATGTGCAGCACTGAATATTGAACAGAAGCTACATTGCAGTTATCGACCAGAGGCATCAGGATTTGTAGAACAAATGAATGGTACCCTGAAGTCAAGAATTGCCAAAATGTGCGCAGCCACAAATTTGAAATGGCCAGATGCGTTGCCTTTAGTGTTGATGTCAATGAGACGAGATTCTCATGGGAGAGCAATGAGACTGCCAGCAATACCAGCAAACTCTCTTGTCAATATAACAGATGAAATAGGTGGTCATTACAACCCTGGCGGACGGTGGAAAAGGTGCGGTAATACCGCAAACAGGCCGGCGGACAAAAAAAGGGAATTATGACCCTGGCGGAAACAGCCAACAAAGACAGCCACTTTAACACACCGTCCGCCACGGCGGTACAGACAAGCAGCGGGGCGGTCACCGCCAACAGACAGGCGGAAGACAATGTACCGCCCACACCATTACAAGCCACCAATCCGCCACCTTTTCCGGGGCAGATTCACCGTGGATAAAAACACGTCGGAAACAGCTTTTGCTATGGGAAAACGCTCACCTGAACACATCCCACGAGGAACGACGACTCCATGGACCCGGAACTCCAAATACTACCTGCCCTTGTCTTTCTGCTCGTTTACGACCAACAGCGACGTAGGCGCAGAAGATACTGATGAGTACTGAATCTACGACACGGTGAAGGGTGGAGGCAAAAGTCAGGGGGACACCCACCAAACACCCCCACCCTCGCATATTACAACATACACACCAATGCAGTCAAAAATATCACATTAACAACCCACAATCCCCCCGGAAGAATGCAAAGACAAAGCGAATTTCAGTCAAACATTGTAATGTGCCAATATACATGTTATACAAAAATATACAGATATATATCTCTAAATCACTCATAATTATATATACAATACAAGAAGTAGTGCAGATATGTACACAACAATGTCCGTGCACCAACAGTCCAAAAATGCATGGGCGAGGCCCACAATAGATACCTAGCCAAAATCGGAGAGAACACTGCCGGGGCATCAGATAGAAACACTACAGGCACCTCAGGGGGAAGGGAAGGTGGGGAACCTCAGCCAGATGATTGCAAAGCCAGATCCACGACGGGGCTCCATGCCCATTGATGTATCCTGGGGAGTGCAAAGCCACAGTCTCTCAAGTCTCTACAGTGGGTGGGTTGCCCACTGTGCCATCCTGGGGAGTGCAAAGCCACAGTCTCTCAAGTCTTTACAGTGGGTGGCTTGCCCACTGTGCCATCCTGGGGAGTACAAAGCCACAGTCTCTCAAGTCTCTACAGTGGGTGGCTTCCCCACTGTGCCATCCTGGGGAGTTTAAAGCCACAGTCTCTCAAGTAGATGCAGGTCTCCACTGGTTCTGGAGGGGGACTGGTGCCCAGACTGGATGAGTCTCCCCGTGAAAGTTCCTGTCCTGTCACTGTCCCAGCTGCACATGGGATAAGGATGCCTGATGTGGCGGTACATTCATTCCTACACGGTGCATGCCCTGTTCAGCGGTGCTTTGCCATGGGTGTCTTTGCCCTGTTCAGCAGTGCTTTGCCATGGCGTTTCAGGACTGTTCAGCTGTGCTTTGCCATGGCGGTCTTTGCCCTGTTCAGCGGTGCTTTGCCATGGCGGTTCAGGACTGTTCAGCGGTGCTTTGCATGGCGGTCTTTGCCCTGTTCAGCTGTGCTTTGCCATGGCGGTCTTTGCCCTGTTCAGCTGTGCTTTGTCATGGCGGTCTTTGCCCTGTTCAGCGGTGCTTTGCCATGGCGGTCTTTGCCCTGTTCAGCGGCGCTTTGCCATGGCGGTCTTTGCACTGTTCAGCGGTGCTTTGCCATGGCGGTCTTTGCCCTGTTCAGCGGTGCTTTGCCATGGCGGTCTTTTCCCTGTTCAGCGGTGCTTTGCCATGGCGGTCTCTGCCCTGTTCAGCGGTGCTTTGACATGGCGGTTCTGATACTGACATTGGTGTGTGGCATGATGATCTTCATACTAGACATTGGTGTGTGGCATGACGATCTCCATACTGGACATTGGTGTGTGGCATGACGATCTCCATACTGGACATTGGTGTGTGGCATGATGTTACATCATTGGCCAGCGGGGCTGAGGCATCCTGTCCCCTCCTGGGCTGTGACTCCGGCGGTGGTCTCCTGACCAGTAACGATACTTGGGCCCTCCTGGGCTGTGACTCCGGCGGTGGTCTCCTGACCAGTAACGATACTTGGGCCCTCCTGGGCTGTGACTCCGGCGGTGGTCTCCTGACCAGGAACGATACTTGGGCCCTCCTGGGATGTGACTCCGGCGGTGGTCTCTGGACCAGTGACGATACTTGTGCCCTCCTGGGCTGTGACTCCGGCGGTGGTTTCTGGACCAGTGACGATACTTGTGCCCTCCTGGGCTGTGACTCTGGCGGTGGTCTCTGGACCAGTGACGATACTTGTGCCCTCCTGGGCTGTGACTCTGGCGGTGGTTTCTGGACCATTGACGATACTTGTGCCCTCCTGGGCTGTGACTCTGGCGGTGGTCTCTGGACCAGTGACGACGGTGCTGGCGGTTGTGTCTGGACCGCCGGAAATGATGGCGCACTTCTCTGCCGTGACACTCACAACAGGCTGGGGAGACTTCCTCTGGACCTTCCCCACCTTCTTTGGAGTTACAGCTGACTGACCAATCGCCTTGGATCCCATTTCACTTGTTGTCCCACCAGGAGTCTTGACACGGTCCCGTCATCCACTCCCCAATTTCAGAGCCTTTACAGGGGGTGGGCTGCCAGTGCCTTGGCTCCGGGTCCTACTGCCTGCCCTGGTGGACGGAGCACTCCAAAAACCTGGAACACGCACCACTGGTACTGGAGGCTTTTTGGCTGAGGCGCTACGATGGGACTGATGAATTGGAGGGGCGGCTGGGGCAAAAAGGTCAATTTGACATAGGGACAGTTTCTGACGGACACTGGGATGGGTAGCTGGAGGGGGTCTGGGAGTGGAGGAAGAGGAGGTGGTTGTAGGAGGTGTCACTTTAGGTGTTTTGGGTGCAGGTGCAGCTACTGGAGGCTGTCGTGAGGTGGATGGATGTTGGGTGAATAATTGCCGGCGTTTGTGTACTTTGGGAGGGGGCGTCACAGACACACTGGGAGAGGACACAGGGGACGTGTAAATGGCAGTGGAGGTGGTGAGTGCAGGTGAGCGGCTTGTGGTGCTGGGTGTCCTGGTGCGAGTCCTAGTGCCTGTAGATGTGGTGCATGCAGGTGTGTGTGTAGACGAGACTGGGAGGGAGGAGGGAGAAGAGGAGGAGGGGGACACAGTGGATGTTGCTGTGTCTGTATGTGGGTGAGGCTTGCGTGAGTGCCTGTGGTGTGTGTGGTGCCTATGTTTGCTTGAGCTACTTGTGTGTGTTGACTTGTGTGCATGCTGGTCTGTAGGTGTGCTTGGGATGGGCTGGGGTACAGGGGATTGGGTCTGGGTGGAGGAGGTTGGAGGGGGGAGGCTGGACACAGGGACAATGGCTGCCATCAGTGCTGAGGCCAGAGATTGCAGGGTTCGCTGAAGGGCAGCCTGACCAGAATGAATGCTCTCCAGGAATGCATTACCGTGTTGCAACTCTCGTTCTACACCCTGGATGGCATTCACAATGGTAGACTGCCCAACAGTGAGTGACCTGAGGAGGTCAATGGCCTCCTCACGGACGGCAGCAGGGGTGACAGGGACAGGGCCTGAGGTGCCTGGGGCGAAGGTGATGCCCACCCTCCTGGGTGAGCGGGCACGGGGCGAACGCTGAGGGGCTGCTGGGAGGGCGGTGTTGGTAGGGGAGGTGGCGGCTGTACCTGTAGTAGTGGGGCGCACAGATGGTGCCGCCACCACAGGGGAGCTCCCCTCGGCGGACGAGTCCGTGTCGCTGGTTGGTGATCCGGTGGCCGACGTGAAGCTCCCCTCGCCCTCCGTCCCACTGGTGCATTCAGAGTCTGTGGTGTGGCCCTCCATGGCCATGTGGGATGCAGCTCCCTTGTGCTCCGGTGCCACTGTACCTCCGCCTGATGATGCTGATGTACAAAAGGACAGGGAGAGTAGGAAAAGGGGGGGGAGACAGAAGAAAGAGAGTTTTAGTGCATGGCATACCGCTACCGTTGGCGGACAAGACAGACGCAGCACCCCCATGCATAACACCGTGCTCCTGGCCTCTGCACATGCAATTTCTGGTATATGGCCTACATGGCAATGGTGGAAATCTGTGCACATGGATGCCACAGGGGCAACTATACCTCAACTTGCCACTCTTCTGAGGTGGGGTAGAGTGCCACATGGCCTACATTACAGAGGTGCCTTGGCTACCTAACTCGCCCTGGCCTAGGGACACCCACAGCCCACCTCCCCCACCCAGACCCCTCCACTGCACGCAAAGTCCGCAGAATGAGGTTGTACTCACCCCCTTGTGTCTGCTGTGATGTCCTTAAGTGCCCATCCAACTCCGGGTAGGCCACCGCCAGGATCTGGAACATCAGGGGGGTCATGGTGCGACGGGCACCCCTCCCACGTTGGGAGGCCATCCCCTGCTGAGCCTCCGCCGTCTTCTTGCTGCAGCGGCGAATGTCCTCCCATCTCTTCTGGCAGTGGGTGCCCCGTCTCTGGTGGGCCCCCAGGGTCCGGACCTCCTTGGCGATGGCACGCCAAATGTCCCTCTTCTGGTGGGCGCTGACCTACATGACATGCACAAGGGAAGAGGAACAGTCATTTCCAACTGCACCGTCAATGTGAGTGGCCCCCTCCCTACTCTGGCCATGTGGCCCATTCATTCCCATGCATTACTGTTCAATGTACTCTGCCCCCTTCCCTCTTCCACCCAGCCCTCTCCACCCAGGCCTAGCCCATACAACGTGCTCCCTCTGTACTGACCTGTTGGTCTGGAGGACCGTAGAGTAGCGTGTACTGGGGGAGGACCCCATCCACAAGTTTCTCAAACTCCTGTGCAGTGAAGGCAGGGGCCCTTTCCCCAGACTCAGCAGCCATCGTCGCTTCCAGACCGAGGTCACAGCAGCACTAGCAGTGTAGGTCCTCTCCTGTCGAAGGTCAGGTATCTAGTGAGTGAACAGATAGAACATGGCGGTGACGTCCGCGGCGGTGACGACCGCGGCGGTGCGCATCATCACCGCCGGCGCACCTGTTCATTGGCTCCTGGGACCCATAGGGTCCACTGTTAACCAATGCAGCATTGCGCCGCGGTCTACGACCGCCTACCGCGACGGTGTGCAATGCCAGCGCTGGTACCCCACAATCCCATTGTCCCAGTTTAGAGGTCAGGCAGCCGCCATTTCAGGGGCCCACATGGATTCATTTTCAACTGCGTCACACATACCGAGGCCTATACTCAACACACATACAGGAAGGGTTTATTGTCTGGTGTAGTCTTGTGTGTAACTGTGGGTACATACCTGGAGGAATAGTGACTGTTTCTTCGCTGTTGTCCTTCTTAGGCACCGTCAGCTGGGACATATGAGAAGATGGCGGAATCCTCCGGTGTACCGACCGCTGGTGGACCTGTTGACAATGGAAGAAAGACATTTAATCGTCACCTACTGGTTTGACCGTGCCACAATCCAGCAACTATGTACCCAGTTGGAGCCAGACCTGATGTCACCAATCCGCCATCTGACTGGAATCCCCCCTGACGTGCAGGTGCTGTCAGTTCTCCATTTCCTTGCAAGTGGGTCTTTTCAGACAACAGTGGCCATGGCATCAGGGATGTCCCAGCCTATGTTTTCCAACATGTTGTCCAGAGTGTTGTCTGCCCTGCTGAAACATGTAAGGAGATACATCATTTTCCCTGAGGTGGAGGATTTGCCCACAGTGAAAGGTGACTTCTATGCCCTTGGACATATCCCCAACGTCATAGGTGCCATTGATGGGACCCATGTAGCTCTGGTCCCCCCCGCAGGAGTGAACAGGTGTACAGGAACAGGAAGAGTTATCATTTGATGAATGTGCAGATGGTCTGTTTGGCAGACCAGTACATCTCGCAGGTAAATGCAATGTTCCCTGGCTCTGTGCATGACGCCTACATCCTGCACAATAGCAGCATCCCTGATATGATGGGTGAACTCCAGAGGCACCGTGTATGGCTATTGGGGGACTCTGGTTACCCCAACCTTTCCTGGCTACTGACCCCAGTGAGGAATCCCAGGACCAGGGCAGAGGAACGCTACAATGAGGCCCATGGGCGGACTAGGAGGGTTATCGAACGCACCTTCGGCCTCCTGAAGGCCAGGTTCAGGTGCCTACATATGACAGGTGGGTCCCTATTCTACTCACCGAAGAAGGTGTGCGACATCATCATCACCTGCTCCATGCTCCATAATTTGGCATTGCGACGCCAGGTGCCTTTTCTACAGGAGGATGATCCAGATGACGGTGTTGTAGCAGCTGTGGAGCCTGTGGAGCCTGTGGAGCCTGTGGACAGTGATGAGGATGAAGCTGAGGAAGAAGAAAACGACAACAGGGGTCAGTCATACAGCAATATTTCCAGTGAAACACAGGTGAGTAAATTTTCAGGTTTAACATTATATTCACTTTCACACGTCTACCTCTATCCTGTACCGAAATTTCACTCACTATTTGTTAACTGAGTTGTCCCCTTCCATTTCATTTTCACAAATGTGGTAACCTACGTGTCAACTGCTTGCATCCTTGAAGGGCTTGTGATGTGTGACATTGGTATGTTTGCCTTCCAATGGGTAACCCATTATGACACTGTAATTGATAATACAAAATTACAAAAATAGACTGACTCCATTTTATTTAGTGTTTCAAGGGTGTTTATTTAAGTGCAAAAAAATGAGGGGGGTTGTAAAATGGGGATGGGTGATGGTGGAGGAATGTCCATGGCAGAGTCCAGTCTATTAGTCTCACAGGTGCACTGCCCATCTGGGCATTGGAAGTGGAGCTGGGGTAGTTCAGATTTGGACAGGGTAACAAAGTGGGACAGTGGGGGGACAATCAGGGTGGTCTTATTTCCTGGCGGGGGTCTTGCCATCTTGCTCTGTCCTGTTCCTGGATCTCAGGGCCCGCTTTCGTGGTGGTTGTCCGTCTGCAGGGGATGGGGTGCTGGTGTGGTGGTCCTGTGGCGGGGCGTCCTGTCCACTAGCGCTGGCGGAGGTGGTGGGCAGTTCGTCGTCCTCCCTAGTGTCAGGGGCCCCTTGGAGTGCCACGGTGTCCCTCAAGGTCTTTTGAATGTCCGTCAGCACCCCTACGATGGTGCTTAGGGCGGAGCCGATGGTCCTGAGTTCCTCCCTGAACCCCAAATACTGCTCCTCCTGCAGACGCAGGGTCTCCTGCAACTTGTCCAGGACCGTCGCCATTGTCTCCTGGGAGTGGTGGTATGCTCCCATGATGGAGGGGAGGGCCTCGTGGAGAGTTGGTTCCCTTGGCCTGTCCTCCCTCTGTCGCACAGCATCCCTCCCAGTTCCCCTATGTTCGTGTGCCTCCGTCCCCTGGACTGTGTGCCCACTACCACTGCCTCCAGGTCCCTGTTGTTGTTGGGGTGTTGGGTTAGCCTGGGTGCCCTGTAGTGGTGGACACACCGCTGATTGACCTGTCCTGGGTAGGGAGGTTTGGGCCCGCTGGGTGGGTGCTGTGCAGGTGTTACCAGAGGGTGGAAGTTCAGTGTTGGGCTGTGGCTGGGCAAGGGGAACCGACTGTCCTGAGTCCCACGATGGTCCGGGCTGGTCATCAAGATCCAGTAGGGCAGAGCTGCTCTCGTCACTGTGGGCCTCTTCTGGGGGTGGAGTGGTGTTGTCTGGACCTTCTGGTGTGGTGACGTTCCTTCGGGTTCCTGCGGGGGTATAAGTACATGATTATTGCATGTGTGTGTTTCATGGTGTGCAATGGGTGGGTGTGCGTGAACCCCAGTGCAGGCATTCCTGTGTGGGGGCTTGTGTGCTGATGGTTGGGGGGTGTTCTGGGTATGTGAAGTGGGCATGCTTTAGTGATGGGTGTCCATGCTTAGTTGTGTCATGCAGGTCTTGGGGTTGGGATGTGTAGTTGGTGTTATGGGTACATTAGTGAGGAGTTTGGGTGAAGGGGAAGGTGTGAGGGTGGGGGTCTGTAATAGCATGCAGGTAGGGTGGGGGATATGATAGTGAAGATTTGACTTACCAGTGTCCGTTCCTCCAACGACTCCTCCGAGGCCCTCAGGATGCAAGATGGACAAGACTTGCTCCTCCCATGTTGTTAGTTGAGGGGGAGGAGGTGGGGGTCCGCCGCCAGTCCGCTGTACCACGATGTGGTGCCTGGATACCGTGGAACGCACCTTCCCCCGTAGGTCGTTCCACCTCTTCCTGATGTCCTACCTATTTCTGGGTGCTGTCCCACTACGTTGACCCTGTCCACTATTCTTTGCCATAGCTCCATCTTCCTGGCTATGGATGTGTGCTGTACCTGTGAGCCAAATAGCTGTGGCTCTACCCGTAGGATTTCCTCCACCATGACCCTGAGCTCCTCCTCGGAGAAGCGGGGGTGTCTCTGGCGTGACATGGGGTGGTGTGTGTGATGTGTGGGGTGGTGTATGTGTTGATGAGTGTGGTGAGTGTAGTGGTATGTGGTGTTTTGTGCGTGGATGTTGTGTGGGTGATGGTGTTGTGTGCCTCTGTGTGATGGGGTTCTCGATTCTGTGCTCTCTCTCTCGCCTTCTCTCCGAATTTTTGGTTGTAGGGGTTTGTGGGTGATGTGGGTGTGTGTTTTATATTGTATTGGGTGTGTGGGAGTGGTGTGTGTATTTGTAATTGTCCAATGTGGCGGTGTTTTGTAGATGTGTGTGTATTTTGAGCGTGGCGGTGTGTACCGCCAATGGAATACCGCGGTTGAAAGACCGCTGCGTGGATTCGTGGGTCGTAATGGCATGGGCGTGTTTCTGTTGGCGTGGAGGTGGAGGAATTGTTTCTGCATGTTTATCGCTGACCTTTGGTGTGGCGGTATTGTGTGGGTTTCTGAATTTCGGCGGATTCCGTGATGTGTGTCATAATAGCTGTGGCGGTCTACCGCGGCGGCGGCGGTGTATTGGCGGTCTTCTGCACAGCGGTAAGCGCCTTATACCGACAATGTTGTAATGACCCCCATAGTGTTGGACTACTGCAAGGTTCTAGCTGATGTGGTTCGATCTTTTTCTCAGCAGGTACAAGCCGTTACCCTGCCACCTATCCATGACCCAGGTCACAATCTGGAAGCCGGAGATTGGGTCGTGATCAAAATGCATGTGCGAAAAACCTGCCTAGAGCCACGTTGGAGAGGTCCATATCAGATGGTGTTGACAACTACTACAACTGTAAAATGTGCAGGGTTGCCTAATTGGATACATGCAAGCCATACGAAAAAGGTGGTGAGTCCCCAGGATTATGAAGAAGTGTTGCTGAAAACATCAGCAGCAGCGAAGCGAGTAATTCTGCCAGAATCAGAACCAGAACAGGTTGAACCGGAGGCAGATCCAGAATTGACAGAAGAAGGATCAATCACACCAGTAAGAGACGAGGGTGTGGAGAATCAGGAAACACAATGTACAGACAATGCAGAAAAGACGCTAAGAGATCCATGCACAGGAGAAGTACTAACGCAAACTAGGGGGATCGAAAAGCAAGGAGACTCAGTGCCAGGGCCTGAGGGGGAAAGAGTTGAGGCAGGTCGAAGCAAAGGTGAACTGACTCCTCCTGAACCCGTTGCAGGTCCATCAAGAGAAGGCACATCAGACAAGGTGAAGGAGAAAAGTCCTATCTTGAAAAGATTGCTGACAGAAGGTGCAAGAAAAAGGGATAAAATGGCCTGAATCTCAGATAGGCAAGAAGAAAGACTTGGTGATAAATGAAACAATAGAGGAAGAACAAGACACCACAAGGAAAGATGAACTGAGTGATGGAGAACTAACAGGGGAAAGAAGGTTGAAAAGAAAGAGAGTGGCAAGTAAAAAATACACAGGACCAGAGTGACATACGCCACAACAAGTGATTGGCAAAACAAGTTTATGTCCTTTTGTTTTGACAGAGAAGTTCCAAATCAATATTTTGACGCAACCTGAAGGAAAGAAAAGAAAGACTGGGTTGATTGAAATTTACTTACTGGAAAAGACATTAATAGCCTGATATGACACTTAAAACCTGGAGTTATCCAGCTGCTAACCGATCTTGACAAAGGAAGAAGGGGTCTTGTCTTGTGAAAATGAAAGTGTGAAGAAAAGAAATATATATATATTTTTTTTGATTTTGGATTTTTGTGTTGCATATTAAGTGGGACTTAAACATTCTGCTTTATGATTCTTTACACATCATGGCTGATTTAGATAATAACATGAGGCACATCAGGTATTGTAGATATTTGAGTGTAGGAATGGCAATTGTGTGTGGAATATTGTTTACAATAATGATTGTAGGTATGTTGATTCATGAAATGAAAGAAATTAGAGATACATCTGTGCATGAAACTACTACACTAACAGCCATAGAAAGGTTCAAATTAGATGAGCAATATTTGCATGATTATACTAATGCAAAGGGAGAATTGTCTTCTAACGTCTTTTATCATTTATTGAGCGAGTATGTGGAAACAATGGATGCAAAGGATTGTCTTGTGTGTACAAAAATACCTTAATCCGTAGAAGAAGGGGTTACTTATCATAGTCTACCTTTAACCTATGGTATAACTTGTAGTCTGTTACTAACACGCTTCTATAATCAGGAGTACCTTCAATACTTTTATTCTAATTATGACTTAGTATTTTCCTTCGTTCCTATAATTAGATATTTGAGTAGGATAGCTAAGGATCACGATATAGTACTAGTTAGGGGATTCTTTGAGCCTACACTAACATTTGGCACAGCTTATGCGCATCGTAATAATTTGACTTGCTTATTAACTCCTGTGGAAAAGAGCTTTATTGAGCATACTGACAATAGGAGAAAAGTATTAAAAGAAAAGTTAGAAAAAGGATTGGAGAAAAGGACGTACAAAAATGATTATAGTTACACTGCCATTAAAACGCAAGGGAAGCTAGCTTTAGAAGCATTACACGTAGGGAAACTTTGTATAAATAGGCCAAAATCACGCACTGACACTTTATTTGTGGGAACGAGTGAATGTAGACATGTGTTTTTGTTTCAGAGTAAATGAACGTTCATGTTGAATGATGCTGGCCCAGTGATTCCTGGGATCTATTATATTTGTGGACTTTATGCTTACTACCGCCTCCCTAATGGATGGTATGGGACATGTTATTTGGGAATAATATTCCCTAAGATCTATCAAATAGGTGATTTGAAAAAGATATCAAAAATGAATGAGTAACACCGGATGAGACAGAAAAGAGAAACAGCCTCTGCAATAGTAGGTGATATTTTTGAAGCAGTAATTCCTTCAATAGGAGTTATATTAAACGCGAACAAGATTCTAAAGTTGTCGACTATAGTAGATAATATGCTAACTGACTTTACAGGAGCTATATTATCACTAAACACAGAATTAGCTGCAGATAGAGCTATGACGCTTCAAAATAGGCTTGCTTTAGACATAATTTTGGCGAAAGACGGAGGAGTCTGCAAAATGATTTATGAGAAACATTGTTGCTCTTATATTCCTGCAAATGAGAAAGAAGTAAAAGAACTGCTTACTACCTTAACTAATGCGAGTAAGGATTTAAAACTTTTGAAAGAACCAGGAGTTTGGGAAAAGGATTTGTGACACTAGGAAACTAGTTCAGTCAAATTTGGGGTGGGATATTGTGGAAAATCGTTCAAGGAATATTAATTGTGATCATTATTATATTAGGATTATGGGGGGCATGCAAATGATGGCACAAAATTCAATTAAAAAGAGCTGAGAATAAACAGAGGCAGGAAGAACAACCCATAAGAAGAATCTATAGGGGAGATAGAAACAGAAGAAATCAAAATGTAACTGAAAGTAACTTATAATTGTTTGACAAGAAAGGTGTCATGACATATTTAGTCATATGAGGAGGGACTGTTGCAGCAGACATGCTAATATGAGAATATGAAAATGATTTACGTATATATATACTAATAAGAGGAATGATATTAATGAGTAAAAATGTATGTGTAATGTGCAAAATGTGCCCACGGGGAGTGGTCACCATTTGTGTTAACAGTACTAAATAATGTGAAAGTGTTTTAAAGTTGTATAAATATATTATAATTTACGAGATAATCTATGTTTTGTAATGCCGTACGTTCTTTGTTTAGCCAAAGGCCTAGTCGGCTCTGGGCCTTGCCTGCTTAAACATGGAGATGCGATGAGCTGCCGCAGAGTGGAACTGGAGAGAAGAACCTTGAACTGTACAGAGTTCAACGACAAGCTGTAATAAGAGAAAAACTGCAAACTCACCAGCGGACAGGAGACGATCAGAACAAATTGATACAATTATGTGTAGAGTAGGCTAAATGTACTTTCCCAGGACTTGAACAATGGAGCTACAGACTAAGAGCTGGGAGCAACAATTTTGTTACCTAAAGAACCAGATGATGTTCTCATCGACAGAAGAACCAATCGTAATAATGGAACTTGACTCTCAAAATAACGTAGACAAGTGGTAAACAAAAATAATAGGTTAGAGTCATAACCCCTGATAAGGTTGACCAATGGGCAAATTGTGGGACAGACTGAGAGACCCTAATAAAAAGTCATGACATGAGGGGAAAAGTCAGAGCGGAGAGGCGAAGGTTGATGACGTCAGGAGACACTGTCCGAAGTGCTGAAACTTGGGCTTGCTTCTTGTGAGCCCGAGTCTTATTGATGACTGATGACCTAGAGACGAAGTCTGACTTGTTGCTGATGTATCTTGGATAGGTAGCTATAACAAGAATGATTTATGAATGCTTTTCTTTCTAGGTACCAACTGCGCTGATTTAAAAAAAAATTCTTACTAGTTAGATTTTTCCAAATTAATGATTTTTGACTAAATTGTTTTAGCATGAAGATCCACATGCTGATGCTAATCTGGAGGTAGGTAGGCTGACAAGGGTGACTTAGGGTGACCTAGACTGACTGACTTATCTTGCTGAATCATTTGATATCTCATGAATTGCTATTGCTTTGTTTAATGTTGATTGCATACTAACAAGATGATGAGAATTCATTGTTTATGTTGCTAATAAAATTTGGAAATCATGATATTGTTGAATAAAGGTTTATGATTAGAGTTGTAACTAATAGGGAATAAAACAAACTAACTTCTATATGAGTGATGGTGGTTTCTGCTTAAATTAGTTCATGGTATATTTAAGTTGATTGGATTGATTTGTTGGTACTGTCTTTTACTCGCTATACCTGACTAGGATATCCTATGCGGTCCAAAAGATTCAGCGACCTATACGCTTCCCCTTGTAAGTTTACTTACTAAGGACAAGGCGCGCTAGCAGTTTTAGGTAGCAGCTTGATGGTTTGTTTTCTTAGGGAACTAGTTAAGTGTTGAGTAAAAGGTTATGGTGGTAGTTTAAATTTGAGTATAGTTGTTTTGATTCTATGGGGTTTGAATTTAGTTTTTCTGAATTGACAATGGTAGCAAACTTGATGTTCCCTTAAGCCTAGAAATGACTTTCCCAGATCCTGGATCCCGTGAGTAAGATTGGGTATGTTTCTGGCATATTTGAGATAGTATGAGAGTGGTAGAATTGCACTTGCCAAAGCTTAAGCAGATCGCAGGTGAATTGTGATGTATGTGAGGTAAAGAGTAGGGAGTTTGCGTACTCCTGTTTAGGGTTAGCAGGAGTGTGCGTACTCCAAAAGGTGTGAGAGTAGGGAAGTTGTCGAACTTCGTATGTATGTGGCGCTTCGTGCTCAAAATTGTCCATGTGGTTGTTGGTGATGTACGGACCCTGCGTGGTCTAAGACTCCGGAGTATATTGAGAAGTGTAGAAGACACTTGGGTATATGTTGTAATCAGTCTGGTTTAGTAGGTTGATCGAGCGTGGTCAACAAGTCTGAATGAATGTACATCGAATGAACGAAGCTGTGACTGAAATTTGGCGAGTCCTATGTGCACCAGGATAGACCCGAAGGTGAGTTGAGAGTAAGATTTGCGGATCAAATTTCACTTGCGAACGTGAGGGACTGAGAAAGAGGAATAGCTAAGGTCCCAGAGTACGCTTTTAGTGAAAATCCGTAAGGTCCCTGAAGCGATTGTGTCCCTTCCTGTAGTAAACCAGCGGATTTGTTTCAGTTATTATTTGATGAAGGCGCTCGCAATATAATTGCATTATTAGAATGAATTTGAGTTGAGGAGGGTGAAGCCGCAAGACTTTGTCAGCCGATGTGTGTTAGTGTGACGTTAGTGTGTGCCGTGCTGGGATAGGTCGGTTACTGAGAAGAGCCGCAACCGGATTGGCAGCCGTCCATGAGAGGCAATTGGTGGAGAGAACGGGTCAAGGGAATCTTGGGAGTAAAAGTCATTTCACTTAAGTGTGCACTGCTGTCATTCTAAAAGCAGCCCTGCTTTGCAGACTGCTTTTAAAAGGTAAATTATATGCAAACTCGACTTTGGAACTAAAGGTACTTCCAAAGTCTCAAACGACCTTATTTGTACATGTACATTACCCCAAAGGTCTCCTGTAGGTGCCCTAGGGCTAGGGTGCCTTGTAACTATAAGCAGGAGCATTATAAAACATGTTTTATGTGCCCTGGTGAGGGGAAAACTGCCAATTTAAATTTTCCATTGTAGTGCAGTAGCTCCATAGGCTAACATAGGAACACTTTAATAAAGTATAACCATCGCTAGGAAAGAGCTATAATTTCCATTCAAATTCAACAAGAGGCCACTGTTAGATTTATCACAGAAAATAAGTTATAGAAATTGCTTTTCTGATGAGCCAAAATACAGCTGCTCTTCTCTGATTCGCCAGCCTCTGCAGTGCTGAGCCAAGATGCCCTAATGAGGTGTGAAGTGGCCTGCATTGAGACAAAGAGACCTCTGGTGGGTGGAGATCTGCAAGCTGCAAAACAAAAGGCAGGAAGGGGCTGGGTAGCCAAACTGGTCTTCAAAGGGGGAAGGGCAGTTGGGACAGGACCCTGGCCCACCCCTACATCCTGCCACTGCAGTCAGATGGTAGTCCCAGTGATTAGATTAGCAGAAGGGCTGGAGGGGGAGTGTTAGAGAAATTAGGCCACACCAGTGGGATGGCTTAGCCAGATCCTAACCGCGAGGAGAGACTTTCTTCATCTTGGATTTTGGAAGAAAAGTGCTTCCTGCAATTGATTTTTGCCACACTTCGCAGAGGGTACCACCCTGCACCCCATTAGTTAGGAGTGCTCCCCTGCTTGGCAGCCCAGGAACACTGAATAAATATGGGAGAGTTGCCCAGGAACTCAGATCACTGCCTGAACTACAAGGAGAAGAAGAACTGCCCTGCTGGAACCCTGGTCTAAACCCCAATGGACTGCACTATGCATGACTGCACCCACTGCACACTGAGGAACTACAGTCCTAAGAACTTTGCCTGGCTTCAAGAAGTGAATGAGTGGACTCCCTGACAGCAACAGGTTAACAGAGCGCTCACCTGCACCATCTCCATCAATAAGACCCCAACTTGACAGCCTCCAATGGCCTTCAAAGAAATAGGCCAGGTGCATTCTGGGAAACATAGGGCCAGATGTAGCAAGGTTCCAAATTGCGAGTTGCAATTTGCGAGTCCCAGCGACTCGCAAATTGCAACTCGCAATTTGGAATGCAGAAAGGTGTCTCAGACACCTTCTGCGAGTCGCTATGGGGTCGCAAAGACCCACCTCATTAATATTAATGAGGTGGGTCACAATTTGCGACCCCATAGCGATTCAGGGCACTCACGGGATGGTGGCCTGCTGGGAACAGCAGACCACCATGTCCGTGACTGCTTTTAGATAAAGCAGTCTTTTTTTTTCAAAGTGCAACCCGTTTTCCTTAAAGGAAAACGAGCTGCACTTTGAAAAAAAACCCGAAACCTTTAGTTTCGGTATTTTTCAGGGCAGGTAGTGGTCCATTGGACCACTGCCTGCCCTGAAAAATTATTTTTTTTGCCAGACACAGTGGGGAAGGGGTCCCATGGGGACCCCTTCCCGTTTGCGCCTGGGTTACCATCCACTTCAAGTGGATGGTAACTGCGCTTTCATTTGCGACCGCAATCGCGGTCGCAAATGAAAATGCATAGCAATGCGACTCGCAAATAGGAAGGGAACACCCCTTCCTATTTGCGAGTCAGAAATGCATTTTGCGAGTCGGTTCCGACTCGCAAAATGCATTTCAACATAGCAAAGACGCATTTGCGACTCGCAAACGGCAATTTTCGCTGTTTGCGAGTCGCAAAGTCTTTGCTACATCTGGCCCCAAGTCCCCTCATGCCGAGGACCATCTCAGAACTTCTAGACCCTTGGATCGGTATTGTGGATGCCCAAAGATCCCTGTCTGGAAACAAGAAGAAGAAGAAGGACTTCCCCACTGAACCCCGGGGAAGGAGGACTGCACTCACAAGGATTGCACCTGCTGTACACTCTGGGCTTCACAAAATAGGACTTTGCCTGGCTTCTAAAGGATTCAGTAGTAGACTCCCTGTAAGTGACAGGTATAAAGGAGCTCCCAAGAGTCACCTGCATCACCTCCTGCCAGAAGACCCCAGCTGGACACTGTTCAGTGGACATTTAAGGATTTGGCTATGTGCATTGTGGGAATTGTAGTCCCAACATCCCAAGGAGCTACTCGGAGATTCTGGAACCATGAATTGGTGTTGTGGACCACTTTCCTGTATCAAGGAACACTACTGAAAATAACTGTAAAGGTGTTACATTGCGGACGGTCGTAACTCTTGACTCCCAGTCCGGTGTGACCAAAATCATTTCTTTGGATCCCTACATTGGATTTTTTTCATTTTGGTGTCATTTTAAAGATAAAAATATTTCCTATTTTTATATGTTGGTATTGGATTTGTATTGTCGGTGTGTCTTACTCATTTCATGTATTGGTATTTTTAAATGCTTTACACACCTGTCTCCTAAATTAAACCTGCCTGCTTGTTGCCAGCTACTAAAGGTTGAGCAAGGAATTACTTTTTTGAGACCTTGATAGGATCTTATATTGTGATTGTGGCCTTATTGCTAGTGGCGGGTACCTACCAACCCCTACTAATACACCACTTTCAAACAAATCCTTTCAGCGGAATTCTCTAGCAATGTCCAACCATTCATGATGGACATGCCATTTGATGGCACACGTCTCTTCGGAGACAAGGCAGATTTAGGCTTGAAGTGTTTCAAGGAGAACAAGGTAACATCACGCTCCATTGGGCTAGCACCAGCTCTCAGAAGGCTCTCCAACAATTTCACCTCTTTTGAGGATTTCGAATTGGATTTAAAAAGGGGCCATCATTAGACCTTGCCTCAGCAGCAACATGCTTATCCCTCGTTTTACTGCAGAGGTCAGATATCTGACCACTGGCATCCAGGCTCCCAGGGTAATGATGTACCCAGTCTTCCACCCTTCCCTCCGTAGCCACTGTGAAACTGCTTTAATTTGCCCTCAGTGAGGCACAGTAGGAAGTTGACCACCTTTTACCGTTATGGATGGATGAGCATTACATAGGACCAATGGGTGCTCCAAATCGTCTGAATTAGATACACCCTCCCATTCCTCTCTTCTCACCTGAACATACCTCCTACACCAAAATACCTCTCGAATCAGCACTTGTCCATTCTGTGAGGTGAAGTTCAGCCACTCTTGGAAAAGGGAGCCATAGAAAAGTGCCAGCATCAGAGATCTGGACTGATTGTTATTCCTCTTACGTCCTGGTGCTGAAAAAAGACAGAGGCTTTCATCCTAAGCTTGATCTGCAACCTCTGTACTTCTTCTTCAGGAAGGAGAAGTTTAAAATATTCACCCTGGGCCTAGTTCTATTCACCATTGATTCAGAAGACTGGGTGGTGGCACTGGATCTGTAGGACACATATTTTCCCATTCCCATCCCACAGTCCCACTGACATTATGTGTGGCTTCATGTAAGCCAAGAGCACTTTCAGTTCTCCATACTCCCTGTCTGCCATATCAGTGTGCCTCGACTGTTTATGAAAGTGATGGTGGTGGTCGAGAGGTTGGGAATACTATTCTTCGTATACTTCAAGAACTGGTTGTTGAAGGCGAGCTTGCCTCAGACAGTCATGGACCACCTACATATGACAGCCAACCTGTTTATTTCACTGGGGCTTTTCATCGACATGCCGAAATCACACCAGAGTCCTTCGTGGTGGCTCCCCTTCAATGGAGCAATCCTGGACACAAATCGCTTCTGAGCATTGCCTCCGTCTCAATATTTCTTAGGCATTTTGGCTGGGATCCCTAAGTTTCAGCCCTTGACCTGGGTCTCTGTGAGAGAGCCTCTGAGGCTTCTTGGACGTTTGGTTTCCTGCATCCTACCTGTGGACCATACCGGGTGGCCCATGTGGGCCCCACAGTGGGGTTAAAAGTCTCAGTGGGCTCAGCTCCAAGGGAACCTTTCGGATTTCATCCAGGTGTCAGAGGAGACTGTAAAAGAGCTGGCGTGGTGGCCGCTGCACTATCCCTTCCCCCTCCATTGTTAACAATTATGATTGATGCATTTTTACTAGGTTGGGGAGGACATCTAGGAGAGGAGGAGATCACAGTAATTTGGTCCTGTCCATCAAGGGGGAGCAGGTTCTCACTGACAGGACCACCACCACATAGTAATGCAAGAAGCGGAGAAGTCCGGGGTTGTGGGTCCTGTGGCAGGAGGCGCTGCACCTCTGGACCTGGATGAGCTGGCAGGGTGTCTTGCTGGTCATAGAGCATCTGGTATTACCTTTAAACACCGGGATGTATTAACTCAGCCGCCATTGCCTAGCCTAGCGGATCACCAATGGTGGCTGTATGCAACGGTAGCACAAGGCCACCTATGGGTCTTCTGGGTGTGGAGAATCCTTTGATTTGGAGCTTAGGACTCCTGTACTATTTAAACCTCTGCCTCTCCTGCCCAAAGTTCTGAAAAAGATCAAGAAGGATGAAGCTTAAATCACCCTAGTGGCATAAGACTGGACTGGACCAGAAAATCAGGCCATGTGCATTTACCCTCCAATAAATCTGTCTCGTTGGGAGGACCGCTATCACAGCAACACAGTAGTCCTGCACTCAAGCCTGCACCACCATGCTTGGAGATTGAGCACCAACAGCTGACAGATTTTGATCGCCCTCCTGAGGTGGAGATTGTCATCCTGGTAGCCAGGCACCTGATATTTTACTGTTTTGTTTAATTTTGGACCAGCAAGGCTTGCTGTGGCAATGGTTAAAGGTTATTTGTTGGCTCGTTCAACCTTCATACGTTTACCTGATCAGCCATCTTTGTTTAAATCACCTGTTTTGATGTGGATTTTTAAAAAGGCTGACCCATATTTCCTGACAGCACCATTTGTGATGCAAGTAGGACTTCAACTTGATTCTCACTTTCCTCATGTGCACTCCATTTGAACCAATGAACAGCTGTTCTCTCCAACTGCTCACCCTGAAGTTGGCATTCCTCATAGTGATAACGTCAGCTAGTCACCTGAGTGAATTGCAGGCACTATCTGCCCAGCAATCATAATCCACTTTCTTTATAGTAAAACTTCTACTATGTACTAAAGTAGCGTTCCTGCCAAAAGTCGTCATGCTTTCCACATAATGCCGTCTATCACCCTGCCAGCTTTCTTTGCCACTCTTCATCCATCCAAGGAAGAAGAAAGGCTATATTGCCTAGACCTTTTAAGAGTTTTGAGCTTTTACATTGATTCCACCAGGGAATGTCTGGAAGATTAGTTCTTTGTAGTCTTCTCTGTGGAAAAGAAGGGAAAAACTGAGCAGAAACTAACCATTTCCAAGTCGATTGTCCTCTGTATCAAAGCCTGTCATGTATTGGCCAATAAACAGTCTCTAGAAGGCCAGAATGCTCATTCTATCAGAACAACGACTACTACCATGACACTGGTGTGTGGGGTCCTGGTTTTGGACATCTGCCAGGCTGAAATGTTTATGAAGCACTGTCTTGGATAGTCAGGTCATGAAGGAAATGTATTTTTCCAATTCTGTCCTGCCAAATCTTTTGATCTGAGTCATTTGATAGACCACCACCTGAGGAGATACTGCATTGCTATCCAATAACAAGGTGCTGAATCTGTCGTTAGACAGCCATCAAAAGTACGAGTTCTGTACCTTTGGTAATGTACTTTCTGGTGAATCCTCTATCTAACCGCAGATGCCTCTCCAACTCCCTGATCTGGGGAATGGACTTTTATGATAATTAAATTAGAGAACTGCACATTGTCAGAATCTGATTACAAAGGCTCCCGGTCCGATGGCTCAGACTGATACTAGAAAGAAACCAATGTCAGCGTGCAGAGGTGGCAGCTATGTAGGATCCTCAAGTTCATATTTGGGGCAGTCCAGACCCAATGTGGAACTGCACAATGTCACTGGCTGATGCCAAAGGGAATTCTGAAGAAAACTCCCCCGATCCAGTTTGGCTCCTGGGGGCATTCGCAAGGTGAGGAATCTGTAGGTAGATAGAGTAACCACCAAAAATAGCATTACTGAAGGTAAGGAACTTGTTGTTTTAGT